>NC_064872.1:44284634-45757134 GCF_943734695.1 Anopheles maculipalpis | reverse complement strand
TGCCTGCCGAAAGGGGGCCATCAATCAAACTGCCAACTTACCCCGTTCGGCTGTTTGCTCGAACACAGCGTTGTTTGGCCTTTTTTTTTATTTTCTTTAAATTTCCGATAAACGATAAACGGGCCGTGTGAAACGAATGTTTTATTAGGGTGATTTGATATTATATACCAACCGAACGCTGTCGTCGAACAGAAGGGAAAATAAGCTTTTCAACTTGCGTACAGTAGCAACGGGGTCGGTTGTTTTTTTCCCCCCCTGCCCTACCTGGCTGTTGTCCGGATGTTGGTTGGCCCTAGACGCCTGGCGCCGTGCTCGCTTGTGTGCGCACACCTCAGGAGACCAGACCAGAAGGTTAAGACGGTGCGAAGGAAACGCTGGAAGGCTTGGCCCTGCGTTTTGAACGATGGCTTTGCTGCAGCAGCAGTAATTTGAATTTCACAGCACTGTCTGCTGCCGTCCCCGATTGGACAGCGACCGTTGTCGCGACAAACTGTTCAACTCACCCGCAGCTGATGCAAAGTGGCAGGTTTATTGATTTGCACTGGCCACCTTAGCGGACGTTTCCTGTCGTACATCAATTAACGCTTGTACGCTTGTTGACTCGCTAATGTTTGCGCACTGGTGTAGAGAGCTGAAACACATTAGTAGTTTTTTTGCCGTTTGCCGTTTCAGACTCCAACCCTCCCTCGAAAGGGGGATCCATCGGTGAGAGACACTCAAGAATTCCCTTACCGATAGTTTACGATTAATTGCGGCATTTCAATCGTTACGCTGTAAATTGATTCATTCGATACCTGCTGCTTGAATGCTGCTCAATACGATTGGGAATGCAAGGTAGAATATGTAGACACTCTATCAAAGCCATAAATCAGCTCGCAACGCTTTGTCACTTGATTTCCAATTGCACTATCGGGCAATCGCATTTACTATGCAAAAGGGAACAAAGTATATGTGTCGACTTATCGCTGTCCGGGCAGTAGAAGTGACAGAACAATTCATTTCATTGATTGTGGTGCCATAACTTGCAAGGAAGTGTAATTATATTATTTGAGGTCTTTTAAATAATTTGTTAATTGTAGGACTGGTGAAGAAGTAATTATTGGTCTTGTCCTTAGTTCTAATAACTTTTATTAATTTCGTCCTACTAGACTCGCACTAGGGAGCATGAAATCTACACAATACATGTCCCTAGGAGAGATGGCCGGAGAAATGCTGTCGCTTCGCCTTATAGGTTCGTTGTTCAGTATCAAATCCTTTGATAATAGAACATTTTGAAGCGCTTCTAGAGACAGGCTCTAAGAGCAAAATCCTCAAGATTTAAGAAGATTTTGTTGCCCTATAATTGCATCCTAGTGCTCCACAGGCATTAAATCGTGCTGCCTTTCGTGACCATACCAAATAAATGATCGATCTTCCTCCTAGGGTAGATCCGGGCATTTTCATGAACAAGTATGATCTTCTTCTTCTTCTTGTCTTAACGATCGTAAGGTCACATCTGCCATCGAATAGCTCACTAGACTAGCCGATGCCACGTAGTTGGATAGTCAGTCCTCACTAAATAAGCCAGTACTACATTGATTGATCATCCTCTGAGGAGGGCACTATTTTACGCACTATTGATGATAGCAGAGAGACCTTCGGACCAGTACTTCATCTTCACTGATAGCCTTAGTGCTATTTAAGCTCTGAGATCTCCGAAGGCTGTTAAGAGTCTAGATTTCCTCACCATCAAAATCATTGAACTGCTTGGCTCAATGTTCGATAAGGCGTTTAGGATCTCGCTAATTTGGGTGGCTCTCTAATTGTGGAATTTCCGGAAATGAGAAGGCTGACTCATTGGCCAACACAGGCGTCAAAGAAGGCGATTTTTACGACCGACCTATCTCGGCCCAGGAGTTCTGGCTCAGACAAAAGTGTGTGGCTGCGGTGACGAATTCCACGATGTGGATCACCTTCTGCGGTCCTGCGTGGTCCTGCCGACAGTCGAGAATGTCGGCAGACGACCGGGTACTGAAGTTAGAGAAGTGTTGGCCACCAGTGACCTCCCCTACATGAGGCTCATCTTCCGATTCGCCAGAGAAAACGGTCTTGTACTATGATTCGGAATCGCTATCATCCTTCCAATCCCACAATCCCTTTCTGTTATTTGTTGTGTTGTCTCTGTTTTATGTGTTTTTTTTTTTTTTGTAGTGCCAGTGCTAGTGACATTGGACTCATGATAAAAAATATTAATTTGGGTGAGTTTTTCCGGAAAATAAAATTTTTTCTTTTATGGAGTAAATCCCCTACATCGGGAAGAGTAGACGTAATGCATTGATAGTACATTGAAATATTGATTTGTAGGCAGAACGAATAAACTTCAACAGTACCAAAAATGTATGTTTTTTTCTCACAAAAGTGAAACATTTTTCCATGTTCATGCTGCGCTGAACACCAATTCACGTGTGTAGTTCGCATACAGTTCCGTCCGTCTCCATTGATTGATCACAAGCTTCGATACGCGTTGTACTTAATAACTTCGATTTCGCAACGACCGTGACGGAACATCGGTTTGATACTGTCAAATTGAATCCAATTCGACAGATTGTTCTACGTATGTTTCGTGCGTCGATAACATCAACCGGAGCACTTGCATGGCAGCACTCTACCTCCACCGCACCACTTGATTGGCCATGCTGAAGCTGATTGACGATCAATCATCAGCGCACCTTATCAGGCGAGCGTGCGCGCGCAAGGTTTGCCCCATGTACGTACAAATCTTACTTGAGTTGCATTCGGGTTGGGCTTCAAATCCACGACGCTACCCGTGTACACTACTCGATTGGATGACGAAATCGGTTCAAACATTGATGAATGAGTTCGTGTTTGTTGTTGTGCTCTGCTGAACTGGGGATAGTCCTATTCGACCTCTGGTTCGACCATTGGGTGGAAATGTGGAATGTTGCATTGAACCGATGACGGTGACAAATGATGGATGCTGCCATTGTTGTTTCTACCATCAACACAAATAAACGCATTGCGATCGGTTCAAAACAACAATTTGAACATCTCATACACGTTTGGTGGGTTTTCCCTTTTTAATGCGATGCTTACTTGTTCCTGTGCTGATTAACCTGTGCATACCAGTTGACGGTTCCACTTCTCTGATTTTGTTACACATGAAAAGCTCCGAAGAACATAGGATTTGTCTGTGTATGCGTTTGTTTCTTTTTATTATTATTTAAGTTCGTTAAAAAGTCAGCCACTTGAAAATATTATTCATAAGATGAAGGTTTACGACAAAGGGCAATTAAAATGAAATTGTTCAACAGGCAAACGCGGCTGGGGCAGTTGGGGAAAGTGCGCGTGAATCGCTGATCGTGTATGATTATGCGGCCGCCACACTGCACGGCATCTCGGCTCCCTTCGTGCAGCAAAGTGCTCGAGGCACATTAAGCCGGTAGTACTTGAGAATATTAATGCAATCGGTCGGTTTTCAAAGCGAGCTCCAGCCTGGCTGGAACGTGTGTTTTCCGTGCTCGGTGTTCATTTCTTGTCTACACACAGCTTTTGGAGAGCAAATGGCAGCAAGCAGCAAACAGCGTAAAACGCAAACGCTAAACTAGATGATCATAATTAATTTCCATTTACATGAGCATTTGGGGTTTCCATAACACCGACCCACACGGCATCCGACCCACCCAAAAGCCGACCATGGGGCCGGTTAGTGTTCACGCGGCGGCACCCGTCGTCTTCCGACAGACGAATTAAAACAGCATTTTAATCGAAGAGCAGAAAAATACGTTAACACCAACCACAGCCCCAGATACGTTCCTACTCGACTTGGCAGCGTCTTGGTTCCGTGGGCGCGACAGACGACTACATGCGATGAGCTTCCAGGCTGGGAATCTCCAGTTGCTACTCCTTATGCTCGCCGCTAGCCGTCCGCACAATCAAACAATCAAGTTGTGTTTAGTGTGTGTTCAAGCTGCTCAAAAGTGATATATAGCTGCACGTTGACTTCGGTGCGCCTGAAAAAAGTTCTTTGCGCCTGAAAAAGCAGCTCCGTGACGCGCTGGTGAACTGCGTGCGATAGGGTTGTGGCACTTGCGAGGATGGGATGCAGGTTTGCGATGAAGGTGCAGTGTAGTAACTGCAATAAGGAATCAGCTTTTACACCGCACCAGTCGCGCCGTTTCGCCCAGTTTCGGGAACTGTGCGAAGCGCGAGAGGGCGAAACGCCAAGTATCGCTCCCAACACCAGTATCGCCATCAAGCTTCTGCCAATTTGTGGCTGGTACGATGGCGGCACCTGTGGTAAGCGGACCACGGCGGGATGGATGGAAGATATATGGCTTTATATTTCGAGTTCATGGGCTATAAATCTTTTTCAACTTTTTTCTCCCCCCCGGTCTTGATATTTATTACCTTCTTTTGCTGAAAAGTTGTCGTTTTTTTCTTCTTCTTTTTAATTCAAAGTTACTGTCACGGAAAGAGGACGGCTCGGGCCTATTCCCCACAAACACACAAATACACACACAGGGACGCAGGAGAACACGATTGATACTGATGAAACCGAATTAGTCAATAGCAATCTTCGTTGAAGCAGTGGTTCGGGCGCTCCTGAAAGCTCCCAGTGTACCGCCATACCTGTGGCGGGGGGGCCGGTCCACAGGGAACGGTTTTCCAGTTTAATTACTTGCCACATCGCAAACAGCAAGCGCGTTGCAGCGGTGTGTCGGTGCGAGAAAGAGTTAAAATGCAAATTACTCTCAAACTGCGGTTAAATGGGCTACGTGTTGTACGTGTCTGGGCTTAAGAACACTGAATCAGGCGCCGCTCCACAAACGCCTGCTAGTGCCACAACAATAGAACAACGTAAATTACCATGCGAAATAGGAATGTGTTACATTTTGTTTTGTTTCTCATTTGCTGCCCAGAATGACGGGGTTTGGGTGTTAATTTTACCATTTTTAAGGTGTTTGAAACACAAACGCTTCGTAAAAGCTTAGACTATGAATAGGTTCTTTTGATTGAAAGTAAACTTTGCTGTGTTATTTTTGTTTTTGGGACTGTCTGAAACCCGGAAGTATTTGTGTGTTTGTGTGCACTTTAGTATTCAACGGAAAAATTAAAAGCCCACGGACACGGAATGTCGAAACTTTAAAAAAGCATTACTCCATCTTGCAACGCTAATGACCACTTGTCGCGATAATGGGTTCGTATTCAGCCCGTATGCCTTTAATAGGGGCATACGAAAATGAGAAAACATGAGAAAGGAGTGCCAAAATATAGCCGAAGATAAACATGCCGAATGCGTAGCGCTTCAACCTGTTCCTTGTGCCCTTTTTTCACTCGAAAGCTTCCGAATGAGCCAGCAAGGCTCATTTTTCATTTCGGTGCCCCCTGTCTCTACTGATGTGCTGGTAAAATGTTTCAACACTCAGGATTTTGCCATCCATCCGCAAGGTACCGCATAGCACCGCACTAAATTGCACCGGGCTGCCGAATATTGGCCCGGGTGGCAAGCTGCACTGGCTCTAGCATACTGGCTTGTCCTGAAAATCGCCGACGAAGAAACATATATTTTATTTCTGCGGTAATTTATGTATACAAGTCCGAAGCTTTATTAGCTTCCATAAATATTCAGGGATGTTAATCACATTGAATTATGTGACATCTTTATGTCCTTGTGTCAGGTTCGCATTCGTTCGGTTCACTCCTGCGTTCATTCGCTCACTTGCGCCTGGGATGGCATTTACGGTGCCTCCGGTACGCGTACGTGGAGCGTCCAACAGGATGGGCTACATTCCCACATGCTTTTCACGCTCACGCCGGTCGAACGAGGCGACCGGCAACAGTGGAGGCTCCCAGGCAGCGCGTGAGTACATAAATGGAAAATAAAGAGAAAACTTCATTCATTTCGCTGCGTCTCGAAAATGGCACTAAAGTCAAAATGGTAAAGGCTCTGCTGCTTGAAATGCATCTCAGGCCTGCATACAAATTCGCTTTGTTGCACTGTCAATGGGGTGTACGTTCGAAAATGATCGCTTTCGATCCATTGCATATAATTTTACAGCGGAAATCAAAATACTGCCTGCGGATAGGCAAGGTGTCTGGTTCGATATTTTGGAGCACGTAGTTTGTTCAGAGAATCGATTTCACCATCGTGGCGTTATTTTGGTTGATTTTTAGTAGCACAACTAAAGCTTGTGGAGCAATGTATTGTTTGAATTAAACACATCCTTTTCTACCTGTTGCACTGTATCTTCGATAAGGTTAGTGCGTAATTGGAAAGAAAACTTATTTCCAAGCCCTTATTTCAGAGAAAGCAAAAGGTAGGGTTGATAACATATAGTTTGAGGTTGATAGTGCTTTTCAGAGCACTCATGCAGTAAAGCTAGTATCAATAGTGTCCTTGCACGTCATCACAACACCACTGCAGTTATAGTCTGATAACATGGTAGGTCAGTTCAGTGTTTTAGGTGACAGTGGTGCCGGTTGCCGGACACGGCAGTACCGAAGTTCAATTCCCATCTGGATCATCCCCCCCTAGAGAGGACTGACTTACCAACTTCGTGGTATCGGCAATTCTAGTAAACCATTCAATGGCCGGCATGACCTTGGAGGTCGTCAAGCCAAAAGAAGGACATGGGACCTCGAAGCTTGTTGATGCTTTCTTATAGTTTTTAGACGGTATCATAAATACTTTTACTGTCGCATTGAGCTTTTACCGGGTTTCAGTTTGGACCCTATACTTCTTATCTCAACATACAAGATCGGTCTTTAATAATATTAGAATTGTTATTATTGTAATTTATCACATACAATAATCGAATTCAATGTGGCAATCTCCTACATAACAATCTCAATTCGACGAAAAAAGAGTTTAGAAAAATATTATTGAGTGCGCAAATAAATAATGGCCGTTTTTTCATAAGTTTATTTTCACTCGTGGCATTTTTATTTGTAGAAACTGGGCCAATGAAAGTATTGCATGCAGCAGAATAACTTTGTCGATGAGTAGTGTGCTCGGCTTAAACTCATCAATCGATTCTGGTAGCGTTCACCAGTGATTGTTTCTCCCGGTTTCAGAAGTTCATAGTATATGACGCCAAGCTGGTCCCACCAAATACTCAGCAAAACTTTCGACCAGCCATTCACGCATGGAGAGTCTGCGTTCCTGCGACTTCAACTTGTGCGGTATCCATTCGCCCTCCCTCTGTATCATGACGAGTTACACCAAGCTCTTCTTGCGTTTGGCAGTGATGTCTCTCTAGTAAAGCCGTCAATTCTTCGTCGGCGAACGTTTTGGGCCTTCCTTCACGTTGACTATCGTCCACGGCGAAATCACCGCTTCGAAAGCGTCGAAACCAACCCTGACACCTTGTTTCGCTTAAACCAGTGTCTCCGTAAACACTCGAAAGCTCTCGAAGTGCTTCGGCTGCCATTTTATTCGTTCGAATCATAAACAACAACACCTTCCGCATATGGCGTTTATTCGGCTCAAAATCAGACATTTTCAACAACTAGGAACTTTTACTCGCACGAAATAATCACTTATCTGTTTAAACAGTTTGATTATGTCATTCACGAAATTGGTTTATGACGTTTGTTAACGACAAAATCGCGCCACAGTCCTCAGAGGCCCCATCGATTTCAATACGGTCGTTTTTTATTTTCTGACTTAATAAAACGAACTAAAAACTATGTTAGGAACGGTGGAAAACTCCTTTATGTGTAAGTCTCATCAAAACAACGCACGTACTGTTTGCGGTGCTGAGTTTTCCAAGAGGTGTAAAAGGTTAACGTTCAATCGCTTTTATTTTATTGTAAACACGAGACAGGTGTCACTAGTCGAGAGATTATACTGTCGGCACATTTGGCCATAAATGTTCGTTTCACGAAAATGGTGTTGTATATTTTTCTGACATCTGAAAGATGGTCCACAACAAAGGGCAATCGTTAGAAGAAAAAAACTAATCTGTCATGGGTTATAGAGCAGATTTCACCCTATCCAGCAAGTGATTGATTGCCGGACACTACATGGGTGTTAGCGCCTTTTCTGCGTCGGATCTCAAGATGGTAACGATTGCGTCATGCAATACGGGGACCAACCATGGAAAAAATGTCCTCGCACTCAACCTGCCTGTGTCAAACGTGTAACTACTACCTTGCGAGAGTAATTTCGAGGGTGCTATTGCTTGATTATCTTTTCCATTGCCCAGAGAGACGCTCGGTAAGGAACTTTAGGGTCGCCTTGCAATGTCCAATAGCAGAAGAGAGGGGTAAGACGGGATGAGGGTTCACCTTTCGGGTGCCAACGCTGGAGATTTTGGACGGTATTTGTCTTCACGCTTAGACACTTCACGGTTAGCTGGGATTTCCCGTCAGTTGCCACCCAGGGTCGGGAACGGTAACATAAATCTTCCCGCTCAAACGATTCCACCCGAAGGACGACTATGACACCAAGGATGAGGACGACTGGGGCCACTGACGGCTACCAGGAACGTCCTGAACGCGCGCGTGTGTGTGATTGTGTGAGTTTGTATATTTCATCGTGTCAGTACCTATTCGCATTATTTGAGCGACGCAGACATTGCCGTAATTCTCTTTGGCCTTTTACCTCAAACCGTTGGCTACGCCGCTCTGCCGCTCCGCCACACCGTTCTGTATCGCAAGGTAAGCCTTTTTTCCCCTCGTAGTCCTTTGGATTCCCTCCGACCAACATAAACACATTAGTCTTGGAGTAAAAGTGATATATGTTCGTAATAAATTCTCATTCGTTAGCGTGTGTAAGTTACACTGCTTTTCTGTGCCTTTTTCTCGGTGCTGCCATCACTCTCTGCCCGAGCGCATGGCCCGAGAACTGACACACACGTTTTCCCCATTTTCGTAGCCGTGGTTTCACGAGTCGCCTGACTATAACTTCACCTCGGATCTGGATCGTTGTTCCGTAAATCTTGCCGTCGTCGGCCCGTATGCGCTCCTTGTTCACACCACTTCAATTCATTGCACAATCAAAGGCGCAGCGCCA
This sequence comes from Anopheles maculipalpis, assembly GCF_943734695.1. NCBI lineage: Eukaryota > Metazoa > Arthropoda > Insecta > Diptera > Culicidae > Anopheles > Anopheles maculipalpis. The sequence continues at coordinate 45,748,118 of NC_064872.1, read as the reverse complement.
GAAGACACTTCGCTACATGTTGCCTCGTGCACTGAGCTTTGCGACTAGTGCGCAAGACAACGGCCACTGTCGGAAGGATGTTGGCCTTAGTTGCTAACAACTCGCGAGGAAGCTTGTGCTCTGGATCCTGCATCGCACCGCACGGCTCGTTCGCACAACAGTATTTGTACCATTTTCCAACCGAAAGCAAAATGTTTCACGTTTTACTGCTTCCTTCTACGCCTGCACTCAATTTTGGAGCACCGGAACATTCGCCTGCCGTAAGTTGTGGTGCGGTATCTTGTGCTTCGCCGTTTGTTCGACTTACTTCACATCTAAAATGTGCCCTCTCCGTCACTTACCGTTCCGGAACCGGTCGACCAACTGTGAATGGGAGGGGGAAGCTGGCAGAAGTACGCCGGGAAGGAATAAAAAATGTATAAATATAAATTATATTTTATATATCTATTTTCTTGTTACTCAACGCTTCCAAAAATAAAATTTATGAGCTCGTGTGAACGTTTCCCCGTTTCTCTTAAGCGAGCCCCTTTCTGGTGACAGGGATCTTACGCTGCTATACGTACTCTAGGCAAACTTTACGCTAAGCGAAAGGTAAAGAAGGGAGTTGTTCTAAGAGCAAGAAAATGGGTAGGAACGAACTCGATACCTTATTACCAAGAGCCCACTTCCGAGGTTAAGAATGGAGAATGAAAACATATAAAAATGTATGTTTATTGTCATCATTTATCTTGTATAATTCGATTGCGGGCAGGAGGAAATTGAAGCGACTTTTACTTGTCTTTTGATTTCTCTTTCCAAACAGAAAATTAAAGGGAGAGAACTTTCAGTTGGAAGTTTGTTAGCTTATCTTTAACTATTAACAGCTTGCTGGTTAATCTTGGTAATCAATTTTACACAGTTCAGATGGAATTCAGCGCTAATCCTTTCATCGTAGTTGTCGTACCAATATCAAAATCCACATAGTATACAAGAGCCTTAGTATATTATAAAAAAAAATTGCATAAAGGTACGTTAAATCTTTTAAATATATTATATTATACCATTCATACTATATCTTTAAGGTATGCATGAGCAAATTTTATGGTAATACCTGTAATTTCAATTTTAAAATCTCTCAAACATACATCGCATAAACATCTGAAAGGGCTACATGTCAATTGAATTGATTAAAGATAATAATTATAGATAGGATGTAATGCCCTTTTACGTTAGCAACTTGGGCCACTACGACTTGTCACCCAAATGATCTTAAAATAGGTTCACATAAATGAAAGACATTTACATTCCGCGTTAAGAGATTGATAGGCGATAAATATAAGATTCTCAATGTATTTATTCGGATGGAATGGCCTGACCGTATTACTATTTAGTGAACATCTAAATCATTATACAAAAAAGTTCTACGTTCTTCTTTTTGGCTTATCAAACTTATTCATATAATACTGTCGATCGGTCAATTCGGCTTGAAAAATCAATAGCTTAGATTAATCTGTAAGTAAGGCAAAATCTTATCCTTAATTTCGTAAGACATGTTGTAATGTATGGAGCGTAAGAAATGTTGTGAAAAGACTTCTAATCAATATTCCAACACAAGCAAATAAGCAGCAAATTGGATAATATTGTTACAAAGGAAAAATTATATGCTGTGTTTTTGTTCGTTTTACAGCTGCGACCGTCGTGAGTCGGAATTACGAAAAATAAATAAACAATTTCTTCAACGCCTCATAATTCATGAACAAAAGTATTCTGTCTTCTTCTCGTTGTTTTAAATGCTCAGTTTTCTAACATATTGCACGCTATTGCGTTTAAACTAAAACAAATTCGTTACATTTTTTGCCACCCTTCACAGCAACCACCTTAATCATTACACTACCTCACGGGGAACGAACCGCTGGGTTTGCTTGGACAGCTGGTAGATTTATATGTTGCCTACAAGTATATACCTCGGTACACTAAATCGGCGTTTTGCCAAAGGTTCAGACCCTTCAAAGGAACCTTCGCGGCCAGGCCGATCCACGGGGTTGCGGCGATAGGTCGCGTGAGCAGTATCCGAAAAGCTGCCATATACATGGTTTTCGCGTTGCGGTACGTGGGTTAAGTTCGTCCGTACTGTAGCGTACTAAACGACAGTCATAATTCTTACCATACCCCGCCTGTTACACTCCTCTCCAAACGTCATCGTCGAGCAAACGGGCGGTGTCTCTTTCCTGTAGCGCGGTTCGAGCAAGATATATGTTTCACGAGCGCCAACGTGTATGCCAACGGTGCTGATACTGATGTGAGCGACTGCTCAACGCCAAACGTTGGGCACAGATCCTGGAGAGGTGCAGACGGCGTGGCAGAAAACAAAAACGAGCAACACATACCGACTCAATAACTATGATGTCGAAAGAATTTATTTCTCCTTGTCAGGTTTTAATTACGATCACCCGGCAACTGAGCGAAGAAGGTACGAGATTGTCAAAATGCCACACACTTGTGCGCCTGGCTGTGGGACATAAGGAATATATCATCCATCAGGTGGTAACGAAGGGTGGTGGATGGATGATGTCCTTTGTGTTTCTTGCTGCTTTCTGCCCGGCCAGGCAGGGTCCCGTCAGCTCGATAGGATAACACTGGTCAAATGAACTTGTAACCCAACACTGGTTTCGAGGCCCCAGACCTGTGGTCGCGGGCAACCGTAACGGTTGCGATTTGCTCTGCTAAAAAGACGGATGACAAATGAGACGACCATGGTCTCATGATGGTAAGGTAGGAACAGCGCCGAGAAGAGACTAGCCGACTCTCACATTGTGTGCCCTAACTATCTTGCAGATACCATCCCACGTAGCGTGTGCTGGGACTGTCTGTTTGCGTACCGTTTAGTGTGCTGCTCATAAAATACAGCATCAAGGAGTGATTCTGACATTACATCTACATAAATGCTGTCGAACGACGTCGGCACGCACAGCGTGTGTTTGTGTGCTGCTGGGGAACGGTTGTGCTTGAGAACGAAGAATGATTGTGCCCGGCGACCCCCCGTCAGTGACGGGAGAACATTGATGATTCGTGAAGTTGAACTATTTCGAGTCGCTCTGTTCGTTCTGGGTGGTAATAAGTAATGTGTTGTAATCGCACAGGGAAATATATTTATAACAAATGTGGCATTCTACATTTACGTTTTGGCTGGCGTGATTGGACCAACGCGGATTCAGCGTTCACACCGTGTCCGGGAGAAATGAGGGTGAAGAATGATCTTTCTTGTTATGTTATATTTTGTTGTCTTCAGATGATTTCCCTCCCGCGTGACTGTCAATTAATTATCTCGGCAACAAGCACGGGGGTAAGCATTTGGTTTTGTTGCAATGTAGAGATTCGGAAAGGCGAAACAAATAATTAGGGAACTTCATTAAATAACAATGCGAAAGAAAGATGTTTCTGAGGAAAAGTGAGAAAATTATTCTCCACCCAACGTCGAAGGTGACAAACACGTAGGGGGGGTTTTTTTTTTGGGGTCGGACAGAGAAACAAAGACCAGCAACAGTCATGTAAAGGAGTGAAACCCTACAACAACTTAAAACAAATTACTGCGCCCATGGTCGCGCAAACTGGCAGATAAATAATAGGTTGTCGAGAGGCAAACGACCACGGTACAAACGGTTTCGGGTTTTCGTCTCCACACTGCACGCACACGGTCAGTTTGTGATGGTTTTCGTTTAACGTTGTAAGCCCTGCTAATGACTGGCTTTTGGGATCGTCCAAAGGTCCCGAGAACTGCCTACGGCGTACAGCGAGTCGCTAATTTGTGTGCCGACTGCTTTGGGACGCCAGCGCAGGTCCAGTGCGACGATGAACACCGTAAGCAATAAGGAAATAAACGCCAAAGTGTTCTGATGGAAGGATGAAACTGCCACAAAAAGTGAGACAAATCGATGGCGCTTTCAAGCGAAGTATATTATATGCCTGAAACGATGCATATTTCGCTGACGGCGGTGTTTGAAAATAGTATGAATTAGTGAATTAGTTGGAGATCATTATTCATTTCAGCTTAGTGAGTTGCAAATTACAGGGTTGTTCCATGTTTTGCTTTAGGTTTAAATCGCATCATTTACAATATGTCTTCGTGTGGGTATTTAGTACGCGTTTTAATTGTGTTGATTCCACACAACACTGAGCACCAAAAACAATGCGAGCTATATTAGGTTTATGAAAAAGAAATCCTGTATTATCGAAGTACATCTGTAAACATACGAGCAAGTTGTTCTATTAGGTTATATCAACTTTTAGCACATGGATTCAACAACGACGTGGCCAATGAGGAGGGATATGGCTTTTTCTACTTTTTCACCTGTAGATCTCCAACCGATCCGACCGATCCGACAGGTTTGTTGCACTTAGACCGAACAAGTCAATGCTGATCACCTTGTTAGTGGTGCATGATTCCGTCATTCTCATCACGTGCCCTAGATATCGTATCCCTCCAACTTAGACTAACGTCAAGATATCTGATGGATGTCTACGGTAAAGTGCAGGCAGCGAGGGAATGCGAGGGTTAAAGGATCATTCAATCAAGGATCAAGCAGAAGCAGCACAACCTCGTAGACTCGTGCTAATAACAGTGCCGGATAAATCGTGCATTTCTTTTGTTGCAGGAGAACTCACAATTCTCTTCAACAATGTGCCTTTGGATTTCACTACTTATGTTGTTGCCTGAACATACGATCGTACATAATCATTAAGACAGCTAAATTCTTCTACCAAAATCCCATCCGGACCGTTCCCCCACAGTGATCCCGATTATCCTGACGGATTATCCAACTATGTGGTATCAGCTAGTCTAGTAAACCCTTAGATGACCGGCTTGACCTAGAAGGCTGTTCCAAACCAAGAAGAATAAATCTTCCTGAAATCGTTCGTTGTCAAAGCGTTTCAGTCGGTTATACGCCGCCTGCACTCTACAGTAGCTATCCATCCGATCTCATGTCATTCTGGAAGACAAGGAATAGGAGAAATCTGAAAAAAATCGTGCACCAAATGTTGAAACATGCGTTTTTTCGATGTTGAAACATATAAGTGCTCCCTTCCCTCATTCTTGGATTAGCACCAACGTATACTGATACAGTATACTGTACTAGTAGTGGTGACAAACAGTCCTGCTGTGATATCTTGGAAGTTTGCGGACGATCTTTTTTCACACAGAGATAAAGATAAAGATTGTAGGTGACAAATCATTAAAATCATCTAATGTATGACAGCGGCAAGAGTCTACGGTCCCATATTGAACTTCGTTCAGGGTTGGCAGGGGCACTTTGTAATCATCATGCTAGATGTTGTAGTGCTGCTTCTGCTCTGCTTCTGGCATCTGGCCAGGTCCTTTGTGCGTTATTAAGGCAATCGCAATAATACTTAAAATGTTCAAAAATTTATATTCATCGCTATAAGGTTATGTGTTCTCACTCGATGAATTCTTATCAGAGAGTTACAAATTTGTAGTGCATGTATAGGAGCCGTTTAATACCGAAAATTGAAACAGTTGTCAACTCTTTCTCGAGAGCAAGCACGACGAAGCCCGACAAAAAGTGTCGCGATTTATATTAACAGATGCTGTATCTCAACAAATGACGCAATCTTTTGTTATCAGACATTGTATCCTAACAATTATCTCAGTTGGTCTAACAAGCCCTATGACGAATTATACCTTCGTTACATGTTATTGATTATCTGACCCGTATTTACCATTATGAAACAAAAAAAGTGCGATTCTGTCCAACTAACTAGCTCAAGCGCGCCCAGGAGACCCATATTGCTTTACAACGATTGTCTCTGTCTTCGTTAAAGTATTTTCTTCGGAGTTCGGTTTACAATGTTCGGGGTGCGGGATGTTAAATCCCTCTAAATAAATCTTGGTCTAACACCTACTTATAGAGCCTCCTCGATCCAGGCTCCATTAACATTTGGGGCCTAATCATTTGTTTAGTTTGCTTGTGCTATGATCTCCCACATCTAATAATTGTGGTAATCCATCGCTAGAACAGTTGTCCACACGACATTCTATTTATTGCACTGCATCAAACACTAACCGTTTATCCGGTCATACGACAGGCCACTTGAGGAGGATCTCTAGGTTTATAAAGAGGTGGTTGCATACTCCATTCGCAGTATGCTAACATACTGGCCCCTTCTGAACGAGAGTTCTGAACAGTAGTCATATCAAACACCGCATCATAAAAAATCCCCTAGTTCTAGACAGCGATAGAACTACGACAAGACAGCGATAACGATTTGATGATTGCGAAACACGTCGATTGAAAATGCCAAACTTAAAGGTAGTTCTCTGTTCACCAAACAAAACAATTGGGCATAATTATTTTTCAACACTTTTCATTTGATACATGACAACAATGACTTGTCTGATGATTACTCCTATTTCGCCTTCACTTTGCCTATCTGACCGAAATTTATTAACGAATGTATCTGCTGTGGCAAAACATGAAATGAGGCAATACGTATAACAAATTATGTATTATCTATTCGGTATCAAACATGCCAGGACTGATGAGCATGAGATCAGTCGTTCCAAAAACTGACTCCAAAATTTACGAATTTTCACCATTCCTGTCACTATTGATCTTTTGGCTTCAATCTAATCCAGGGAGAGAAATGTGAATTTTTGTGTTTAGCTCCACGCTTACTGGTAGTCTCCATACTGTTTTCTTACGGTTAGTCCTCCCAAAGCAGGATCTTTCGTAAATTACGTACAATCAACTCCAGTTCAGAAGTGTTAATTACTGTAGGAATTCTCCGGCGTGTCTACTACTGAACCTGCACTGCTAAAATTTACCACTGACCAGATTTTCACCATGCGGCAAATCTTGGAGAAGATGGCTGAACAGCAGTTGAACTCGTACCATCTCTTCATAGATTTCAAGGCCGCATATGATAGCATAGCCAGGGTAAAATTCTACGAGGTCATGAGCACTTTGGGAAGACCCGGCCAAACTGATCAAGCTTGTTAGAATGACCATGACCAACGTCACATGCCAGGTGAAGGAGGATGGAAAACTCTCAGGGTCCTTTGCTACCATCAAAGGCCTGAGCCATCACCAGAGGGAGATGGGCTCGCCTGTCTCCTATTCAACTTGGCGCTAGAGAGGGCCATCCGTGACTCGGAGGTGGAGACTTCGGGAACCATCTTCTATAAATCAACCCAGATCCTGGCATACACTGATGATATAGACATCCTTGGTCTGCGGCTTTCCCAGGTAGCAGAGGCCTACCAAAGGATCAAGCAGGCGACAGAAAACCTCGGGTTGCAGATTAACGAGGCAAAGACCAAATTGATGGTGGCACCATCAGCGGCCCTACTATTAAATCCGGAACTACGTGGGGGTGATGTACGGATAGGTGACCGCAAATTTGAAGTCGTCCAAAACTTCACCTATCTCGGGTCAAAAGTCAGCATCGAAAACAGCATAGAGACGGAGTTACGCGCTAGCATGCTTGCGGCCAGCCTTTATAGTCCCAGTACTCAAACAGTACTCAAAACAGTCGAAGCCCTCTTAGCCGCGTTCGAAAGGAAGATGCTCAGAAGGATCAGAAGGAACTGTATGACGACCTCACCGTGATTTAGGATCACCAGGCTCCGATGGACTGGCCATGTGATACGCATGTCATCGGACGACCCAGCTCAGAAAGTCCTTTGAGGCCGTCCATGCGGACAGAGGAGGCGTGGTAGGCCCAGATTTAGGTGGGAGGAAGGGGTGGAATCATTCGCCATCAAGGCCGGGATAACAGATTTGAGGACGGCGGCGTGGGACTGTGAGCGGTTCCGGATTCTACTGCGGTAGGCCAAGACCGTGAAGCGATTGTAGCGCCTGATAAGTAAGTAAGTAAGTTTTCTCCGGCGTGGTGGAGATTATATTATTACAGAATGATAGCTCTTCAACATCAACAGCGTGTCACTAATTACACACAAAGTCATTCCTCCTTTACAATAAATGATAAAATCAGATTATTTTTTCACAAGGTCTTTGTCACTGCCGTTGACACTAGATTTGCATCTGATCATGTAGTTGCTTAAAATACAAGAACTGCATACCTTAGTACATAAGTACTGCTCAAGTTGCAGCACGATCGTGGTAGCATTGTGCATGTTGTGTCATTTTATAGTATATCTGTACTAAAATTAGTTACTGTTGGGTCTACTACAGTATGTGAATAGTCTGTTTTAGAATTAATTCCATTCGGAAAGTATCTTGGAGCAGCTTGTCTGCTAGAGATCTCTTAGAATATACCCCGAAGTTAACCTAAATTCTGTAGTTTGCGTTCATGGCGAAATTTTGTTGTATACCTAGCTCCATACATCACGTAAAGTGTTGGATAATGGATTACTTCTTGCTATTATGCATAACATAAAAACTACAGAGTGAAGCGTAATTTCGACTCTTTTCTTGTAAAATTTTATTTATCATTTTTACCATAGTTCGTATCATTGAATGTATCAAGAAGTGGATTTTTATTTGCTATTCTAATAAAAATATGAGTATGACACGTAATATCATAAAATAAGAACATTTCTCAATTTTAAAAACTCTTACAAAAATATTTTGTAGTTTATAATTTTCACACTTGACTCTTTTCATTTATAGCATTGGTAAGAAGAGATAATAAAAAAGTAAGCATTTTTTTGGTAAAAAAAGGTATTTTTTTTAGGATCTTAATTTGAGGGAATGAGGTAACACCTCATGAATGAAAACAAAAGTGCTATGGAAAGTTGAGATGCTAATGATCATTTTATAACATCTTATAAAAGTTCTACCTTTTCAAAGGATTGAAATTATTAGTTTTTAAATTGGATATAAAGATGATCTTGATCTATTGTCAATCACTGTTTTTTTTTCAACTCTTCTGTGCGTGACAGATGCAAATTATCCGCAAAAAGACAACACCCTTCACACAAACAGTACACATCGGAACATTTTTAAACGTCATTTGCAAAGCTGAGTGAAGGAAGACGCATAACGAGTAAAGGAACAAGTAAGAATTTTTGACCGTGCTGCTCTCGCCAATAGCAAAACTGTAAGCGTGGAAAACCGAGTAATGGATGGGAATGTCGGCAGAAGCTATCCCGAGGTTTCGGCTAATGCGCACCTCATCATACCACGCGTCGGCGAAGGCGGTCGGTTGGTTTGCTGACTGAACTGAAACGCCGCTTCAAACCAACTAACTGACAGAGATGTCAAGAATGCACAGCATGGAATCTCACTCACCCACCGGAGCAGCGTTGTAGTCCGGGTGTCGTGGGGAAGCTTTGCTGCGTTGCCGATGACGTTGAATCCGATGCCGCCGTCACTGTCGATTGGAAAACAGCATTTTTTGTAGTTGTTGTTTCTTTGCTCCTTTTCGTTTGTTGCGTCGGCCGAACACCAGCACCGGCACCGGATCGACCATCGCTGATCGAACGACAGACGCCAGACGAGATTCGGTTTCCGAGGAGAGTTTTGATTGACAGCGCCTATATGCGGAGTGACGGGTATAAATGACTTTAGCAATTCATCACTTAACAAAGCCTGAACACGCAACGCACAAATCAGTAAGATATCGAAATACAAAGCTATCCAAAATAATTTGACATCATTCAAACAGTTTGACGAAGGCGCTTTTGAGCGGCATTCGCTCCACACCGCCACACTACTGACGGCATGGACTGGAAGTCGAAATTCAAATGCTGCTTCATTTGAAGACCACCTCCTGGTCCTGGTGCCCGCACTCGTTGCTGGCTGGCTGGCAGGTTCTTTCCCGTAGGTCGGTATGCCGGACTCTGTAGGCCCATAGCTGTACGAACTTTGTCTAACGAACAAGACAGCTCGGCAGACAGGGCCAAGGCAAAATGCCATCAAGCGTGAACGGGAGCACGAAAGAAGTCGGCGAGATTCGTGACTGTCAAGGTTTTGCGGTACAATTAAATGGTTGTGTCAGTTTCAGTTAATAATGTGGTCTCCAACCCCGATTCCATGCCGCACAGCGGCGTACGTGCGAATTTTAGGCTACTTATGGCTTTTGACAGCTTACAGCGAGGCACTGAATGTAGGGTAAATACAGGAAAATTAATTACGACCATCTCGTGCAGCACACTACAACCCATCTCCACACACACACACACTGATGTGTAGGCAGCATGGAACGGTTACGATGGACGCATTTATTTGCAGGCAGCTCTGCATCTTATATCATATCGTTCGTTGTCAGTTGCAAGCAACTAACGCACTGCATTGCGAGGTACTACCATTGCAATTTTGCAACATTGATTTCAGCTTGCTAGCTGCAACGGGGCATCATAAATTAACCCCGTGCATCTCGTACTTCTTGACGATGATTCGTGCCTACCACCTCGATTCTGCTGTCACTATTCATTTATCTTCCATACTCTCATTTACAATCCATCAAACCTTGACTGTTCCTGTCGGCTGACAGACGGTACATCTCATTCGTTTGCCGGACTGAGCCTGCAATAGCTGTACGGAGAGCGATAGAGTGAAGCAAAGAGATTGACATTTTTCAATCCTTACATGATATGGAGTGATGAACGATGGCATTATTATCATTGTAGGATAGCGATACTGAGATAATATGCCCCCGAACGTCATATGCTCCATTCGATACGAGTGAAACTCGATCGATCACAATGAATTTGAGCGAAACAACAAAACATCCGTTTTATTCAATTCTAATTTAGTAAGTGATGGAGTAGTTGGGGGTTTTCAACAAGCTGCAGGATGCAAGGATTGTTTTTCATTTTTGTTTTCGTATGTGCTGTCACTTATCTCAACACACCTTGCGAAATGTTTTCGTCTGTTTTCAACCTAAAACAGGTGACATGAGTGTTTCCTTCAATACTGCTGAATCCCCCGAATCCGAATAGGCACAAGGACTACCCAAGACAGCAACCCTACAACACTGTCAGACCGATCTGTTTGTGTGAGTGATTTTCCATTTGCCTTCTTGTACCGCACAATAATGACAGCCGACGAAAGCATGTAACCGCGCGCGCGTTGGAAAACGTTGGAAAAATGCCCCGAAGCGAGAAAATGCCACCGCATTGGCGTGTTGGCCCCGGGTACGTCGACGTCAACGATGATGGTGTTGGCAATGGGGTTTCTTTTTTTAAATTGCCAACAGATGAAGCAGAGACGATCTTGTGGGTTTGAGGTGTGTACGCGGTTTGAAATGAAGTGCGGGCGACAATGGTGCATTTTCCATCCGCCATTCTCTATTGTCGCTCCAAATTACAACTTGTCAAGTGCACTGCATTCTGAACTGACAAGTAGAAATGAAATCCTTCTCCCGATGACTTTCTCCCTCCAGTACAACAACTGTTCTGATTTCTGGTACTATTGTTGGGGTTTGGAAAGCGGATGAATAAAAATACTACCATTTTTATTTTGATGTATTTTTTTTTCTCTGCAAAGCATATTAATCGAATGTTTCTTACGAATGCACAACGATAATCAAAAGCTAGAGAAATTTTTGTTTGCTCATCCCATAGTATTGAAGATAATACGCTGTCGGACTAAATGATTTTTTGATATTTTTAAGACTTTTAGCTGTTTTGATAGACAGCGAGTAAGGTTTGATACTTTAAATCTAGCGAGCACTTAGCACGTTTAACACAGTCCTTGATCCATTTCAGTTGAGTATTTTGAATATTTCATATTTATTTGGGGAATTAATCGAAAATATAGTATTGATGAATTAATTTCTTAGCACAACTTACAGTAATTAAGTAGTAACATAACACCAATAACGGGGTTCAACTATTGTACAATAACGAATGCGTACGTAAACGCTCACGGAACGTTGACGTTGACTGTCACATTTTCGGATCTGTCTGGCCTGACTTGGTGCTTTAACGGGACATACGAATGAGCATAAAAATTCACATCGCTAAGTAACTTGGATTCGTCGATCTTCTCACTAATTAAGCCTGCCAAAAACATGCATTGAGCGTTTGTCTATCTAGCTGAAAGAGGCCGCAGGCCTCGTGTTATTCATACGTATGTCATCAGGTCTCCATGCCATGTTCATGGCAAGCCCACTTCTCTTTGAACAGGCTCATATTCGCTGACCCCAAGTCTGTGCTATAATTCTGTTATCAGTGTTTGTAGCAATACCGCACTGATACGGGTATGGTCCGACACCTCTTGAAGGTTAATATAGGATCTTCATACCCTACTCCGACTCAATACGTCCACGGCGTACAGAATGGTAACATATCTCTCCAAATATCTGAGCTTGGGTACACGGGGAAAGCCAACCCGGGGGGTGAGTGATAACTAGCGTCTGTTCTCCATGTTAGGGACGGCTGGTTGTCTTTCTGTCCTGGCATCCTACCGGACTTTAATCAGCTAGGATTCGTAGGCCCTCCGGCGAGATAGGGGGTTGAGGGAGAGGCCTTGTAAGCCACCCCCAATACAATTGCAACGGAAGGGAACCAACAAATTTCGAATCGGATAGCCAGCATGACGATGAAGAGGTACCCCCGCCATCCTTGGTCGAAGTCTGGCACTGATGCACACTCACTCAAACACACTCAAACAGCTGAAATGCAACAAATCAGCTGGCAGCGATGGGCTGGTGGCCGAACTGTTCAAGATGGGTCTGGAGAGGTTTTCCGCCATCATGCATCGGCTGATTGTTAAGATTTGGGATCAGGAAGAACTACCGGACGATTGGAAACTGGATGTCATACATCCGGTGTACAAAAAGGGCGACAGGATGGACTGTGCTAACTTCCGGGCCATCACAGTCCAGAATGCTGCCTATAAGATCCTGTCTCGTATACTCTTCTACAGACTGGAGCCAGATTTCGTCGGCAGCTACCAAGCTGGATTTGTTGGAGGCAAATCGACAACCGACCAAATCTTCACTCTTCGGCAGACCCTCCAGAAATTCCGGGAGCATCAGATCCCTACGCACCACCTTTTCATTGACTTCAAGGCGGCCTACGAAACCATAGATCGGACCGAACTATGGAACATCATGCAGCAGTACGGATTCCCTGGGAAGCTGGTACGGCTGCTAAAGACCACTATCGACGAGATGCAGTGATAAGGTGAGAGTTTCGAGCATGCTGTCGGAATTGTTCGAATATCACCGGGGTCTGAGGCAAGATCAAGAGACCCCGATTTTCACCCGATCGCTCCAATTCCTTGGCTTCGCGGATGAAATCGACATCATCGGACGGACAACGGGACAACTGCGGCGGTGTGCGAGGAGTACACCCAACTGAAACGCGAGGTCAATAGAATTGGATTGAGCATCAATGCGACGAAGACAAAATATCTGCCTGACGGAGGCTCTGACCGTGATAGAGCCCGACTCAGAAGCAGAGTATCAGTTGACGGCGATGACCTCGAGATGGTAGAGGAGTTCTGCTACGATCGTAACTTCGGACAACAACGTAAGCATCGAAATTCGTAGGCGCATTTTTCAGGGGAATCGTGCCTACTATGGACTCCACAAACTCCTGCGATCCAGAAGACTCCAACAACACATGAAATGCACGATTTATCGCATCTTGATACGTCCGGTAGTCATCTAAGGGTACGAGTCTTGGACTATGCTGACGGAGGACGCCAATGCACTCGCCATTTTTGAACGGCGGTTGCTAAGGACTATCTTTGGTGGTGTGTGCGAGCAGGGCGTGTTGCTGTAGCTGAGCTGTTTGGCTGGGCTGATATCCTGACGGTAGTCAAAGCCGGAATGATACGTTGGCTGGAGCACGTGATAAGGATGCTGGACTCATGCCTCACCAAGAAGGTGCTCGTCAGCGACCCGTTCGGCACGAGGCGTAGAGGAGCACAGCGAGCTCGTTGGCTGGATCAAGTGGAGTCTAACCTGTCAGAGATCGGATGGAGATCGTGGATGAAGGACTGCAGCCCTAGACCGAGTTTCAAGGAAACCTGGCCATGTCGACACGAAATGCTCAATCCTGAGCAGGCCAAGAAGAAGGAGAAGTCTGTGCTGCAAGCGGTATTGCAATCAGAATGTTTGTTTATCAATAATGCAAATATCTATTTTGATTTTCAAAAGTGTACTGTTTCAAGTCGAATCTACTCTTGATATATGCTCAGGACCGTATGTTTCGTTAGCATTTTTTAAGAGAAAGACTGACTGATCAAGCAGATCCCTTGCATTGAGATATACTTTCATGATTCGAGTTAGCTCATAAATTCAAGATTTTGCTCAAATAATTTGACTTTGTTTTATGTTTTTAGGGTGGGTGGATTGTCCTTTTTCTTGAGCTAAGGCATTAAGCAATGAAAGCTAGAAAAAAATCTTGAAATTGTAACGTCGAAACATTGGCAATTGTAGCAGAAAAATACAGTTGAAAAACTGTGATATCGTTGGTAACAAATATCCTCGACCATAAACTTGGGAAAGTGCAATCAGCATGCACTTGAGTCAAGTTTTTTGAGGAGCAAGATTTAGAAAAGTCGTTAACCGATGTGGCATCTTTGGCACTAAATTGATGTGTTCTACTGAGAGCTTTTGAATTGCACTGGAACATGCAAACAATTATATCACACTCATTACATTGTTCATGACATGATTTATTTGTAATCAGACGTTCGATATGCTATCCTATCGTCCATGGGAAGACGGTGGTGATGGGCTTTTATCTCAGTCTCTGTATGTTTGGTACTAATATTTTCTTCTATCCGGAAACCCACCTCCACGCTGGGAAGGATGCTCATACTTGAAATAAACATTTATCTTTGATTGTAAAAATTATATGCAAGAAAGTTCAATCGAAACTTTTAGCTGCAAGTAATCAAAATAAAAGCGTGTTTGTTATTGGCAATTTTCTACTTTTGCCCTTTTAATAGCAGACCTGACCCGGATAGGCAGTATCAAGAATTATTCGCCCAACATTACACCGTACAACACCGTGTCTTACCAGCACTTTAGACATCATTTGTGATCCTCACGTTTAGTGAATGAAATGTAACGAGTTTCTGGGCCGCTTTTTGATAGGGGAAAACACGGACATAACGATATTATTTTGAGTTACCGATCTCGTTGGGAATATGGCAAAAACTGTTAGTTTCGATAAAGTGATTCCCGCACCAACCCACGCACACCGAACCTTTCAGGAAATTGCGGACAGAGACTCCATTCGCCATTTGCTACTGCATCAGTTAAGGAGTAACCAGTAAGCCGCTGGTGTTATTTTGTTTGCAATACATAAGACATGGCATTGAACATTTCATAAAAACGCTGCGCTGATTGTCGTAAAGCGTTAAGAGCTCAACACCCTGGGTCACACATATCGTGCAAGGGAGCGAAGAATGTTTCATAATTTAACCTCATCCTTGTGCTGCCAGCAAAAAAAAGGGGGAGAACCAAACCGGAACACTAACAATCTACGATCCGGCCGACTGCACTAAAGAAGTGCCAGCAGCAGCAGGTAGTGGCCTCCTTTTCGATTATACGTTATGCCAATGGATTGCGAATCGTTTCACCCTCTAATACTTCAACCGGGTCCCGTGTAGGTGTGCGCATAATGGCCATCTTTAGCATCTCCATCGTACCGGTACCGTTCTATCACCCTTCCATCGGGCTGGAGGTTTTTCATTCCGTTGCAGGGAATGGTAAATAAACACAGATAGCCCGACGTATCCGTGTTGAATGGTGCTAGGAAAGGGATCAACAGAATGGACTTTTTATTAAACCATAAAATTCTTTTCTTTATCAAAACTTACGGTTATGAAAATGACGCTCATAATGACTTTTATGGATGTTAACGCTATTATGAGAATGTAAATATCGAAAATATCTCACGGATTGTGTTACGATACAAAATTATACAGCCAAGGATGGTTCGGGAGGAAACTCACGTGTAGAGACATTTGTTATTAGGTTCGTATGATGGAGTTTTCGGAAATATAGGGGAATGTTCGTTTTTCATGATTTTTGTGCACTGACGGCAAAAGAGTACGAATTTTTGTTGACAACAAGTTGGAAAAACATATTTCAGTGGTTCATTTACTTGATGTAAATTCTACTGAGTTAATTTATTCTTTTTATCGTCTTTCTTCGTCATCATCTACTTCGGCAACAATCTGAGAAGTAAATACTTTTACTAAGTAGTAAAAAAAAATCGACTAAACAGAACTTTTAGTTGACTAACATTGGTTCCCAAAACTGCGTACTACACGATACTCTACCCAAAACAGTCTTAAATTCAGACGTCGCACGAAGCATAAGAAACTTTGGGAAGCTCAATTGTGACATTTAAAATCCACTTCAACAAAAGAACCCCTTTTGATACAAATGTATCAACGTCTCGTCCAGCGTTGCATTGCTTTGATGTTCGTTTACCATCACTTGCATGTATGACAGTGAAGAGGGCATTATTGCCCACTGTGTTTGCCGGATAGCGAACTATAAGATAAGCGAGTAAGAGTATTGTTGAAACTTTTTCTATGCATGTTTGATAGTACATTTAACACGTGATGAGTTGGCACTTTGATGTTAATCACCCTCGTCAAATAAATCCCTCATCATAAAGTTTAGACAGAAGCGCAGTCAGTCCTTATCTCGGCTTTACTTATCTCATGTGTGAAACCAAATTTCCAACATGTTTGTATTTATTTGACGTTATTACTTTCAAAACGCTAAACTTTGCTCAACCAAACATTTATTTGAATGCAGTATTTCATGAGTTGTAGTATGTGGTCAGATATGTTTTGTTACAGCACCGTTTTTTATGCTTTGTGTTAATACAGTTGAGAGCTGGTGGACGAAACGGTTGAGGCGCCAGTCTTCATACGGAATCCTGTCCGGTCAATCTTCCGGTAGTGACTATCTAGCAACTGGTAAAATGCAGTCATGGGAAGTAAGTAATGATAGGCCAAGGAAACGGAGAAGAGAATGTTGCTATAGTTAGAAATTTATTCAAAAGAAGTCATAACACATGGGGCATTAATCCCACTATTTTCATAAATTACAAGTTTTACTAAAATTTGTTAGAATTTCAGGTGATGAGTAGAATATCCGCTGACTATTAGTTAAGACACGATGACAATGGTTGATCTTTTAAGTTGGTCCCTGTTTTGATGTTGTAAAATAACTGGTTTCAATGTTTTTAGAGTAGAATGAAAGTTAAGAGTAAAGTTAAAGTAGAATGTATGAGTTTTGCTCTAGTTCAACATGATTTTTTGTATGTATTTTAGCTACACGTTAAAGATCATTGTAGCACCGATATTATTGTGCACATTTTGTACATTATTATGAAAAAAAAACAAAGAAAAACTTATAGAATTGTACAACCGTCTCCGGAAAACTAAAAGCATGATGAAAAACACCAAACCTTCTCCAGTCGTCCAAGTTTGCTTTTGCTACGTTATTTATGTATCGAGCGAAATGGAAAGCGTCTTGTTTTGTCGATCTTTTGCGATGTTTTTCATCGTTGATTCCTCACGAATGGCGTAAGTAGGGAGAGCTTTTTCGACGAAAGCGTGCATGCAATAAACCATGCAAGTTTTCGTACAACGTAGAGCTTTTTGTTGAGCTTTCTTGTGTGGTAAAATTAAATGCGAATGAGAATGAGCGATGCTTTTTCAGGCTTGTCAAACACGTTTCGACTGACATTTGTTACATTTCCATTCAAATTGTTTTACAGGGTTTATCGAAGCACTTCACGATTTCAACGTAAACAACTATTACTTCGCTACTATTGCTTGGGGAATGAAGTGGAGCTATGTAATTAATGTTTGAATCTTTGAGGCTTGTGTGGAAGTGCACAGTGGATTAGGAATATATTGGAGTAGAACGTGTATTAATACGTTAATAATATTGATTAATATAAGTGAAGTAATTTTAATAAGTGAGAATGAACCGCAAGCTAGCTGAGCTGTTTGGCAGTGCCGATATGCTGACGGTAGTCAAAGCCGGAAGGATACGTTGACTGGGGCACGTGATGAGGATGCCGGACTCATGCCCCACAAAGAAGGTGCAGCGATACGTTTGGCACGAGACGTAGAGCAGCACATGGAACCCGTTGGCTGGATCAAGTGGAGTCAATCCTGTCGGAGATCGGATACGGCCGTGGATGGAAAACTGCAGCCCTAGACTAATTTTCCTGGAAACACACTGGCAACCTGGCCATGTCTAGGCTACGTGCTTAACCCTCCATCAGGCTGGCCAAGAAGAAGATCAAGAATAAGTGATTAAAGTTAAAAATTGTTATTTATTGTCATAATAGCAGGTTAAAGAATTAATTCGAGGACGAGGACGATCCAGCGGTGGCAGTTCTGTTCGTCCAACTATAGCTACATCTAGAGGCGCAATAGACTGAGGAATTGAGTTGACAGACTTCAGGTTTCAAAAGCTCCAACAATTCAGAAGGATTGACTAGCTCACAAAATATAAAGTCATTGATTAGAAACGTTAGATGTAGGAAACAATGGCTAAGACAATTGATGACGAAGCTGGAAAAGATAACCAAGTTTCAGTAGGGTTTTCGGTGTAACGTCTTGTGGTTTTGCTGGTGTAAGTATTTACCGTGTCGTACAATTAAGAGCGTCTATTAAAACTAACTTACTAATATGTATTACGTTTAACTGAGTTCTACTGCTTAACGAAACAATGGATGACGTTTCGTAAAGTTTTATGCAGGCAAGGTTGTGCTCAAACAAAAAATTATTCTTTATCAAATGTTTGCATTAATGGAGCCGCCTGGTAGTTTTCAGCAGTGGCCACGACTGATGCAGAGGGGGGAGTGCTAATGTTGTTCCTTATACTAGGCTCCCTGATCTATTTAAGGACCTTTTGTGTCAATTTCGCAAAAATTTCTTTTATAAACATACATTTCTGTCGATCTTCTCAAAATGAATATGAATATGAATATGAAAGCAAAAAGAAATGAGATATCTGAAATTGTTGTTTGACAATATGGCATGAGCTGTCATGCTCAAATAAATAAATTAAAATGATCTAATAAGTTGTAAAAATAATAAAACTAGTGTTTTGCAATTTTTTGGTCGATTTTACGTCAAGAGCTAAACAGTTGTAGGTTCTTTTGTGCAATCAAAATGATTGCGCATGAAATAGTTTTATGAACAGTAGTCAACAGTCGTCAACAATACGAGATAAGCTTGCTAATGTCCCAAGCAAAGCTTGCTAATGTCTGAGAAATGGCGCTGTGCTCGACTAGCGCGAACGGCCTAGTGTAAGCATGTTATTACACGAAATCGTAGCGTTAGGAGTTAGGTTAACATAAGGAGGCGTGTGCTTAAAGTCGGTAGCTGACCTGTTGGTACAGCCCTAGGGGGGCCTTAGAACACCTGGCCCATTGGCATTAAATACTTGATTTTATATCATTTACTATCAACGCTGCCTAAAGGACCTTGCCTTGACTGTATCATCAAAACTGCCTCGAACACTACGTCGATTAACGTTTCGCGTCACATTATAAACACATTTCAACCCATCGTTCCACTTGTTCCCACATTTCACATCGTTCTCACATAATAGTACTAAAATTAAACCCTGCTTTGAAAGTGTAGCACCAAAAACAAATCAACCAACACGGGATACTCACTAACATACTAACAAGCACATGTCCTCTGATGATCATGATCTTCAGACACTCAATGTTTAAAATCAAAACTTTCGAGACTTGCGAACCAAAATTTCCGGCTTACTTCTGGCACTAGTACTACGCCGTGATTGCACTTTTCAAAACGTGGTTTATAGCATCCATATTACAGGATCCATATTATCCACCGTACTGATCGAAACACACTTAACAGCACTCATGCTTCGGGCGGTTACGTTCTGATTTTCGTCTGGTCAAAATTTAATTCTCGTGAATGCTACAACAAAATGGACTCCTTATGGTGCTTGTGGGTGAAAATATTCTTTAATCAAGGTGCTTTTTACTTATATCATGGAATTGAAACTTGGATGGCAACAGCTTGTCATTTCAAAACATCCTGGGAAGAATTCTTAAACAGGAACTCACAAAAGAATATGCAGCTCTGACAACTAAAGCACCCACGCTTCCCACGGATGGACATCTGCTGCTAGCTGACACTCAACACCCTTCGTTTCCAATTTTGTTTCATTCTACTTAACCGCTTACCTCACGAACAATCCCTCGTGTAATTAAATGTTTAAATTTTATGCAAGCTGATGCATCTACTGCATAATCAAACATTTGTTTGTGGTAATATAGGTATGTGTGTGTCTTAATTTACTTGATTCAGAATCGTGCACATCATGAAAGGGAATGTTAACTCACCACTTAAGCTGTTATCCATGTAAGACCTACAACGTTTATTACAGTCTCCATAATACAATTAAAAGACAATAACATTTACTACCGTCATAGAATGACGATGTACCAACTACGGAAAGGTAATATGTTTTCGCCATCCAAAAGGGTATAATGACAACGTGCTTTCATGCCATAAAATGTTATTAGATCTATTCGTTGCACAAATTAGCTTAATTGCTAGCTTTATGTTTTACTTAGTAGCAAGGCGGTAAGACAGTAAGAGTGGCGGTCGAATTCATGATTGTGGAAATGATCGTATGGGGTTTTTTTTCCGTACAGAAATTTCGATTTGGATTGCAACACTATTTTTGCTGTCTGTCGTCTGGTATACCGAGGTAAGTCGTAAAGCCAAGAAGAAGTTGTTATACGACCGGCGTGAGAAGAATAAAGTTCATATTGTACAAAAGGATGCCCCCAGCTGTTTAATGTTCAGTAATATTGATCATCTCTTGCTATTGAAATCTGCGTGTGTATCCCGACTTTAACTTTTTGCTTCTGCTTGATCAATCGTAGTGATCATAGTCTTAAGTACACACTTAAAAAAAGGCACAACAAGAACAGAGAAAAAGGTGCACTGTATCCCGGCATATTGCGTGGTGCAGTTTGAAAGCTGATACCGAAATCGATACCTTATGAGATTGAAATAGAAGCTGTAGGCTGCAACTGTGTGATGGTTTTTCATCACAGACGAGCGAGATTGCTTTTGTATGCTGTCAAGTCGTATATTATCCATCAGGCGAACGTATGATTTATGGTTGTGATTGATATGAAATGATGGATTGTAACAATTTTGCCTTCAGCTTGTTGTAACTTTCCGTCCACCTGTTCGGGGAAAATGGTTAGAATTGGTACGGCTGCATGTTTGTCGACTGTTGAAATGCATTGTCCACAGTTTGATGGACGCATTCCATTGAATGAATTGAATGTGTCTTACAAACATGGCTACATTATGTGGCCGGAGATTTTTGAATGAAACGGTGCCGAAACATTTTTATGCATGACGTCGTTTACAGTTGTATTGGAAGTTTTAATTATCTGTTGGGAAATTAAATTTATTTTATTATGAGCTTTGATTTTATGAGACATATAGCCATGAAGATGCTTTTGGTAACAGTGTTTAGCAGATATTTCTAACAAATTGTCAGATGTACAGCTTTACATTTATCACATATTAACGACAAGTTTTGGTACAACGCTCTATTCATCTTGTCTAGGATATGTTTCACCATTAGGAGTAATGCTGCACAAACACACCAGATAAGAAAGTATCGGTCCCGCACCGTCGTCCGCCAATCCGTTATCCCGGCCGATGATTCCACACCATCCTCCCACCTCAATGTCTTAAGGGCGTATGTGAGTACTGGGACTATAAAGGTACGATACAGTCCCAGCTTCGACCGTCGCGACTGGTTTTTTGAGGTGAGATGTTTCCTCAGGCTGTAGAATGACCCAGCGACCGCCAGCATCCTAGCGCGCAACTTCGTCTCTATTCGACCGTGATAGCCGAATATTTAAGTCTTCTTCATCTTCTTCTTCTTGGCTTGATGATCTCTAAGGTCACGACGGCCATCGAATGGCTTACGAGACTCTCTGATACCACGTAGTTCGATAGTCAGTACCACCGGACCGCCCAGTCAAGTCAAGTGAAGTAAGTCAAAAATAATAAGTAGTAATAATAAGAAGTAAGGCCCCAAAATCGGCAGAACGCACGAGTCCGAAAGCCAATACAACTTTGTGAAGCTACGGTAGTCCAAACCTTATTCAATTGGTTCATTGATCTAATGTTGTCGCTGAATCGAACCCAGACATTCCGCCAACGAAAAGGTTACGACCTACAAAAGGACGATTCCCTTCTCTTTGGCGAAGTTAAACAGAATCCACGCATATACGTAGTGCTTCTGTCCCAGTATATCGCGCATCGGCACCGCCGGGGATCTTTCTGATGCCCGAACGGCTGCTAAGAGTCCGGGTCTACCCGCATCGAGCTTCGCAAATGACCAGAGGATGTGGTCAATGTCGTGGTATCCGTTTCTACAGCTACAATCGCATAATGGTTCGACATAAGTCTCGACATCATGCACGAATAAACGCACGATCTACCGGGAGCCCGTGAAACCAGGGACACAGGACGAAACCTGTGGTGATATGGTGTGCAGGAACCTTCTGAGTTCGTCCTCATATCCACATGCTCTGCCAGCGGGCCATGTACAGCTGTTGTGGGGTGCGAAGAAACTCGTGATGGAGAATCGACATCTCAAAAATGCTGCCATCGGAGGCACCTCGTTTGGCCAAGGAGTCTGCTTTTTCATTGCCGGGGATCCCGCAATGAGCAGACAGCCATATAAGCGATATTCAGAATGCTTTATTGAATAAAGAGCTTAGAATATTCAGTTTTTTTTTTTTTTGTAAAAAGTGATCAGAGCTCTTTAATGCCTCGACAGATTTCAGTGCTTCGACATCGCTGAGGCTATCAGTAAATATGAAATACTGGTCCGGAGGATTCGCGCTTATAATGAGCAGTGCGTAAAAAATAGCAGCCAGCTCAGCTACACATGTATATAGAGCATGGCCTGTCTAAGCTTGTGGAAAGGTTCAGTGCATGAGGATTCCGAAGAAGATCCGTCTGTGTAGTACTGTTGAGGATTTGGATGGTCACACTTATCAACAAAAATGCTGGGAACTGTCCTCCAGCGAAGCGATCATTTGGAATGTTCTTCGTGTCCTCTCGCATGGAGGTGTTGACTACTAAAAGGGAATTGTAGGATTCTGGTAAAGTAGCGCGGTTTATTGCTCTAGTGGTACTAGGGATTGCGTGGAGAGATACAAAATCATGATATAACTTCATGATTTTGCATTTAGAGCCTGTCTCTAGTAGCGATCTGAAGTTTTAAATCACTAGTGGGTTGGATACTATGCATCTCAGTAGAAGGCAAAGCGATAGCTGCAAAAAACGTAGTTCTAGCGGCATCACTCCGGACATCACATCAGGGAAATTGTATGAGTAGATTTCATACTGCCTAAGACAACGATATTGAATTCGTTTCAGTTGTAGTATGTGCGTCTTGGCTGCCCAATTTATTTTATCTACACAGAATATAAATCAAATATCAATCTACTTTTAATGTATTCCTTACTTCTCTTTACTCTTTGGTTCGTAAAACTGTAATATTAAATTATTATAATTCCTTCCCGTCGATTAGTGTTGTATAAGTGATGACTAAAACAAGGTGCTGGCTACATACGGCGGGAGAGTGCGTACTGAAAAGTCAGACATATTGACCAAACACTGTTCCGTAGCAAGCTACTACGCAACAGCACTAGATCCTAGTAATTAAATGGTTTTAATACGAAAAGTTCGTTAAGCCCAACATAATTGCTGTACGAAAGAGAGCGAGAACGGCTAAACTATCTTTTGTTAACCCTCCGATTACTCTTGATTGCAAATACAATGCACGCCGCCAAAAGAGTCAAGGAACGTGCAGGAAGGAACGTGATTTGTGGAAAATGTGCAAAGTGATGCACACTGCTGGACTGGGGAGTTGAGTTATGAGTCGCGTGGTCCAGTGTGGATTTTAAAAAAATTCGAAAGTAATTGCTTTTATTTTTAAATCCCCATCTCGTGGTTTATTACACAACTTTGCAAAACGGGTGAATCGTGGTAGCGTTTTACATTGCATCATTAGAAAATATGGACTGGAATTTATGTTGATTGAAAAAATGCTACCGTGGCGTGTAGGAATCTGCATTATTCAGATTTTATTGATTATGCGTTAAAATAAAGGTAGAAACAAATCTCAAAAAGCGGGAAATTAGCGGGTTAATGTGATAATTTGTCAATGATACCTGTTCTTAACAATTTTCCGGGCCTCCAAGCACAGGAGGATAAATCTATTTACAAAAACTAATGGTTCTAATGACCAATCCATGACACCTCGAGGACAAAAGATTCTGGACAGTACACCATTATGTAGAGCTACGCTATCACAGAACTTTGTAATCATAGCGCCTAGATGATGATGCGTCTATTTCATGATACTGCAAAATACACCTGGCACGAAAATGCCGTAAATGGATACGGCAACTGTTCCGTATTAACCAGCTGTTGCGGTATTGTGTGGGAACTCTGTGATTTCATCCACCGTGTAACGCTTTTTTGTGCACTGAGCAATGATGAACGGCAAGTGTTGGGTTGGGGGAGATGAGTAGAATGAAACGTTGAAGCACATCAAACCGGAACAGGTAGATAAGAAATGTTGGCAAGAACCATCATTATGAAAGCACTTCTAGACATGCGATCCTGGATTTTGTGGAGCAAATGGCTTGAATAGTTTTCGTTGCGGGTTAATGTGTACTTCACACAAAATAATACTTTTTGGGGTTTTTTGCAAGCCTATGCTGAAGAAATTAATTTCCAATACACCCTCCAGTTGTGCCTTTCCCTCTGCGCTCTGTTGGGCGTGTAATAACTAACCACAAATCGGTGAATGATTCGGATTTTTTGCTGACTGATTGAAATGTTTAGCAGGCACAATCATCCTAAAGCGCCGAACATCATTTGCCAGGCAAACACAATGACTAGCCACACGGAGCGTATCAAATATCCGTTTAATTGTTGTAGGCTTTTCTAAGGCAGTACCGAGTGCTATATCAAAGTGATAATGAAGCATTGTTCTTAATTTACTCTATCAGAAAGTTCGTACCACTAAAAATTGTAATCGATTTTGAACATCTTTGTTGCATTAACGATACTCCGAATAACTTCATTTTAGCATTTGTTTATCATTGTACATTTATTTTCCCGCTTTCGTCACATCCGGCCGTAAACTGTGCTTTCTTGTATTGAATTTACAATTCTTCACATAATGATTTATCTTTCCCAGAACGTTGCTTCATTGTGTGAACTCAATGCTTCAATAATCATGGGTACCAAATCGCGCTTTCCATTGGCTTCACCCCTTCAAAAACCGGAAAAACAGACGATGGCTTGTCTCTTATCTGTGCGCCAGTAGTATCCGTTAAAAGAGCTTTTAATTAAATCTGCTTGCCACTCACTTGTGCCTGTCCGCGATGGTATAGTATTTGTGTGTTTGCTTGCTCAAATTAAAAGGATTTAATAAACCTCTAATTAGTGTGAAATTAACTTTTTACCACGATTCACCGTCCGCCGACCCAGCTGAAATCCAGATGACACAAAAGCGACTATCGTTCGGAGTGTATGCCGACGTTTCGGTGAGCCGCCCAATTTTTCAACGCTCCCAGTCATATTTTCCAATTCTCTGAGCTGTCTGCTGAAGTGGATGCTTGCCATGTAAAGGCAGTTGGTTTAACGACAAACAATATGAAAGAAAAAACAAAAAAAGAACGGCTACACTTCACTGCAAATCCATTGACATTTAGCATCTTGATTGTTCGGGAAGGATGCGCGAAATAAAGGAACGTGCTGAAAATGGGAAAGTTCAAAAGCATGACGCAGTTCAAAACACTGTCATTGCACTTTTTGTACGATTGCCGTGTTTGATAGAGAATACAAATGAATGTAACGGAACCAAACGCGAGCTACCAGCCAATTGATTTTTCTAATACAGTTCGTTTCAATTAATTAATTAAGTAACGTGTACTTAATTGCTTTAGTTACGTGCAATTCATCATAAATTTTCTGGTAGTTGTTTTCCATGGAAGAAGTTCCTATCGAAATGCTCAGAGAAACGAAAATTCTTGTTTGATAAGTGTAAGTGTAAAAAAGCAAATTGAAAATAGCTTTGAGAATCCCATCTTAATTAAAATTCTCTTACTATGTTCTCTAAAATAAATAATATTAAGCAACAAAAGTATGCACATTAACTCTTACCTTGTGTAATTGTAACAAAGTGTAGCGTCTTTTCGTCCGTTTTTAGGAAAGATACACGTCCAACAAGAGCTATTCATTAGGCCATTGAGCAAAAGAACATTTCTTTACTACACTCCAATTCACTCGCATTAAAGATGACCGCTTTCATAAGGAAAAGTTTCCATTTTCGAAGGACGCTAGCAAAAGAAGAAAACACAATCAACTTCAAAATAAATACGAGTTGCGAAACCAGTTGAAGTCGTTCGGGCGTCTGAGTCCTGGTACACAATAGTTACTGTGCTGCGATCAAATTGTCTGATGAAGAATCTGTTAGCAGTATCCTTTACAGTAACCCAAAACAAGAAAGCAACGACCAACGACCATTCAAACAACAACGTTAAGCAGTTCCGCATTGAGCAGTGTCTCAGGCGCAAACCTGTTCCGGAAGGAACAGGAAGGATGCGTTTTCCTGCTACTCAAGCAAGCACCCAACGACTGAGTCCGGGAATCACTAAACGTTCGCGTGGATGCCCATCATAAATGGTGGAAAACGGCGGAAATTGATTTGATGGGAAAGGATGATTATATTTTTCGTTAATGAATTTTCTACACGAACAATACCCGGAACGAGGTGAGCTGCATCGTGTGTTTGTGTGTGCGTGTTTGTATGTGTATTTTGTTTAGCGTTGCAGGTGATGTGCTGTCCTGTCTTGAGGTGCTCAAAATGATTTCCACCATTGTTGCTAAATGCTTTAGCCAGCAGGAGTGCAAACCAAACAGTTAACGTAGGGGAGAATGTGAACCTGATCGTGCTTAAGCATGATATGCTTGGTTAATGCTTTTGAAGTAATACTCCAGTACGTAATAACAAAAGCTTAAAATAATTTTAAAAAAATCATTTTTATATGCCAAAACTGTGTTAAAATTGTTAAAACAATCATAGAAAACGCCTACAGCGGCTCCCAAACTTTATTTTACGTGTTGTTTGACATTTTTTTCACTTCGTTCTTTTCCAGTAGCTGACTCTAGATTTCGTGTTTTTGCTGCAGACTCAGTTAAAGTGAAATCAGCACTCGAGAGTTTTTTCAAAACGGGATGTAAATTTATCTCCTCATCAACACCTTGTTCCAGCATTTCGATTGGTCGATGAAGACAATTCGCACAAAAATCCCATACCAACAAACCATCTGTCACTTCCGCGAAGAACAAGCAAACAAATTTGCCGTCGGAATTTTGTCATGCGTAAGACATTTCGATAAAGGTCTTGGCTTGGCGGGGGGGGGGGGGGGCGGCTAAGGGCAGCGCAAGAAGGGCTCATGTTTAGTTAAACTAGAACGTCTGTTGCTTTGCAACGACGAAGCCACTGCACATCGGTTAGTATGGTAAAGTTTGCTTCTCGCCGGTTCAAGTATCATCCAACACGAGGTCAGAAACGGTCGCCTTAGCCGAATGCTACAAACCGCCCCGGCTCTCCCCTCCGCAGTACGCAGCCAGATGCTTGTTGCAGGAAGATGAAAGAAAGTTAAAAAGACAGCCAAAGCAACCAGCTAGTCAACCCAGCCAGCCTGCTCAATATGAATTCAGTGGATAGTTGGGGTGACGAGGACGAGGGCGAACGGGTAGGTTGGCGACGGTTGGCGGAATTGGCATCTCGTAACGCCACTTCTGGAACGCCGCTTCTGTTACGGCGGCTGCAAATCTGTTTTCGTGCTTAACAGAGTGGAAAACATAATTGCCTTAATTAAGTAGAAAATGAAATATGTTCAAGGAGTTCAGTTCTCCTCGTGGGCATGGCAAAGTCCGCGGACGACACGCGCTTTCCCATATGCGGTGTAAAACCCAACTGTCCCATTATGCTATCAATATTTCTCCATACATCAAAGAGCTTTCATATGTACGTGTGTGTTTAATTAAATATTTGTGACAGTGGAAAAAAATCTTAATGATTAGTGAATGGTTTTTAGTGCAGCATATAAGCATATAAGCAAATAGCATTAAATCTTTTTAATGACAGCTCTATAGCTTTTATGCAACGAAAGCTGAAGCAAACACAAATTTTCCTAGTATTAGACAACTTAAGCACGCCTGCATTGCTCGTTATGCAAAGCACAGTTCCATAATTATTTACATGACGCATGCAGGAAGTGCTTAAGAAAAAAAAACCCATTTTTTTTAAACACACTTCTCAGCAACCATTTCCAACACCAAGCGGACACAGTCACGTCTTTCAACGATCCGTTGCGGCTTGTGCTTCGATACACATTCGGAGCAATCATAAATAACGAATCCATTTGGCACACTCGACAAGGGGTTTTACCATCTTTTTGCGAGCATCTTCTGACTTCACCCTTCAGCTACACCACGCGGTTAGCAGGTTTGTAAATGGTGATGCTTTTATCCAATTATGTGTTTCAATTTGCTCTCCTGCGTGAGTAAATCCACGGACGCTAGCACGCTTCAACATCGGCAAGCCATTGGCAATAAGACATCGATCGGCATCGAACCTAAAAGCTCCACATCCCTAAGTTAAACTGCATTATTTTCAATTCGAAAGATTTTGCCAACGATTTCGAGCATCCGGATCCGGGTTTTAAAAGAATGTCTTCATCGTGCAACCAGTTTGCTACGGAGACGTGGTTTCGTATATCAGCGTGTCTGTGTTTTTTCACCCCCCCCCCCTTTTCTACTTTTGTGTCGATTATGCCTGGATCGAGCTCCTGGATGCTGCTCGCATCCCCAACAACAAAGCTTTGTTTTTGCGGTTACATGCCTTTGATGCATTTTTCTCAACGCTTCTGGATCTAACAGACCCATATAGCAACATAGCTAATTCTACAAACATTACCGAAACAACAGAAAAATTTCTCTGAAGCGAGCAGTGTTTGCGTAACCGCCTATCGTTTACCAATAACCTGAGGTTAGCGTGCTCTAAGCGATACCGGAGCGCACGTTCAATCAACCGTGCTGTTTACCTACACACACACACACGTAGGTCGGAAACTGCTTTGTCTCCATCTGTAACGGTAAATACCACGAAAGCTCAAAGTCTTCATTACACTCGGTCCTCTTTTGCATAATAATGTAAAACGACAAGCTGCTCCCGGAACAAACTTATCATTTTTTTCGGGAAGGTTGGTAGAATAAGACCTTCGTGCTACGAAAAAAAAAAGATACCGTGCGTTTCCCGTTGTACTATTGGTGTGTTTTGCCAGGGAAGCAAAGGTGGCTTACAAAACAGCTTCACAAAATATGTCATTGCAAGGCCTGAGACTCACCTGACAAACAATAAAGAAGAGAAAAAAAAAGCATGGCGTACGTTCTGGATCGACGTCAAGAGCCAAAGCAAGGTGCCACTGTTGAGATCAAAAGATCAAACAGCGTTGATGGCGTTGCACCACTATCGAACGTTGCCATATCCAGAGAGTGCACTGATGATCTAGGACAGTGATGTCAAACTCATTTTGGCTTGCGGGCCGGTTTGCTAACAAAAATGTTCTTACGGGCCAACTTGCCCGGGATAAGGCAAGGAATAAGGAGGAAATGCCTTATCAATATGATTATAGAATATGTTCAACACAAGCGGTGTGAACAATACGGCACTGAACCGTCATAATTAATTATTAATAAATAAAAAATAAAATAAATGTTTAACATTATAAATTTCATGATTTTCCTGACACCTGCTTTCTCTTATCTTTAACTAACTTTTGACTATTAGATTTCATTGTGTGGGTACAAGCAACTTTTAATACACTATTGAGATGATTTTGTGATACTCTGGAACGCATTTTGTTTTTATTAATATTCCTTTCCAAAAACAAGTTGTTCGCAAACATATGTTGTTCAGATAAATGAAGATATTTTGGTACCAAATGCGGGAAAACATCATGCACGTTAAGTAAAATAAATTTCTCTTTAAGGTTCGTATCACTTTGCAAATCTATGAGTTCTAGTTGATATTTTTCAGGAACAGTTGAGGAATCTATTTGCAACGGTGAACAAATAATACTGAACTTTACTTAAAGTTTTTGAAATATTTCGAATATTTCAAACTCTATTGTCAGCTCATTAATTTTCTCTATGTATAAATTTTTGTTCACATTAATGATATTCAGTGGCAATGTCCGAAGGTTCCTTAAATGTGCAAAATTATTGTTGCTTATTTGTGTTTTAAAAAGCATGAGTTTAGTTTGAAATGCCTGAACACTGTCATAGTTCTGGGTTACAAACTCATTGCGCCCTTGTAACATTAGGTTTAAGTCATTCTAATGATCAACTATATCTGCTGAAAATACCAGATCTGCAACCCAAACTTCTTCGTCCAATTCAACAATTGGCTTTCCTTTGCTTTCCATGAAAGATTTAATCTCCTCACGAAGCTCAAAAAATCTTTGTAGCACCTTTCCCTTGCTTAACCACCGAATTTCTGTACAATAGGGTAAACCGTGTGAAATTTCACATTCCTTAAGGATGTTTACAAATTGTCGATGATTTAAACTTTTAGTTCTTATAAAATTGACAGTGCGCATAATCACGCCCATAACGTGAATCATTTGAATATTTTTCGCACAAAACATTTCTTGATGCAGAATGCAATGAAAAACCCAAACATGTCCTCCATTCATTGAATCCACATTTTCTTTGATTTTCGTAACAGCACCACACTTTTTTTCCAATCATTGCTGGTGTACCATCGATAGCTACGCTTACAAGACGTGACTAATCCAATCCTATGTTATCTAGCGAACTGCGCAAAATATATTCACTGCTGTTGTAGTATACATCAAAGGTGCCAATTGAACAAATTCTTCCGTTATATCCAGCGATGCATTTACACCCGTAATAAATATAGCTAACTGAGCGATATCAGCGATGTCGGTGCTTTGGTCGATGGCAATTGAAACCGCCAAAAAATCATTCACTTTTTCCTTCAGTTGATAATCCAGATCAGCAACAAGTTCTGAAATCCTCTCGGCTACCGTGTTTCTGGACAAGCTCATAGAGTTCAAGTCATTTCGTTTCTCGGAGCAAATATTTTCGGCAACTAGTAGTATGCATCGTTTGACGAACTTGCCTTCCGTGAATGGTTTTGATGATATAGCAATTTCATTAGCTATTGCGTAACTAGCTTTTACTGCACTTTCACTAATTTGTTGTGGTTTGACAAAAAAAAACATTTTTGGATTTTTTCAATTACAACATCAGCTTTTTCAGTTCGTCTCGTGCTGGTCCTACAAGTTTTCTGATAATAAATCCAGCTCATTTTTGGCTTCTGTACGTTCCATATTCAAAATCAACAGTTTTTTGGATTATAAGAGGGATTCAAGAGCATGTTAGTTTACTATAAAAAAGTACACACAACAAATACAAATTATTGTTCAATTTTCTCGGCTCGACCTCAATCCAATCTATCCGGAATCGATGTTGTCGTTATTCCTTTGCGAATAAGGATTCAAAGACCTCGCGGGTCGTATGTTTGACATCTCTGATCTAGGACATGCTGCACACAGTTTGGCCGTACGTTGTGTGTGTTTGTGTTTTTTTTCTGCTTCTTCCTTTTATCCTTACTGTTTCGCTTTTACGTTTACGATAATTTTTAAACCCAACTACTGGTACACCTGCCCTAATCGGGTGAGCTTTGATATAAAAAGTGTGACAGACAGTGTTGTGGCGTTGTTACTGACAGCGTAAATTCTTGCCGTTTTTGTTTGGCGCAATTTTGTAAAGACTTTTTCTAGACCAAGTTGAGGCTTAATTTTTAGTTTCCTAATTTGAACGATTATTATAAAACCTTTTAAAAGAATGATTTACTTTCTGTATTTTATGAATGCTTCAATTTTCTACAATTTTCTACTATCCATTTCAATTATTTGAACAAAAAAAAATGTAAGCCCGCACACATTCAGCTACACACTACGTTGCTTTTGATATGATTCGATAAAAGCTACCGTGCAGACAAAGCTGTTGTGTTACGATGAGTACTCGCATAGAAAAGCAGAACGCTGCCATTCCAAATTTTCACACAGAACATTACCGTTATAAAGGCACCTACCAGCAACCACTACTGAAAGCATGCAGAAGTGCATGCAATCATAAACGTGACTACGTAAAGATACGTACATTAGAGCCCAAACATGTGCATACATGGGAGGTGAGGCAGTGAAGAACCTCCTTTACACAAGGTTAAACGAATCCATGAATTGGCGGGATGCATATGCATATAACCATCAGTGAAGAATTTCGAGATACAATGGCATGCTGCTCCATACTTTAGACAGCTGTTTATAGCAGAAAGAGGGGCTGACTTTAGACACCTGCACAAAAAAAAAGAACTTTATCAGCTATCAACAGTTTAGCATGAGTAAAATATATGTCTGCCCTTTGCAACGAGACAAACAACAGTGTGGAGAAGAGGCTTTATCGAAACAGACCCGGTTACCACCAAAAATTTTCCAAACACTTCCCAACAGAGCGCATCGTTTGCCCACATGGCAAATTGGCTTCCAAATTTCCAATTGCAAACCACTCGCTTGTGATTGCCGTGATACTGTGTTGCTGGAAAAGGTGTCCATAACACACGTGAAAGCAGCAGAAGCAACACCGTAAGCAGTAGTTGTATCCAATGTTGTTTATTCGCTTGCCAAACGTTCGCGACCTTAGGAAGAAAATTATTTAAAATTTAATTTTCTGCTGAGCAATTTATGTCACTTTTGTTTTTGTTGCTTTTGTTTAACGGAGTTTTTTTTTTGCTTTTCTTGTGGTTGGGATGGGTTGGGGCCAAGGTTTGGTTCCAAACACGGGTAAAGATACAACGGCAGAAGGTTTTTGAATCCATCTTATGTGCTCTCTCGCTCACCTATCCCCTATGGACTGGCTTGTCCGCACACCGAAGGGCCCAAAATGGGACTGGGAAAGCCAAAAACTTTCCAATTCCAGCTTGCTGTGATTTAGCGCGCGGCTAGTGTGCCACAACCACCGTTGTACATGCGTGCGTGTATGTATGTAGCGGAATCATACGGTGAGAACATAAATAATTTACGAATCTGGAGACTTTTCTAACACCTTTTGTGTTTTTGCACCAGTTGCCAGTTTTCTTAGCGGATAGCGCCGACATGCGCCAGACCTGAGGAGTTTGAGGTGAATCGAGAAATTTCAAGATACTAGCGTCATGAACCTGCTAACCTGGGTTTTTAGGAGAAGATTTGCAAAACAAGAATGCGCTAAAGAACGGGACGGGCCAGGGTGGACGGAGTTTCAATTCCAATTGGACACGCAACGGGGTATGCGTGCTTCGGTGTTTTTTCGGTTCATCCTCGGTTTGGATTGTATGATAAATTGTTCGCTTTGTAGTAATGAATAAAGTATTTCTGTGCTTTTGCCCAAGGAGAAAAAAGATGGTGCAGAAGCATGGAGGCATAATTAATGCACTGTTGATTTCATTTATGTTTACCAAAATATGCGCCAATGTGCCAAAAAAACCCAAAAAACTCTGGTTTTTCTCTTGAAAAGAAATGTGTAAAAATCAGTTCCCTTTCTTCTTAACGCTTATACTTTTTCAACCCATGCAGTGGAATAACAAAAACTATCAGACACAACAGACAAAACAGAAAATCAACAGGATTAGTGCTACTCGATACAGAAAAAAGCGTTTGATTCCATTTGGCACCAAGGACTAATATTCCAACTTATCAAACTAAACTCTCCGAAGTATTTAATTAATATCATTTATCGAATTCAACATCAAACCCCTACACCCCATCGGAAGGGGTACCGCAGGGAAGTGTCCTGTCCCCAATGTTATTTAATATACACACGTCAGATATTCCAATCATGCCGCATTGCGAACAATACTTTTACGCTGATGATGTCGCACAATCATCATCAGCAAAAAAACCCGAAGACGGTGATTAAAACACTAAACAAAGCTCTTATAAAGTACTCTAAATACTGTAAAAAGTGGAAACTCAAAGCTAACGGCGCTAAATCTGAAGCCATTTTCTTTACAACATACACCAGCTCCCGCAAACTTCTTTGCATGAATTTAAAAATTAACGGTAGCGAAATTGCATGGTCAAGCTCGATTAAATACTTAGGACTATTTCTCGATTGAAGATTGACACAAAAAACCCACATAGAAAATGTAACTTTCTTCTTCTTGGCCTGCTCAAAATTGAGCACGTCTCGTCGACATGGCCAGGTCTCCAATCAGTTTCCAGGAAACTAGATCTAGGGCTGCAGTCCTCCATCCACGGCTGCATCCTATCTCCGACAGGTTAGACTCCACTTGATCCAGCCAACGAGCTCGCTGTGCTCCTCTACGCCTCGTGCCAAACAGCTCAGCTAGCTCGTGGTTCATTCTCCTTCGCCACACGCCCTTCTCGCACACACCGCCAAAGATAGTCCTCCGTCAGCATAGTCCAAGAATTGTACCCGTAGAGGAGAGTGTTGTTGGAGTCTTCTGGATCGCAGGAGTTTGTGGAGTTCGAAGTAAGCACGATTCCGCTGAACAATCCGCGCCTTCCGACTTCGCTGCTTACGTTGTTTTCCGAAGTTACGATCGTACCAAGGTAGCAGAACTCCTCTACCATCTCGAGGTCATCGCCGTCAACTGATACTCTGCTTCCGAGTCGGGCTCTATCACGGTCAGAAAATAAAACCATAAAATGCGAAAAGATATTTAATATCCTGTACTGCTTCCTCAACAGAAAATTCAAACTTTCTGTTTGGATTGGCAAGTTGGTCGGCTTTCTCGTTTCCGTTCGATCCAACAGAAAACGATTGTCGGGGATGCATGTATGGAGTCTAGGAGCTGGATGTGGGGGACTTTGGAGGTGCTGTGCTCCAGGGCAGCCAGAACACTGGCACTGTCACTGAAGATGACGTTCGGTCGGTCAGTCTGTAGTCCTTCGTCGGCGGCTAGTTGAATTGCTATTGCTTCGGCGGAAAAGATGGAGGTGTGATAAAGATGTTTGATGGCGCAGTTGTCCGTGGTGGAGTGGATCCCACAACCGGCTGAGTCCAGATGAACGGAGCCGTCTGTAAAGATATGATGAAAATGTTTGTATTTAGTCTGAATTAAGTGAGTAAAGGTACTATTGGCGATGTGGCTGCTTTTTCCGGTTCCCCGGAGAGAGCTTTTAAGTTCCCAGTCTATGGCAGGTGTACAGAGATACCAGAGACGAATCCCCCGGCGGGTGAATTGGATGATCGGTGGTAATAGATGGTTGGTGAG
Organism: Anopheles maculipalpis; assembly: GCF_943734695.1. Classification (NCBI taxonomy): domain Eukaryota; kingdom Metazoa; phylum Arthropoda; class Insecta; order Diptera; family Culicidae; genus Anopheles; species Anopheles maculipalpis. The sequence goes on along the minus strand of NC_064872.1, from coordinate 45,712,736 downwards.
TGTCTGTAGTTCTGCGATTGCGATCTGGTGATGAGTGCAGTTACGTCGAGTCCTTTCTCAAGGATCCGAGCTGCATATTTTCCATAGCAAGGAGGCTGCATTCGCAGAGGAGGGAGTTGATCGGACTGATGACAAATGCACCAATGGCATAGCGGATGTCTGTGTGGTTAATAGGTGCTACTCTCTTCTCGAAGGATGCACGTTCGCGTGACACAATCTCGATGCCGGACAGTGTGTATAATAACAAATTGTTATTACACAAATAATCAGTTCGCCCAATCATACCATATGCATCACCAGTATGGTCAAACTGTGCTCCAACACATGAATTAAATCTGCAAAGATCGCAAAACAAATTTTTAAAAGCCATTCTTAAAGTTCCCCCATTGGTACAAAACGTCTACACTTCACTTAGAATGTAACTTACGCACTATAGAGGAAACATTGAAAAAAACAAAAAGTGGCATATGATGCCAAGTGCCTTTCCAGCACGGTGCTGGAGATGCTAAGAGATTTGCCCTCTTAAGCTAGTAGTTTATAAGCGTGTCGTCCAAAGTAATTGTAAATATTTGTTTAAATTAAGTGCTAGCAATAAGGATAGTTTAGAAACAATAGCTTTGGTTTTCTTTCAACTCAAGTGTTTTTCAATTTCCAACACATTTTTCCCTTACCATTTAAAAAAAAAACAATCGCTAAATTTCACCTCAGCCACGTTGCTTATAAGGTAAAATGCCAATGAGAGAAGATGCATTCGTACCCATTAATATTAAGATCACAGCCACTAGTGTAAGATTAAATTTGTTACAATGGAAATATACTTCACTAACTAACTCTACCCATGTAAACTATGCGCACGGTATGAAAAAATCTCGTGAGTCGTATAAATTCCATTACGTTACGCGTTGATTAGTCACAAGCTAGAAAGTTTAATTCCCACATGTTTCATGAACACAGGCGGAGCAGAATGCGGAGTCTTCCTTGAAAAGAAAAAAAATTACAACACAAAGCAGAACAAAAACGTAGAACAATAAGATAATGTTAGCAGAGTGTGTGTTTCTTGTTGTTATCGACCATTGTAAAGGGCAACAAAGTTTGGCTCTGTTTTGTTGAAGGCTTACTTTTATTCCTTCATTTAGATTTATTATTATTAATGCCTTTCTTTTCACCTTTGCTGATGTTAACACACATATCTCTGGCCTCAACCATTCTACCATGCCTGTTGTTCAAAGTTACCCGCGGCAGATGAATCCATTAAATGGGGCTAGCAGGAGCAGTGTAAGGTTGGACAAAAAAAAAACAGGAAATATCAACAACGAACAAAAAGAAACTGCCATGCGTCACTTTTGCGATTTCACGTGTGATATCATATAAATGCAAATTTCTTGCTTGATTTGCAAATAGAAACATGTCCCGGCTAAGCACATGATAGGAGAGGCAGAGTGACGCTTGCGAGATGCGAAATTTGAACTGGACTGCAGGTTACAGCTGATACACACTGGTGTGTTTTGGTGTGTTTGGTGAAATGCTGACGCTTGGAACCTAACATAACGCCCCCTCTGATATCTCCGGTATTAGCAAAAGCAATGGTTTGTTTAAGCAGAGAGTTTAGCAAAATGTTTAATCGTTCCGGCGCGTCTAAACTACCATTTCCCTATCGAACGGATGCGAACTTTTTGTCAGTCCACAGCGTAAAACTAAGCTAACATCCTTCACATCGACCCTTCCATTGCTGCAAGCTTGCCTTGCACAGGGATTGTGGGGGAAGAAGTGTTTAAGTAGATACACACTGACGTTTTTTTTTTTAATTTCTACGCCGTTTGTTTAATCGATGGCAAGCACCACTAATTACGTGATGATGCTTACACGCGGATAGTGTTGGTGTATGATACTTACTCATGCGAACGCTTTTCATCGTGGTTCATTGCCTGATGCAAAACTGTTACACGAATGCGTTTATGTATCGCAAAAGTGATTGCAAATTACATATGCGATAAAATAAAAAGAACGTAAAAACCAATTTCTATTTTCAATATTTGACGTAAATCTTTGTTGCAGTAATCTTTGCTAACACGCACAAAAGAATCAAACATTTGTCTTCCTCTTCCAGCATTAGCCTCCTCAAAAATGGCATTAGCAAGACCGTAGTCAGTCGAAAGAAGGTGTTCATTCTTACCAAACAAAGTTGCTTGCACATTCATGTTCATTTTAATCCACTTTCCCCTACATGGGGAAACATCTACCCACCAAAGCAGGCGCCGGGCGCATGTCCACCGGCCAGTGCACGAACACGGCACGAAGTTCGGTTGTTTTGAAGGTTCGTTTTGTTTGTTGTTAAACCGGCATGACGACGAAAGGACGAGCGAGCACACTAGGAACCCGCACGATCGGGTAGCACGACTCGGCACGGTTCCGCAACTGAAACCATTTCCACCAGATCATGTGTTTTATCGTTACAAAAGCAACGACAACGGAATGTATTCGGCCAGTTCTGCATGCAGCATTGGCTAGGTCGGATCCTTGCCACGGCGCGAACGCCTCAGTTTGTTGTGATTTGTGATTGCATTGGGTAGCGTGCAGTGCATTTTACGGTGCAGGGTGGTAAAGGACACGGTGACACTTTAGTGCTAAGTGATTTGTTTCCGGTAGTGTGCCATCCACGTGGAACTGATGTTTTAATGGGTTTAAGTGATTAGGTTTTTGATTTGTGTTTTTTTTTAACAGTGACATTTTACACATTTCCTCTTTGAATCGATGTCGTTTAGGATCGTTTAACAAGAAGAAGTAAACCAAAAGGATTATCGGTTATTTATTGTGATAAACGTGAATTGTAGTCGCATGTTTTAACATTCAAAGTATAAATACTTAATTGCTGCACAGCATTGATCCTTGATCACGATCCGTACAGACATCTAATATAATTAGACGAAACGCTTTTTTTTTTTGCGTCAACGTACTTCGTCACCGTACTTTCGTTGTTAGGACCAAATTTAGGATGAAAACCCTTACCCTTACCCCCATTGGTTGATCGCAATAATTGCAACGGTGTTTTTTTATTTTATTTTATTCATCCCCATTTTCTCATGCTTCTTTCGAACGGTCTCGTTTGATCTGAGCGGCTTGTTTTTCGTCGGTTCGCGTTGCACATACACACAACATCAATCAGTACCGGCTCAATATAAAGAAGGAAGAAATTAATTAGTTCACAATCACTATAATGAAGCCCTTGCTTTCTTCCCATCCTTATCCCGCACTTAATTAGCCCACGGTTGCTGCCAGAACGCAGCACAGGGGTAGACATGAGCAGGCTCTCGCCAGCACAAGGCGACAGAATCAAATTAACGCATATCGGAAAATAGTTCTCACCCGCGAAACCAAATGCTGCCGGTACTACTCACACACAAACACAATGGAGAAAAGTAAAGAAATAAAACGACTAGCCTTAACTGACCCCCAAACAGCCCGCAGCGGTCTCTGGCGGTCAGACGGATTTGTTAAGTGGAAGGATTTATTCCTCGGGCAGAGTCGCTTTTTTCGCTTCTAAAGTGACGAGCGAGCGTTACCCCCTGGCGGCACGTAACAAAACGCGCGTTACCAGCGGACCACAACAGAAGTTACGGTAATGTTGGCGCCATTTGCGTGGCAAGTGCGTAAGTTTGACGGTGCTAGGCGTCGTCGCGTGTGCGAGATGCACACATAGCGGCGGTGTAGCAACAGCTAGTTGCTGCGTGCGCTTAACCTACTACACACAGTGTGCCGGGCGTGTGCGTGTGTATGTGTGTGTGTGTGTGGTGGGCGTTCGCAACTAACAGGGACAGCAGGAACGAACAGTTCCTAAAGATTTAGTGAAGAGGGTAATAATGTAATAAATTTCGAAGGAAAGTACAATTTCGTGACAATCGGCAATAAAAACATTTCAAACAAAGGAAACCGAAAAAGTGTAAAGAGAACGTACTAAAAATACTAACGCAACAAACAAACCAAAAAACAACGGAAGAAAAAAGCTTTGCGATAAAAAGGTGACCGTCGACGGGTAGCAGGCATAATGGCTTGATGCTCTGTATCGTACACCATCTGGTGCGTCTTACCGGCGGTCGTACCGCACCGAAAGTGGCACCGAGTCCAGTGACTACGGAAGGAGAGGTCTGGAATGCTATTTCTTCGCTATCAGTTTGGCAGAGCGCAAGCATCAGCTAGAAAGGGGGAGAAAGTGAAGCGACCAAGGTAAAGCGGGATCGGGTGCGGTTGAGTGGTAACGGAAAGGGGAGAGAATATTTACTATGCAAGGATAAAGTGAAGTGAGAAAATTCCGAGTGTTTTATTTTTGCCCAGCGCGCGACCAGGCGCCTCCATTCGACCGGCGGAACGGTTCGAGGCGCTCCGTACATTAAGCATCGAACCATTGGGCAGGATATTATGGCACAGACCCGAGAAGAACTGTACCGTCGGTGCGCACAAGGGGTTCCAACATGATTTCGGTCGCGTGAGCCGGTCGTAAGGCGTTAGTGTGTTCATTGTTGTGTCGGGCATTGCAGTTCCGGGATTCCTGACGGTGGAACACCGACAGCTACGACGACAACGACTGCAAACACACACCCACCCATGGACTGTATTGCTTTCCCGAGAAAGAAGCGCTTATTCATACGAAGTGGGGTCGGTTGGATCAGTGGCTATCTAAATGTGTATACTTTCTAAAGCAAACTAGCCCGCTTCCCGTTGATGCACTTCGAGTTCCAAGATACTGTGGAACTGTGTGAGTATAACACACACTCTCGTACGCCTAGGACGAAACCATACGTTGTCAGCTGAATTCGGTTATTTCACCTGCTGACCGCCGGTTGGTGCATGCTAGTAGCTTTACCCCAGAAACCCGTTGCCCTCTGTGTTGGTTGGTTAGTTGGTAGAACCGGCTTGTTCTGTCAGATTCTCCCATTCAAACCGATGCGTTTGGCTCGAAACTGGCCAGGATAATCACAGCTACATCTGATGATGCACAACTGCACTGAGCTGCATCGAACTGCACATACTGCGGCGTTTGAAGGTGGTGGCAACGAAACGACGGCAGCCAGGATGGGCAGGTCACCTCTGCTACGAGCACAGAGAATGGAATTTCTCCAGCGGTCTACGATAGCGCTGGTCATTGTGGTGTGTGTACTGAATGCATCCCACATCTCTGCCACTGCTCAGGGAGAACAAGGTAAGATTTTGCGTAGGGTTTCCACTGCAAAACCACGGACACTTTGAGTTGGCCGAGGAGACGAAATGGTAATGGCTCAATGTCATGTTTTCCGTCATATACATAACATCATTCCTCGTTCCATTCTTGGCATAAATGATTCTGGCACCGTCGAGTTGGGCTCTGATGTTTGGTTGCGAGCGGCAGTGCATTGAAAGTTCATTTAACCAGTTCAAAGCGCCTTGTCCGTAGCGGGGACCCGGTACGAGTAACAGAACGTTTACCTAGTTTCGACAACATTTTGAGCTTTTGTGTTGCCAACATCATGACTCGACGGTGTACCGATTGTTGACATGTTTTGAGCTATCACCATCACTACTGCGGACTGTGGACAACGTGCAGAGAAGCTTGAAACTTCTAATAACTGAATAGATTAACTTTAATACGACTATCCGGAACACGACAGGACAGGGTTAAAACGATGATTTTATAAAGGTTGTCTTATTTGTTTATATATTGTGCTTTAAATTCGTTTAAATTAATTTTATCTCTACGGTTTTCACGGCTAACATCTACTTATGCGCGTCCGACTAAAACCAATTTGCTCATTTGCATATGGTATCGATCGCATTCATCTGTAGAGGCCTATACATGTTCCTAGCTTGCTGTTCGCAGTGTTCTTCATTTTGCTACGATCTACCGATGATATTATTTTCATCCATCCTCTGTACTCGCAAAGCTCTTGTTTCGATTTCCTGAATCGACAGCATGTCTTCAATGTCATTCAGTGCTGGTCGCCGGAAATGGTGGGTAAAAACTACCCAGCACCTAGCACGAAAGCATTTCATTGTATGGTTTCACATTCATTTGTTCTGAAATTTTCGTGTTTCCGAAGTTCATCACTGGGTGCACTTCCGAGCGTGCGATTACATCTGCCCGGTACTCGGTACGGCAGCAGCAGCATTTCGGTGGGTTGGCGGGTTGTAGCCCAGGTGCGAGAAGCACACGCAATATATTTCCGGAGTCCTGCAACGTTCGCTGGCAGGTATTAGGCCAGCCAGCGGGTACGGTGCCCATATACTTTATATACACTTTACGTTATAACCAACTTCTAAAACAAACTTTCCAGATGCTTCGCAGACAGACGGCAGGTACATTATGCACTGATTCCCTATTGTTTCGCAGATGAAAATTTATTATTTCCTGCCCCCATTGTGGTTCACGCGGCATCGGAATCGGAACGCCATGGTCGAAAAATGGTTCAACTCGAATTACGGTCGTCCATAGTGCCGCTAATGCTGGCTATGAATTTCCTTGTCATAGCCGAAGGTATCCACGTATCCACACAGTCACTCCAGCCGTTGATGGGGCAAAAATCACACTTTACACACTTCTTCGACGTTAAAAGGCGTAGTAAAGTTAAGTCATAAAATGAGAAAGGAAAAGTGAAAACCGTATGGAGCACCGTAATGTGAGCGGCGTCTTGGTAGGATGGCTGATTGTTTAAATATTCCATTCTACTTCCCGTGTGCGGGCTCATGAGAAACTATGAACAATGTGACTCATTTTGAAAGACAAAAAAAAAAGAATGGCTTGTATGTAAAATAAAGGAAAAAAATTAAAGTATTTTATAGAAAAGTCAAAATTTAAATCATTTTCGTCGATAAGAGTTGGGTTTTCGTCTGGCAGGTTTTTATATCTTTTCATATATGAAAATCCCAAGGTTTAATTTAAGAAAAACTCCCTTTTCTAACCATACGAACTACAAACTATGAATAATGACTAGAAAGTTGACAACGATTTAGTAGAAAAAGTGGACAGTTTTTCGACTTGTATCTAGAAAGTCTTGTCAAGTGATTGTCGCGTTGTATTACTGAATTAAATATAATTAATTTTCAATTAGGGATCCCGTAAGTTGGCAGACATAACAGGTTGGCTGATAAGTCCCCGGTCTAACAAAGAAAAACAAATTTTTTTGTCAAAATTCGTTTTTATTATTCAACATAGTTCCCTTCAAGAGCGATACAACGATTATAACGACCTTCCAATTTTTTTATACCATTTTGGTAGTACTCCTTTGGTTTTGCCTCAAAATAGGCCTCAGTTTCGGCGACCACCTCTTCATTGCAGCCAAATTTTTTCCCTGCGAGCATCCTTTTGAGGTCTGAGAACAAGAAAAAGTCGCTGGGGGCCAGATCTGGAGAATACGGTGGGTGGGGAAGCAATTCGAAGCCCAATTCATGAATTTTTGTCATCGTTCTCCATGACTTGTGGCACGGTGCGTTGTCTTGGTGGAACAACACTTTTTTCTTCTTCGTTCTTTTTTCGTTCGTCCAGCAACCAAAAGTTGCTTGACAAAAGACGCTCTGTGTCACAAACTAATTGACATACAGACGTCAAATTTTGACACGAATCATTTGAAGGTTGGTGCTATATAAAAATAATATGCATTAAATACTAGCGGCGCCATCTATGTGTCAGACCGGGGACTTATCAGCCAACCTGTTAGACATGGCAGTCTGATATTGACAAATATATTGGAGAATAAATAGCAACGTTTCATTTACTAAATCAATGTCAATCAATTTAATAAATAGCAATGTTTCAACAATTACTAAATCATTCGAATATATGGGCAAGAGGAGGAAGGATGATGCAATTTTATTCATGCAAAAGTCACTTCCAAACTATCAAAACAGCACTTCTACCACATCGACGACGTATCATTGTTTTCATCTAAATTAGAGGTTTCCTTAAAGTGCTTGATGAAATTAGACAGCTTTTGTACAAATCGGGGATAATTAAGATGACGATTGTACACGTGTATATGTGGTCGGGGATAGCAAGCAAATGTCTTTTTCAGTATTTACCACACTCAGGTATTTGACATCTTCACCAAAAAGCTGGTAACCAGCTTTGTTTGAACAGCTTGCTGCTAAAACATGAATTTTACCATTTTTGCCAACGCTAGTACGACCGTACCACCGGTACCGCTTTTCGCGTCAAGCTAAAATCTACCGCCCCCGGAGTCAAGTCGGATTCCTCGAATCCGGAGACCCTTAACACCCCCAGAACGCTTTCTCATGATGGTCCTTCACGATAAACGGCCTAGTTACGGTTTTTGGTTTCGGTTTTTCACCGAGAACAGAGTAGCGCGTTTCGAGGGCCGCCTTTACGTGTGTGTGTGTGTGTGTGTGTGTGTAGTGTATGTGTGCGGTCTTCGCTGCTTTCGGCATGGTTTCATTATTAATGATTAGCTGTTTGGTTATAATTTTCCTCTCCGAAAACCGCAGACTTTGGCTGAAATTGGTTGAGAAAGAGAAAATGCCAACAGTTTCCACATCACAGAACATAACATAAAACCCCGATGTATGTAAAACCCGGCTGCCTCGCAGGAGAATTTCTTCAACGGCACTCTCCTCGGCACGGGGCCCTTTGGTCTTCATTTTTGTGGTTAACGTGGTGTCGGCAGGGAAGAGCCCGAGTTCGAGTTCTATTAGTTCCTACTCCTGCCCCCGGCGTTAAGGAATGGAGCAAAGTGAAATGAAACGAGCCGTTGACGGGCTAGTGTGTGCGCGCGCGACGAGCTGACGACACTTCGGCAGCAAAGGAAACCGTTCGCTTGATGCTGATGACGATGATCATGAAAGGGAACCGACATTGCTTTAGTTGCTAATTAAATGAATGAAGGGATTTTGGTTTACCTTTTCAACAGGCTTGTAAATTTTATGATTTCCCTTTCGAAGTTTCCTCGCACAGAAGCACAAGCCGCACGGCACCGGTCGTATCAGCGAGATTTAGCAGGGGAAAGAATGGTCACGCTGGTGCGCTGTGAACTCTAAATAACGACATGTCCACAATAACACACGGGTAACCGTTTCGATAAGCTGGCGCCTAATGAGCATATTTCAGCTGTCACGTTTGCTTTTTTGCACCTAGTGATTAGAGCATTTAGTTACTGCAAACTTTTCTCCGGCTTTTGCAAAAGTTTGTTCCGGGTCTTCTAGCTATTTCACTAACACTATTACACACAGTGTCAAGTGAGTTAATACCTGTGCCAAGTGCTAAAATATTTAACGATGTCCTCTTTAGTTTCTGAGCCGTTTTTTGTTTTTAACATTCAAACAAACCCAAAGAACTAAGCATATGCTAAGATTAAATAAAACAGTAGCGGAACCAACGAAATGAATTCCTAGCGTTGTTGATGGATGGATGAACTTAAAACTGCCTCTTAAAACTATTGTGCAATTTTAACGCTACTCCACTTTATAGGGACTTCACTGCTTATACTACAGCTCCTGATATGATAACGATCTGCCTTGTAAAACCGTTGATATCAAAGCAACGTTCGCTGGTCGGTCAACATAAAAACAGCGAAGCAAATAAAATCTACCCCACCAACCAGCGCGTCCCCAACATCGAGCAATTTGTTTTTCACTTCAATTTTCGATGGGAATTGTATGACGGTGGACGGGTCATGGCAAGACCCGTCCGACACTGTGAACAAAACATCTGATGGGAATGGGAAACAATGAATACATTAGCAAGAATGTTGTAAACAAGAGCTAAACAATTAAATTCCTCTTTTACAACACTATTAAAAAGGAATAATAATCAGAAGGATTGTATAATTTATGACTCGAGTCGGAGCGACCGATTGAACGCGCTTTCATATTCAGTTTATTTTAATTGCACGCTTAAAGTTCTTGTTATACTGATATTGCGTTTTCATTCTCTATCTTTCTCGTTTTTGCACGCAGATGACACCGTAGAGGAAACGAATTCTTATATACTGGACAAAGGTACTTGATGGACGCGAGTGAATTTATTACATGCGTTCTTCATCGTGAATACTTTTTATTTATAATAATTTCATAATCTTAATCAGTTTATCGAAAGTAAAGTGGAGAAGTTTTTCAGGCAAAACTAAAAGGCACAACAAATGGCCCACAAAACGTTTGGTAGGAAGAGATCGTTCTATCTTCTTGTGGCAGCATCTGTGGCCAGTGTGTGTGAAGCTTGCAGTTGGTAGAAAACGCTCGTTTCTTGCTTGGTCAAAGGCAATCAAAAATGCTACCGATGTATGATTTTTTTTTCATCCTCGCTCAATCAGCCAATTGCAGGAAAAATGCAAGCACAAAAAGAAAAGGTGCCAATGCTCCACGGCATGAGGGAAAAGTGTTGATGTAAGAGAAACAATGAAAAGCACCGTTCGTGTGCTTGTGTGTAGTATCAATAGAAAGAAGAAAAGAAAAAAGCACGATAGCAGTGTGTGGCAGTGTGAAAGAGATAAGGATAATGGATAAAAGGTCGGTATCTAGAGGCTAATTGCGATCGAATCGCTTGCATTGAGCGACTGCATTTTTAGGAATAAGTGCTTCATGAATATAATATAGCAGTAGCGATGCATTATTCAGTGGCATTATGACAAGCAGGGAGCAGAAGAGGAGTTAAATATTCATCATAATTAAAATTGGAAAATATCGTGTGTCAGCTGATAGTACGAGATGATAGTGTATGGCTGCCTCAACGAAAACAAGCGTTTTCGAGCTTAGTGGGGCAAAGCGTACGTACGTTGAAAATGCATCAGCATGCATTGAAGGGAAAGCTAAAGAGCGTGCTATAAGTTTGGAGCAGAGGCGCCAAATATGATTGAGAAGAATTTAATTGATATCATTTTTGAACAAAACAAAAAAAAAAAACAAACGGTACCTGAATATCATTACAATTCGTAATGAGTTTTTCCATGCAACGGTCTCTAAATTGGAATTTCCATTCCTTTGTCCCGAGACCTGATGACATGATTTTGCTTTTAAACAATGAACATTGTTTATGGTTGCAGATCTGCCCAAATTTGGAGAGCCAATTCAAAATCTTACCGTTCCGGTGGGGCGTGAGGCGGTACTGACTTGTGTCATCAACAATCTTCAAACGTACAAGGTACGTATGTATACAAGCCACTGTGCGGAGTCTGTAAATCAATACTTCCTTAGCCCTTAGAAGTCTTAGCTTCAACTTGAACGATGTTCTTGTCGTTTGCTACATTGCAGGTGGCGTGGCTCCGTGTCGATACGCAAACAATACTGACGATTCAAACACATGTCATTACAAAAAATCACCGCATGACCATCGCACATGTGGAAGGCCGTGCGTGGGTGTTGCGCATTCGCGATGTGAAAGAATCGGACAAGGGATGGTACATGTGCCAGGTCAACACCGATCCGATGCGTAATCAGATTGGCTACCTGAACGTTGTCGGTAAGCAACCAGGACGCTAGTGATAAGGACTAGAAGATGTAACTACTCGCCGACCCCTGCAAGCCGGCCACAGTGGTCGGGCCGGGCCGCAGTGGTGATTTAATGTGATTTAATTGGCGCTGTCCATGTTGGCTTATGCTAATGAGCTGCTCATTCTCATCGTCTCACGCTTCGTGGACACTCATAAAAATATCAATATATAATCCCAACAGTTCCGCCAAACATATTGGACTATCCCACCAGTACCGATATGGTCGTGCGCGAGGGCAGCAACGTTACACTGAAATGTGCCGCTTCCGGTTCACCGACTCCTTCCATCATGTGGCGCCGAGAGGGCAATGAGCCTGTCAGCGCGGGAGGTAGGTCGTTGCGGGCTGTTATGAGTGTATGGTTTTTTATGTATTGCAATTTTGTTTGTTACGTTTTCTTTTTTTTTTCATTTCATTGTTGATACACTTTGCATTTTATTTGGTCACTGTCGACCATTAAAACTATCCTGTGCATGTATAAAGTGCATTGGGCTGGCAAACTACAACCAAATTGTTTCATTATTATTCCACCCGGCGCCATTTCATACAGCGACCAGTCTGAACAGCTCCACCTTTTCCATTTCGCGAGTTAATCGACTGCACATGGGGGCATATTTGTGCATTGCATCGAACGGTATCCCGCCGTCGGTCAGCAAACGCGTCATGTTGATTGTTCATTGTAAGTACCACCCAGAATGTGTGCATCACTGTGCGTTTGCGTTGCTTTCATATTTTTTTGTTCAACATTTTGTTTCAAGCAATAAAGACCACTAAATCCTTCGGTGATGATAGGTGCGATTACTTCACAGTGGTTTTATGCGAACTCGTCGAAATCGTTATTGCAATGACAACTTCTTTGCGCTTATTTAAATAGTCATGCTATATGACATGGTACGCTAAGCTGGCCATTACTGTTTTTAAATGTATCACGAAATTTTTTTAAAAACTGAACTTTTGCTGCTATTTACTTGAAATACAACACTAAAATATTCAAAATTTTTGTTTGAATATCAAAACATTCATTAAATTAATTAGCTAGATAGGTGATACAAGACATTTAACCAAATTTGAATTATTTTTATTTATTGAATAATATGACAGTTTAACGCCTTTGAAGAGCATTTGATGAGTAGTCATCTGCCAATCCAATTTCTAAGCCATTCTGTCGCATGTATTGATCCAAGCAATCTACCTCAATTTGGGCTTACCAAGCCTCCTCTGTCCATGTGGGCGGTCTAAAAGGATTTTACAAACAACGCTGTCCGGCGGTATTCGCATGACATGAGCCTCCGAAGCCTGGTGCGTCTAATTGCTTCTCAATGGTGGCTTTGAGGCTCGTAGTCTTCGCTCTAGCTGCTCCCGTGATTGTCCCTCTATACATAGAAGGCTAAAAGTCCTTCTGAGCATCTTCCTCTCTAAAGTGGCAATGAGGAATTCGTCTGTTTAATTGCACTGCGATTATATTTTTGTACATCATCCCTACTTAAATCAGTGATAGTTAGCAGACACACGGGGAGGGCCACTGTAGGGCTACAGCGTTCTCTGGCAGTATATCGAAGCCTGAGTTGGGAATCAAATTATCTTCCCGGACATAGGCCGTAGCTCCTGTCGCTTGGCAGAGCGAGGAACGCTACAACGCCAACCCTCCAGCTGCCGCCATCTTCAGCGACAGGAGTAATCTGATGCAGGCAGCTGGAGGGTTGACGTTTTAGCGTCCTTCGCTCTGCGCACCGATGAGGCAGCAATCCGTCCGATTGCTCCTGCTGGAACGGCTGTTCACTAAACACTGAACACTGTTTTCACTCTGATCGACGCACGATCACTGCGCTCGCGGACTGACGACACTTGCGTTTATCCGGTTCGAAGGATCAAAATGTAGGGCTACGGACCTACATATTTTTTCCGAGAAGAGAATTTGAATCCCAACTCAGGCTTCGCGACAATGTGAGGTGTCTTGTTTGAATTCTCTCATTTATTCCATCGATTTCTTTGTCGAGCGACCATGAGCCGCCGTGCTCCGTTAGTGATGTATAAATTTTGTGTCGCTTAATTCACATAGTAATTCAACTATGGTGATGGTAGTTCCTACTTTTACGCATAGATGGCGTTAGTGGCGTGTAAAGCGGATTGCCTATCTCCTGGCGTATTAAATATTCAACAGCCATTATTGTGGTTTTCACCTAGTTAGTCTCGAACGCGTGGTTTTGACCCGCATGTACGATCGATTGGTAAGTTCCGCAACATAGAAGAACTTCACACCAATTTTGTAATCAGTATGGATCCTAGGATAGGAATTGACTAATAAAAGATGATCCCTGAAATTTCTGTCTGCAAGTCTCAGACGGCAATCCTTCTCGATCGCCATATTGATCGAGTCCCCTGACACGGACGTTTAGTAGTAGCAGAGGGCTTAAAGCTACTTTCAGCGTATGAATCATCTGTCATCTCTTATGATATTGATTGATTTCAATGCTTTACTATATTTTCCAGCATATCAAGTTTTAATGATGCATTTCCTAACAGTCACTGTTTGGAAGAAACGCTTTGTAAGCGTTTAAGCGTTGCGATACCTAAACTGAGCTAATTTTGCGATTAGCACGAAACAGAAATTAATATAATGATGAAAAATTCCATTGTTTTTTATGCATTGATTGATGCATCAAAGTTGGAATCAGCTCTATGGAAAGTAAATTGTAGTCTTTCGCATACCACATCCATGTAAAACTAGCCCTCATGAATTATTTGTCAGCCATATCATTTGCTATTCTAAGCATAGCTGTAAATGAAATTATAGATAACAACGAATTCGTATTCAATAAAGCCATCCGTAGTAATTGGCCTCTAGCCGTTTATGGTTCATGGGACATCTATATAATTAGCAATGCAATTTTCCATGCGCCACGTTTCTAACGGCTACTTCTTTCATTCCAAGTTCCACCAATGATATGGATTCAAGATCAGCTTGTTGGTGCCGCCCTGGGACAGCGTTTGACTCTCGAGTGTCAATCCGAAGCTTACCCACGCTCCATCAATTACTGGATGAAGAATGACACCATCATAACGCAAGGTAAGGTCACCCAGCTTTAGTTACTAGTATGCTTGTCTTTATCCAATATATCTATTGACGAGCAGAATATTTTGTTCAAAAGCATCAAAATCCGCCAACGTAGCAACATTCAGCACGGCTACTTGGGAGTAGAATGATGTTTGTCCCTCAATCAGTCGCAGGTACGCGGCGACTGTGCCTGCCGAATCGTTCATCATTAATATCTTCCTCTTCACTGCCAAGGAAACAGACTGACTTTTGGTTGACGGGTAGTAGATTTTCCGTTGTACCGTTCGTTGTTCTCTCTCTCTCTCTCTTTACTTCTTCCGGCGGAGCCCACCGTAGATCTTCGATGCTCTCGTAATGCATGTTTGTGTGGCAGATCCGTTTGCATGAACGTGGTTTTCGGACTATTTTACTTTTTTTTCGTCGGCACAACCACCGGCAACCAACCAGAACGAAACAACACAAAACGGTTGGAAATAATAAACAAGGAAAAATCTGATAACGAGGAAAAATTGTGTCACAATCATCATCTTGTTATTCAATCAATGTAAGGACATGCGACGGACAATAGCAATGAAATGGAAAGGGACCAGCGACAACCAAAAAAAAAAAATTCGCAAAAGAAAAGTGGGATAAATTTCGAAGAAAAGGCAAGACGGACGCGTCCGACTTGGCGTTGTTGGTTACCGTGTTTTAGGTTAACACAGACTTCCGACCCACCGAAGGGTGAGGAACGAATGATAAGGGCCCATGTCAACGAATTCATTATGCTGCACAACAGTTCGGCAACCATCAGCGTGAAGTAGCAAAACAAGGCATTTGAGAGAGGGAAATAGACTTCGGGTTTTCGGGAACGATAACCAAAGGGGCCAAGATTTATGGGAATGATCTTCAGTAGAATAGTATCTTTCGGTTGATTTACAGCGAAGAAAAAAAGAAATCTGAGGACAACCACCAATGCAAACAGCGTGAGAGATGATAAAAATATATACATTTTAGCCAAAGGTCAGCGACAGGTAATAACAATGAGGTTTACATCAACTCCATTCCATTTTACAACATATATAGCGTATATAACGATTCTTTGTTACCATTAGCACACTTTTCCATAGTTTTTAATGGCAAGTTGATGCTCATTATCACTCTCTCAGGCAAACACTTCGAACCATCAATTAAGGAGATCAACAACTATAAGGTGGTGATGAAGCTTACCATTAAAGACATAAACATCGCAGACTTCGGAACTTATAAATGCGTTGTAAAAAACTCGCTCGGTGAAACGGACGGCTCTATAAAAGTTTATCGTAAGTGTTGCGGGGCAATCTCCCGACCGCCCCATCCCGTACCGACTCATATCGTTTGTTTGTGTGCTTTTTCTGCAGACATTCCATCGACCACTGCTATGGCCACCAGTCCTCCAGCGACAACAACGATTGCCACCACCACCGAAGCAGTGTTTAGAAAGAACTGTCAGTATCGCCTAGACTCGCGTACGCCACTCTAACCCGTGTCGGACATGTAAACGAGCTTTGCCTTTTCTAATGTTTTACAGACAAAAACAAAGTGTATCGCCCACCGTTGGATGAATTTTCTTCCTCATCCAACAAAATCACTGAAACAGGAGACAGTGCTGAAACGTGGAATATCGATGGAACGATTGAGAAAGGTAATTAATGCGCCGTGAAGCGGTCTAACAAACAATCAACTAAATGAATGCATTTATACTTCGAGTGTGGTTTTTCTCCACTTCTACAGATCGTGATCATCGGTACAGGGATAAGGGTGCCGGCTTCAGTGAGGATCAACGGGAAAAGGAAGCGTTCGTTGATACTGAAGGAAATTCACGCGGCAGCCTGAATGCTGTGTCGTCTAGAAGTGCTCTCCTGATCAGTGTATTGTACACACTGTTCGTAGGCATGGTCAGAGAATGCCGGTGATTTCCGCGCTAGATTTACCTGCTGCGTGACGAGATGAATGCGGAGTACTTAACAATTACAACATTACTGAACTCTAGATAAATTATGAGATTTGAGCGACCTAGGAATCAGGCCAAACAAAGTAACAAATAAAACCCAGGTTAGCAAAACGATTGATTATGCGCTAAACGTTAGCATCGGGACGCTGTAAATGTAAAGTTCTCTGACAAAAGCGCTAATGAACAAATTACAAAATGAACGATTCAAAATCGAGCATCCTGCTATGAGAAAACATGTTAAAAGCTGACAATGTAATAAAGTTTTTTTTGTAATAAAACTGATAAAACGAAGAGGCTGTAACGGTCTACCCGTACCTAACGACACCAGCAACATCCGACATTTACCGGCCACATTCGACAGTGATAAGCAGGTTTGGAAGAAATTTGAGCGAACCAAACCACCAATACCAACGTTCCAAGCATTTGCATCGTTTTTGCCCTGTTTCGTTTGGAAAATCCTTATCCTCGGTTCTGAGTAGAAAATTTAATCTCAAAAATGGTTTGTTTACGTGTTTCTTCCTGGTTTCTTTCGGACCGTACCTTACGCATCGCAACTGCTGTCTGCTAAATGACACTTTACCTCGCTCGCTTTCCTTTTTTTCCGCGTGGTGGTCGGAATTCACGGCTGCCCGTACAGCACAGCTGGACGCCGTGACTGAGTGCGCGCGTTGTAGTTGCTTGTTGATGTTGTTTCCACCCGGATCGTTCCTTGGACGGCCTCACCACAAATAGTGGCCAATTTGTTTCACTTCAGTGATTTAATTATTCATGTTGGTTGGTCCTGTTTCGGTGGGTACGCTTAGGCACAACCGTCCCGAGACGAAACGAGACTGTTGTTGCCAAACAAAGATTGCTCTTGTCTCCCACTGGCTCGTCCGATGACAGGGAGCCCGAAACAACTGGTGGCAATTGGAATGACTTGACTACGATAGTTGATTGAATTAAATAAGGATAGTTTGCTTCGCAACGTAATTGTGGCGGGCGCGAATTTTTGTGAATAGCAGTAACGGAAGCATTTCAATGTTTCTTCTTTGGCAAACAATAGGTAAGGCTTGAAATATAATCTCGCCACTTGAAATATGAACTGCTTTCACGTACTGCGATGAGACGAAAGCGTGGTTTCGTTATTCCAGCATGTGTTGGATATAGGTTTTGGATAAACTTTTTTCACCACGTTTCTAATTGAGTTGTGGTTGATTGTTCCCAAAGCTAACAATACCACCGTCATCCGAAATTAAGACTGTCCAAACGGAAAATGTATCTTATTTCTAAATATCTTCATAACCTTTACCAGCTTGATCCCTTGAGGCTTTGAATATTTGACACTAAACAAGGATATTCCAATTGCTAGGTAAGTTATATCAAAATAATAGTAAATTTCATTCTTCCCATTGCCAGCTATTTTCTTACCCGTTAAAATGAAACTCACGGCTGTCCATCAGCTTTCAACAAGATTCTGTAACCGTCATATAACGATTTGCCAATACAAATCGCATCGTGATTGCTAAGAATTAACCGCTAATGGAGTTTCCTCGTCATTTGATAAGTAAAGAAACTAAACAACACCGTAGGGTAAGCGTGCA
Source organism: Anopheles maculipalpis (assembly GCF_943734695.1). Taxonomy (NCBI): domain Eukaryota; kingdom Metazoa; phylum Arthropoda; class Insecta; order Diptera; family Culicidae; genus Anopheles; species Anopheles maculipalpis. The sequence goes on along the minus strand of NC_064872.1, from coordinate 45,694,666 downwards.
AAAATCGTGCCTTGGTTATTTCATCAAACATCATTTAATTTGTGCTGCTCACGAAACGTTCTAACAAAGCATATATTGGCCTCTTTTTTAAATTAACCTTAAATCTACATCTTACCACTGCAGACCAGTGTGTATCCTGGTGAGAATATTGATTCCATTTTCCTTTTTACGTGTCCCATGCATGTTTCAATCGGTCAGCTGATTAGAAGCTCATCATGGGAGAAAGTCTTGGTAAAAATAAATTTACCCACCTTGTTGATTGCTTCGTTATTCTAGGTGAGCACAATCAAATGTGTTTATTTCTTTTCCATTACGTCCATTACCCACCCATAAGCAAACCGATTGTCATCGTTTAGCACCTTAAATGTATGAGCGCCATTTACATGCCACCAGCCAAGGGCCAATAAGCTACGGGGACTACGGGTAAACTGTAGTGGAAACGCACCAGAAAGACCATAATTTTAATTAACAAGCATTTTGTCGCGGTGCTCAAGAGAGCATAAAAAATATGGATGCTAGTTCGCCTTCCACCTCCAGCACCAGTGGCGCATTCCTGATTTAGGGAAACGAAATGGGGTGCCAGGCGTGCGGCAGCAGACCTCATCCAAAATAGCATCAGAAACAGGTGTGCACAGGCAACGACGACGCACGCGGTTGCCTGTTATCTTGTTTACATTCCACTTTTGCTCTGCTGGCCATGAAGATGGCGCTGGCTAACGTGCGAAACGGCTGGGAATGTCTGTGTAATGAAAATCCTGACATTTTTCAACACCTACAACAATATCACTTCCGCTCCGTTAACCCACCGCTTCGTTTGGGGCGCTCAAATCATCCCCTACCCACCGCCATAGACAAGCCAAGCCGCGAGATCAAGAAAAAGTAATTACCATAATAAAAAAGAAAATTATTACCTTTCGCGAATGCACGAGCGTTTGCCGGCCGGACGTGGTAATTGAAGCCATTGCTGCTATCACCATAAATTCTAGTGGGCCATACTTTGCCCTCCCGCTCGAAAAGAAAAACGAAAGCTTGGCCACGGAACCACGTTCTAGGTGCGTTTGAGCAAAGAAAAATCAAGCACGGGAGCATTCGTTAAGGCGATAACCAGGAGTTTAAGAATTTAATGACGCAGCCATTAGGAGGGCTTTACCGTTCGAAGGGCCATCGTTCAATTCGTGAGTTCAGTCGAAGATATTCGATATTTTTTCGTTGGTTACTGAAGAATGCTAGTGTTCTGGCTAACTGTTTTTTGATGTTTCATACGAACGGTCAAGTTTTCACGTTTGGTCTATCTTTTTGAGCCACTGAAATGTTATGTTGAGAAGCATTACATTTCGTACAAAAATTGCATTTTTTTAGAAAACTATTATGCACCAATATTATAATAAAGTAGAATATATATTTTAAAATAGATAAATAAAAATAATAATATCGAAGGTTTGGAATAATCATGTTTTAAGGATGTTTTATTATTCCGATTATATTAGCTTGTAGTTTGCTCCGTAGCGCACCCACGGCTCCGGAGCCGGTTCCGAACCAACAGCTCCAGAGCTGGTTTGTTGAGCTTTGATATCAAATATTTTCTCTCATATGACCTTTTTTTACAATTTGCACTTTAAACATTTTTCTGTAGCCGCGCATTATTTTGACAGGTATTTTGGTTATCGCACATTGATCGTGAATAGTAATTGTCTGATTTATAATTTATTTGGATGAAAAAAACATCACAAAATTAGTCAAATTAGACGATACATAGTAAATAATATCCAAGATGAGCAGGAAAAACTCATGTTATTATTATACTAAAAAAAATATTAATTATATTTGTTTAAATTACAATTTAGCATAAAACAATCATTTTGATTCTTCTATTTGTTATCTTGTTTTGTCTTTGTTATTTAATGTGCAAAACATCCTGAGATTCAGTAAAAAACTGCTGTATGTTGGTGTCTAGGTGTGCGCTATGAATTTTGGCTGCGCTATCGACAGAAAGTACAATCGATTTGACACATTTTACCACGGTCGGGAAAAATGAATTCGGATCGACCTATGTACGTTGCTCCAATGCTACAAAAAGCATCTGAAAATGCAAAATGTAAGCAAGTCCATAAGAGAACAAATATTTGATATCAAAGCTGTCAACAAACAGACTCCTGAGCCGTTGGTTCGGAACCGGTGCCGGAACCGTTGGTTCGGAGTCGGTTCCGGAGCTGTTGGTTTGGAGCAGGCTCTGAAGCCGTTGGTTCGGAACCGGCTCCGGAACTGTTGGTTCGTAAACGGTTCCGCGCTGAAATCGGAGCCGGCTCCGGAGCCGTGGGTGCGCTCCGGAGCGAACATCACTAATTTATACGCATTGCAAATATACGTATAAAAACTCCTTTTACATTAGTTGGGATACATTTCCACCTCCGAACCGTGAATGAGCACCGATACCGCGGGTGTGCTCAGTTATTTCGCTGCTGTTGTTGATCCGTCATCCAAAAGTCAAGCCCTATTCTTTACGAGGCTCGTTATTAGTGTTGTGCGTACTGATTAAGATGCACAATGATCACCCCCATTGAGGTGTTGTAGGTTTGGTGCAATGATTATCACAAAACCTTTTATTTTGTAATACAAAACGTGTTTTTTTACTCCTTTATCGATGCAAAACGATGGTAGTTGGCCCTACTTATAAAAGGCGACCCAAACCATATCTGAAGCCGTCCTATAAACAAAGAACATTCATCGGTGAAGCAGGAATATCCTCCTAGGCTCCTGTCCACACTCGATCATTTTGTTTGTTGTATGGCAGCTAAAGGACAAAAAATTTCCTTTCCGAAAACTTCACGTTGTATGTACAACCTTGAATACAAGATCACATCCATTATGTACCGATATATAAGATATATCCAGGTCTGATACCGGTTTTTGCAATTTTCTTATATTGTTTATTTATATAGGCTATGGGTTTTATAAACTACATTTACCTCTCAGTTGGTTTCGCAAGGAACGGTGCCCATTATGTCGGATTCACTCCCTTACGAACTTAACTATTGTTCTATGTCTGATCGTGGACGATCGCATCTTTTCCAGTTGTTCTTCTCCCGGTTTTTGTCGAAGGAATGCCCCGTCATCTTCCCGGGCAATGTCGTTGCCACCAAGCAACTTCGTGTTCTCGCCGTCGCTGATCGGCTTTCGCCCGCCGATCAATTTCGCCACATCCGCAGCGCCCTCTAATTGCGAATCGTCCGCTTTAGGCAGTCGCTCGAATTGACCGTTGACGAGACAACACTAGTCTTCTAAGATGTTTTGGACCACAATTTTTAAACATGGGTAGTTTGATGGTAATGGAGATTGGCTTGGGTCCGAGATGAATTTTGACCCAAAATACAAGCTTTCCCTATGTGCCACGTAGCTATTGCATAGAAGGGGAAGTGCTTTAAGAGACGGAATTTGAAGATTCAACCTAACACGGTCTCGCGGAAGAGCCAGCTGTTGTAGGGGTACTCTTATTCCTCCACTTCCATCCCAAAGGAAGCTGCCGATAAGTGAGGTGCGCTAATAGCATGCCATTTAAACAAACATAAAAATTTATCGGAGTATCCGTGTACAGCTGTAATCTGCCAAATGCCATCACTTCATCTCAATTTGCATTAGTAAGTATCAGACAGATATAGATATTCCAATTATTTAATTTGTATTCATATTTTTCTTCCTATTCTTCTTCCGGCCGGTCATCTAAGAATTTTTTTTGGTTACCACATTGTTGCATAGTGAAGACCTCACTACGGTTGAACGGTCGTATGAAGACCTGCGCCGCTATCGCCTCTACCAACGAATTTAAACCGAATTGTGAATCCTTATAATCATTCGGCACATTTGGTATTTGTATAAAATGAAGATATATCTAGATATATCTAGCATTATTGTTATAAAATCACACCTAGTTGTACAATATTTGCAGTTGATCATTTTTGTGTTTTGTATCTATCCCCATAGTCGACTAATAATTCTAATTGTTGTATCATGTCATATCGACTTTTCTCTTCGACCAGCTTCATAGCTATCAGCAAACTATTTTAAAGTATAGTCAGTAAATAAATCAGTAAATAAAATGTGAAGAACTGTACACTTTTTCCGATGCATAACAAAGTTACAATCTTTCATTGCGTAGAAGCACACCAACGCCGTAGTCGTAGAGCACGGATAGATTTAACCTATCCGGATTAAAGATAATGTTAAACATATCACAACCCCCATCGTACGTTCCAAACTTGACACGTTTTCTCACGGCAGAAACCACTTTTCTTTGAAACTTGGTTGAGACTTCTGAAGACCCCGCTACCACCAATAATCGGGCACTAATGATAATGATTTTATTGCCCAAGATATCTCCAACTCTGCCCGATGGCGACCGTTTCTACCCGAGCCAACCATGCTGAGGGTTTTGTTCAAATTTTAATTAAGGATGACCACACGGAAAACACTCCAGACGCAAGGGCACATTTGCGCTTTCCCGCACGGATCGATGAGGCGAAAGTGTGAAGTGTGAAAGTTGCCCACCATCGACGAAACACGCTCATGTTTAAAAGATCTTTTAATGATTTTATGTTACCCAACAGGTTCCTACGTTCGAGTTTGTACGGACGGCTAGGCTCCATTCGCCTTACCATCTCCTGCCAACATACCAATCCCTTACCCGTCCCTTACCCTTCCTTGATGTGTGAAACCTGGCCAGCTTCTGCAAAACCGATATAGAAATCCACTTTTACCTGGCACCTAGAGCACGGCAACTTTTCTCTCGTGCCGTGGCCTTTTCCTTGCTGGCCAAAAGAAGAACGAAGGAAAAACTTCCCCATCTTGCCGTACATTGTGGGAGGTACACACATAATTTACGAAAACTATTTCACCCCAGCACTAGCGACCCCAACGGGTCAAAGTTTTCGGCTACTAAAAGCACTGCAGCACCGAACTGGACTGGCAGGGTGAGAGCGCCAGGGTGGCCGAAGCGGTATTGGTAAACGCATGGTTAGCGCTTGAACGAGGAAAAAACACCGAAATGCCTTTTTATTTGGTATTTAGTTAAGAATTCATTCCGATAAAGTTTTGATTTATGCATCAAATTTTATTTCCTTTCTACTGTGTATTTAATTTACCTACTTTTTTTTTTATCTCCCGCGTTCGAAAGGGGCAGTCCTTTGCGACACCTTATCGTGTACGATTGTGTACCACTTTCGTGTGTTTTTATCAAATTGTAATAACTGGAGGAAATAAATGGTTACCATTCAATATGATGTAGTGTGTCGTGTTTTTATTATTGTTTCTTTGTTATACTATACAGAAGATTTATCTTAATTGTCCAATGGAGTTCATTGAATAGTTTTTAGTCAATTCATAAATTTGTCATCTTTCTTAATGTGTATGTAAACAATAAAATAGTCAAAATAATATAATTATGAACTGTTTAACTTGTTTCATACTTGTTCATATTTGAAAAACTGCTCTGCAATGTAATGTTATCATTGCACCAAAAACGAAACGAGAATGTAATTTAAATTTAAATAACAACTAGTTAACCTCATGCACTGTAACTCATTCTTATAAGTCATGAAATTCGGCACATATGCACTCCAGGTCCAGAATTTGAGACGAACTGGCGTAATGCAGCACCGTAGTGGTACGTTTTACTTTCTCGATGCAAGCTGAGCCGAAACCGAAAGCCAAAATCGGACCGCTTGCCGCACAGAAATTGTCTCAAATTTATCTCAGTCGCTGCTGTGCCACTCTGGTTTGAAGCGGAAAAAAAGATCATGCTGCTTCAAGAGGACAAAGTTTGTACCAAACAATCAGTGTCTCTTGTTTCCGATGAAAGGTCAGCGCTTAGTAATGGGTGGTAACTAACTGTTCTCTTGAAAACGACATCATCATCCCCAAACGATTCAATTTCCTACTCAAGTCTTTGCAAACATTGCTAGGATATGTCCATGTTCATGTTATTTATCATTTTTTTTGGAATATGTAAAAGCTCTATATTCGATAAATTAAAGAGACAATAACTAATCTGATAGGTTTGAGATAGCTGTAGAGCGAACGAAACAATACAAGGTAGTTGTAAAAGTTACGAAAACTTTAACAACAACATAACACTGTTGATAGGATTCAAACCACACAACTCAGTTTTCAAACTTAAAACAATAAGTATCGCTAAGCAAAGAGTTTATTTTCATGGTTAAATTCCCTGTTTGAAAACTTTACAAACAAGCCATTAAAATTCACTCACTTGTCTGTGGAATGTGTACTTTGTACATTCCTGTCTTCACAGCATGTTGTGCGCCACACTGTCTGCGATACATGAGTCGGTTCTTGAAACTGTGTTAGAAGTTTCCTGCTTTACACCATCACAAGATGGTTTCGATTTAACTGATTTTCAGGAAATTGTTTGCAATATTAATTAAAAAAAAAAAAAACAAGCTCACCCACATTTCGCAACAGAAAGGTTGTAAGAAGGGAAACATGTAAATTTCATCTATTATCTCAATAATTTTCCAATGCTCGTTACAAAACGGTCAATTATAGTTTCATAAAGCTACACTGCTCTTTAGCTTTCGGCTAAGTCCGTTGCTAATCGTGTCGCACCTTTTCCGTTTGCAATTTTATTCTTCTTCGATTGCAGAATCTGCTGTGCTTTTTAGAGCATTGTCGTTTTCATCTTTTTCATGCTTTTAGAATTCAATGTCGATATGATGTCATTGTGAAACAGTTAGCGTGATTGCTCAATATCACAAATGATTCCTCGTGCTTTGTACAGGGCACACATAAAGGGTATGATGTCATACAGAACAATTGAACAGAATTTACGAACAACTATGAGACATGGGTTTTGCTTTATGTACGAATACCTTGTCGGCAACCAGGTAACTGTCGTTGTAGTATTGATTTTAATCTTTTAAACTCTTTTTATGACTTTTATGGCACTATTAGTTCAAAGTTTCATTTTGTAGCGGTTCATGCTCATGCATATTGCATGCAAGAAACAGAAGATTGTACTCGATCCGCGAGCATAAACCAGACCCTTCGTGGGCTCTTCGTAATTAGCCAATTTGTGCAATTATAATATTAGGAATAAAAACAGTCTCTTACTTCTTTACCATCGAACCAACAAGACGTACGTATTACTTCCGAATCCGAAATCTAAACGTTACACTCACCTCCACAAACTGGTGACCCCGATCGTCCGATTGAACGAGCATTTTATCCGAACAAGTGAATTTCGTGCGAGAAAACCGAAAAAAACCGCGTAGTGATCGACCGCGATTGCAAAGGACATTTTTTACGTTTCACAGAACCGTCGCGTTTTTTAAGTGATCCACGAGAATAATAACTCCGTTTACGCGTAATATAACGTATTCTCAACTTTCACGGCCTATTTTTTGCTACAATGGTTGAACCAACGGTAACGAAGCCGAAAGAGGAGGAAAGTCAGATCGCTGTAACGCATTCAAAAATCAACTTTCCGGATTTCGATTCCGAAGACGTCGAGACGTGGTTCGTCTGTTTGGAAGCAGCTTTTTACGTAAATGGCGTCAAGCTGGATCGACACAAATTCAACGCAGTAATCGTTGCACTTGGCACCCGCGCGAAGTTTTTTCATTCCGCCATCGCGAAATGCAATAAATCGGAAACGTCCAATAGGTACGACACCATGAAAAATGCCGTCTTGGATTATTTTCGGCCCACAGAAAACCAACGCTTAACTAGTCTACTTTCCGGCGTCTCATTAGGCGATCGGAAACCAAGTATGCTTCTTTCTGAGATGCGCCGTCTTGGCGGAGAAGGATGTTCCGATAATGTCCTTTCTAATATTTGGCTTCGGGCTTTGCCAACCACCGCACGTTCAATCATCGCCGCCATGCCGTCTGTTTCATTAGACGATCAAGCAAAGGTAGCAAACAAAATCCTTGAAGCTCCGAGCAGTGCAACATCCAGTATAAGCGATACGAGTGCAAGTGCATGTGCAACCATAAGCACATTAGAGGCTCGCATCGAAGCTCTCTCCCGACGCTTAGATGAAGTTTTATCAGCTGATCGATGCTGCTTTTTCTCAGACCGAGACACACATACACCATCCCGATCCAGGCAGCGACACGCGTCAGGGTCGAAGCCGTCATGGGACCAACGAACTCCGAGTTCATCACGATCACGCAAACCATCGAGAGCACCGCGCCGATGGCTCTGTTGGTTTCACTATCGTCATGGAAACAAGGCCGAAAAGTGCGAGAAAGAGCATCCGAACGATACTTCCACTAAGTGCATTTTTTTCGAAGAGCGTCTGCCGGTTTACTCCCGAAAAAAATAGTGCGTTTCTCTCTCCGAGACACCCATTATCCCGACATTCTCACCAATTCATACGATAACACAAGCACCAGCTATAATCGAACGCCACGCATATTGAACCACGAATCACGCACTACACATAGCACCAGCTTACCACCGAACTCAAGCACTACTCACCATGAGAAAAATACCAGCATCACGCTGAACCATATGTCCCCTGAGCAGAACGAAAATATCGATCGCATTTACGTTAATGATCACAGGACTCACAACAGATTCCTTATCGACACGGGTGCAGAGATTTCTGTTGTTCCACCATCCTACAAAGAAAGGATGAACCCCACGCCACGGGAGGAACGACACGGAAACTTTTTGCCGCAAATGGTAGCCAGATCACCACTTATGGCACTAAAAATATCACCCTCGATATTGGATTAAAGCAACAGTTCACCTGGCCTTTCACGATCGCAGATGTTGATTCGCACATAATTGGAGCAGACTTCCTAAAACATTTTGACCTGCTGGTTGATATCAAACGCGACAAACTGATTAAGAACACAACAAACACAGCAACACTCTCCGTAGCCGCATGCAGTACTTCAGATACGTTCACACAAATACTAAGAGAATTCAATGATATTACGGTACTCAATCTGAAGAACCGGTCGACAAAATCGAACGTAACTCATCAAATCTTAACGAAAGGTCCACCCATTTTTTGCCAATCTCGTAGATTACCAATAGACAAGCTGCAAGAAGCCCAAGCAGAATTTAAATTTATGATGAAAGAAGGTATTTGTCAACCTTCTAAAAGCTCATGGGCCAGTCCGTTACACATGGTTAAAAAATCAAATGGGAAGTGGAGACCATGTGGAGATTACAGGAACCTGAACGCAATAACCGAACCGGATAGATACCCGATACCACATATTCAAGACTTCGGCAATATACTACACAAGCATATTTTCCTGCATAGATCTGCAAAGAGCTTATCACCAAATTCCTGTTGCGGAACAGGATATACCGAAGACAGCGATTACCACCCCATTCGGTTTGTTCGAGTTTCGTTATATGACGTTCGGATTACGAAACGCCGGCCAAACACTACAACGACACCTTCATTCTATTTTTCGAGATCTTCCGTTCGAACGGTTTTTCAACGATTGAGAGAAAACTGTTTGGCAATCAACGTGGACAAGTGCCAAATAGGGAAATCTTCAGTCATTTTCCTCGGTCACGCGATCACACCCGAGGGTATCAAACCGAAAAGCGAAAATCCAAGCGATCCTCGATTTTCCACGCCCCAAGGTTGCAAAGCAGTTAAAAACGTTCATTGGAACGATAAATTTCTATCGACGTTTTATTCCACACGCAGCTAGTAACCAACAACTCCTGCAACAAATGATTCGTGGTAACGTTAAGAATGACCACACACCGCTCAAATGGGATGACGACACTAAAGCAGCCTTTCTGAAATGCAAGGAAGATTTGGCGAATGCGACACTCCTTGCACACCCATCACCCCAAGCCAATCTTTGTTTACATGTAGACGCGTCGAATGTGGCAGTTGGAGGGGCACTACACCAGGTAACCAACAATGGCCTTGAACCCCTAGCCTTTTTTTCAAAAAAGCTGACACCAACTATGCAGAAGGCTAGCACATACGATCGCGAGCTATATGCAATGTACGAGTCAGTGCGATATTTTAAGGACCTTATCGAAGCACGTGTTTTTTGCATTTACACCGACCATAAGCCACTCGTGACAGCTTTCCTCCAACGACCCGAACGTGCTAACCCTACACAACAGCGTCGATTATGTTTCATAAGCGAATACACGACAGATATTCGTCATATTACAGGGGAAGGTAACAACGTTGCAGACATGTTAAGCCGGATTGAAGCAATAATTTGCGAACCTATCGACTATGACCAAATGGCTGAGCTGCAACGAACGGATGCTGATATCACCGAGTTTATTCAGTATACTAACCTCCAGTATAGTTTCCAGTATACTAACCTCCACAATTTCACTGGAAACCTTTAAATCATTAGTATTTTATTTTATTAATCTTATACAAAAATTTTGCCTACATCTTGAATCATTGCCACCATTCTTAAGGATACGCTCACCCTTCAAACATTGCGTTCCAGTTGGGATTTTACGCGCGTCAGGATAGAAATAAATCTGAAATAAACACCGTCTAAGACCGTTTATGAACGTAAACTTTTCAAATGAAACAGCCGTACTGGCTTTTCACTTTCATTTCACAAAAACCCCACAATGTCCCGACCCGTTGTACAGCGTATCGGTTGCGTCCTACACCAGCACCAAACGAAATAAACAAACCCATCAGCGTCAGTCAGTCTCGGGTCGGAAAGTATTTCAATCAAAAATTTGTCTCCCGAAAAAAAAAGGAAACCGGAAGAAAGTCGTCATGCTAATGAATAAAGAGAAGAAACTCTCCAGGTAGTTGATAATGAATCCGTGCGGCGTTGTGCATCGACGACCAGCGTCGAACGCGGGCAAAAAAAGGATTCAGGTGCGGGTGTTGGTACACCGTAAGCTGTTGGTATGTGACTTTGCTCGCTCCAAACGAAGAAAGTATTGGAAAAGTTGAGCTGTCGATGAACACGAGCGAAAGAAAATTATCCATACAAACAAAAAACTTCACAAGGAGCTTCACTTCCCATTTTACGGGAAGTTCAGCAATAAGTCAGCTAGCCAGGAAAGAAAGTGAAACTTTTGACGCACTTTAACAGGCTTCAGAGCATTCAAGCGACAATTATACATACAGGAATGGTGTTCGCCATCAAAACAATGAAAAGCAAAAACCAAGGCAACAAAATTAAGTTTTAGCAAAATAGCCCTATTGGCTCCACGTGGAGGAATCTATGACATTTCGATATTGCATTTTTTTTGGTGGACAGTTCAAGTCCGACAAAAAACAGCGATTGACAATATCTTCCTTCTAGAAGCTCTAAATAAATAAAATGCACATTGGGCAAATACCTGTATAAAAATAAAAAAAACTAACTTCATGTTTTGTTAAAACTAAATACATTTTTGGAAAGTAGATACTTACACTAAGATAAATCCAAAATATGTCATTTTTAAATTTGAAAAGTCCTGAAAAATTTGACATCAAATCGTTTGCTGGTAAGTTTTTGTTGGAATATATCTTATATTTTAGGCAAATATATAGTTTGTCGTTTCATAGTTTTGTCGTTTCTGGACAGATTTTTAAAAATACTTTTTACATTTTTTCATTGTTTTAGAAATATGATCTTTTTTTGCTTTAAAAATTGGCAAAAACAAAAAAAAGTTCCTAAAATTCTCAAAATTTTTGTATTAGACAATGAAAAAAACAATTTTTGCACTCGAGTTGACTCTTGTCGCATATATCATATGAAAGGCCAACAGTTTTACTATTCATTTTCTTTTTAACTGGTTGCGACTATGCGCGACCGTGAAAATCATTTGAGTTTTTCTGGAACGACCGCAAGCTTAATGTGATGGCGGCGCCGTTCTGTACACGAGAGAACCGGGAACATGGGGTAGCTTGTGAACTTGAGCAACGTATTTTCTTTCGGTATTTCGGTATCACTTTTGTATAATGCCTTCAACTGTACACCGCGTATTAGCACATATTGGAGAAATAATTTTAAGAGCCCCAGCACCAATAGGCCCACTAGGAGAAGAAGCTGCTGAAGGTCGATACAAAATATATAGACGAGATAGAAGAGAACATGCGAGAAATAAATCAAGAGTGTAATTTAAAGGATATTTTTATGCAGGCCCTTTATTCTTCAGATCCCTACATAAGTTCTATATCCCTTAAGAAACGCCTGCAATAAACCTCGAAAAACAGAAAAAAATCGAAAAAATTTCCTGATGAAGTAAGACAATTTTTCCCGGATGTTAGCGTTAACACTTTTGGACAACATATTGGACAGGTTGAAAACACAAGCGTGGTGGGGAGTGATGTCAGTGACGATGGCGACATTTATGAAGAAATTTTGGAGAATTTGGAGTCACTTAATATTAGTTTTATACCGGACTAGAACATTATTGAAGAACAATTTAATTGACTGAACTAAGTTTGAAGACACTATTCATTATATTTAACTATTTGATGTAAAATTTTCTACGTAGTAGTTAGTGCTTAAGAGAAAATGAATTCATATTGTAACTAAAATCATTAATTATTTTTATGTTTTCATATATTAAAAATTTATTACAGATGATTTATCATTATATATTAAAGTGTCTAAACATATTTCGTTAGTTATTTTTTGCAATTTAATTGTTATTTTTTAAATGTTCAAACCTAAAATATCCTCGCCATAATATGTTCCTAGTTCGTTTAGATAGTGTTCCTTAATTGAAGTCAAACTTCGAAATCACTAGCTTCTTCCATTCTACTACAGGCCATAGCTAAAATACCTATAGGACACCTAGTTTCTTTTTAATAAGAGGAAAAAATGAAGCGAAAGATAAAAGTTACGTTTTACCCAGTTGTAAAGAATAAGATCGTAGGGTATCTCATAAATATGTTACATGGAACGTTTTTCGATCCGTTGAAAACATATGATAAGCTCATAGAAATGTATGTTTTTATTCTCTACAACTTTGTAGAAGACCTCTTTTACCTACCTTTTTTGTTTTATGCTTAAAAATCTAGGTGTCTTATATCTATGTTACGGACCTAAATACATGATTTTCATCATTAAAAACTTACAATATTTAAGAAAATATATGAATTATTATGTAATCATACCGTTTTTAGTTAAATCAAACTTGTTTAGAGAAAAAAACGACATGAGTTCATGAAACTGATTTTAATCCCGGCATTTGTATGGCCGTTGCCCACTGTGAAATGTAGTCAAGATGACGACACGCCTGATTGCATGGCACCAAGTAACAACGATCGTTACCTTGATAATTATGCAAGCGTTAACGTGTTGGAATGTAGATCGTTCTCCCTCCGTGGAATAAGGTAAAATTTCACCCATCAGCAGAATTCATCTCCAAAAAAAGGGAAGGTACAAGCCGGAAAAGATTTTACTTATCGAAACGTTATACGTAGGAAAAATTCACCAGCCCAGAAAACTCCCGGAACGGTTCGAATGCTCACCCGTTCCACATGCGTCCCTATGACCGTTCGACCGAAACGGTGTAGTGTTGATGTTGTTACTAGCGTAGCTATTGCTATGCAACCCTATGTGCGTGTGTGTGTGTGTGCGAGTGGTGAAGCGAAAAAAATAATGTTTTGATTCGATTAAAACGATAAGGTAGAATAATATCCACGGCCACGGTGCCAAAGCGAATCATGAATCATGGAGACCAGAGCAAAAGAGGACTCCGGCCAACTCCACCCATCAACTCGCCGAACGATTTCGAAGCATATCACGTTTCCCGATTTTCGGTTGATTCAAATTTAATCCGGTTATGCCGGATCCGGTTGATGATCTGTTTGATGGTCCGGTTTGCACGGGATGGGAGCATATGGAGGAATGCAGTATCGGATGTAGATTTGAAGCCGAATGCAAAAGGCAAACGCAAGGGAGGCGGGCATAAAATAACAGGCCAACCTCATCCTCTTTGCGTTGCGTGAGTAAATTTTATATTCACGAAAAGTGTGGAGGAATGTTTTGATACGCAACTCGTGAAAAGTGGGAAAAAAAAATTGGTAAGAGGAATGTGGTTACGTAGCGTTGGTGCATGAGAAAATCTCTGACGCTTGTTCATTTTCATCGATGAGTCGACAACATTTTGTTTTTCTGTTGCTTAAGGCTTAAAAAAATGTTTAATTTATATAATTGTAACAAGCGTGTCTAATGCTACGTAACTATGCTTTGGTGCTTTATTTAAGAAAACGAAATTTTTATGTTACGAAAATACTGGAACATGGAAATGTCTTATAAAATCATTTCACGCTTGTCATGAGTACGTTGAGTTGTGAACAGAATGAACCTTTATCCAACACATTTGATACACCAAAAAACAAACGCGGCTCTTCATGATCGTTGATTATTTTGTCATGATTTTCTGTTTTCATTCGCTGAAATTCCAGTACAACTCATACGCTGCTCGTTGTATTCTAAACTCTGATGGTAAAACAGAGAACGAATTCATGCGTTAGAGATCTCTGCTGGCTTTATTCGTAAGATAAACATCATATTTTTATACAAAAAAACAGTAGAAAAATGCACAAAGCAACATTCTCGCTTGCACACACCCAAATAAATCCCCCATTCAAAATAGCTACCCACCGATCCGATCCGGCGGATCGGAAAACGTTGGTTCCAATTGTTTCCGTCGTTCGTGGTTTTATTCCTAAGATTTCGGTTACAATTGCCCCGGGGTTTTTTGAGGTGCAGTTTATGTGGATCAGCAATTCGAGCAGGGCAGAACATAATATAAAGAACAAAAATAAATAAAATAAAAAATAACGCGGGCTGGGTCGGCAAATTGGGCCAATAAAAATTCACCACTCAAAACTGCTCGCAAGCGTACGCATTAATGGATGTGCACGGAAAGAAAACGATGCACGTTCGCTTCCAAAAGTGAAACCTTCGAAATCCTTCGGAGAAATTGAATTTCCTTTCGCAAAACATATTTCTTGCCACCGCTCTTCGGTGGCCTCGGTATCCTTTCGTTCGGCGCCGACTGTGCACGAAGTGGGAAGCCAACGCAACCCGCCTTCGAACGCAACCACCGGGGCAATTTAAGAGCAATGCAGTTTAGTTCTGCACGTTCCACTCTGCCACCCACAACGATGGGATGCTTGACTCTTGAAAAAGATTTCCATACTTTTTTTTTTTTTTGGTAAGCATCAGCTAGAGGATAGTGTACCGAAACAACATCAGCTGTATGTGGTGCCGGGCCGAACATTGGCTTTGCGCTTAAAACCATGGAAATATAAAATAATATCTTAACATATGGGACGCCACGTTGTCTATTCAATACACAAACGTCTTTTCGTATTATTCTGCATATTGCTCCGATTGTCGTATGGAAATAGCGCCGAATGGAGCGCCGAATGGAGCGCCGAAGCCGGAACAGGCAGGACAAGCAAATGGAGAAAAATGAATGTCTTAAGTCAGAAACATGCTCCATTTTTCGTTCCTCTTTTTTTCTTTTTCTTAGCTGTACTGTGACGATTGGAGAGGGATAGGCGTCAGCCGAAAAACGGAAAAAAGGGCACACACTATGACACCTCAGATAGGAAGAGTTAAGCACACAGCGACAAATTGTCGTCGGATGGTTCAATTCTTCTGCCAGCCCTGGAGCGCTGGAGAACGCCACTGAAAATAGGTGCTTTCACACGCGCACACATATAAAGCTACACACATGGCCAAGCGGTTCGTTTCTTAAGTTTTGGTAGTATCTGTACTCCTCTGTGTTCTCCACCGCAGTTTTCCTAAAATGCAGCTTCCCGGAAAGCGAGTCGACTATTTGGCAGCTCCGAAGAAATGAATGGAAAATTGAATAAAATTCAAATTTACAGTGAAAATATTTTTCCCATACTGGTTGTTCACGTTTCCAAAGACTGGCCACGAAATCTGAAAGCGCAAAGATGTTGCTAGTCGCTTCCGTTGCTGCCAATGCAGCCCAGCTGATGTGTGTGTGTGTAGTTTTGGTTTTATTTTTGTACGTTCCGTTACGGGACGGATTCCGACAGTTTGGTACAGAAAAAGAGTGGCAAAGTATAGTACAACCATCATGCCGATTGGTGGTAGCGTTTTCTTTTATTGTGTTCTTTCGTACGTTTAAATCGCTGCTCACTTAAAATCATCACATGTCAACGAATCGTCCCAAGCTCAATCCTTTTCGCAATCGTACACAATCGTCAAAACTTTATTTACCATCCATTTCACAACAGTCTCCCTGGCTGCGGTGTTCAATCATGAACTGTGATGGATTGAAAATTGTGACATCACACAGCAAATGTGTCCAACACTCTCAAGCATGTACCCTTCGATGATCCTTTTTTAATAAAGCGTGGGAAGAACAACCTTCCCACATACAGCAAGAAAGTGCCACCCAAAATCAGGTTTTTATTGCTGCCCATTATCATGCACTCAACCCTCTTTGCCGCATTGAAACTTTGTGCGATAAATCTTTCACGCTTGTGAGGAAATTAAAAAGCCACTTATGTATTTTGTTCCATTTGTCATTGATGGTGAGGTTTATTTGTGTTTCGTTTTTCTTGTCGCCTAACGATGATATTTCCGATTGTGTTAGGATTTATCCCTTTTTACTAACCATCCGCTCGCTGAGTACGAGGGGTGGGAAGATGGCACCGCTTAAGAGGTTCGCCTTTCTCTATGGTTTAAGTTTTCCGTTTCAGCTCACCGCAGGAATTGGTCGCACCCGTGTCGCCAACGTGTCGCATTGCAATTCAATTATGTAAAGCACTTTCTGCACTTTCTTATGCTCGGTTTGTTTATAGCGTTTTGCTCTCTCGCTTGTACCCATGGCAGTTAAGTAAGCAACTTCCGGATGATCATCGACAGGGTATAAGCCGAAGCAATCCGTAAGCCTACCAGACGCAACTTGTCGGGTTCTGCAATGAGAAACGGCACTAAATGTACACTCCAACTGGCGGTAATAGCGTCAAGGACAGAATGTGAAGAATACGTTGCTGTCAACGAGAGAAGAAGAGCAAAAAAAAAACAATTCCTATGCAACTTTACTCTCAAGTATGTCATCAATCAGTGTTGAATATAACGACGCAGAATAGAACGAACGGGTAAGTTTGAGTTTATGGTCACAAGCCCAGTGAGGCTGAGCGTTGATGTAATTTAGTTTTTTTTCCCCCGCAGATGCCAAAGAGAGCACCTCTTTGGTCGTCGTTCAAATAGGTAGTTAGCTTGAAAACGATTTTTCATCTATTGTGTGCGGAATGTTCGATAGACTATTACGCCATAGCTCACCGCGAGGGCACCACACAGCGTTTCGTACACACACACACACACCTTAATGGGCGGAAGTGCTTTGCACACATTGCAGTGACACTAATTGTTGAATCATTTGAAAATGAACGTTTTATGGAAACTGCTGCTTTCCTATTCTTTTTTGCTCCTCTCGTTCGGTGAAAGAAATTCATACATTTGACAACACTGTTTTGGCTAGGAAATTAGGCTTTACTTTCATTCGCGTTTCGTAAAATCTTATAACCAATGTAAACTGTATGACTGTAGGATTTCAATATTCCAATCAATATTTTCACCTCATCATCATTAGCCGGAAGCTTTCCCAGAATATCGAAAGCTCGGCAAGCACAACTTTCTCACCCTCTCCGCTGTCAATCGCATGCCGAGGCATAATAAAACAAAAAGCAGATGATGAATAAAAATGAGCACACTATGCGGTGATCCTCCAGCATTTTTGTTTTTATCAAGAAGATAAAAAATGAATGCCCGTGAAAAGCTGTGCAGCAAACTATCCTCCAATTTGATGCTCCAACAGATGACACCGGAACGTAAATATGATAAATTAGCCCGGCCAAAGTATCGTCATTTGACTGACTTCCGGATAAGCACCCGTACAAGAACACTCTGGCTGCTGGCGGCTGATTGAAACATACCTGCAATAGATTGCGATTGGTTGAAAGTGTCTCGGTAAAATTGTGCAAACGTTTAAAAACGTTATCGAAAAACTTTTTTATTTATCTTTTAAAGCGTATTATATCTGTAAGTGAAACAAGTGATAAACGAAATTTAGAATAAAACGCTCACTTCATTTATGTTTTTTTTTGTTTATTTATAGAGGCTTTGAATCTTAGAGACTACATTTGTATCTCTACTGTATAAAAAATGGTTTAATCTAATACAAAACTATCGTATATGTGACTTAAATATTATGGAAAACTATTGCGATTATGTCATATAATAAGGGATTAGTTTAAACTGTTGCTGAAATTTCTCTATATAAATGACTGATGCGTAAAAATCTAATGAGACGGTACTGCTGAAGCTCGTCGGGTGATAGGATTGTCGTGTAATCGGTGTCTAGTTGGCAGGTGGCTCAGTGTGTCGTGTATCCATGGCAATCGGTGAGGTTGTGGCAGACGGTGATGTCAACACCACAGAAGCTGCAGAGTGGAGGACTAGATTTTTCTAGGAGGTAGGAGTGTGTAAGGCGGTTATGACCTATACGAAGGCAGGAAAGGACTCGTTGGATGTGGCCTGGTTCGGTATCTTCCCATGAAGAGTTGTTGTTCTTGATAGGACGGAGTTTGTTGCTGTGCCATGTGGAGTTCCAGTGTTGGGAGATGATGGTGTTGGTGAAGCGGATGGCATCATGGCGTGAAAGGGTGTTGTATGCTTCGTCAGGACGGAGCCGACCTTCGTTGGCAAGTTGGTCGGCTTTCTCGTTACCATGAACTCCGGAATGACCCGGAATCCAACAGAAAACGATTGTCGGGGATGCAGGTTTGGAGTCTAGAAGCTGGATGTGGGGGACTTTGTGGGTGCCGTGTTCCAGGGCAGCCAGAACACTGGCACTGTCACTGAAGATGACGTTCGGTCGGTCAGTCTGTAGTCCTTCGTCGGCGACTAATTGAATCGCTATTGCTTCGGCGGAGAAGATGTAAGTGTGATTAGGAAGTTTGATGGCGCGGTTGTCTGTGGTGGAGTGGATCCCACAGCCGGCTGAATCCAGATAAATGGAGCCGTCTGTAAAGATATGATGAAAATGTTTGTATTTAGTCTGTATTAAGTGAGTAAAGGTACTATTGGCGATGTGGCTGCTTTTTCCGTTTCCCCGGAGAGAGCTTTTAAGTTCCCAGTCTATGGCAGGTGTACGGAAATACCAGGGACGAACTCCCCGGCAGGTGGATTGGATGATCGGTGGTAGTTGTTGGTTGGTAAGTGTCTGTAGTTCTGCGATT
The DNA here is from genome assembly GCF_943734695.1 of Anopheles maculipalpis. Taxonomy (NCBI): domain Eukaryota; kingdom Metazoa; phylum Arthropoda; class Insecta; order Diptera; family Culicidae; genus Anopheles; species Anopheles maculipalpis. Next base: position 45,675,453 of record NC_064872.1, on the reverse strand, counting down.
GGGATCTGGTGATGAGTGCAGTTACGTCGAGTCCTTTCTCAAGGATCCGAGCTGCATATGTTCCATAGCAAGGAGGCCGCTTTCGCAGAGGAGGGAGTTGATCGGACTAGTGACAAATGCACCAGTGGCATAGCGGATGGCTGTGTGGTAAATAAGTGCTACTCTCTTCTCGAAGGTTACTCGCGTGAAAAAAATTCGATGCCGTAGAGCAGTTTGGGTAGGAGCCAGGCATTGATGATGCGGTTTTAAGTTATACGGGAGGCCCGCGCTTTGCCGGTTCTCATTTGGATCTACCACCTAGCGCACCTCATCACTGTTGAACTTTACGGAGGAGCAGTAAAACGCGTCTTTTCTGTATGATGGTTTCGACCGAAAGCACGATTTTATTTTTCAGTTTTCGTTATGTCACTTTGACATTACCCAAATAACAAAAACAATCGATGGCCGTTGTTGTCAATATCTCTACAATCACTTTATGAGCCTAACAGTACAACGTAGAATATTTCTTCTAACATCTACTCTACTCCCTACGATGATATTGCAATCCGTCGAAATGTGCAATGAAAGTAAAGCAAACGAAATTGTTCATGCTAAACTAATATATCTCACTGTGTGTCAATGAGAGCGAAAAATGATCCCCCCACTACGGAATGCCTACGGTAATAGTGATGTCTTAGACAGATTTATGAATCCGATACCTTTGAATCTCCGGTCGCCCATCCACGCGGTGAGTGGAACCGTTGTCCAGAACATATTACATATGTAAAGGATGGAACAGTACAAATTATTGATCTAAGCTTAATGGAACTACATCAACGACAGGCAAAACGGGATGACTAATAATAAAGTCAACCCACATTCTGGCTAGCAGCAATGGCTATTGGCCTCGAGGTAAACTACCGATCATCAAACATTCATAACTCACTTGTGAGCGGTTTACTTATTTTATCACTCCTCACCATAAACCGGTGAGGGGCGGCTAGAACGAAGCAAAAAAAAAAAAAGCAAATAAAGGTTCAACCAATAGGAGTAGCTCACCCTCGAGTACAGTTTTCAGGCTGCTAACTTAAGTTTGGGTTAGCTGCTGTGCTTCTCCCACGTGTTCTCCCAGTTGCAACCTTCGCCGGACCGGCTATCCTGGACATCAGATAACGAAGCCATTCGGCAAGCATATCACGAACCGTCAAAAATAACCAACGCCACTAAAGTTGATACAATTTTAATTCGATTTCTTCCGACCCCGGATCCGAAACTGGTGAAGCTGCGTTTTGGTCGACTCGCAGCCTCACTAACGTACACCCTTCGCATAAGCATGGTTTTACGTTAGGATCAACACGGTGGCCAGAGTGCCATGCCCGTGTCCTTCCATTGCACCGGTCTTGACTGTACCTACCCGGCTGAGTAAGTGTGTCTATTTTAGCTCCGGCGTTGGTGTCTGCATGGATGGACCGGGATGGATCAAAGCGGCTATCCATGAGAACCTCCCGGATTTGTACACAGGGCGGGTATAAACAGAACGATTTTCTAGTCTTTACACAAGCTCACCCACACAGCAGCTTGTGTTTCGATGCAGCCCTCGGAAACTGCTGTTTGGCCTTTCTTCTCGATCAAAAACGATTCCCCACGGACATGACACGACAGCCTGAACGGAATGCTGGCAGGCGTACCCAACGAAGGAAAACTGTAAAAAGGTAAAGGATGAAAAATAAAACCCTTACGAAGCACGAAGCTACTCCTTAACACCGCCGGCACATGCAACGCAGGAGAAAAATCATGATTCTGGGTGGGTGTATCCGGGCACGTCGGCTTCGGACGAGGTCAGCTTCGATGGAGATTTCCTATCGACCGAACGGTTCATCCGCAAAAACGGGTGTGTGTGTGTGTATTGCCACCAGAGAATGCAGAAACCTGATTAGTTTAATTAATTCGTAATCGTATTAATGAACCAAAAGATTGGTGAATCTCAAATTTGACCACTGGAAAATGCTCGGTTGGCTGATGTGATTGTGGTTTTGCTGTGAAGCGTCAAGTGGAATCACACTGCGGTAAACGAACAGGTAAAGTTGCTACTCTCACTTTTTATTCGGACAGATGCAATCAACGAGAAATTGCAAAAGCACCAAACTAACTGCCAAGTTGACCAGGCGATACCCAGTAAATAGACTGATCATCTTTCACACTCATTTTATAGATTGCATTGAGAAGAATTTTAAGATGCATGAAAGTATAAAATGCACGTAAGTAATTATGAAACATCATCGATATGAGCAGATTATGTCCTCACTTTCTGCAACAGCATCTCCTCTTGCTGTCACATTGTATCGAATCGCGACTCGCGTGCTCTTATTTACCACGTGCGGAAGATGGATGACTGTTTTCATCTGGTTGGTGTACAAGAATGATAAACCGATCGATCGAAATGCTGTTACATTCTGTTTTCAATGAATGCAAATTTTCCCACACCGCAGACAAACTGGAACGAGGTCCTAGGTGGATGTTCCTGGGTGAAGAGTACGTGAAAAATTGTATCGATTACTTTAATTCAATTTTCCTCGCCTGTGGCGTCCTTATTGTTCGCACTCATTAAACACTTGGCATCATTGATTAAAATCAATCCCTTATTCCCTTCCCAGTGCATGCCCTTCCCGACAAAATCCTACCGCACCCAAGCACATCGTGGTGTATTCGTTTGTGACGCCGAGGATCATTGGCTCGGAACGGGAGGAAACTGTTGGTGCTGGGGGGGGGGGGGGGGGGGTTTCGAGGCAACCAGATTCCATTCATCGCTACAAAAACCCAAAACAAGCCGAACGAGCCACTTTAAGAGCGTTCAATGAGCTCCGTTTTCGTGTTTGCCTTATTCTAGTTGTTGCCGGAAATCAACGGCCAATATTTCCTTTCATCAACTCGAAACATCAAATACCAGTTACGGGACCTGGCACGAGCGGAAAGACAGAATGTGGTTACCAATCAAAATTTGCTGTATCGCGTAAAATAAGTGAAGGGTATACTAGTCTGAGCGATTCTGACGAACGTGATGTCGAACTCTTCCGGAGAGGTAAATCGCTGCTTGATGCGCCACAGTCATCTCGGCTACCGATTCTTGCTAAATATCAGATTACGTCCCTGAATTATGGCTCAACAGGGGTAATATTGCGTCTAGGCTTACCGAACCGCAAGTCCTTGTCTTTTGTTAATATCCCTCTCCTTTTCCAATATCAGTAGGCAAGATAAAGCATGCACCGCTTGCAATAAGTACTTGATTCTAAACTGATACTGAACTGATTCTTATCGACCTTATCTGCTGCTGCATGCCTCCGGAATCGGAAATAAAAGGAAAAAAGTTCAATCGATACGCCACAAACATAGCGAAAGGATTCGAACCTCCGCTGTGAGTTTCCTGCCGTGACCAGGCAGTGAATAAAGCCAAATTTTTAACACCCTTTGCGTTATTTATGAACACATAAACGCCTAGTTTTGGGCAGGCTGCCCGGAGAAATAAGAGCTGAAGAGCTTTTTTTTTTTGTATTGAGCTTGGCTGTTTCACTCAGCTCTTCTTAAGTCTCTGGGAAGATCTTCCTGGGAAATGCTGCGGATTGAAGGAAATCAGTTGACTGTCCGCTCCCATACACTCTTCCCCATCGCATCGCACATGTGCAACCAAATTTCATGTATGCAAGTAGAGGCGGCTTTACAGCCGCAAGATAAGGGTGTATACCGCAGACATGCTGGCGTCGCTCTAGAATATCTCCCATTCGTCCTGCTGGTCGCTTTTTTTTTTTGCATGAATTGTGACTGTGGCCTTGCGTCTCCTACCACCCATCGATATGCTGTGTGACCTCGAGCAGAAAAGTGCGCCATGAGTGTACTCGTTTGCCTGTGTTACAATGCAGAGTGGGCATGGTTTCTAGCATTGTTTTGAGCTTATACTTGCAAAAATGGCTCACCACATGTACGAAATGCTTTGTGTGAATGAATAAAAAAAAAACCTCTGTTTAATAAATTGTGACACATGTAATGATTATGCATCTAAAATACCACACAAAACTTTTTAAAAAATACATAAAGCATGGCAGCATGACTCTTGCATATACTATTCATCACACCCATTTGGTTGAGTTTTTTGTTACTATTGCGCTACCGTTCTTTCGACTCAATCAATAAGAAAAGCAGTAACGTATTGCGAATGTGACACTCCATTTTTCCATTTATAATTTTTCCCACTCGTCTGCATTTCCGGAGCAAGCAGCCGGTTAGAGAGAAAATGAATTCATTGTTTTGCCTCCTATTTGTTTACCATTGCATGGCAACAAAAAAAAAACTGAACTCGATTATTTAAGCAATCGATTGCCACAACTTCCCAACGTACATGGGCTCCATAAACGGCGGTCAATGGATGATAGGCTATCCTCATCCCGTAGGTAGTGTAACTTTCCGCGCTCGGAAGCCGTCTAGGGAGGGAACAACTCTGATGCCAATTTTTTGGGGAGAAACGTGGTCGAATTGGTGAACCGATAAGGAGGGCCGATTCACTTCCATCTACTCCCCCGCACTGGGAATCACGCATAACGTTGCCCTTTTTGAACGGGTTGAACCTGCCCAGAATCCTGTTCGGCCGGCACACTGCAGTGGCGATTGTGCCACACAAACGGGGCGCTGCTGCTACCGGCATGATGGTCGTCGCTCGGTAGATTGCACCACGTGTCAACCGCATGACGAAAGTGGATGTACAGTAAGAGAAGCTTAAATTGTTCTTGTACATGCATTAAAACTAGCGTGAACACACATGCACACGGATGCATGCATGCATGCATGAGCATACACATCGTCATACGGCAAATATTTGACAAACGCGGGCATGGCAGAATATTTTATTCCATTTAAATTCAATTAAACAATAATAAAATTATTCACAGAAATAAATTTAAAACAAATAACAGCTCGAATGTTTGGTTTCCCGAATGGCCAACGCAAGGAGGTGCTGCACCGCATGCCGCTACACTGCTGACGTTCGATGTACGTTTCGGCAGCTGCAAACGGTGCGTCGCGTATCGGAAAGCATTTCGGATGAAATCGTATTTGTCTTTCTACGCTTCTTTCTCGTTCGCACAACGCATAGGAAAAAAGAGTCTCCTATTAAACGGAAGAATGGCACTGAGCCCGTTGAAGTTGCAGTAATGAATTTGTAACATCAATGCAATAGGTGAAGTAATGCAGGTGTTACGTTGAGCTGTTTCGTAAGCTTATTGACACAACTGAATATTGCTCCCGTTTGAAGATCTTTCACCAATAATGGCAAGCGGTATGAAGCATGTTTGGTTGATTGATTTTATGTATTTCTTTATATCGCCACTTAACTTTCAGTTTTACTCTTTAATCATTTTGAAAATTTCCACTTAGTGAGAAAAACCATTGTCTACAGCCAGAAAGACGTGGAGAAATTAAACAAATCGATCAACATCTCAATTGATAAATCATGAAGATAAAACCAAATCCATGTCTTACCTTCAGGAGTTTGGAAACTAGCTCACATACCTTTATATCAAACAATTAGCAAGCTTTCTACTCATCCTATCGAATATTTTCTGTTCTGTGGTACGATCGTTCATGATACTTGCAGATTCGAGTATGAAACTTGTATTAAATTGATCCTGTTTAATAGTTCCGTTGTGTTTTGTTTAGCTTTTTTGTTTGCCCCACTCGGGATAAACATACAATATTCATAGTGCCAGGACAATCCCAACACCGAGCACTAGAGGATTTGAAAGCGGTACGGTGTTTATACAATTTGTTTTTGCATTCTTAATTCATTCCACATCAATTTCCCAAACCACCACTATGCTTTAGTGGTGAATCATCTTTGGGTGTGTGAGTGTGTATGTGTATAATGCTAGAACTAGATTTCGAGATTTGGTTTATCTTATCATTTGTGTAAATGGTATATTGCATACTGAGTTTTCATGCATTAGAATGAAAATAGATGTGAACGTTTCAGCTTGATCGTTGGAACGATAATAAGCATATCAAAGGGCATAACTTTTTGAGATACAATAACTGTACAATGTTGTCAATGTGGTGGCTGATTTGTTTATCTTTTGCGAAAGTATTAGATGCGCAAATAAATAATGGCCGTTTTTTCATAAATTTATTTTTACTCGTGGCATTTTTATTTGTAGAAATTGGGTCAATCAAAGTAATGGCCATTCTTATTTATTACTTTCTACCACCTTTCGGGTAAATCGCAGATTCATTTTCGGAAAAACAATACGTTTTTCGACGCTATCCAGGTATCCAACCAATTCTGGACCTGTTCATAGGAGGAGAACTGCTGGTCAGCCAATTCATGTGCCATGGATCGGAACAGATGAAAATCCGATGGTGCCAGATCCGGTGAATACGGCGGGTGCGGTAAAACATCCCATTTGAGAGTATTAAGGTAGTTTTTCACAGGTTGCACAACATGTGGCCCAGCATTGCCAAGCAGCAGAATTCCGGTAGCGTTCACCGGTGATTATTTCTCCCGGTTTCAGAAGTTCGTAGTAAATGACGCCGAGCTGGTCCCACCAAATATTCAGCAAAACTTTCGAGCTATGGATGTACGGCCGAGATGATGATGTTGGGGTATGACCAGGAGATCCCCATGATTTTTTGCACGATTTTGTGCAGGAACCCCTTTCTGTTGTGCCGCTGGACCAACAATTCACATATGAAGAATCTGCGTTCAATGTCCCGCGGTTTCAACTCGTATGGTATCCATTTGCCCTCCTGTATCACGCCCAACGCGTTCAGCCGTGATGATATGGCCTGTCAAGTTACACCAAGCACGGCTGCAAGCTCTTTTTGCGTTTGGTAGTGATTTTGCTCCAGTAAAGGCGTCAATTCTTCGTCAGTGAACGTTTTGGGCTTTCCTTCACGTTGAGCATCCTCCAAGGCGAAATCACCGCTTATAAAGCGTCAAAACCAATCCCGACACCTTGTTTCGCTTAGAGCAGCATCGCCGTAGGCACTCGAAAGCTCTCGACGCGTTTTGGCTGCCGTTTTATTCTCTCGAAACAAAAACAGCAACACCTCCCGTATACAACGCTTATCCGCCTCAAAATCAGACATTTTCAAGAAAAAGGAACTTTTACTCGCACGAAATAATCACTCATCTGTTTACACAGTCTCCCGAACTGTTTCATTCCCGAGCTTGATTTATGACCTTTGTAAACGTCAAAATCGCGCCACTGTCCACAGTGACCCCATCAATTTCAAAACGGTCGTTATTTATTTGCAGACCTAATAAACAAAATCTCTTGCTTGTATGCTATTATGAAAGCCTTGGAAGTAGCACATCTTAATGTATGCAAATATCGCTATACACGCAGAATTCCTAATGGCATTCCTATTGGTACACAAGTTAACTTTCCATGATCTTCATGATGTTTCTTAATTGTGTAAATGTTTGTTAAAACATAGATTAGCATAGGCGCACACGTTACACGTTAGGCAAGCTACATGCGTACGAGCATTTTTGTGCTCATTATTTTCGACGATTTGGGGATAAACCAACCGTACATTGTTCAAAAGATGTCAATATTCGGATGACATGAAACGCTCCAGCACAAAAATACATCATCCACATTTTTTGTTTCTGTTTTCCTACCCTCGCGCACAGTTCACACTGTTTGATATTCATCAGCAGGGTGTAGAATAATTTTTATCTCATTCTTTTAACTTTCACCCTGAGTGCATCAGCGCCGCCATCATCATCATCATCATCATTATCTCCATTATCGCCATCAAAGACGAGACGAGGAGCGACAGAGGAAAAGTCAGCACAAACTTTACCAATGTTCGTTAATTGTCCTCTTGTGCGCGGAACGCAACATTTTAATTCATAACATTTTTATGACATGAGGTTCATAAATGCAATTTACTTCTTCAGAGCACACATTAGCCAAAAACAAACCAAAAAGAAAAGAATTATTGTGCATATGAAACAGCAAAAGCAAACAATTGTAATCTCTTTTTGCGTACTACGATGAACGACAAAGACAGTAAAAGGCTCAGACTAATTATCAATCGCTCCGAGTGGCATGAACAAGTGCATCAAAAACAAATAACACACACCCATTAATTCTGCCCTAATACTCCTGACTTAATTGAACTGGGCGAATCGTGTCAGAGTTCATCAATCGCTCATAATTCGAAATGGTCCGAGATTGATTGTTTGAATACCCGATACATTCAGTGTTCGCAGCCGGGTACAATCGAAATCACTTCAATGAAGCTGTCAAATGAACTGTATTCATCCTACCCGTTGACGGCTTCATACAGGCGGGCAGTGTTAAGGCACATGCGCACGAGGGATATTTCTTTTCTCCAAGCCACGCTGTTCGATGTCCTACCGAAGTACTTCCGAAAGGAGTCGTCTGAACATTCGGTTTCTCCGAAGTGCTGGGGAACCCTCCGAAAAGTACACTTCTCCTGGCGCACCAAAAAGGATATGCGTCGTATGGTTTACAGTTAGTACCGTTCAGGCAGGCAACAACGGTTGTATGTTTGTCATGCTTACCTTGCCTTGTTTGCCAAAGTTCTAGTAATTTGTTTGCATTACGTATATCTTCCTCTGGCGAAGTTCTGATTTGAGTGTTTCATTCCCGCTGGTTCCCAGAGTTAGTGACTCGCAAGTGATACTTAACAAGGTAAGTTTCAGTGTAGACTGCATTTTCATGCCACACTGCTGCTTACTTTTCTCCCTCCAACCTCTCCCACACCTCTGTGGCGCTTAGAATGATTGATATGGCTGAATCAGTTGAGTGAAGCCATACGGTGAAGATATCCTTGCTCGAATACCCGCGCAAATTATCCCAATTACATGCGGCTGCTTGTATGTCGATGGCACCCTGGGAGCTCGTTGTGAACATTCTCGGCCGAGCAGCAAGTGTACTGTGCTTAATATGCATGACTTCGCGAGTTGCTGCCGTTGATCTCTCGGACTCGGAAGATGGTAATGAAATACAATTAGCCTCGGTGGCTGTGATTAATACAAGATTGATGGTCGAGCCTTAAACGTGTTCTCCCTTCGCACTGCGACAGCACCATCAACAAGTCGAGGCTGAGACTTGAGCAAAACGGCCCTTCTTACCTGAGGAAACAATTCAAAATAGCAGACAAATGAAATTGCGCGCCTGGGACTGCGTCAATTCTGCGATTGATGCACTGCAGCGAAACTGAAGCTTCTCGTGTAAATGCCAAAAGTGTGCATGTTAATTATATTGCACACATTACCATTTGGTGACAATCGTCGACGAGTCACAAAGGTTTTCAATTGGCAAAAGCAATGATACATTGAACGGATAAAAGTGAATTATAACTTATAGACAAAAAAAAATTATAATTCTTACCTATCTAAACATTAACCCAGTCATCCATTCCATCGCAAAAACTGATCATCAACAATCACAGTTTGCTCTAGTGTTTCCATATTAAATCTTTAACCTGCTCACTAATTAGTAGTTTTCACCAACTCCTAACACGGTTGCTGACACAAGCAACGCACACTTTCAAGAATGCTTTCCATCTTTGTAAGAGTTAAAAATAATTAATGCTGGCGGGTTTAAAACGGTTGGCTAGAAACGAATATATAAACTGAACTGATTGGTTAAACTTGGCTGGCTACAGGTTCCGTTTTCTGCAGAAGCTGCTGGCGAATCACTTTCTGCCGTTCCGTCGACGTTGAATGGCTTGGTGCGATGAGTGAAGAGCGAGAATTACGTAGCTGTGCGGTTGCTCATTAAATTCATTCACCTAGCTGAATATTTACAATATCCTCCAGATTCTGCAAGAGCTTGTAGCGTTGCAGAAACTACCTTCATGTTTGCAAAAAAAAAAAAAAGGTAAGGCTCGTTAAAGTGTTTCAGATTTTTTTAAAAACATTTTTGTGCAAGGGCTCCATAGCTACCAACCTCATGGATGTGTATGAATCGACCCATGAGTAGGTAACATTTTTCCTTTTCTTTTCTCTTCAAGCGCTGATTATGTTGTCAATTTCATAAATTTGCTCTGAAATTAGTGTGTCTAGAGAGAAGCTAATCGAACATATTTTGACATATTTCTTGCTCCCACAGCTATTTAGCAAGTGCCAAATAGGGATTTGGCCACCGGTAAAGTCGATGGAGCGATTGAAAGTTGATTTCTATGCCAGACAAATGGGAATTGAAAATGACATCACGAAACGAAAATAATAAAAATAAAATATTTCTACAATAAACGAAAAAAACACAATGTGCAAAACAAGAGGAACAAACATGAGTGAGGAAGGGCACGTAAAAATCGGCCCACGATAGTTCGTACTTTAACCGCATACCACCTCGTTTATGAGCCAATCGCATTTGTATCACCCTCGAAGGGTAGAAGCATGCTTAGCATGTTTTTTTTCTTCTGGGGCTTTCATTCTACTACGCGTCCCAGGCAATGTGTTTTAGATTGGTATGGCTCATTGTTTTTTACCACTTTTACTCAGTTAGCTTGACTCTAAGTAGTCAGGCTTCTGGAAAGTGACTCCAATTGTTGTCGTTGGCATCAGCCACCACAGCTGGAGAAAGCAAAACTAGCTCGACCAGAATGGATTTATCGATTGAATTTTCCAGTTCCGCGGTTGCTACAGACTGGCTTTACCTGGCGTACTAATGTATGCCGGAAACTTGTCTGTGTGTTTGGGTGTTTGTTTTGTTGGACTGAAAGAGTCCATTGCTCTCTGAAGGTAGCCATCTGCGCTGATGGACGATTTATGAACAATACTGCACGCAACAACAATCATGCATTTAAAGTCATGTCTAGTTCCGTGTCACGATGGTAAGTTGAACGTTGTTTTGTTATGTGCCCAATATTGGATCTTATTTTAAACTGTCAAATTTGTGCCGTTCAAAATAATCGGTTTTAATTCGTTTTTTCATGGTTATATTGAGGTATCGATGCAATTTTAGAGTAGTAAACAACATCCGCCAAATCGATCATTACAATCTATCAGATTCGCTTGTCTTGCTTTCATTCGTTGCTGGATAGGCAGTTCTGCGTGCGGAGATATAATCCAAACGGGATTTGATACGGGACTCGATCGTTCCTTGCGAAAGGCACACAATAGTCAAATAGAAAATTGAAATAATTTAAATCCTGTACGTTCATAGGCAAGTTATAATATAAAATGGTTCATACAACACACAACGGGTTTTCACAATCATGAAACAACACATTGTCCTTTTCGTTACCAGAATTTCTGCACGCTAAACGTCCGTACGGTGGATTGCTTACATGGCTATATTCTTACTGCCCTGCTGTCTAAATAAACACCACAAAAACACATACACGATGGATTAATCAAATACCGGAAAGCATAGGAAAGCAAAAATCTACACTACCAAAGTGTCAAATGCCCCGTCCGTGCAGCATCGGGAAACCAACACGAAAATGGCCAATTCCCAATAGAATTTGAACACTGCCTGTTTCCGGCTCTTCCAATGAATTTGAAACCATCTATATTATGCAAAAGCGATACAGTACCTTTCGGAAGCAGCTAATAGCGACCGTTCGGAGCAGACACTTCGGTTTGATCCGACCGAACGAACGTTAAACCAAGCAATATAGTCTCTGCTCGACAAAGCAAAACGTTCGGACTGGAGTGGAATGTGTTGGCTTGAACTAACAGCATTGAAAAAAAAATCCACTACCACTACCACCTTATGTCGTCACGACATTCGGACAAACACACACGAATCTCCGTTTCTCTATACCCTGCTGACCAGTTTCAGGTGACAATCCTTCCATAAATATAGAACTTCACATGTGCTAGTCTGGTAGCAGTAGTAGTAGTAGTCTCCACCCTTGAAAGGTGACAAAATTTGTGGAAAACCCCAGAAGGATTTTTTCGTGAATAATCGACATTCGCTAACGTTATCGAACAGTTTTTGTCTCTCAGATTGATTTGTACACGTTACGATGGAAAAGTTTTCGACCAGCATAAAAAAGCCCCGAGCAAGGCATACAATAGAATGGAGTATTTTGCTGTCTGAAGAAATTTTCTTAACGTTTTGATAAAATCAAATACATGAAATTCAAACACTATTGCTAGGTTAACTAGGTTTTTTGGTGAGAGTTTTTGTATCATAAAATTGTAAAATGCAATTACTTCTGCGTAATGCTACTTATTTTCAAATTGCTTATTTATGGTGGCCTAATTGTGTGTAGCCTTAACAACCTGTTAATAAGTTTTTGTGCAGCATCCTTCATCAAGTTTTCCCTACACTAATGTGCACTCAAACCTTCACGCCGGAAAAAAGGTGCAATCTAATCCACGGTGATAATGAATGCAACTTTCTAGAAAATCCCATTATAATTACACAGATTTCCATCTATTATGGTATCCTAAATCCTGACCCGGTAGAACGGAACGAGGGAAACTCCCGGCTTCGTAGCTGCTGGCAGGAGTCATCTAGTACGAAACTTTAAATACCGGCACGCTCAACGCAATCTCTAAGCATATCAATAAGGAGCATCATCAGAAGATTATCACATGCTGTCTTTTGGCTCCTCAATTCACCGAGTGCTTTTGCCCGGCAAACTTCTTACCGCAAGCTCGCAGGGTGAACGTGCAGCAAAGGAAAATGAATAAGTTTAATAATCTTCCATTATCCTTTTTTATGGGTGCAGTAATTTTCTCCGGTAGAATAAAAATTGCCTAAATATAAGTACCGATAAATCTAATGTATTATTCATACAACTAGGTTATCACGCCAGTGAAAGGCCTCAACATTCGTTCCACTCGCGTTTGTTTACGCTTCGTCAAAATCAATTTCAATTACTAATCTGCTATAAAAGTAGTTATAGAAAAATCGCCAAAAATCGGATAAGAAACGCTTCTTCTTGACTATTTTAGCTGTGAGACATTTAGCCGGTTGAATACTAAACCTGGTTGAGTTTGTTTTTACGGATTCCTCTTACCTGGAACTCATCTCAAGGGATTCGGATTGCCCTCGCGAAGTTATGTTTGTTTTCCACGCTGACACTGTACTCGAACCGTTTTTTTTTTTTTAATCTTGAAATTTACTCCAGGCGTGTTAATAAGCAAATCAATCATTCATTTTCACCCACTTAGCTCACACCGCTGCATTATTCTAGCTTCTTCGTGTCGGTATACTTAGTTCGATCACAAAAGCGACGTTTAAGCCATGCTGCTGCTGCTTGCTGCAAGCAACCCGATGTCAAACTAACCCGCTCATTTCAAGCGCTACTGTGATCAGCGTCTCAACCTCAACGAATCCCAGAATTTGCTAAGCTACGCCAATTGTTATCAGCGTTGGCTTTCCTGCGTCCCGCGCGTAGTAGCGTCGTCGTACCACCTGATTTCATGTCACACTGGTGAAACCCTTTGAGGGTAAATTATGCATGCTTTCACCGATGTACGCCCCGGGCCGGCGGGACTGTCACCTTACGCTATTGTTGAGCAGTGCGAGGCGAGGTGGGAGTTACAGTACGCGTAGGTGGTACCGGAACACATCACACTATTCACGTCACTCGATAAGCGCCCATCTTCATCTATATGCAAATAACTGTGCTCAAAACGTGGTCTTATGTTAAATTCACCTATCTAATCAACTGTTCTTCTTTGCGCAGAAGTGTAGAAGCAGAACTGCTGCTTTATGTTTTGCTACTGCCACTGTTGTTCGAGCTTTGTTGTTCCTGTTTTTCTTGCTAATGATCGTTGTTCCTGCTGGTGATGAGAGCTTGTCGCCAAGATTTCGTAATTTGGTGCTAAAACACCACTGTGACTGTTCAAATAGATGGCTGAAATTCAATTGACCGAAACGTTACTATTTCACTTTCACCTTGTCCTACAAGCACCTGTCAAGCATTTTCGAAGAACTGTTAATTAGAATGTCGTAGGAAATGGAAATGTGTTTGTGCAATACCAATCCGAATGTTTCAAGATGTTGAAGCTTTTCCTGTTAAGATATATTACACAGAAATGTACTGACGCAGCAATTAAGGATTGTTGTGGTAATTTACACGCACTTCTCTGCGAAAGTTCAAGAGCATCGAAAAAATCAGTTCTAACTGCTTCACTCTTGGAGGTCGTCCTTCAGCTTGCTTTGTCACATTTGTTCAACGAGATTTTAACTAAATCCATCATTGACAGTTTTATGATTCAGCAAAACGGGATGGTGCAATATGGGACTAGCCTTTCCATCACCATCAATCAGGCGAATGGCGATGGGTTCAATCACAACCGAATATCAATAAAACCGATCAACTCCATCATCGTTTCACCAGGTGGTCGGGTCGGGTTGGCTGACTGACTGGCTGGCAGTGTATGACTACTACCTTTGACTCGCTCGTTGTTCCTACGCTTGCACACCTTATCTTGCTCGTCCTTTGCTCCCTATCGTACCAAGCTTGATTTTAAGTTCCAACTTCCGCATGGCAACGATGTTCAAAAATCAACTCCATTCTGCCAAGCTTTTGTGGCCTTTGGCAAATCCATCCGCCACCGCCGTCGGCCCATGCCGATCCTTCCGCCGTGCAGTATCCGGTGCTGTATCAAGCACAAAATGCAACTGTGAATACTTGCACCGTTGCACCTGTGCATCTGTGCACCGTACGTCTACACTCGATTGATTGAAATAATGACTTTCGTTTTAATGGAAAACCTATAGCAGGAATCGTACGACCTACGAGCATACGTAGCGAATGAAGGAACGATTTGCGGAACGCTGCCAGTACCTCAAACAAAATGGGTTCAGCCAGACCGCTCAAGACTGCCTATAGAGTACACGTTGTTAAACGGTACACAACACAATGGCAGCTCCTACGTTGTCTTTATATTTACGTCCCTACAGTGCGAATGCTGCTGGTTGCAGGGTTTTGTTCCACTTTGCCACTCTTCAGACGAACCGGAAGCAGTGAAGCATTTTTCCTTGTCCACCTCGAATCATTCATTTCGTCGCCACACTCGAAGGCTTTGCTGTTCTTCATCTGTTTGAAGCCACTGATGATGATTGATCAATTTTGTGATATTGAATTATGTGATCAATATCCGATTCATGGGCATGTACTGTAACAAATCCTTGTTGATATGTATGTACTGTAACAGAAATATGCACTATAAATCAGAAACAGTTATAGAATAATTACTTGCTTAAATCGATATGCCCCATTCGTAGCAGTTAGTAAACATCAACTCTACTTAAAACATCTATTCAACTCATCCTACTCAGCAATTTCATTATAGAGGACTGTTGCTCACGCAACTCCTGACCGACAATTTTAAAGTTCGATAAACACGGTTTCTGTATTTCTAATTTCTTTATCCTTCGTCCGCTTGTTCGGCCGGTCAGAATCGAAAAGACCGGATCTCGTTCATGTGGGACCGACCGACGTTTATCACCACGTCACTCTTCGGGTCCGTTCGTACAAGTTTATCGCACTAAGCCCTCTCGCGGCAAACATCGGAAACCAACGATAACGCTTACGGTCCGTAAACTTCTCAAAGTAAGCATCTCAAAAGTAATTTTTTGATTTTGAATTTTTGAGGAAGATTTTGAACGTAGCCTACATTGCTTGCGTAATGGGGCCTGCATAGAATTGTGAATTTCGGATGGACGCTGCAAATAATTACCTTTTCGTTTGGTGGATTAATACGGAAGATAGTGAATTTATTATTCGTGCCGGTATTTATAACATTTGGTTGAGTGCCTCTGGCAATCACTGTCTGAAGCGTGGGGAAACTTAACGAAACCGATCGTCCTGTCGGTTTCCTGGTCGCTGTCACTGGCGTTGTGAAAACAGGGCTTAAGAATTCTATTTTTTAAGTTTACGTCATGATGGCGATCTTCCAATCTTACACGGATCGTTCCCCCGAAGTGAAGAGTGACAATACAGCTACGTGGTACCAATAAGTCTAATAAACCTTCTGAGATCCGGCGTTACCTTACAGGTCAAGCCAGGTTGTCTACCCAGGAAGAAGTTTGCATATTATTATTTGAATGCTGTTAAGATTGCCTATATTGTATTTTTATTAAGTATGATAAACGAGGTTCACAACTTAAGCATCAACAAAAAATCCTCACTAGATCTACAAAATTCGTCAACCTTTAACTGCATTTAAAATATTTAAAAACCAAATTTTTCACTATACTATCTACCTTCTAACTCAACTAACAACTGCATCCTTATCAGTGAACACTATTTTTTTATCTTTGATCCTTTTATTGAACTTCAATGCTTGAGCCACGGCATCATTATGATGAATCATCAACACCTGTAAAGATAGTGTGCTGCTATCATGACAACATTTTGTTACCAGCAACACCTAAACTAAACGATAGTTCCGGCTCTCCATCTCTCGTATCTTTTTCTCTGAAATTAGCTATGTTTTCTTTCCCGTCCTACCTTTCATTCACTTATCGCTAATCTAACAAGCTTTCGCTTGCACGATTTTGTCTTCATCAAACACTTTTTGCACGGCACCCACTATGGTGCGAATCGCCCTAAAAGCCACCATTCATTACAGCTACCCATCCGACCTACCCATAAACGTTCGTTTCAAAACATCAAAACGCGACTAATTCTCACAGGATAGAAGATTGATAACTTAAAACAAAACAGCAAAAACTGAGCTCTAAGCAGACGACCGTCCTATCAGTATCATAATCAAATTTGCCAAAAATGTCCGCCTTTCGTATTTTCGTAGACGCGAAGCGCACCCGTCCGGATGTCGCCGTACGTCCTCCGCTTAGCCGTGCACAGCTCTGCAACTGAAGACGTAGATAGGAAAGTTCACTTTTGCCAGTAGCGTGCACCGGTGTGTGCACGAGTATTTGTCAGCAGCGCAGGCGGAAGAATATTATCGGAGCTAGTTTACCCAACACGATCGGTTCCATCGTTCAACCGTTACGGGACTTAAAATGTCTGCCCCGAATGAGCTCGTGACATGAAAGAAAGGTATAAATACCAGTACCCACACGAAATCAGTTTTCATCTATACGTCTAACACAGTGAAAGGCTAGTTTTTCCTGTTCCCATCTTCGCGATACAGCCGAAGAGAGCCTTGCGATCGTCGCCGCTGTACTGCAACAGTCGTGAAGCGAACCAAACCCTGTCAGCTTGACGCCGTTGAGTATGTTTGCCCTCTTAGTTGACGTGTTTTTACGCGTCTCGCAATGAAAACGATGTGCCATTGCCACCCTCGTGAGAAGGCGAGCGCCGAAGACAGGTGCAACATTTGTGCTGATTAATGTCGGCTTATATTCACCAGCTCTATCAACCTTCCCTTGCTTTGGTCAATGCTTTTGAAAACATACGACGGCGGTATGCGAGTAAGCCTTAATAGAGTTTGGAACTTTATGCATTAGAATGTATTTTCGAATTGGAGCTAAGAGGTGCGAACATTTTCTAACAAAGAATGCGTCATGCTTGTCCATCACCAAAATTTTCACGCGTTGCGTTGCTTGTCACGAAACATGGCTTTGACAAATGCAACAATCTATTAGCGTACTTCAAGGCTTGAACAAAAATGGCATGTCTGGCATAAAGATTTAACTTTTTCTTTCAATTTAAGTCATGTTTAACTTTATAACTTTCCTTAAAACCATATTTATCTGCCTGCTTCGGATAATAATTCACGATGCTTCCACTGGTTTACAAAACACTCGCTGGAAGCATTTGTCCATCTTAAAGGCCACGGTTATTAGCTATAGAAATATATTAACCAAATACCCAGCTTCGTTATGACACCTTTTTCTTTGTGCCTTACAAAATACGTAACGTAACGAAGGATAATCATAAACATGTTTGCAGTGGTTTAACCTTTTCTTTCCTTTCTTCGATATTCTCCCTTGGTGCAAGCACTGTACAGTCTCCCTGCCCAAAAGACTGCCAGGCACGGGTCTTACGAATAGGTCCAGCCCTACCGACACCCTATTTGGCCAGAATGTTTTTCTTGCTGAAGTCTAATGTTAGTTTCTCAGCGTGCACTTAAGCGATGGAACCATAACAAAATATATACATAGAAATCCTTTACCCGGTCGGCCTATCCCAAAAGGGTAAACAAAACTAAGCTGAGCATAAAATTATTAAACGGGAACATTATGAACTACCAAACCTGGCACTAGGCAGTGTGGGGTGTGTTTCTTAGACTCAGACTTGGTGCAGCCGGTTTTTCGGCGAACAGCAGGAAAACAAAACACTGCTGTATCGTATGGTTTGATCCCTTGTTTATCTACAGGTTTTGTGTAAACAAGATGATATCGGTCACTTCATAGTTTCATCTACTACAAGGTGAAAAGGGTGCCGAGTGAAGTGTTTGCGCATAAAATCAGGATATCAAAACTCCGAAAACTAACACGGCCAAGTTGAAAAGTTTATTCTGACATCCTTTCTTGTGTAATCCTTTCTGGTGCAAATAATAATCCTAATGATATGACGGCCTAATGTCATAATATCCGCTTTATAGGCCTTTAGTGAACATAGCAAATGAAGCTTATTGTTTGTTTAATTTTGCATTATAATTCTTTAATCATTAGAGAACAAACCGAAAATTCCAATTTACACCTTTACAGCCATTTTTGATGTCGTTTTGTGACACCTTTTTCAAGACCAAGAAGGCATAAACGAGAACCGGATCGCACTAAAATAGTTCTCCTGTAAGAAAGTCTTACTTTTAAAACGAAGGTATAATTAACGCTAGCAAACAAGGAGTAAAAGACTAAGATCTCTTGAAGTTGCAGTGCTAAAATGGAAAAAAAGAATAAGTTTAATATATTCGAAAGGGTTTCAGCACAATACCGGAAACCCACATTATTATCAGTGTTACCTCAAGTGACGATTTTTTGCTTTGTTTGAGATCGCTTTGAGCTTAGAGTGAGAGGTCAAAAAGAGGTAAAATAACCCAAACTGTTATCACGCTGAACCAAAAAGATCGAAGTGATGACAATATCGAATAAGCTGATGTGAATATTCTTCTTCGGGACTTATTGACCTTCTAAGTCATGCTGGTCATAGAATGGCTTATTAAACCTGCCGATACTACGTAGTTGGTTAAGCAGTCCGCACTACTAAAATCAGAGATAAACTAGGAAATTTATTTATTCATTTATTTATTTATTTCATTGGACATACAAGTATCTTAATGAATAGTGTCTTATTAACTAATAGAGCGATAACCTAAAGAGACGAATTGAACAATGTTGGACGCATACGTAGATGCTCACGAAACGCAGATTGAGACATACAAAATTCTTACATGTTGAAGTTTACATTAAATACGGTACATTGCCATTGCGCTCACTGGGTCCGATTGACCAAAAGTATTCCTGAAGCGAGCAGCCCGTATTATGTCTCGCTGCCTTAGACTCCTAGAGGGCGCAAAAAAGTTAACGGAGCTAACAAGAGCCTAGAGCATCTATTTCGTTGCCGATCAAACCAGCTACAAACATACACTGAGCTGTCGAATGACAAACTGCCAGTGGTTGGAGTCCCAAGAAAAGATATCGAGTGGGATAGTCTGGGCGTCGATTTCCTTGAGATGAGTCTAATGGCAAATCGCATAGCTTTTCGTTGTATTGTTTCTATGCGCTAGCGCTCCAGATGTTTGCTGCGGGGCACCAAACAACACTTGCGTACTCTAAGATTGATCGGATCGGATTTGTTTGGTTTATTTTTAAACCAATTTTCAAAACTTCCCTCTTTTACCAATCATTTCATATTCGTTGGCTCGGAAACATTGAAAATCCACCTATACTGTACTCATGCAGCACAACTCTATTACACGGGTTATCATCCTACGTTATCTTCCATTTGTGGAATAAGCAGCAAATGAGCATTAACTAAACGTATTTAGCTGTAAAATGGCGCCTTTCATTCACAGGCTGAAAAGCAACTCGATAATCTAATTTGAACGCTTTTTTATGCAACGAGCTTAACTACTACTTAACAAGCTTGTCATCCAATTAAAAGTAGGTGTAAATAAATCGCCATAACTTACATCATCGCAATACATCATGCACTTCCCATTAACGAACAATGCCGATAAACTTTGCTGCGAAATACGTGATAAATCATTATGCTCAAGTCTACTGCTGCTCGGTACCGTAAATAATCGCTAACTTTTGATAAAAGAAATCAATTACCTTAGATCGGATCGATCGGAAAGAAAAACCTGCCCTTTTCTTACTGAACCCACCCTAGCGGAGGGAGGTGCCAAAGGTAGAAATGTTTTCAAAACCTTCATCACGACATAAACTATAGCCGTTAGTGGTGGAAAGGGCAGTACGAGTATGACGTTCATTAAATTGTTCCACATGACCTGTTAAATCACTTCATCAATATAAAAGCGAAAGATATCCTTGAGAAAGTGTTCCAAAGAATGAAATATATGTGTGGCGTTAAGCTGTGGAGCGGAAAAATTCCCACATGCTTCGTAGCTGGGAAAAATGAGGATCCTTCTACCCATTTCCCACAGCTTAGCATCGCACGGCGAAATGAAAGAATAGCTGCACCGTTTAGGCAAATGCACACGAAACGAACCTGCGTCTCATAATTTCCTATGATTCCACCAAATTGGCAACGAAAAAAGAAAGCAACAACTGAGTGAAAAGAAAAAGTTTTTCCAAACCACATCATGATACACAAAACGCATGCAGTACCGTCCTGCTTCCGATTATTGGCGCTCGCTGCCAAACGTTTAAACGGGTACTTTGCAATACACTCAACATGTGCGCTTTCGATAATAATTACGCGTAGAAGTACAATTTTTCCATTCCGTTGATTGCTAGAGTGGTGTAAAAAAAAAAAACTAAACTTTCTTCCACAGCATACCAAAGGGCATATCCTGTATTGAACTGACAAGTTGCTGAAAAAATGTACGCACGTTTGGGAAGAGAAGACGCTGATGACGTTTTGCACGTAGAAAAAAAAAGCATACGCACAGGGAATTTTCTGCGGAATTGGAAATTTACTTACGTCTTTCAAACTTTTCTCTCAATTCCACATCAAACAGAACGTTTGCCTATGGTCCTGGGATGCTTTTGTTGTTTCTTATATACGATGCAAAACCCGCTTAAAGGCAGACAAGAGAAATTTCACGGATATCAGCACGATTAATTTGGCAACGGTTCCGTGCCTTCTCTTTTAAGCAAAATCTTTCCCAGGCAAGCTGTGTTGGTAAGCTCTTGTTCATTTTTAAATCTTTCGACATTGTTCTGGGGTACGTCTTGTGCAGTAAAAATTGTTTTACCTTCTCCCTATTCCTAGCTTTACTTATTATCTTGATTGGCGTATCATTCGGCCGTACCGTTCATATCAATAGAAAACAAATTTACCTCGGAGACACAAGTGCATAAGGCTGAGACTGCTTGGCCTAGTGGAAGAATTGAGTAACAAATTTGATTTTTCAATCAGGAAAAAACGGAACAAGGTGTGATAAACATCTTACTTTGTCATTGGTACACAGCAAATGTTTTTTTTTTTTCGAAGCCATCGAACCTGCCTTGTGACAGGGGGAGATTTTAGGCCCTTGCGGACCTGTAGCACCAGCTGCAGATTGTCCCTTTTCTGGTAAAAATGTGTCGGTGTAAATATGTGTTCTTTCACCCAAAGATCGACGTGATACGACCAGACCGGCTCGTCTTCATTCGATCACGTGCCGTTGTTTTTATTACTTTCGTCATCAATGGTGTTTTCCCTTCCATCGTCTACTACTGTTTATTATCTAAAAACGTGTGTAGATGTGTCCTTGCTACGCACAACACCATCGTCCTTTTATTTTCATGCACCGAAGCGAAATAATAATTGATAAAATTACTTACACTCTTCTCGGTGCCATTTCAAGCGAGCTTTCAGTTTGTTACCCTATCTCCTTTTGTTCCCGACGGCCATCAGCCGAGCTCGGTGCTGTAAGAAGACGGCTGACTCCCAGAACAATCTTGGATGCGGAGAAACCATTGGCTGCAGGTACCTAGTAGAAAAATCGGCAAACGTGAAAAAGAACCAAACGGAAAGAACAAGAGACGCCACTACTTACAATCGACAGCATTCGCTCGAGGCACACTCTTGCGAATGGTGCCTGTATAAGCTGTACCAAAACGGTATAAAGCAATTGCCACAAGTTCTGAGATGAGCTGGTGAAGAAATCGAACAAAAGCAGACAAAAATCAGCAGCAAATTGACAACTGAACACGAACGAAGAACGTGTCATTATTTCTGACAATTTTCGATTCATTTTTCATTACTTACTCCTGCAGTTATCATGACATTCCAGCCACATTCCAGCGCTTGGAGCATGCTGCTCCGTTCGGTTCTGTTGTTGGTTGGCTTTCTCCTCTTCTTTTCTTTTCCTCGTCTAGCTGATTGTGCTTCGTTACATTTCAATCCACCTGAAGACCAGAGCTGCTTGCTTCAGATTCTCGTAAATCCTCTCGAAGCCACAATGGAAAAGGGCAATCCGTCTCGAGTCATAAGGATACCATACGGTAGGAAACAAAAAGATCGAAGCCAATAATTAGCTACGTGTCACAAGAGTGTCAAAAGCGGACACATGGCGCTTACTGGTATTTATCTTACTTTTTGCTGAGTTTCTCATTCTCTGTAACAACGTGAGGGGAGAAAAAACGTTCTGAATTTTTTCCGTAACACACTGCGACTCTCACAAACCACTCTCGAAGCTTTGTTTATTTTTTAGCGGTAAAAGTGCAAGATCTATGTTGAATACAAACGATTTATGATGTGCATTTGCATTACTAACATTTGATCAGTAGGCAAAACTAGTACAAATTTGCCTTAAACATGCACACACGTCGTTTGGGTCGTTTGTCCATCATTGCAGTACCGTTTCTTTACTTCCGCATGCATAAATGTATAGCTTATCCTTGAAACATCGGTAGGCCGGATGCTAGAACTCGAAAGTCCTCGTGCTGAGAATTGACATTTCAGAGTCACAACAGAGCCGCAGTGCTCCACCGGATTGGTGGAAGAATGTGATGTTTCGGTGACGAAGAAATGTGTATCCCATTTGCTACTCCATTTGAATAGCTCCAAAGCGTGTAGCAGTCCGATGGTTGGTTCCTGCAGCCTGTTTCAACGAAAAGCGTACAGAGTCTGGTGATTGTTAGGGAAAAAGGCAACCATGTGTAACAAGCTATCGTACAAGTTTAATGAACTAACCAATCTGTGACTACAGTGACGACCACTAAGACTGACTGTCCTGCTAACTGTTCTGCTGCACAGCGAGAGTTCTTCCGGCGGTAGTACTTGTGGCAATCGAAACGAAGCTATTGTTCCCGCAACATATCCCAACACAGCAACCGAAGCAGTGGCCGTCTCCAAACTGCGCCCTCACAATGGACCACTGTGGCGAATTGTTTCGGTCCGGGTTAATCAGAAGTACAGCATCTACTGCCATTTCTACAAAACGTGTAATCCTGTAAAATTAAATGAAAATCTCCATGTCTTCGATGAATCTGTCGCCTGGCGGTGCACCGCTCCAAATACCTGGCCTATCGGGCAGTCTCGTTGAATCTGTCACCAGACCCGGACCCGGGAGTCGTCGTAGCATTGTTCTGGTCTGGCAGGTACAATACGTCCCAAAATCCACCAGGGATGGCCAACCGCAGCATTTCGATTGCACAAAACGATACCACGTGTAAATAGATTCAGTAGCATATTGATGCTTATTTATGCATCGGCTCTAATGGAATTCTACCATCATAATCATTCGTTGGCAATTTCTCGATACTTTGCTGGTGGAAAGGTGGCGGCGGTCGTCGTATCAGCAAGGGGCGAAATAAAAAAACGCTTTAGCATCCATTGAAACGGAAGCACAACTCACACTGTTTGCATTATTTCGACTCATGATTTTCGAAAGAGCAACCAAATATTAGAGGTAAATATGATGCAATTGAACATTTTACAGGGAACAAAAGAGGGTAAATGGCCGATACCTAGGATATTCTAATCAGGAAGTTACAGTGAACTTTAAATACGATTTATGTACTGATGTTAAACTATTCGACTATTCAACGACTCCACATTGTATGTAATGTTTCGTACTTTAAATCTATCTTTTATGTTATGTTATAGAATACATTTGAATTATGTTTTATCAAACAAAATTGGCTCTCTTCGATCGCTAGAAATTGCTAAGATTGCATTTCATTTTCATCAACTGGCGGTTTTACGATTGCAATCACAGCGACAACCCGAGCTACACTGCTGCGCCCTGTAATTGTGGTTAAAGTGTTATGAAATGAGGGTTTGCTTAATTGGCTAATTAAAACAACAAAATCTAAATGGGATAAATAATCAATCAACATGGGCACGTACCCATACACATGCTTTATGTTTGCGACACGTTAGCGCAATTAACGTTTACCTTTTCGTGGCGTTTTACCCCGTTATTTTATGCCACAGCAACGTACGGACAGTGGTAGTATGAACTAAAAAATTACCTTTTTGTTTCGTCGCGCAGTGGCTGGATCATTCAGGTGCTTGTGGTGGGTAGCACGGCATGTGAGCATATTGTTTCGCAAACACGCCGTGCGGCATATGGTTATTGTACCAACATACAAGTGTCACAATTCACACATGGCGGTGCTCTAAACAGTTTCCGCTCGTAACACCCAATAAACACCAAGCTGCAGCAGTAGTAGCAGCTTTAACACTACTTATAGTACTACTACTACTACCGCAACTGCTTTGCTAACATAATCGCACCACACTCCACAACACAATTGGCAATCGACCGAAGAACCGCTCAGGATCACAAAGGTCAGCGATAGTGACTAAGCAGAGCGGGCGAACCGAAATCGGTGTAATGCTAATGAAATTAATTAATCACAGCGTGACAGTGGAAATAATTTAAAATTCTACTTGATTTTATCATCGCTTCGTTTTGCTTTCGCCTCTGAGAATGGTAGCTAGCAAGCGTACGAATGGCGCGGTTCTCGAAGACCGGAAACATTTCCCTATAGCGCCGACTACAGCACGTTATTCCTAACCGCAACACATTGCACCACGGCTTACATATTCTCGTACGATAAGCGGAAAAGTGCTAGATCCATGCAATGTAGCAATTCTTGCGATAATTTCCATGTGAATCAATGCATCGCTTCAAACGTAACACCTACTGAATTATTTCTCTCTAGCGCATTTTGTGATTTTCTTAAAGGCAGTGACATTTTACAATAAAATTTCGCACCTCTATTTTTCACGAATTTGATTGTTTTGCACACACAGCTTTTAAACACTTACAGGCGTTGAAAAAAACATGTGTTTATATTTCATTAAATTTGTCTTAAAACTTTTCTTATAAACCTTTGTTAAACTGGTCATATGATTGCTTACAAGAATTATGCATAGTCGGTCCTTATCGGATATAATCGCAGCAGCACCCGCCATAGAACTTTCGTCACATCGTCATTTGAACTAAATTTTACACTTATTATCCGAAACGAGCCATCCAGATGCATGTGAACGAAGGAATGGCATGGAATGTAGTATAATCAAGCAGCTTTAATTTGGATATGATTTTATTAATTTAAGTTAATTTATTAAGGGCCGGCTTGACGCTACAGGCGACAGCGGTGCCGATCTTCAAACAGCACGACCGGGGTTCAAATCCCATTCGGACCTAACCTCTCCTCCCTACCTAGTGAGGACTGATGATCAAACTACGTGGTTAAGTCTCAACAGGGTACCGTAAGTTTAGTGCGCTCATAAGGAGATATCATTGGTAAGATTCCAGACGCGATAGTACACTGCAATCGACGACGCTTTCCGGTACATCAGTATTTTTTTTTTTTATGTGACACCATGGGAATTACGGTTTCCGGGATGCAATTAAGCCAATCCACAGCTTCAAAACTCCCGTCAATTTTCAACGCGCCGTTCCGTATGCGGGTCTTCTAAATCCTTTCACACACCTAGCTTGGTTTAGTTGTACTATGATCTGGACTCATCGGCCTTCTAAGGTAGCGCCGGCCAACGAATGACTTACTAAAATTGTTGATACTAGTAGGTCCGCAAATAAATAACGACCGTTTTGAAATTGATGGGGCCACCATGGGCTGTGGCGCGATTTTGACGTTTACAAACGTCATAAATCAAGCTCGGGAATGGAACAGTTCGGGAGACTGTGTAAACAGATTAGTGATTATTTAGTGCGAGTAAAAGTACCATTTTCTTGAAAATGTCAGATTTTGAGGCGGATAAGCGTCATATACGGGAGGTGTTGCTGTTTTTGTTTCGAGCGAAGAAAACGGCAGACGAAGCGCGTCGAGAGCTTTCGAGTGCTTACGGCGATGCTGCTATAAGCGAAACAAGGTGTCGGGATTGGTTTTGACGCTCTAAAAGCGGCGATTTCGCCTTGGAGGATGCTCAACGTGAAGGAAGGCTCAAAACGTTCGCCGACGAAGAATTGACGGCTTTTCTGGAGCAAAATCACTGCCAAACGCAAAAACAGCTTGCAGCCGTGCTTGCTGTAACTTGTCAGACCATATCATCACGGCTGAACGCGTTGGGCATGATACAGAAGGAGGGCAAATGGATACCATACGAGTTGAAACCGCGGGACATTGAACGCAGATTCTTCATGTGTGAATTGCTGGTCGAGCGGCACAACAGAAAGGGGTTCCTGCACAGAATTGTGACGAGACGAGACGAGAAGTTGAGCAATCCTAAGCGCAAAAAATCATGGCGATCTTCTGGTTATACCCCAACATCATCAGCTCGGCCGAACATCCATAGCTCGAAAGTTGTGCTGAATATTTGGTGGGACCAGCTCGGTGTCATTTACTACGAACTTCTGAAACCGGGAGAAATAATCACCGGTGAACGCTACCGGAATTCTGCTGCATGACAATGCTGGGCCACATGTTCTGCAACCTGTGAAAAACTACCTTAATACCCTCAAATGAGATGTTTTACCGCACCCGCCGTATTCACCGGATCTGGCACCATCGGATTTTCATCTGTTCTGATCCATGGCACATGAATTGGCTGACCAGCAGTTCTCCTCCTATGAACAGATCCAGAATTTGTTGGATACCTGGATTGCGTCGAAAAACGTATCATTTTTCCGAAAATGAATCCGCGATTTACCCGAAAGGTGGAAGAAGGTAATAAATAATAATGGCCAATACTTTGATTGGCCCAATTTCTACAAATAAAAATGCCACGAGTAAAAATAAACTTATGAAAAACAGCCATTATTTATTTGCGCACCTAATACATAATTTGATAGTCATACAACATACCGTGGTATGGATCGGATGAGATTTGAGCCCCGGTCCGGTCGTGTGAAGACCGGTACCATTGTCGTCTCTACCAACGGATCACTAAATTTTTTTTCTAAGAAGCTGATTAAAATCCTTTTTAAAGTCTTTATAACACCTAAATATAATTGCAAATTAAGAAACAATTTAACATTTCGTGTAGTTAAACATTTGCCCAGCAAAATCGTGTGTTTCAATCAAATGAATGCGTCATAATCGCATAAGAACTATATCTCAATCAGACGCAAATTTGAATAAGATGAATGTCTTAGAACGTTCGATGTGTGTTGAATTTGAAAACAAATCAACAATTGCTTTGTCTAACGCTTTCGCTATGCCACCTTACGTGACTTCACACAAACGCTCAAAATGTATTTGGCGTGAAAAGTATAACAACTAGCACGAGGCTTGGAATGGCTACATCGAAAGATAGCTCGAGAACTCACAGGCCACCCCTCCCACCGTAGCCAAAAACTTTGCACTGTTATCATCGTCGAAGTCAAGACCAAACAACGGCAACATCGGTAGCAACACTAGCTGAAGCAAGTAGCAGCTGCGGGAAATGAAATTAATTTTATCGGTTTCTGATACTTCTGTTGCGGAACTGCTCCGGGCAGTCATACGGGTATAAACATGCCCTGTGCCACCTACGGCACCTGTGCTTGTGTGTCTCCTGTCGCCATCGATTGGATGAAGACGAATATGTAGCATCGTCGATTCGTGTGCGCACCAAAGTTAACGCAGGTCCCAACGGCGACGGCTGCTTCGGGTACGCGAAACCTGCCCCGCCACAGTAGATGTCTGTATGGCGAAGAAGCGGTAAATAACTCCAACGCCACCGGAAATTGGATTCTCATAATGAAAGCAGCTCCAAGACAAAGTTCGTGGAAGTTGAATTACCGACGCGCAAACGAGCTAATTTGCTTAACAGTGCGGCTTGATATTTCGCTCCGAGCTGACAACAGATCTGATCGGCTGGATGGATGGATGGATAGATGGATAGGTGAAACTCGCGCAGTCTATTTTGACGAAATCTTGTATGCATCCTTCTTGTTTACGCATTCTCGTCTGCAAACCCATACTTACATTACACCTGTTTCAGAAAACGTTACGCATGGTACACCACAAGCAACTCAGAATGTGTGAAGAAAGATGCCACAACATTCGATAAACAACCAATTTCAATCTTCCATTGTTCTGTACTACAACAGATATTGATTAATAAACTGCTGGCTGTGTTTCTACAATAGGCACTTCAACAGTCGAACTTTGTTAATAACAACGTTAGCCGTTTAAGCATGGTTTATACTGGAATTGCTAAACTACCATATCAATACGAGAAGGGAATTGCATTTTATCTTTACGTCCTTCTTGTTGCACACTTTCCTGACGTTTTACTACCGTTTACAAAATACCCGCTCTGGTCAAATGCTTCTTCGAATTATTTGTTCGACTTGTTTCACGCGCTCGAGAGATAGCGATAGTGTCGGTTCCTTTTTTATGTTGACCTACCTGGGGTATTATTTCGGGTTGTACTTACTTACGAGCAATCGTGCCATCCCCCAACTGTACGATACCAACGGAGCACTGCGGTAAATCCTACACCATCCGTTGCATACGGTAGTGGTTTGAAAAGGAAACCGAGTTCATGGAAAATGCAGAACCATCTCTTAACCATAAAAATAAAATGCTTTTCAAAATAACACATAAGTACACACGTTCGCCTAGCGAGCCTCCTAGCGCTGGTTTAACCGAACGATATCGAACTTTCATCACTGTCCACGGAACTCCTTCTACCCGTAGGAAAACGGCATTGAAGGCATTTGTTCTTACGCCGAGTCCGTGTTGCCGTTTTCCCGTTTAAAGAATGAAATTCGCTCACTCTCACCAAACGCTTACCAGCTTACGCTGCCAGCACTAAGCGACAGAGTCACTAACGAATGCAACTACCATCCGGAAATAGAAAATAGAACAGAAGTAGTGTATTGTACCGAGGGAACCATTGCTATTCCATAAAAAAGATGGTGGAAAATGGACCGAAAGACGAAACGTAAATAAATAATGCATTTAAACCGATTTCTAACGACAATCTTTAAGCACTGAATGCATTTGATCGTTGCCACAACTGCTGACCCAACTGTACATGACGGGTTTGTCAGATAGAAGAAAAAAAGTGTCGCCTCTTATCTAACAAATCAATCGTTCTTAAACGTTTTAACACCTTTCACTTTCATGACTGTAATCGACATAAATACAGTACACAATTATTCTCCTCCATTACACGCCGAAAAGAACAATGACGAAAAATTCTTCACTGTCCATTGTTAATTGTTGTAAGTTGTTAATTTATTTATGAACTAGGATCACTCTGTTAAACCATGACGAAACTAACTTTCGTCAAGTTGACTTATAAAGGCCAACAATATTATTTCATAAGACATGAAAATACTTTTCTCCTTTTTTTGAAATCTTCAGTATCTTTTTATGCTTTATTATATATTTATCATTCGGAAGAAATTGACCAAATAACAAACATAAAACTTTAATACTTAAATACCTAGACCTGGACACAAGAAATCAATTATTAGACACTGAAATAAATGAATAATCAGTGACAAATTACATGAAAGCATAAAAAAAAGGTGTTGCAAAATATTTTTAATTTCATTTGTTCTCAGAATGCCGTAACATTGTCGCTTTATGCTGTAAAGCAACGACGCGACCGTTTAACGGACCGTAAGCGTTATCGTTGGCCTCCGATGTTTGCCGCGAGAGGGCGTAGTGCGATCAACGTCTGCGAACGGACCCAAGAGTGACGTGTTGATAGCCGACGATCGGTCCCACATGAAGAGATCCGGTGTTTTCCATCCTGACCGGCCGAACAAACGCACTAATAATCTGTTAGCACGGCAGAAAAGAAATATTGTTCTCAGGTAGACCTCGTCGCAGTCTCCCAGCAGGTTCCGAATTGGAGTGTTCGGCAACTTTCCAATGCCCTGGACTGCATCCAAAAAGACGACGTCGAGCAGCCTCGTATTCCACATAAGACCATAGAAGATGATCTATGTCGTGGTATCCGAGTCCGTAGCCACGTACTTTGGAGTCGACCAGTCCTATACGCTGGAGATGCGCGCCCAAAGTGAAATGATTAGACCTAAGCCTAGACATCATTCGAATGATCGCACGATCACCTGAGATGCCGTGGAACCAGCTCATCGGTGTCCCACGGTGTCTGCCACCGAGCCAATCAGAGAGACTGTGGGGCACACATGTACTCGTGCGGTAGGATAAGCCTGTCGAACAAGGACCCTTCCGAAGCACCCTTTTTGGTCAATTGGTCTGCCTTTTCATTGCCCAAGATACCGCAATGTGCAGGCAGCCAAACAAGAGATATCCGGAATGATTTCTCAAACAACGAGCTTAAGACCTTTAATATTTCTTTTACGAAGTAGTCCGGGCTCTTAAAAGCCTTCACAGATTTTAATTCTTCGACAGCGCTTAAACCGTCGGAGAATATAAAATATTCGTCTGAAGGACAAGCTCTTATAATCAACAAGGCGTCAAAGATTGCGGCGAGCTCCGCTACATATAGCGAGCATGGCTGGCGTAGTTGGAAATATGCTTCGGATGCAAAGTTATATACGCCAAAACCGATGCCCTGCTCGGATGATGATCCGTCAGTATAAAAACGGTTGCTGCTGGAATAGCCAACAACATTTTCTACAAAAATGCTGAAAATTGCTGTCCTGCGAAGACTATCGGGGATAGAATTAGTTTGCTCTCTCAACGAGATGTCTACAACAGGGAGGTAATGCCTTGTTAATATTTTGTATATTGCATATAGTCACCACAAGTGACGGTGGTGACAATACGGTGGTAAGCCGTAATAATATAATATAAATAAAATAAATAGTCGTCAGAATTAAATCAGTTTCGAATCCTAGAGCGTCCACCATTTGCATATTAGGGACACTAGTACAAAATGTTCTATTTCTAAAATCTAGTCTTGTCTGGCAAAGTGGTCTTGATCTTGATTGCAGTTTTATAATTTTTCCTGTACAATTAATATGCTAAAATAGTTATATGATTCTAGGGATGAAACAAAAACTATTTAACCAACCAATCAACCCAGGTGGGGCTTCATATATACTAATTTATAATCATCACATCCTGACTATTTATCTACGGGTAAAATCAAAACAAGGAGACCAGCCAATGACAAGCCAAGAAATATGCAGAATTTGAATACCCTGTTGTAATGCGCTCTTCTACACGATCCTGTGTTATGTATTATTTTTTGTAGTCGAAAAATATTATTTCCTAAGTAATGAGTATTTCTTAATGCCAAACGATACATTGCGCCTGATGAAGCTGTATCACTAATCAAAGTTTTATATTCTTTTCTACCAGATCGAGGAAGTGATACATGATTCATGTCGTATGCCACATTATCGTACTAGGTGAGCCAATAACACAGTAAATCGAATAATTAATCTATCATTTACTCCATTTTAGATACAATACTGTGAAACGGTGCAGTGTGGTACCCGTACGTTGATCCATCCATTAATTTATATTTGTAAATTACCATTTCACGCTCGGGAAAAATTGATTATTGTGATAACATTCGTGAGTAATGGACCGGCCTTATTTATAAATTTTCTTAACATGTTCCTGTAGAAGCAGACAGGAACAAAACAGTAAGGTTTTAATAGTAACTAATTTTCTAAACTTGTAATAATAAAATGAAAATTATTAGTAAAAATGTTAGATAGCATTTCAACAAAAACACTTGCAATCCTCGAACAGTATACGAACATCATTTCATACAGTAAGTTAATTGATTATGAATAAAACTCAATAAACGACTTCGTTAGCGATAAATGTTAGCACTGCTAGAGGAACAGCAGTGGGTGTATCCCCATCGTAGATTTGCTGAGTTTACTATATCGTTGCTTTATAACGTACCGCTATGACTTCTGTGCATACCAATTGAGGTGCAAGCTACTGCCAAACTAGACAAAGAGCGTTTTGTGCTACATAAAACAGATTACTGAATGTATTTTTACCAAATACCCTTTAGACCGGCATTTGTACGTGCAGACACAATGCGTAACCAGAGAGAAAGCTGAACGATGATAACTTTGTTTGGTTTTTCATCGCTTGCTTTCACTCGCATCCGTTCTCCCAATATGCTACAAATCACTGCCTCGCTTTTTGTGCTGAGCAACTGCATACATTTGTGTAACAGTTCTGTTTTTTTTTCTTTTTTATTTTTATTCACTTCTGAGCTAGTGAATTATTTTCATACACCACCAACAACATACAGCTTCGTAAAAAAAAAAGTACATGCGAAGTAAAAATGATGAACGGATGTTCATCACCAGAATGCGAGCGGCATACCCGCAGTACAGAGGGAGGATAGAGATTCTACTGTTAGCGCTATATTTATTGGACGTTAGTAGGATGGATAAGGTGATGAAAAAGCACGATTACCCCGATCCAAAAAAACGACTAACTGAATTTCAATGAATTGTTCGATTGTTGACTGAATAATTGATGATTTAGCTAGTCTAAAGTTCGTTTTTCTAGCGAATGCTGCTTTCGTTATTTATGAGATTTTTTACCACGTGGGCATAAATTATGCTACATTTTTCTTTTGAGTGAAAATATGATTTACTTCCAGAAGGAAATTTACGTTGATTGTGACATTAACAAAAATATGAAAAAAAAACACACACACACACACACTTACGTAAACTTAACATTAATGTATAGAAATTGTGTGCAGCAATACGGCCAGGCAGTCCTGCAGAAATAAAAAAGGCATCCAATAGTAGTAAGAGGTTCTGAAGCAGAGTGTAGACCACTTCAAAATAACCCATTACACCATACATACTATTCAACTATTCAAATGTTACTAACATAGCAGAAATTTTAAAAAAATGCTTCATCCATCTATTGGCTTTCTAGACTTCCTGATACCACGTAGTTGGTTGGTCAGTTCTCACTACGCCGCTATCTTTGTGTAGTTCAATTTAATACTTAACAAATTTTTTAACTAGATGGAGAGCCAATTCCAGAATAATTAAAGTTGAATTTCATATCAATATAGTAAAACTATTGCCATTAAAAAATATAAAAAAATAGTCAGACCACTGTTTCGTGAAGACTATAAAACATACAAAGTAATACGTCCAGGCCATCCCTTATTAAAATTACAAACATGAGCTATTACTGAACCTACACACAAAATAATAATGGATACATCATGACGGAATTTGAGGAAAGAAAACACTTGTAGTGATGTTTAAATTTGTTTTCATCACAGGCAGTTCAATGAGGCACGTTCTAAGGCCGGGCGGTAGCGGCAGCGGTCTTCACACGCCACGAAGGGATATCGAATTCGCCCAAAACTGTCTCCCTGTACTGACTAACTATACAGCTTTGTCTACGTCAGATAAATCAACTAATCCTGTAATAACAGGTCAAAACATCTTTATAGATCCAGAGAAAAAGAAAGCGTTTGAACAAAGACAGGAAGCGTCGAATGAACAAAAACATGAATAAAAAAACACGCATCAAGTGTAAAAAACCTTATTGTTACATCATGTTACAAGATTCCTTGTCATCACGTATACTCATTGTGGTTTTTCGTTCATACCACACAATACTACCCCAGAATACTAGCCCAGACGACATCGTTGCGGCTCTTCACAGGGTACGATTAGGAAACAAAGCCCACCCGGACCGTTCGCCTCGTAATGAGGTCTGACTATCCAGCTATGTAGTATCAATAATGGTGGTCGGTATGACCTACCAGATCAATAAATCAAATAGAAATAAAATTCAAACAGGTAAAAAAGTACTACGAGTATTAGACAGGCAGTAAAAGAAGACACTAACGAACATAGGCTTTAAACTTCTGAGCAGACACATCGCATCAAACATCATAACATACATGAAAACTCATTTAGTTACACAGTCTTCATCGTTTTGAAAATCATTCACTTGATATATAAAAGTTAATATAAAATAATAATATAAAACACCAACATTGATGCCAATAATGCTAAAAATTATGCCAGGTTTTCTTTTACCACCTATTTGTAATGTTCTACGGTCCATTTTCAACTGTAGTTTTGTCCGCTATAGCAGGTCGAGAGTTGTTAGTGTGGATTGTTTGACTGGCTTGTTGTTAGCTGGTATATTTTGTGTTCATCAATTTCATGAATTCACTCATTCACATTCACATTCACATGTGAATCTAGTGAGTGACACTAGATTTTGAACACTTGACTTTGAACACAGAATAAACACTTGACGGAAAAAAAATGAGAATTGCGTCAGTTCAGAACATAATCTTTCGGTACACGCAACGATACCTGTCTAAGATTTTTCCCCATCTAAAAAAAATCCCCATTGACTTGGAAACAAGCCTGGCTTGTTCCTATCCTCAAGAAGGGAAATCGTTTCTTTGCCTGAAATTACCGCGGTATCTCACGTTTATTAGCCAAGGTTTTTAAATATGATTATCACTCCTCCATTTTCTGTAAACTCTATACTCTGTGTTTTATGTATTGAGTGAAAATAAATGATTATCTTTCCGCCCTCGCCCCCCTGGCTGGTGATTTATTGTTTGTCCTGTTCCTCAATGATGTTTCTGGTTTCTGGTTTGCCGTCTAACATTTTTATCTGTTACGCCAATTGCAGATTTTGCGCTTCTTCAAAGTGTCTTAGGCCGTTTTTCCTCTTGGTGTGCATCGAATACATTAACCCACTGTCCCACAAGAAGTGTCGAATCATTTCAGTTACTCGTTCATTATAATAAATGAAATTAAATGAAATTAAACTGAAATAAAACTGCTTATGTTGTGTTTAATGTATTTTTTTTAAATGTTGGTACGGGTACGGTTACGGGATAAAGTTACCTTTCACGGTTCGGAGGAGGAAATATCTCCCAACTAATAAGCAAAGCAATGAAGAAGAAGTTGTTAGTTAAATGGCCAGGCCAATCTATCGGGATAAAAAAGATAGGAAATACACAGATTCTAAGTAAGAATGAATATTTTTTGTTTTGCAGAGCTACAGAACACATTCTATCAGTTTATTTATTCATTTAATTTATTTTTAATATGACGGCTTGCGACTATTATCCCACATTTTCACAGCTCACAGCAAAAAAATTCTGTTATTTGCAGTTTTACTACGGAATGCATGGAACGTACAAAAAATTGCCCAGCTAGGACCTATCTAAAAATCATTTATACAAAACCTATTGCTCCAAGTGGTCATCGAACATCGTTCTATTACAACATAAATCATTATGTAACACATTACACACAACGCCCAAATGCAAGCATAGCAATCAAAAACAAAAGAAACAATATAAATTTGAATTTCATATTTTTCAAAATTGTATAGCGCATTGGACTCCCTGGGTTCCAGTGTACTGAATATGCAGGTCAAACGGCAGAGACCTCGTACATTAGAAAAGAAAGCGTAGTAAGACTAATTTTAGCTTCAACGTTGATTGCTTTTCCGTGAGCCAGAGATCAGTAATATAGCACAATTCCAAAATCAGTTTCATTGTCAATGATCAAGATCTTTAGATAGATAATGTTGTTGTTTCTATGTTTTTTTACGAGACTTATTTCCATTCGCCTCTTCTTTTAGACAGTCTAAATTCAAATCCATCTATAAATTACACAGCTACATTCAAATTTTAGAGTACAAGCTAACGTCTTCAAAAAAAATTATTAGTTTTTTTGTCTCCTCGATGTTTTTGCAGAGCACAACCTCCAGGCGCTCACTTAGTCCGTGCCTCTCCCTCTCTCGGGAGTATCCACGGTATTCCGTTACGTCGTGCTGAACTGTGGACTCTAGGCCACAGAATTGACATACTAGCAGTGATTCCCTTTTCAGTCGATGAGTGTTGGTCAAATGTGTAAAAACAATTCTTAGCCTAGACAACACTCTTTGATCGTTGTGGTTTGAAGGATCAGTCCAGGGTGCTACTGTCAGCTTGATTTTTTTTAGATGCCATAAAGTATGTATTCCATGTATTTTGTCAACTCTGTTGTACCATCTGTTTCAACCAGTCTGCTTCTTCATTACCAGTTATACCAATGTGTGCTGGTATCCAGCAAAGAACGTTTTTACTGTCGTTCATGATGGAGACGATCTCTTGTATGTGAGGGTTTCGGATGGAGCCCTTTTCCAGCACCTTCAGCTCACTAACGCTATCAGTTAAGATAACGTTTGCTATTGCGATAGCAAGTCAATAGTGGAAGTATTTTCAGGAAGCTTAATACTACAACTTACCTCAGAAGATGTAATTTCACAACCGGCTGAGTGGTGTTCTACTGAGCCTTCCGTGTAAGTTTTGTGAAAAATTTTGTACTTGTTGGCTACCAGTTTTCGGTACTGTTGTAAAATTTCATGTTTACTGACTCCTATTTTCAGCATATTCTCAAGAGTTCAGTCTATTGTTGGTTTATCATAATACCAAGGTCTACTTGTCATATTTATATTGGCTATTCTTAACGCTATGATGTGTTCGACTGGTAATTGACCACTTTCACACAAAACTGAATTATTTGCACTATTGATAAAACCTCCAGAAATTTTCCTGTGCTGCGCTGTGTTGTACATGGGCGCAAGTCTCCTGCCGAATGTGTCATGAATCATGGATATGAATTCAATTCCATATAGCAGTTTTGGAACGAACCAATTGTTGCATAACATGAGGAGGGTTTTCCTGGATGAGCGTATTTTTCGATAAGTTTTGACCATTTTTGCAGCACCATAAGATCGATAAGAAAAGCTCAAAATCGCCTACAGCAATGAGGATTTAAAAATAAAAGCTTGTATATACTGTGAAAGATACTAAAATCTTCTCCAAATTCTGAAAAGAGACTGATCGTCTTGTATTGTATAGCCCTTACAAAATCATCAATGTTTTTTGACCGACCAAAAAGTCTGTTAGCAAAGTACATCAGTTCATGTGAAAAGGTTCTTCTAAGTTATATACAACTTTTCAGCTTAATACGAAGCATATACATGAAATACCGATGAAAAGTTTGTTCAGTTATGCTGCACATTAAAGAATAAAAGCAAATGAATGCGATAACTCCATATCTTGGAAACAAAGTCAATTACATGCACTTTAATTCTTGGTATCTTGTAATTGGATTCAGTCGATAAATCAATAAGCTAATTCCATAAACAACAATGCCATAACCTCATAAAGACACATATAAGAAACAAGAATTTTTTCAAACCCCTTTGGTAAACTAACTATCTGTTTGTAAATTAAGGATGGCATGTTCAAAACCATATGATACGTTTCCAGCAAATCAAGCGTATGTGCTTTAATTATTTTTTCAACGAAAAAAATTGAAAAGGTATTAAAAGCAAAGCATTTAATGAGAAACATCCAATGCAAAAGGAGTAAAGTATTTTAAATTAAATTTTGGATTGAAGATAATAATATAATGTGTTGTGTAATTTCGTTGTAAATTTTTTGCAATAACGGTTAGAGGAAAATCCCCTTTTCTGAGTTTTGAAATTTATGGACGATACCTCATGTAAAAAGATAAGCGAAAGAAACTACTAGACAGGGGTTTCAATTATAGCAGAGAGTTGGGAATCAGGAACGAAATAAATATTTAACGTAAAAAATCATGTTAAAAACATACATATAAATCTATTTGGGTTTACAAATTAGCTCAGCGAGCAACTAAAACAGGATCGACTTAGGAATTTGGGTTATATAACTAATAATAATGAGGAATAATAATTAATAATCAGGAACGGATCAGATGAGCGGATAGGCTCAAGTTCTGCGAGCTGAGCCGGCGAGTCGCCCTGCCAGAGGGCGTGACGCCCATGCGTACTCTACCACAGATCGTACTAGAAGGCAATACAGCATCTTAGCTGATACCGGATCGTTCGTGTCATGCACTACCTATTTGAGCTGACTTGTTAACTGATTAATCTGAGTAGTAATGTGTTAGCTGATCGTGAAAACTTAACTTATTGTGTCAAATCCCTGTCACAGCCACGTAATGCGTATTCGTTGACCAGGGGACTGGGTTTTCTTATAAAACCACAACATATGTTCAATGCATAACCCAAGACCGTTCGTAGAGCACCAGAAGTGGAAACGTTCTCGAAGCGGACTGCAGAACCAACTGAACCAACAGAACCAGTAGAGGATCGGAAGGAACAACTTCGCATTGTCAGTGTAAAACAGGTGATTACCAGGAGGGACGAGCCTCGTTACGTCACGAAGATGAGCAGACCAAAAGATTGCTCGCTTGTGGCAACCCTGCAAAAGAATTTGTGCGTTGTGAATGTCCCATTATTATCTAGCAAGATCGGTCACTTGTGTTTGGTAGTACATATTACTTAGACAATTAAAACTTGTTTGTTAGTCCAACCTGCATAACTAACTACAGCTTGGCCAGACGAATAATTTACGATTATATATATTTGCAATTAACAATGTAAAGTTATCCAGCGTAATGTGACTTATTCGTAAAGAAACACACAACATAAATCGTCTTTCGACACTAAACCAGTACAAGAAACCTTTTAAAATATGCCACACAAAATGAACTTCAGATTCCCTACCCTAACACTAGGATCTACTTGTTGAGGTAGCTGTATGCAGGAATCATTTTCAAATTTGCATGCAAACAGCTGATGGCATGTTCGACATTAACTAGTTGTCGGAGCCTTAAGTACCTGCTAGGAGCCACAATGTTGATTTTCCCTAGAATGTAAGAGAAGCTCATCAATACGCCTGTAAGTTGACGGGTAATCAGGAAGTACGTAGACGATGTCATTGATACGGATAACAAACATCAGAGGGAGTAGAATGCAGCCTTGTGGTACCCCTTAATTTTTGTAAAAAGGTGCTGAAAAGGATGCGTTAGTTTTTATTACAATTTTATTACCGACACCCCAATATCATTCGCGATTTCGGCCCGAAAAACTAACTGTCAGAACAAGATGTCAACCTTAAACGAGCTATTGGTCAGCGCAAGCGAAAACGGTTTAACACATACATCATTCTGTAAAAATAGCAGTAGATAAAATTACAACGTTTCAAAATATGTTATACCCAGTTGTTTCATACATCCTAAGTCTCTTTATTCCCATCAAAATATTTTAGCCTATGATAACGTATTACCTGACGATAAGCGTTATAAATCGCTTGTGTTATGTTCCAGTTCTTAAAGCCTACGTTTTCTCAATACATTATTTATTTTCCTTCAGCCGATGTATCAAGCAATTTTGTTGTACAAGCGTTGGCTTTTGTTTTTCTTGTGATTTTTGTTTCTTATCTAACCTTATTAATTTGCCTA
Organism: Anopheles maculipalpis; assembly: GCF_943734695.1. Classification (NCBI taxonomy): domain Eukaryota; kingdom Metazoa; phylum Arthropoda; class Insecta; order Diptera; family Culicidae; genus Anopheles; species Anopheles maculipalpis. The sequence continues at coordinate 45,635,777 of NC_064872.1, read as the reverse complement.
CGGATATGTATCGATGTTGCTTTTGTTTGTTGGTTTAGGTATAACTTATTCATCGTAGCAGGATATTTACAGTTAACAAACTAACTTTTCTTTTCTAGCGCATATCTCCCTCATTTTGCTTTGCAGTTCTAAATTGTTGCCAGCGTAGCTTTTTTTTGTTTACATACTCTTGAAAAAGAACACAATTCACAAATACATAACCCAATAATTACGAGAGCATGTATGCAAAACAGAACCTACGTGTAAGGAACGCTCGAAAAAAAAACAATTACTCTAAACTATTGACTTTCTTCTCTATTCTATTGACGGTATGTTTTCATTACAAACGTCATATTGTTCCAAGTTCCAAAATAATAACTGCAACAGCTAGCACTACAATTATATACATCCTGTAATGTGAAAAAACTTCGAAACAAATGGCTCCATTCACTCCCGTTGTTGATATTTCATAGCTGTCGTCATTGCGATTACCGCTTATTATCAAATCTGTAACAGAAAATGAAAAAAAAAATATATGTTAGAACTTGATTTTATGTTGACACTTTGGGGGAAAAGAGAAGTTTTTCATTTTCTTTTTATACTCTACGATTTTGGATTACAAACCCACAAATGAAAATGGTTTAATATCCAATAATCATTTTTATTAGAGTTCTGAAATCGAAAATTATTCATAACCATAAGCTAGTATGGAAAATGAAACATCATACCTTTTCTCTTGCTGTTACTGTCCAAATCTTCATCTATAAAATCATTGGATTCGTAGAAATTACTTCCTTTCCGTGATTTATCTAAAATATAAAATAGAAATATAAAGAGTAAAGTTAAAAAATACTACAAATGCTGCACAACTAAATTACTCTGCTTCTTCATCTGGTCCAAACCAGCTGCTAAGTCATGCCTGCCATGGCTTATTGAATGACTTATTGAAATTGATCAAAGCGGCTCTGAGTTGATTTTGTTGGTGAATACATCAATACTACATAGTTTTATCTACGGTACGCATAAGGGGGAAAACTGTCCGGATGAAATTTGGTACAAGATATTGCCTTTCGTGACGGACTTGCCGAAAAAATTCACTAGCATTACATTTAACATTACATTAATTACATTACATTACATTAATTCATTGCAAGTGAAGATATGGAAAGATTGCTTGTTTTGATGCATTCCATGAAGATTTCAAACTATATTTTCCCAAAAAGGGATCTCATATTCAAAGTGAAGCAAATCAAAATGTACTCGGTTTTGACAAAAAATAATTTACCTTTTTTCTGGTATAAACATGATGATTTATTTTAAACACAATTTGACATTTCACCTGATCGTCCCTGTGAATTATGTCAACTTTTATTATCCTCTTCATATTATTCCATGATGACATAAGCAGCAATATGGTCATGAAAAAATAGGTGTTGAAGCAAGCTAGCTTTTTTTACATGCTTGTTGACTTTTCGGGGCTAAAATGCTGCTTGTCTAAATGCTGTTTAGCGCAGTTGTTGAGAAGGTTCAAAAGAGGATTCTAGAGAGGTGTTTGGATTGAATTTTTATTGAGCAAAAATCTAATATAAGATTCTGTGCGGAAACCCGTTAGTTTTGGTTACTTTGAGCTCTTGTTAGGTAAGCAATTAATTGTAGATAAGTTTTTACCGAACGTAGTTTATATTGCTTCATTATGCGTTTGACGCAGTCATAAATTTGTATGTTTCAACTATTTATCTACTTTCAGGTTCTAAGAGCAAAATCCTCAAAATTTATGAAGATTTTGTTGCTCTACAAGTGCATCCTAGCGCTCCACAGGCATTAAATCGTGCTGCCTTTCGTGAAAACCACAGTTCCATTTTAACAACAGATTTCTCGTTGCTCGAGGAAATTAAGACCATACCAAATGATCTTCGTCCGAAGGTAGATCCAGGCATTTTCATGAACAAGTATGATCTTCTTCTTCTTCTTCTTGTTTTAACGACCGTAAAGTCACGCCTGCCATCGAATAGCTCACTAGATGCCGATGCCACGTAGTTGTATAGTCAGTCCTCACTAAATAAGCCAGTACTACATTGATCATCCTCTGAGGAGGGCACTATTTTACGCACTATTGATGATAACAGCGAGACCTTCGGACCAGTACTTCATCTTCACTGATAGCCTTAGTGCTATTTAAGCTCTGAGATCTCCGAAAGCTGTTAAGAGCCTAGATTTTCTAAAAATCATTGAACTGCTTGGCTCAATGTTCGATGAGGCGTTTAGGATCTCGCTAATTTGCGTGGCTCGCTAATTGTGGAATTTCCGGAAATGAGAAGGCTGACTCACTGACCAAAACAGGCGTCAAAGAAGGCGCTTTTTACGGCCGACCTATCTCGACCCAGGAGTTCCTTCGCTTTCCACAGCAAATTTTCCTGTCTCGCTGGCAGAGCATGTGGGAGGCAGATGAACTCGGGTGTTTCCTTTTCTCGATCTCTCCGCAAGTGTCCCTGCGGCCTTGGTTCAATGAGCTCTCTGTAGACCGGTCATTCATACGAATGATGTCTCGACTGATGTCGAATCATTTTGCGTTGGATGCTCATCTTCAGCGTATAACTCTGGCTCAGACAAAAGTGTGTGGCTGCGGTGTCGGATTCCACGATGTGGATCACCTTCTGTGGTCCTGCGTGGAATTTGAAACCGCAAGACCCTCCTTGATGAGCGCAGTCGAGAATATCGGTAGACGACCGGGTACAGAAATTAGAGAAGTGTTGGCTACCAGTGACCTCCCCTACATGAGGATCATTTACCGATTCGCCAGAGACAACGGTCTTGTCCTATGATTCCACATCCCTAGTATCCTTCCAATCCTTATTCGTATTCCCCAATTCCTTTTTTGTTAAATGTTGTGTTGTCTATGTTTTAAGTGTATTTTTTGTAGTGCCACGGGTGATCCGATGACTGGGCAACAGCACTCGAGGGCGATTCCAACACTGCCGAAAAGGGAGGCAGGCGTTGTTCACAGTACAGTGTTCTCTGGTCCAGCTTTGACAAAACGAGTTTGACAGCGTTGGCGTTGGGTTCGGAGTGTTTGGCAGGTTCAGTCTCGAGAGTAGTGAAGTCGCTTTCGTTGACTAGATTCAGCTTGAAATGTCATTGCTGCACTGCACTGGAGAACACTGTACGCAGACAAATAAATGTGCTGTCTTAACAATGTTTATTTGTTTGTTGCAGTCGAGACCAAGCCAAAAAGGTCAGCAATAGAACGGCCACAACACAATAGCCAGAAATCGTAAACAAAAAACAACCAACCATCATCGATACAATAACCGCAGCAATAGTACCGGACCATCATCTACCAATATCATCACCATCATCATCATCATCATCAGCACCACCACTCATCCACGATCGAGTATGCCCGGGATAAGCCAAACGACAGGAAGGAAATGCCTTGTGACATTTTTGTAAAAAAAAAATCGTGTTATTCTTATTTATATTCTTGTTTATGTTATTTAGTCAACACAAGCGGTGTCGACAATACGGCGTCGAACCGTCATACTAAATTAAATAAATAAATAATTTATCTAATTTTACCCATATGTATTAATATTTAATCATGAACTATTTACCTAACAGGGTTTTCACGGAATTTACAGAAACATTCAGCGAGTTAACATATTATGGATTCGTTCGGCGCGCTATTGATGTGTTCGGTTGGTTGTGTTTATTTGATATATTTTTTATTACAATTCAATAATATACTCGCTGCATATGTCAATAAAATTCCTGAAAACCCTGTTAGGACAGCCCGCTTTGTCACGAATCTTTATTACAGTGTTAAGGCCGGGCTACATTGATCGTACTCCTGAGTGTAATTTTTGTGAACGCATACGCCATCTAGCGGCGGCGGGTCGAAGCTAGAGGCTGGTATAATTTATCTGTCAAAAAGCGTTTTGGGTCGAGGAGCCTATAATTTTGATCACAAACCAGTAAACAAACAGCTCGGTGAGTATGTTCGATATTTTGTCGTGTATGTTTTTTTGAAAATATGTGGTAATTTAACATACATATTGTATTTCTAGCCATGGAACAAGCAGGAAGCAGTGGACGCAATGAAAAAATAGTAAGTACAACTGTTTTTAACGAAAATTGTGTGTGTGTGTGTGTGAACTGTTGTCTGTGAATCGCCGGCTCGGCTCGGGGCCGCAATTGAGCTGAACATTTTATTGAAAAATGTAGTGTTTGTAGGTTTCACAAGTGCTTAAATAATTTGTTGTAGGGTTTGTCCATCTATTTCATCATTTAAACTACATTGCAGAGTGTGTGAAACTGGTTGTTCGTTTTGGTATTGTAGCGGTTTTTAGTATAGAGCGAGTTTTTTTATTCATGAGGAACGGCTTTGTCATATTGCTTGGTAGAACTTTTTTTTTTATAAAATTGTAAGCAAAATTTACCGGCCTATTTGTATACATTTAATATAAAAATAGCACGTGTTATTATTATCACTGTGGTTCCGGTGTGACGGCTAGCATGACCGAATTATCACGCGATTGTCGACCTTTCTGTTGTTTTAATTTAAATTAAAAAAGGGAAGTATTTAACTGAATTTTCTTTTTCATTCCAGGATCATGAAATGACGATTTGCCCCGCAGTACTCGGCGTCCTGACCTGTAGCAATTTATTGATTTTGATCAACATGTCAAACGGCATACAGACAGCCTGGTCGAAAATTGATGAGACACCAAGCATGAATAATTTTGGCACTTAAATTATACCCACATCTAGCTTGCGCTGGTCGCCGCCAGATGCGCTAGTGAATATAAAAATTACGCTTGCGAGTACGATCAATGTAGCCCGGCCTTTAGAATGTTTCGTTTACTAGCACTGATCTAAATGTAGCCGTTCTCACTGGCCTGTCACAGCTCCACCTGTCGGACGCTAGCGAACTAAGCATTTATTCGGTACACTTAGTTGCTCGCCATCATACGCGGAATGTTAACACAAAACATTCTCATTCCTAAATTGCTATTCCTGAAAGTGAGAATGTTGACACAAGAAGTGCTTCTCCATTTCCTTTTTAATTTAACTACTTCCATACTCCATAATAATTTTCCATACTTTACACAATCGTAGCGATTTGAACTCCAATCCTGCTGTGTAAAGACCAGCAACGCTCTCGCCTCTACCGCTGGGTAGCCCTTAACTTCATCTCAATGTTCATACAATTATAGCCAAGTTATTGTCGTACAAGATTGATGCACCAAAACTAATTCAAGCTTTCAAATTTTATATGCTCTTGAACGTGGCAGAAAAGCTAGAAACAAACTATGGCTTCCGACTTATAACACGGTCTACAGAAGCAATGCACCCATATACTTCTTCTACTTCTTCTTTTTGACTTAACGACCTCCGGGGTCACGCCAGCCATCGAATAGCTTAATAGACTTGCTTATACCACGCAGTTGTGTTGTCAGTCCTCACTACGTGGGGACGGTCCGGATCGAGACAAGACAGGACCGCGGTCGTGTTAAGATTGTCGCCGCTGTCACTTCTACCACCAGGCCGATTCATATAAGATGTGAATAGTCTGAATACTTTTGATCAGTATATCCTGCTGAACAAAACAAAACATATTGTAGTGCAGGGTTTTATAAATATTTCTTTAAGGACCACCGTATTGCTAATATAGTAACCAATATTAGTTATACTCCTAACGCGGCCCGGTAGTGAAGGCGAAAGTGGCGCCGTTCTTTGGGTCATGGTTTAATTCCTATCCTTATCCTCGTAGTGAGGACGTGATAACGGCAAATCTAATAATTTTTGCTGGCTGGTGTGACTTTACAGGGTGTTAAGCCAAAAAACAGAAAAAGAATCTCCTTTGAATATGTACCCAATCCCGGACTCCCAAAATCGAATAGACCGTATCGCTGAAGTAATTACCATGTCCGACAATGTTTGTTTGTATGTCGTTCCTTTTCCTTCTTTGTCCGATGACAATTATTATTGTTAACATTAATCACCAGGTTCATGAGCTTAAAGTACTGAAATAATCATTAAAGGCATCATCTCTGGACAGTCCTATCTTTTTCCAAAATCAAACAACTGGTTTTGATATTAAACAAAGTTTATGATGCAGGCCTGAACTAAACATTAACTTTCTTACAAAAATAAAATTTAAACGACTAACCGAAATCAAACGAAATTGAAAAGTTTCTATCGATTTTTTTCACCACACAGTGCTAATGCAAATATCAATATTGCAGAAGCATACAAAAAATACCAAAAATTATCATCCAATTTGCTACGCTCATTTTCCACCAACAAACAATCCAATTGGAATCGTCTCAGATTTCACCGGTTTTCATTTAACAGCACAACAAATTCACCGGATTAGATTCTCGCACCAGCAAAGGAGGACAAAAAAACTATAAAGGGCTAGTGCTGTTTTTATTATATCTCATTTTATTCGACGGCCAGAAAACAAATTTTACTCTTCCTGTTCCAAACCAAGGGTCCCATAGGTAAGACATAAAAGAAAGACCAAGCAAAAGGCTTGCATGTCTCCAGGGAGTTGTTTAGAGCTCGCATTCGGACGATTCTTGCCAAGGTTGGGGGGGGGGGTGGAATTTCTCCGCCGAATGGTGTACCGTCATTTACTTTTACAAAAAGAAAGCTACACTGTACAGTGATTTTGACATCGCCACGCATAACAAAAATCAACAAATATTATACACCTAAATTAACAGTGTTGTACAGAATCGGACTTTCAGATGTGCGTTAAATTAATTGTCTATTGAATGCAACAAACCAGTGGGTTTTTGTATCAGCAAAAAGAGTTCATGATTTTTCCCAGACATATTGTGGCACCTTCTGTCTTGAGAACTTTTTTTTTGTTCATCACTGTTTTCTAGCTAGCGTTTGCCATTCGTTTTCGTTCCCGGTTTGACATGGAAACAAACAAACAGACGCAGACCGAATGTGTACGTGTAGATACCGTAAGTTAATACTGACGGAAGGCCTTTGTGACCTATGAAGTCATAAAAAATGCTGCACATGTGTAAAGCCGTGTCTAATGAGTATTATTTCACAAATGAGGTTTGGCGTCTTGCGCCATTCGACTGCCGGAACCGAATTGACCTTACCGCGCAAGGAATTACCATGTTCGACTTTGTTTGTTTGTGTGTCCTTCCAATTCTTTCTTTGCCCGGTCCAGCCGGACCAAACCAATCCTGCCCGACAGCAATCACAAATAACTTGTAATTTTGTACAATCGTACTATGCAACTAACATGTACCTAATTGTTGGCCATCATCATTTGCGCTACAAAATGTGCGCATATGTTTTTTGGGATAGCGAAATTGCTCACGAACGAAAACGGAAAAAGAAAACAAAACAGGAAACATTAAATGTATTGAATCTCATTCCGCCATGGACTAAATTGTACCATAGTGTACGATCGGCCATATTAAATATAATTAGTCTGCATGGCTAGCCAATAAGAAGACCTAGGCCATGAGATTTCACAGGTCATTTGCATGTTGTTGTTGTTTTTTTTTTTTTCAAATACAATACAATCTATTTCGTCTACAAAAATAAATCTCCACACAACGACTCATTTCTGCTTTCTACAATTTAGTAAAACCAAATCCCGACAACTGTTTCTAAAATCACAATGTACCCAAATAGAAATGGCTTACTGTTGTGTAGTCCAGTTTGCAGTTCCACCAAGTTCCTCGTGGTGAAGTGTAGTATTTCAACCCTTACGCTGATTGTAACACAGTAACACATACACATAATTCCCTGTGGGTGTAGCGTTTAAACGCCTTTTCTACTTGACATTGACACCTCCGCCCAGAGAGGTATTTCGTTCATTAGTTTGAAAGAGGTTGCGGCTTTGGTTCTATTATTTCTATCGCTAGCTAGCTCCTCGCCAGCCCATTCGGTGGCCAGTAAATTTCACTAATTCCCCAGTGAACCACTCCTGAGTGGTTGAGTTTGCTGCCCCAATGCTGCCGTCGGGTTGCGTTTCACTTTCATAACGAATTGGGCTTTTATGTGCCATTTTACTTTCACTCAATTTTGCACCGATAAACAATACCGTGCACATGCCTGCTAGACGTTGATCGGCTTGCCGTCCATTCGGATTCTTTATGGTTTTATGGGACGGAAAGCCAAAACCAAAATCAGAAGCGTTTAGCCTTGTGGGAAAAATATGGAACCGCCAACGTTATGGCGCATTTCATTAGGATGGCCATATAGTTCATGCCCGGGAAAGATCTCGTGAAGCCTAACACTACTTTTAGCGCACATCAAACGAATATACGTCATGCAGATCATAAATTCCACGTCTACCAAACGGACGGACGGACGGACGGAATGCCATAGCATGTGCGAGCTAGGCTCACATTTCTGCCAGCGTAGCCGCGGCTATCGCGTGAAAAATGCCTCATTTTCACAGTTCACAATTATATTTTTATTGTGATTAATGATGAATGCTGGTGGTTGAATCACTGCGCTAATGCTTCAGGATGTCCGTAGTTGTACATCGCATACGACAAGCAACAAATATCGCCAACGAACAGTCAAATGAACGTTCGCACGCATCCTTGCCCTGCACGCGCGTTGTAATTTAAACCCAATTTTTCCATCCCCGCCCAAAAAGGGGCAAGCGTCTGATCTGATGGCGGAATAATTGCTTTGAATTGTTACAGAAGTGAACGCCGCACCATACGAATCGAGCCGCTACTAACCCGGTTGATTGCTCTATCACAATAGTGTGTGCTATCATCATTAATCTTGATTTGGTTAATGACTGTTTTAACGCTGATTAGTGCAGTTTTTTTTTTTTTTACAAACATTCGCTATGTTTTCTATGTTGTAAATGTACGATCAAGATGTACCACCATCGAAGGACTTTTCCATCACGGTGTATGAATTATGTGGTTGCCGCCTAAAACTACAAACACATTAAATACAGCTTGCTTCACGTTGCTTGATTGGGAGCATAAAATTGGCTACAGTCAAGTGTTTTAACATATACTATAAACCTTTCATCATCCTTACTTACTTCTTCGCTTGCCATCAACAGCTTCCACTGAGTTGATTGCACTTTTTGGTAGCTCTGAAAAAGGAAAATATCAATCATTTTATTAAAGGTGCGAATAAACAGATATTTTGGAGTGCAATGTAAGCAAAATAAAAGCGTGTCTCGTATTTTGTTCGCATAGGTGTTTGGCAGTTCATAATTTGATAATTTAGCATTCCTTTATATATATTTTTTTCTGTTAAAATTCAAATCATCTGGAAAAGCTATCTTTTCCCGCCCGAACAGTATCAAGATTCGCTCTGCTTGGAATAAAAAAAAACATTGACAGAAATCGTGTTTGTCACGCGACTACAACGAAAATAACAATCCGGAAAAGAATTGCTTAAACGAACCACATAACAAGATTTTGCTATAGCAAACTGAAGCCGTTCAGGAGGGATTTGTTGTTCGCACAAAACGTAGGGCAAATGAAACTGGCTTACTGTATAGTTTGATGGTTCCATCCGTTTCCCCTAGGGAATTTTTGGCGATACATTTGTAGGCACCAAAATCGGCCTGGCTCACAACCTTGATGCTCAGCTTCATCACCACTTTGTACGCGTTGTCTATCAGAACCGGCTCGTACTTGCCACCTGCAAAAAATAGTGGGGAGAAAAATGAGAAAAACAAACAGAGAAAAACTGTTTTTGAGAGCTAAAAAAAAAAAGGCAAACGGTATGAAAATCGGAACATTGCTGGGACGTGCCAAATACATCCAAAAAGCTTACTTGTTTCACACCGACCGCTAAAATTTGCATAATTATTCAAGAAGAAGAATCTGCCTCTTTTGCCAGACGGTTTACTCTTTTAGGAACCAGAATCTTTGGTTTTCCTACAGGTAATTTGATCATAATACACCTACAATCTCACACGTGTCGTAGGCAGAGCAAAATGCTGCAATAAAACGAATGCATTTTCCTGCTGATCTTGACGATTGTCTAGTCACTTTCCTGAGCATATTTTATTCCATCCACAAAACTAACAAACCTTTAAAAAAGGATTACATTTGTGCTAAAGATTCTCGTAAACTTTCTCCAAATCTAAACTAATCCAAAGATTGGACCACAGATCGGTAGACGAAAACAGAAGCTACATATTCATCATGCTAACTTCTCTAGCTAGAAGATCATAGCGAGCAATCGTACCGTTGCCGGCATGGTAGCGATACAGTAACAGAGCCGACCTCAATGCCACAGCAACTAATAATGTGGCATTAACCTAATTTCAACCCAATTAAGATATTACTTTCGACACAATGTCTATCGCTTTCACGGTACTGTTACGACGGTGTGCTACCACCCCGAGAAAGAAACTGTGGAAAGAAAAGCTACAAACCACGAACCACAAACTGTGGTCAAAAACGGACTAGGAAGTATCGGAAAACGCAGCGAGCATAAATTATCCTTATCAAATCATTTATCCTAAATCCTGTCGCCATGCCTTGCCTTCTAGTAGCATTCAGGTGCCAGTGGTTCCAAGGGACCGAAGTCGATTCGAGTTAATCTCTTTTCACTAGTAGTCTCGTGTTCCACAGCTAGCCAAATGGAACTGCTTCACGGAAATCAAAGGTAACGAACAAACTAATGGGTTAGGCTAAACTGTCAGCATTTCGTCTTAGATGGAATTGTTTCTTAGAAACGTTTAATAATAAAGTTTCCGAAAGAAACCATTCGTGGATGCCCCATTCGTGTACAGGATGTAAATATCCTAAAACATGTCCATGTGTTGTCGCCTTCCGAGTTCAGGTATGGGTGCAAAACATTCATGTGTGTTGAATATAATTTACAGTGTCATTTCAATTATACACCCCGGTGCACACATTAGTGAAACCGAACGTGGCCTCCAATATCATTAGCCATTGTAACCTTCGTTTGACAAACGTTGCGTACCAACCATTAACGTTTGGTAAGGTTTAGCATCATTTCTTTACGGCGAACCTTCATCTACGTGGATATGAATGACACTAAAAGCAAACTTATCTACCGCCTAGACCTTGAACTAATATCAAGATTTTGTCGCTTACCCTACGACACTTGAAATGTATACATACATGAGCCATTGATGCACCGGCCTGTACGCAGCGCAAGCTTCGCAATCGAGCGCACGTACACCGGTAATGGTGTGTTACGGTTTCGTTTTTCCCGAAGACAATAAGAGCAAAACAAACTATTTTGTTTGCTCTCCTGCTCTCTATACGCTTCTCTCCGCCCCAAACACCCATTACCATTCACTTATCCACTGATAACAATCCCTGCGTAACAGGGACAACTCCCTACACCGCCTGGTACCGATCCCTAACGTTGAAACGTTGCTTTCCATTTCGCAATTCACACAACCACCCGAACATTGGTACATTTGCTCTTTGACAAAAGAACCCCTACACAACATCTCCAGCCAATTTGTTTCCCTTAGCACGTAACATAGATGTAATCAATGAAACGTGATATGTTAAAAATTATGATAAGAAACTATCTGACGTAGGCTCGATTTTAATTCACTTTACAAGGTGTGCCGTTGCGCTAAAAAACGCTCCTACAAACTGCATCAACCAACAGGAGAAATTATAAGCTGGACAATTTTCAGTAAATTACACAGCTTTTGTACAGTTTCGAAACGAATTTTCAACATCACTTACCTTGCGGCACAATATCACCCTTTTCGCGGGTCCAGTAGTTAATTGACTTGGGGTATGCTTCCGAGTGACACTCGAGAGTCATTCGCTGACCTTCAACCGCTCCGACCAGCTGATTGGGAACCCATATCATTGGTGGAACTATAAGTAAAACAGTGGCCAAACTTATTGATACGCAACCCGCTCACACGACATCATTGACCAGCTGGTATTCGTTGGTGGTTCGATACTTACAGTGCACTATCAACATTACCCGTTTGCTGACAGATGGGGGAACTCCGTTGGAAGCAATACATAAATACGCTCCCATATGCAATCTGTTCACCTTTGGTATTGTAAACGTTGGGCCTTCGACGGACGATACTGTGGGAAAGAACAGGAAGAGATAAGGGATTAGACAAAAACAATTAATGCAAAGTCATCAGGAAATCATCCAATGCAGGCAAAGGACATCCGTTAAAGCTGCGCACACCCAAACTCAACTGGTTTGGTCATACATATCTACTGTCAGCGAGGATTTGTGGATTTGGCAAACGTTTGAAACATCTCCCCTTTTCTGGGCCGGAAGATTCTCAGTGCATCAGGAATGCTCAGGAGCTGCAAATAACACCAGGAATTTGAGTCACACCACAGCATTGAAGCACACCAGCATACCAAAGGATTCTTAGGACCAACCGTCGTAAGATAAAGGAATTCGTAACAGCATAGCATCATGCTTGCTATTGCTTACTTTCGACAGCCCATGCCGGGAAGGAAGGACGCTTACTTATACTAAAAGGTGCTTTGTCTCCTTAGCTTTGGCGTAGGGCTGGTGTGAATGATAAATTTTCAATTGGCTGGAAAATTGGATCTGGGAAATAAACTTGTCATAAAACAAAATTATTTTTCTGTTCCCTCATGCTCACTTTGCTGAGCTGTGTCACATGGCCGTTTAGTGCCACGTTTTGGTGAACCCGTTATTTTGAGGGCGTTCTTCAACTAGTAAACATAAGCAGCTGATTTGACGGAGAAGACAACGGAGAAACAAACTCGCAAACGAAAATATTATCAAATTCAAAACTGTTACACTTTTTCGTTTTTTTATTTGTGCACGCTTAATCAGCCATATGTGAAAATGTGAAAATTATTCAAACATTCACTTTACTGCAACAGATCGCAGGCGTTTTATTTTCACCCTTTAGTTGACTTTTCCACCTTGAGACATTTTTTATTGTTGTTGTCAGCATGAGCTAGCAAATGCGGAGAGACTCAGACGATCGAAAATGAACAAATCGATTGAAACTGCTCCATGTTGCGACCTTCGGCAGCACATGCTTCATCATTTAACGCTGACTATTATCTAGACTGTTGAACCAAACCGCTGATTGTGACATCTTCGGCTTCGGGAAGTGAAGATGTATCAATACTGATGGGAAAGTCGTTCGAACAACATTCGAACCGTAAAATACCTTAACAAACGACAATTCTGAGTCTATTTCACTTACATTCGTGTTTCCGATTTGCTCTATCATCCACAACGTGGTAGTTGTCGTTCACCATGGTTCACCTAACAACCACGCGCCGCTACACACAACCGACCACTTTAATCCGAGCGTGGTACAAGTGGAAACAATAAAATGTGAAAATTATTTGCCAAAATACGACGGTAAATTAGCACAATTACAGATTTTCCGCGCTTTACCGTCCATACACACGTACAACCTATCATTTGGCAAGTCAGGTCAGGGTTGCATGAAGCTGCTACCGTTTACCAAACAAATAATTCATTTGCACCCATTCGTTAGCTCGCCTGATGACCGATGGGAATGTGGAATTGGTTTCAGCGTACTGACAACGATTAGGCTGACTTTCTCGTTTCCAATCACCGACAGCATTCGCTCTCAATCAAATCAAGCTTAGCATGATTGGCGTTCTGAGTGTACCCTCGGTGGGCGATTGTTTATTTTTGTAGGCATAAATCTGTGTTTCTTTCTCAATGAAGCAGTAGCAGCAGCAGCAGCAGCAGCAGCAACAGCAGCAGCAGCAGCAGCAGCAGCAGCAGCAGCAGCAGATAATAAGAGTCAACTGCTAACTAAATTCAATCGACACGGGAGTTTTGTTTGCTAAACCGAAGCCACCACTACACAAACAGCTACCATTTGCCAACCCCCTTGCCACGTGTCACTACAGCTCAACACAGCGCAACGAGCTATTATTGAAATTAAACTCATCTCACCGATTCGTATATCACACTCGCAGGATGCAAACATATCTGAAGTAATACGAGCACTCGTGATGCCCCTGTGATAAAAGCACCGGAATCCGAAGGGCTGGAAAGGGGTTTGGAAATAAAACGCCATTGATAAACAAGCTTGATGTGCCACTCCTACAGACTCCCGCACATCACAGGCCAATAAATTATATAGCCCATCAAATATCATTGCTTTACATCTCGACGCCCTTGTTACCGTTGCCAATTCTTTTTTTTTCCAACTCGATACTTTTCAGCTCTTCTTTACCTTTCCAGCAACACTGCCTGCCCAATAACTCTGCCACATTCTCACACGGTTTTACAGCTGGTTTTACACACACACACACACACACTCTGGAAGGAATACACTCACAGCAAAAAGTTTCAAATTTAATGGCTGTGCACATAAAAATACGGTGTAGTTTAAATTTATAGCAAAACCTGTACCAAACCAATCGTTCTAGTTTTGGTCCGGTTTTGCTTCCATCGACTTATGACGCCGGGTAGTTCAACAGTTTAGTCCTTTGGCCATGATATCTGCACACACACACACACACATATACCACTTATTGAAGAGCATTTTGTTTTATCGTTCTGACATCATGTACAAACACATTCGTAAATCATTTAGTAGATTTATACCAATTTTATTTATTTGTGAGTTACTTTTGCCCGAAGCGCGCACAAGAAACATCTGCCACCACTCACCTTGTTCACCGTCCTGCAGTGAAATGTTATCGCCAGCCTCACGGCGCCACACGATTGCTGGGGCAGGCGATCCAACGGCAGCACATCGTAACGTCACGTTGCTGCCCTCCCGTACGACCATATCAGTGCTCGTTGGATAGTCCAGAATGTCTGGTGGTACTGAAAATTCCAAACATACATTCAGCAGTTTATGATTATCATCAGGATGTTAACTATGTACTTCAAAAAAAAAAAAAAAAACAGTTGTCCGAATCGAACGAAATGCAATCAAACGAATGACGGAATCCTTCCATATGCAGCGATCGTTTTTACGTATTGTTAGAAACCAATCATTTACATGCTAGCTGATTTTTGCTTCTTTAAACGATCGATCTATATGGCATGGTAGTACACAATTTAAAATCATGCAATACACAGCACTATTCACCACAGTATTCTATGATTTAACTCTAGAACTTGCCGGGCTTTTCAACCTTACTAGAACCGCCATATGGGACAATTTTGTCCCATACGTTGTATACACCATATTTTTACATGTTTATCATTAACAATGGGTTTCTTGTGGTAAAATAACTCAAAAACATCATAATTAGGTATACTAAAGCTTTCTTAGCAACTCAAATCGAATTGAGGCAATCGTTTGATCATATCAACTGCGCAACCAAGGATATCAAGGCCAGTTTATTTTACATTAATTTTAAATTATAGGACTTTTAGTGATAAACACTTATAATAATTCCTCAGAGGGTTGGATGACAATAAATCTAGGCTTAAAGCTATAAATTATTTTCAAAATCAAGTGATAAGTAGGGTTTTTATGACAATAAAACAAATCTTTTGTTCTAAGCTGTTTGGGTCTACGCGGGCGTCTGTGGCACCCTTTAGAAACATTTCAAAAATTCGATGTCAATACAGCTCTAAATGGTTTAAACCGGAGGACAAAGCTTTTTTCGAAAGCAAAAGGAAAACCTACATTAATTATTTCAAGCATCTATAACACATCTTTAGGTTTCTTGGCATCAGGACAAAATATTACATTGCTTCATTGCATTGCAGAACCCAGCTCACATGAAACGCATACGTACGAAACTATTTTAGTACATTTTTTACATACTGGTCTATTACATGTGAAGCATTCGTTAGCACTTTTACCCTTGTGTCATTTAAACCTGGCTGCGCCGACTAGAATTTCCAGCACCTGACACAGGCAAGTTAGCGTTGGCGCTCTTATTTTTAACGTACTCTTTGGCAAGTTCTTCGTCTAGTTTGAAAAGAAAATCGCGGCTAGATATCTTTTCTTTTGTAAGTTTTTTGTGCAAGACCCAAGCATTGATTCCCGCTAAATTCAGAATATTAAAATATAAGTAAACAGATCATCTTCTACCAGCACTTTTCACGGAGTACTTTCTACACATTTAGTCAACTACAGTACTGAACAAAATAAATTCTACGCTTTAACTATTCTTTCTACATGCTCAATATTTCCTTCAATGTAAAAGTTACAACAATGCTATCTTTAGGAAAGTTTTTATCCTATTATCAAGCAATTATGTTGTAGAAGTGAAGTTATTATAATTATGCATGACTTTTTAAATATATGCTATCTTTCAGGAAAGGATGAGGATCGGAATGGACAAAATAAATCATACACTAGATTTCTCATTGACAAGTTAAGCTTATATCAAATATCTCCTTTTATTTTGACCACCCTTTGCCTTCAGCAACGCTTCCAATCGACAAGGCATTCTTTCAACGAGATTCCGTAGATATTCTGAATCCATTTTCTCCCATGCTGTTTTCAAAACATCAAAATAGTCGTCTTTGTTGGAGATCGATGTTTTGTCGACTTTATTGTCCAAATAACACCACAAATTCTCTATCGAATTCAAGTCGGGAGATTGGGGTGGCCATTCGAGCACCTCAATTCGGTTAGTTTTGAAGAACGCAGTTGTTTTTTTAGTCGTATGTTTAGGGTCGTTGTCTTGTTGAAAAATGTAATTTGTTTCTAGGTCAGTTTTCAATAGTGAAACCTCCAAATTTTCTTTCAACAAGTTAATATATACATCTGCGGTCAAAATCCCCTTGATATTCACTAAACCTTCGACTCCAGACCACGCAAACGATCCCCAAACCATAATGTTCCCCCTTCCATGCTTTACTGTCTTCTGAATGTATAGTTCCTTAAGTGCGTCACCGGATCTGCGCCATACCCTGGATCGACGTGTTTGTCCAAACAGCTCATACTTGCTCTCATTGCTCCACAAAACGCTTTTCGAAAGGTCTATGGACATCCAGGCGTTCTTTTTTTTTGACAAATTCCAATCTCTTCCGTTTGTATTGCATGCTTATGAAAGGGCACTTCGATGCCAAACGTATGGTACGGCGATCGACATCCAGATTTATCGTTTCCTTAATTTACCTGGAAGACAACTTAGGGTCGTTCGCCATCCGAATTATTCTCGCATCATCACGACGGGTCGTTACGCGATGACGTCTTTGTCCAGATAAGTTGCGCACAATTCCAAAGGTTTCGTGTTATTTCCAGATATGCTACACAGTTCCAATAGAAATTGAATATTTTTCAGCAATCTTCCAGAAAGCAATTTCTTTTTCTTCGATCGCTTATAACCAGATTTATCGCATCGAGCAAAATTTGTTGTCCTGACATTCTATACTTTTCATGTGACGCAATATTTTGATCCACTAGCTTTCCAGTAAAAGAACTGTCAAATAAGCCACAGGGCTGCTAGTTTTACAGTGCTGCCAGAACGTTAGTTAATTATCACGACAAGAAAAAATGTTTTTTTAAGTGATTTATTTTGTCCATGCTGTATGATTTATTTTGTCCATGCTTAAAAACCAACTGTTTGCTATAACGACTTCTTGTATGCATATAAAGCTTTTTTTTTTTCCTCTGCAGTGCTTAAAACTTTTATGAAAATACTATAATGCTTCCGAATAAATCATGGTTTTTATCTGAAAAATAAAGAAAATACTCCACTAAAAGCATTTTTACTTTGCGCGTATGATTTATTTTGTCCAGTACTGTACATCAGCTCCGTACTTGATGGAGTTTTATACAGGCACAGTTTCAGACTTTGATTTTCAGCGAGAAAATTCGTGTATTTTTATTGTTTTATTCGTATTGACATGCATTGTCACGAAAACACGTACACGCCAGTGCTGCCAGACTTGCAGATGCACATCCGAAATTAGTTCGCAGCACAACCATCACATCGTATTTTGCCTATGGGACAAAAATTTCCCATATGGCGGTTCTAGGTTAGAAATAATTGTATAAAAGGTATACACAATTTTGTATGGGCGCATTCGAAAGATCGTTAAAAATAAATAAAAGTCCGAAAATTCCACTGGGTTGTCACGACGGCAATCGGAATAATACTCCTTTTTCGAGTGCGTTGGGACAGAAAAGTCCCATATGGCGGTTCTAGTGTTAACGCGGTCGCTTTATACACACTAGTGAAGCGTTTGGGCAGCGAAACGTCTTCGAAACAACACTGCCAACATGTGAAAAAATACTACAATCATTTGTTTTGTTTCCACAACTGCAAGAACCAAGAATCCTTGCGTTCTTCCACTACACGTCAAAGTGCATTGTCATTGTCGATGACAGTGCAAAGACGTTTGGAGTAACTCCATACAATTGGCACAGCTCCAATGCCATTGTTTGAGAATGCTATATTACCTTTTATTTTAGCTTTACCTGTATACTTAAGGATTTTACTTTACCAAAGTTGCATGGCGAAAGCATTTGAAACTATTTATGGTGTTTTACTTCTTTAGTTGTTTTGCATCCTTGTCATTTCGTTCAACTTCTTTTCTGGGGATTTTCTTTTGGTTAGTTTCTTCAACAAAAAATGGTCGACCCACACGTCGATTCCATACGGTGACCAATTTGAATATCACGTGACTGCCGGTAGTAACTCGCGGCACAAAAGTAGCGTCCTGCACATTTCAATTCACTCATAATTATAATTCCTCTTTCGATACATGTATTGCATCAGTTTCTTCTTTTGCAGAAACTGGTCATGTTCCCACCACCATGACTCATTTCATTGAGCAAAACCATCATTTCCGAAACTGGTAAGACCATTTTGAGGCTTTTTTTGTTTCAGTACATAGTTAAAATCCTTACAATTATTTGCATTTAACGTGTATTTTGTGTTCAACCTTTTGATTAAATTTAAGCATATATGTACCTACAACATCCAGATATCCCATCTGGCTTTTCATTGGATCCGTATTGATTTGGCACATGTACCATCCTCGATCTGTTTCACGAATGTCCTTGATTCGCAGTTGCCAAGTTTTTTTCTCCGTATATGTAATGCCAATTCGTTTGTTCTTCGTAATGACATGATTTTGGATGGTGAGAATTGTCTGCGTGTCCACCCGTAACCATGCGACCTGTGTGAAAATAAAGCAAACAAATTAAATTCGTGCAGCAGCTTTTTAAGACAAATAAGACACACAAGCCAATAAGTGAAGAAGTCGAAAAAAATGCATTTGCATTGTTTATTGTGTTTATCTGTTTTGTACGTAGTCCCTGTATTTGTACATAAATAATTGATGATCTTCATTTTAGTAATCAAACCTTATAAGCACCTAGATCATGCACTACACATGTTAAGGTTGCTTCACGTCCTACAGCTGCCGTTACATTGGTAATAGGTGTGATGAATTTTGGATCGGTTATCACTGGAAGAGACAGAGATAAAAACAAAGAAAAGATTTTTTTTAACGCTTTGAATAGTGAGGATTGGCTCATAAAACAACTCTCAGCATATAATCAAGTTTATTAAAATGCTTTAAACACTTTGAACTAATCGCCACAGAACTCAACCAAAGCGCTATTAGCGCAGTACTATTTTTCGTTTAATAATCCACTCATTCTTTAGCACGGCAGCACACAAGAGAAGTTCCAAACGAGGTGCAGGTGCAGGAGTGAGTGCCTCGTCACGCAGCTGACAATTTATTAAACAGTCTAGTGGTGTATTTAACCGCTCTAATGAAAATCGACGTTTAAACGAAATAATTGAATGCACGATGGATGGTATCACATAAACAGTGCTGTGATGCAAAAACCTAACCGATACTCCTCGTACGGTTTCCGCCCAGACCGGTATGCTGTCCGAGAGGAGTATCGATGCATTGGAAAAAGAGAAACATCGTGAGCACTGCTGTGCAAAGTGGTGCAACTCGATAATTCGAATTTCCACATATTGAGTACAATTTCAATCTCCTACCTTTGGTCACCCCATCTACTGGATGCACGCACACATGCAGTTGAAGGGGAAAGACCTATTTGACTTTTCCATAAACCCACCGTATTTGTTTGACCGCCAATATGCACCTACACCAACAACTGTTGTCCGAGCGAACAGTTTTGGGCGCAACGGCAGTCGAACGAACCGTCTGTGTTTCTATATCAATTGCATTTCGAACCTCCGAAAGGATGAATCTGCATACAACAGTCGGTGTTCCATTCTAGACAGGTCTGGGTACGCAATTGGGTGTTTTCATGTTGATACGAGTGCCATCGGTTTGCACATTGCACAAACAAAACAAACGACGACACTTTTACGATTGAGCTGGCCACTACGTTTCGTGAGCTGGATACAGCAAACAATGCAAACATGCTTCTGCCAAGTACCTATTGCTGGCAGTGGATCGACATCTGTTGCTAATTTTGCAGAAAGTTTAATTTGTACAAACACCTAAAACGGCGTAGTTTTGCTGCTAAATAAGATAGCAGTTAAATTTACATTGCACTTTCATTTCAGCAGCTATCAAAAAAAAGGTTTCAAGATATCACCCCATTTATCTATCATTTTCGCTGTAAATATGAGTATTGTACAAAACATCAAATACAAATATAACGCATGATCCACATAGTAGGTATTTGTTTTTTTATTCGAGTGGAATTCCCTGACCGTATTGCTATCAATGAAAACAAATGAAAACAATTTCCCGAGCTTGCATCTAAATAGTTAGCAAATGAACAGTTTAAACCGATATCCTGTTGAAAAGAATGTTGTAAATCCTGTTCCTAACTTATGGACATTGTGCTGTCGGACGGTCATTCTGCATAACAGCAACGATGCTAACTGGCAAACCCCGTTCGTCAAAGGTGGTACACCAAAGGGTTGCGAGTAGCTCCCGGGCAGAATTACTCCGTAAACCATCGCTCGCTCTGCATGCTGGTCAGAGATCACTGTGTGGCGCAAAAACAGCAATATATAATAAACTGGAAAGCAAAAATCTGCCCTCAATTTATGTAATGGATTTTCTCTGCTCCATATTCCCTTTTTTTGTCAGCCCATTCATCTTTTCCTATCCGTTGGATGGGAACCTTCAAACAACTGGACGGCTTCTCGGAGCAACGGTATGAAACCGTCCGCACTGTATGCGCTCGGCAGATCCGTCCGGCCACTCGTCTGTCTGTTGTTTTTTTTTTTTTTTTTTTTAGTAGGATTTCACCACCAACATTCCATCACTCTCATTCATCTGGTCATTGTGATATTTTCACGACCCCGTTCAGTGCTGTGATCTGCAAGGGTGCAGTCAGGCTGCAGTTGCATGCGTGGCTGTAAGTGAATCGGAAACTTGAGCAAGCTACCTTCGGCCGTTGTTAGTACGCTTCCCAAAAAGGCTTAACGTGTGTCTCCTCACTAAAACACGAAATCCTTACGAGCATCCAATGGTCAGTTTTGCGTTCGTTTTTAATCCCGTGCCACAAAACTTTACTCTAATCTGTGGCGTTAGGATTTTTCTCGTCCGCTACCAATAGCGACCCGTTCCGAGCCACATGCGACGGATTTTCAACCACTCAGCTGTGCACTGGACACTTCGCAAGAACAATTTTATAACTGCCGCTCACTGCAACACCCCACAAAAAGTGTTGCGTTGCGTGGGTCATGTGAAATATTTCTCCTGCACCTCACAAGCTCAACTGCTGTCGTAAGGTAAATAAAACTCATCATATTAATTAGACTCTTAGGTGTTATACTCTTCCCTGCCACCACTGGCATTTGCTTCCTCTACTGATGAAATCCCGTTCCAGCACCGATTTATTTTATGTTATCATGTCGTGCGATCGTTCCATGCTCATGTTCCATGCTACTAGACTGTCTCAATGACCCAAGAAAACGAAACTCAACGCAAGTTTGGGAAAAAGTTTAAAATGATGCTATGGAGTGATACTAAACAGTCTTAACTCTCCTTCCTTTTATCCGCTGCACTCACCAGAAGAAAGTGATTAACACAAAATATCTGGCAAAGTTTAGGATTGTTTAAATTGTTCTTTGAAGTTTTACCTTGTTTTAACATGTACAGCTGGGGGTTTTTTTTTCAGTCAGCAGCCCAAGCGTTTTCCATGATTTGAGAACAAATTGAGACAAAAACTAAATTAACTATTCAACTAATTTTATAAGAAACTTTTCATTTTCAGTACAGAACATGTTTTTTGTAAAATAAAATAAACTCTGCCTGTAGTTTTCTTCGTCAGAATTAAATTAGCAAGTTTAGAAGTATGAATTATAAAGCTGCTCGATAAAATACCTGTCAATGACTTTCTACTGATTGAAATGTCTGCTCCTCCGTCGTAGACCGATGAAATACACAAACAGATTGATGCACATGCAGTAAATTATGGATTTATCAGTCAAGGACCAGAGAAAACCACGACAATGTATCATCTGTGGCGCTTTGCTGTGATATATGCACATTGGAAGCAGCTGCCAGCGGTCAAATAGGCACTGCAACCTAATCGTAATGCGCGGTCTTGCGTGGAACATGGCATAGTGTAAAAGCTAATTTCCTTCCGGTCTCGTTTCCTCGTACCAACTCCAACTTCTCAAATGCATGTACCATTGCTTAAAGCAGTCCGGTGTGATGTACGGACGGTGATGTGCTCGGTTTATCATGTCATGCATTTGTACACTACTGGCAATTCTACCAATAATCATTTCGATGCAGATGCCAAATATCAATTACCGTTATGCAGGAAGAAACAACAAAACATGGTTCAATTTTTACGGCACAAAATTGCGATAAGAATGTAGTGTGTGCACGTTTGTACATCGGTCTAAATGTCCGATGTATGAACTATTCTGTGTATGCCCACAATGTGACAATCAACACAAGTGTATGTGCTGTTTTAAACCAATTAGGCAATTCGAGATGGTGTCCGTGTTACGTTTCCAAAAACCAATGCCAAAAAATCAATCCCAACATGGTTGATACGAAAGAATTTGATTTGTCCATTTATTTTACATCTGCATGGCTACTCTTACGTGTTACTACTATTCAGCACACACACACATGTTCACATAATTACCGATAAACATAAAATTCACATTCAGTGTAGGTCTCGACAGTGAACTGTCTTCATTGTTCAGTCCCGCTCTTCTATAAAGTATGCATATTATACAGGGTGTTCAATATATTCGAATACACTTTAAAAACGAGCTCGAATATTGTAATCATAAGATATTATTCTTTGTGTTTTTTTTTCTTGAAGCCATGTTTATTTACTATCTTTTTGGCATATTAGGAGGGAGCACCGGCTCTTTGTACTACATCACGAGCTTGAGACGTTTCTTTAACGAATCTTGGAAATAACGTTCTTGAATTGATCGACTGTTCTCATAGTAATCAAGGGGATTGAGATCCGGGGAACTGGGCGGCCATGACATCTTATCTATAAACGCCGTCTAACTCTCCTGACACCACGCTAGGAAAATTTAAAGATTCTTCCCATAGAGATCCTGAAGTGCTGGAGCCACAACGTTCTCCAGAACCGTGATTTTGTAGTACGCGGCGTTAATTTTGACCTTTTTCTCAATAAAAACCAGTAGGAGCTTCCCATGCCCCCCAAACCATCACCGACACGGCATTCTAGAACCGTAGGATGTTTATTCGGGACGGGGGGATGCTAGCCTACGTCGGCGCCCACCGTCGATCATTTTAAACATTGTGCGGCTGTTCCAACAAGAAGAGTTTCTCATAGGAAAACACGAACTCCTGACCTGCGTGCCGCGAAATTATAAATTTGCATCTGTCCGGCCTCTGCTTCTTTGCAGCTTCCGTTACTCCATGTACTTTCTTGTTACGGTTTCTTGTACGGCTTGTACCCTAGGCCCTTCCTTCGTCATAAGTATGAGTCGTCCCGATTGACAAATTAAGATCAGCAGTGGGCTTCCGGATCGAGCGGGTCATTTTTCGACGGTTCCGCTCCTTCACCAACTTAATGCCTGCTGGCATCCTCGTCGAACGTGGCCGCCCGGATCTTGTACGGTTCTTGGTCAAGCCCATCTACCGGTTCCGACGGACGGTAGTGTAAATAAAACTCCGCTTTACCTCGTGAGATTTCAACCGCCGCAATAAGTCGCCGGGGGGCGGCCCGGTGGTGTAGGCGACAGCGGTGCCCGTCTTCAATCGGCAGGATCGGGGTTCAAATCCCATCCGGACCCGCCCCCCAGTAGTGAGGTCTGACTAACCAACTACGTGGTATCCGCAGTCTAGAAAGCCATTTCGATGGCTGGCATGACCTTAGAGGTCGTTACGCCAAGAAGAAGAAAAACATGTCGCCGGGCAGATCACTTCCCACAAACAATTTTACTATAAGATCGCAGTAGTCTTTCATCGTGCACAGTGTTTACACACTAAGTGGCAATTAGTCCACACCATATACAACGGTTAGACTATACATGATACTAAAGCTGACAAAAATATTAATACACAGAATACACAGAGTGCCAAGTTTGTGGGGCGGCCCAGTGGTGTAGGCGACAGCAGCGCCGGTCTTCAAACGGCAGGACCGGGGTTCTAATCCCATCCGGACCATCCCCCCGTATCGGTGACTGACTAACCAACTACATGGTATCGGTAGTCTAGAAAGCCATTTCGATGACCGACATGACCTTAGAGATCGTTAAGCCAAGAAGAAGAAGACACAGAGTACACAACTACAAAACGATGAAAAGTTGTATTCGAACTTATTGAACACCCTGTATATTTTTAAGCCATGCACATGAGTTTGTCAGTTTTTGAAACATGTGAAATGCATGTACATAGCATGTTTTTTTTAAATCATATGCTTATTTTAACTCCACGTCCCATCGATCTATTCACTTCATTTCTTAATACTCGGTTTAGAGCGCACTACGATCGCGACAGGTCTCGCTTCGCTAACTTGATGTTACCAGGAAGAAGACATTCAGTACTTCTCGCAAGGAGACTATAAAAATGGGATTCGATAATCGGATCTGTCGTGTGAAAGACTGGCACCTCACCTCAATACAGGGTTTCTGAGTAGAACTAGACAAGTGCGAGGCATTTCTAGACAAGTTCGCTCAAGTTGATCTGGACAGCGGGTAGGTTGAACTGTCACACCGAATATAATTACAATCAAAATGCGTGGTTTTATTTAAAAATGTGAGTTAGAAATAAAATATTTTCAATATCTGTTAAAAATTTTATCTTTTGACAGAAGATGACAGAACACGTTTCTGTTTATAATCACTAAATCGAGTGCTTGTAGCTGTTGTAATGGATATTTTACAGAATCAAAAATATAAAATCAAACGTAAAAAAAATTCATATACATTTGTTTGGTCGCTTTGAAACATGCTCAAAGTACAAACTATATTAATGTTATTGTTGAATGCATGTTATGCATGTAAATTACGAAAAACGTGTATTCCAGCGGTTACTTTTAACATATTTGCTAGGCGTTTCCGAAACGCTTCCTTCCGTTTCACCAAAAATTTCAAATATGACTGTCCAGTTCTACTTGATGATTGTCCACTTCAACCTAGCGTTTGTCCAGTTCAACTTGACCACTGTCGAGAAAGGGCGACGGTTGTCCAGTTCAACCTACCCGCTGTCCAGTCCATTTTAACCATTGTCTAGAAATACCTCGCACTTGTCTAGTTATACTCAGAAACCCTGTAAGACTACCAAACCGAAAGAGTTTGGATGTTTCAAGAACACATGATGTTTTATCAGCTTATTAGCAAAAGAATCGATACTTATGTAACGTTTACAAACTATATTTTAGTGAGGCATAAGAAATCCTTATTAAAATAATAAAATAAGACAATATTATCACAGTAACTAGACTAATCCGAATCATTGCTTAAATGTTACCACAAAACACAGGCAATAAAATAATAATTTACAATCGGAAACACTTACCTGTGACTTCAGAAAATGACGCTGGACTAACAATTGATGCAGAAATGAATAGGAACAGCCACAGCGTCTCAATCACACTGTAACCAAACATTGCTTACATACACAGTCACACTTCAAGTCGAAAGTAAATATATGACTAGTTTCGTAACAGTTCCACATCAGTCCAAACTCTTCCCTTACATCATTTTATAATACTTTTGTATCATATGTTTCTTGCTCTGCTCATCGATAGACACTCAATCTGTTTCGCTCAACACTTTTCCATTTTTGTGAGGTATTTTACTGCAAAAAAAATTATCTCATTATTTGTGGATGGAAACGGAGGAGGTGTAAAGTTTTTATTATGTATATTTTATTAACAGAACAACACAAAAAAGAATCTTTTGGTCTTTGGTATCAGCAGCACATCATGAGATTGAATTCAACTCATAAGCGAAAGTATATAATCTTCAATACCTTAATGTACAATCACTTTATCATATGTATAGAAAAATGTACGAGTCCGATATAGGTCGAAATATTCCTAGTTCATCAATTTGCACATATTTAACACCATTCTCATCTCGACGCCGTTGAGTGCTACAGCTGCATTCTAACCGCTGCCACACAGTTGTTAAATTAGCCAAAGGACACCAATTCCTAGACAGGATCGATCAGCAAACGGGTAAGTACAAAAAAAAACTTCTACCGCGCAGGATGAAGGCAAGTGCTAATCTTCCTGGGGGGGTAAATCTTCTTCATATCGAGCACTATCAACACAACGAACCTGGCACGAATGCTTGAGAAAGTAGCATTTCCAGCTACATGCGTGCGTATAGCCGGTCAAGCGCCCGATAGGGCATCGAGTAGAAAGTGTGTTCTGCCGATCGATCTACCATCTGTCGAATGGTTTAACGTTTTCGAGTGCAAATCATCCTCGTAGCAGCAACACAAATGACACACTGAGCTAACTGCTAACGGCTAGGGCAATCAACACATCGAAAAAGGTGATTGCAGGTGAAATAAGAAGGTCAGGCTCGAGGCCAATGCGCTGGCCTTTAGCACCAACACCGAAAGGGTTCGATTCGATCCATGGCGATAATCGGTCGCTTACGGGCATCATCTGTCTACTGCTGGCCAGAACGGTTGGACGAGTTTTGCATGAGCAAAATTTCTTGTTTTCGCATGAAACCCATCTCACCACGGAACGAATTCGGTGTTCGACGACGACGACGACGACGATGATGATAGCGATGCGTCGAAACTCACATATTAAACGAAAACACCAACATAAAACTTCTCGATCCGTAGCGACACCAATTGACATGCTGTACGGACGCTTCGTGGCAGCTCATATATGCGATGAAAAAATAAGCACGAAAGGGTGTGTAATAAGGAAGGGCGTCGGGTGTTGAAATGAACTTTGGCACTTGATTAACGCCAATCACCGGACCGTAGGGAAGCATGCTCAACGGCAACTCGTTGATACGATACGATAAACACGGGTAAACGCTCTCTCGAGAAACTTTGTCACCGCAATCACCTCGAAAAAGTTGCAAACATTCTATGATCTGTGCTTTTGATATATGATGTGACGGAGTGAACCACGGCTAGAGCAGACGAAATGTTACCAAAGCTGCCAAACATTTGAGGTGCATCTCCGACATCGCTGTTGGCCGCCTCCTGCAACTGCCGCCAAAATGTATACATATATGACAGTAAAATTACACCACATCGGAAATGTTTACTGACTGGGTTTTGTTTTTCAGTGTACTGAAGGAATTTTTAAACCGTTCTCTAGCATCTTCCGGCACTTTCACGGCTCGGAAGTACCGCATTTCTCAGGTTTCCATCTGAAGCCAGCTCGTAATAAACTTGTGCAATGTACAAACAGTCCCGATGCACTTGGAGTAATGCCAAGGCGAGAATTCACATCCATACGGTCGGGGGTTCTGATTAGACTAGGCAGGGTTTGAAGCTGCTGGTGTGGTGTAGGCAAAATCAATAGAACTTGCACTACGTTTGTCAGCTGGTGGTTGAGTTTCTCGTTGCACAAATTGATTTTTTTTTTTCAAATGAATGTATGTACCAGTGGCTAAAGTAAACTGCTTCCTTGCTTTTGACATGAGCTACAGGGTGTTTGTGTTCGTTAGAGAAGTTCGTTGTGTGTTTTCATGCGTCTGCCATACGCACTGCCATGATTGCTAACCCAAACCATGTTTTCTGAGGCCCATCATCGATATAATTTCAACCAACTTGTTTCAACTAGCTTGTCAATCATAAACCTATTACTAACGGCCTTTTGCTGTTTGGTCTTTCTATTGATGTGTACCCCAAATGGTAAAAAGCTTGTAAGTAAACCACATTTTATGATTATTACTGTAGATTGAGCATGGATTTCTTAGATGAAATTAAACACAACACGATCGTTTGAAACATTCCTTTCAACAGCTTCGCTCAATAAATCAATTATAATTTTCACTTATCACTATCACCTTAAGAATTTTGGGACCCTTACAATTTCACTCTAAATTATAGTTCAAAACATAATAAACAAACACTTTCTATTGACTTAACAACTCCCCAAACAACTCACATTCTAAATTAGGTTTCGCGACGCATAAAATATAAAATCACACCAATGATTCCTACACGTAAACCGAGCAAACCAAACATCCGAAGCACAACAATCACAACAAACATCAACTCTTCCTGCTACTGTTGCAATTATTATTCATCATATTCCATCACATAGCAGCAGATCCGAAAGGCAAAATGCACCGGTACTGCCAACTACAGCATCAATTATAATCCAACATGCAACGACACACGTAACAAACGCGACAACAACTTAGTGAATTATGCATAATCGTTTTGGGGTTTGAATATTTCAACATATTCAAAACAACATACTTCTTCACGCCCGGTGAGGGATCAGATTTTATCATTGGCCCGGAACAAAAGCTAAACTACTCACTCCATCATGCACAAACTGGCAAACGAACGAATCGTGGCAAAGCGAATACAAATTCACCAACAGCAGTCTATGATGCGGTAAAGTAGGGCCTACTATCTTCTAACGTTATAATTAACAACGTTAATGTATGAAAAATTGTAACAACTCTGTACATGCACGCAGTACGAAGCGCAGATCGCTTGTACAACAAAGCGTATCCGTGCGTATCCGCGTTCAACGTATAATTAGATCGCTACAGCGTGAAACATAACGCGGATGAATTTTGTAACAATCAAAGGAACAATTGGCACCGTGTAAGGAAAGAGGTGTCCTATGCGAATATTTCGACAAGTACCACATCCTAGTGCAGATATGCAGTGCTCTATGCATTTTGGATAATACGTAACAATTGTTATGCTATGAATTTTTAACTTTTTCACTGAAATAAAATTAGTAAAGTTATTAAATTATACAATAATTATCTTACACAGCACAGGTATTCTAACAAATGAATTTGATTTTAAGACAACAACACGCCATTTTGTGTATACACAATCAAAAACAAGTATTTAGCAGCGTCCACCCCATGACAAGGAGCTAAATGGCAATTTAATAGTATGATTTTCGATTGCCTTTCGAACTGGGAATGCGACGGGGTGATTCATTCTTAGGAACATGCTTTAAAATGTTCATCAGTTCTAAGAATTCCTTACGCCACAAGAAGGAGGCATACTGTTTGTCCGCTGGTAAATTATATAGGGTGCATTGTCGACCATTGCATTGTATTTGAAATGTGGTCGAATTGAAACTTCACGTGATACCTCGAATGAGTGCTGTCTCATTCTAGCGCCTAGTGCATTAAACTACAAATAGGGTTGATTTGTTTTTTTTTTCTTCCACACATTCCGTCTGGTATAAAACCTTTCATTTAACTGAACGCCTCCTTGACCACATCGTCAAAGTGAAAGAAAGAATACAAATGAAAATTTGTTTTCCGTATTATTTTTTTTTTTTCGTTTTAAAATCCATAGTTCGTATGATTACTCTCCTGGCGCCAAAAGCGAGACGCTAGCAGAAAACACTATCGATTTTTTTTTTCACCAGAAATAAGCACCACATTCAAAATTGTTGGGCATAATTCCAACATAAATCAATTGATTGTACATCTGTTCTTGCTACCAATGCTGCTAGCTAGTGGTAATGAGACACCTTGGCACCGGTTGCCCATGTTCAATTTATTATTTACATCCTTTATAGCAGCTAAGTGAATTGAAATTATCGATAAGCTGATGGGACACGAAGTGACAACACCTGATAACGCAAGAAGATTACACGCATGTGGATCGTTCAAATGTAGCGCCGTCGCTTTGAACTAGTATGGAAAGTATGTTTTGCATTGTTTAAACTTTCAACTGAAAATCATCACTTCACGTAAAACACTGACTCACTGAACGCACGTGCAACCGCTACTTCCGATCGCTTTGAAAGGTTGTAGGAAAGAAAATTTCCCAAAATAGGGGGAAAAAACACATCCTGATTCGTGGAGAATAAGTTTCAAGCTTGCCAAATAGAGTAAAATAGTAATAGGAACAAAATCGCAGCGCAAAACAAAATAAAACACAGACACAAACAAACACACACACACAGCTTAAGAAACGACGTGCAATATCTTCCATTCGTGACTAAATTACAGCGCCCCGCCAAATGGGAAGCCGGCACAAACTTTTATGATGGTTTGTTTTAATTCCAAACAGCACACAACGTCACGGAACGGATTCCAAACCCAATCCGAACACTATCAACTAGCCGTATTAACATACACACGGTAACCGAACCGCAAAAAAAAAAAAAACGAACGTTGGCACTTGATCAACGGAGAAAGCACAAACGAACTTACAAACGTGGAACGATTGTGTAGTTTTGTTTTTCAATAGATTTGATTCTTTTTCCGTTTGCTTCGCCGGAACCGTGTGTCCAACTGTTTGCCACCAATCACATCAACTACCACCGATCGACTGCGTTGCTGCGAATGTTGGCCAACGGATGAAATGTGGCGTCGCGTGTTCTGAAGCGCTCAAGGTTTAAATTCTAATTGAGTGCTTCAACAGTGAAATGGGGCGCAACGCGCATGTGCAGCAAAAGGATACTCATTTAAACCGTCTATTGGCGTAAATGACGCGAGATTTTTTAACATATTTCAACCCATACGAAAGATCGAATGTAAAGAAATATATTTTTTTATTTAAGTACGAATATTTAAATCAAATCAAATATAAATTACGCCGTTCTTCTACGCCGCATTACGCCGCATTTCTTAAATAACCCACTGTTGGTAAGATATCTCGTAATGAGATACCTAAGAACACTCAGCACTCAACGTTCCAGTGCCTTCCCCTGTGCATAAATAACGTGTTCCAGTGCCAATTAGAGCCAAACCTGTCGGTAACAGACAAATCCACAACAATTCAAGGAATGCAACGATACGACATGGGAAGCATGCAAGCTGTTAAAAAGATGTTATTTTAAGTTGTGAATACAGTTTTTTTTACTATCACTTTATTAGAAAAAACTTATTTACATACACCGAGGGGTAATCCGAGGGCATAATAACAAGCGAGATGCAGATTACGAAATTTCCATCAAGACTCCTTGTCAAACACACTCGCAGCATTTCTATACAACTACAGAAGCCAGAAATGGCAGTCCAAAACCTCAAAAAAAGCCTACCACGACTCCTCTATCCTTGTCAGCAGGCTAGACAGACTTTACCGACTGGGTTGTACGGTATCATTCTCACGACATGACTAGCCCAGTGCCCAGAACCGAGTCTAATTTGCTGCACCATGTGAAGTGACAGTACGTGAAATACAGTTGACCTTTGTGGTGGCTCCTCCCTTGTCCTTCCACACTTCTTCTTCTTCTTGGCCTGCTCTAGATTGAGCACATCGCGTCGACATGGCCAGGACTTCAATCAGTTTCCAGGAAACTCGATCTAGGGCTGCAGTCCTCCATCCACGGCTGCATCCGATCTCCGACAGGTTAGACTCTACTTGATCCAGCCAACGAGCTCGTTGTCGGCACGTCGCTGACGAGCACCTTCTTGGTAGGGCATGAGTCCGGCATCCTCATCACGTACCGCAGCCAACGTATCCTTGCAGCTTTGATTACTGTCAGGATATCAGCTCAGCTAGCTCGTGGTTCATTCTCCTTCGCCACACGCCCTGATCGCACACACCGCCAAAGATAGTCCTTAGCACCCGCCGTTCGAAAAAGGCGTCCTCCGTCAGCATAGTCCAAGACTCGTACCCGTAACCGTTTCGTGCGTTGTTGGAGTCTTCTGGATCGGAGGAGTTTGTGGAGTCCGTAGTAGGCAAGTTCTTCCACACATACGAAGCCAAAACGTCTTCTGAGAATCTTCCTTTTGAACGTGATTAAGAGGATTTTGTCAGTGTTCGACATAGGTTATGGCTTAGAGGCTTATGTGAGTACGGAGAATGAAAATGTTCTATACTGTTTCATCTACGTCCTTAACGACAGATATTTTGAGTGGTGAAGTTTGCTCATGCTGTAGTATGACCGTTGCACCATTGTTATTGTTCGCTACCGATACGCTAGCACCGCTAATAAGCAGTAGCACCAGGCGTATCAGAACATGCGTCAACTTCCAACACACACACATTCATACGATCCTTGAGAGAGCAGCAATAGAGCAAAACACCACCGCCGGTAGGTGGTGAGAAGACCACACCGACGAAGACGAAAGAGAGAGGATTCCCGAACGCTGTCGCCGATCACGATGGCCATCCTCGAATCCTGGGATCCTCGGATCCTCGTTGCGCGTGACATCAACGTGTGATATCCGCCGTCCAAATCCTTCTGGATTGTTCCTTTGTGTGTCGGGCGACACTCTGGAGGAGTATAAAACAACGACAGGATCCTCAGGTTCTGTTCTGTTCTAACCTGGCAAAAAGATCATCACGGTGAAGTAATAAAGAAATAGGATTAAGTATAAGTAAATAGGTGTTTCCCTGTTAAACCTCATCCGAAAAATATCATCCGTGGCAACTACAGAGCCCCAACAGTTTTATTTCCTAACTTTTATCTATGCAGGACGTTAAATATGCTCTTGTTCTTCTACGGCTCTACAGCTACAACAAGGCCTTGGCCTCTCGTTACTGGTTTACTAGATTTTATTTACCCGTAAATGTCCTGTACACGGAGGGACTATCCGGACAGCATTCAATACCTATCATATGTTCAATTACATCGAATGAGGAATGAAACCGAAAAAGCTTTAGCCAAAACTATATATCTATTGCATAAAAATATTGGTTACAAAGACGTGAAAATTCGATGATTTACATTCGCATGTCTCCGAGACAGTTAGCAAGCAGGCCAATGGTGTAATGAGGAACAGAAAAACTCACGCAAGTTATCGTGAGAACAGAACAGCACAAGAATTAAGCTACATGAGACATATACACATTGCAATAAGCCACAATAATCGATGCATAAATCCCCAGTAAGTGTGTAGTTGAATCATTTATTATATGAAATACATATAGCGCTTGCGTTTTTAAGAATAGGAAAAATGATATGCCAATACAATGAGGCAATTCTTTTACATAGTTCATCAATCACTTACAAACCAACCATAATAATCTCTGATAGTTCTCAGGATTGGACGAATCAAAGTAGCATTCAATGAAGCTCCCAACACTCCATCAACATTTCTGAACGGTTATGATGCAATATTCAAACCATAAACCATTCAAATAGAAAAGAAACCACTTGAGATTGCTTAAGCGTTTCTGTCTCAACATTTTCTCTACCAAATTGAGCCTCCCAACAAAAACACGCAACCGACTGCAATAAACACACCTTGCTGTTCATCCTTCATCATAACCACTCGCTGCCACCTTCTTCACCTTCTGCCACAAATAGAAAAATGGCAACGGTATAGAGTGTTCGGACCCAACCACCACTGACGGTGAGAGAGACCGAGGGATTAGCAACTACACCGCGGCACGCTTTATTTGGTGCCAACACAATATAAATGTACTTACACACACTTAATGAGCCGTGTAACTGTTAAATCTCATTACTACTGTTCTGCTCTGAAGTGTTTTTACAGTCGTTCTTGTTATTGTTTTCCGAAACTTCTTTTCTTCGCCTTTCTTCACCACCGTAAGGCATCTTCCAGCTCAAAGTACGCCCAAAAGCCTTTGTTCCTCGCACATCGTCTCGACGTCTCCGGCATGCGTCAGACGATGTGTTTCTGTTTGTTTACACTCCTTAAGGCCGGGCTACATTGATCGTACTCCTGAGTGTAATTTTTGTGAACGCATACGCCATCTAGCGGCGGCGGGTCGAAGCTAGAGGCTGGTATAATTTATCTGTCAAAAAGCGTTTTGGGTCGAGGAGCCTATAATTTTGATCACAAACCAGTAAACAAACAGCTCGGTGAGTATGTTCGATATTTTGTCGTGTATGTTTTTTTGAAAATATGTGGTAATTTAACATACATATTGTATTTCTAGCCATGGAACAAGCAGGAAGCAGTGGACGCAATGAAAAAATAGTAAGTACAACTGTTTTTAACGAAAATTGTGTGTGTGTGTGTGTGAACTGTTGTCTGTGAATCGCCGGCTCGGCTCGGGGCCGCAATTGAGCTGAACATTTTATTGAAAAATGTAGTGTTTGTAGGTTTCACAAGTGCTTAAATAATTTGTTGTAGGGTTTGTCCATCTATTTCATCATTTAAACTACATTGCAGAGTGTGTGAAACTGGTTGTTCGTTTTGGTATTGTAGCGGTTTTTAGTATAGAGCGAGTTTTTTTATTCATGAGGAACGGCTTTGTCATATTGCTTGGTAGAACTTTTTTTTTTATAAAATTGTAAGCAAAATTTACCGGCCTATTTGTATACATTTAATATAAAAATAGCACGTGTTACGGCATACAGACAGCCTGGTCGAAAATTGATGAGACACCAAGCATGAATAATTTTGGCACTTAAATTATACCCACATCTAGCTTGCGCTGGTCGCCGCCAGATGCGCTAGTGAATATAAAAATTACGCTTGCGAGTACGATCAATGTAGCCCGGCCTTTACCACAACAAAACCTTTCCTTTGACATGCTTTTCGCCCGCTTCTCTATTCTTGTCCTGATTCAAATCGTGCTTTTTTCCGTTGTCGATTCATTTTACTGCCCGGGATCAGTGTAACGATCCTGCCGCAACAATTCAACGTGTTGGTTACACCAGCACGAATAAAAGCACGTCAATGGGAAAGGAAAAATAGGCATGACTTTTCTTCCCACATGATGATGAAGTAGTCTCTTCATGCCAAGACTACTTCTCATTTCTTACCGTGTGCACCAAACCCATTGTATGTACTGTTTACATGCAGCATTAGTTTCAGCTTGTTCGTAGCGAATGTTCCAGCCTTTGTTCGCACACGTCGCTGGTTGATATAAAACTAAGTGTAGCCACGTTTGTTATCACCCTTGTTGGAATCAGTGTTAAGTACTCGATAACAATGATGGAACCACAAAAAACGCAGATAAAACACCCGCACTGCCACATTTTAACAGTGTCATAACAGGTTGGCTGATAAGTCCCCGGTCTGACACATAGATGGCGCCGCTAGTATTAAATGCAGATTATTTTTATATAGCACCAACCTTCAAATGATTCGTGTCAAAATTTGACGTCTGTATGTCAATTAGTTTGTGAGACAGAGCGTCTTTTGTCAAGCAACTTTTACCGACGAAAACATAAAAAAATCCACAAAATTATTTTGAATGACCGTAAAATGAAGTTGATCGAGATAGCAGAGGCCTTAAACATATCAAAGGAACGTGTTGGTCATATCATTCATCAATATTTGGATATGCGGAAGCTCTGTGCAAAATGGGTGCCGCGCGAGCTCACATTTGACCAAAAACACCAACGTGTTGATGATTCTGAGCGTTGTTTGCAGCTGTAAACTCGTAATACACCCGAGTTTTTGCGTCGATATGTGACAATGGATGAAACATGGCTCCATCACTACACTCCTGAGTCCAAACGACAGTCGGCTCAGTGGACAGCGACCGGTGAACCGGCTCCGAAGCGTGGAAAGACTCAAAAGTCCGCTGGCAAAGTAATGGCCTCTGTTTTTTGGGATGCGCATGGAATAATTTTTATCGATTATCTTGAGAAGGGAAAAACCATCAACAGTAACTATTATATGGCGTTATTGGAGTGTTTGAAGGTCGAAATCGCGGCAAAACGGCCCCATATGAAGAAGAAAAAAGTGTTGTTCCACCAAGACAACGCACCGTGCCACAAGTCATTGAGAACGATAGCAAAAATTCATGAATTAGGCTTCGAATTGCTTCCCCACCCACCGTATTCTCCAGATCTGGCCCCCAGCGACTTTTTCTTCTTCTCAGACCTCAAAAGGATGCTCGCAGGGAAAAAATTTAGCTGCAATGAAGAGGTGGTCGCCGAAACTGAGGCCTATTTTGAGGCAAAACCGAAGGAGTACTACCAAAATGGTATCAAAAAATTGGAAGGTCGTTATAATCGTTGTATCGTTCTTGAAGGGAACTATGTTGAATAATAAAAACGAATTTTGACAAAAAATTGTGTTTTTCTTTGTTAGACCGGGGACTTATCAGCCAACCTGTTAAAATCTTGTTCAACCTTCCCTATCACTAATGAAAACAATTTAATTTTCGGTTTTCGAATTTTGATTTTACGATTATGAGAAAGTAGTTTACCCTCTACAGGCTCAAGTAATCTAGTTTACTAAACATGTATATTTTTGAATTTAGTAGAAATAGTTATTTATTATATTTAACACAAATATCTTATAGCACGGTACACTTCATTACAACATTTTCCTTAAAAGCTTCCCATAAAAGAAAAATTCCCATCACATCATCAGAATTTACCTTGTAATCACTTAATTATACACTAATCTTCGAAAGGCTCGAACGGATTGCTGTATTGCCATTCTATTAGCATCAAATGGCACACCGTAAGCTTATGGCTTTTCTTGAGAGCAAGCAGAAAATGGATAATCGCACTTCAGCAACCCCCGGTGGTATCGTTATTAAATCAAAATTTGTAATTTTATCGCTCAATTTCTCCCATCCGGCGCCGGCATCGGTGCACGTGGGAAGTCGCGTAATAAATACAAATGTACCCATCCTTTGTTGCCGGTCGACGAGCTTCGTTCGAGCATCGCAGCGCATGAGGAGCATCGCCAGGAATGGAATGGTACGGTACGGTAAGAAATGGAATAAATATTTATTCTACATTACGTCTGGATATTATCATTATAGCATCACGTCGTAAGTTTGATGTCAAATCACTGCCAACGGAACGAACGGGTACGAGTATTCTTTGCATTGTGCTGCCTTGAGAACAGTGGCATCACATGGAGTAACGTGTGGCTGTGTGGCAAATACTATGGCCTCTTAAAATTACATCCCTTGCTCTTCATTCTTCAACGCAGAAGCTGATTTCTTTTTCTTTTCCATTTTGCTCAAGATAACAAGAAAAGACCCCCCGAACGAACGATCAAAGTAGAATGGAATCATTTTGTTATTCCAGCCTCACCCGCCAGTTCTTTCAACATGAATATTTCCAATACTCCGAAGCAAGATGTCGTAAAGTTGTAGGATACAATTTGTTACGCAGCAAAATGCGACAAGACAACGTTAGATTCTACATGAGAAAAGAGCATAAGCTATTGCTCATTATCACATACGACTATTTTATAACGAAAGATTTTGTCCTTCGTGATACATTTTGATATCCGTGTTTATCCTGCCGCAATGAACGGAATGCTAATGTTCCTTTCGTTTTTACTACAATTCTTTCTCTATTACTACATTTGACGTAAGGTTCCCCCAGGTTCCCACATTTTCACTAAACATACGGTCCATCTTGTTAGTTTCGCGGCCGTTAGCATTGTGCAAACATTGCGTAACATTCCAAGCAGCATCCATTTGTGCCAGCGATGACTCATGGGAATAATCAATCCCAATTTCTGATCTCCATTTCTTTCGCATTTCCAATCGCTTCAGCGCTGGTTCTGATTAATGTTAGTTCTTCGCACGCCAAACAGCAAATTAGAGTGCATCGCGAATAAAATTGACCGGGCGAGCTCCTTCCAGACGCTGGCTGCCCAATTTTCGCGTCAAACCCGCTTTACGTCACCAGGCGTCTCCATCGGCTTGCCATTCCGTTTTATCACAGTTGCAAAATTTGATGAGCACTAGTTGATTGATTGAACATTAACAATAGCACCGTACGTTGCCATCCAATGGTCGGTGGAATCAATCGACCCAATCCGGTGCTACTGCGCTAACACATATGTGATTAATCTCATCATAAAATCTATTAATTACCATCAAGCGAATCAATCCGTGAGCGATGCGAACACAGTGGAAATCCCATCTCCACAGGAATCAGTGCCGTCTGTATTCATTTCACCTGACACAACATACACACACGACCTATTCGGTAACGATGTTAATCAATATTCTTCACGGAACTACATTTCGTTGCGCAACGCCTGCTCTTCCTGTGTCGTATTTTGACCTTCTTCGTCTGCTTCGCTGTTCTTTCACTTTCAAAGATTAATTATATAACATCAAAGATCAAAGTTTTGCAATTTGATTTCGTTTATTTGATGATTTCTTTCCCTGTGGCTGTGGCTACTTGTGTGACCAATTAATGCAAACGCAAATGTTTACACCATATTTACCAGCACCCTAATGGCACATTAATACCTACATTAGAGCCGTTCCAGGTTCAATTAGACTTTTTAATTACAGCCACATTCTGTGCTGCAACATTGAACACATTTAAAATTGAGTAATTACCCAAAGGTAAGCACGCTTCTTGTGTAATAAAATTAGCATAATTTGTAATATTAACCTACGGCGGAACTGTAGGTTATTTTGAAAAAAATATGAGACCATTTACTGTTCGATAATGTACAAGTCAACATGAAACTGATTGAAACATCGTATTTCGATAAAACTTAAATATTCTTTCCCATCTCATCTCATTACATAAACTACCCAAAGCTACAGAAATTATTCGTTTACCAAAACAACTTATTCGTAGTAAGTTATAGTAAAAAAAATTAAATCATCGACACATTGTTATACAACCATTAAACCCTCTCCAATGCTTAAGCCTCTTCTCATTAAACTTTACATAGAAAGATTCTCTAAAGTTTTATGTCTACGATCTTCTCAACGAGTGGCACAAAAATGCTACTTTATTTAACCCCTTTTGACAAGCCAAACACTTGAATGAAGATATTCTCTGCTGCGAAATGCAAACGGTGCATCATTTCGTTCCATTCGCTCCACACTGACCGTCGCCATCTCACCATCATCAGCCAATGTGCAACTATTTATGCTTAGTTTATTCAAATTAACGGTAAGGGTTACCGAAGTTTGCGGTTGACACCTGAGAACCAACCGTAGCAGTGCTGTGTCCGAATTCCACTCTTAACAAGGTCTCCACAAGACGCAGTACTAACACTAACACTGAAGCTACACCATGTCCAATGCCATGTTACGTTCAGTCTCGTCGTGTCCAAGCTAATGTTTACCAAATCAGACGCTCGCTTTGCTTAACCGGAGTCTTTGGTAACTCAATGTCAGTAAGAATTTGCTTAGCTCTCTCGTAACACGCACTCCTTGCTATCCTTTTTCTGGCGCTTTGCATGCTACTCTAGAGCAGAAGCAACTGTTTGAAAAGATTCTTCGAAACAACGCTTGCACAGTTGCCCATTGATTCGGTGTGAGTTTTGCTAACTGCTAACGCTAGTCTCCATTCCATGCCATTCCAATCTATTGTTTTGTATAACTTTGATCGTTCACTGCTGGGGTACTGCATTTTAAGGACTGGACAAAACTGGATTTGTATGACTTTCAAAACATTCCCTCAAACGTGCTTGCCGCCTGCTCTTTTCATACGCACGCACACACACACACATACATACGACCGCATCTTACATATTCCTGACTTACAAAACAACATCACCCTCGACGATACCGCTATCAACGTCAATCCTTCATACGGTGCATAAATGAGTATAACCCTACAGTAAAGACTTTTACTCGCATTCGGAGCATCCGAGATGGAAAACGATGCAGCACAATAATTGGTGCTGGACCGAGAACACCAACCGGGCAGACCAGCCAGCTAGCGAATGTGAGAAAGATCGAAATCGGCACAGAAACTAATTATTTGATTTAGCTCATCCTACGATGTAAATCTCCCGGTATCAAAATGCATGAGAGAAGTCGGGTGAAATTCGTTGTCATTTGCATTTTGATTTATTTACGTTTTGCCTGTGTGATACCTGAGTGTCTTTACACGTTATATATATATATATACATACATAAATAAAGGAAACACGGTTATGCAGTTTGCCAGCATGAATGCAAACCGACAACGCACGGACGCTGTGCTGTCCAACGACTGTAGTGAGTAGTTTGAATAACATAGACTGTACGTGTGTAAACAATTATCAAAAAAAGGACCATCATCCATCCACTCAACTCAGCAAAACAAACTTCTCACGCAAACGATCATTGCTCATAATTAATTAGAAAACTGACTAACCATACCCTTTACGCTTTTATGGGAAACTGTCAGGGTTTCACAGTAAAATTCAAACAATAGTCATCTAAACAACTGCATGGTTGGTTGTGCAAAGTTTTAATGACATCACAATTTGTAATGTTATTTACGCTGAGCGTTTTACCCTTTCCACTGACCGATATAATTTCTATTGATCATTATCAAAAATTAAGCTCAAGCTCACCCATTACAATGGATCGAAAATGGAAGAAAAAACGGCATAAAATGGATTAAAAAGTCATAAAACTAAAATGTGTTACACGTAAAAGTATCGTTCGACTCGAACGAGATTCAACCCGCGCTGCCAAACAACTCCAGCTTGTGGCTGCGTTAAGTTACAATCAACTAGAACAGTAGTTCTGGTGCCCAGCCTTACTCACATTCGCCAAAATCATGTGGCGTTTCATCAATTTGCCACGTTTCTTTGTATGTCAACATCTACGAATTTCATTCTTCTTTCGTTACGATGCCACGATGCCTAAGAAATCAACACACACACACACAAGCACACGCTTCCCAAGGGGGTCAGTAGCATGGAAATGGTATCAAATGAAACCGGAGCCATGTTTCGTACGCACCAGACTTACTTTCAGTGCAGTTTTCTGCTTGCCCTTTTTTTAGGGGCTGTGAATGTATGCACGTGCCTAGCTGATTTTATTAGTAGAATGATGACTTGGTTTAAAACCCTCGACGTCCGTTTTTGCGAACCTTTCCGGAAGCTGGTAACGTAGGCAGAGAATACGCACCGACAAATTCATTTAAAGATACAAAATTTACATTTACAAAAGGGCGCGTGTGTAAATGAGGTGCCGTTTGGTTTTGTTTTACATTCAAAGACAGCCTAAATTTGTTGTATGAATTTTCAACCTTTTAGGATAGTGTAGTGAGTATTAGTTTATAAGAAAGTGTACATTGTAAAGCAACAAATAATGTATCAAAACTTCAAACGCACAATTGCTGAAACAATGTAATGAATTTCAATGAGCATTGAATGAAAATAAAATCCAAGAGCTACGCTTCTTACCAAGACCACTAATTAAAGAAATAACTCTGAATCTAATTAATTGATAGTTTGTTTGTCATACCTTTATGAAACTTTCAAAAGTTAAAATTAATTTTTAATATCAGGTCTATAAACAAGTTTCGACGGTTTTTTAACGGGCTTCCAAGGCTCATAGGCCCGAATGGGCATGGATTTTATTCAGAAAATTAATATCCGTCACTTCGTACAATCTTTTCCCATCATTTGGGCAGAATAGGGCTTCTTTAATAAAAAAAAAAGAAATCCAGTTTGCACAAAATCCATGTTTCGATCCTTTTCTTCAGTTCGACGCAATCCTGGAAGTGCTGCGCGGTCAAGCGGTATGCTCCATCGACCGGAACAGACGGTAGTCGGAGTGCGCAATATCTGGGCTATATGGCGTATAGGGTGTTCGGATAGCTCAGGTTGTTTATCAGGGGCACGTCCAGACAGCTTCGTTTCTAGATGGTTTCTGTATTATAACATTGTCTCTTACATGGTCAGGCGCAAACAGGGGTAAAACATCCCATTTTAGTGTCTGCAGGTAAGTGCGGATAGGTGCCGCTACATGTGGCCAAGCGTAGTCGTGCATTAGAATGATTTTGTCATGCCTGGTCGCGTACTGGCCTTTTATCCTTCAATGCGCGACTCAAACGCATACGTTGTCGTCGGTAAACGTCACCTATGATGGTTTCTTTTGGTTCCAGTAGTTCGCGGTACACCACATCCAGCAGGTCCCACCAAATGCACAGCATTACCTTGGCACCACGAATGTTCCGCTTACGTGTCGAGGAGGAAGCATGTCCTTAGTATGCCCATGTCGTAGTATATCCACATTTCGTGGCCAGTAACAATCCGGTGATAAAAAAAAAATCCTTCCGGTTATGCCGTTGGAGCAGTTGCTTACAGGTGACCAAATCTGTCCCTGTCTTTTGCCCTGTCTTTCGGATCATGCCTAATGCTTTAAAACGCTGACAAACGGTTGGCTTAATATCTGTCAGCTAAGTCTTTGTTTGGGTCGGATCTTCATCAAGTGCTGTCTCCAGTTCTCGATCTTCGTACTCCATACACGTGCGTAGCGTGATCGCCATAATATTCCTTCATTATACGATGGGTCTCGGTGGACGAAGTTTTCATCACAAAGTAATGAAGGAGAATTCCCCTCAAAAACACTCTTTCACGAACGAATGTATTTATTTTGCAACCACGCTGAAAATTCTTTGTTTACTAATCGATGAAACGACAGCTAGGGACAAACAAGCCCTGAAGATATAATATTACTTCAAAACAAAAAGAGTTGGCCGATTTAACAAAATTAAAAATTTTAAGTAAACGGCGCATGCATAAAAACCGTCAAAACTTATTTATAGACCTGATATATGTAACATTTATGAAAGACTTCTAACGCACGACGTTAACCACAGAACCACAAAAGGATAACGCAAAACTCTCAACCCTGATCGATTCATGCCGTCGCTTTATAGCCTTTTCAATACATACATAGATGAAATCTTTGGCTAGTGAATTTTAATTTAATTTTCCCATAATTCATACCGTATCGCAGCACCTTTATCTAACCCAAACTTTGTCCTAGCTAAACCAGACCAAACGAAGGTAAACCACACACCACGTCTGCCTGAGCCCTATTTCAGGATTTTTTCTTTTTTGCTTGCAAAGTTTTCAAAGATAATTTCAAATAACTGCAGAATGTCGCGGCATTCCACGATCAAAGGGGTAACCGGTTAAGCTATTATTACAACTTAACTATTTTTTCACCATGCACAACGTGCACTTGCTCGACCCACGACCCCTTGCAAAGCGAGCGTAAACAATTCATTCACATTACATTGATAGCGAGGACAAGACAACTGATTGCAGTAACTCATACCGGCAACAGTCTGCCACCGTGCCT
This sequence comes from Anopheles maculipalpis, assembly GCF_943734695.1. Taxonomy (NCBI): domain Eukaryota; kingdom Metazoa; phylum Arthropoda; class Insecta; order Diptera; family Culicidae; genus Anopheles; species Anopheles maculipalpis. Next base: position 45,592,409 of record NC_064872.1, on the reverse strand, counting down.
TTCCACGCGTCGACAGCGATAGGAATTTCTGTTATAAAAACCACTATCTGTCGGAAATAGACGGTACAACTGAACGGGTGTTGGCAAACCTAGACGACCTGCCATCCCCGAAGTTTGTGTAACCTATCGGTGTTTACTGCTTCCACCGGCCGGGATGCCACAATATTTGTGTTGGATTTCGTCTGTTTTCTTCCAAGCCCAACAAGAAAACGCTGGTGGTTCCATTCGGCAGCGGTGAAAACTTCTCCTCTACTACCGGCGTGCAGCAAACCATTTCCATTTCCATTCGTGCCAATCCGAACCGCAGTCACTCACCCCTCCTCGCACACACACACTCACACACATACTCACCAACGTTAGCATTTTATTTCGGAATTAAATAATAATAAATCTTCCACGAGGCAACAACATTTGCGCGCTTTCTCATCGCATCCAGTATGGGAGGGTTTTTTTTTTCTTCTTCTATGAGGCAACAGAGCAAAAAAAAAACTTTGCAGTACTAATATCAATAACGGAATACTTAAGACCTTTGCTAGCCAGCCGCAAGGTAGCATTATGCGATCGTAACAACTAGGTGGGAAGGAATTTTTGAAAGTCACAATCGGCCCGAACCGTTCAGTGTGATCCAGAACAAACCCAAGTCCGGAAATTATAATAACAATTAATTGGTGGAAAGTTGATTTTGTCGCTTCCCTCCGGCTCCTGCCATTTCGGCGAAATCTTCTGAAGCGTTGCTAATATTAGGCAAGAAGGCGTACACCGGGATGCAAAATTCTAGCTAGCGCTTTCTTCGCAGAGTGAGAAAATAAATAAATATTTTAATGTCTTAATGCTTTAAGTGGCGATTAAGTGGAGGAGTTTTCGTACTTATTGAATAATGCATTTTGCATTTATGAATCGGTTTGGAAGGGGCAGCGATAGGATTAAGCTTCGTTTTCGAAACTCCAAAACCGGAGTTCTTCTTTTGTGCTTCAGGCAACCCATGCGTTGACTGTTACTGTTACTAGCAGTGACCAGAAGAACTCTATACGGCATCATTATTGGCCCCAAAACTTGCTAGAGGAATCCATATTGGGAAAGATTTGAGTGAAACAGATGACAATTGTTTGAGCAATCAATCCAACCGGTTACTAGTGAAAGTGTCTGTGGGATCAGTAGAATCGTTTGTAGAACCTAATGAATATCAAATATTAATTTACATAAATACACAGCTATCAGTAAAATGGTCCTTTAACCCCCTTTTTTGGTTCATCAAGCAGTTGACTGCCTTTTACACTAATAACTATTTTCGCGGATTACAAAAAACTTGTAAAAAAAAACACAATCTATTATTGTTTGATATATTTGTGTCATGCTTTGTTTGTAATTAGTTTTCCTTTTTTTTTTGTTCGCATGTTACAAATGTAAATGAAAAACCAATTCGATAGCTTCACCAACATCCCGATGTAAGTCCATAATAAATCCGAATTTGTACTCCAGGCCACTGTCCAAAACTGTGATTAAATTCGGCTTCTAAACACAATCCTCTGTAATTATATTCCGGTATTGTCAAATAATACCCACTCATTATTCGAAATGAGTGGGTTGCTCACTGCATGCTACCTTCCAAGAGCAGCTGTAGAGTTTTTAACACACAAGGTACTAATTTCATTTGTAAAACCAGTTTCTCTTCCTTTCAGTTTAAATATTTACATAAAATCTATGACATTTTATCGATTATTTGAACGTTTTTTTTCTCCATTTGCTTCCAAATCTGTTTCTCATCTAGACTGCCGTCAATACAGTGGTGCTATTGTTTACTAATTCCTTCATTTACTGTTAACTCCATAAATTAGGTTTAATTATGAAGAAAAGTGCTACAAACTTTTTTCGTTGTATTACACAGAAAATGTGTAACATCATCATAAATCTGAACATTCCCAAGCAGTTTGGTTTTTTAAGTTTCTTTTCTAATAACAACATCGAACTGCCACGCTAAACAAGGTAAGCAACCGATCGATAAATACACTCACGCTAAACAACACATCACTGTTGTCGAAAACACTAACCACCGAACGGCCGAACTAATGCAGACAGCCAGAAATTATTGACCCCTTCTGGTACTAAACCTTTGGATTCAATGACTTCCGGATACGATTTTCCTTCTGGCTCATACTGCTCATTGTCGCGCAATCCTGCTGGGAGCAATAGTTTTTTGTTTAGACCACGCTTCGAATAAAACTAACCAAAAAAGTATTTTGTATGTTAAATCAAATGGAAAACGTTCGAACCATAGATTTGCCTGTCAATGGCATCTATAGTGCCTTTGGTAGAATACCTTTTGTCATACCTTAACATGGCACAAAAATGAGAGTTTTCATCAAGCTTTCACGCGGAAGCTCTACATTGCTAGAGCTTTGGCGACACTTCATTTCCATCATGTACGATTGACCAATGTTGCAATGCTAATTTCTTCCGAGCCGCATACCATCGTCATGTGGCGTTCAAGCTTGAACTAATCCTCACAGCGAATGTGCAGGTACGTTGGCAGGTGAAAACATTTTCCGTCACCAGTTCTGCTTCCTGTTCTTAGCTAAAAGGGGACACCGATTTAGGAGGGCACATTACCACATTCGAACGTGAAACTATTTTTATTAGGTTCAGCTGGCAATCAACATGGCCATTTTCCGAAACGTCTTGGGAACGTCATCGTACCCCTAGTGCACCACCTAACCGGTACCATACGGTGGCCACCTTCTAGAACAGGCTACTAGCAGTGTTCCGCGCCAACCGACGCGATTTGATTCCCATTAAGGTTCCATTGTTTATTGTCCTTTTTCGCGATTTACGATTATTAGTGTCCAGTTGCTGTAATATTCATGATATTGCATATAAATCGTCCTTAATATGTTTAACTTCCCACTTTCTGCAATGAAAATCACCACACCTAGCATGGAACACAAATTCAAACAACTAACCTTGCCTCGAAGGAAACCAGTTTCTTATGAAACGCAAAGACAACAGTCGGCAGTATGGCCTTCAGGGATTTTGTTTTTTTTTTTCATTATGTTCTCACAACTTTGTTTTTAGACCAAATAAAAGCATAACAGTCATACATTTTCCAAATGCAATTTCGTTTTACAGTTTTTGCCATTAGTAATCATTAGAAAATGTTGTTTATTATTAGGTACATAATTCGTTCTTTTAAGATTACAGTACAGTTCTCGGCTAGCTAGACTTATTGGTTTTTAATCCTCGAAGCGGTCCGATGGCCACAGTAGCAGTAGCAACGTCGATATTCACATAACAGGACCGGTGTTCGATCCTCCTCTCGTTCAAAATATGAATAACGGTTAAATCTTCGTTAATAACTTCGACACCAGAAATTATAATTTTCACATTCGTAAACAACTCTTTTCTAGATAATCAGTACAAACATTTGCACCTTTTTTAATCTAAAAATATTATGACTTTTGCCTACCACAGCTATCAACGATTAATTCAGAAAACAGATAACACTTTCACATTTTACTTTCAAAATTTTACGGTGAATCTACTAATAATCAATATCAACATACGTAATATCTAGACTGCATGGCAATATCACTACTGTGCAGTACTTTTATGTCGTGAAATTAGACTTCCTGCACTTAAGGTAAAATACACGGCTGGTCATTGATTGGAAATCAAAATGTTAATAATTCAAAAGCTCTCTTTCTTCCTCATTCTCGCTCTGTTTCCCTGTTCTCGTGTCTCTTCTTCATATTCTCGACCTGCTGATAAATCCGAACCATAGGCTATCGAACCACAGGAACCGTACGCCGTTAGTACACGTGGTACCATCTTGGCAGTATAGTAGCATCTGGGATGCAATACGCGACACGTTTATTTCATTACGCTTCAGCTCATTGCTCTATTATTCATGGATTATGTGCTCGAGACAATCAAATTCATAACTTTATTAAATCGTTTTCTCCTCGAGCAAAAGCACACAAATATCAAGCCAGCAGGCCGGAGTTGATGCATTATAGGAAACAGCAAACCTTAAAACAATAGCAATAACAATCAACAGCTTCATTTTCTGCTGAAGCTGTTGCAAATTGTTGCAACCGCAAGCAAATAGCCATACTGAGCTCTTATTTCATATTTCAACCCCTGCCTGCCGCGCATTGTCCAGAAGCAACATTTGACATTTGTTATCATGTCGAAGAGTGCGCACCGGCAACGCTATTTGAGCAATAATCGAATTGACCCGAATCAAGTTCAATCAGCTCAGCTCTGACTGGAAATGCGAATTGATGGTAAAGCCACGTAAAGAACTACGAGATAAGGTTGTGCCAAATATTTGAAACGCCAATTCGGTAACAATTTTATTGATATCATTCTTGGGGACGACTGCATACGATGTCCAATTCAGCAGGGAAATAAACAACATTCTATTTTGAACGGTTCATTGATAGGCTAAGCTATAGGCATAGCTTATAATACTCTGGGTTAGTTCATTGAAGCAGCTTTTTGAGACTAATCTTTGCAACTAATATTTTTAAACTTCCAGCGACGGGCTACATCTATCCTAACAAGCGGTAAGAATTAACGCTTTTAGCTCTCCGCTTTTAATAGATTTTTAAAATATTTTAATTTAAACCTCACTAATAAACCAACAACAATGACTCGCACTAGAGAGCATGAAATCTATACACAACATGTCCCTAGTATTGATGACCGGAGTGATGCCGCTCAATTTGCGTTTTGAAATGCTGTCGCTTCGCCTTCTAGGTCCGTTAGAGGTTCTTAGAGCAAAATCATCAAGATGTATGAAGATTTTGTTGCCCTACAAGTGCATCCTAGCACTCCACAGGCGTTAAAGCGTGCTGCCCTTCCTGAGAACTACAGTTCCCTTTTAACAACAGATTCCTCGATGCACGAGGAAATTAAGACCATACCTAATGATCTTCCCCGAAAGTAGTTCCGGACATTTTCATGAACAAGTATGGTTATTTAGACCAAATAAGCCAGTACTACACTGATGGATCATCCTCTGAAGAGGGCACTGGGCTTCGGTGTTTTTAGCGAATCCACCGAAGCATTTTTGAAATTGAGGCAGCCATGCAGAGCCATTTACACCGCAGAGCAAGCCGCAATATTTCACGCTTTATTGATGATAGCAGCGAGACCTTCGGACCAGTACTGCATCTTCACTGATAGCCTGAGTGCTATTGCAGCACTGAGATCTCCGAAGGCTGTTAAGTGTCAGGATTTCCTCACCATCAAAATCATTGAACTGCTTGGCTCAATGTTCGATAAGGCGTTTAGGATCTCGCTAATTTGGGTCCTTTCTCATTGTGGAATTCCCGACAATGAGGCAGGGCAGGTAAAACAGGCGTCCAAGGTGGCGCTTTTTACGACCGACCTATCTCGGCCCAGGAATTCCTTCGCTTTCCACAGCAACTTTTCCTGTCTCGTTGGCAGAGCATGTGGGAGGCGGTTGAACTCGGGAGTTTCCTTTTCTCCGCAAGTGTCCCTGCGGTCTTGGTTCGATGTGCTCTCTGTAGCCCGGGCGTTCATACGAATGATGTCTCGGATGATGTCGAATCATTTTGCATTGAATGCCCATCTACAGCGTATAACTCTGGCTCAGACAAAAGTGTGTGGCTGCGGCGACGGAATCCACGATGTGGATCACCTTCTGCGGTCCTTCGTTGGCTACCAACAGCCAACACTTCGTTGGCTACCAGTGATTTCCCCTATATGAGGCTCATCTTCCGATTCGCCAGAGACAACGGGTAAAATGTTGTGTTTTTTATGTCTTAAGTGTATTTTTTGTAGTGCCACGGGTGATCCGATGACTGCGCAACAGCACTAAAAGGGAGGCATGCGTTGTTCACAGTACAGTGTTCTCTACTCCAGTTCAGCTTTGACACGTCAAGTTTGACAGCGTTGGCGTCGGGTTCGGGGAGTTGAGCTTGGAATGTCATTGCTGAACTGCACGGGAGAACACGGTACGCAGACAAATAAATGTTCCTGCTATCTTAACAGTGTTTATTTGTTTGTTACAGTCGAGACCAAACCACCAATGTAAACAATAGAACGGCCACAACACCACAATAGCCAGAATTCGGATATAACCAACCACCATCAGTACAATAGCCACAACAATAGTACCGTACCATCAAAACGCACATCATCCACCAATACATCATCATCATCACCACAGCCATAACCGAGTATGCCAGGGATAAGGAAAAGAATAAGGAGGAATGCCTTGTAAAATTTATTCAACACAAGCGTTGTTGACAATACGGCACTGGACCGTCATAATCAATTGTAAATAAAAAAATAAACCAACAACGATGAGTAAATGAATTCTCGTACTAGATTGTTAAATTGGAGCATAAAATATTACCACATTCCTCTATTACTGATCATCGTGATGTCTCTTGAGCAATTGAATAGCTTGTCATTAACCGTATCCTTAATACCTTATCCAGGCAAATTATAAACCTAGATAGCATTGTGGAATGCATTCATATAGAGTACGAATTCAGAATGATTTCGTTTTTGTTCAGCATACTCCATCGTTAAGTAAACATTGAAGCCCCGTTCAATGCGAGCTAAATGCTTTTAAAAGAGCAACTAATGAAATGACTACAAAAAACAAAAACATAAACATGAAAAATTCCATAGAACATGCTGTTGATCAGCTTGTTTATAATTTTTTTCATCTCTTGCTATCTTGCCTATTTCCATTCGTAAAGCACTACTTTTTTGCCTTACCATAAATACGGTTTATCCTTTGCATCGCGATAATGCAACGCTGAAGCGACGAGCGGAGGGCTCATCTTTGTCGTTCAAAGAAGAAAGAACATCAAATCAACTCCATTGGAAGCCTCAACGCCAACGCAGTTCGAGATGCAAAGTCCGGATGATGGTAGTTTTCATCATAAACGTTCTTTGCTATGATTGTTGATAAAATAGCTGTAACGCGGCCCTAATCCTGCTACTGCACTACAAGCACGACCAGATTAACCAAAACGACTGACCGCTCTCCGTTACGCAATAGCTAAAAGCCTTCCTACAACTGCGCTCGCTAATAAAATCTTTATGAGGTTCGTTCGTTCATCAGCTCTTCTTTGGAGCTGCTGAACACGCTTTTTTACACACAATCACTCTAAAATGGAAAACAAAACTCATCTTTATTCTGCTTCCTTTTTGCTACTTTTCCTACTACAAGAATGACATTTATAGAATTGTACCAAAAATACCTTCCATCGTTTATTGAATTACTAAAAAAATATGGCAAATATACCAAACTAGCAGACCAAATGCGATACGATAGCGAGCCAGCTGTAAGTTTCGGAGTTGTTTTCGTTTCTGTAAGGTTCGTAGTCGTAGTCTCAATAATCTTTGCTGTTTTTTGGCTAACCGCTAACCATTAAATATTTGAACTTAAGCCGGATATGTATTTATTTGCTCCTAGCAGACTGCCCCACTTGGTCGATCCAACTATCAAAACTATTCCCAGGTTAGCAGGGCAAAGGATGTTCCGAATCACCCAGCAAAAGAAGCATTTCCTTTAATTAACATACAAAAATTCGCCTGTTTTGCGCTAATCAATTGGATAAAAATGCTATTTTTATTGTCGCTATCTGCCATAAAGCAACGACGCGTTTCCGATGTTTGCCGCGAGAGGGCTTAGTGCGATCAATTTCTACGAACGGACCCGAATAGTGACGTGGTGATAGCCGAAGGTCGATTCGATCCTGACAGGGCAACCAAGCGGACGAATTTTTAGTTTTGCGCAAAATAAAGAAATTAGAACTAAAGAAACCGTGTTTATCGAACTTTAAAATAGTCGGTCAGAAGTTGCGTGAGCAACAGTTATGCTGATTGATAGATAAAAATGAAAGAAAATTTGAAAAACAAGTCTAGACATTCGCAATTCCAAATCGTTTTCCTTTGTTTTCCTTGCTCATATTTTTATTAGATTTATTCAGTTCCAGGTTTCGGAATCAATATTTCTTCAAGTTCAATCAAGGTTCAAGTGTTTGAAAACCTATCGCGCTGTGTGTATGTTATAATCTAGAATTCTTCCAAACCTGCCATACTTCATTTTCGACCACGGTTTCCAAAAACCTATACAACATTTTTGAACGTCATTTTCAATTTTCTTCATCACCCACGTTCTAAATAAAATGCTTCGCCGCACATTTACACCAATGCACGGCCGTACACTCTTGTGTACGCTTTCGCCACAAACAGGGCAATAGCAACTCTATCACAACAAGTCACCAAAAACTGTGTCAGCCAGGAACAGACTGCAACGACCAAAAAAAAAAATCCATCGCTCAATAGCTACTTAACACCGTTGAACCGTAAAAGCCTACGAAACACATTCCGTATAGAGACCGATCGATGTCTACACATGTGCGAATGAAGCTACGTTTCTGCCGTGGTCGTTTTGAAGCATGGATTATGGCTACATTATTGAATTCACTGCATCAAGCTCGTCATTTCTTGTTCGTTTTTTTTTTTTAGTTACTTTTCGGACAATCGACACTTTCCTTCGTTTACGTTTTACCATTTTTTTTAACTACATGGACTGTTGTTCAGCATATGTTTCCAGATTTGTTGAATTGAAAAATCAGTACTTTCTCCTATTAAATTCTTTGAATTTTCAATTTCCTTAAAGAGTTTTCAAAGAGGTGAGTTTTAGTTTAACGTTTTTTTTCACCAATTTCAACCAGTACGTCCAATCAGCAATATGATTTGCTTTTTGAGTAATGGTACACAAGTGCATATGAAATTATTGTCTATGCCAGCTATCTGATGGAGCACCACGATTCTCATCTGTAGTTTATGGTGCTCGATACTCGATTTCAATCAACTCTAATAGCAGGTCAACTCGATTGGAGATATAGAACGCGTAAAGGCCAAGATTCAGTCAACCATATACCATGCACATCACGTTGTGCTGCGCTAATGCATTGATAGTATCATGTTTTATATCTGCTTCAATGCCGAAAGGACGATGAGACACCAAATACGCCAAAGAAATCAAAGAAACATTGCATTCACTGTTTTTTTTTTTTTGCACTCTCTCTCTCACTCCCACTATCAGTGCGTGGACCCGTCATCACGAATGTACGTCTGGATGTCCTACTGCTGGATATGTAATGATAGCACACAAACACAAAAAATGTATTGAGAAAATTAATGTATTGACTAAATCAAAGCTACTACACGAATCAGCTATTTTTATGAAGCTACCAAATTCTCCTGACCATACTTATACTCAGCCCGTTCGCTACAAGGTTGCAGAAATAACCGATTATGATAGAAATTGAAGCCAGCCATACAAAATAACTGTGGGAAAAACTTAAAAACGAAGCTACAGCGAAGCAAAAGAATTTGTTTCAAAATCTGGTTCCTTGCCCGGTACTGCTTCGTACAAAATAAGCTCCTTCAGAAATGCCCTATAAATCAAACGGTTCATCTGTTTCTTGAGGTGATAGCATGCTTCTTTCAGTAAACTTTCCAAAGTGATGTATTGCTCCCAAAAGAAACAATCGAGCTAGTGTTGCTGATCGTTTGTAATATGGCCACCGAGCTTCGGAAACATACTGCTGCACCCACGATGACCAACCTTGGCTAGTCCACCAGAGCGATGATAGTGCAAGTATGTGCTGTTACTAGCAAACCAGCAAACCTATCCACGTTCTCCTCACACACTTCTGAGTAAAACCGAAGCGCTCGGTTGATTCCCGCTGGTCTGATGAAGTGCCGTGAATTTACAGGTTGACAGTGGCTAGATTAACAGATGATGATTATTTGCAACGTCGTTTTTACCACCTAAAGGGTTAAAATTGATCATTTTTTTCTGTTGAACATGGTGAATGTGTACGATAACAAATATTTCTTATCGTACTTGATTGATAATTGAACACAGGAGATAATATTTTTTGTGGAATGATTTCTACAAAACTAAAGTAATGTATTGGAGCATGAAAAGAACAGTACAACAGTTTTTAAAAAACTTTCATGGTTTACTCAAATCTCCACACAATAGTGATGATAATTTTCTTCATACACGTATCCATCATACAGCCGATGACATTATCTGGTACAGTACAGCTTTCTTACTACACATTTTGAAACTTTTTTATGTAAACTTACGAAAACTACTCATTTCGTCGTCCTAACAGATGCTTGCCCATGTTGTATCCTCCACTTAATACTCATTAATCACCTGAGAAAAGCCATCCTCCGTCTAACAATTATCGCTTTATTGTGTACAAGTATATGCATACGGCTATAGAAACCAAACGTTCGCAAGTAACGAGCATTACGGAATATTCAATACACACTATTGAGTGACTGTAATATCTTTTCCCCTACACTCACTCACTCACTCACTCACAGTAGCTTCCAACGCATGCTTACAAGAAAGAAAAACACGTGTTTCCAGTGAACAATGACTCTTGCCACCGGTACTGCGTGTGTTTTCATAATACCACCGGCGTGTAAAGCATAAACCAAAACTTACCCTTAGCATTGTGCTCGAAGTAGCTGCAAAAATGATTGAACGCACAGTTTAGCGTCAACTAGAGGAATTACTTCGTGGAGCAAACTGCGCTCCGGACTAGCTGTGCCGCAGTTTTTTACTTGCAGTGCAATAGATTCAAACTACGGCTCCAGAGTGGACACTGAAATCGCTTAGGTCCTACTTGCACTTACAGACGATGGTGTAGGAAAATGATTTAGTTCTATATTTTTCTAACACGGTCGGAACACTTGCTCGGTATACGTCACCGGTATTATCGTACGGCTTGTTGGAGTGTGCCTAATGCACCCATTCTACCCAGCGGCGATTAAATCGACCCGACAAGAATTGTAGGACTATAAGAAAACAACGCCTAGAGCTATTGTACCGTTTTCTGAACATCAAACATATGGAAGAATTCATGGACTGTATAATCAATTGCTGAAAACTGATAGATTTTTGAATTCTTATGTATAAAACATTCTTGAATGTGGCCAAAAATGGGTTTTTAATTTTAGTTAGGACTGCATAGTCCATATGGTAGAGTTGTATGTCCGAACAACAACAAAGTGAATCAAAACTTTTATAATTTCCCATTTTTTCAACAAAATTTTAATATAATCCACATTCTGTTTGTTCATTTGTTGCTGAAAATCAAATCCAAACTCAAAATTTTAACATTCTCAGATTCCTTGTTGTTGCTATTTTCGCATCGTATCAAGCCAACAAATAAAGTTTGTACTATGTGGTGTTGAAAGCCGAACTAGACATCATTATTTACAACGTATCTAACTCACGCCATAATGCACAGTTCACCGCTGAAAGATTCTTGATTGTAGCGATCCTGCAAACTATCGATATATCAATTTTAATGGCCTTCGCTTAATAGTAACTCGCAATATATAGTTGTATCCGTTTCGTATTAAATTTGAATACTTTCAAATTGCTCTAGTACCATCCGTCATTGCAACATTCGGTTCAAAGTACCGGCCACGCGTTATCGTTAGATGCACCAGGCTTGACGCGTAGCCTTCTTTCAATGCAAAAAGGTCTAACCATTTTCTGCACCACTGGTTGTGTGAACAAGATTCAAGCACCTTCACGCAAGCCATCAACACCGCCGAACAAAAGGTTTATACATACGTAATACGCTCAATTATATGCAAATGAGATAACATCAATCAAATTTACATACATCAGACACGTACGCTGCTAGCTTTATAATTAATTTCTTGCTAAATTTTAGCTCCTTTTGCCTTTCTACATACCGCGGTTTCTAGGCGCATTCGGTAAGAAGCATATTATCCTTTCCCGCAAATCTGTGCCCCTTATCCTTTAATGATTGTTACGTACGGAGGATTCAGTCTGATGAAGAACAGCCATTCTAACCAACGCCGTAAGAGCAAAATAATGGACATGACTACCGTACACATTGTCTAGAAAATAAGTCTTACAAGTCCAAACGTCAATTATGGCTTCTAACGAGTAATGATGATGCCAAAATCTATTGCCAATGTTGGTGGACTGGACACTATACTTCTCAGACAGAATGTACATAAAGCATCGCTATGCGCTGTTCAACGTCACCCCCATTTTTATCATATTTTGCTATGTGATATTAAGATTCATTTTAGCAGCTTTGTTATACGATAGTAAATTTAAAATGATAATAGTACCTCAATCTCCACATGTGATCCGATGACGAGGCAACAGCATTCGGGGGCAATTTCAACACTGCCATAAATAGGAGGCAGGCGATTTCCACAGTACATTGTGCTCCAAATCAGCCCAGCCTTGACACAACTAGTTCGACTGCGTTAGTGCTGGGTTATAGAGTGTTTGGCGGGTTCGCTCTCGAGAGTAGCGAAGTTGCTCTTGCTGCTGCAGGATAGAACTTGCCGATCATTTTTGGATCCAAATCTGGTCAGGTAGCGCTAAAGCTGCTACTGCTGGACTGTTTAGGGAACACTGTACGCAGGCAAATAATTGTTAAGATCCTGTAAGATCCTGTCCCGAATACTCTTCTGCAGTCTGGAGCCCCTTGCTACAGATTTCGCCGGAAGCTACCAAGCTGGATTTGTTGGAGGCAAATCGACAACCGACCAAATCTTCACTTTACAGTAGATCCTCCAAAAATGCCGGGAGCACCAGATCCCTACGCACAACCTACTTCATTGACTTCAAGGCGGCCTACGATACCATAGATCTAACCGAACTATTGAACACCATGCAGCAGTACGGAATCCCTGGGAAGCTGGTACGGCTGCTAAAGGCCACTATGGACGGGGTGCAGTGCAAGGTAAGAGTTTCGAGCATGCTGTCGAAATCGTTCAAATCTCACCGGGTCTGAGGCAAGACCAAGAGCACGATTTTCACCCGATCTCTCCGATTCCTTGGCTTCGCGGATGACATTAACATCATCGGACGTACAACTGCGGCGGTGTGCGATGCGTACACCTCCGTCAACAGAGTATCAGTTGACGGCGACGATCTCGAGGTGGTAGAGGAGTTCTGCTACCTTAGTACGATCGTAACTTCGGACAACAACGTAAGCAGCGAAATCGGAAGGCGCATTGTTCTGGGGAATCGTGCCTACTACGGACTCCACAAACTCCTGCGATCCAGAAGACTCCAACAACACACGAAATGTACGATTTACCGCGTTTTGATACGTCCGGCAGTCCTCTACGGGTACGAGTCTTGGACTATGCTGACGGAAGACGCCAATGCACTCGCCATTTTTGAACGGCAGGTGCTAAGGACCCTCTTTGGCGGTGTGTACGAGCAGGGCGTGTGGCGAAGCAGAATGAACCACGAGCTAGCTGAGCTGTTTGGCGGTGCTGATATCCAGAAGGATACGTTGGCTAGGGCACGTGATGAGGATGCCGGACTCATGCTCCACCAAGAAGGTGCTCGTCAGCGACTCGTTCGGTACGAGGCGTAGTGGAGCACAGCGAGCTCGTTGGCTGGATCAAGTAGAGTCTAATCTGTCGGAGATCGGATGCAGCCGTGGATGGAGGACTGCAGCCCTAGAATGAGTTTCCTGGAAACTGATTGGGGACCTGGCCATGTCGACGCGACGTGCTCAATTTTGAGCAGGCCAAGAAGAAGAAGAAGACATATACCTATGGAAAACAACACACAACAACCAATAGACCTGGACAGCAACGACACATCCACCACCGAGCATGCTCGGGATAAGGCAAAGAATAAAGACGAAATACCTTATTATTAACGTTTATTGTTCCAGCCACACATGGAGTTGACAATAGGGCGAAATGCCGTTAAACTGTATAATAAATAAATGAATAGTACCTCCATCATCATGTTTTACAATTCTTGAACTAACAAAACCCTAGAATCCGCGTCATCTTAATTTCAAGTTTTGGTAGGTTGTCAGCCTTATAGCGTGTTAGGCAATTGGTACGGTACGCAGCCAGTGCATCCCTTACTCCATATCCTACCAATTCTTGAATTTCATCAAAATCGGACTAATAAATGAACAAATTACAAAACTAATTTGTGAACAAAGCAGGTAAGTTTAGTATGAAATTTAGTACTTCTTGCAATACGGCCAGGCCTATTTTTCAGAATAAACACAAATAATACATAACAAAAAAACGATACAAAGGCAGCTTTGGCAGACAAACGAAAAATGACAGCTCAAGAGTACTATCAAAGTTGTACAATAGTTCAACTATCAGAGACGTTTACGAAATGGAAATTTAACCGCTGGCAAAAATTTAATTCTTTAGTAAATTTTGGAGAACGCGGCAGAACACTAGCTACACTCTTACAATCTCCTCATCGATTTAAAAACCACATATGCAGACTGATTTAATAACGACAGCGTCGCAGGTGTTTGCACGTCAGAACCGGGATTCAAATGCCATCCCAACCGCCGTGAGGACTAACTTTTCAACTATATGTTACCAATTCGTTCAGTAAGTAATTAATTTCATTGCCTGCACGAACTAGCAAAGGTCGTTAAGCCAAAAAAGAAAAAGAACGAGAAGATAATGAAGATAAAATTATACAACACAATCAACTGTGCTAGAATCCCAGCCAAACTTATCAGACTTACTAGCTGATAACCAACATCACAAATCAAGCATGTAAAAAAATTAGACTCTACGACCAGCTTATGAATAATCACACATATAGTTAGTTTGAGACTCTCCTAAAATATCTACAATACCTCCAACGTATCAAGCAAGCAGTGCAAAACCGTTGGTTGTATATAAGCAAGACAATAACCAAATTCGAAAAAACTTCAAACAGGAGATAGGCAATAATTTTGAAGTCTTCTAAAATTTACCATACCTTAAATCAAAAGTAAGCGCCATTAAAAACATAACTGCTGTCATACTTGTAGGAGGCTTAGCTGCTATCCGTTCTTAGGGGCCGTCCATAAATTACGCAGAGCTAAAATTTTATGGAAAGAAGCGGCGTGTTAGCCTCAGCTTGAGATGGAGTAGTGATGTTGATGCGTGCTCCAATACATCCAGTGGCAGTAGGAGACTAAAGGATACTCTGAAAATGGACTTCTTCAGCAGGTACTAGCTTATAACGACTTACTAAACTTACTGATACAACCAAGTCAGTTCTAGTGATGACATTTTCGTTCCGAACCTATTATGTTCGTTCCGTTCCTTCAATGGAACGATCGAAGCGAACTTGTTCAAATAAAATCGTAGGTTCAAATAGGTTTTTTTGTATGTATTTTATGATACCCTGAGAATGCTTTTTTTTTGGGGAAGAGGCTTTGAATCTGTGAGACTACATTCGTCTTTAATTTGAGATTTAATGAATTGAAATATTGTAACAGTAAAACATATTACGTATATCGTTAATGTAATTTGCTATTCATTTCTTTAATAGACGCCATAAGAATGATCAACCCTAAATGCTGCAGAAATGATACAGCCAAAATCATAAACTACACACAATTGGTCTCAAGCTGGAGGGCTTTTTAGGGTCTAAATAATGGTACAGTAGCTACTCGACTCATGCGGATTAAAGTATAAATGAACATTCGAAACTGTAATCAATTCGTTAACATGGACATGTCGTAGGGCTGAAACAAACATTTTTAAAACTGCATGAACTCCATAATCTTTTTTAATGTTTATGCAATTATGGTCTTCAGAGATACTGGCTACAAGAGAGCCGGTTTTCTCATCACTACCAAACATATTTTTTTACTCGTAATCAGTTGAAAATGCTCTATCGTGAATGGTCTACCAATTATGTATAACTAGATGCCACTTTAGTTTAGGAAACACACAATCTCTGCGAATAAATAAAATGGATAATACATTTATCTCATTTTAAATTTGAAAAATTAACACAATTTACAAACAGACTTGCCTTCGACCACCGTGCTGCGTTAACTGTCAACAGCGCCATGCGGTTTGACAGTTGCTGTTGTTGTTTCGCGCCTTTTTGTGAGCATCAACTTTGGTGCGCCAAATTTCAGCATTACACAGTTATTTGTCTTCACGTCTTGGTCCTGTCCACACACAAACAAGAAGTTTCTCGATCCCGCTCCGTTTCTACTTATTGAAGTGAGTAATTCAGGGTGGTGTACCTCTTTAAGGCAGTATAATTTTCAGTAGTTTTGCAATTGAATATAGTACGAATTTGCTTCTACAGCAGCGACATGTTTGAGGCACGGCTTAACGCTAGCAACGTCCTGAAGAAGGTCCTGGACGCGATCAAGGATCTGCTAAACGAGGCTACATTCGATTGCAGTGATTCCGGTATTCAATTGCAAGCGATGGACAATTCCCACGTTTCGCTCGTGTCCCTATCGCTACGCTCCGACGGTTTCGACAAGTACCGGTGTGACAGAAACTTATCAATGGGCATGAACCTGGCCAACATGGCCAAGATCATGAAGTGTGCCAATAACGATGATACCTTAACGATGAAAGCGCAGGATAATGCCGATACCGTCACGTTCATGTTCGAGTCACATAATCATGAGAAAGTGTCCGATTATGAGATGAAACTAATGAACCTGGACCAGGAGCACCTGGGCATTCCGGAAACGGATTATGCGTGCGTCGTTCGTATGCCGGCAATGGAATTTGCACGCATCTGTCGCGATCTGTCCCAGTTTGGCGAATCCGTCGTCATCTCGTGCACCAAAGAAGGTAAGCAATGGGATAAATAATTGTCCATTTATCAGCAGCATGAGACAATAAAAGAAATTGCTTTTTTTCAACACAGGTGTGAAATTTTCAGCATCTGGTGATGCTGGTTCAGCCAATATTAAGCTAGCACAAACTGCCAGCGTAGACAAAGAGGAAGAATCGGTCATTATTGAAATGCAAGAACCAGTAACGCTTACCTTTGCATGCCGCTACCTGAACTCCTTTACGAAGGCAACGCCACTGTGCAACCAGGTGCAGCTGTCTATGTCGGCCGACGTTCCGCTGGTAGTTGAATACCGAATTCCAGACCTGGGACACATTCGCTACTATCTCGCACCTAAGATTGAAGACGATGAGAATTAAGTTAAATAAAAATACATGTAAGACTATCCGCTTTTATGTAAAACATTATTTCATCTCTACTTGTTTCATTGAACACACTTAACAGGCTTCGGTTGCTCTGTACCAAATGGCAGGCTAAATGTTATTTGATTCTTGCGCAGCTGAGAAAAACCTTTCGTAAATATTCTACAGGACCAAAATTCCGGTCAGCTGTACAGGAATGTGTCTTGCATGTTATAAAGAATTGAAAGTATTGCAAATAGAAATAATTTGGCATGAAATCTTGTTCGATACCAACAACAAGACATAATCAGACTGCGACAAATCAACCGCAGTAGGAGAGTGAAACAAGGAAGAGAATTTTCATATTCTTAAACATTCAATGCATAATAACAGCCCTCGTTGGCAATACGGCCAGCATTGCTGAGTTAAGATAACAAAATAAATCCCTTCCACATGTCATCTGCATTGTACTGAGGCATCTCAACTTATTATGATCAGTTTTAGGTTTATTGTTCATATGAAATAAAAAAAAGCAAAATGAAACACGCTCTTATTACTATAAAACGCTTTGCTAATAGAGAATGTTGGTGGACAAAACGGTGCGTCGAGGGAAAGGCTCATTAAATTAACTTTCCACAATATAATTAGGATGAACCACCAGCAGCACATCTTCGTCTTCGGATGGTCCCTTTTCGTCGAGTCCGGACTTCTTCAATGGTATGATTACTTGATCCTGCCAAGACGAAAGCATTCATTTAGTGTTAAAATTATATCCCAGTCTTAAAAGGTAGAGAATCGAGATACGAAAGCTGTTACTTACGTGATAAATCAATCGATCGATCACCTTTTCTATCAAGATCTTTCTCTCCGTCAACTCCTCGACCGTTTCCAACTGGTCCTCAACCTGGCCAAGGTACCAGTTTATGAGCTGTGTTTTACTGATTCCCTCCTGTTCAAGCTCTTCCGATTCAAAGCGGCTCTCCTCGTTGCGCATATGTATCACCAGCATGTTGGACAGATTTTTGTACTCTTCAAAGGAAAGTGTCAACTTCTTTTTCGTGACGGTCACTGCATCGTGGCCATTTTCTTCCGTTCCGTTCGTTCCTTGTGTATCCTCCTGCGTGTCTGCTGGTGTATCCTCACCAGTATCCATAATGTTTTCGTTTTCCTCCTCATCGTCCAAATGAATGTCCGGTTGCTCGACACGGATGATCGACTTGTTCAACAGCCGGTAAGCTTCCTTCACGTGCTGTTCGGTCACCACCTCGCTACACTCCATTTTGGCCATCGCTTCACTCAAACGAATCATACTTTCCAGCTGTCGTACAGTTATTCGCCAGGTGCTTTTGCCCGTTGTACCGGTGTCACGCTGTCGCAAATGTCCGTAGTTTTCAACCAGCAGCTCCATCGCTTCTGGTTTGATAACTGGCTTAAACTGTCGTGCGAACATTATATACCGCAGCACATCCTCGCGCGAATAAACCTGCTCAACACGATTTTCGATGTGGGAATGCAGGTCTACAATCTTTCTTGCGATCGCATAGTCAACCACCTCGTTGCACTCGTCCACCAGAATGAAAAACAGATCGAAACGCGACATAATCGGAGCCGTCAGCTGAATGTTTTGCTGCAACGATTTCGATCGATCGTACCTGCCACCGATTGGATTGGCAGCGGCCAAGATTGAGGTACGGGCATTCAGTGTGGCACGTACGCCCGCCTTGGCAATGGAAATCGTTTGCTGCTCCATGGCCTCGTGAATCGCAACCTGGTCGTGCGGGTCCATCTTGTCGAACTCATCGATACAGCAAATACCATTGTCCGCCAGCATAAGTGCTCCGGCCTCGATAACGAAATCGAAACTTTCCTCATCCCTTACTACAGCCGCTGTAAGACCGGCAGCGGACGACGCTTTTCCTGACGTGTACACTGCACGCGGAGAAAAATCCGACACTTGCTTCAGGAACTGAGACTTTGCCGTACTTGGATCTCCTACAATGCACACGTTAATGTCACCACGAAGTGTCGTTTCTGAAAATTAAAAGCAACCGCAAATAAATGATTTGTTTTTTTTTTATAAAGATGGCATTTCTCTAAAAACATTATTCGATCACTTACTCTCTTGTGTAGTTTTGGCGACACCTCCGAATAACATCAGCAGAATTCCCCGTTTTACCTCGTCGTTTCCGTAGATCGAGGGAAACAGGCTGTTGATCAAGTGTGAGTACAGCCGAGGATCACGCGACATTTCGTACACCTTTTTCCATTCCGCATCAGTCATGTGCTTCTTCATGTCTTCCGCAGTGACCTCACTCATCGGCAAATCAGTTCCACCGAAACGGGACGAGGTTACCTGCACCGAGCACGCCAGAAAAGCCATCTTGTAGTTCAAGTCGCGCATACCCAGTGCCTTTAGCCCGCGCACTCCTTCGGCGGCATTATCACCCTGCTTGTGGCGTGACCCAATCTCGGCCTTTGCTCCGGGCAGCTGCAATGCTCCCACATCGGGTATGACGATCAGCGTTCCAGTAAAATCGTATCGGTCTCCGGCTTGCACGGTTTCCACCATTTCTGCTCGTAAAATCACCTCCACCGAGCGAGGTATACAACCACGAGGCAGTTCCGCCTGCGTCTCCTGTATGCGAACCTTTTGGAAGTCAATGAACAACGATTTGTCCACTTCCAGCATGAAACGACGGCGATTGGCGCACACTGGATTGCGGCAGATAGTCGGATTCGTGAACTTAAACTGTTGTTCGACGGCGCGGATTTCTGTCTGGCAGTCCAGGCACACGAACGTGCCCAAAACTAGCTCGGGGTGCACTGGGTGCGTGCGTACCACCTGACCAGAGATGCGAATCAGCGTTCCAATCTTGGCAGTGGTCAGCTCGCGAACCTTATGACGCGTAGGAACATCCACAAACGATACGTAGCATTCTTTAGCCTTTTTCAATACGGTTCGATCCCGCACAAAATGCGATACAGATTGGCACAGGTAGGGGAAGATCCGATAGTACTCCTCAATAATCGCTGTAGCCAATGTTTGGTTGTAACTCTCCACATCTTCGAAGCTCACCTCGAGCGTAGACCTGTCCGGATTGACCAGGTCTAACACGGTCTTCAGATACTTCATCTCGCCATCCTCCTTAAACCTACGGAACGACGATAAGTACGTAAGAAGATCATACCACGAAACAGCATTGCCTATTCCACCGTTTACTCACTCTTCGAGGAAATCCAGGAACAATTTCTGGCATCGCTCTCCCACTTCATCCCGAACACGAAGCTGTCCAACATGCGCATCCGCTACATCCATGATAATTCACTAAACGCTTTACTGTTTCAATTCAACAGCAATTATTATGCCAGCGAGAGATATTCAATGCTCACAAACACAAATCACCAACAAGCAACAAGCAAGCAGCAGCAGCAGCAGCGCGCCAATTTTTGATGTCATGTTCTTCCAACAGCACCCTCTGGCGTGTATTTCACGCACACTGTGTGATCCGTGGACTTTTTTTATCATAAATGAATTGTTAAATTTCAAATTCAAACAGACCAGTATTCAAGAATATCACACTATTAACCATTTCATGAAAAACTATTTGCGCCTATACAGGGTTTATCATGTCACTTTACAATTTGCATGGCGTATTTAATCGATTCTGACATGAATTTTCTTGTCTGTTTGGAAACTCCTCTCATCCATATTTATTTTCAATCCTTCTATATGATTTTCGATACAAATATCAAATAGCACCGCGACGAAATGTAAATAAACTAAGATTTTGAAGGTATTTCTTTTTTTAAAATAAAGGAATAGAAATACATATGGATGAAATAGAATTGAATGATAGAAATGAAAATACGTGTCAGAATCGACGAAATACACCGTTCAAATAGCAACGTGACTCGATAAACTCTGTAAAAAGAAAACTGCAGATTCTTTTATTTTTAGTAAAAACATATATTATGTCATAGTTATTCAATATAGTTGCTACAAAAGAACAAATTAGTTAAAAAGAGTTAAATCTTGCATGGATATAATTACACTTTTCGGCACATGGGATTGAATACAAAAACAAATTAGATTATAGGGTATTATTGACGCTTTTCTAAGGATTACCAATATACTAATTACTAGTATATTAGTATTAATTGAAATAGTTAATTCATGATTCGTTCAAAAGTTAGTACAGAGTCTAATAATACACCTAAATCACGAATGACGTTTGTTCGCGGAACTGAGCTGCCAGCTAATTTGTACTCAAATACTATAGGTGACCGTTTTCTAGAGAACGTTGTATCAGAGCATTTTTTAAACATTTACACACATACAGTTCTAAGAACATCAGGACATGAAACGATTTAAACAATTTTGGAGTACAGCACAGTCGTCAATGTTTGATACAGACATAAATAACTTCAGTCGTCAGCATACAGCAGTTTACAGCAGTTAGAAAGCGCGTTGACAATATCGATAGTAAAAATGACAAACAGCAGAGGCCCACGTATGCTACCTTGTGGAACCTCTGACAAATTGTTGAAGGGCGCAAAAAAACGATGATTCTGACCCTGATACTCCTGTTCATTCATGGGGCGGCTCGGTGGTGTAGGCGACAGCGGCGCCGGTCTTCAAATGGTAGGACCGGGGTTCAAATCCCATCCGGACCGTCCCCCCGTAGTGACGACTGACTGACCAACTACGTGGTATCGGTAGTCTAGAAAGCCATTTCGATGGCCGGCATGACCTTAGAGGTCGTTAAGCCTAGAAGGAAGACTCCTATTCATTAAGTAGCTATGAAGCCATCGGACTAACGAATCGTTGACTTCGTAGCTAAGTAGCTTAACTGTTAGCAAGCAGTTAATTGTGGCCCACTAAATCAAAGACATAATTAGTCAATATCAAAAGAGTATAACAATACGTGTAACATTATTCTACAAAATTTTCAACGACATTTTTTCCGTCTCATAAAGAGTTTGTTGTTTTGTTTGAATATAAAAATAAAATAGTTAGATTCTGCAGTAACCTTACAAGGTTATAGTAGCTGTCTGTTCCTCGCGTTTTGCAGGCGTCAGGGTCGCCAGCGACAACATTTGATCACTGAACCGATTGAATGAGGTTTGGACGACGTGTAGTTGTGACTGTTGGCGGAATGCGTGAGTAAGATGCTACTGTAGCTTCACAAAGCGGTAGTGGCTTTCGGACTCGTGCGTTCTGCCGATGGTGGGGCTGCCAGCAGTAACATCCAAATGCTGTCAACGAGATGTAGTGGCGAATCACCACAAAGTATCCGCAACAAAAGGGGGTTTTCTTTGGAGCCAGTTGATAGTGTCCACGGCACGTTGCTCCAAAGAGGCGACAAACCCTTAGCAGACATAGAGAGGACAACTTTAGAACCATACCTGGCAGAAACAACTTCCACAACCGAGCTCATTCGGGATAAGGTGCACTTGAATTGAAGGGGAAGGAAATGTCTACCCTCAAAATAGCATATAAGCTTAATGAATTGTTAAGATAGATTTAAATTAATATTTAAAGGAATACAGGCCGTCATCACGAAATGAAAAAATAAATAAAATAGATGTTTTGAAATTTATTCACAACGATCTGGTAACCTGACAAAAAACTGTAAGGTAACTGTGTGTAACAAAAACAAAAATAACCGGGAAACTGTCGGTAACCCTAAGAACATTCACCAAAAAATATGGAAAAACGTCTAAAATATAGGAAAACTTGTATAAAAAATCTCAGGACTTACAAAACACACATGGAAAACAAAAACACGCTTAAAAAATCACCGGGATACCCTGAATATTGATTTCTAAAAACACAAGTAAATTCGTGGTTCGTTCCTCTTAAATCAAATGTGCGATACGAATTATCAGCTTAAACTCTAGCTTCATTGCAATGATTCTGACCTTGTTCTTCTTAAAATGTTATGGTCGTGTCTTTAGAAATTTATCTAACTGTTCCATTACAAATGAGCTACATTCAAAATGTTGGGCAAAACATTTTACGACATTTATGATATAAACAACAGCAAAATACACTTAAGCTTATGGCAATATTATATGTATGTTAACATGGATATTTAAAAAAATCTTACATAATCTATCGGAGCATTCAACTACACTAGAAGTGCATAGAAACATTCTATAGTAAAAAAAATATTAAAAGATAGCGAGAAGATAGCAGGAAGGTGTTTTATTTTATTTTATTTTATTTTAATATGACGGCTTTCATACAAAACAAACATATTTTTATACTTTTGTCTTTTTTATAGTTTATGGTTTTTAGAATTAACTATTATTTTTTAAACTATTGCGTTGGTTAGATAAAAGAAAAACTAATAAGTTTTTTAGCCCCGCAAAATTTTTATACCTTTTTATTTTTAATTGTTACGTAATGAATTGGACACTTGTGAACAAAAATAAAGTATAGAAAATTCAGATCATTGTTGGACATTCTATAAAATTTTGGTTAATTTATACCTTGTAGAAGTATTTAAATCAGCAGTTTAAAAATCGGATTTAAAAGCGGACCTTATTTATTGTGCGTCACTTTATACGCCTTTTTATCGAAATCCTAGCTAACTTCAATCAATGGAAATCCATTTTCTAACTAATAATTAATGTTTATTTTATTTATAATTAATAATGACGGTCCAGTGCCGTATTGTCTAATAATTAATGTAATATTTAAAAAATTAGAAGCTAAGAAATAAAAAAAACAACAAAAAGAAAGTTTTATTAGCGAAGATGTCCTGGTTTACTCACGGCAAAAGCGGACTCCAAATCGCTTTCAGAACGATACCCGATTTTTCAAAAGATTATTCAACTACGTAGTACCAATTAATAAGGTGGCCGGCGTAAGTAAGGTAGCCGGCATCACTAAATAGGATGTTTAGCAAAGAAGAGGAAGTAGAAATTATAGTTCTTCTGTGGCAGGAATGTCCTAGCCGGTTACATGGTTTGAACAACTCCAAATAGCCACGGTACCCGTGGCTTAATAATTCTTTAAGGCAGGTAGAAAGATCAAACATATTTGAACTGTAAAAAAAAAAACATAAAAAAAGAAAAACTGTCTAGAGGAAAATCAATGAATTAAACTTTTTGATTATATTCATCCCTATATTGATTATTTCGATATTTCAAATGAAAGATATCGTTCCACTAGCCTACGTGCAAGTGTAAACTATGTTGAGCCCAACAATGCGATAATATACTTGCTCTTGCTTATTTTAATTACTAAACAAATGTCCCTGTGTACGCATATCGGACACATATCGGTGCACGATCGATAACAAATCTACAGCATGACTTACAGCTTGCCAGAAATACAACGACACAACAACCATTTGAACGTCGAATGGATCAGCTACCAACTTATATCAAACCGTATAGAATGTCATTTTAATGAGCTTTGCATGATTAACGCAATATTGAAAATTGCCTCTTTCTTCACCGCTATCCTTTGCCTATGAATGCTTGTGTGACGCATAACAAAGCATACGGCACTGAATAGTTCTACTATAATGGATGGAATCACACTAAATCAAAAAAACCCTTGTTTTAAGTTTACATGGAAACATCGATAATTATCCACGATTTTTCCAAAATTATGCTCCCCAATTTTATCAAATTGCATCAAATCGCTTTAAAAAAATGTTGCATACCTACAAATTACCACCCATCTAAATTTACATAACAGGAATGTCAAACGTGTTTCGCATACGAGAAAATATGCGTCATTTTGGTTCTCAACACTTTGCTGTAACTGTTGAATTTGTACATGCACGGATAAAGTTTTATTACTTTTTTATTACATATTTTATTGAACAAATTGTTTTAAAAATGAAACAACCAATCTCTGGTTGGTGGAAAATGTATGATGTTTCAATACTTCTGCTTTAGACAACTGTTTGGCACCTCTGGTATATAAGATGAAACATTCAGATGTGTTGCATGTACGAACTATGTGAGCAACAAGTGTATGATACACCGTTAATATCAAAGCTAATGCACAGTCCCACGTGGTTTTTGGCCGTTTGCTTCGCGCAACAAATTAAAGGTAAATCCGTAAGCGCGATGTTTTTTTTTTTAAATAATATCTTTTTGCGGAAAATATACTTGGGTCGATTCAAAACATTGATTTTTATAGCCTATAGCTCCTACTATTTATCTTCTCTGACCTTGTCTAAACCCTTTATTTACTGTATAGGCATTTGTAATTGGAAAACAGTTCGAAACAGTTGTTACGTACCACATAAAATTGAACGTACCACATTAACATTTCCCGCACGAACAAAACACTTTAATTTTTTACTCTAACAAATGAATGCACGAGAGTACTGTTATCTACACAACTTATTGTTTTGTTATCTAAAATTTTCACCACAACCATGCCGTGACGTCATGTCTCCATGAACAACATCATTGGTGTCACGTTTAGGTTCGCAATGTAGCACGCTTAACAGTATCAGCGACGGGAAAAGACACAGCGTTCTCATCATTCAACCACGCCACGGCAGGAGCAAGCAAGTGTTAAGGACTGTATCAAGGAATGCGTCCTGTAGCAAGGATCTGCGGATGCGTACGGTTTATAAATACGTGTGTACCACCGCCCGTAAGGACACTAAGTTTCCAAAGTGCGGCGGAACAGCACGGATCAACCGCAGACTCTGCTTACCTGTTGTGTGGAAGAATTCAAACGGTGAATGAGAGTTGTTAATCGTTGCTACTTTTGGTGATCTTCAGCTCAGTGTTTTTGTGCCCGTTTACCAGTTACTTAAGGGTGGAATGTTGTGGTGATTTGACCTGTGTTCACTGCTTTCATCTAACGCTTTGTTAATTCTTCGCACAGTTGCGTAAACTTTCGAGTGTATTTTATTTCAACCAGCAGTGCTAACATATTTTCCTGGTGAGCTTTTTTTTTTGAAAGTATTACATTTTCGGTTAAATACTTTACAACAATGATTTAGAGCGATGAAAGCAACATTTTAATGGTGTCCTAGTTAAACTCACACTATGCAAACGATACACCGAAATAGTTACAGAAGAAGCCTTATAATCGTATGCTTAAATAACACTTTGCGAAGAATTGGTCATGACAGAAATGTAATGCCGTGCAGGTTGCAAGGTTCGATGTGCATACTCGAGATTTTTTTTTGAACAACTGCAATCACAATAATATGTCGACGGCAAACGCAGCAATAGCTCCAGCACAAACAAAGTAGTTGTGAAGCAAACATAAAACATGTTTGACGGGAAGCATTATAATTTTTAACCAATAAGTGCTTACAGTTACAGTTGCACGGAATGAATTGAAAAACACCTATCGATGTTTTTATTTCCATTCTTTTTTACTTTCGCCACGACTGTGAGCGCACACGTGGCTGAAACTGAGGGTACACGTTTGCTTGAACCAACGGCCAACTCCGCAGCTTACGGCCAGCTTACGAGTTGATTTAGTAGTTGAATTTATTACAAATAAAATCTCTCTAAGCAATACGGCCTGGCCGTCCCTTATGAATAAAAAAAAAAAAAAATAAAATAAATAAAATCTCTCTTTTTCTCATTATTTACAATGTGTCAAACAGTTGATATCAGTGTTTAGTAGCAGTACAAAGCAGTTAACCTAACTGCTCCTTCTCATTATGACTTTTTTTTTAAAATAACAAATATTCAAGGGATCAGAAAGGGTGGGTCTGTTTAAACTGCATTAGCAAAACTTTCATATTCTATTTGTGTTTTGTTCACCTCTACCGAGAGCTCATTTATGTTTAAACTTCAAATAGACTCATAAGACGCTTATGCCTTTGCCACCTCCCATTTGAAACATCTCGCATTAGTTGTGAGGCTAAAACTCGTGCAGCCTTCATCGCACCTGGTATGATAATAAATATAGCATTCACAAGAGTCTCTGCTAACTTCTTAGAATACATCCATTGTCACATTTTTGTCACCACGGTGAATCGTGCTACAAACACAGGCGTAAGCTTCAAAAGCCCTTCAATCCACGGATACGGTGAAGCACGGGCGAACAAGTGAGGCGATGAGTTTAATTGGTGTAACAGGTGCTAGACCGTTTACTGACACATATTTAACAGAACTTCAATAAAAAATAATGATTTCCGATAGCGGCTCACACTCGTATGCGTTTGTGTTGGATGAAGATAGAACACGAACCATTCACTTCACCTACTTCACTTCGGCTTTGCAGCAGCACTGGGCAGTACAGCCAGAGCTTCCCACAGTAATGTGTGCGAAAATAAATATCGTACAAAATATTTTATTTTATCCCAAAAAGTGTTCGTATTTTTTCCTCCCCCCCCCCCCCTCCCCCCCCCGTAGCAACACAGAAACGCACTCATCCATTACTACTGGAAAAACTGGGACGAGATAAAACATGTCCCATCAATCCGTTGACATGAACGATAATTGCTTTAAATCAAATCTGACAGGAATTCATTATACTCGCGACTGGAAACGTGCCACACTGCACCTACGCTAAGGGGTTTTTGGTGTGAAGTGGGTTTCCGGCTTTCTGGCAAATGCTAGTTCTCACGTAATATTAGTATAAACATCACACCACAATGAACCGAATCGAGCTGTTGCTGTTCAAGAGGATACGCATTGCACGCTTCACTGTGTAACCCAAAAGTGCGCTTAAGGTGTTTCATTATACCAATTAGAGGACTTTGGACTATAAATTCGATGAACGATCGGTTAACCACCATGGAACATGGGAAGGATCTTTCAACCCATAAAAACCTTTTTGGTATCTACTAAGAATATCCTAATTAATTCCCACTTACCATAGAATTGGTAAAGTGATGTACCATACTCAAACAAATCAAGTTTTAATTAAAATTCTTCTTTGAAGAATTTTAGTTATACCTGTTTACATCCTCAGTTTTGCCATTAAATATTGTCTATTCTAAATAAGTATAGTTTCCCTGCCAAAACATCAGCACTTATAGTTTACACTTTACACTGAATGAATTTTGATTTTGGTTTTCTAGTTCTAAATTGCCTACTGATTATGCATTGATAGCGAAAGAAGGTACAGTTTTGTATCGCACTACTGATCGCAATAAAATCACTACCGATACGCCGATTAATTTAGATAGTGTGTTTTGAAGTAGAATTATTGATATCTCAATGACATGATCGAGCCAGACCGTACGGTTTTGCACATCGTTGGACCGACTTGTCCATATTGTTCCCCCGTACGCAAGGTTGATTATCCAGCGTTGGTTGGTTGAATGAATGAAATCGATGTAAGGTCTGTGAAACCAGAAACGAGAGACAAAAAAAAAAGGAGAAATATTACTACTTTTTAACGGCCAACAGGCGACACAAAATACAATCGCTTAAGTATTGTTTGTAACGTTCCATAGAAGCATTGGCAGATTGAAAGCTTCCCTGGAATTTACACGAGTAGTAAAATTCTCTAAATTGTTAATATTGTTTTCATTACATTACAATTATTTTTCTTGTTAATCACAATGATATCTACATTACATTCATCATCATGCCCCGGTGGTGTACATGTAATGCCATCAAATGTAGCATTGAGGTTCGGTATACGGTATAATTATAGCTTTTTCACACTAAAGGACAACTTTTCATGTTCGGTAGTTATTACAGCCCCGAACAATGTTCCCGATACGCCATACTTATAATTTATTCCGACGCCATCGATCGCATCAATTTGTTGACAATCGAAATCTTCCACTCCGTATTGACTACATACGTTTGCGGTTTTGACAATGAGTTATGACGGAACAATTTTAAAGTTTTATTAACGATACCCTCTTCAAAAGCCCCCAAGGACATCATTGTCCGCACCAGTACACACGGGCAGCTTCGCTCTTCACACGAACGTTGCTGCCATCCCAATTGTTGTGCGCTAAGTTGTGAAGGGTTTCCGATGACCGGTGTATAAATCAATGGTTCTGCATGTATAGCAAATGAGCTCTACAAATATTTTATACATTTCACATGCCATACTACACGTTCAGAGCAGAGTACGGTACGGTTCATTAATTATTATAATATCATTCAAAGGTTACACCTGGCAGCGATTGCCCTTGATTGGCTTTGATGCCAAATTATCTTAGAATATTAGATTGACCTGTATGACGTTTGGCTGCGTGTGTCCGTTTCGCAATGGCAGCAAAAGTGACGACAGGAGTTTGAAAACCACTTCCGTCGATAGCGATATTACTTAATTTACTCGATCAATTACTTGATCCTCCTATCCGCACCTCTCTGTTCAATAATGGTACAAACAGCTCCAAGTACACTATTTTAAATGGCTCTCTCTCTCTCTCTCTCGGTGAAGGGAAGCGTGATTAGTATCAGTTTACAATTTAACGATTCTCGATTAACGTTTTGTACGCTCTAAGCCCCGCCCCCCCCCCCCCCACACCCTTCTTAATCTTTCCGTGTTTGTATCCACGTTAGCCGCTTCAGACGGATGCTTGATTCCGTTTTGTTAATTTTGTTATCGTTGCTTTCGCGGTTTTTTTTTTTTTGCACTTAATTGCCCGCGCTTAACGCGCTTCACGCTTGCAACCTGAGAACGGTTTTATATCGTTCTGTGAATGCATGATCCGTGTGCGTGTGTTTCATACGCGTCAGCGAAAGTTTGCTTCCGCCACCTCCGATACACCTCAGGGCTGGCCATGATTTATGTTTCATGATTTTTCATTACATTCACACACTTCAAACCGTGGTTCGTTTACGCACGCTGACTGCCTCCACCTCTGTGAGTGTGTGTGTGTGTTTTTTTTTGCGTCTTCTTTCCTCTTTTTTTACGGCAACCCAGTTCCCTATTCCCTTATCGTATAATGAAGTGATAATGAATTGTGAAAACGTGCAATGATACACCATTTTGTAAACCATTAAACCATAACGTTTTCCCAGTTGGCAGTGTGGGTCGAGTTTTTGTTTTTTTGTGTCTCGGTGTCGTTGTAACAAGATACACCGAATTAAAGCACCGAACAGCATAAAGCTCCCACCCAACCTGCCTATAGTACCTTCTTCTTCGGTCTACCTCTAGGTTGGTAAAGATCCAGCAAGAAGTTGGGAACTTGATTGCAAAAACAAACTTATCTCATTCTTACCTCTATTTATCTAAAAGGGATAACGATGTGTCCGTGATGTGGCCGTAATGTGTGTGTGTGTGTGTAAATCTTTTTCATCCTATACATACTCACAACATTTACCGCTTTAAATTGATATATTTATCGACCATGAGTCAGTGGATTACCGTCAAATAAACAACCCACAAGCAAAGCGACCAGAGTTCATAAGGAAACGATTTACATTGCCCGGTAGTTAGCCTGGTTATGACAAAACTAACTTCTTGCGGGATTAGAAACAGATACACCGGTGGAATTGCATTTCACAGCAAAGTGCCTGTCTCCTTAGAATGATGTTGGTTATCAGGAAAAACCTCCGAACGGACGCCATGTGCATGAATGGAAGCGTGGGAAATTAAATTTTCACAAAAAAACTTTTATGCACAACTCAACCTTTCCGTCCACCGTTGGCCATCCAGCAGTTTGTAACACACACACACACAAACAAAAAGGCCCCCAAATCCAATGCACCGATGAGGAATGGTTATATTTCATTCACGGCAGTACTCACACCGAGTACACCTGTCCCAGCTTTGACTGGTTCAGGATGGAGGAGTTTGTTGAATAAATTATTTAAATAATTAAATTGTTTCCCTTTTCGTTCGCTAACGACGGGGGCTTCTCGCTGCTGCCGCTGCTTCCTTTTGCTGCAGGTGACTATATCTTGCACTGTGGAATGTGTTTAACGTAAACAGCGATTTTGCACGGAGGAAAAACAGAGAGACCAACACCTGGGCCAGCAAAACTGTCGAATGATTCCTGTGTAAAACCGGGAGCAAAATTGTTGAGCGTTGCAGGATACTTTCTGGCCGGTGGAATTGGAATGTGAATCTGTTTTCTGGGATTGTAAAAAAAAAAGCAAACACTTTTCTCCCCATTCATTTGCTCTTCCTGGTTGTGGAAAATCTGATAAAAACATCCGAATCGGTCAGGTGATGGACAGAGGTAGGCATACCATCACAATTGTTTGAATATTTATTACTCATAATGAGAGAAGCATTGGAGGCTAAATTTAAGTGGACATAATTCGTTAATGAATCGGTTAGTAAAAGAAATCCTGATCATTCATTGTTTATAATACAAATGAAAAAGCTTTCCAGATTTTAAATTCTATTTCATTTAAGAGCTATGATGATTTGAAGGGAGCGTTTAAATATACTTGACTCTCGGGCTAGTTACCAGCAGATGGGTTTGGCCTTCCCTTGTTGCTTTCATGTCTTTAGACGGTTTAAGGGAAGAGTTCCATTGCATTCCACCTCAAAACTGTGCATGATCCAACTTTGACGAAACATGAGACTCTCTACAAAACGAGGGTTGCCGGCAAAGTGCAAAGATAAAATTATACGCTTATCGTCCACGGTTTCTGCTTATTATAAATGTCCTACCACTCACCACCGCCACCGCCTTCCGTCCACTTGTTTTCCCAGCAACGCAGACCATTGTGTGTAAAAAGTGCCCTAACAATAGGAAACACAATTGCAGCAAAGAAAGAATGTTCATTGTCCATTGTACCGAGGACCTCTACAGCACAGCACCTCGGAATGTTGACAGGCGCTCAAGTGTTGATGTAGCAAATGTAACCAGCCGTGTCTGACTGGAGTGACTGGCTGATGGAGTGATAAGATGAGATGCAGCACATCCATCCTATCGGGCAAATGGAGATCCGAATTAACCGTGGTAACCTTGCACAAGATACGGAAGGCGTGAATTGCTTTGCCTCTTGCGTGGTGGTAGAAAGCAAATCTGAGCATAAACTGCTTGCAACTCATGGTTGTGGGGTGCACAGTTATTGCAATGCGTGAAACTTGCCAGCATTCTTGCCTTGCCGGAGCATATCTAGGATTTGCCGAATGCTTTCGTCCAAATATGTGCATTAAACGTGAATCAATAATTTGTAATACTACCATATTACCATACCATACCCTGTCCTATTGTAAAGTTCGTTTTCAATCAATCATGTAAATACTGAAATAAGTATCTTTTTTTTTTTTTTAATTCGAAATTCCAATATGCCCTTACCCGTTAGACGAAACAAAATAAATCATATCATTTTAATAGTAATTTACGTCTGTTGCTCTTCTTAAAGATTCTGTAAAACTGGCTGCACATTTTCGTAGGTGCCTAAGACCCTTTACAGTGCCAAGGTACATGAACCAAAACCAAAAAAGAAAAAATAATCCTTTTTACTAAAGGACGTTTTACGTGTCCCGGCATGCTTGTTTGGCGTTGTTACCTTCCTCTTTGGTTGCCCTCAGGCGTATTTGTCGTAGTGCGTAGCAAATGTGTCCCGGTTAATACTCGATGCCCGTCGTACCAGTTTGCAGCAGGTTTGCAGCTGTAGTCGCCCCAACTCGTGTGTACCTAAAAATGGTACTAGCTCTCAGAAACAACACGCGATGCGATTACTCTCACGATGATACCAAATTCAAACATTTGTTTTGTTTGCACAACGATTCATAATTTATGGAGTCGGTAAGCTTATTTTTCTGAAATTGTTGACTTTTTACCAAGACTGCCAAGCATAGACCCTTCGCTGTCGTGTTGCAGGTTTATTTTTCCAAGGCCGGCTAGCACGACATTCGCGGACGACGGTTCGATGATGGTAACAGCAAATAATATAGCTTCAAAGGCTGAAGCGGCCAGTCTGGCCGACCCATAATAATCGCCACCAGGTTGTGTGTATCGTGAAAAAAAAAAAAACCGAACCGGGATAGCAAAAGATAACTTTAGAGCAAACCGTTTCTAAATCGATTTTTTCGCGTTTTACACCACGTTCCTTGTGCGGTATTCGCTGCGGAACTTAAATGAATGAACGAACGGATACGTTCTAGAGAGCTACAGGTTGCTAGTCAACAAGTGCTATGGTTACGTACTGTATGGTTGCTTCGTTTTGGTTCGCGGGGCCTACTGGTTGGGCAGGGTGTCACCAATAGCGGTTCCAAAGCGGGTGAAATAAATTGTGACGACTATGAAAAAAAAAACGAACAACAAGAACAGAGCCCACATATGGTCAGCCAGGTTTGCTGCTGTTTATTTAGTTACATTGAATTTTTCAGTCCATTAATTTTTCTTTCTTATTGTGTGTTCAGGCTAACGATACTGGCTAGTATCCGCTTAATAATAGAAGCATTAATATACAAATATTGTTTACAAAGGCACCACTAGGAACCGCACTTAACTGTTTTTTTAGCGATGCATCCGTTTTCTATTAAATGTGCCTTTAATTTGCTTTATATAGGAACTTGATACAATAAAGCTTTAAAATTGGCTGAGTCAGATTATTTGAACAGCAATATAATGTGCATTCCTAATTGCTGTCTCCTTTTACGCTTTCTCTATTTTTTATATGGACATACTGAGAGCATTACGCTTCGGCAACCTTTCAATTTAATAAATTCTTATTTTTAAAACATAAAAAAAAAACCTTCACCTACAAATGTACACATGTGTTTTATGTACCAGCTGTAAACAACTTGTTGCATGATCATAAGCCTACCATACAGCACAACACATTTCCAAACGAAACCATTTGTGCAGGTGAATCTTTTCGCGGGTAGGATCATTCTTCCGTGCATTAAGAGCAGCGGGCGTCATTTTTTTTTCACTAATTGCGTAATGAGTAACCGTACAAAGAGGACCTTTCTGTGTACCGTCTACAGGTAGAGCGCGCATTTAGTGCTCGATTAATGGATCATGCTTTACTTACCATTAGCACGACACCTACAAACAATGCTCGCGGTAAACATTCACGCAGATTTTGAAACAGATAGCGTCTGTGGTCTGTGTTTAATGAACGACTTTCACGGGATAGTTATCGCCGTGCGGTAAACCCCGCATCGTATGAGCATGTTGCTAAAGCAAACCGTACTTACCATAACCCATATGTGGACAGGATTATGCAGCAGTTATTGCTATAGTGTCACATTTCAACTTCTGCTGTGTGCATACGATGCTGACAAACAGCTAGAATTTGTTTGTGAAAAGTATTGGAAGAATTTGAATTTTACGTTTCACTTGTTATAAGCCAAATAATCATGCTAAAGCAATACACGCCGATACTTCCATTTCAAATACCATTGCAGAGAGCATTCGTTTTTACGATTCGTTCGAGAAGCCACACCACACTAATTTTCCATTTAAAATGACATCGACTCCACCAGCACGAAGTGATAATCACCTGTGTAAGTTGATAGACTTTCCTTGATACCGATCCGCTTAGCTCGGATGATTGCTTTCGAGGATTTTATGCTTCACACGGCATGGTGCCGCCGTACCGCGCAAAAGAAAAGAACAACTTTACTCCTTCTAACTTTAGCTATGAATTGAATCAAACCATGTGTGCGCGTGTGTGAATCGTATTAACAAATCTCCTTGAAGCGCTCGATAGACTTTTTCACTGATTACGCAAATGCTTTTATTCTTACCGGGGGAAGGTAAAATAACTGTGAAAGGAAAGGATTACTTCTCGTTTTCAGCACAATATTTCAAAGTGTGACTCGTTCGGAAAAGGATGGAAAAATATTCACCGAATGTATCGCGATGAAAGCTAACATGTGCGTGTGTGTAGGTAGGAAGTTAAGTAAAAATACTTCGTATTTAAGATTCATTAAAACTTTCTGCTTGTATTTAAAATGTCTAAATAATGCTTTAATAATGCTGAACAGGGCTGAAGAACGGGTGCAAAATCTCATCCAGACTGTTCCTCTGTAGTGAGAATGAACTCTTCAGCTACGTGGTATCAACAAGTCTAGTAAGTCCGTTACATGGCCAACTTGATCAACGGTTCAATTAGCCCAAAAAGTAGAAGAACAAGATGATATTTTTGTCACATTATCGTTCGTTGGAACTTAATAATTGAATTTGATTATGAAATCTATTAGAAAAACAACAAATATGCAGCAAATTTGGGAGAGAAAATTGTTGGAAACGCTTGTTACGAATTTTTAATTATCCCAAAATCAAAATTCATTAGGGATTATGTTAGCAGGTATTTTTGTATTCATTGGGTGTTAGTAATTATTCATGTGCTTTTCTTCGTTGGTCTGCACAGGCCTCTCATGGTCATCCGATAGAATTAGTATCCTTCATCATTCGTCATAATTGCCCGGAAGATTGATTGATAATACATCCTATTTATGAACGCAAAGGGGGAGCAACCAAACGAGTACATCTGGAATTTGATCCATCCAATACATTCAACACCTCGATATGATTAATGTGGAAGAGATATTGAATGCAAAAAAACATCTCTTCCAAATCATATGTATTTACAACCACCTGCTGTAGTACTTACATGCGGTTGAAAACAATTCAGCCGTATTTGTCACGTCCTATACAGCGATACAGGGAACTGCAAATGATAGCGTGCGGCGAGCCAACTTTAGCGAATATCGCAAGCGCTTATGAAATCCTCGACCACTGATATAGAAACCCCCAATACATTAGCGAATCAGCACAAATAGACACAAAATCCTCCAAAATGTATATTATGTAGTTGAAGAGCTGAAAATATAAACAAACTTTTTTACAATAATATTTTGTAAAATTACTTAGTTTCTGCGCACGAAAACCAAATGATTTTTTATTTTAAATTTAATTCACATAGCTGTAAATTTGAATGTATTTTTACCAGCAAACGACAAAAATTTACAAAAAACCGTATCCCAAAAACATGCTAATATTCGAATTCGAGATTTAAACCTGTGCGTATATACGAATGCGTTCAAAAATGCGTTCAGGCGAGCAACGGTTTGACAGAACCGTTTAGGTACAACAAATATTTTAGGTTCGTCTAGAAAGCGCGGTACAGTTTTAGCAAACGTTTATATGTATTAAGTATTATCAAAATAGCAACGTGTGTTAATTTTTGATGCATGCAATTATAAAATATTACATATTTTTTCCCCAACCGGCAAGCATACTTTTTCCATATCGATCGCTCCGGCTACCGTAACTATTTTGGATGATTTTGTGTCTATTTGTGCTGATTCGCTAAATTATTGGGGGGTTTTCTATCAGTGGTCGAGGATTTCATAAGTGCTAGTGATATTCGCTAAAGTTGGCTATCTTTTGCTTTTCCCTGTACTTTTGTGTACACAAATGCATTACTAAACTAAAAAGAGAGGCGAATGTAGTCTCTAAGACTCAAAGCTTCTATAAATAAACGAAAAAAAAATTTACTAAACTAAATAATCATAATTATTGAGTTGTGCAAAATATAAGCTTCTCTTTCAAACTTTGAAATTAGAGCATAATTGCATATGCATGCTTTCCAACAATTTTTGTGTATTATTGCGCTGTTATTTGTAACGTTTCTCACCAAATTGCAAACAAATATTTGTCATTTCTCTACGGCACTCCATTTTCCAGCACTTCAGTGATAGATATGCAGCTAATCTAAACCATAAACCATAAAAGGTTAATGCATCGAACATATGCTTATCTAGATATTAGATCGGCATTACAAGCTGCAGTGGGTTTATTCATAATTATTCCACACAATCTATGCACTTTCAAGGGACAACATTAACAAACATTATTTTCAAGAGCTTTATTGAGCGCTTGCAAAACGCTTCATATGTGTAGATAGCACAGTTTATGTCATCTGGAACCATCTTTGTAATAATTTAATTTTTAATATTTCAAACCCATCAATGATCCACTATTGCTAAGATTGTTTCAACATAGAAACGACCCTTTTCGGTAGTATGTTTATACTGTGTGGCTCCGCAACCATGCAGATTAACTGAACTCACATGGAAGTTCTTTAGCTAGCATTACACGATGCTATGCTCATTACTATGATGAGTAGCAACATCAGTTTACCACGGTGTTTAACGGCGTTTTTTTCTTGACTAATTGAAAACTGACTAATGATAGCACTGAACGGTACGTATTTTTGAACCACCCGAGCGTATTTGTTATGCGGTTAGCTCCACAGATACAGCATACTCACGCAGCTCATGGGAAACAGTGCGCTTTGGCGCCAATATCACATGACAGATTCTCCCACCGAAATGAAAATTTGTGCTCAACAACTTATCCGCCGCAATACGTTTGAAACATAGCGGGAAGCGAGCCTTGCGGGGGATAATATGAGGGTGAAGCCAGTTATGATCAATTCAATTTTCGCAGCGTGCACCATAACCGAGTCCACCGATACCTTCTGTTTGCTATATGCACGGTTAGATAGATACAAAAAAAATTACACACAACTTTTTCTTTCATCTTCACTACTCTCTGGCCCGAGCGCTGCAGGAGTTTGATCAAAGTTTATGAAATAACAACGGTACCCTTGCTTCAAGGAATGCTTCCCTTCCGCTGTTGGCAATATTCACAGCAAAGTCCTGCAGAACAAATCATTCTACTGGTGTGAACGATAATTTAGTAATTTGTTTGCACGATTGCTTCGCCGGTGTGTAAAGGAGAATGGTTTTCAATTGATTTAATTTAGTTTTAACGAGCAATTCGCTTGCCATTCTCTTCTAACGTCTATCTATATTACGTTTGATACATTATGGAAACAGATCTGCATCTGACTGTGGCTTATTTCGGCTGTTAACTAAGACAAACACTGATCAAATCGTATAAAATGCTTTGATTGGCCTAACAAAAAGGACTTAACAAAATAATGTCACCTGAAAGCACTCCACAATTGAGTATAATTTGACGACGAAAATTAATAGCGGTAGCTAGAGACGTGCTGTACAGTGTCGAAACTTTCGTTCAGATTATACTTCAACGTAGCGTTTAACGCGCTCGCTACGGGTTATTAATATTTTATTGATTTTACATCACTTCCACATTTCTGATACTGATGTTATCGGGTACTAAGGTTGCGCCTGATGTCCATATGCGCGCCTGATCCAGCCCGCCCAATGTGAAAGAATGTGATGCTCTGTTGCATTCGGGACGGGCCAGGCGGGAGTCCGCACCGTGAACATCGTAGTGCATCGACAGCAACGAAAGGAAAGCGACACAAACTTACCCGCACCGCTCCTCCTCGTATGACTCCGATGACAGAAGAAAGATACCTGTTGATTTTATATCCGCCGGGATCGACCCGAGAGCATGTTTAGCCGTTTTTCCATTTCCCCAACGAGCGACCCGGCCCTTGCGCTGGGTGGCCCTACGAATTAGTGGTATGTGATAAGATTCTCTTTATATTGGAGCGATTGTTTCTGAGTGTTTGGCATTTTGCACTGCCGGTTGAATCGTTGTAAATGTTTGTGTGAAACTCACAGTCCTCAGATTGCTACGAAAATAACATCAATAAAATGATTCAACAAACAAACAAAAGCACACAACAACAATCCCTCCGTAAGCACCTGCTTACGTACCGAAGCAGGGGAGAGAAAAAAAATCATACCAAATGCCCTGTAATCTACTCTAATACGACTATCATTGGCGTCTCCCTCGAATAGCGATTGTTAACGATGGGTACGTGCCGTACGCGAAAAATGCTACGAATGATGATTGCAGTGGCAGCACAGCTGAAAACGACGGAAAACAAATCCACAAAACGGGATGCACATAACTTTTCCGGTATCAATCGCCGTACCCGGTGGCCCTATTCCAACCTGCGCCACTGTGTAGGATGTGCCCAATAAAAACGCGACCCTCAACAATAGCGTCGGTTTCTTACAACCTTCGTAAAACCCAGCTGCAATTCAACTTTCCTAAACGTTTAATAGCCAACGCACCTTTGCCTAGCAGCGCAGCGGAGGAAACAAATGAAATGCATTGCTATATTCAGTCCTTCATGGCGCACCTAGCTTGGTCCTTGGCAAATTTTACACCGAAACACATTTTCCCGGCCAGCTTATAGCGGCAATTTTATAGATAAAGCTGTGCCCAATGGCATCAATCCAACGAAAAGGGTAACCTTATGGAAAGGTGACAATATGCTTACCTGTTGAACGTTTCATTGCCCGGTGATAAATGGGGCTGAATTTTTATTTTCGCTTGGAACTCTTTTTTCGAAATTAAATTAAGCAACATCTCACAAAAAAATAACGTCAACTGAAGCATAAAAAACAACAACATTATATTAAGCTGTTCTAAACGCAATTCGGAAAAAGTGCCAGAAAACTTTTCTTCCTACCTTACTTACCACTTGGTTTTCTTTCCTTTCTTTTCAGACTATGTATCGAATAAACCTAACCACGTTCACATTACTTTTAGTGCTAACGGTAGGAACTTTGATGTCGGAGTCATTGCATCCCTCAGACGGTAAGAAACTGGTGTTAAGATTTGTTTTGTTGTTTTTTTCCCCCTTAAACATGATTAACGTAATTTTTGCTACTGGACACAGCACCAATACACCCGGACATGGTAGCTTATTATGACTCATAAACCATAAAAAAAGGTACAAGCAATCATGATGGCACCAGTATATACCCGCCACTTCACGTGCTGTACCAACATTAGCTTCTAAAACATTCCCAAATACCAGCTCCAACAAACTCAAGAAGGCGAAAAGCAGATTAGGTCTTTAAGATACCTCCGGCCAGCTTTCAGCCTCGCTTTTCCGAACGACTGAAGCGTCGAACCACAACTCCATCCATCCATCCAGTTAAGTTTGCAGCTTTCTTCACATTTTAACTCGCTCCCGTACCAACCCCCGGCACACAATGCCGTAAAGATTGGCAAGGCTTGAAACCCCCGTACCCCCAACACAGTGACCGCACCGCAGTGGGAGAGAAAAGGGAGTAATTTGCACACAGCATCGGTTCGATCCTCTCGCCCCAACCTTGTCATGAATACCCGGCACAAGGGTTGCTTGTTGCCTCAGGTGCCGCGTGCGCTGGAAATGGACGAAGACCCGGATCCGGCCGGTGGAGTGGAACGGTGGAACGACGAATCTTTTTGTTTGAGTTTTGCAGCGTCTTTGAATTACAAATGTTGCGCGAATTTAACCCCAAACTTTACGGTGTCACCCAAGTTAAGTATTTACATCTTGCTCGGCACACTCCACCTCGGGAGCTCCTGTTGATGCGATCCTTTCGCTGGCTGGTGTCAAATAGTGAAACTGTTGTAGGTGGTAAATACGGTGGGATTTGCAAATAAACACCAAATGGATTTTGCCCTCTCTAAAATCTTGCATCCACACGCAAACGCGCACACATTTCGCAAGTACAGAAAAAGTGCCACAATCCGGTGCGATATTGTTGTCACCTTTGGAAAAGTTTTATCTGCACGACGTAGGCGTCAAAATAGCGGGTGATAGAGGAAGAGATAGCATCTAAATTGAAAAATTTAAATTATCATCAAACAGTTAACCTATTTCGTTCTTGTTGTAAACTCAGGACAGTAAAACAGTACAAAAAAAAAAACGAAATTAGTTAAATCCAATATGAACTGGATTCTAACTGCACACATGAAACTCCTTTTTTTTTGTAGGTGCCATTAAAGATTTGTACGATTATCTGTTGCAACGGGAGTATGCTGCCCCCGTTTCGTACGCTGATCATCAAATCAAGCGAAAGGCAGTACGATCACCATCGCTGAGGCTACGATTTGGAAGGCGCAGTGATCCGAGCGTGCCTCTGCGTTCCGAGGTAACACCAAATCGTCGCCGACAAACAAATCGCCTTTTGTTATTACAGTTTTTATTTGAAAACACCTTCACCTTCATCCCATCAGGAAGATGAACTGATCGACCAAAAAGCAATACGTGCGCCCCAGTTGCGTTTGAGGTTTGGCAGAAACGACCCACTCTGGACTTCATTCAACGAAAACGCTTTGCTGGAAGAAAACTTTGAAAAGCGAGCACCCTCACAAAGGCTGCGATGGGGCCGATCGAATCTGTTTGGCAATCTGGTCAACCAGGTAAGATTCAAATGCAACCAATCGGATAATAGGATAAGAAACGACCGTCATGAACGTTTACGAGCACCCAGCAAGCAGCAAACCGATAACCCATTTCGTGCCCATTTCATTTCCATTCCCAGCAGTTCCAGCAGGACGATGTCATGCAGCAGAAAGCAATACGGGCACCCCAGCTAAGACTACGATTTGGAAGAACTGACCCATCCTGGGCCATGTACAATGAACATCAGCTAACAGCACCGGCCGTTCAACAGGCACAGTTGGGCAACGATGCAAGTGAAAAACGTGCACCGACACAGCGGCTCCGATGGGGCCGTTCCGATCCTGCACTATTAAAAGATTCCTCCGAGGTAGGTCCCACATTTTAGCGTGTTGTTTAGCAATAAGTTTGAACTGATTCATATTGATATGAAGCTAGATGGACTCAGGTATAAAGCATATCTTATTTAAAAAGTCCCACATCTCATACCATGAGAACAAAGCCAATCCAATATCCTGCTGTCTGTCTTATTTTGTGATCAACTGCATGCACAATCATTCGGACAAAACCTACATACGAGTGGTTGTACAACTAATCTAAATATGTTTAGAGATTGATTCTGTCTTTCTTGTGCTACCAGTAAGCGTTGCGTTTAGATTAATTTATAAACGGTTCAAAATTAATTATTTAAAATATCAGTAAATCTCGAGTCATCAATCTGTAGCTCCCAAAATATGCTCTATCAGTGCTGTTGTTCTGTACAATTGCTCATAACATCGCTGGACAGCGCTTGCTGCACCGAATGAACTAATGAAATCACTGCAAATGCCACATTCCACACAGGACAAAGCGCCAGAAGCGGAGGAAAGCGAAGGCACCAACGTTGATGACAAGTAAACATCATGCACGGTAACTACCTGAACCCCATCCAGTCGTCGTCGTCATTTGCACATTCTCGTATCCGGAACTCTCCAGGACTACAAAAAGAAAGAAAAAAAGAATACGTGCTTCTACAGGAAAGGAAGACACCTAATGCCACACGGAATGTTTCGCTACTCTGTTACGGGCTAGTTATGGCTTGCATTGGAAGCTGCCAACACTAGAGCAACCCCGCAATACAAATAATACCAGTGTTGTCCGCAATACAATATAAATGCAACCGGACATTTGTTGTTTGTTTAATCCCTGATCAATGGCCATTGGTTTCGATCGATCGAGATGACCGCCGTTTATTTAGTCGCGATCGTCTCGCAACCATCTAGCAAGTAACACATTTTCATCGAACAATTACACACACACACAAAGAAGAAGAAAAAAAAGTAAGAACAAGAATATATTACCTATCCTGTTGATTAGCGAAGGCTGCCGTTGTTACACGGTTCAGCAACAAGTGTACATGACACACATGCCTACTTTACTGTAATCGTACACAGACAAACAGACACAAAATACCCTTTTCAAGCGCAAATCTGTTGAAATTTTATTGTTTTAAAAGTGGAAATTGCACAACAAAATTCCAACAGATTTCCACTGCCGTCAGCTAATCGCTGATAAACGCATATAACGCATAGCATGCAAATACACACCACACCATGCGATGCATTCTACAAACCACCTTTAATGGATGATCATTACCTTACGGCTCCTTGCGGTAAAAGTTTTTGTTTGAACGCACCTGTCCATAACATTGTGCAAGGAAACGTGTTACGCTCCAGAGTACAGAAGAAAATTGCGCTTAAAACCATACCGAACCGAAAGCAACGTAAAGTGAACTTAATTTTTCTTCCCATATTTTTGCCTTGGAGATATGTGCGTGCTAAAGCTTCCGTTGCTGAAGGTTAGGAAGATAAATAATGGATGCCTGCAAGCATTGGCTACACCACTAACCACGCACAAACTTGTCAATCGTTA
Organism: Anopheles maculipalpis; assembly: GCF_943734695.1. Taxonomy (NCBI): domain Eukaryota; kingdom Metazoa; phylum Arthropoda; class Insecta; order Diptera; family Culicidae; genus Anopheles; species Anopheles maculipalpis. Next base: position 45,549,512 of record NC_064872.1, on the reverse strand, counting down.
CGCGTTTGAAGCTTGTTTTCCAAGACGCAGAGGGCGGCAATAGGAAGATTAAAACTAAAGATTACCATTTCACTTTACACACCTAACGAATTCCAAACATGGCTATACAGTGCGGTACATTAGCAGTATTTACCGTAAGATTTATGACAGTATGCACGCAATGCGTTCTGGGAAAGAATTTCGCTGAACACATATTATGAATAACACAGAAAAGTCTACTACATATTTTAAACGCATCTGCAGCCGATCGTGTATGATTAAGCTGACATTGATCATGTGTATGTACATATATTTATAAACAAATAAAATATTACCTAGCGGAAACAACCACTTGCGGGTTTATGCATTGATTGCGGTGTGTATGCAATATTATGATGACATTCTTATTAACATGATTACCCGTTGACATCCCTATTGACGATTGACGTTGTTCAAATCCCATACGAACCGTTCGCCCGTAGTGATTATCCAACTACGTGGTATCAGCATTGTCTAGTAAACCATTAGATGGCCGGTATGGCTTTACGGTCCTTAAGCCAAAAAGAAGAAGATGCAGCATATTTTAGTAAGTAAGTAATACAAGCCAATAGTAGAAAAATTGGAAAGCCAAGAAAAGAAAAACAGAAGTCCTCAGAATTCTGTTCTATAGGGAAGCCTTCTTTGTAGAAATTATACAGATCTTTCAAATTTCATCTTCCAAACCAAAACAAATTGAAACTAAACAAATTTTGTGACAAGTGCGTTGTGGTTACGTTTGCCAGAAAGCGTAATCCCTTAATCTGCACGTATACCATTAACGACATTGCCCTTGTCCGTAACAGCTGCGTCAGAGATCTAGGAGTGCTCCTTGACGATAAGTTGAGCTTCCATGGCCAGCTAGAGCACGTCGTCGCTAAGGGTTATCAACTAGTTGGCATTCTGAAGAAGCTTGCGCGCGATCTTACCGACCCGATTGCCGTTAAGATGCTGTACTGCTCCTTAGTTCGGTCTTTGGTGGAATATTCATCCGTGGTGTGGTGGTCCATATCGGCACGCTCGTTGGCTCGCCTGGAATCCATCCGGCTTAAATTTACACGGTGTCCAAGTGGAGTTGTAACGCGCAGAGTCTTTTTGTCGCAAATCTACTTGACAATCGCATCGACTCGCCGGCGCTGCTCTCTGCTATCAACATTAATGCCTCGGCAAGATCGCTCTGTGCTAGATCACTTCTTGACATAGGGGAACGTCGTACTCGTTTTGGTGCCTCTGACCCGTTCCTCGTCATGTGCCGTCATTCAATGCCGTGTGTGATCGTTTTGAACCAGACCTGTCACGCTCTGCGTTCTTTAATTGTATACATACAGTGCGGCCAATTACTTGTTGAACGTAAAAATTGTAAATGTTAACTGTAAATGTAAAACGTATAAAAAAAGACGCTTCAAGGAGGCCACACATGGTCCGTTACTTCAACAAATAAAATAACAAATAACAAATATTCTTGCAATTCGATTTCAACGTCCATTTTGTTTTATAAGTTTGACTAATACATCTCTCCTTTTTCTTCTTCTTATTCCTCCTTTTCTTTCTTATTCTTAAGTCCTGACTACGGGGGACGGTCCGGATTTGAACCCCGGTCCTGCCGTTTGAAGACCGGTGCCACTGTCACCTGTACCACCCGAGGCCGGCCCCCAATTTATTTATTTATTTTAATATTTATTTAACTTTCATAAGCAAACTTTTAGGGTTTTATATTTCAAAATAAATAACTTTAAAAATATTTTAGAAACGTAAAAACGTGTTAGCCTTAGAATAACTTCTTCTTCTTCTTCTTCTTCTTGTTATTCTTTTTGGCTCTTCAAAGAGATAGTTTTGGACTGTCAGTACTGACTTCCTTCTCTTTTAAAGAGTACTGTAAATGAACAATTTTGTTATTTCGTTTCAAACAATTATTAAGAACATAAATGTCATCTCAATTCATGCTTATAATCATATAACGGTCAAAATAAGCTACATGATAAAACAGATAACAAAGTTTGTTCAGCTTTAATTAAGTTTGCATTTAATACACTTTTGAAGCATGTTCCTTGCTTTATAGATATTTAATTAAATCGTCACATCCACATTTATTGAATATGTTGTCGTACATCATTATCTTGAGATAAACTAAATTACTTTCATTTCTTTTGCTTATTTTGCTATGTGGGTCAGCTTGCTTTGTGTGGCAGCATCACAGTTGTTACATTTTGCTTTAACATTCTTTACACCACATTACATTACAATATAAGCTTTTTATATTCAAAAGTAAACAACGTTTCTGTGTCATAAACCCGTACGATACCGTCTGTACTTTGGTGTATTTCATGAGAATGAGGACATTACGACGCCAGGCAAATTTTTTTGTTTGCTTTGCCTAATTCTAGAACGTACACACACACACGTTACATGTTACCTCACAACCCGCGGACGTTGCGAACGGTTGATGGATTGTGAAAACAACCATAATAAAAACAGTATTTTAAGAAACATGAAAAGTTCATATCGCTAACAACTTTTATGTGCCGTGGACGCGGTATAATCGTTTGCTTTTTCACACAACATAAGACTTCGCCTGTTACTACGTTATGTGCATCTAGTAAGCTGGATTTGATGAACAGCAGTTTGAGTGTGCGGTTTTGGTATGATTTGAGCATTGTTTGTTATTGAATTAATGAATAGAAAAAAAGGAATGCTTCACCAATCAAATGAAACGCTTATTTTTATTATTTGATACTTAAAGCAAACGGAGTTCCGAAAACTGTACACAAGTGTCCTCGGGCTCTGGTATTGTAATCACTTCACAAAGGTAGAGCAGGGGCGTAGAGCAACATAAAACCTGCACAAGTAAATAATTATCTTGTCATGACCAATCACTACCAATAATACCCTGAAGCCCACACGGTCCCCGATTTAGATGGAGAACAACATTCTTGAACTTGACTTTGCACAAATCTGTACATTCTTGTTTTCATATGACACAAATACAGTAAAATAAAAGAGCAATACGGCCAGGGTGTTGTTTATCAATAAAGCTGTTTCTATTTCTTAAGGGACAATACAATTTTGAATGTATTGTAAAATATTGTTTTTCTTTTTCTTCTTCTTGGCTTAACGACTTTCTCGGCCACGATGGTCATCTAGGATTACTAGTCTTGCTGATATGACGTAGTTAGAAAATGAGTCCTCACTACGGGGGAACATTCCGGATGGGATTTGAATCCCGGTCCTGCCGTGTAAAGACACATTACGCGCGACCAACGGACCGTGGCTAATTTTTTTTTTCATATATCCCAAATATTGTAATTTTAGTAATATATTTGGCACGAGCTTAGCACTGTGCAAAGAAATCTGTTTGAGAAATAAACGTGAGTAACAGATATCTTTTTTATGCGAAATCGAAATGTATTACAAAAGAACTTAACTAGTTATAGATTTTGAAAACAATCAACAATCTAATACTCGTACATGGTCATGTAAAAGTAGCTTATTCCTCTTTATTTATTTTGGTTTTATTCGTGGTACTTCACGTGGAATTCTACAGCAAAAACAAAAACAAAACATACTGCATATACGGATTAGCATTTACAATTTTTTTCTTCCGCCTGAGGAGCACCTTTATGAGAAGTTTGCAACGTGCTAACGGGTCGTGATATCTAATCAAACTTCATATCTCTCAGGTGGTAGATAATCTCAGTCGGTGAATTGTCTTAGCTTATTGGGTTTGCTAAACTCATGTTATATTTAATTGCCACTATGCTCCATATGTCGGACACAACACTTGCATTCATTTCACAGTTTTTCATTCCGGTGAGCAGTACACAGACCTTCCCCTCCTTGCACCTTTAATGGTGACGATTGGCCAACAAACCACCATTACAATGTGGTCGTCTGGTATACAACACTTTAGGGAGTCCTGTGTCTTCCATCACGGTCCGAACCGAAACCAAAGCCTCCTGCCTGTGGACGATGCTATTTATTATTTTATTATGCTAGAGCGCTTGCTGCGATGCTGATGAGACCAATGTGACACAGCAGTACCACCATCGCCGGCAGCTAGCACATGTCCTCTACTAGTGCTGATGGAATGAAATTCAAGGTACCGAACTGGTTGTACGGACTCTATGTAACTCTGGCGCTGTTAAATCTCTGAAATCTCCCTCTGTTTGTAACCTTTCCCCATGATTTTTCTGGCCATGATCGTTTGCTGTCGGATCATTGGGTCCGCTTTCCGGTTGTACCGAGAAACTGTGGCTAAATAACACATCTTCTCATTTCCCTTCGGCAGTTAACCACCGGAAGCAAAGGTGACTTAGTCAGGAACTGCACTTATGCACACCTTTTAGTGCTAATGCCTTACAGCAAGCAGCCATGCATGCGAGTAACGTGCTGTACCCCTACTGTCGGGCACAGTCAACTTTTAATTACTATTTAAAATCTAATTATCACCCTTAACTTCATTTTTGTGTACTATTTAATAACCGATTAAATGCGATGTTATTGATACATTTGGAGAAGTGTTTTAGTAATAAAAATGTGTTATTGGTTATCCAAATATGTAGTAAATTCTTGATATTGAGTTGGTTTACCTTTAAGTTCCATTAAATTAAATCACATTAAATGGTTCCGTTGTCATGTGAAACCTTACCGAAATACTTCCTGCACTGAGGTACTTTCGTTAAAACATAGTTATTTGTGATTTCAAAAGCATTTTCCACAACGAAGATTGTGAGAACACTATCGATTTCATACCCAGCTTGATGTCATCCTACTGTAGTGATCCGCCGTATGCGGATTCCGAACACCCTACTTCCGGGTTCAAAATCACATCATGAATTCCTGCAGCCCCATTTCTCATCGAACATGGTATCACCAATCAAGCTAGGTAGCACACTAGCTCAAACGGTAATTTGAACCTGTGATACAGCTGCCGAAACAAGTCTTTCGAGGCAGTTGCAATGCAGAGTGACACGCTTTGGTGTTCATCCAATATCGGTGGACCAGTTTGGCGCCAAAGTTACGCGTGTAATTGTGCCCCCGGCTACAGTTCTGGTCAGCTAGTAGTCGAGAAGCAATTTCCGGAGAGGTAATCATTCACATTTCGTTCTGACAAACTTGTTCTGCCAACCATGCAGTGCAGATTTCTTGCCTTTGTTCGTCACCATTTACAACTCGTTAGGTTTGGAGCTTGGAATAAACTTAATAAAAGGATTTGCTGGTAGTTAGAGCGATAGTGTCGAGTTTCATGGAGGTGCCTGGTACTTTGTACCTTAACCGTGCAGATGCATGGTACTTTACGATATTGAACCAATCTGACAACACATGATTGCAATTATTGATTTTATTTTTTAATATACAACAAACTTTACATAAACAGTCAAGCCGAAGAAGTACAAGTAGATTGACGGTGCAAACCGAACCAACTTGCAACATAAAACATTTAACTAATTTAAATGTTTTATTTTATGAAAATAAGTATCTCATACATTATAATTACTGATTCACTCACTCACTCATGTAGGCCTGCTCTTTAAAAGAGCACGTCGTCGTGACATGGCCCGGTCAACAATAGATCTCCAGGAAAATCGATCCCTGGCTGCAGCTTCCCATTCATGTAGGCACCCAATCTCCGACAGGTCACCCTTCACCTGATCCAGCCAACGAACTCGCTGTGCTCTCCGACGCCTCGTACCGAACTGGGGGTCGCTGACGAATACCTTCTTGGCGGAGCATGAATCCGGCATCCTCATAACATGCCCCAGCCATCGTACCTAGCCGGTCTTTGCTACCGTCAGGATGTCCGGTTCTCCGTATAGCTCAGCAAGCTCGTGGTTCATCCTTCTTCACCACACTTGATGCTCGAACACACCGCCAAGGATGGTCCGGAGAATGCGTCGATCAAACACACCAAGAGCGTTTGCATCCTCCGCTTGGATGGTTCAAGACTCGTGGCCATATAGGACCACCGGGCGAATCAGTGTGCGATATATCTCACATTTCGTGCAGTCCCGAAGTCTTCTGGATCTCAGCAGACGGTGAAGGCCGTAGTTGACACGATTCTCCTGGATAATGCGTCTCCGGATTTCGCTGCTGACATCATTTTCCGAAGTTACGACAGTCCCAAGATAGCAGAACTCCTCTACCACCTCGAGGTTGTCGCCGTCGACTAACACACTGCTTCCCATTCGGGCTCTATCACGATCAGAGCCTCCGGCAAGCAGGTATTTCGTCTTCGTCGCATTGTTCATCAATCCAATTCTTGCTGCTTCATGTTTAAGTCGGGTGTACGCCTCACACACCTTCGCTGTCGTATTGCCAACGATGTCAATGTCATCCGCAAAGCCAAGAAATTGAACAGATCGGTAGAGAATCGTGCCACGGATATCGTTGTCTAGCCCCGCGCTTCGTATGACACCTTCCAAGGCTATATTGAACAGTAGACAGGAGAGTCCGTCCCCTTGCCTCAAACTCCTGTGAGATTCGAACGATTCCGACAGCATATTCGATACTCTCACTCTGCACTGCACCCCATTCATGGTGACCTTTAACCATTTAACAGCCGGATCAGCTTTCCAGGAAAGTGGTGCCGAAGCATTATGTTCCATAGCTCATTTCGATTTATGGTATCGTAGGCCGCCTTGAAATCTATAAACAGGTGGTGCGTAGGGATCTGGCGCTCTGGATTCTGGAAGATCTGCCGAAGAGTGAAGATTTGGTCGGTGGTGGATTTGCCTCCAACAAACCCTGCTTGGTAGCTGCCGACGAAATCTGTAGCAAGGGGGGCAAGTCTGCAGAACAAGATCTGGGACAGGGTCTTATAGACGGCATTGAGGACTGAAATGGCACGATCGTTCGAGCATTCCAGTCTGTCGCCTTTTTTGTATACTGGGTGAATGACGCCCAGTTTCCACTCCTCCGGTATTTCCTCCTGTTCCCAGACTCTCGTGATCAGTGCATTTCGACGGTAAGCCTCCCCGGCCCCATCTTGAAGAGCTCGGCCGCCTGTCCATTACTACCAGCTACTTTGTTGCTTTTAAGCTGCTTGATGGCGCTGGCAACCTCATCCAGAGATGGCGGAGGCACTTCGTCTTCTGCACTGTTGCTGTCACTGATGTTGTTGCTGCTGCTGTTGGCTTGTTCTGTTACTTGCACCAACCTCTCCTGTCTCTCTGCTCCGTTCAGGTGTCCTTCGAAGTAGCACTTCCACCATTCGATCACCTTCCGCTCTGAATTACTTCCGAATTACTGATTATTGGATTTGATGATTTAAAAAAAAGCAAAAAAAATAATCCATTTCTTTCCATGATGCTCGCTTTATTATTCAGTAAATTAAAACCGAAAGAAGCAACAAGTTACATAAATAATCCAAAATAATTATAATTATTCATACAGAACAACAAGTTTTCGTGAAAAAAACTATATCCAAGCCGTATTGCTAATATCACTTTTTTTTTATTCTCATCATATCATCAATTACTACTCGTTCAAATCAAATACAATCAATAAAATATAATAAACATACTTAGCGAATATTGCTACTATTGTTGACACTGTTTTTGTTGTTCTGATTATTGCCGTTGTTTTTGTCATTGTGAATGTTTGCTTTGTCACCTGCTGCCGTAACATCGTTCAACAAAGGCACACCGAAGATTTTCTCCCACAGATGACAAATGGTGTTCACGGTATTTTCTTTCGCCGTCGGCGTAGCAAAATCAAGACGCCACGTTTCATACTTATCCTCTTGCTCGTCCATATAATTCAATCGACACGACAGCTCATTCAAATCCTCCAGCTCGACAACATTTGTCATGAGTTGAGAGAATTTTGGCTCCACAGGGTAGGCGGAGCTCTCATTCAGCCACCTGATGTCTGATGTCAGCATCAACCGATTTTCTGTCACTATCAACGTTGACAACTGCACGCTCTCCAGCTCATCGTGTAGCAGTACATCACAAAAATTGATTATCATTACTATCTTGACCTGCTCGTCGTTCGCTACTTTCTTCAGCTTTCCGTTCAAAAGATGCGATGGTTGGTAATCAACTGTGCAATACTGTGGTAGGGGGTTTTCTAGGAAATACAAAAAAAAAAACATCGTTTTGATGTGAAATTGAATAAAAATCTGCACAGCCATCGACTTACCGTTGAAAAACAACATCAGCTTATCCGTTCGAAGAATATCCTGCAGTATAATGTGAACTCCGCCTATCGCACTTATAATGAACTTTACTCCAATCTTCCATGGCAGTGATTGAGCTATGCCAACACGATCAACCTTCCCGGAATGGTGTTTCTTCAGCCAGGTCGAAGGATCATCGCTGCGGAAGGAGCAAAAGTAACCAAACATAACATTAAACATATGTGGAATGTGTTGCAGCAACAGGCATTTACTTTTCAGCGGCAACTTTCTTCATAATGTAGAACTTGGTCGTTGACATGATGAACAATCCGTCGAAACCGGACGGCCACTCTTCGACACGATTATCGTCGAAAATCACACACGATACCAGCCATTTCAATGATTCGTGAACATCGTCAAACAAATTCTGATACAGGTACAGCTTTAACCGATGATCGACGTTAGCGAAATCGGTGTAGCTGTACCGTATCGGTTCGTAGAACTTTTTCAGCAAACTGTCCTCGGACTTCCCTTTCGGGTTCTTTGCCATGAGCATATTGGTGGACTGGAACAAGCCCCCTAGCACGCTAGTAAGCACGGAACTATCGGTCCTCGATGTACCACTGCTATTTGCAGGTACATTTTCATTTGCTTCTTTACGATCATCCTTAGACGGATCTTCCGGTTGAGCTTGTTCTTCCAGCGCAGTTTCCTTTGCGCCGTGCTTTAACGCCGATCCGTCTGTTGATATTCCTTGGCTTGATTCGTATGCCGTGCACACACTATCGGTAACGGACCCGGAACTGGAACTTTCGGTCAAATTTACATTCGTAAGGAACGCTTTTTTGTTTGCATGAGATGTCTGTAGCTTTGCGGCGTTAGCACTTTTCGCCATCGTTCCATCGTCCTTGACGCTTTCCAGAACGGTACCACCGAACGTTTGTTTCAATGTTTCATCCAAACTTGTATCCAGCTTAGCATGTATACTAACACTCACGTCCTCCTGATCCTTGCTATCGCTCAACATTGCATTCTGTCTCATTGAATCCAAACTACTATCGTTTATCGTTTCCAGACCAGAAATACGCCGTTCTTCGGAAGCCTTCCTGCTGGGATGGTACCTGAGAATGGAATCGATAAGTTCAATTCGTTTGTTCTTTTGTAAGCCGCCTGTAACTAAGACTTACCCTCGATCAAGCACCTCAATGCTGCTTTGGCTAGGATTACTCAGGACTTCTATATCACTTTCATTGCCCAGCAAATCCGCATCTCGATCTCGTTCTGAATTGGTACTTCCTGCTACGCTTTGGTTCGAGTCGCAGGAGCTTCCCGGATGGGATATTCGCGAAACAGATGAAGAATCATTGAACGATTCACTGGATTCTGAGCAAATTGGAAACATAATAATTGCAATTATGTTATGTTGTTTAAAGTTGATTCAATACTCGAAAAAAGCAGTTTGATAACTTTTTAAAAAAATGCATTACTATACACTACAATCAATTCAATGTAAGTCTACAAACAAATTGGAACTATTAATTAGAATACCAACTTTTGACGCTAAGCAATAATACATTCTTCTTCTACTATACATTCCACAAGAACCAGGTCGTTAAAACGTTAATACTTGTGTGTATGTGTGTGTGTGTGTGTGTGTGTGTATCGCGGGTGTAGTAATTGGTTAAGTTTGAGTAATTTATTGTTGTGCTTTTGTAAAATTCCTTTTTTTTTTTCAAGATGATGGACAAATTTAGCGAAATTAGATGAACTAAACATGCTTAAAAACGTTTCATACGACAATACAGCAGGATAGTGTGGCGAAATCTTTAAAAAAATCGTACAAATATGAAATGATGTCATTTATTTATTGTGTGCTTACTCTGCTCATTTTTCACCGGTGATTTCCATACTTCCGGATGCACTAGATTTGCAAACACACAAGCACAAAACACCGCATTCAAAATTTCGGTCAGTATAATTAAACAGCGCACATAAAACGTTGTTACAGTTGTTAATTTCAACCAAATGCCATTTGTTTTAGTGTTGAAAGTTGTTCGTCAAGTCGTGCAATTAAAAAATAAAAACAAAATAAACAGAACATTAGACATCTTATTTTGCGTTAAACGAATTATCGTTAGTATTCGTTCGATAACAAACGCGCAATAGAGTATGTGATTAATTATAGAATGAAAATAGAAAACAAACAAATATGTCTATTACCGTTAGTTGTTAGGAGAGTGAATTCAAATCAAATCAAGGTCTACAAAATTCTACGAAATAAAATAAAACTCGAGTGAGTTCAGTAAAGCAAATAAAAGACATGAAAAGCAGTAGAGCTTCTAACTTTAAACATAAACTTCAACATTCATACGTACCTAGGCTGTTTTTCGAAGAACTGTTATGTATCATAGCAGGATCGAGTATGTGCGTACCAGATGGTCCGGGTACAGCGCTTGATACATCATTATTGGATCCTAACGTATGTTGGACTGATGTTTTGCTGCTCTCACCAACGTCTGAAGCTACGGAAGGTGCTGTATCCTTCTCAAGCTGTTGCTCCTTTATTTCAATGCAATAACCACCGAAACATTCTGGGCACTGCAGATCTACAAATGTCCACATATTACATAAAACTACTGTGCTGTATTGTATTACAAACAATTACATACCATAAAACAGACGTTTGGCGTTCACTTCACGTGAAAATTTGGCATTACAAACAACACATTTGTATAGACGCTGGTTCATTTCAGACAGCGGACGCTGTGATAGCATATTGCGAAGTCGATTCTCAAGCAATTGACAATCATGTGCATCCATCTCGTACACGCGTTCCCTTTTGTCACGTTTCATAGTGTCAAACGTTAGCGTTATCTGCGAGGCAGTGGATCTTTCGCAAGCTTCCAACGTTTTGATACCCCAGCGCGTTTTTGTTCTACGTAAGAATGTGAAAATGATAATGTTAAACCCCTGCTACATCAATTCCGAAATCACACGAATCGTTCTTGCTTCGTAACACCTACTTTCCCACAACATCCTTCTCCTTGATACTCTTGTCAGAAACCACGATCGACATCTCCGACCCATTACCGCGTGCTGACACGTGATACAGTACTTCGTTATCTTCGATCTCAGATTCTGGAACAAACAGCATTACATCATACTAGGTTCCGGTGGTGGATAACACCAATTACAATTGATCTTACCTTCATCAACGTCCTCTTGATTTTTATAGATATCCGTTAAATTCAACGACCCCTTCATGCTCGTGCCAACGGTGTCCTGGTCGAGGGACTCGTACTTCGTGTCAGCAGTGTTGCTGGGAACACTTTTGTAGTCAGAGCTCGTATTTCTGGTATCCGACAAAGAATCCTTTTCAACTGGCGATTCTTTTAAGGTCTGTATATGAAACAAACCACGTTCGTCACCAATCGGCGTACTGGTACGCTCTTGTTCGACATGTTGATCTTTCCGATCCGTTTGTCCCGCCGCTGTTATCTGTGGACTGATTTGACTATTCGTTCGCTGATAATGCGCGACACTTTCATACTCCTTGTCCATTCCAGGCTCAAAGCCAATCACGTTCTTAACCATGTGCCCAGCCTGACTCTGCAACCATTCACTACCATATTGATTCCGAAGCTCTTCCAGAGTTTTTTTCGTCTCCAAATGTTCACGATTGCTTTCTAGAAACAATAAATAAAAGGTAAGAATGAATAAGTAATTGAGAAAACATGAAAAAATGCTTTACTTCCCACTCTTACTGTACGATAGAGTCATTTGACTATTCCAACAAGAAACTGACCTGTTATCATAGAATCGATCACTTTGCCAGCGTCCGCAGAATATTTTCTTGTGTTGGAATCCTCATTATCGCTTTCCGATATAACAGCTCGCCGTACTCGCAGTTTCTTTTGGCTGATTACAGATTGATTCATTTGATCTAGTTAAAAAGAAAAACAAAACACTAATTTTCATTCATATTTACATAGTCGACAACAACACTTACCTCTTTCATCATTGGCCCCCTTATAACTACCCCCGGGCAGATCATAATCTCCATCAGTAGCTATTGTGGTGGCGTTAGAAGCCGGTGTGTTTCGTCCACTTAGGTTTAAATTCGAACCTGTTACTGCGTTCGGTACCAGTATAGCTTTGTAACTGTCGTAATTACCAGTTAGGGTTTTTTCGTACCGTGACAACGGTTCGTTATCAAGCGTAAACTTCACTTCGGACGTTGCTTTGTTGAGATACCGTGCTGTAGCCTGACGGTGCTTCGGATGGCATGCAAGCGGATTATCCAGCAGATTAACACTACGTAGAACAACCAGTGTACTCAACGGTAGCAAGATGCTGTGATCAACGATGAAATTCCCGGACAAATCTAGCTCATTTAAACTGCACGACAAACAAGCCAAACCATCCAGATCTTCGAGAAAGTTGTTCGATAGCAGGAGAACTTTAATCTTTCTCATCGCATCGACGTGAAAGGCGGGGATTTGATTGAGACGGTTGTAGCTAAGATTCACCACGCGCAAATTGGGAAGACTTCGTAAAGCAAACACATTTACCAGCTGGTTGTGGCTTAAATTTATCGTCTCAAGCCACGAAGCGAATTCCAGCGAACTGTCCACGTAGTCCAGCATATTGTACGCCAAGTTTATGCTTCTAAGCGAACTCCATTGCCGCTTGTCAATGGATTTGTCTCCTCCACAGCTGACCAGTACATCTGCCACTTCGGAAATGCTTCTCATGCAAGTCAGATCCTGCAGCTGGGTGCGGAGATATTGCAGTCCGACGATTTGATTGATCGGAATCTTTTGCACTTCAAGCGTGCGTAAGTTACGAAACTTGCTAATATCCACCGCAAATTCGTACGGATCATCGTTGACGAACTGATTCAGGCTCAAAATGACGGTTTTCTGGACGAAATCGTAAACGAACTGCAAATCTCGAAACACGTCCGATTTGGCGTTGTTCGGTTTCACCACTTGAAAGCTCTGGGGTGGAAGCATCTCATTTTTGTCTACGATTAAACTGAATGAATCGTTCAACGCGCGGAGTAGCGATCCTACGGAGAAAGCATAAAGTATTAAGAGTAAGCAAAAGAAAAAAGCTCTCATGCGATCGTCTACACGCTGATAGCATAATCAGTCGATCTTCTTATCAATTGCATGCGAACAACCCTACCTGATAGGGATAGTTTGAACTGGGAGTTTAACACTTTATCACCGCTTTCCTTCAAAAGCTTTGCCAGCGCCGTGATCTGCGTCGGATCCATTTTTGTCTTCTGATCTCGGCTCGCACACTTGTTGTTGATGTTGTTCATGCATAGACTCGCAAGGGAACCAAATTTCTGGCCGAATATGAATCATTCACCATTTACGGTTTATGAGACCACTAGCAAGCATATTATGCATACAACCTCACACTGTACATGATTCATTCGTTGCCCGTTGAAGCAATTCGCGTTTATGTAATTGCTAAAGCGTCGATTCACTAAACACTGAAACAATTTACAGGCTAAGCAGTGAAGCATACAAATCTGTACACAATCCACAAACAGATCGGTACGGAACTTGCTCCCCAATATTTTCACTGCATAATAACCTTCATTCGAGTTGCAAAACAAAGAAAGAAGGCCACAAAGAGCTCAAAGCAAACCCAAACGCTAATAAAGTTTACTCTATTTTACAGCAATAAGAAACGCGAAACGATCATGCACAGCAAAGAACTTCAGCGAATTGTGCACAGATGAGCAATTAAATGTTTATGTTGCATTAAAAATAGACAACGAGTGAAAAATATGGACGATGATGATTCCAAAACAAAACTACCAACACACATATATCTGTGTTTGGAGTCAGCTGTCTGTCAACTTGCAGCTGTCAAATACTTTCAGGAACGTTTGACGTTGGCAAACAAAGATGGCGAACGTTGACGTTTTTCATCAAGCAGCAACAGCAAAACCGGCTATGTGGTATTTTATCAGGAAAAGTGTTTCCCTAGGTTAAGGTTTTGCTGATAAACAAAGGTGGTTTGTTTAGTTTAGCCCCAGGGACACGCAGCATCTTCAAGATGAAGTTGTCTGCTTGTATTTTTATTGTAAGTACATAATAATAGCGCTGTGCAGACGTGTTTTCTGCTCCGCTCGCTCCATAAGCGATGACGCCTACGGTGGTATCGCCCACTGAGGGATGAATTAAATCCAGCTCACTTTTTTATGTGTTTTCAGATCGCCGCTATTGGCATTTGCTTGGTGCATTCCAAAACGCAAAAAAGTCCCGTTATCGACAACATAACGGACATGAAAGAATTAAAAAAATTGTTTCGCACAAAAACAAACGTGCTCATACTGTTCGTGAGTGGAATGAAGGAAAACAACGCTGTACTTGCGTCCTTCCGGGAGGCTGCCCACACCGTCAAGGGTCAAGGAACGATGGTGCTGTTCGATTGTAACAATTCTGAGGTGAAGAAAATTTGCAAAAAGCTCAAAGCCACACCGGCACCCTTTGCACTGAAGCATTTCAAGGATGGAGATTTCCACAAAGACTACGATCGTCAGCTAACGGCAACTAGTATGGTCAACTTTATGCGCGATCCAACCGGAGATCTTCCCTGGGAAGAGGATCCAATCGGGGTCGATGTGATGCACGTTCCAGATGCGGTGGTATGTTATGTTTACATTATAAGTCAATGAAATTAGAACGCCAATCAATCGGTAATTTGTATTTTAGACGCTAGGTAAATTTTTGAAAAAAGAAGTCAAACCAACGCTAGTGATGTTTTACGCTCCGTGGTGTGGTTTCTGCAAGACGCTAAAGCCGGAATTTTCAGCTGCCGCTACGGAACTGAAAGGACGATATGTGCTGGCAGCGATTGATGTGAATCGACCAGAAAATTCTATCATTCGCAAGCAATACAACATAACCGGCTTCCCTACATTGCTGTACTACGAGTAAATATCTATTCAACAGCAGTTTTCATGTAATATTAATTGGTTAAACTAACGATACCTCACGATACCCATTAAGGAACGGTCGCATGAAGTACACATTTGAGGGAGAAAACAACAAAGCAGGAATCGTCGCGTTCATGAAAAACCCGACCGCCCCTCCACCAACCAAACCAAAGGAACCGGATTGGGCTTCGGAAAGCTCGTCCGAAATTGTCCACTTAACGGTGGGCAATTTTGAACCCGCCCTGAAGGATGAGAAATCGGTACTGGTAATGTTTTACGCTCCGTGGTGTGGCCATTGCAAGAAGATGAAGCCCGAATACGAGAAGGCAGCCGAAATCATGAAGGCAAAAAACATTCCCGGCGTGTTAGCAGCACTCGATGCGACGAAGGAAGCTCCTATTGGCCACCAGTACGGTGTGAAGGGCTATCCGACCGTAAAGTATTTTAGCAATGGCGAATTCAAGTTCGACGTCAATGTACGGGAAGCCGATAAGATTGTAAAATTTATGCAGGTAAAATATGGAAAACAATTGTCCCTTTTTATTTTCCCAACACCAGCAACGATGCACGATTGCTTTTTGTATTTCAGAATCCAACAGAGCCACCACCACCCCCGGCTCCAGAAGCACCGTGGGAAGACGAACCGTCCGAGGTGGTGCACTTGAATGAGGAAACATTTAAACCGTTCCTGAAGAAAAAGAAGCACGTGCTCGTGATGTTTTATGCACCATGTAAGAAGCATTTAACAATCTTATCTGAACTGGTAATTTGAAGCAAATGCTACTTTTTACAGGGTGTGGCCACTGTAAGCGAGCGAAGCCGGAATTTGCTCGAGCGGCGGAACATTTCAAAGATGATCCGAAAACTGAACTGGCTGCGATCGACTGTACACGGCACAGTGCCGTCTGTTCAAGCTACGAAGTGCGCGGATATCCTACGATTAAGTATTTTAGCTACCTTAAAACCGTACGGGAGTACAACGGTGGCCGGACGGAGACTGATTTTATTGGCTACCTTAAGGATCCCACCGCTGCTGCCACCGCAAAGACTGACAAAGTAGCTGAAGCGTTCGGAGACTTTCCCGGCTCGGACGAGATGCTCGTACTGACGGACGCAAACTTCGACGAAGTGACTAAACAGGAACCAAATCTTTTGATTATGTTCTACGCTCCTTGGTGTGGCCACTGTAAGCACATGAAGCCCGACTTTGCCAAGGTAGCGCAGCTGTTGGCTGCTGAAAAAGTGCCCGCGAAAGTTGCTGCTCTAGACTGCACGGTGCATGCGAAAACGGCCGAACGATTCCAGATTCGAGGCTATCCGACGCTAAAATTTTTCACCAATGGGCAATTTCAGAAAAATTACGAAGGTAAACGAACTGCCCAGGATATGTTGCAGTTCTTGCGATCGGGTGGATCTGCAGCGAAGGATGAGCTGTAAATGTTAGTAATGTCTGTTTTTGGCTTAGTACTTCTGTTCACTTTCCAAATCGATCAAATATTCTTTCGTCCGATTATTGGCGGCATCAGCGATGGTAAAAGAAGCCATTGTGACCATGTACTCTTACAATCAGTTTGGCCTAATCGTTAAAGGATGGGCAACGCATTTCTACCTCTTATCTTAAATTTCTCAATACTATATTGTCTTTTTCGTCTAAGTGTAATGTATATAATCGTCTTCGTGTCGCGTAGCGTGGAACTTCATGTGTTGTAACAAACTGTACAACCGTTACTTTTTGAGCAAAATAAAATCCTCACTACATCCATTTCTAAATCTGCATGTTATCACGTTCCTTTGAAAGAACTCCGAAAACGTTAACCATTGAATTGAACCCTGTGCATTTACCCTCAAAATTTCTTTCATTCAAATCTACTCTACTAGAAAAAGCTAGTTTTCAAATAAATCCAAAACCACCGTTTTTTTACAACCACCAATACCAATGGCGTTTTCTTATTTTATACTCCCAATATTACATTTCGACCTGCTGGCCTGCCGTGACCAAACTTAGATGATACAAGCTTATCGGAGACACGCACAAAAACCAAACAAGCAGATGCGGGACACGTTCCGAGGTAAGAGACAAAAATGAAAGCACACTCCCATTTCTTATCGCTTGCCTCCTACGCGTGGCGCGGCCTTCTGTGCAACCTTAGCGGCCTTCGTCTTCTGCTGCTTGGGATTTTGCTGAGCGGCTTTCGGCTTCTTTTCAGCCTGCTTTGCCTTCTTCTCCTTGGCAGCCCTGTAAAAAAAAACACATTTCAACGGTTAATTATTCAAAGCACCTATAAAAAACAGACATATCTGTCGATTGCATTGCAATCGATTGTCGATTGCAATCACCGTCGTTTCAACGAAAGGTTCTCCAAAACAACGATACATACTTGATTGCCTGTTCACGCTGGGCCTTGCGAACTTCGGGCTTCATGTTCCTCTTGGCCATGATCTCCGACAACGACGCACCAACGATGGCCCGCTGGAACTTTTGCGTGCGGCGAGTGCGCTTCTTCGCGGCTTCCTCCACGATGCCCTTCTTGTGCTTGCGGCGGTACAGCACCGTCCACTTCACCTTGCGCGGGTTGCGCTTCATCAGGAAGGAACGCTCACATTTTTTGTTCAGGAAAGTGAACGTCTGAAAACGAAATCAGGCTGATTATTAGGAAAACCATTTGCAACACTGTGTGATAATTACATCCAAACCAACCACCTCTGCGAGGTGGGGAATGGATCCTACCCATCACACACATACCTTTCCATCGGCTTTAACAAGAGTCTTGCCGCTGGCGGGGTAGATTTTGAACCCGCTGAATGCACACAGTCCGATCCTGGGGAATAGAAACACGCGTTAGAACCACAAACCATACGATGCGGCACGACAAGCTTTGTTTTGAACAATAATTACTTCATTTTTAAAAGGCCGACAACTAGCTTAGATTCACAAGCAGCTTGTTTCCCTTCGAAAACGTGTGCAGAAAAGAACCTACGAATGACAGGGCTGTCACGGTGCTGCCAACCTAGCTAACGTAAATTCAGAACAACGCTTCGGAAACGCTTCAAGTTATGTCAAACGATTCCGAGAACGTTTCTGGATTGCATGCTTTTGAAACTTTTAAATCTATCCTTGCCCTTGAACTCATGTTGAATAATGTAAATCGGTTGAGTTTCATTTAAATATACCCATCATTCCGCAATATTACTAGTAAAAATAATTTAACCGGAATATTTTGTGCTGATTTTCTTTCCCCTGGTATTTTCCCCCAAAGCTGGCCACCCTGCCATGCCGGAAATCTTCCTGTTGACCATTTGTCATCGTTGAAACGTCATTGCAGTATTGTTTGCATGTTGCAAAAATCGAACGCGAGTGTCTTTTGCTGAAAAGCATTTTTCACCATGCTAAAGCTGTCGCTAAAACGTTTTGCCTCGGTTCTGTGCTTTCAAATGCTTTTTCTCATGGTGGACTTGGGAATCAACAGCTTCTCGTATCTCGCCCGTGGTCATCATTCGGCTGTGATTTTTCTGTTCATGTACGAAATTCTCGAGCACCAGTTATGTTGGGTGGTGCTAGCTGCACAGCACAATACACAGATGATTAAATTTTCTTTTTATCGTACATCCATTTCATTCCTTTCCTTTAGTGCCCAGGATGTGTGCTTGATGCTATCGTTCACGGCCTTTGTCTTCAGCCTGTACTCGACCTACGTATATCAGGCGGGAATGGCCAATCTGCTGTATGAAAAATTCCGTACACCGCTGCTGATAAGCATGATCTACTTTTTCCTCAGCATCGCTCTTCACCTCTGGCAGGTAGTTGGACATTCTAGTGAACCATATCAATTCCAGTGGCCAAAAGCACTGACCGCACTGTTCATCATACATCGACTGTGTAAGTGAAAATGTAAAAAAAAAACGAAGATGGGAAGCCGACAGACTGTTAACAACGATAAAATTTATCATTTCTTCAGTTTCGCCCATCTATTATTACCTCTACAAGAAATCCGCTCTGAAGATGAGTGATCCACGATTCTACGAAAATCTGGACTGGATTGCTTCACTGCTGTCGATTAAATAAATCTGCAACGCAAATGAGAATGGTTGAAAGCGCACTAAATGTTCCATATTTAAGACAGTTACACTATGTATGCATAACGCTAGTCAGATTGTATTAACTTCTTATGTGAGTATAGTTTCGGTACGAATAATTTTAACTTTTGAGACTGAGTTTTGATGAACAAGTAAGGCCATTTGCTTAAGCTAGCGGTAATCTTACAATTTAGCACAAACACTACCGTGTGAAAATCAAGTAATCTCATTCCCGATATTGAGTACATCTAAGTAAAGTAAGTTTAACTACATAGACGTCGTTTTAAGACGAGTACCGATACAGTTCTAAATTGTTATCGATATAAACAAGACTTCTAGTCATTTTTTTCTCAAACAACACCACAAAGATTTAGATTTAGAGAAAAGCACATAAATGTATTATTTGTTCCACATATCAGAATAAAACGTTAAACATATTCAATGTTTGTGCAGGAAACTTAATGGTCGTCTTGAGAAATTTGATATCAGAATCCAAGCATTTTGTCTGTAACAAATTACAAGACTCACGAGAATCAGTTGACGATTTAAGAATGTATTTTTGTTCCCTCCAAAACAACTAAGTAAAGGCACAATCTTATCTTACTTACCTTCTTTATCACAACGGAAGGGAATTAACAAAAAAAAGGCTGACCTCATTTTGTGACAATGTTTATTTCCATTTCCGTATTATTTACGCTTTCATTCACCCTAAAAATATAGTAATCAACAAACGGGTTTTTGATTGTATACAAACATATTGTAAAGTATGGGGAACATAAAATGAAAACAACACCACGATTCAAAATGAGCTACACGTACACGATGTAGATGATTGCTTTTAAACCCCCTGCCGCTGATACCTTCGATATATGATCGTACGTGGCAGGATTTAGCCACGTGTGAAAGTATGAAAACCGCTTTAGAATATTTTTCAGTGCAGCAAAGCAAACCTTTAGCCCTAACTAAACGTCACACCGCTAGGACCCTCCCTACGCGTCCATCGTTGAAACGGATAGTAATCTATCCAGGAGCTTACCGGTATGACGTTCAATATGCGTGCGTGCTGATGCATATACGCAGGTGTTGTGTGCAAAACATAAAATGATTGGGCATGCTTTGTTCGTATTATTATTATTGCTGCTGCTGCTGTGGCGGCACTGGTGTAGGTGGTGCTAACCGGCTGATGAAACCGATCGACGCATGTAGAGCTTTACGCACAACAGGTGGCGTGCCCGTACCGTTGGCAAAGTTTTCCGCCACTAATCGCAACTCGTAGAACACGTTGCGTGTGTACGGATTGCGGCGGGATGAGTAGCGCATTACCAAGAATTGGTAATACACCAGCGGCGTCATGATACCGGCTTTGCCCCTGTAGAAAATACAATTGCAAAATTTTCCATGAAATCAAAAGTAACAACTGATAAGTATTTTAGATGGGTATACACCCCCCATACTTACAAAAACACAAGCAGCACTGTCAGGGGCATAATGATAATCTCACAAAAGGCTGCAAATCTAAGTATGTTGCGCGTCTGGAATTCCACGACCGAAATCAGCAATCGGGCACCCCACCATGAATTTTGTCCGAGAGTCTGCAACAACGGAACCGAAAGCGCGATTTAAGTACCAGAGGATCGATCAGACTATCAAAAACGATATCGGAATACTTACATCAAGCAGGGTCAGGGAATAGCTCGTGGAATGCAGCACGGAGAACAGTACGACGGGCAGGATGATCACCAGCATCGGGTAAACGTAAAGGAATATTAGAGAAAACAATAGATAGTGGAACGAATCCTCCAACATCGTTTGCTGTAGATAGGCACGGGACAGTTTAAATGGAGGTAGACGTTGGTGTAACCGTATCGCGCTGGTGGCCGCATTCGCCATCAGCACTTTGTAGTAGGCATTTACGGAGTTTCTGCAAGGTGAGGATGAAAACAGAAGGAGAAGGATTAATTATTGTCACCGGTGTTTATTTTTCATTTAATGAACATGTACACTTCATATTTTTACATCGCTTTCCATCCCGATTTAATAACGAATTTGAATTGTCTTAAGACAATCGTAAAGTTTCATTTTACTTCTTTGAGGGGTTACGTGTTGGTTCTAATTGAATAGTGAGAGGATAGGATTAGATAATAACATATTAATATATCCGTGGCACGATTCTCTAGCGGTCCCTTTATTTTCTTGGCTTCGCCGATGAGATTGACATCGTTGGCAACACGACGGCGAAGGTGTGTGAGGCATACACCCGACTGAAACGTGAAGCAGCAACAATTGGATTGATGATCAATGCGACGAAGACGAAATACCTGCTTGCCGGAGGCTCTGATCGTGATAGAGCCCGAATGGGAAGCAGCGTGTTGGTCGACGGCGACAACCTCGAGGTAGTAGAGGAGTTCTGCCATCTTGGGACTATCGTAACTTCGGATAACGATGTCAGCAGCGAAATCCGGAGACGCATTGTTCAGGGGACTCGTGCCAACTACAGCCTTCACCGTCTGCTGAGATCCAGAAGACTTCGAAACCGCACGAAATGTGAGATATATCATACACTGATTCGCCCGGTGGTCCTATATGGCCACGAGTCTTGGACCATCCGAGCGGAGGATGCAAACGCTCTTGGCGTGTTTGAGCGTGGCATCCTCCGGACCATCTTTGGCGGTGTGTTCGAGCATGGAGTATGGAGAAGAAGGATGAACCACGAGCTTGCTGAGCTATACGGAGAACCAGACATCCTGACGGTAGCAAAGACCGGCTGGATACGATGGCTGGGGCATGTTATGAGGATGCCGGACTCATGCCCCGCCAAGAAGGTATTCGTCAGCGACCCCCAGTTCGGCACGAGGAGTCGGGGAGCACAGCGAGTTTGTTGGCTGGATCAGGTAAAGGGTTACCTGTCGGAGATCGGGTGCCTACACGGATGGGAAACTGCAGCCAGGGATCGAGTTTCCTGGAAATCTATTGTTGACCGGGCCATGTCACGACGACGTGCTCTTGAAAAGGCAGGCCAACATGAGTGAGAGACTAACATATTCACTGCAAATACTGAATTATTACGGACTCAAACAAACTCATGCGATGCAGAAGATTTCAACAACACATGAAATGCACGATATATCGCACACTGATACGTCTGGTAGTCCTCTACGGGTACGAGTCTTGGACTATGCTAACGGAGGACACCAATGCACTCGCCATTTTCGAGCGGCGGGTGCTAACTTTGTGCGGTGTGTGCGAGCAAAGCGTGTGGCGAAGGAGAATGAACCGCGAGCTAGCTGAGCTGTTTGGCTGGGCTGATATCCTGACAGTAGTCAAAGCCGGTAGGATGCGTTGGCTGGAGCACATGATGAGGATACCGGACTCATGCCCCACCAGGAAGGTGCTCGTTATCGACCCGTTCAGCCCCCGATCAAGTGAAGTAAAGCCTGTCTGAGATCGGATGCAGCCGTAGATGGGGGACTATACCGTGTTTTCGGAAAACTGGTTGGTGACCTGGACATGTCCACGCGACGTGCTCAATCCTTAGCAGGCCAAGAAGAAGAAGAAGAAGAATGTTCACCTAAACTTCCTCTTCTAGTCCCGGTCTATTGAGCATATCAACCTGATAATTCAACATCTATAATTCGTTTCCAGGTGATCTAGTCTAGGCATGAATCTGATTCCTGACCAACTCGACTCTAGCCAATAAATAGCTATATTGCTTTCCTCTACTTGCTTACGAGCAGCTTCGTAGTGCTTCCTAGAGGCATTGCTACTACCACCAAGATCTGTAACGATGGCAGCTCTATGCTAGCTTGTGCTAAATACTTCTATGCGATTTCACATCCTCATCGAACCGATTTTTACCACCATGAGGGTATCTGCTTGTGCTTCATTATCTTTCTCTACATACAGACGTAAATAGTCCTTTACAACCGCCGCTCTAAAATTACTTCCTTCATCGCCAAATTCCAGGATTCGTGCCCGCGTCAGGCTTTTAAGTCAGGCTTTATCATGGCCAGTGCCTCCGACAAGCAGGTACTTTGTCTTCCCCTCAAACTATCGTCCTATCATGCTAAGGTTGGACAAACGAATGCATATCGTGCTCCGGTTGTCGAAGCCTACTTCGCGCAACATCTTCCAGAGCAATGTTGTACATGTAAATGTGCTTCACTGTGATCATAGATTAAAAAAATAAGCAAAAAAGATCGATCAAAGCAATATCGATTGTTTGGGCTCCTGGGTTGCACTCAACTTGATAATGAAAAATATCCATACTACCAATTGACCGTGTGTGTTAGTACTAGTAAAAATTACCATTTGCTCGAGTTTGTGGACCATTGTTAAATAACGTTATAGGTATCAGAGCGTAAATCATAGCTTTACATCGTATACTAATCGTATCATAATTCCTGCCATACATACATAAGTGTTATAATTGTATCCATAGTGCTTTCGGTACAGCTGATCCCTTCCTTAAAAATGCACAGCCGCCAAAGTTGCTGTTTTTACCACACACCTACCACTCACACTTTGGTCGGGTATTCAACGGCCACCACCGACTGGAGCTCGTAACTTCGCGTTTTCTCTACCTCTCCCTTTCTCTCTATCTCGCTCTCGTCTTGGACACATCATTACGTAAGTAGATACTACCCGTCGTCGCACTCTGACACGGTATGGCATGTAAGTGGAGGGTATGGAGGTGTAAATGTTGAGCATTAGGTTGTGTGTTGTGAAAACGCGTAAATCGTTTAGACGATCCTGAGCACGGTCGGTAGGCCACCGGTGGTGGTGCACTTTTTTGTTGTACCAGTTGCATGCATCTTTGCTCATAACATACGTAAGTGGTGTTGCTGCCTTTGCCGCGAAAACAGCGTAGAGGGTTTAAGTTTTTTCCATCCTATCTCTCCTATTCGCATTTACTTTGCACCATGTAAGGCATCGGCAGGCAGCAAAGATTGGGGAGGGCAGGAGCTTTACGCTGTCCGAGGGACGCATGTACGAATTGACGAGATGTAATGATATCCATAGCACTTACCCGTAGAGGAACGGTAAAACGTATCCTAGCGCAAAGTAGATGGTTAGCACGCGGGACACCCATTGCGTCGTTTCCAGTTTGTTTGCCAAAACATGCTCTTTCAGTGCAGCAAAACCTGTTTGCCTCTGTTGCGACTGTTGATCTCGCTGTTGATCACTCATCCTGCAAAAATGTAGGTTAAGGAAAAAAGATTGTTTACTTAGCAAGTGTCTTTAAAACTGTATAAAAGCCGACCATGAAAAGCACATTAAGCAGCTAAGCTATCTCTCGCTACCCGTACGAACGAAACGCAGTGCGCTGATAAGCGGTAACTCCTTCGCTATTGAAGGTGTCCAATTTCTGTTTTTATCACTATTATCAGCACATTATTCGGATCACTATTGAACGTGTAGGGTAACCACGGTACCTCGCCATCAATTCACATGATGCAATGTAAGAAAAAATGGATGGAATTTAATCAAAGTAAACCCCAATTCATCGAGATTTATCTATAACCAAGGTAAAAAAACCGTGATAATCATATATCGACCACAGGTTCTTTTTACCATGATGGCACGAATTATAGAAGAGATTTAAAATTTACATGCATCTTACTTTGCCTAAATTGCACGAAAACTATTTCCAGCGGAAAATTAATGGAAAGCGCAAGGGAAAACAAAATAGAAAGTCGCCGTTAGATTGCTGCAATTGAATGAGCATATCTCCGTAGTCACGATGGCGCACGGAGGGGCAGCAGGCTATATGGAAACAAAAGTTTTCTTATTACGAAGATCGCCATGAGACGTGAAACCGACGTGTTTCATCTATCGCCTAGCTCATACGCGATTCAAGATAAAATGATAGATAAACTGATAAACTAATGGGCGGCCCCTTTCTGGTCATACCAGTATCGATTGGGTGGCGTAGGCACAGTAGTATCGCGGAGACGGCGGGCGCGATTTAACCGCCGATGATCATTATTGGACGTGTACCGCGATGCGCACCTTTCTCGAATAATGATGTTCTTGCAAAACGCACATTTTATATACGCAGCACAATAATGTTGCTAAAAATAAAACATATCTGACAGCGGAAAGAAAGTCCGAAAGAATGCATATTCAATGCGTCCCAAACGATGGCGCACTGTTGGCGCTGTGATGATTTGAATATTTTATGAGTATAAAAAAGTAATGAATGGTCAGGCACCACACAACCATACATCATGAACCCCGCGCTCATGAACAGACATCGCGTATTTCGCGAAAGTTTTGTTTGAGACCCACAATGACAATCAGCAGGGCAGGTGAGCTACAATTAGGATGTGCCCCATGTAAACCGATACGTTCAACTACAAATCCTAGGAAATGTGTTAATAGGGAATCCACTTTCATGAAGCATCGCACAGCAGACCAGACCCGTACCCGTGTCCTCTTTTCATCTCGTTACCCCTTTTTTATACACGATTTCACCTGTGTGAACGCACACCCTCGGCGACCAATCGATTGGAAGCCAGTTAATTGCTATCTCTCGGCACACAACATACACACACAAACACACACGCAAAGCACCGATTTCTTGGGTACGGATGGAACATTACCTGCCGATGGAGAATAGTGCCAAAAGAAATGTAACAAATGTAACACGTTAGCCGGGGGTCAGGTTCCTTGCTAAATAAAAATTGGACTGATTTATCAAAATGAGAACCAATCAAATTCCACGCACTTTCGTTTCGCTTTGGCTGTATTTGACGTTTGAGCGAATAGTAAGCAACATACTGTCATTGTGCGTACTGGACGGAAGCAAAGGGTGCATCAAAACAAATTTCTGCTTATCATGCTTGATTGTTTTCGTAATATGCTGCTCAAAGAATGTAGTTTAATTATCTGGCAACTATTTCCTAATTCTGGATAAAGAAATAAACCTGCATAAGATCAAAGTCCGCATTATTGCGCTGAATTTTGCAAAAATTGTTCTTTTCAGTGGGTTAGAGCAACTGTCAAATGGTTCCACATTGTGGAACCTCTTCTTGCTGCTCAACACAACTTGAGGTACCTTCAAGTCGAATATGAATGTTTACCAATAGATTTGCTTGCGTTATGGATCTTCTTGAAACGAAATCAGCAGCTGCTCTCTCAAGTGAAGATATAAGCGATGATGAGGCTTGCGTTTTACCAGCAGATACGATGCTTATCCTGCAGCAATTTTTGCAAGAGAAGGAATCGAAAGAACGGTCTGAAAAGGCTGGAGCTGAGCCGGCAGGATGTTTTGAGGAAAACTGGGTATGGATCTTTTATGAAGTTCTACATTCCTTGCACATCAAATAATATTTCGAATCATGCTTGCAGCAATTAAGTCAATTTTGGTACAACGAAAAAACGAAACAGAAGATTGCACTTATTGTGAGAAACCTGCAAGATGAATCGACTTCAGACACATTTCAAGTAGCGTTGCTTTCGGCGCCTTCGGCGTTCAAGCACGTGGTCAATGAAAATCAACAAGGTAAGCTATTGTTTCTCCAGAAACGCATAGAGAGTTTATGAATCATCATTTCCGTTTCCAGCTATGCTGTTTGAGTTTGATGAAAGATTCGCCTCGTATGGGGATAATTTTCAACAATATGACTACAACAGAGCTTATGACGCGGGGTATATGGACGCGTTTGCCGATAAATTCGACCTCATCATTGCTGATCCACCATTCTTGTCCGAAGAATGCATCGAGAAGATAGGGGCGATCGTGAAAAAAATCTCCAAACAAAACGCAAAAATAGTTCTTTGCTCGGGTGCTGTAGTACAAGAATGGGCCAAGGAACATCTTGGGGTTCGTTTGTGCCAGTTCCGACCAGAACATGAACGAAATTTAGGCAATGAATTTCATTCGTATGCGAATTTCGATTTAGACTCCATTCTTAATAAAGGAGTTTGAGAGGGATTGTTAATTTATTGTTCGTTTAGGTTAACTTATAGCGATGTGCAACTATTCCGCTGATTTCCCATTCGTTTCGGTCGTCTCTGCTTTCTTCTGTTGCACCAGCTCACGAAGACTTTCTTCCTGCTCCTTGAGGTTTTTAATCAAGAAGTCTTTGTTCTTCTCGCACTGCGCGATCATTTCTTCGTAGGAAGCTTGGGTTGTTTGAAGGTGCTCGGTCAATGTTGGGATATCGTTCAGCACGTACATACGCCCAACCGAAGCATACACTCTGGTATCGGGTTCCAGGCTGGAGATGTGTCTGTTAGTTACTTCGATACGCTGCTTCGAAAGTTTCAGACTATCCGTTTTCATGTGAAGCAGGCGGATCTTCTTCGTAGATTCGATCTTATTCACCTGCATTTCGGTAAATGCCTAAAAATGGATATGTAAAGCAGGCCGAGCGATGAGTGGGAGTGGGATACGCGAGCAACACCGTTCAAACAATAGTATGCGTACCTTCTTTAGTTCTGGATCCATCTTCACAGCCGACGAAATGCACGAAAAGCGTCCCTGTCGTGTATTTAATGTTATTTACCGCTTTTTCGTGCTCTGTTTTCGCATGTGCACGCAAGGACAAATTAGTTTTTGGAATCAATTTTATTGACAAGAAAAATTGTCAAGTTTGACGTTCTTGTTGATTGTGCTGGCACTGTGGGAAATCCGCGGTCATTAAGTAAAAATGTGATGAAACAAATTCAACCCAGTTTGAATCGTTACGTTTTCCGTTGTGCATAGATGCGAAAAACGAAACATCTGAAATTATTTCTTTCAACTTGTTGTGTGCCACACTTATAATGGTGATGTTTCCTAGCGGGCATTGGCGTTTTTGTTTACAAATTAACTGTCTATCATTTTAGATAGACATGGCTCCTCACGAAATGTAAATTTCCTATATATGCAAAAATATATTTATCTCACTCACACAGCAGACGATCGATAGGCGCGGCTTCGATCGTAAATCTTAAGATTTTTCCAAAAAAGGTACCCCAAAAATATACTTTTATAAGTTGGTTGACTAAGGACGACTACTATCGATCAACAATGATAGACATGGCACACAACGTGTTAATGCTTATGTCTTCCAACTTTAACGATCAACGATTACTTAAACGCATATACCTTTTTGTAAATTACGAAGTGATCAATTGCATGAACAGCTAATGTCTATATTACTAGA
The DNA here is from genome assembly GCF_943734695.1 of Anopheles maculipalpis. Lineage (NCBI taxonomy): Eukaryota > Metazoa > Arthropoda > Insecta > Diptera > Culicidae > Anopheles > Anopheles maculipalpis. Next base: position 45,521,194 of record NC_064872.1, on the reverse strand, counting down.
TGTTTAGAATTCCCACAAAAGTCTGAAGAAACCTAAATTACCATTGTTTTTATTACACGAAAACAAAGAACATCTTTCTCAAAAATACACTTTATTCATAAAAAAATATTTGTAAATGAAAAAAAGTAAGATGAACTAACTGATGCGTTCCGTTGCTTCGTGATATCAATTCTAACTATTTGTGAGGTTTAAAATGTATAAAATTGTAAAAGTTTGTAAACATTATATCGCTTGAAAATGCAGGCACAATCGGTATACATGGCATATAAGACCGGGAATTATTAAAACGATGCATAAAATACTATTGGTTCACAATGATGCTGCATTCCTTACAGGTTATACTTGTTTCTGGTTTAAATGCGCATGTTTTTACTGGCACGTGCGCGTCTGGCATTAATAACCACCGTCCAAATCCATAGTCCAACACAGACCCACGAACAGACCAGACCAATTATAAGTGCCGCTGCCGTGTTGATCCTTCCCTCGCGGCGTCTATCAAATGCAACGTCTTGATGCAAATAGTCCATAAAATCAAACACAGATGAACACGAAATTCGACTCTGGATAATTGGCACCAAACTTCCGTTAGCCTGCATGTACTTGATTAGTTCGTTGCGTTGCTGCTTGCATGTGTTCAAAAATCCATCCAAATACATTGCGGCATGCACAAGCGTGAGAACTGCCATTAAACTTCCGATCACGCTGGCCGGAATCCAATAGTATGGATTTATGTCGTCCTGTTCCACATCGGTCTTGGTAGTCATTACTATTAAGTCTCCGGATCTACACGGAATATTTAACAAGATAAAAATGATTCAATCTTACCTCCTCAATTTGTTTGATTCGTTAAAAAAATAAGTCCAGCAAAGGGTAATCACCCACCACCACCCCGTGTTATGTCTTACCTCTGCCTAACAGTGGCTGTTTCCGGATAACGTCTGCGTCGTCCAAAGCACACCCGGAAGACATGAAATATTCCAAATATGAAGCAGAATATTATGGGTAAGACCAATCCGTACGCTGCCCAATGGCAGTACGCGACATGTCCCCCGGTGAAGTGTGTCGGTGTTGATCGACCATGCAAAATACAGCCGCAGTTTGTCTCAACACAGGTATCCAGAACATACCGCCAGTGATGCCATGCTACGGTAGTTGATATGCAGCACACGAAAGATAAGGTGGCGATAATCGGATACAGATATGCAAGCTGTTTTTCGCTCCGGTACTGATTCATACTTGTCGATGGCTGCAAAGAAAACCGCGAAAATAGTGAAAAACTGATCATTCCATACGACACTGACAATGGCCACAGGTGAAAACTGGGCGTGGGGTCGATATCAAATGGTCCGAAAGCTTTCCATCTGGTAACTTTCATTTCCCGTACGGACGCGCTAAAATTGTCCGACTTTCAGGGGCATGTGGATGTTCACAGTGAAACAGCACGTGCATTAGTACTGTTGTTCATCAGATTTTATTCTACTTACACAGCTGTATTCGAATTTTCCAACTAGATTTTATAAATTAACTGAAGAGCTGCAAATAAAAACACAATAGAACGTAAACAGCACGCCAAGCGTTTGACGTTTACAAGCGTCGCTTAGGTAGTGGTTACACTCAACCCCAGAAACTGCAACGTCAAAAGATCAATTGTTGCATTTTTAAATGCATGCAAAACAGAATTAACATTTTGACGCTAATTTTAAGATAACACTGTTACATACTTTTTGACCTGCATCAAAATTTTGAACATGCAATATTTTCACTACAATAGCAGTAAAAATAAAGATATACTGCAACCTGATGTAACACTGTGGCTAAAGCCTGCTTTAAACTGCTCAAGCCCGCTAATGGGAAAAGTCAATGTAAATGATTCGAATTTCAGTGGCTTGTTTGACCCAAGAGCCGTGCAAACGTTTATTAACTGGTTACGGTTCGACTTTATACAACGACACGGGAGTTATGTTGTTGCACAATGTTTCAACATTCCGAGAATGGTCCACTACCTGATTGAGCCTATATTAATAACACAGTTAGTTGAATGCTCCGTAGTTGGACCGCACTTTCTCACAAATGCTTTCAACGGTTATCTTCGCACATGGTTCCATGCGATACTCGGTACAATTGGTGCATCTAGGATGGTTACTTTAACTTAACAGTAGATTCTTTAGCTGACTTGGGATTATTACAAGTACTGTGACTTAAGATCGCTTAACTTTTTCGATCCACCGCCAGCCACACTCCACAGCACATACAAGGACGTTAGCGCCAACCCGATACCTCCACCGATTGCACACTTCCGTAGTCCAGCTGTGGATTTGTAGAGCAATCCAGTGGCACCTCCAGCGGCGATTGTATTGATTTCGTCGTCCTCACCCCGCGCATATTGCAATACGACACCAAAGGCGGAATACATTACCGCTATCGTACCGAAGGTGTTGGCGGTCGCTGCTCCTTGCTTCATGACGTGATTCAACAATCTGTAATAAAGAACGGTATTCATTTCTGGCTCAAAAGTGGAAACGATCTAACTGCACATTTGGGGTGCTTACTGTGTTCGACGCAATTTTCCACTTTGATTAGCCAGCCGTGTTGCATTGATACCGTTGTACAACCCACCGGCCCCACCAATGCAGGCTCCTATCATCGCTGAGGAACCAATCTGCGAGAAAGCGAGTTCGAATCTTCCCCGTTGCTTGGAAGCACCTTCGGGGAAAATGAATTCGGGTTGCGCTTGGAGGTATCGGGCATCGTAGTTTAGGTACGGCGACAAAGGTTGCAACTGTGGGCTTGATACGATGCCTGCTGACAGAACAAAACACCACGATGAATTGAAATTTATTGCGTAATTTTCTTACCGATAATTAGGTTCCAAATATCTACCTGATGATGGCTGTGCTGATCCAAAGGAGAGTGGTTTACTTAAGTAATCGTCGCTCATTATGTTGTATGTTGCGAATTTGTCTGGAAAACCTGGAAAAGTGGAAAATAGTTCCGGAAACGTGCGGAACGCCGAAAAAAATCTTGTTTTGATAATAGTTCGATTTGATGTTTATGACAGATGGAAAAACAATGTGGGACAGCCCACGGTTATGTTGGATGACAAATCCAACAATTCAGAGAGCTTTTACAGTAGTGTATGTACCAACTCTCACAAAACTTGTTCAAATACGGAATTTCAATTCATGTAGTAACATAAGAGCTTGAGGAACTATGCAGAACATTATATTTTCACGTACTAAACATTTCCACACTTGTAAGGAAAAGTTTTCAAATTAATTTCAGCTCTCTCTCTCTCTCTCTCTCTCTCTCTCTCTCTCTCTCTCTCTCTCCCTCTCATACGCACTATTTCATTCGCTTTAATATGATTCTTGATATAAGGGCCCGGTGGATAAGTGACAGCGACGCACCTACACAGCGGCGGTTCTACTGTTTTCAAACGGTAGGACCGGGGTTCAAATCCCATCCGTAGTGAGGACTGACTATCCAACTACGTGGTATTGGCAATTCTAGTAAGCCATTCGATAGCCGCAGTGATTAAAAAGGATAATAATCTCTAGTGTTGGGTGAAAATGGTTCAGCGCTATTCCTAAGATTCGTGAATCTGGACAAATTCATGAATTATTAAAGATCCTCGAATCGTCAAAATTTCGTCGTACTGGGGAACAAGATTATTCTTGTTGTTTTCTTTATCCGAGGTACTAAATTTTAATACTACTCCTTTGAATGTAGGTGCGATAGGCGGGGAGGGTTTTTTTACGAGAGAGCTTTGATTGAACGGGGCCAACGCAGACTTAATGGGCTCCAAAACTGATTCCCTGACGAGGCCGCTATTATAAAGCCCCTTACTCGAGGCAGCCCTCGGGGTGTCGGTCGCTTAATCCGCCCACCATCGTGGTTTTCGGCTCCCTCACTGCGTTTACATTGGTTACACTGGTACATGCTGCTTTATCCCTTTTCGGAGCATACAGGGCCCTGCCTAGACACCGAGAGATCCGCCTGTACTTATAGTAACCAATTCGTTTTGCTATACAATTCCGAACCCCTTTCCAATCCAAGTCCTCTTAGAGGAAGTTCCACATTTGATCACATATATGTAGATCATAAGTTACCATACTAGATAGAAAAAATATATAAGATTTGTGATCATAACCAGCAATCCTTACCACGACAATCCGGACTGAGTTGTCAAACTACTGCTGCTAAAAATTGAACGTCAGACCATATCATACCACAATTACAGTATAAAGAAATGTAATACAGAAATATCCGTTATGTTTGTATTTTGTTTTATTTTCTGTCCTGTTTTTTATGCTTATCTTTTCAATGTTTTCTTTAAATACCGATATTTCGTATATGATTAGATTATTTAAACCTACATCTCCTTCCATCAGACGTCATCCGCCTTACTTCTTACATTCGATTCACTCGGTCCTACTCCGATGGGCGCACCAACGTAATGGCCTCACATGCGCACAGAAGTCAATATTTTTCCTTTTATGATGGTTTTTGTGATATCCGTTATCGTATGACATCTTGTATGTGAGAGAAAGAAAAAAAACCTCTTTTACACATTATCTCAACTCTGGCCTAATAAGAAATATGTGTATGGGTTTGTTTCCGTGTTAGCTGGTTTTCCTTTACGTGTTCTTCATCTTAATGTTTGGCTTTGTTAATTTCCGATGTTTGTCTCTAGATTTTTTGTTTTACATATAATCTGTAACTCTGCTAATCGTATCAATTTCTGCGCTGTCTATTTTCAAGTTTTCAAATCTTGCTTCCCTTTCAATCGATTTTCCATTTCCAATGCCAGAGGCGAGAGTGTTGGCGCGTGATTGAGTGATTCGGTAGGTAGAAGTGTTCAGTGGACGTTTGCTAAGTGGTAATTTGTTTTTTTGTTTTTACACTTTTTACAACAAAACCTTTCGGTTCGTTACCAGCTTACTATTAGCTATTACTTTGCGCACTAGTGTTTGCAACTGTATCAACCAATGTAAAAATCTATCCATAACATTAGCCCTCTTGACTTACATCGTTTGATTCCCCGTTGATTCCATTCTTAATGCATAATTTACGTAAAACCCCAAAAATGCCAAACAAATGTCAAATCGAAACAGAAAACTTTCGTCTGTACATAATTTAGCGCGCGAACACATTGAGTCGACTTTGTAGTAAATCATTTTGTCTAAGGAAAAAATACGTGCACGGTCTTGCATCGAAAAGCTGCGCTTGAGACGAGACGCCGGATTTGCAAAAGCTTACTGGTACAATTTAAAATATCATTCTCTGGTGCGTTTCAGTTTGAAGGACATTGTTGTTGCTTCAATAAAAGCTGCGTGTGTGTGCCGTATATTGCCATCAGATTGTGTGCACTCTGTTGCTTTAGCGGTTTAGCAGCAGGTGTGACGTGGTTTGTGTGAGCAAAATTCTTATGGACTGCCCTGCATGCTGTCGTCGCTTTCGAGATAGGTTACGTACGAATCCGTACTATCTGGATGATGATGCCCGCTAAGATCCATGTGTGACCCTATGGGAGGAACCTGCCCACCCTGTCCCGGCATCGGTGGCATTCCGCCGGGACCGCCGCCAGGACCTCCACCAGCTCCTCCACCATTGCCGACGTCATATCCATGCATCTAAGAAGCGGAAGAAAAAAACGAAACGGAGAAACGGATCAAATTAAGAATATTATTTATTAAACTATGATAAAAGAATAACATAAAAAGTCCTTCTTAGCTTTATTGTTTTTCTTCGCAAAATTGTTCGTTCATAGTGTGCCTAACCGTAGAGAAGACATTATACTGCAACATTGAAGCAAATGCAGTCGAAGCAACCATTGCAAAAGTCTGTTAAGCTTAAAAAACGGACTGGCGTAGAAGGAGATGGATCCGAAATGAACCAAAGCAAACAATTCAGCACATATTTCATGGATTGTTATAGCACAATACCGAGCGGGTCGTTCTGCGTGTCGTTCTTGATTGGCTTGGCTCGGTTTCCTGCAGCGTAGAGTATTCTTCTGCCATCGTCTTTCGGCATAATCAACGGATTAGTGGTAGCAGAACTACGCAGAATGAAGGTTTTTTTTTTCATCTTCTACACATTCCATCCTCTATCTGCTCTTTGTTCGCGGCGTTCAACTGACAAAACTTCCATTTTGTATGTTCACCGTGTTTTCCTCCAGCCTGTGATCGCGTTGATCGCGCTGCGAACCGTTTGTGTTGTTAATAAAGCCTATCGTACGATAATGTTGCAGCAGACTGTAGTGCTCATGCATGTTTCGATGCCTGACCGCAGTAAGGTATTGCAAATTTTATTTTCATAATCTATTACCCTGACTGTGTCAGACTTGAATCGGTTACTGGTGTTTAAATTTGATTTTTTTTACATATTTACCTGGTTGACTAAATGCTGGAAAGCAGGTGTGTGCGTGTTGATCGATCCGTTGCTATCGAGATCGGAATGGAGAGCGAAATCGGACAACGCCTTCCACGGTGGTTGATAGGCGGTCACCTCTAGACCGTGCAGATTAAGCGGTGAGTCGTGCCGCACAGGTGAGCTCGCCACCATCGGTATTCCCTGCATTCCGTAGCCCAGCTTTCGCCCTTCCTGTGGCACATACAGAAACAGAACAGAAGAGAACTTCGTTTAATCTCTACCAGTCCCTTCCGGTGGTTGATTGAACCGCTGATCGAACGTACCTTCTCTTGCTGCATCTGCAGTTTCATCTGGATGGTTTTTTTCTTATCCTTGCAGCGCTTGTTCTGGAACCAAACCCGTATGACCCGCGGTGACAGACCGGTCATCTCCACTAGCTGCTCCTTCATCAGGGCGTCGGGTCGCGGGTTTGCGTTGTAGCACGTACTGCACGTAAGAAGATGGAAGGAGAAAGCGTAAGGAGAGAATATGTATTATTGGCAGTAACGTAAAACAACTCCGATAGTGATGCATCTCAAATTGCACATGTGCATTATGTGGTTTCGCGTGAAGCGCTGTGCAAACATCGGTCTGAACCGTTTGCGACTGCACGGACGATAGGACGCGTGCTGCGCTGACGCACACAAGTTGCCATTCAACCGCGTTGGCCAGTGCAACTGCATTATGGTAATAATTTGCACAATTTGTATTTCGCTTAGCCAGTCAATATTAATGATGGGCGCCAACACCATCCACGACCGTACGTTCGCCTGTGATCGCGTGCGTGTATGCGCTTCTAATTAGAGAGAATTCACAGACCAACCGGTAAGTTCGGTAGGTCACAACAGGCTGCAGTGTACAGAGTCACGGTGACTGCAAGTGTCTCAAGTGACACTGGAGACGCGGTGGCGCTTCCGTCCGTCTGACGGATCATCCTTTTTGTTTTCCGACGGCATGGTACTGCTTAACTGTGGCAACGTTAATCTCAACGTACTTGTGTTAAAATTACTATTTGTGTTTATTACACAAAAAGACATCAAATACCGATTATGACCAATGTTTACATACGTTAGGTTGTTCCTAATCGAACTTTCCAATCAAATCTTGTTTTTTCCTGTTTTTTTTTAAGTAAAATGGAAGAATCCTTCTCATTTTAAGTGCAACAAAAATGGTGAAATATGAACCTAACAAAGCCTGATCAGGAGAGCCTTTTAGAAGATTACAAAAGATTTAACATCAAGTAGGCCATGTTAGCAAACTTTAACTGCTTCATTGAATTAGTTTGTGGTAGCTTCAATGTTCAATGAAGAATACATCATCCAAATATGCCAGTGAAGACTATTAAGTAGACAATAGGCCTGATTGTCAAAGCCAAACGGAAAACTTTCCGACGGAAAGACTTTAACCAAACGGAAAGCAAATTTTTATTACGGTCACCCGTTAGAGTCGACGAATGTTTCGTTGACTTTTTCCATACATTCATACATTTAAGGATTGCTTTGATCATACATTCACAGATGATTTAATTCGAATTAAATCTATCTTTAATTGCTTATTTTGACTAGAATCATTAACTAATGAATTCGTTTGGTTTAATAATACACTTTTTGTGGTGGATTTTTTTTCGTGGTGGACTGCCGTGGTTCAGAATAATTCCTGCAAACCACCAAATAAAATCACTAAAACGACTTCAAACTGATTGTCATAACATATCCACGTAAAATATGTACACTTTTCTATCGATTTACGCTTAAACATGGTTTTTTATGAAGGCAAACTATACTTTCCGTTGCGCTTGACTGACGGAAAACTTTCGGTCTAACGCGCGTTTCCTTTTGGTTCAGGCAATGCAAATTTTTGACTTTCCGTTCGACAAACATCTGTCATCGACTTTTAAACGTCTTTATTCAGCCAAACGGATAGCCAAACGGAAAGTCATAATACCAAAGTGACAATTATGTGACGTTTGAAAATACGTTTGGATTTCACAATCAGGTCTAATAAGTAGACAATGCTTGATGTGCATCCTCGAGATGATCATGGATGACATATCAACTTAAACGTCGAATCTGTCTTTTACCTAAAGGTCTCGCCCCTTTACAAGCCGGAAGTAACCATCTAATGTAAGTATCATCCGAATATACGTGAAGTAGTTTGGGTAATTTATTCTTTTCTGTTAAGCGATCGCCCGAGAAGTTGCACCAACTGGAGAGAAGCATTCTATCATAACTGCATTCTCTGGGAACCTGTTTTCCTTCCTGTAATGATCTCGATAGTATATCTCCCGGCTTATCACTGGCCAAATTGGTGCGAAAGTACAGGGCGTTCGGGATAATTTTGACAGTTACCTTTTTGGTTTATAACTCGTGATGGAGTTGGCATAGTAAAACAAGCAATACGTCATTCGACAGCTAAAAGTGTACGGAACAAGCAGCGAAAACATCCCGTCATAAAAAAAATGCCAAAAAAGAGTACATTGTGGAAGCGGATCACATGCATCATGATGATCCGCGCCGGACGCGACAACTGCCGACACGGTTAACACCCAGAACAACCAGTGGCTGGCTTACTGCCCGGCGGACGTGCCACGGGTGCCGCAAACCAAGTTCCCCCAGACGGTGATAGTGTTTTCCTGCGTGTCATCGGAAGGGGACGTGATGCCGCCTCACTTTTTCGAGCAGGGGCTGAGGCTGAACGCGGACGGGTACATTTCCATGCTGGATACCGTCGTAAAACCTTGGATCATGAGAGTAGCCAACGGCAGATCGTACGTGTTCCAGCAGGAATCCGCTCCGTGCCATACAGCCTCCAAAACGATAAAGTGGTTGGCGACCAATTTCAACGACTTCACCGCGCCGAATGTGTGGCCTCCCAGCTCCCCGGATCCTAATCCAATGGATTATTTCGTGTGGGGCGCGGTGGAACGGGACACCAACAGAACCTCCAGCAACACCAAGGCGTAGCTGATGGCCAAAATCAGGTCCGTTTTCGCGGCCCTACCCGGGGAAACTATCGCCAGGGCTTGTTCCCTGTTCCGGAGACGGGTGGAGGCGGTAATAGAAGCCGAGGGCGGATATTTTGAATAAAATGAATAAAATACATGGTAAGCTACTATTTCAAAAACAAAAAAAATTTCCCCGATGATGAATTTTGCCATAAAAATTTTTTTCTTTCTCCGTAGGTGACTGTCAAAATTATCCCGGACGCCCGAACGCGTACATCGTATTAACACCGTAAAGCGTATGACTGCGCCTTTGAACATGTATGTTGTGCGTCGGCAAGTTTCGGCAAATATTTTTAATAGATTCGACGGTTGGACATGACTATTTTCCCCCGAATAGTGATAGTAGGATGGGGATGGGTACTTACCGAAGCGTGTGTAGCTGCTTCTCGTTTAGCACCGTCCGCACTCGCGTCGGTTTTCCGTCCGACGGTCCGGTGGGTCCTTTGCCTCGCAAGCTTTTGTGAGATCCCGATTCACTGCCCGAATCTGTTTAGTGGAGGAAACGGAATGATAAGTTTTAGGTTAATGATATATCGCACAAGTTTAGGGAGACAGCAGTAAGTTGGAAGCAAGAAATAATACGACTGTTACTAACTGCAATTCTTAGTCCGAATGAACGTAGCAAACAACCCACTAAACTCCCCCACGCCCCAAACCAAACAAAACAAAAAAAATCCATCCCAAGTACCAGAAAGGAAATGAATCCGCAATGATTGAATTCATGTCAAACTTCGGTTCACATGAACTACATTTGCGTTGGTCGGCGAAGATTGCTTCTTTCTTGTTACGCTCCGTACCGACCTACGTGAGTGTGTGTGTGTGTGTTTGTGTTGGCTTGTATCTGCTACATCGACCCGCGAGCCAACCGCGATTACATCTATTATTATTATTTCTCGTGTTTTATTGATTTGCCGCCGCACCACAAAGTCCGGTATTGAATTGTACCAAAACGCAATTGGGTACGAAACACGGTGCAGTGCAGCCGCCCCGAAGTGAGTCAATTATTTCGTGTAAGACACCGTCTTGTGTGGAAGGTCTGGGACTGGCTGGGAAAGGCCATGGCCACGTCAGGCTGTGTACGTCGACGAATCGACGTAAAAAACAGGGTGAAGGTGTAGGGTTAAACAAGATACACTGAATCAGGCGAAGAAAAATAAGAAAACCCCTACCTTCAGCTCGGACTGCATAGACCGAGCGATAAAGATAGATAGGGAAATAGAGAGAGAGAGAGAGAGAGAACAGAGAGAGTAACAAAGCAAACGGCCACCAAAGAAAAACGTACGTACAAACACAGTACCGCCAAATTCGGCAGAATGGTAGAGATCCACGATCAGTACCGATAATTATCAATACACGTCTAATTACGGGCGGGAAAATCGTTACCGAAATCGGAAACTCGAGCCAAATGCTTGCCCCCTCCCTCCCTTGCGCGCCGTGCCATCCACACACGACTCGGCTAAAGGCAGGAAAAGACAGCGCATAAGCAACTGCCAACAGTTCGAGGGAACGCATTTTCTCCGCAACATTTTCAACAATATTAAGCACTACAGTACGCGATCGCGATTGCAATTATTGGTACTGCGATACCCCCATGAGCAGCCGGCATGATTCAAACGTACTGCAAACAACAAAGCCGAGGCTCCGTGGGACATGCGTACAAGACGTGGTGATGTCGAAATGATGCGTGTGCGTGTGTGCGAGATGGGGGTGAACATGTTGGGCGAAAATTGGAACATTTGTACTGTATGTAGCATTGTTTTATGCTTCGGCTTTATGCTTTATGTTGCTTTTTTGCTCCACTCTTTCACACCCCATTTTCGGCTGGGGTTCCTCCTGTGTCGTTTTACCCAATAGCCGCAACGATGAACGGTGAACAAGGTTGAACAAGAGTACATGCTGGTACGAAAACTGCTTTTATACGCTTGTGGATCGCATGATGCGGAACTAGTTAAATTTAAAAACAATTGTTTGGAAATATAGAATAAAGTTTTGGCAAACGATCATGCGATCGATTGTAGTGCAGCAAACGATCTGGCCAAGGAATCAGGCTCGGTTGGGAAAAAATAAATTACAAACAAACAAACCAAAAAAACAAAAAAACACACAAGAAGTTAAAAAAAGACATTCTTGTAGATAATACACACAAAACTAGAGAAAACAGCGGCCCACCCTCGTTTGAAGTTGTTCCGCCTCTACTATCGTCATCAGAAGGCAAACCCGAAAAAGATTCCGATCGGACTTGCTCTCCCTCACTCTCTCTCTCTCTCTCTCTCTCTCTCTCTCTCTCTCCCGCTTACTGTCCGCTTCTTACCCCTTTTTCGCATGTTCGGGCCGGTGCCGGAACACGGCTGGTGACAAGTTTGGCCGATGTAGACCGTGTGTCTGGAGTATTTACACAACCGAACATAAGTGGGTACAAGCAGATCGGGTGAATCAAGGCAACAGAGAACCGGCCGCTACAAGGGAAGCAAAATAAATACCGAAACCGGACATTTTGCAGTGTAGCGTGTGGGAGTGGGAGTAAGTAACCTGGTGCGGGGGCTGCCAGGACAGGCTGGCGAACCGACGAAGAAGAAAGGCGTCGACGACTCATCATCAATATCATCATCATCGTCATTAGCATCGGGTGTAAAAAGGGCACCTCCCCCCCCCCCCCCCCCTTCCCCCAGGAAAGCCCTCAAGTGGATCGTCGTTACGGAATCGTCGTCAACCCGGACGTAATGCCAGATGGTACCGAACAGCAACGAACCAGGTATTGGTGGTAGAAGAAGGGTTGAAGAAAGTCAGTGGGTAAGGCGAAAGGCATCCGTAGACAGTGTTTGTCGATGAAACACTTGACCATAAGCATAAAGGGATGCCGATCATTGTTACCGTTTGAGTTACCTTACCGAGCCGCCCAGGCTCACACGATTGATTTAATGCCGCCCCGGGCTGGCGCAGGTTGGTTGATATGTAGCGTATATTTATTTGGATTCTTTGTTTTGCTTTGCATTGGTTCGTTGCTCATAGTTTTATCACTGCAGTCAGCCACCTGTCGGAAGAGTGACAATTCCCCCTGTGCAATTCGCGGCACGGGAATGTTTGCATTTTTTATTTTTTTTGCATTTCGATTAAAGCGTAATTGATGCGGTTAGCTAGTTTGTTGCTTAGTCGTTTGTCGGTTGTCGGTGGATGGTAAAGATAAGAACTGATTAGCTATTCAATCGATAGGCCGCAACAAACTGCCAAGGATAGGCATATCATTTTTTTTATCGACGATGTATTGTTTCTGTTGGTGAATCGATTGGAAATCAAGCTCTAAATCAACAAAATCACCCACCTTACACGGGCTCCACTGTTCCAAAGCGATCGTTTTACTTTCGGTTATCGAAAACAAACAAAAAATGACATAAAACTCAGCTTTGGTTGGATCCTTTGCACAACATTAAAACGTTCCTTAAGATTTTGTCAATTTATTACTACTGTTTGTGTGACTCTAGTGTGGCTACAAATATGAAAGCGAACAAAACAGTTGCTGTCACTCACCTGACATGGACCCCAGTTCACTCGAGTGGTTATTATTGCTTAAACTATTATTGTTGTTATTGGTACTGTTGATGTTGTTGTTGTTGTTGGCATTGCCACTGATATTGTTGTTGGGCTCCACGCCCTGTATGAGGCCATTTTGGGACGTTTTCTCCAGATGATCGTGATCTTCCTTGCAGTAAAGCGAACCACCATCCCGGAGCGCAAACTCATCACCTGTAGGAGAGGACACAGACATTTGGAGAGGGGCGGGTAGATGAAGAATATTGTTTCTTCATAAAAAAAAAGCTCAAAAACCGACAAACTTACCTGGTATTAGTTGCCGGGCGCAGGCCGAACATCGAAAGCATTCTATGTGGTAGATTTTCGTTTTGGCCCGCATCACGAAGTCGTTTTTGCTAAATGAGCTACCGCACTTATCACATTTGGTACCGAATAATCTGTGGTAAAAGTGGAGAGAAAACAGTCGTTGAGGAAGGCATTCGATACACGCACGTGCCTGGCGCCTTATCAAGCCTTACCTCACATAATCTCGCTTGCAATAGGTTTTCCCGTCACGCACGAAACAGGTACAGCTCTCGTCCAGAAATTGACGACATTCCTGGCACTTGAGGCAGGCTGCGTGCCATTCGAGGTCGGGTGCGACACGCAGGATGTACTGGTCGTGAATTTGACCACCGCATCCAACGCACAGGGAAAGGCGTTCTTTTTCTGTAAAAAAAAAACAGGAGAAACAATCACAAATCAGTGAGGTTTGCTGGATCAAGAGACTCTTTTACTTATAAATATTGATGAAAGACGTCGTCACTGGTTTGGTTTTAAAAAATACATTTAAAAAGCTATGGTGTGTAATAGTATTAATTGACGATTGTTTCAAACTACATATTGTTTTTATATTTTTGTTCATGTTTGATAATTCCATCCCACGAACGAAAAGATTTTTATTGTCTTCATTCAAACAATTACGGCTCACTCATCAAGGACATTTTTTTATTAATTTTTGTATGAAAACCCAATTTTTTTTCGTACACACTTGTATGATATTGGATGACTATGTCTGCAATATCATGCAAGCAAGATATTATTTTTATAATTATTTTTTTACATTCAAAAATTTAGTAAATCTTCAACCTAAATATATTAGCCTTGGTCGGGCAAAATTCTAAATGAACTTTAAAAAAAATCATAAGTAGGAAAATGGAATTAATTATAAACACACCAAAGCAGTTTCCTTAAAGTTACTGATTGGTGTTTTTCTATTCTGCGGTAAAATGTTTGGTACAATTTCCTGCATTAAAGTGTAAAACCTAAATTCTTCACACAGCACCAGCATTATGTAGCACCGTGTACACACTGCGAGGGAACTTTGTAGGCGGAGCTAGCGGAGTTCATGTCACGCACACTAGCACGTATAATACGCTTGAGCTTACACACACACACACACTGTTATGGTTGCTTATGTACAGCGCGTCACTGTATATAGCAGTGTTACTGCACATTGTGATTTTTAAACCCTTGTAATTCGTGCAGTTTTAGTCGCAAAATTTTGTGCTTTTTTCGCTTTGGAATTTTGGAGTACTCATTATAAACGGTAAAAAATGGATATCTTCGTTGTTTTGCAGAAGAAAAACATAATTTAATAATTTCCCATAGAGAACTGACAGCATATAATTGGTGGTTTTTCTTTTAAAAGCAACTTTCTGCCACTGATAATTTTACCATTCTTTTGTCACGTTGCAAAAAAATTGTTGCATGAAGTTTGATACTTTTTATGGTATCAAACTCACAGCATGATTTGTTATCAGCACTGCATTTTAGGTTCTGTAGAAAAATGCTGTCGTTCATAGCGAGTACACGCAATTGTAATATTTTTTTTACCATATACTAATACTCTGTACCCGTGTGGGGTAAACATGCTCATTTCTGTTAGGCAATGTGTGTACACGAAACCACCCTCCAATGGTTTATGCTTTCTGATACAGAACCGACCACGACAGTGAGTGAGATTTTCGGTGGAATCACGGAAAAGTATGCGACCACTGCTAATAATCGACGAAAGTGTTCTCATCGGAGCCGCTTTTCTTGCTGTGGCAAGCTCAAAGAGCATGCAGGAAGGGAGGGGGTGGGGTGGGCGGCGTTTGGTGATATCAGGGGTAGGTTGAGCATCGTTCGACATACATACATTTCCGAATTTTCCGAGGTTCGAACGATAACCCCCCGGTTGGTCGTTTTTCCCTTTTATCTTTATGGCGGAAAACACTTAAGCTAGAGCAAGGACTAACGAAGGGGTCCGCGCTCAAAACTCAAATTCACAACCGCCACCAACCCATATTCTACCCAGTGCACAGAAGCATCATTCCGCTGGGAGATTGTTTTTCCCCTAAACCACCTAGGAGACGTACTGCTGGATTAGAGTCTCCGGATCCACTGGTATCCATTTATTGCTGCGGTTTTTCAAGTGGAAAGAGAAGATTTTCTCTGTAAAACTGTGCAACCATCATGCCTGCTCGCCTGTCCATCAGCTTCAGGCGCCTACTTACGCTGAAGGGACTGAATCGAAGAACTCTCTTAAGCGGCTTTTCTCGGAGTTTTGTATTGTGGATTTTTAACAATTATTTTTGCCGTGTTAGTATCGATGTTGATGTAAAGATTTTTATCAATTTTTAATGCATGTAACATACAAAGAAAAAAGGTTAAAAATTGCTTTTTTTATGTTGACTCAAACAAACGTATGACAATTGGCAGCGAAGAAGGCTGTGATTTTGGCCTTTTGAGAATTTAGCAACTGTCACAAAAAATGGAGAAAAAAAAACAAAATAAAATAAAGTAGCCGCTACGTTTCTTGATAAAACTTTTTTTTTACACAAAAAAAAAAAACATCAAAAAATAAAAAACGGAAAGCTTTGCTTGGAGTATAGAATGTGGAGCCTCTTAAAAAACTTCGTTCCTCCAAGTTTTATGATAAGATAAATCGGACATCACGATCGTTTAGGATAGCCTGCGTTGAACCAGTGCCAAGAAACTGGTCACACATTAGTAAAGCTGTTGCATCCGTTTCAAGGCAGGACTTGGGCTGCGGAAAACGAAAAAACCAGAACAGAAAAAGTGTGCAGTGTGCGAAAAAACCAGAACAGAAAAAGTTGAGCTTTTTTTTTGAGCATTTTTTATATGCAAAGTTGGGTAAGAAATAAAAAACAAACAATTGAGGAATGAAAAAAAAAATTACTCTTCTACTCTCTCAAATTGAAACATAAAGTAGTGATGGTGTAAGTTCCGACACTCACAGGCAGATGGCATTAGCTTTGAACTTGTGCAATTGACACTACACAAAAAAAAAAAAGACGGGTAAAAGTGAAACACCTGCTTAATACGACAAACGTTTTAATTATCGTAGCACACGGTCCACATTAACAACTTAATACGCTCGAATTATTCGTTCAATTAGTGACAGCGTTAAACCGACACCGACAAAAACGGTCAGCCTCATCAATGCACGCACACGCCAGCATCATAGAGCGAGTGCGAGATGTGTTTTTGCTGTAATTCATTTACCTCGTAGTACACTCGCACATTTGCAGTAGGCCGTGTGTAATAATATTTGTGTATTTCGGTTGAATTGTAAGGTGTAAGCTACCTAACTTTTTTCTATATTTTGTACAACTTATTTGCTGAGTAGGCCACGAAAATAATTGCAACACTGCAGTGATCTTCCGTCACTTTACCGAAATAAACTATTCAATCAAACAAAGTCCGACAACTGGTATGGCGAACGAACCGAGCTCCATATATAAACAGCATGAGCAAAACAGGATCCGAGGCCAACGGCAACCTTCATCTCGCTACCGAACGGTCTGAACTTTTCGAGTGCTGACAGCATAAACTCGCAGGATTTGGGCGGAAAGCATCAAACCGGGGACAGCAACCATCTTCATACCGGTTTCTGCACCAACTACATTGACCAACCGTGCACCACCAGCCAACCCGCCCGAGAGAGACGACTTCAAAGTTTCGCCGACATCGCCGTCCAGCGGCGGGCTCAGGATGAAACGTGTCCACCAAAAATAACCATTTTAAATATTCCATTCTTCAATTGGCTCTTTAGTTTCGCGGGGCGTGTGCGTTCGCGAAGCGCAGTAAAAGGTTTCAAAGGTGTTTCTGTTTTTTTTTTTTCTGTTATTTTGCTGCTGCTCGCCAGTTTTTATTCTCCCTCTGCGACAGAATCTAATATTCTATTCCGTGATGATGATGGGCCTTGGTCAAATCGCTTTTTGGGTTTTGACCTTATGGCATCGTTCCCTGCCGATAGCATTGCTTTTAGAGGTGCAATTTTAATATAGCATTGCAATATATTTTTTTCACTAAGCATTGCCACAACGAGATAAGAATATGTAAAGAGCTTGACTTTATGGACAAAAATCAAATCACACACATCACATTGTACCGCCAACTTGTATCTCCCACATCATATCAAGAACGTTTACAAAATGAGACAGCCTAACAAACTGATAAAAAAGGAAGATTTCTGTTGCGTTCCTCTTCGAATCGTTCCTAATCGGGCGCATTTGCCGCACGCGTCCGCACCTAATGGGTAGAAAAAGTTTTATGGTGATTAATTTTATATTCCCACCTCCGCGGTATTTTTCGGTCCCAGTACGATGCCGACGTTGAAAACAAAACCTAAAATGTCAAAATGACAAAAGTCTTCTCGATCGGTACTTGGCACAAAGGGAAGATCAGTTGGACAGGAAGAAACTGAAAATGCGTTGCACAAATTTTGCACATAAAAATCGATAAAAAGTGGGAAAGTGGGAAATGAGTGAGGTAAAACACGATAGTGCAATTGTGATAGGCGAAACGTGGGTCTAGTTTGCGAACTAGTGCGACCCAATAAACACCTTCCAACCTCTGCTGGCCATTGTGTTGTACATCACGGAAATGCTTTTGCTATCGAATGCCGGTCGAGAGAGAGATAAACCACAAAAGCAATCTATACAGACGAGAAGATAAACCCCCCAAAAACAGGTATCTTGTTAGGGTTAATTTGAGAATGTTTCGTTACTTTTCGTTGGTGGGTGCTTGTTGCTTTGCCCCGTGTATTGTTTTATTGTTTTTAATTTTACCTCGCATTTGGCTGTGCCACCCAAAAACTGCTTTGGCCGATTCGCCCCTTAGTTCGTACCGTACACCTTGATGCTTGATGAATCGCTTGCATCGTCATTTCCAAAAGGTCTCGCGTTGATCTTTTTGTTCTGCCGTAGCTATCTCTGCGTAGTCGTCGTCGTCGTCGTCGTCGTGGTTGTCTCGTTTTTATTACATCTTTATGATCACTTTTTTATAGTTTTAGATGCGTGTTGCTTCAAATGAGAGGTTCGGTGTGATGACCGCGCGTGTGCAGAGTTTTTGTTATTCTTCTTCTCGCTCTCTCTCTCTCTCTTGTTTTTTTTTATATCTACTATCACCCCGAATCTTTGGTTTTAAAGATTCCGTGTTTATGGTGCGCACTACTAGTGCTCTTTTGCAGTATAACTACTAGTCACTCTCTGGTCCAAATACACCAGCTGTTAGCTTTTTGCGAGCTGACTGACAGCCAGTCAGATGATCTTCATCGTCGCGTCAGACTGACGACCAAACGTCAAGTGATGGTGTAAAACTGGTCAGTCTGGCGGGTTTGTGTTTTGTGTGTTGTGTGCACCAGCGTGTAGGAATGTATGTGTGAGACAAAATAATTAAAAAAACAAAACGGGAGACTTGCGTCCCGATAGTCCAGTCCACCAGCCGGTAATGCGATGGATTGGTACGAGATAAGTCCAATCGTAATACGGCGGGCGGCGGGTCAGCAATAGTAGTCACCGCCGTTGCTCGAGCCGGCTTTTCAAAACCGGGACCCGAGCCGACTGCCGGGTAGACAGTAGTGTTTATCTAGTTTATTACGGACGCCTGTCCGTCGACGAGTCGCGCTAAGCAATCACGCGGTTTTGTCCTCGGTTGAAGCGAGAATCCGAGAATACAACAAAAAAAAAAATGACTCCCTTGTAACGATAGAACGGACCCAGCATCCCTAAACCCGGCATCGTCGGTCGGCAAAGGTCAACGAGGAAAGCTGCCGGGGCTGGTTGATAGTTGGTGCCCAAAGGGTCGTAAATATGTTGTTTGGTTTGGCTTCCAGCCCAGGCGCCGTCATGGTCATCGATAACTAGCTGTGGCTGCACCTCCCGCTTGGCTATGCATCGATGCATTTCTTTTCTATGCTGGTACGTGAATGTTTTTTTTTTTGTGGTTTTGCTTTTTGTTTTGTTCCATCATTGATTCTTAGGACACGGTGTCCGGCCAAGGAGCAGACAGGCCACGCTGACGTGGCCTGTGCGAGATGTGCCGTTGCAACGTTTAGATGCTAATGATGATGAAGACGATCGATTACAGTAATGACGCTGAACACCTACAATATGTGTCACCTTGGAAAACCGTTTTTGGGCGGGAATTGATTTGAATATGGTTATCCTTCATTCGTAACTTTCGCTTGTTCGGGTTCGCTTTCGGTATTTTTCAAAGAACTCTTGTAACCTTCCGTGACATACAATGTTACATTCCTATTCAGGTGCGATCATGTGCGGATAGAGGGGTATCGCTGGATGATAGTTATTTAATTCATAATGATACCATAAATGCAATTCTATTTAGCCAAACACGAGTATCTAGACAAATCGTTATTAGCTGTTACGTACACAGTCGATGGTAACGTGTTTTTTAAGTTAAACAACAGGAGCAACATTACGATCATATTACTTCAAGATAAGATTACTCATGCTCACAACTACACTCAGTTTCCAGTTGAATGAATTATATGAACGTATTTTTTTGTTTTACACTAATTTTTCACGTTTTCTGTTCTTTTGGAAAATCGTTTGGAAGCTGAATCTTCTTCTCCTTGGCTTAACGACCTCTAAGATCATGCCGGTCATCGAAATGGCTTAGTTGGATAGTCACTATCCTTACTACGGGGGGACGGTCTGGATGGGATTTGAACCCCGGTCCTGCCGTTTGAAGACCGGCGCCGGTGTCGCCTATACCACCGGGCCGCCTCCTGGAAGCTGTATAAAATAACATAAACAAGTTAGATTGTTAAAAACATTCTTGTCATCCAATGCGTCCATAGTCAAGCATTGATGTACAACAAAGTACAACAACGTTACGAAAATGTATGACAAACGCAGACGACGATCAAACTAGGATCCACTCCAGTGTGTTTAACGAAAAGCAAGTCAAACCGAAGTATTTTGAGATGCGAGCAAATTTTTGAGAACGAGTAAGTAATCACTATTAATGACCCAATCAACCACAACCATGGTGACACATTGAAAATGAATGTCTGCCATCAAGTGGTTGTGAAATGACGAAAGCAACGTGGTTCTTTCCTTCCCAACCGTTCAATCAATTATCTTCACCGTTGGAGAACTGTGAGATGTGCGGTGCAGTGTTGAATGAAACGAAGAAGAAGAGGAAAAAAAATTAACCACTCGAAAAGGTAAATTATTAAAATTGTAAACAATCTTTCTGACAATCGGAAACGGCGCCATCCGTCCTTACCGGAAAAGTTCACAGTTCGAGCAAGAATCTTCCCAACGAGCGAAGGCAAACGGAACAAATATAGCAAAACAATCGATCGTGTCTAAACACGGCAGTGAAGGGAAAATAAACGGCCACCACGAGGAGAAAGCCAACGAGATCCGATGATGACTTTAGCAACCAGAATATATACGTAAGCACCACCGAACTTCCCAAGCTGTGCAGGCAATAATTCTCGTTTAATGGATTAATAATTTGTTATAAATTATGCTGATTTGCCGGTAGTTTGGCTCGGCTTTATGACCATCCATAAATCATAAGAGTCGTTTCGAGAAGCTTTAGAACGGCAAGCTGTAGCATAGGCGATGAGCGAATTTCGGGAGCACTTTGGTTATGTGGAGCGGACAGTCGAAAACAGCAAGATTCGACAAATCTAGCTTCTGTCGGATGTGAGAGTAGCTCATTACGAGCGATTTATGAGACTTTTCATGTAGGTGTGTTGTATTATCATCGCAACGTATCCGCGAATTTCACAAAAAAATATTTTACATTTTGAAGTAAGCTGCAATCAACAATAATATATTACATTAAGTTCGTAAGTAAAATTGCAGCCAAAGCCCTTGAAGTAGAGTGTGGAGAATTTTTCTCGTGCCGTGTAGATCACGATCACCCACTAGAAGATGAAAGAAAACTGCATTTATACAGTGTGTGCATGATGCAATCGTCGGCAAGCATGACCTTAGCGTGACCATGTTAGAAACTCCTTGACGTCGGCAATTTTTCGCCACCTATGGACCGCACACTCGTTGGGAAAAAGAGTGCTGCTCTGCTCCTTGCTTAATCAGCATTCGTCTCACGTGTGTCTTCGCAGCGGTGGTACACTTCAACGATCATCAAAGCGCATCGCCCGAGTGGCAATGAGCTTCGATCGTAAGTTGGCGTTAAAATATTGTTCAACTTCGAGAGGAGCACATCATCAGAGGATGGTGCTGTGTTCTGTTGTTGCATATGCATGCAACTCATGCGTATCTGGCTCAGTTATTACACCGCGTTCGTAAGTTTTGGAATCGATTTTTCGGGCAAGGGTGTCAGACTCAAATGATCGTTTCGATCGGATCCCTGTGTATTGATAAAACAATCAACAAAGCAGGAATCGCTCTGGGATACTTGCAGAAACAAATAGTTTGTTGTTCTGCGCTATGCTTTTGACTAACAACTGTCATTTGAAAGTCTCATCCTTACATGAGAGATGGGACATTGCACTCTTTGGGCATGGTAATTGAAGCTCAGAATTTTCCGTGCGGCGTTGAATCAATCTGAAGTTCTGTTCCAAACAAGAGACACACCGTTCCCTGCAGCTGTTTTGTTTTGTTGGTTTTTTGTTTCTTCACACCTATCGGTGCTATAAAATTATAAATTTTATAGCCTTCAGTCTGCACGTCTTTACTTTTCCATATTTAAATCCCTACAATTCGACGTGTGAATGATTGTTCGTTTTCTCGAACAGAACCTCGTTGATGGTGAATGATGAATGATTTCAATTGTCGGTGGCACACAAACACAAGCCGTAAAATCCGCTCGCGCGCTCTTTCGCGCTGGGTCTTTGAGACCCATTTTATTCGGCCAACCACTACTGTACAACCTAAGCTTCATGCAAGGTGTTAGTGGCCTTGGGAGCTGATGACACTCCCGACGGTAGCATCCAGACGCTGGCGAGTATGTCACCAACACTCTGCCGGCAACCGTGCGTTGTGCCGAATAATGTTTGCCTTTCCGATTAGCGAGTATTAGCCGTGTGTGGCGGGCCAATTAGCACGTGCGATCATTACCGAACCGCAAACTATCAACCGCCCTGCACCTGTGAGTCCTTGCGGTCGGTTGAGGCAAACCGATCCAACCCAACCGATTCAACCCTAGTCAACCAGCTCCTCGCCGTACACGCTGGTGGGGCATTGGTAGCGAAGATAAATTAGCGAATATCACCGTGTCGGGTGATCGTGTCGCGATCGTCTCGCGTAAGCGCTTTCGTCACCGGTCACCGATACTCGCAGTCCTTTGCACTGCCATGTAGGCCCCCGTCTGGGGCCTAACTTGAGCCAAAGCCATAAGTCAGAGCACGACTTGTACCAAGCTTCAAGAGCAGAAGCGGCTACAGCAGCCACACTTCAGAACCACTATTGCTCACCGTATGGGACCGGGCGTTTGTTTTTTGGTTTTGTTTTGCTGTTCCGTTCTTAGCCCGCGGTATCTTGCTGCTTGGCGGTTGCTCCCAACCGGTGTCTAGTTTTATTTATCGCGCTGGTGGACCGCAACGCATAGCTGGAAAAATGCAAAGCAGGGAAGATCGTGTTGGGAAGCGACACTGGTCGTTGGGCACACCAGGGAAAGGGTAAGGCAACCACGAACAACCACGACTGATAAGGCAGGCATAAAACAGGACGAACCGAACCGAAAAGCGTCTTTGATCTTTTGCCTCAGAGATTTTTGCGGCCTGCTAACCTGGGAATCCTGGGAATAAAGCGGGATGTACGCACGCATAAGAGAAAGAAATCGAACGAAATCGACGCAAAGCAAACGGTGATTATGAAAAGCGGAGTAAAGAACGGCATGAATAATGTCTTCCATCATTCTGGTACCGCGCGCGTAAACTGAACGGCGGAGCGGGATGAAAACTGATGAAGTACCGACAACATTACCCAAAACCGACCGACCGACTGCCGGCCACGTGAAACGATGTTTCGTGTGAAGCGAGGAGAGTGTTTCGGTGGATTTCCCTGCGCGGTGTGAAAGATGGCGAGAAGCGGTGACAAAAACATCATTTGGCCTGAAGCTGTATATAGCAAAGGCCGGGTTACCGCTTGTAAATAAATCTTCCCATTTCGGTACTGGCCAGAACAGGGAAGAGGAAGCGGAACCGCTTGATGATGATGCACTGCACTGCCTGCAGCCGGATGACAGCATCAGCAAGGCGAAATAATTTAAGCTAGTCGAAGGCTTAAGTACAGGTGTTACTAAAAATGATTTCCAAACGAGTCGTAGCGCGTACATAGTCCGCAAGATGCAATGTCAGCAATAAAGGGCCAAAAATTAGAAAAAAAAGTTGCGCTACTAGCAATTGTCAATACCGTGTCGTCTGACGTAACTACAGTAGCACTTGTTTGAATCGATCAAATATGTGGTTTTTTAAACGGAAGTGTGAAAGCAGAGCTTACACACGGTACCTTGTTAGCAATTGTGTGCCCTCGATTGGGAGTATCGGCTATGGGAAAACGGTCAAACACTAACCAGCGCGTCTGAAGCTGGGAACGTTTCCCCAACGGTCTTTAACCAGCGTTCCAAACCAATATACGATCGCACGGCCAGAGCTCGTCGTCCGAAAGGTCGTGTGATGGTCGCGTAAGGTTTTGTTTCATCGTTTGCTCACTGCGCTTTATACTGCTTTCACACTTCAACATGCTAATTTATGAAAAATGTGACTCTAATAAGAAAAGCATACATAATTTGTTTATAAATCCATAAAACCCGACCACACACAACGTAGCGTGATGGTGGCACTTGTTGGATTTCATCCCGTCACTGGGGATGAAACAGTCATCGTATCATCGTATCGGACGTTACGTTGCCAGCGTCGTTATTCCGCTGTCGTTCCGTTCAACGACTTCTTCATCAACATTTGACTGCGTCGCTGACATTCAGCGTCGGAACCTGCGCCCGTTCGGCGGAAAAGTCACACGCACATGCGATCGTGCGGTGATCGCATGATATAGAAACGATCGCGCATCTCATCCAGACGAGATTTATTGCACTAATTTCGGTCGGTAGACACCGTAAAGATGGTAGCACGAAAGGAATATTTTATACCGGGTTGGACACTTTCTTGCACACGCATAATACATTTTTTTTTTGGGGCATAAAATTCTAGTTTTGGCATTGTACACTTCCGACGAAAAAGCGATCAGTAGCAGAAGCTTAACTTCAAAGCGGGCACTGAGCTGTTATCGCATTTCCGATCGACAGATTTCCGATTCCAATTCATTTTTACTGTGGCCATGGGGGCCCTTTGAAGCAAAAAGCACAAATACCTCCGATGTGCGGCAATATCAGACGGAAAGCGACAAACGGTTCTCCCAATCGATTCTGGGATAGTCCGGTGGTAACTCTCTGAAGGTAATTTGCGAAGCCAAATCCGCGATGTTCTTTTTATCATCGTTTTTTTTGTTTTTGTTACTTCTTTCTTGTTGCTGCTTTTATTCCTCACAGCATTGCCTTCTTTTCGTTGCCGCCGTTTGCTGGAGCTTAATTTGCATTAACATGGCGGCAATTCCTTTGCGCGGTACGATCGTTGGATGATTGTGGTTTTCGTGATGGCTAAAAGTCGCCGGCAACGATCAGAGGCAAAACTTTTGTATGGCAAAGTAAAAAATCGTACATAGAGGACTGAAAAAAAAAAAAACAACAGCCAAGCGCACACACACGTGGTGTGCATTTGCTGACAAAAAGTTACAAATGCGAATGAAAAAATCATACCCAACAGGGCAAAAATACTTGCGAGGACGATATTCGGACGTTTTTGCTGTACCAATCGACGTCTAGGATTGTGAACTGCAGCAAAATCCTTTTTTTTTGGCAGTAAAGTTTGTAATATTTGCTAACGTTACTGTGAAAAGTATGGCTGGTAGCAGGAAAATCATACACATAAAATGGTGTCAAAACGGCTGCCAATGCTGCGAAGCGCAGCGACACGATTGCAATCTTCAGCCAATGCAAGCCACCACACCATTCCGAGAGCATGGACACATTTGTTACGCTGCCGCTTCGCAAAGGGATAGGAAAAAAAAAAGGGCCAGTAAAGGAAGACAAGGTATTTCGCATCGTCTGCCGGTTGATATCGTTTCGTGATGTTGCTACATTCTCTTTCTTTGGCACACGAATGCCGGCCGCCCGGCCGACCGACAAACAATTCTGCGACCAAACTGGCCCACAACACAGCGCAGTCCTTGGGGTTTGTTAGCGTGTTGCTTTTTTTTTTTTTTTGGTGGTGTTCTTTCCTGCTCAATAAAATAACCCAAATGCGCGAGAAGGACAATCCCGACCGTGGCGTATAAGTGCTGAAAGGCTGGTTGACCGAAATGGTCAAGGTAGAGACCGCAGAGCAAACGGAAAGAACGGAACCGAACGGAATGGTAATCAAATTTGCATAAAACCGTGGTGGTGTCGTCATGAACGCGTCCTGTTTTCCCCTTC
The DNA here is from genome assembly GCF_943734695.1 of Anopheles maculipalpis. Classification (NCBI taxonomy): domain Eukaryota; kingdom Metazoa; phylum Arthropoda; class Insecta; order Diptera; family Culicidae; genus Anopheles; species Anopheles maculipalpis. The sequence continues at coordinate 45,495,447 of NC_064872.1, read as the reverse complement.
GCTTTCCGTGGTTCTTCGGACGCTCTGTGTGTGTGTGTGTGTGTGTGTGTGTGTGTGTGTGTGTGTGTGTGTGTGTGTGTGTGTGTGTGTGTGTGTGTGTGTGTGTGTGTGTGTGTATTGGTTTTTAATAAATTATTTTGCAAATTTATTTTGAAGTTAATAGAGGAATTTGGTAAATTTATTTTGTTTTATTATTCTTTGCTGTGCAGTGTGTCCCGTGGTTTGTGGTGTTGATTTTTGCAGTGTCTTAAAGATGGCAAATGGACAAAGAAATAAGTCGACCGCCACAGTAAAGAGTGCCGCCATATCGGGCTCCCTAACATCTGCGACTTGTTAGTGGGGGTTTTAGTCGCTTTACGCCTCTCCCGGTGGTAAGGTGTTTTAAGTTTGGGTGGCATTCCTTCGGGCTGGTGGTGGTAGTGGCCAGTGAGCGGAAGCTGTGAGATTTGCTCTTGTGTGCTTTATTTTGACTTTTTCGATCGATCTTCCCGATCTATGCTTTGAAGAGTTCTGAGTTCTTCGCTCGTTTCGATCGTGCTTGGCCCCTTTACACTCGCTAGCGTAAGCGTGTTTGCGTGCTTGTATGTGTATAATTATGGAAAGTGAATCGATCGAGATTAACGCTACTGTTACACAACAACGCCAACGTCGTGGCCACCAATATGGACAGTCCGTCATCACGCAGGCAAACGAGATAAATCCAAAAGCTCACCCGCAAGTGCTGCCGTCCGAGGACAATATCCGAGGAGCACGAAACGGACCGCGGGGCAGCATCGATCGGATTCACGTCACGTCAGATTGACCAGCTGATTAATTCTTCTTCTAATATCCCTGCTAATGCCACAAAGTTCCACGAGCTGGTTTGAGCTGAGATAGATTTTGTGTCAATGTTCATTTGTTGTCTCGCGTGTTCGCCCTACGCGCCACCGTTCGCCCGAATGTTTGACGGTTGGTTGATGGGATCTGTCGCTGGCGATCGAGCCGTTGAGTTTGATTTGTGTGTTCACACTGTCTGGGTGCGCGTTATGCACCCGGTAGCTAGTAATTAATGTTATCCAATTAGCGGAGGGCATGTGCGATCAAGTCAGCGGTTGCTGTTCTCATGGCAAAAATGTAACTTATTTGGACGCATTTTAAATTCATTATTGCATTTCCAGTAGTGCAGTTTTCAACCTTTACCAGCTTAGATTTCAAAGTAAATAGGAAAAGGAAGCTGTGCCAACACGACGGTAAAATAGCTCACAGTCGGTTCAAAAATTCCCAATACAAAAAATGACAATATCAGGATGTAGCAGTGTAAACAAAAGAACCTAGAAAAAAAAAAGTTATTTGTTCCGGTTCAGAAGTGCACATTTTTCAAATGTGAATATCAAATTCCATTTCCATCCCGAGTTCAATTTGTGTGTTTGTTGTAAATAAAATACTCGCCCATCCGTCCATTAGTAAATTGGTCCATTCGATGCACCTGCATCTTTTCATCATTTCCCAGCTCGAACATGTAAACCGGGAAACTTGGTCAGAAGAACTTCCGCTCGACAGGAAGAAAGCATAACTCACGTCACGTGCGAGACTGCCGGTAATAACGCATGCTGAGAGGCTTTTTTTTTCATTGGCAACAATCGATAGTGATGAATATGGTGAAGCTTAAAAAAATGTAATCAATTTGGTTCATATGATTTAGGGTTTTTGGGTGGTGTGATGGTCCACCCCGATGCCATCGGGGCTGCTCGATCGAAACCAATTAGTAAAGGCTAGTGATACGTTCCCACATTCAAAAACATCCAATCCATCCCGCATCGACCGCTCACCGCATGCTCTACTAACGCGATCCAATTGTTTGTTTACACTTCGCCGATGGAAAACACCAAAACGGTCGTTTTGTGCCGTTTTTGCCGTCCGATCGAACGGGGCATCCGTCAGCATGCTGTTTATCGAGCAGGTCCCGCGGGACCATGGGCGATCGAATCGTTCCACCGCTGGGAACTTTCTTCCGTTTATGTTTTGGGTCAGTTTGGGACGATAGTGCACACACACACACACACACACACACACACACACACACACACACACACACACACACACAACCGGGGGCTTGGGTGGCGGTGGTTCAGCTGTTTGTGCTTAGATGAATAATTTCTACTCGAATTGTAATTGAATAAACAACACAGTGACTTGTCTGCGTTCGAACAGCTAAACTGTTCGTTCAAAGTGTTGCTGCCGTCTTGCGGACCAACGGTTCGAACAGATGTTGGAAATAATTGGTATATGATTGGGTGTGGAGCAGTACTGTGCGGAGCTCTGGGGGATTTCTGTGCCCAGCTGCAACACTTGTGATGTTTAGTGTAACATGCAATGTCCAAGCAAGTGCAAAACAACACTGAACGAAACGGATCCGTCCGATTCGTGCGTTCGTGTGCGAATGTGAGAGCATAAAATGTTTATGGAATATGTAGCAATTATAGAATTCAATTAGCAAAAGCGAGTGTGAGTGTGTGAGAATAGGAGCAGCGCTCAAGATCATACGCCAACGTCCAACAAATCCAAGAGATCCAATTGCGAACGGATTACGCTTCATCATTGTTCCAGTTTCGAAGCATCCGCAAGGTATACAAAGTAAAGAAATTATTTTGTACCAGCGAGATTAACATAATTTCATAAAAGACGCACTCTGGTCGCACCCTCAGGTGCTAAGGGAACTGAACCAACGAGTCGACACTTACTCGGCCTGGATGGTGGTGATCAAGATAGCGTTGCTCGCGAAACACTGCCCGCAATCATGTTGCCCAGTTGACTTAACGGATCTCTTTTTGACAAACAGCATTGCGCTGACCAATGTTCTTTTAACGGCCAACCAGAATGCAGCCTAAGGTAGGCAGGCAATGGGTCGGAAAATGGAAGTTTAGGAAGACGATCAACTAAGCAACTGTTGCTACTGCAGCTACTGGTGGTACAGACCTAATGAGGATGCGAGTGCGGTGCATTTGAGCGGAAAATAGATACAATAGACGACTGACCAACGGGTCCACGATTCGGTGTTCGCTAGCCAAAAGCTCTCCATTTTCGGAGGATCGGCAAATGGTTGTGGTTTGTGGAAATGGCCTCCATCATTCCCCCGGTCGGTTTTGAGTGTGGAAGAAAAATGGATATCTCCTCTACAAAAGGGAAACCGCGTCGTTTGTTGCTTATCCATGCAAAGGCAGTATAAGCTTTATTTATGATAATCCATATTCATATCTCTGACTAATTCTACATTTTACTGATTATTAATCATGCGTATGAATAATTCGTACACGTTTTGAGCTGTTGCCCATATTCCAAGCTTCTGACAACCGAATAGCAAACATTTCGGGTCGACATGGCATCGAAACTAACTTCGTATCGTCCGAGGGACGGTTTGAAGTTTCTGTACCCACCTCTAAATGATTCGCGGAAATTTGTTACTACACAGGAGAGTCCTATGTGGTCGATTCACAGGAAAAAAAAACCCCTACACCAACTGTGAACTTGACAGTTATATGAGGCGCAAAGAAACGGGGCCTTTGGCGAGGTGTGCTACAGTTTTATTACATTCCGCAAAAAAAACCTTTACCTTGGGAAAACAAGGAAGAGTAGGTTGAAGCTGAACTGAAACACCAAAACAAAACTGTACCAACTGCCCGAAGTTGCCATTTCCACTGGAGCATTTCCACAAGGTTGGATAACGATTGGATTGTAAACACGACGGTTCCAACGGTGCAAAAGGCGAACGAAGGCTTCTCTTCTCGGTAATTAAATAATTTTCACTATCGTATCGCTACAACAGCAAATCTTGCCCCTTAATGGCTTTCCTCGGCGATGTGATGACGCGCAAAAAGCGTTAAAATGCCGAGAGCCGTTCAACACGCCGTGCCGCGTCAGGATTACAGTACGGATCGCTGATCCTAGAACCTCGCTTCAGCTAGCCCCCAGCGTCAGAGATTCCTAGAGGCAGTGCCACTACTGCTTCTCCTCCCTTCCGTAACGGTCAACGGGCAGAATCTTCCGCAACGACATCTCGACCGGAGGCTGACCAACGGGACGTAACAAGCAACAAGGACAGAAAGAAGGGATCGTGGTCCGTGCTCGATCGTAAAATAGTGTGAACTTTATATTCTCCTTAAATTATCTGGTCGTTTATCGGTTTTATGGAGGTTCCTGTTTAGAGGTTTCCATTTCTTCTATGACGCCGCGCTGCCGACAGACAAACAGAACGGTAAATACCTTTACTTTGTGGTCGCCTTGGGTGTACTGTGAGGTCAACTGTATGTTTTTATTTTCGGTTTTTTTTTTCAATCCAGTCCAGTCAGGTGAGAGATTGTCCGGGATTACCTTTCGGAAACGGTATGTACGTAGCATTTGGGTGTTTTTTTCTCTTTTTTTGTTTTGGCACTTTGAACGTTAAAGATCGTGAACGTTGATGAACGCTCGCCCTGCTGGAATGTGTCTTCGTCGGGACCAATTATGATGTAACGTTGCGCGATACTAACAAGTGTACAAAAATATCTTTGAAACAGATTAATCTAGCCAAAGTAACGCTGTATTTAGTTGTTGTAAGGCATTGTTTGCAAAATCTAATATTTATTGTTTCACTAAATCATAGTAGTAAGGCTGGTGTCATTGCTCGGTGGCATGTATGGGATTTGACAGATGAGGTTGAACGTCAAACGTCAAATCCCATACATTTCCCCTGCTACTAGGCGGCATGCCACCGAGCAATGACACCAGCCTCAAAATCTAAAATCTGCAAAACAACAAAATCCCCGTCGGAGGACATTTTAAAAAACAATATTACATCACACCTCAACCTCAAGAACAATGTGCTTTCACATTGGTGCATAATGTGCCAATCGATTTTCTCTGTGCAGCCGGCTGTAACCGCAAACGATGAAAAAGAAAAAAATAACATACACACCCGACACCGGTTGATTGACGTGCACAAACAATCAAAGTCAGACAGATGGAATAAATACTAGCCAATATTCCATTTTCAGGCCAGTGCCGACACATTTTTTAGAGTAACACTAGGATAGTGCTGTATATTTATAAAGGCAAAAAGGTTCGACACCCAAACACGTGAGTACACATGTTTTACTTTTCAAAATGCTTCAGCTCCCAGCATTTCCTCAGCACCCGGTTTTCCGACGGCAGCCGTACAAAATTAGTATGGAGCGTCAAAACATAAACGAGCTCTGTTCTGTTTCCACCAAGAGGGTTCAAAAATGTTAGTCTTCGTTTCGTGTTTGTCTAGGAGAAATATGACGAACCGACCAATCTTCGGTGTAATGAAACTGAAGTGCATTATGTTGGAGTCATATGCCATTGCGCCTGGTTTGGTTGCCATTAAACTGGGAAGTGAACTATCGAAAACTGTGTCCTCTTTCACCGCCAATGAGCCGTTCCATTACTGGCATGAGGCTAATGGAGCCGGATGAACCGAAAATCGCTTCGATCGTCAATAAAACACTTGCTTGCTTGCTTGCTTGCCACGATGATGGATGACGCGTTGAGTTGTATAACAGACCATTTGTGGGAGCTGTGGAACCTTTGCTCTTCTTGCTCCCGTTGTTTTGACGAGTTGTCTGCGATGCACCAAAGATTGACACTTTTGGTGCGCCTAATGTGCGTAATGTGTTTATTGAAGATCTACACCAGCTGTTGCCGGATTGGATTGGTTCGACTATAGGTGGGTCTGGGGCGGAGGCAGAGCATAAGAATGCTATCTTAAAAGCAATCGTGAAAAGAAGCAGAGGAGTAGAAATGTTATTTCGATCGTTTAAACTGGTGTAGTGTCAGCGTTCCACGCGCTCGGAAAAAATATTGCTCGTTGGTGGTCGTCCCGTTGTAACATCAAAGAAGAAGCGTCGAATTCGTCGACGTTTCCTGGTTTCATCAACAAATCAAGCTTCAATCAAACAAGGTTTAGAGTTCGAATGGAGTCTAGATTGCATCAATCAGCACAGCAGCTGCTCGACACTAACCGTCGGATTGCGTCGGGACAATTGCTAAAAGACCAAATTTGCGTATTCGCAGAGGCCAGGCGCACTGTACAGCTAAGCATCATACAGGTTTCAAACCAATTTCTGGCATTATTTAGTGGCCGGCTTGAGGGTATTGTGGAAAGTGTGGGAATTCCGTGGTACCGGTTAAGAAATAACTGGTAGCGAAAATGTTCCGACCGGCATTAGTTGGATTTCCCGACTGAGAAAGGTGTCACTACTCACAACCATTCCCTGTTGCGGTGCATAATGTTACACAAAACGTATGTAAACAATTTGAAAACTGGTCTACCCAATCTCTTTCCACAACTTTTGTTACATAAAATTTGCGTAAAGTTTCGGTACTTCGAGTGCCGAAAATGATCTCGTAAGTCCGGCTCCGGCTTGGAAGTGTATGCTGAAAGTATTAAAGGAATCTCATAAAGCAATCTTACATTAAAAAAAAAACCGTGACAAAAAGGATTCATTAAAAATGATGCATTTAAAAAAGTGTGTTAACAAATCACATATTTTCCTTATTTAACAATAGATAGACAAAACATTAACTAATGCTCCTAAAGCATCCCCTTTGCTTTGAAACACGTGTCACGTGTGGGACAATGAAATGTCCCATGTTACACTAGGACCGCCAAACATTGACATACTTAAACAGTTGCACTATTTGCTGTCACATCATCGTACCACTACTTGGGAATACTTTGTGAAACATTACCATCACTTCCAACACTTTGCTTTGCTCCTTGAGCGCGTGTCTATGATTGTATTGCCTCATTAATACCGTGCTAGATGTTGAATTGCGCCAGCCATGTAATGTTACTTACTTGGGTGAATGTTTGGTCCATGGCAACTGCTGTCCAGAGAATCCAGGTGATGGTTCATTACCAGCGACGGTTGCACCAGTCCACCTCTATGGTTGTGTAAGGGTAGTTGGTGTGCCAATGGGCCACCGATCTCTGCCATTACCATATAGGATGATTTTGGTGGGAATGATGTTAATCAGGACTTGTGTGGTGCTGCGATGCCAATCAAGGTATCGCTTGATTCTGCTTCGTGCGTATATCTGCACTAGTTTCCCTAAGGCACACACTGAATGCTGCTATGGCGTTTTTCCCGCTCTTCGACAATTTGCGCGATGTTTCTGTTAGATTCCTGTGTGATGCTTTTCAGGCTGTAGCATTTTCCAGGCAGTTGGTACACTACTATCGTATGCACGGCTTAGAATTCGCAAACTGATTGCATGACTGCATTACAAAGCACTGACAGACAGACAGACAGACACACACACACAGACACAGTAAATCTACACAATCCAGGATGATACCTCAAGCTGCACAGTATTCCAGCAAGTATACACACACACACACATACAATCGCAAAAACAGCTTAAATTTCTTAAATGAACATTTTGCATTGCTTTCGATATCACGGATTCATATCAGAAGCCAGGGCACAACAAAAACTTGTGAACAAAACATTTAAAATAAATAAACTTATCGTAAAAATGTCACTATAGTCACAGCACTGATTTCGGATTTCGAAAAAAAAGAAAACAGCTCCTAATGCTCGATTATTCCTTTTGATACGTGCCTTAACAAACTCGAACGTAAATCCTTGACGGGCTGTCGAGAATGCGGAAAATCTACGATGTGGAAAAACTGGCCGCACGCGGAGAACACGCACGCACGAACGCTCAACTAGAACTGAGGAGATATTTACAAGGTATGTATCTACGCACCTATATGTACGCAGCCTATGTATGCACAGTAGGCGATGAAGGACACAATTTTTAAAACCAAATTTTTTTCCTCACGTCGATCATTGTTTAATGTGATAGGAAAGATATTGTTTTGTGTTGATTTTTGTACAGTTCAAGGTTTTTGAAACACTTACAAAATTCTCTTTTTTGTAAACGTTTTAAAACATTTTGTGGGAAAAATGAAAATGTGAAAATATTTTATCTGTAAATTTAAATTTTGTTTTTTTTTTCATCTTCACAGATTTCAGTTGCAATGTAAGAAAAATGTGAAAAAAAAATTTTTTTAACTAAAACATTCCCAAACTATTAACCAATTCACCCACTGTTCAATTTGGCATTTTTCAATTCCTGTTTGTGAACGTGTTTGGTGCGGAACATTTTAACTCCGCCTACTTTTTGCTACGAACACAATCCTACACTATGCGGTAAAATGGACAAATTTTCGTGAATAAACACACTCGTTCATTCCATCTGATGAACGCGTGCGCAAGTTCATGCGCACTGCTTGTAAACAGCCTTCAATGTTGCAAATGTCGCCATTTGAGAAGGAATTTCAACAAATCAAAACATCTAGTCATACTGAACTTCATATTTTTGAATTCGTTGTGTTTTGATGACATAAAAAAAAATAAGAATAAACATTGCCAATTTTAAATGAACGGTTTTGAGTTGGTTGGTTCACGGCGCTCGTTGACAATTGCGAAAGAATACATCCTTCGCAAAGATCCCTTGAACAAAGACTACGTTCTGACGCCGGAAATGAGCTAACCATTGTCGTTCGATTGATCATTAAATAATAATTCAAAATACCTTTCTTGGTTGACGCATCAAGAAAATATGAAACAAGCGGCCATCATTAAACTGTATTTGGTAAATTCAGCCGTAAATGTGAAGTTGTCCCCCAAATACAGGAGCACATTTCCACCAGTTCGCCGCCATTGAGGTAAAACTTGAACAGCTCGTTCGTCCTGGCTTGTAGGGCACCCCATCCCCCTGGGGAGGTCATTGTACGTGATTTCACGTGTCCACACGGCGAAGCAGTTGTTGAAAACGGCATTTTGTCGCTTGGATTCGTTTGCGCAAGACTGCGTTTTCCCAGTACCCCTACCATGGCTACCAACGCCTCGCCCCCCTCCGTTCCACGGTGCGTTACGGATTCTTAAAGGATCACCTCCACCGCGTGCGCCTTTACTGCACGGTTTCCACAAACCTTTTTTTTAATTTTCCTAATGGATATCGATTAGAGAAAACTCTACTAGCCCGGCCGGTCATGGACGATGAAATACGGAGGTTGCGTATTTCTAGTGTCTGTCGTTCTGACGCGTCTTAACCCCTTTCCGCAGTACAATCGCCTTTTGCCGTTTTTCGATTTTTATCCTCGAAACAGCGCGTTTTTGCCTTCGTCCCTTTTTGCTGTTACGTTCAGAATGAACAAATATTTTTCCCGCTAGCAATAGAATGTAGCAATGAATGTGAGGTATGGTAGACCGAGCTCCAGCTCGGGATCTATTTCACAGTGCATCAACTACAGCTATCCATCGGGAGCGGGGAACGGGAAAGGAACGATGTAAGCGCTTGTGCTAAAACCACCATGACCATGGATGGATTAAAGCTGAATATGAAGTTTCGTCTTAAAGCAAGCAACTACAGTGAAAGATATTTACTGAACTGTATCGAAAGTGTTTCAGTTTGAAAATATCTAACTTGTGCTACATAAATGCATAAAAAGAATTGGAAGAATTCGACACATAGTCATTTCAATGACTCTGTGACTTGGATCTTGTATTTTATTTGTAGCAAAACATCTGAAATAAAATCATTTAAGCGTTGGTTTTTTTTCAGTTATATAAAAAGTTTTAAAAACTACAATCGCCTCTCAACAACACTGTCTTACACATGACAGGACCATAATCATATCGCATCCAGATCGTGTTCCTCTACACAATTCGTCATAATCGTTAGAGTTAAAGTTCAAAAGTTCCAACAACTACTGAAGAAAATAAATTTAATAATTAGCACACGTTTCAAACAGTAAAATTATGCAAATCTTTACTCAAATCTATCATCTCAAATATGTAGTTTTGCGGTCAAGAATTATAAAAAAACATCTTAGACCGAACAAAACTAAAATAAGGGCTTTTTCACCTTTCGGAGAAGGAAATATTTACCAACTAATTTGAAAGGTGTGAATTTTTAAATTATTTTTAGCAATTAAGACAAAAATATTGAATGGAAGCGTAAACTTTTACAACCAATTATCAATTTAAGTAGTGACAAAAATAATCGAGCGGTTCGATGTGAAAAACATTCATATTTTATTTAATTATTTTTTTTAATTTTTTTAGAATCAATAGTCCTATTTTCACCTGGATTCAAACTACAGACATTGCCTTTAGCTAATTTTATTTTCTTCTTCTTATGTGTTAAGGACGTATAAAGCAGAAATACTGTCTGAAATGTGTCTTTAACAAAGAAAAGTGCAATCGCGTCTCTGTGAGGCGTATTTATGTTTCATAGCACTCAGAGCTCAGAGAAAAATATCTCACAACTAAGGAAGTTATAAAAGTGACTTTGAATTGGTTGTTTCCTTCCGTAGTAGGATTTTAGGACAACAACAAAAAATGTAAGAAATGGAACGTTTCCCGTGTTGGCGCACGGGAGGCAAAAGTGCTACAATGAAGAAAAGTTAGAACTGTTCCGGAACCCCGCAATCGCATTTTGGTGACAGAAAGCAGATTCAAGATAGTACATCGAAGCAGGCAGTTAAAAAAAAACGCTCATTCGCTTTCCGTCATCGTTCTGGCGAGCGTTTGTGTGTTGAGCTAAGAAAAGAAAATTGTTTCACCAGTGTCCTGTGAACGGTTGTGGAAATACTTTTTTTCCCAGGACCACACACAAGTACACACACTCACACACACACAGAATAAATGCGCCCTTTCTCCACTTCAAACCATTCTGAGCAGGCATTCGGAAAGTACTTGGGAAAAATGGAAAGTAGTTTGAAATTTGATTTATGTTGCCGCTGTGTTTGTGGGTAGGTGCACGATTCACAGTGGAAGCGGTAGAATTAAAGAAAAGCTTTTCACATTTCACATTGGGAAAAATGTCTTTCTTCATTCTTCCACCAAATGCCGATCATGCTTTCTCGGGCCGCAACTCTATGACTAGGAGGAAGATAGTGCTTTAATAAAGATAACACAAACAAGATTGTTTAGACCTGTTGTAACTGAACTGAGCTGTACCGCAGGTTTATATTTACATGCGTAATTAAAACAACTACTCAAAAGGCTATTATCTCAAGAGAACAGTGATGCCAAACGGATCGAATTTGTGACGTTGAATCGGAACACGTTGAAATAAACAAACAATACTTCACCACGAATCGCAGCGCTTCAAGTTATGGACTGGTAAAGAAATTATGAAATTATAAACACTAAACAGGGCGCGTACGGCGGCAAGCGCCGTGTGTGGCCAACTGAGCCGTTCCAATCCAGATGATGCGAGGGTGGATGGAAGGTTTTAAAGTGCTCTCAGCTTGGCTGTTTATCGGAGATAAATTGGATGAAAGGTGAGTATTGCTATCGGAACCTTAATACTCGACGACCATAATTTTCACGAAGAGAAAACATCTGTTTCGGGATGCAAATATCCGATGACACCTTGTCAATCCTGTAAAGGTTCGCAAGGACAGCGGCGGCAAGGTCCAAACGGAGAATTGTAAATCAAATCTAATTAGAGCGACAGATTCAGTGAAAAACACTGCTCGCAAGAGTGGTTCCTGCTGAAACAATGGTGTTTGTATTGATTTGGTTGGTGTTTGTATGACAGCTGCAATGAATTATGAACAACAATGGAGCACTGAGCGGTAGCTGAGCCATACGACAGGGAAAACTTTAACAGGGAAAAGTGACACAAGTCGGTAATCGCTTCTGAATCATATTCAATACAAACTGATCAGGCCAGGCTGGTGAAGGTGTCGAGTCGGTCGGCCGATCTCCTGACCCCAATAGCAAACCGTGCAATACGCAAGTCCTACACTGTTACGTTTCATCTATTTCTTTCAACGCCACGTTCCTGTTGCATACATGCGTACAAGCGAGGGAAACTCGGGGCAAACTCCACGCCCGGTACAGGGGTGCCTTCGCCCGGCCGCCCGACCGGAACTGCAATGCGCGCGCGATGTGCACCTTTAATGCGACGCCTTTAAAAAAGCATTAATGATTTGATTTATTGTTATGACCGTTCCATTTCGGTATGTTTTATACGGTTTTCCTCGACAAGTTTTCCGGCATCGATTGGCGATAGATGGTGGTATGTGTGTGTGTTTTTTTTTTTTTTGTTGTTGCTGCCCTCCGTTAGGTTGTACTTTTGTTTTGCCCCTTTCATTTAGCTGGCTCTGGTGTAGTGCGTAGAGTACAATAAAAACAGTACCTTCTTGCTACGTCCAGAGGTCAAATTAGGGATTGACGGGGGTTGATGTGCATTATATGTGTGTGTGTGTGTGTGTGTGTGTCGCTTGGTAAGGGAATACGCTATTTGAGGTCCTTCAATAATCGCACTCGCAGTATTTCGTTACGCTCGAGCGTTAACAATGGGTAATGTTTGTTGTCGCTACATATGTCCAGATTTGTGGAACAAAAATATTGGAAGCAGGGACAACAAGAGCGAACGACAACGTACAATCGTGTAAAAATATGCCATTGTCACTTCCGACTTTCGGTCGAAAACCGATCGAGTGAGGTGCAATGTGCACCTTTATTGTCGACCATAATTAATCAAAGTGTAGCGTAATGCATCTGCGCGTGCTTGTGTGGAGTGGTAGGTCTTTCCCTTGCTTTATGGCATTTTGTTTTTTCTGGCTTATTTTATTACGTGTATCGAAGGGTTGCTTCGATTATTCGAACGAAACCGTTATCAATTGTCTCAATATTCGAAAGCAAGACACTTGCGAAAACACTCACACACACAATACATTGTGAAAAATAAAATGGAAAAGATAGATTCCCCACACAACGTAACAAGTAACAAGTCAGTTCTGCGTACGAGAACACAATTCGGACGGAAAGCAATATCCACTCCTGTCGTTGTAGGACCAGGGCAGTTAGGGAAGTCGAGGCGACTACCAAACCATCGCAAAGAGAAAAAATATATATCCTGATTGTTCCTCGTCTAAACTATCATATTTTAGAGAAGTGCAAACAGCAAAGAGAGATAATCTGTGAGATAACTATGGATAACCATTCGAACAATTTTCCGCACTCTTCGGATACGTTCCGTTTCTTCCGACTGGCCAACCGCACCAACCAATGACCCGTTTCCTGTTCTACCTGTACCTTGCAAAAAAAAGGCTGCCCTACGGCGGGAAGTAGTATGTTTACGTTAAAAGTAAATATTATCATCGCATTAGTTGACGCTTGTCCTAGACGATGACCCTGAACTGGCGGCGACAATCGCCATGTTCGGCACAATTTGACTATCGAGCAATCCCGGGTTCCAGGGCGAACGTACAGACACTTGCTGCAACGGGACAGGCGCCACCGGGGGCACGAAACCGGCGTGGCCAACCGGCAACGGGACGGCAGGATATCACATGCTGAGACCAATCTCCGTAAGTCGTAAAGGTACGAGAGGCAAAACGAAAATGAATGCCAAAACGTATTACTGCTGCTATTATTGTTACTGCCTGGCATCGGCACTGTTAAGCCATCTTTATGGCATCCTTCTGCTCAATGCGGCTTATCCTTTGCAGTGTGTTTCTGGCCGTAGCTTTGCTTGCTTGTTCGAATACTCGTTACTCGGCTGTCGAGCTGCGGTCCCTGCCGGATCTAATGGCAGAGCCAATGGGCCAACGCCTGATAAAGATGTCCCGTGTCGACCCATTGTTCCAGTTTTACTTCCTTCCTTCTTCTAATTGCGTCGGGAAGTCACCAATTTGCTCCGGTTCAGCCCCGAGAGTATAAAGTTTTTAGGATCTTTATGACTTCATTGCGGAGAGCTTATTTCCTGCACCGTATGCAACCGGTTTTGTAGCGAGTTCCTGTAAGTTAGTAGTTGGAAAAAAAATGTTGGTACATTTTTTATTAAATGTTTTATCAGCGGCTTGGCAAGTAGACATATTCCTAACAGAAAACATTTGAAAGAACCTTCGCTGTCAGTCGAAATCTTTCGGATGCACACATTACATTGAACACCCGAACGCCCGAACATTGAACCTTTTTGGGTTTTGATGTTTCGAGTGGCCTGGTTGTCGATTCTTTAGCGTGACAATTTTAGGGTGCATTCCCATCCGACACTGAAAGGCAACCATCGTTTCTGCTAGGATGCACAATGCGGGCCCAGAAGGCAGCCCCGTCCACGATGGTCCCGTCTGCCTGACGGTTGAACATGACAACGTTTGACACTGACTCCTGCTTACGCATGAAGTGTGCTTCTCATGTACTCCTCTGGGAGCCAATATGGTGTGGTGCTGTGCATTAGATTTTGACATACGTCAGCTTCTGTTCGCCGTTTGTCTGTCCGCCACACTCGGATTTTTGGACCTCTTTCCTAGGTTTACTTTATTTCCATCGACGTTTTGTACTGGACCGTGTTGTGTCCATACTTGTGGCCTTTATACAACTAACTCGTCGGACAATATGCGCACTAAGGACGACTGTACGGCTCGTTTGCCGCAACTACAAATACTTACTTACTAAATATACATCAAAGCTTACGTTTATACTTATAATCTGGTTTCTTAAACTCTACAGGGTGTATTGTACAAAGAATGCAAATGCATGCGGTAACACAGAGTTGTAAAAATTGGCAAATGGTTTTGTTCTAAATTGGAAGACCAATACAGACGTTTGTGCCTAATTATTTACAATAATAATAAAATAATTTTTTTTTAAATTTACTTTTCTAAAATTTTTTAGAGGAATCCACTTTTCTAAAAACAACAAAATAATTTTTTCATAAAAACTAAAACATTAAAGTAAAACAGCCATAACGCTGCTTCCTTATTGCTATGAGTCATGCAGCAAGAATGGACTACAAAATGCTTCCCTTTTATCTACTTCAGACTGAAGCAATCCGTCTGAGCGTTGGCGACAGTTTAGATTCCTTTAGGAACAAAGGAATCAACGGAACGGACCGAACAACGTTGATTTTTTTGTCGTCACCGTACACGCGATACTTTTGGAAGCGAACCATGCATTTGGACATTTGAAGGAGATATCAAAAAGCGCTCGTAAAACTTTCGCTTTTGATGGTCCCTTAAGCCATTTGCTGCTGCGGACGGACGGACCTGATGCGCTGTTTTAATCCACCGCGATCCACAGTCAACCGAAAGACACCAAAATACAAAACGAAAATGACCACCGCCGAAATTGCTGTCAAAAACCATCCTCAACCTGTAGGCAGTGGTGGAACCACTGCAGGGTCGGCAATGGTTTCGGCATTTGCCGGGTGTCGTAGTTGATAAGCTGATGACGCTTGTATGGTCCAACGGGCGCCACGGTGTGCTGACCGGCCTCGAGCCGGCCGAGCGATGAACGCTGCAGTAAATGTGTGTGGCTGTGGATGCAGGGAAACGAATCGCCAGAAGAACAATAACACGGCCGATAGATGCGTAGGGTCAAAGCAGTGCGGCGAATGTAGAAAGCGAATGGGTTGAGTTGATATTACCATGATTACGATTATTTTGGGCGCCAGCACTTTATCTAAGCTCAAAGGCGAACGGCTGTCCACCTTAACCAGCCGGTAGTATGCGAAGAATGTGCCTGATAGTTCTGGTGGTGGTGGTGGTGCTAAGGTAAAGGAATGTCTGACTGTATTTAATGTGCCTTGAGTCCATGCATGGCATTACGCGACGTTAAGTCCGATTTATTGCCTTTACCGGGGTGCAAGTTACTTAAACTGTCATTCCTTGAGCGGACAAATTGAAGACGATAGTTTTGATGTGTCCAACTAACATCGCTATTCGTGGTGGTAAAAAAAACTGTTCAGACATCGGCGCCGGTCTCCAATCGACAGGACCGGGGTTCAAATCCCATCAAAGCAGTCCCCCCGTAGTGAGGATTGACTATCCAACTACTACGTGGTAAGCCATTATTGAGTCTAGTAAGCCATGCGGTAGCCGGCGTGTAACTTCCGACGACCGAGGTCCCATCCAAGCAGGCCTGACTATCCATATGCGTGTAGTATCAACAAGTCTAGTAAGCCATTTGATGGTTCTGGCAGGTCGTTGAGTCAAGAAAAAGGCGACATTTTAATATTGTTTCATTTGCTTTAGACAAAAACGCATCAAACAGGAATAAATATATCAACTTATAATAACACAAACGTTCACGTACAGTTCAAAAGCACAGCATCCTCTTCCATCCATCCACAATCAGGATGGTGAATGTGTGCCGATGGTGGCGCCGACAATGTGAAAACAACTGCACTTCAAAATGAAAAGGCAACGCACTTGAAAACATGTCACGAAGGCATGGCACACACACACAATGCGTCTGCTTTGACAGTGGCAATTGGTATGTTGGAATTTTGTTCTACAAAAGAAACAGGAGGCCGGCACTTTTACCAAACCGTAACATTGATCTAGCCATCCAAAAAGGACATGCATATGGGGCGGGATCGATGCATACATGTTTGAATAATCGGCAGCCGGTTCGCTGGCTGCAGCTGTACGCCGCGCACACATCCTACTGGTAGGTTCGATCGGGACTACTTAACTGATCAGAATAACTCGCGTCGCTATCTTTCTTACGTACCACCGCGACTGCCATTTGTTGTACACTTCGTAAGGCAACGCCGCGTGAGCTGCTTGAACATGTTAAGTGGCTTAGCTTCCTCGCGGTACTTTGCTCGATCCTTTTTACCCCTGCTGTCGGCACCGTTTGTTCGGGTTGTGAACTCAAACATCAAGGACACGACATTCTATGTTCGAGACATAAATTTTATGCTGCATAAAAGTCTAAGTGCTACTAGCTCGTAGGAAATCTAATAGAATGAAGCTTGTTCGATAGCTTTATTTTGAATCTAGAATAAGAAAAAAGTTTGTTTTTAGACGTAAATTTAAACCATCAAACATAAAAATTAATTTATTTTAACAGCTTATCATAACTAAATTTCAAATCAGGCAAGTTTTCATTTTCGAAAACAAAGTATTCAACTCCATGTATCTGTAGAACCGATACAAAAGCTATCCGATTTCAATTGGCTTTGGATCGTATTACAGTTTGCCAATATGCCTTCCCGATCGGGTACGCTTGTTTGATGTGCCCATTTCGATTGCATTATCAGTTTTATCACAACCCTTAACGAGCGCCTATCGAATGATCGCATGGTATGGGTTTTGTTCCCAAACACACATCCCTCACACTTCAAACCTGTCCAAGTGGTCAGAGTTGATGGTATCAGTTCTGTATTTACTTCGAGTTCATTAAACGCTCATCTGCTACGGTTAGAACCCTCCATCATCTCGGACAGTAGCATTTCACGCATTATCCCGCAGGACCGTTCGGGTTGACCCCTTCGGTAGTGTGCATTGCAGCTTGCAACTGCACCTTTCCTTCGTGGATCGACCGGACGATTGGTTGCTGCTTAACACAAATGCTGTTGTGATGGACATTTTTACACCGACCCAGACGCATCCTGAGCACAGAATTTGTGTTCTAACCTGAAAGCTGATTTATTTTACGACTATGACCGTCGGGGGAATACAGCAGGCCATTTACACGACACACTTTAAAGCGTCTATCGCTCAGCTGTACATTAGAAGGCTCGTGCCGTCTACTGTGCTGCTTTTCGGTAGAAGGAAAAGTGACCTCATGTCGTTATCAGCGACACGAAACCGGTGCGTTCCAGGGTTTTCACTTTGTTCACAGCGTACAGGCTGATCATGTGTAGGTTTTACATGTTTATCCAGGCAGCTTCTGCTGCTTCACCATTTGTCAGTGGTGTTTTTAGCATTAAAGAATATCGTGCTAACAAGCTGTAATTTAAATATTTTTTTCTAATTTAAACATTTTGTTGTAGTAAACAATTTAATATCATTTGGGAAAACATCCGCTCCAAAAGAGTTTCACTATTTAAAGGATATTCACTCCGTTCAATGATAAAATAAGGACAAGCTTCATTCTGCATGTTCAGCCAAACCAAAATACGCTTACTATCAACAGTCATGATCACATCGGTATTAGTTGTGGCTCGAACATAGGATTGCCTCACGATAGTCGTTCCACACCTTCTACTCCAGCCATCCCCATCCCCAAAACGTTAATCACCATTAACGTAGGGACTGGTTGACTCCGTCCCATCCGATATATGCTGCATTCAAATGATGATTGCACGCGTAGGGTGTGTTTTTGCCACCCCCCCAAAAAAGACTCCCGCCACGCGATCTGCTCGGTAGATAGATGACTTTCAACTCGTGCTAACTAATATCACCCTCTATCATACGGATCCGAAATACATCGTAGGTGGGTTGTGTTGCGTGCCTTGTTTCCGGAACCTTTTTGTGTGACCTTACCTTACGAATCGAGTTCTTGCCCTTGCGCAACTGACGCCACAAGCGCCACACTGGGCTTGGCCGAGACATCACGTCATCAGGACAATCTAGCAGTACCGCACCTCCGACTTCCTTCCTGTCTGCTGAACCGTCGGCCTTACGATCACCCCAGGAATTGGTGACGTGATGGTAGGAAATCAGCCGGACTCCGGATCATCTACGATGACCGACGACGACGTGAAGCGTTCACGATGGTCCGTCATGTTGATGTTGACGATGATTCATATTTACGACGTATTGATTTCAGACACGCGAATCGGCACTCTGCCAGCTGACCACATAATTTATGATAATCGGACAGCGCTCCGGTCCCGATCCCTGTACCGGAAGCGTACAGCAAACTGGCCGTGCTTGGAGGGAACAAAAGCTAGGATAAGGGACAACAAAAAAGGTTGGAACAAACCACCGAAAGAGTCGATTTGAATGAACGCTTCCGTCGCTATTCGGTTAAAGCATGTTTGTGTCGGGTTCCGGTGGACACACAGTCATCTTCAAATGTAGGTCTGTCGTCCAACGGATGGAAGATTTTGAAACGAGGCGCAGATATTGAATAAATGTCTTCTTGACGTTGGTAGGAAATTGCTATCATTAGTCAATCAATTAAGAAAATGTGTTGCTAGACAAGCGATCGTTTGCTATGATAAGTCGTTTTCATTGTGCTTGTTGCGGAATTGACAATTGAACGATTTGAGCTAGAAATCAATGGGATAAATCAGGGATTTTCGTCTTAGATCCCACACCAAATTAATCGAACGATGATGATTAGATGCCTCACATTAGGGAATGATTCAAATTGAACGATTTGTTGCATTGCAGTGCCATAAGAGTAAGAGTTCGAGGAAGCTCAGTTACAATCTGCCGTGTTTCGAAAGCCTTGACAAAACATTCCACTCTTCTACTCTTTCGTTGATCGTCTCTAGCGCCGTAATTATGTAAAAAAAAAGTATTCACCGGAACCATTTTTGGTGTCTTTATTAAGTCATAACCAAAAAACCGGAATTAAAAAAAAATCAAACATTCTTCTTTCACTAAGCACATGATAGCGAACCTGTTTGTCCCGGTGGAAAACTACTCCGTGCGGCAGCACATGTTCGCAACATATGTCCTAATATTTCAATTTTCATCATCAAGCTTCCACCGTCAATCCTAATGCGAGCAGCCCCTTTTGCAAGCCTGTCAAATGCGCAATCCCTGTGCTCGAAAACCCTAGAGGCGCACTCTACACACTCATACACGTCACCGAGATGCTAAACATCCCATCGTAAAACACCCGTCCGGGGAAAAAAAAAATGCCAAGCAAACGGGTCGCACCAAGTGAAGCAGCAAATAAAAAAAAAAGAAACGCAGAAGAGGGAGCGTGGAGAAATGTAAATATTATGCGACCGCATCATTGGTTGCAATAGCTTATGAATAAATTTCCCCCTTAATAACTACAATCATGCGGCAATACGGCGCTGGAAAAGGCCGAGAAAAGCAAGCCGTGAAAACGCGCCGGGTAGGAAAGACACAGCAGACAAGAGGTAGGGCCAGAGGTAGAGTCTAACTATGATGGTGCAGTGTCCGGACCAATCCCTCGGACGCACTCACGGCGTGCAGTATGTCCTAGTCGGATTCTCCGTGTAAAGTAGCCGGCAAATCCTAAATTCACCCGAACTACTGTTCATTCTCGAGTTAGGGGAATGTTGGGTGTTGAATGGAAAGATAGTCAGCCTTATAGGAGGGAAAAAACACACACACACATCAAACAGTGCATAGAGAATAAATAAATAGAATTTGAGAGGCATTTGTGAGGGTGGCTGTGCAAGGAATTCGCTTCATCTTTCCCGTAACGCTGCTCCATAGTCTTCGAATACCGCCGGTGGTTTTCGCCAAGTCACCGTAATCTGCTTAAGTGAAAATCCTAATGTTCATTATCCACCAACGGAGCTAATCGATCGGATCCGATCGGCCGAGATGGCTGTACCATATGGATGGATTATTAATCATAATTATTTGGCGGTACGATCCTTTACGCAAACGTAGCTTCAACTTTCCGGCGGCACACTGTTTGTACAGTAATACATTTAAGCCGACGCTGTGGTGATCACATTTATACAAATATGCGGACTTATCGCGTGATTATCGTGCACGGGTCAGTTACAATTATTTTACAGAAATTCTGTACAAGGAGCCGCAATCAGCACTTTGAAACAAAACAAAAAAAAACCTATCGCACTACAGTCATCCAACGCCGTCAGCTGCGATCGGTGCTTAGTTCCACTCATCACACGCTTAACAACTTCAGTGTCACCGCACTGCTCTTGCAGACCATATGGCTCACCGTGTCCTGATACTGTTTCCGGGCAAGGGATTTCAATTGATTTGATATAAATTTCCTCTTCAGCTTACCATTCTCCGGAACGGCCAAAGAAATCAAGGGCCAGGGTCCTTGTGAGTCTAGCGATCCGTGGGGTCCCGGAAATTTACTACGACTGCTTCGCAATAGTGTCCTTCGTGGTATTGCTGTTTTTTTCTCTCTCCCTCTCTCTCTCTCTCTCTCTCTCTCTCTCTCTCTTTTTGTTTTCTTAGCCTCACGTTTGCTTTCCACTTACCCTAGACCAATGTCAGGATGCAAGGAAGATTAAAATCGCACCCAAATGATGATTGTTTATTGTTCGTCTGGCGCGTACGGTTTTTGTGTCGCATTTTTCGAGTACGACACTAACAGAAATGAAGCCCCGGCCGTTTGGGGTGTTTTTAATCAGGATTGATTGATTTTTATATTCAGTGCTCTCTATCCCAACGATATCCCATGATGGTAACGGACAAAAACACGGTACAAGTGGACGCACTGGAGAGGGTATATCGTCCCGAGGGAGAAATAGCGGACGGCTTTGAATGGATGGGCCTTTGAGGGGTTTTAGTGTGGGATTCCGTTTCGGTAGCGTCGGTACCCCCTTTACCCCTTACGGGCTGGATTCGATGTACCCGATTACTGTCTGCGTGTTGTCTGTGTGCACTGTTTAGGGCTGATTTACACCACCGAATAATCATTGGTGAGTCCGTGCCGTGAAGGTGGGACAGCTTCATGATGCATGGTACGTCACGTGATGCTGCGGATGGGGTTCATCGTAACGTTATTAGTTGATTACATTACCTATTATCGAGATTATCGTCCCGGGAGTTTAGCAGAAGTCATCCACAAACGAGGCCAATTGCTTGGACGCGTTTTTTGAATATAAAAGAAAACCCACAAACATGAGTGTTTATTCTACATGGTAATATCTGTTTCTGCTATTGCCACTGAAATGGACTTGTTCAGGAAACAATAGGAATAAAGCATGAACAAAAGAATATGTGCCAAATTCTTGCACTTTTGTTGCACAGGTTCCTATGCACATGCAGATACAATAATATGAAGTTTTTTTTATTCCTGTAGAACGGCCAGGCCGTATTGCTGAATCATATGAAGTTTGCTGGTAAAATACTTCAAAGACAATAAAAACTTTTCAAAAATAAAATAAATTTTTCAATAAAGGAACAAGGACGACGAACTTTAAAGTACAATAAAGCTACTAACCGATTACATCATAGTTCCGGAAATAAAAATTCACTCTCAAGTAATTAAAGACACCAGTGGAACTCTACACATTCTGCATGTAACATCAAACTAAATAAAAATATATGAAAAATGCTCTCTACAATATGTAAGTCATTTTTTTTTTATTGTAAACAAAGTTTTTTGTTGAATATCACACTAAAGAGCTAAAAAAAATCACAATAATGAAAAGGTATAAACAACACTATTGCATAGTCATGCCTGTTTTCTTTTATGCATTGTGAATCAGCAAAACAGGAACTAATTTTTGTTACAGGAACTATTTTTTTTTTTCTTCTTAAAGCAACGGTCTGGCCGTATGGATTGACTTATTAATTCCACGTAGGATAGTAGGTCTACACTACGAGAAGACGGTCCGGTTGATATTTGAACCTCGGTCCTGTCATGTGAAGACCGGCGCCGCTATCGCCTGTATCATCCCAACGGCCCAACAGGAATTTTAAAAAAACACACAAAATTGAATGACGTTCGCTGATCTTCTTCTTCTTGGCCTGCTCAGGATTGAGAACTTCGTGTGGACATGGCCAGGACTCCAATCAGTTTCCAGAAAACTCGGACTGCAGTCCTCCATCCACGGCTGCATCCGATCTCCGACAGGTTAGACTCCACTTGATCCAGCCAACGAGCTCGCTGTGCTTCTCTATTGCCGGACGAGCACCTTCTAGGTGGGGCATGAGTCCGGCATCCTCATAACATGCCCCAGCCAACGTATCCTTCCGGCTTTGACTACTGTTAGGATATCAGCTCAGCTAGCTCGTGGTTCATTCTCCTTCGCCACACGCCCAGCATGCACACACTGCCAAAGATAGTCCTCTGTCAGCATAGTCCAAGACTCGTACACGTAGAGGACTGCCGAACGTATCAAGGTGCGGTAAATCGTGCATCTCGTGTCTTGTTGGAGTCTTCTGCATCGCACGAATTTGTGAATTCCGTAGTAGGCACGGTTTCCCTGAACAATGTGCTTTCGGACATTGTTCGACTTATGCTGTTGTACGAAGTTACGATCGTAGCAGAACGCCTCTACCACCTCGAGATCGTCGCCGTCAACTGATACTCTGCTTCCGAGTTGGGCTCTATCACGGTCAGAGCCTCCGGCAAGTAGGTATTTTGTCTTCGTCGTATTGATGCTCAATCCAATTCTATTTGCCTCACGATTCATTCAGCTGTACGCCTCGCACACCGTCGCAGTTGTCCGTCCGATGATGTCGATGTCATCCGCGAAGCCAAGGAATTGGAAAGATCGGATGAAAATCGTGCCTCTTGATCTTGCCTCAGACCCCGGTGAAATTCGAACGTTTCCGGCAGCATGCTCGTAACTCTCACCTTGCACTGTACCCAGTTCATAGTGGCCTTTAGCAGCCGTACCAGCATCTCAGGGAATCCGTACTGCTGCATGGTGTTCAGTCGATCTATAGTATCGTAGGCTGCCTTCAAGTCAATGAACAGGTGGTGCGACACTCGCTAATATTTTCCTTACAGTTTCGTTTCTTTTTTCATGTATAAAAAACTCGAATAAGCCATGTTTCTTAATGAAATGATTCAATTTTTAACTAATGCACCTCTTCCCACCGATAACGGAGCGCACGATATTTTGTTTCTGATCAATACATTTAAAATGTCTAATCATACGGTGAAAGCCACGATGTATTGCTCCAAACTGTCAAAGGAGTAGCGGTTGGCTCCATAACATAGGTGCTTGGAAAGAGTGTGGTACATCTTTTCGAATAAACCTTTCGCCACAGAACGATACAGAACTGATCGCTCACCGGCAATCCATTCAGCATCCAACCTGCGGCCCAGATTAAGAAACCGTTCGAACGGCAGTGTTGAAAATTCGCTTTCATTTTCATCGCACCCTTAAAAGCATGGAATGATTTACAGCGCCCCGTCGTTTGTCGCATGGTTTTCGGCTAATTAAAACACACAAAAGGTTTCTAAAGGTTACACGCGACGTCATGAATATTCCACTCCGGAGAGTATAGTTGGGCCGCGTCTTACCGTGCGTGCCACCCTGCTCCGGTGGGTCCGTGCAGAGTGGATACAGCAAAGTTTCAAAAAACGTTTGCCGGGAAACCGTACGCTGAGTATAAATATAAAGCTGAAGTAACGAAGGGCTCTGGGGATTATTCTGCAAACTCTGTCTTTCGTGTCCGGGTGGATGTAGGAGCTTCGCCGGCCTACCAGCGTTAAGTTGGATCGCAGTGATGTTGCTTAAGTAAGTATGTTTACAATCGTATGTAAGTAATTGTTAAAAAATTCTTGTATCAAAGTAAGATGTCTTTGATACAACCGTGTTCCGTTAAGTACAAAATTAATGCAATTTTGGGTGTTTTTTTTTAGATTATTATTATTTCTAGCGTTCTTGCGTTCGTCTTCAACAATTCATGTGATGGAAAATGCGAAATTGTATGAAGAAAACCTAGGTAATGTTCAGGGAATTGCTGCATTCGTGTTTGTTAATTTACATCTCGATCTGGTGAAACTTCGTGACGAGTCTCAACTGCTTGCAAATGGATCCGTTGCGTTGCGCAAAATGTGTGAAAATTTAATAGAGGCAAAAATGTTTGATCCCTGTAAAACAATTCTAAGTTACAATTTGTCTAACTACACAGCTATAGCTGATCAAGCTAGGTTAAGTGATGCATCGATACAGAGTATAAGTGAAGTGAGATACAGTTCTTCTGACGAACTAAAGGATCGCCGGAAAAGAATCAATTACAAACGTACAAAAGCGTTAAACGAACCCAATTCTCCCCAATTTCGATCGATTTTAGACATGTTCAATGATGAAATCTACCATCAAAATGCCGATGTCGAACGCAGGCGTATCAAAGTAGAGCTTCTTAATGAAAAGTTACACGACTTGGCACAAATTGTTAAACGAAAGCAGAAAGTAGTCAGTTTGCTTGTTAAAACCACCACGAATGAGTTTTATTTTAAATCGTTGTACTCCTTAATGAACGAATCGGAAAAGAACCAATTGCTAGTCGGATTAGTTTTGCATTCCAGTAAATTAGAACACGCAGTTAGACCTAACGCATCCTCTTTATCTAATGTGTTACAATTCACTACTTGCAAACGCTTTGTCTCAAAAGATCACATCGTGTTGAAATTAAGAGTGCCTTTTCTTACAAAACATTATTTCAAGGTTCTCAAAGTAACGATACTGCCGGTAATTTACGATGATGTACTAGTGTTGCCACAAATTAACAAAAACGTTTTTTTTGTTGATGAAAAGAATGATTTTGTAGCCGCTGTCAACTACAGCACATACAGAGACTTGTGCCATTCGCTGTCCTCCACATTTATTTGTGATTTTCAACGCATCAAGAAGGAAAGACATAGTATGTCGACCAATGGAACGCACAATTGTGGGTTTTCACTGTTGTTTGATCGACCGAAATTCTCGTGCACTACGTTGATAATGCGTAGCAAACGGAATGTTTGGATTGCTACACAAAATTCTAATATTTGGTTGTACATTTTCCCGCAGAAAGAATTAATTGTGATAACGATCGATGGTAAACAGACTATGAAAACGTTGCACGGCACTGGATTGTTCAAACTGATACCAAACATGACTGTTCTGTTGGATAACTTCTTGATGCGATACACACACGAGCCCCAGTCAGTTAATGGACAAATCAAAACGTTGCCGTTTAATGTAAGTCGCCAGACACTAAACGCAATTCGCTTGTTGAATGTTTCCGAAACAAAACTTCCCAAAAGCAAAGTGTTGATAAACGAGGATGAAAAACATTCCTTTTTTGTTTCGGGAATCGAAGAAAATGTGCTTAAACAAGCGTGGAAAATGAAACAGGTGCACACAGAGGAGGATCCCAATACAGTGCTGTACAATGTGCTTACCGTGATCGCGTTGTTGATAGTTATTTGTTGCTTATTCATTGTGGCTCTGTGCGATACAGGCAAAAAGCCATCAATTTCTTATCACAATAAAGATATAGTCGGCATTATAGCCAGGTATGAATCGGTTTCAGATAAATAAAATAATAATACGAGGGCTGACAATAAAGTAAGGTCTCCAACGCTGCAACTTCGCCGGATCACGCGCTAGGCGAAATCTGGCAACACCGCCGTGTTCCTTGGTTCCCCCACTACCACTTTGCTGCTGGGTGAGGCTTCCCCGATCGCTCAGTCTTGGCTGAGCAGCCGTCACCGATGGAGGTACCCCTCGCGTCAGCGTCCAAGTGCGAATTGCGTTCTTTAATACGTTTTTTGAGTGCGAAAAAGGTGACACCTATTGAAATCCATCGTCAACTAGTTTAAGTTTACTAAAGTTCACTAATGTTCACGACGAGGAGAGAAGTGGCCGACCGTCGGTCTCGGATGCGATTGTTCAAGCAGTGGAGGCAGAAATGCTCAAAAACCGCCGTGCGACGATTAGGGACTTGGAAGAGAAGCTTGGAGGAGTGTGTAGCAGCGAAACAATCCGTCATATCCTTGTGAACAACTTGCAGTATCACAAAGTTTCAAAACATCTCGGAGGGAAGAAGTTTGAAAGTGACGCGGAGGTTCAGAAAGAGGTCAACACCTGGCGGCGCGAGGCGGACGGAGAGTGGTATTCTGCCGGCATAGACAAGTTCATCGTGCGGATGCGCAAATTGTTGGAAAAAAATGGCAATTATGTAGAAAAGTAGCCAAGACCTTGGCCTTTCCAACGGTGTATCGCTTTTTGTAAATAAATGTCATTTTCTATGGAAAAAAAAAAATTGGAGACCTTACTTTATTGTCAGCCCTCGTATAAATCCCACCGTATTTAGCACTGGTGCAGCTACTGCCTCTATCACCGGAATATAAGAATTCTAGAACTAGACTTCTTTTATAGATATCCCAATCCTGATAACTTATAATAAGATGAACCATTGAAACATAGTTTGGCATTGTCTACCAATACATAGATCAAGCAATCATTCATCAATAGAGTCACCGGAATGGAATGTACAAACATGATAGTGACAAAACATAATCTAGTCCTGTTCCACCGGAAACTTCTACTGTCCTTTTCAAGGGTCTAAAGTAGACGAAAAATAAAATAAAAAGTTCGATCACTTCATTGACACGCTTCGCCAGGTAGCATTTGTGGCAGAATTTCTGTTCAACCATAACAAAAAACATGTTGCATCCATATTCCAGTAGCATTCAAGCTAACCATAATCAGGCAGAATTAGGGTTCAAATGCACCTAAAAGAAACCCCAAGGAAAGGACACAACGGTGACGGACACAGCCGTAACAAACTTGCTGCGCTTCGAGCTTCGAGCTACGAAAACTTTGATCCTTTGACATCTACACAGGATCGACCGGAACTTACCGTTGTTAGGCAGCGCCGGGTTGAACATAGGACTACGGCTAGTTTACAGCTGCACTGCCATTGGGTAGGGAAGATAAGATAAGTAGAAAACAACACACAACTAAAGAACTTGTCCTCATGCATGCACGGGCTATGGTGGTGAGGGGTATAAAGTTTTTGGGTGATGTTCGTTGACTTTAATGTTTCTAGTGGATGATAATGAATTAATTTCGTTAAAGTAAGTCTGTTTAATGGGGTGTCTCGGTGGCCCAGTAGCTGACGTGAGTTGCCAACATGAGCAGATCAAGCATCGTTCTGTTGCCGGACCTAACCGACGTACCAACTACGGGTAATTTACAGGGCAATTTACGGGATTGCAGGGCAAAATAAGCAGATATCTGTATGATGTATTTTACCAATTATACATAGACAAAACTAAACAGTTTTTTACTATGTTCCTTGAAATGATTAGAAAATAAACTAATCTGCTTTGCAAATAGTTGATATCGTACAAAAAATAGCAATAATTGGTAACATTAAGTCCACACGAATCCAAGCTTCTTTATCATTGGCCGCTGATAGATTCTCTCACGCATTTCACCCGACAACATCCGGATATGGTTGTGCTGTGCGCACGTTTAAGGGTTGATAAATTATTATTGTTTATTTTCCGCTCCATGACAGCTGACTTCGGTGGTCTCGTGTCGTGTGTTTCCGCCTGAAGAAGTGGTACGGTCTGGGCGAACGATGGCCGCCGATACGTCCTAGCTGCGGCTTCGCGCACCATTGCGCCTCAAAACGAGCAACTTTCGACCATATTTTGACAATTATCTGGGGTGGGGGGAGTATGATAACACGGTCTAATCGCATTAATTTGGTGTTCAGCACATTTTTCTGTGCATCCATCAGTCGCAACAACGGCTCAGGCTCGCTAGCGGCTTGCACTGCCGCTGGCTAAAGGGGTTCTTCGCTAGATCGGTGAACGGATGTGCCGAAATTGGACGCAATTGTTAGAGACACGTGCAGTCGGCCCTATGTGTACTCTGCACGTGACAATACGCGCATCCGTCGACGTGAACCGAACCGGAATTCGCAGTCGAATGTGGAATCCGGAATGGAAATGCCTTAAATGAACCGATGACATCGAGTGCGGTTACGAATGATTTACCACCGGGTCATGGTTGATATTTCGGTGTGAGAAATTCGAAGTGATTCGATAAGCTCTTAGTGTTCTGTGCATACCTGGGAGACCCCTTTTTTCCACAAGTATTTACAGTTCTGTCATGAATGTCTTTCTAATTTAGTGACATTTTATTGCTAACAGCTACAGCTCCAAATTCGACAACAAAAATTCAACCTTCTTTGTTTGCAAATGTTATCCTACCTTCTTCAACCTTGAGACATTTGCTCTCACTTTTGCTTTACTTTTCATTAGCAAAATGAAGAAAATCAAACAATCGATCGTTCATCGTCATCAAAAGACCGTGAATGATGGTGTGCGAGTATATTGCTCTAATTTGCATACTGAAAATAAAACACAACACGTGCGCACCTGCCATAAACCAACACGAATCTTAGCGAGACCATGGACCAGCGGTTGGTGTACACGTAGCACAAGATTTATGAGTAATCAGTCCGTACGGTTTCTTACTATATGTCGATCGTATCCTACAGCCAGAGTTTTCGTCGGTAACCGGTCCATCAGCCTAACGGACAAACTCTTTAAGGTGACCCGATATTTTATTGTAATAGCATCCAAGAAGCTACCACATTTTGACCACAACGCAAGTTTTATAATGCAATCTATCACCGTTTTTCTTATTTTGTTTTGCATACGTTCAAACGCTATGTGATCCGTATACGATCACGATCGTTTTATGTTTTTATATGTGCATACTATTTGCCGGTCGCATAGAGCTACTCACCACATTCGACTAAACGACGAACGATCGTAAAACGTGTATAAAACACACACCAACGAGCCGACTAACGCAAAAGCTACTTCTTGCATGACGGTGGACTTGGCAAATAAAATTAACTCCATAGTTCCGTCCTTACTGTATCGCTCATGTCCTGACCAGAAGCCAGCGCTGGGTGTTATGCTGCCTGTGTATCCATGAAGGTATAAAGTGTACGAATATTAATTAAAATTAGAACAATTTAAGGCGATAAATAGCTCGAGACAGGTGTCCTTGTAATACTCTCGTATGATCGATCTATGATGTGTCAAAAGAAAAATTTATCCAACTTTTTACCACAATCCACTGCATCCATCGACAACTGTATCATGCCACAAACCTGCAAATAAGTTATCTCGTGAGCACAGGAATTTCGGAACGCCTTGCCAATGATCCGTTCCCGTGGTGACCGGTTCTGGCTGTAAAAAGCTGTTTCCTAAATAAAGTGTTGAAAGGTTTAAATGTTTTGCTTTGTTCGGCTTGAATAGCGGCTGCCGTTGTTAGCCGTTGACCGTTGCCGGTGTCGAAATAATAATAGCGTCAGCGAGGAATGGTAACCATATAAAATAATAAATTCTTGTTTATCATTATGATAGATGACATTTTATTGTCACGATCCCCACACCATCACTCGGCCATACGTACGTTTTTGGGATCCACAATCCATCCCTCATAGCGGTGCTAAGCACCAGGTGAAGAATAAACAGCAAAAAACCTGACGATCTGCGGATTCCAAAAGGACCTCAACGGAAGCATGCACGGTTTGCGTAAAGGCCCGCTGAAATGTTGCCAATGCCATGCGCGATGGGCAGAACCCGATGGAGGATTAAGATGAGTGTGGCAGTGAAATAAATTATCGGTTTAATGTTTAGCGCCAGGCGAGCGGAAGGCAGGAAGCGTGCTGGAGGAGGTGCGTGATGTATGGAGGCTAGTGTTGATGGGGCCAAGGCTTAGAACGGTAGATAACGGGGCGGAGCAGGCACAAGGGTCGGGATCGTTCGGAAAGCTCAGAAGAGAAATGGCATACACACATATACAAGCAATATCCCAAATCCGAAACAAATGAGTTGATTCCGAATGCAAAAGCAAACAGTGTGTGGATGACAAATAAAACGGAAAGAGAAACACGAAAAAGAAAAACAAAACGCATGCTAATGGGGAAATAAAACGAGCGGATAAAAGGTACAATATCAACAAATAAAACAAAACTCAGCAAGAATGTTGAAAAACCATAAAACTACAACTAATGAATGCGTAACGTTTTCGGTAGAAACGCGACAACGAGGTGTTGAGTCGGCACGATGACACATAGCACGCAGGTGATTCATTGGTTGTGACAGTTGATAAAGTATTGAACTATACGGCATGAGCGATAAATCATCCGTTTCTAGACCGATACTCCTTGACTCCCAGCTAGGCGTCATGCTTGAAAGCTTGACCATTCCTAAGCTATGGATTAATTCTTACATTTACATTTACAGAGTGAGTATATTGTGTAACAATTATACTAATGATTTGATTTAGAACAATAAAATATACACAACACAAATGCTTTGTACCTTCAGCTTACAAACCACATTACAACTAACGCTGTCACAGTGTTTGGGACCTGCAGCGTTTTCTGGTGAACGATAATTGATTCTGTCATCACTTTAAGAGCATTTGCCGTCGACGACTCATGAAGCGTCGCTGGCACGATAAGCCCATCCGGTACAAGCTGAAGTAAAAAGTCAACAGATTGCACGCCCAGCGCTGGTAACGCGTTATCACTCCCGGCAATCTACTTCCGTAGCGCACACAATCTGTTCATTTGATTCCCCTAGGAAACGCATCACCCAAAAGTTTACCCGTTGTGTGCTCTACACAACTCTGTACTCCCTCGCAAAAACACCGATAAACATCAGGATCAGTCCGGAAATCTGATTGATAATGATAGGTCTGGTGGTTCAAAGGGAACATCCCTCGCAGTATCGGTACCGGTGCTGTCACCCCCTTTTCTGTACTTTCTGCTCTTTTCTGGGAAGGAAATTATTTTGCTGTCGAGACTTAAAAAAAGAAGGAATATGTGAGACGGGTATTATTTTTCAATTATCGTGCAATAAAAAGTGCTTTAGTAGAATGTGCGGAAAGTGTTACTTTTATATTGAAATTACGGGTGATAACATGAAATGCCCCGTAGTGAGGACTGACTATCCAACTACGTGGTATCGAAGAGAAAAAGAACATGAAATGATTTCAAAGGAGAGTTTCATAATTGCAAATAAAGGTTGGCATATATTTACCTTTTTTAATTAAATCTTTATAATTTAAGTAGTCTATGTTTTTAAAAAAATTTGAATTGTTAAAAATTTCTCAACAAAAAACCACGTTATACAAAACAATAGAACGTCTTGCAATGGTGCAAATCGGTTTCCATGGTGACAATCCATCTGAAACATCACCGAAACAATGTTTTGCTTTTAAAAACAGAAACGTGTTATGCAGCGTGATACTTCTGTTTCTGTTCCAAAGAAGTGTTCTTTACCCACTGTTGTGTGGTTAGAATAGTGACGGTCAAACATTCATAAACAAACAGTCAAACAGTCGCTTCAGCAAACAAACTTAAAATATCCCTGCATAATGCGTTTTCCGGATTCCACTGATTGATTCATGAAATGCCGCGTAAAACAATCTACAACGACTGACGACCGCATTTTAATGCGACCGTGTGCATTATTTGTTTAAAAAAAATAGTTTCTGTAAACAGAACGTACTTCAAATTTGCATAAACGAATCAGTTCATAAATGTTACAGAGAAAATGCCTCCATCAAACAGCAAAAAAAAAATGCTCACAAAGTCCACAAATCATCATGAGACTGAATCAGGATCATTTCACGCCACTAGCATTTCACGGTTTCGTCACCATGACCTATTTTTCTCACCTTTGTCGTTCGAAAAAAAAAGATCATGCCTGTAAATCTGCACCCATAGGTACAAAGTGTCACTATGACCCACAGCTACGCCTTGACTAATCCGTTAAAGAGGATAATATTACGAGCAAAGTCTGAACAGAAAAGGAGATAGAACACTAGGGAAAGAAGGAAAATGTACAAAGACAATTTACATCAGATTACTTCTGCCATGTCCGTATTGCAGTAGTGTGTTGGAAGCACTGTGCGTCTTTTCAAGCCTGGAACGCGAAGCTGCTGATGAGGATTCACGCAAACTTACGAGGATGGACCAACAAAAGGGCGCACTGACTATAGTCAGCGATCTTTGACGTACCTTCATACATACACACACAAACACATATCCGTTTATCTTTCTTTGTATTTTTTTATATCAAAGAATAGCCAATTCACCATTCCCAAAGCCCAAAGAATGTGTTACGGGCGATTGAAGCGCGCTGATAAACGGGGAGGTTTGCACCCCCGTCGTAAAAAGGAACATTTCGAAGCGACGCCTCTTTGTGCAAAAGACCGCGAGCGAAGGTGTTCAAGTCGACAACGACCACGAAGACGATGATTGAAGCGAAGTATCGAAGGCACCGATGACAAAACCACGAGATCGGATACCATGATGGACGATCGATGCGCGAAGATAACTTTCGGACGTCGGCCAACAACGGCACAGCAACCCGGCTTAGCTTAGCTGCCTGGCGTGTACTCTCGGGTGGGTTCTATCTATCCTTAACGTTTACTTCATTCGTTTCTTCTCCTGCAAGCAGCCGCCCATGGCCCTAGCCGGACCGATGCCTGCTCAGCGAAGATCGTTTCTGGTGATATTTATGCTCTCCGGTGTGTCTCTATTGAATAATTTGTGTGCCGCTTTTGCGCAGGCCACAGCTCTCAAAGCCCGTACCGCCGGCACGGTGTGGAGAAATTAAGACACATTATGTCAGTGATACGGACGTATCGAGCCCGTTTCATCTGTTTCGCCGGCTTCGACCAAACACAACATCCATCGCATACCATCGACGCTGGTCGCCTACCGATAAATGGACATCGATCGTAAGCCCCTGGACAAAATACGTCCAAACTTGTTGTTTTGCTGCCTGGCTGGCCGTTGATGTAGCGACAGCTTGAATGAATGTTTGAAGACTTTATAAATAAGATCATGCTTTTTGTTGTCTTTTGTACGCCGACGGTTCGATTATGGTAAGCATTTATTGTAGCCCAGTAATGATTGAACTTACTGATGCTGTATTTATAAACTATATGTAATATACCAACAAGCACTAAGTTGTCTGCAGTTGGAAAACTATATATGTGAATCAAACTTCCCTACAGTTCCGACTATTGATCGAGCCAACAGACGGCAAATTCAGAATACTGACGGTGTAGCGGCTGGAACACAAACTTCACGAAACATTGATATCAAATTACATGCAGCTTGGCTTGTTTGTCTTCCAAAATACATCACGGAAGATATGTCAATATTAAACATATCCTCTTACGCTCCACACGCTGAAAACAGTCCTTCTGTGCCTTAAATGTTTCTACTTTTCATTTACACAGTTTTGTGGTGATTTTCATTTTGGGTGTTTTGCCGTTGCCAGAAATTCATCTAAAATATTATAACATACATTTAATGATGCTTGTAAAATTATAAAAACTAGGTTACAACAGACAACCAGACCACTGAGCTGTACAATGCTATTTCAGTTTTATTCCAGTTTCGATGCTATTCCTTTGTTGGTCTTACAATTATCAACAAGCATAGCATTATGCTCGACACAATAGCGATGGAACCGTTTTTCAATTAGCAAACATCTCTTACGATTGCATCTGTGTCGCACGTTTACACATTCCACCTTGTCCTGTGCGAGGAGACCAACCAGGGGTACCTGTACCGCCGCACAACAATGCCACACAACATTGTCGTTTGTCGTCCTCATCATCGTCATCGTTTTCATCATAATCAACATCAACTGCAACAATGAGATCACGCGTGCGACAATCGATGTACGTTGTGTACGAAAGGCGCTAGGGGATGGATGGATATATTTCTAATTAAAAGTAAACAAGCACTGATCTTCCGTATCGAGCAAAAATAAATAGAGAGTGTACGAAATGACAAAAAACAAACCGGTTCGTCTTTCACTAGAATCGCGAAAAAGAAAAAATTCTCTATGGCATACAGGATTGTAAACGACAACATATCTTAGGACTGTGTTCAACAGTGCCTGCTGTAGTAATAGGTCGACTAATGCGTCTGCTATTTCTTTTCAGTTAGAATGGCCGGTCGTATTGTTTAAAACTATTTTACAAACAATAAACCTTTCACTTTAGTCAAGAACATTTTCTCCTTCAAAACCGTTAAACGGCACCTTCAATCTCGGGTGTAATACGTGTAAGCCGGTTCACGTTGCTCTAAAAAAAAGTGTATTAAACATAATGTCAGATTAAACCGAATTCTTTCAAACAGTTGAGTGCTATAATAAAACGACTCATTTAAGCGTATTTTCAGAAATGTTTCACCAGGTCTTTTTATACGTACCGCACTGTATCCTTCATCACAGCTTGCCTACTTAGGATGGAAAAACGAATCAGGACCACCTTTACGGTAGCTTTCCCTTTCAATCCCTCGCAATCACACGCTGATTGTAGGCATTATTCTCACCGGTAGTCGCTCTATTGTTATTGTGCACCCGCGTGATGCAGCCACTAGTTCCCCTTGTTTGCGCACGTACCCTTATTGAGACAATGAAAACACATGGGATGACAATTTCAATTTTTGTTCCAGTCCGTTGACGTTTCGGTGACGTTTTGGTTGGATGGTTTTGGCCGCGTCGCCAAACGATGTCCCCGACAGTCAGTTGCGGAACCCGCGACAAATGCAGGAAGATTTCAAGTCAATTGAAATGATTTGACTTTTTCTCGGAGCTTAATCACAGGACACTCAATGTGGCTGGGTAATTCGCAACGGGATTTAATGAACACGGCGAGATACGCATCGCGGCCCAAAACCGTTACCATGTCAAGGATTCGCAGCAAATGTTAATCATCTCTGCTGTTAGCATTGCACTTTAAGGTGCGTATTTTATACCGCTTTAATACTGCTGACATGTAGCACTTGTTCTCTTAACCATGCTGGTCTATTGTTAAAGTTTAGACAACGGTAATACCTGTGGTCCAGTTTCTGTAGGTTAACATACATGAGCACCCGCATGGTCAGCAATGCATTTTTCAACGTGTGAATTCTTCACCTTCAATATAATTACACTTCTTGTAACCACTCATGTTGTCATGTTGTCTACAGAAAAACCTCAAAGAACTGACTGACCCGTCTGACTGTAAACTTGGTCGGTTTGAAAATTTCATCTAGAATGCCCTTATAGTTTTGTTGGCCATTGTATGATGGATCAAAACAAATCTTGTAAATCATTTTGTCATTAACTTGTGTAAATAGTTTTTGGGCGATGTGTAAATAGTTTTTGGGCGATAGTTTGATCATTTACGACAATACGGTGTAGAGCCGTCATACAAAAATAAGTAAAAATTAGATCATTTCAGGTCGAGGCCATAGCGAAGGCCGTCTCCGCACAATCAAATGGTCCTGTCTCGCACGGCAGGACCGGATATCGAATCCTTCCAGAACCGGTTCCCCTTAAGCAGAACCGGCTATCCAACTACTGGTAAAATCAAGTCAAAGAAAGCCATAAAAGTTTAGCAAAAGCCTCTCGGGGTTGGAAGCAACAAGGTAAAAGAAAAATTGAAAATTTTTAATAAATTTGTCCTAAAGAATTATTACGAACGAAATCAGTTTTCTAGTTGGTGGTCATAACACTAGCAGTTCTGCTAACAAATACAGTTTAGTTAGTTGATATTAGCTTCGAATTCGTAAATACCCGATCATGCTACAATCCTAGCAGGCTGAGGATAAACTCACATACATAGACTTTCGTTCAAGCCACGATATCGAGAATTTCTACAGCCTGCCAAGTCCGCAAATAGGTTATACTGTTTAACAAATAAATTATGTTATCCGACACACTACTTCATAATTCATTGCCACTAATTTAAGTTAATTTTTTTTTAAATTACACCTGTTCCTCGTCCTTAAATGATAGAAGAAAAAGGGGACAAATTGCTCACTTCTCTTAACTGCTTTTGCCTGCTAAAATTAACTTCACTTCAATCTTCTAAGCGAACAAGTGCATGCACGACCGGAGGCACTATAAGCTAATGTTATTTTTTGTCGTTCGTTTTTTTTTAAATTCTTTCTTCAGTTTTCCCCATCCCCCTTCCGATAGGCGTTATGTTTTATTTTAATTCTCACACACCATGCGGAATCTCTTCCAAAGCGTGTACCGCACGCGTTTAATGAACTTCAACCACCCCACGATGGTTTCGGTGTCGAAGGGATCGGCATTGGGTATGCGGACACACGACATCGACGTACTGCCGACACGTTTCGTTCATTGTAAAGTCACTCGAGCGCTTCCCGTGAACCGTGGAACCGAGGCGTCACTGTCACGTGGATCAATCCAACGATCGATCGATCCCCGGAACGATGTACCACTTCGTCGGGGGGAAAAAAAAAACATCTCAGCCCCGTACCGCACACCAACGACGGTGCCAATGCAAGTGTACCAAGTGTATAAATATTGTTATTATTCTTGTCCACCCCTCCGCTTTGCCTAGGGCCCCATCACCATCACCAGGCCGCTAAATGCGATGCGAACAAATGTTTCTTCAGGGAGTGTGCTAAAGTAACAAAACACAATCATAACACAACGGCAGCTTCGATGATGGCCAGCCTGCAGGAAAAAAAGGAGGAAGAAAACAACGCCACGCGACCTACTCGTAAAATCGGCACGGGAAACTCAACACCGTAATCGTACCCAAAGCGGTTACCGAATGGGCTTGCCGAATAGTAAAGCAAAGTTTTGCGTCCCTAGAAAAGAATGCATCCTTCTCCAAAGGAAGTTATCAAATGATTGCTCTATTTCGTAAAGTCATCATTGTCCTGTTGTGCATTTCGTCGCGTCCCTTTTCTCTGCCTCCTTCACGTACCGTACGTGCTTTCTTCTGTCCGCTTGTTTCTTCAGGACACGTGACCGAATTCGGTTAAATTAATATCAAAACAAATTACGTATGCGGCACGAATGTTCGGTCCCTTCTGTCTTATCGTGTGCCATCGTTTCTCAGCGGGACACCGTTTCAGTTTTGGGTGCTCCGAAGGCGTTACGCTCTTAATGGAGAGAGTTCCTGTTGCGCAGTGTCAAGTTTGGAACAGCAGCGTATGCAGATTGGTACGGAGAGGGGGGAACAGTTGCATCAGACCGTAGGAAGCTAATTGTTGTGCGATTGCCACAATGGACGACCGGTTTACAATGATAGCTTTTATTAATGACGGACTTTTGACTTCTGGCGCACGCTACAGTCGACCGTCCTATTGTGTCGCTAGGAGTAGTCGCGGATGTTTAAGTGACTAATGATTTTGCGATGGATGCTGTGCAGTTATCGGGAAGGTAATGTTTAAGTCGTCGACGAAGATGTGTTGATAAAATTAAATCGTTTATAGTTAAGCGTTCATAGAAACGAGACTCGGTAAAAGATGCAAAGCAGTTAGTGCTGTTTAGAGAAATGTATAAAATGTTTATTAAAAGTCTTTATTCTACAAATTATTCGACTGTGAACCCCTTCTTCTGTGAACTGGGTGTCATACAGCCGGTGTACAAAAGGTGCGACAGGATGGACTGTGTGCTAACTTCCGGGCCATCACAGTCCTGAATGCTGCCTAAAAGATCCTGTCCCGAATACTCTTCTGCAGACTGGAGCCAGATTTCGTCGGAAGCTACCAAGCTGGATTTGTTGGAGGCAAATCGGCAACCGACCAAATCTTCACTCTACCGCAGATCCTCCAAAAATGCCGGGAGCACCAGATCCCTACGCACAACCTACTTCATTGACTTCAAGGCGGCCTACGATACTATAGATCAGACTGAACTATGGAACACTATGCAGCAGTACGGATTCCCTGGGATGCTGGTACGGTTGCTAAAGGCCACTATCGACGAGATGCAGTGGTAAGGTGAGAGTATCGAGCATGCTGTCGGAATCGTTCGAATCTCACCGGGGTCTGAGGCAAGATCAAGAGACCTCGATTTTCACCCGATCTCTCCAATTCCTTGGCTTCGCGGATGACTTCGACATCATCGGACGGACAACTGCGACGGTGTGCGAGGCGTACAGCTGAATGAAACGTGAGGCAAATAGAATTGGATTGAGCATCAATACGACGAAGACAAAATACCTGTTTGCCGGAGGCTCTGACCGTGATAGAGCCCAACTCGGAAGCAGAGCATCACTTGACGGCGACGATCTCGAGGAGGTAGAGAAGTTCTGCTACCTTAGTACGATCGTAACTTCGGAAAACAACGTAAGCAGCGAAGTCGGAAGGCGCATCGTTCAGGGGAATCGTACCTACTACGGACTCCACAAACTCATGCGATGTTGTTGGAGAAGACTCCAACAAGACACGAAATGTACGATTTACCGCACCTTGATTCGTCCGGTAGTCCTCTACGGGTATGAGTTTTGGACTATGCTGACGAAGGACGCCATTTTCGAGCGGCGGGTGCTAAGGACTATCTTTGGCGGTGTGTGCGAGCAGGGCGTGTGGCGAAGGAGAATGAACCACGAGCTAGCTGAGCTGTTTGGCGGTGCTGATATCCTAACAGTAGTCAAAGCGATGCCGGACTCATGCCCCACCTAGAAGGTGCTCATCAGCGACCCTTTCGGCACGAGGCGTAGAGGAGCACAGCGAGCTCGTTGGCTGGATCAAGTGGAGTCTAACTTGTTGGAGATCGAATGCAGCCGTGGATGAAGGACTGCTGCCCTGGGTCGAGTTTCCTTTAAAATGATTGGAGACCTGGCCATGTCCACACGACGTGATCAATCTTGAGCAGGCCAAGAAGAAGATTCCTTCTTATTTTGTTGAGGTTAGTATAAATTATCTCCAGGACACAAACTACAGGATGATGGGACCCATTACTTTGGCTGTATTAACATTGATTGTAGAATATTTAGTATTCACGTGGGAACGGTATTTTGGTATCCTGATAACATGGTATCGATAAGTTTGTATGGAACATTGTATGGCCCGTTATGCGGGCAGGTAAATCAAGAACAAGAAGGTTTGCATGGGAGTTGATGCTTATTTTACAGTGAGAAAGATTGACCTAGCTACATCAGTAGACCAGTAGTGTTCCTGTTCTTCGGAATATGGGCCAACTCTTTATCTATTCAAAGTGATTCACCTACCAGAAGAAGGGAGCGTTTGAGACAATTTAAAAATTCTTACTGTCTTCGTAGCATCTTTTTACAGCTGAACAGCTGACGGAATATATTGAAAATTGACTTACACATCCCTTCAAATACTAACAGCCAGACAGCTTAGCAAAACAAGACTCTGCAAGTTGTTGAATAAAAGCCTGTAATTTGAGTTGACTTTAAATTTGTCTTAGAAATTACTTGGTTTAGAAACCTAAAAAGGAACAGAGATGCGCCCTAAAAGTGAAATAAATCTAATTAATCAGATGAATTAAATATTTATCAATATATATTAAATATATTGATAAATTGATTTAGATTTATTTTATTCGGTAGGGATAGCCTGGCTGTATTGCTAGTATTACCAGCCTATTTATATGCCAATATAAACGACTCATGATTATAGTTATAGTGTAGTCTCTGTATAGTGTAGCCCCCTCTTATTATCCGAATAAAAAAGTTTTTTGGATTTTGTAATGACGGCTAGGCCGTATTTCTTAAAATCTAATCTTATATCTAGCTTAACAATTCATTAAACTTATATCTTATTTTCTGGGTAGATATTTCCCTTTCCCTCAATTCAAGTGCACCTTATCCCGGATGGATAGTGGATGTTGTTGCTGCCAGGTATGGTTCTAAAGCTGTCCTCTCTATGTCTGCTAAGGGGTAGTCGCCTCTTAGGAGCAACGTGCCATGGACACTATCAATTGGCTCCCAAGAAAACCCTCTTTGTTGCGGATAGTTTGTGGTGATTCGCCACTCCATGTCGTTGCAAGCATTTAGATGTTGTGGCTTGCGGCCCCATTATCGGCAGAACGTGCGAGTCCAAAAGCCACTTTGTGAAGCTACAGTAGCATCTAACTCACGCATTCCGCCAACAGTAAAGCCGCCAGTCACAACTACACATCGTCCAAACCTAATTCAAGTGGTTCAGTGATCTAATAGTGTCGCTGGCGACCCTGACGCCAGCAAAACGCAAGGAGCCGACAGCCACAATAACCTTGTAAGGTTACTGCAGAATCGAACCCAACCATTCCGCCAACGACAAGGTCGCCAGATACGACT
Source organism: Anopheles maculipalpis (assembly GCF_943734695.1). Classification (NCBI taxonomy): domain Eukaryota; kingdom Metazoa; phylum Arthropoda; class Insecta; order Diptera; family Culicidae; genus Anopheles; species Anopheles maculipalpis. Next base: position 45,454,935 of record NC_064872.1, on the reverse strand, counting down.
TTAGATCTCTTAAAGAGGAGAGAGGGGAAGGGATCAAAGGACGGTTCCCATCTCTTTGGCAAAGTCAAACAGAATCCGCGCGTATTCGTAGTCCTTCTGCCCCAGGATATCCCTCATCGGTACCGCCGGGGATCATCCTGATGTCCGAACGGCTGCATAGAGTCCGGGTCTAGCCGCATCGAGCTTCGCAAACGGCCAGAGGATGTGGTCAATGTCGTGGTATCCGTTTCTGCTTTAGAAATGCTGTACAATCGCATAATGGTTCGACATGAGTCTCGTCATCATGCACGAATAAACGCACGATTTACCGGGATCCCGAGATGAGATGGAGTGCAGCAACCTCCCGAGTTCGTCCTCATCCCACATGCTCTGCCAGCGGGCCATCCACAACCGTTGTGGGGTGCGAAGAAACTCGTGAGGGGGAATCGACCTCTCAAAAATGCTGCCATCGGAGGCACCTCGTTTGGCCAAGGAGTTTGCTTTTTCATTGCCGGGGATCCCGCAATGAGCAGACAGCCATACAAGCGATATTCGGAATGCTTTATTGAACAAAGAGCTTAGAATATTCAGTATTTTTTGTAAAAAATAATAAGAGCTCTTTAATGCCTCGACAGATTTCAGTGCTTCGACAGCGCTGAGGCTATCAGTGAATATGAAATACTTGTCCGAAGGATTCGCGCTTATAATGAGCAGTGCGTAAAAAATAGCAGCCAGCTCAGCTATATATATAGAGCATGGCTTGTCTTAGCTTGTGGAAAGCTTCGGTGCATGAGGATTCCGAAGAGGATCCGTCTGTGTAGTACTGTTGAGGATTTGGATGACCATACATATCCACAAAAATTCTGGGAACTGTCCTCCAGCAAAGTGATCATTTGGAATGTTCTTCGTGTCCTCTCGCATAAAGATGTCGACTACTAAAAGGGGATTGTAGGACTCTGGTAAAGTTTCGCGGTTTATTGCTTTAGTGGTACTAGGGATTGTGTGGAGAGATACAAAATCATGATATAAATTCATGATTTTGCATTTAGAGCCTGTCTCTAGTAGCGATTTGGAGTTTTCAATCACTAGTGGGTTGTATGCTGTGGATCTCAGTAAAAGGCGAAGTGATAGCTGCAAAAAACGTAGTTCTAGCGGCATCACTCCGGACATCACTTCTAGGGAAATTGTATGAGTAGATTTCATACTGCCCAGCGCAATCCTAAGACAACGATATTGAATTCGTTTCAGTTTTAGTATGTGTGTCTTGGCTGCCCAGAAAAAATACTAAATAAAAATAAAAAAGTTAAAAGCCAAAAATGTATGCCTCGTTTAATGCTTCGTCTAATGTATTGCTTGCTGAACTTTCTGGAAGGTGCTACCATACCAGTAATGAAATAAACATAATATGAATATTCAAATACTTTTTTTTACAACTTAGAAATAATGCTACAATCCATTCCTAAATGCTTCCCAAAATGGTGATCGGTAGATCCTGATTGCTATGCAATCAAGCAATCAATGCAATCAGTAAAATTCTTTCTTACGAGTAATCGCTTTTCCAATCAACCGGAAATTCTGTCATTACATACCACTCGCCAGTTTTATTTGACTCCATCTCTGCTAACGACGCTTAAAAGATGTGTTAATGTGATTTTGTTTCCAAGCGGACTGATGCCTTTGATGCCCTAATGTGTGCCATCGAACTATCCTACGCAACCGAAAATTGCCCATTTCCATTAGAGTTCACATAGAACCTGGTCGCGTGCATATAAACCCCCCCCCCCCCCCCCCCCCCCCCACTAAGAACAACACACCATGAACCATTTGTTTGTCCCGTTCCTGTACGGGGCAAGGGCCAAGGCCTCTCCAAGTCACCTGATCAGTGAGTGCTGAGTGAAAATCGGTAGTAAAATTATCACCCAAAAAGTAAACGACCGAAGATCGAAATATTCATTCGGAATACGGATGAAAATGAAACAACCGTGGGTGAAAATCAGAAAAATAATGGAGAAATAAGTAAACAAACACTTCCAAAACCTTCCTAATGGATGGATGTGTCGTGCAATTCGGTAGCCACAAATGGCGGTAGACACCGAGCAAAAGGGATGGATGGATTGCAGGACACGCGAAACGGGGCGACGCGGTGTCCGGGTGGGTTTTTTTTTTTTTTTTGAGGGGTGGGGGTTACGTTTGGGCCGGTGGTTAAGGAACGATGAAAAAGGGAACAACTTAATGAGAAGTGGGAAAAACCATCTCAAATAATACCCATGAAAGCACTCTATTTTATAGCACATTCAGCAATGCTGCCGCAGTCGAATGCAGTTCCAGAGTTTCGTGTTTCGGGAACACGAGTAGCGCGGCCGTTGTTTTGTGGATGGTTTAAATGAAGAAAAATAAACATTGATAAGAAAAGCGATCTACAAAGATATGTGCTGAACGCTTTCTTTATAAAACTCAAACATTCGTCCGTTGTAATTGGCATCCCAATTACTGACACAAATAATATATTCAAATACATAAATTCAAAAAAAGGGTAGAGTTATTAATATGTGTGCAATATACAATAGTCTCTATAGTGTGCAGGATAAAATTCGGCGTGCATTACTTAAGGATTAAATTTAGAATATGCAGTATCGGGTTTAAAAGCCCACAAAGAACATCCTTCAATGTGATAGAGGCACCCAACTTCCACTCCGCTTAAAGCCTCCGAGGGGCAAAATCCGCCACTGACGATAGAAAAGCATAAGTAGTGCCACCTACATCTTGAGCGCCTTGTTGAAACAATGACATCGATTGTAAGTGTTTTCCATTTGTTCGGTTCGTCGCTTGAGACGGCATTTGGCACTTTTCGGCCGGTGTGTCTGGTTCGTCAGCTGCTGCTTGTCAGCAGCAAGCAGTACGCCTCTTCCAGACAGTAAACCCTCGGAAACAATTGCTGGTGTAGAAGCTGTTAATGGCCGCACGCACTTTGCACGTCACCAAACGTTCGAAGAGCAATCACTGTATCAACTGCAGACCGAAACAACCGGCACGCCGTCACGAAATGCATTAGACGGCACACAATAAAGAACAAACAGCAGCAGCCAGAAAATGGCGTTTATGAAGATCGTAAATCAAACCCCCATCATTGAACTGGCAGGGGCAACAGGAGCTACTGCCGTCTGAGGAAAAATGGGCCTGTTGATGCATTGCTGACTGATGAAACGCCACTGATCGGGGCTGCAGTTTAAGTATGAGGTAAGAAATATATGGGATTAAAAAAAAATTCTAAAATGTTACAATGTTGGACGTTTACGGCATTTTCCAATGTCATAATGAATTATAAATAAATGGGAAAATAATAATGCAAATTTTAAAAAGAAATGCTCTAAGTGGAAGCATGTTATGAAAAATTTTATTCCAAGAAGCGTGAGGAAAAATCATACGGCGACGTCTCGTCACACTCAGTAATAAATAAATTAAACATTAGAAAGCTTTAAAAAATGCCAAAAAATACTACAAATAAACAATGATCTACTTAACTATTTTCTATTACATGCAACTTTAATCCGTTGCATTCTCGATAAACCGTGTGACGGATAGATTCCACTCGAAGAATGTCCCAGTAGAGGCAACATTTCTTTTATTTCAATTTATATGTACCAAGCGGCACATTTGAAAGTAAATTCTTGTGCTTGCATCTGTATGTGTGTGTGTGTGTATTATGTGTTCCCTGTCAGCTACAGTCTCCTGTTCCTATTTGCATTTGCGTCACACATTTTTCACCACGTCCTAAAGTCCTGTCCCTTAAGAAAAGAAAAAAAAAGCACAACCACAAAAAAATAAAATCCAACCATTTCAGACTGCCTCCGTGAAGAAAATCACTTTTCAGTAGTTAAACATTCAGCATTCACAACAACCCATTTTCGACAGCATTCTGCCGCTTCAGTCCGATGGTTCAGCCGACACGGGGCATGGTGTGTGAAGAATGTGGAAAAATAAACATCACTTTTTTTTCGACGGATTCTCGCACTCGACTATCCATTTAACAAACCGTATCGTATTGATTTATTCAGTGAGCTGGAATATATATTGCGGTTACGGTGGTATTCTTTTGTCGGCATCTTTTCGCTGCTTCAAAAAGTTCAAAAAGAGCACATAACAATATGGCAGGGTGGCGCTAATGTGTCGTACGCTCTGTTTCAGCCCGGGTGCGTGTGGCGTAAGTTTTTATTTTATTTTTCTTGTATTGTAAAGTACTTTTTGATGCAGTTTATCAGCATCAGTATTTCACACGTTTAAAGTGTTTAGAAACTATGGTAAAGTAAAGACCAATCAGCCAAGTACTATTTTTATAAACTGGTCCATAAATTATCCTAGAAATTGTTAAACGCGAGGCGCTAGCGGTGAGCGGTAGTATCGGCAAGTCTGGTAAGCCATTTCGATGGCCTGTGTGACCTTTATTAGAAAGTTGATAAGCCAAAAGGAAAAGAACAGTCAAACACAGTTGTAATTGTCACATTTTAGTTCGTGCAGGACATATAAAACGCTTTAATTATTTGCAAATCGTGCCAAATTAGAATCTATTTTATCATAAGACAACCGTACTTGATTTTTTTTTTATTTTTCCGTCTTATACGACGAAACGATTGATTACTTTTATCTTATATGAGTTTAAAATACATGTTTTAAGGGGCAAATAGATTGCAAAAATAGAATAATTTTGCAGATTTTAAATTTCATCCTATTTCTTACCAATTTATACAACTCTATCAAGCGTCTTTTTTTATTGTTTCTGATGATAATTGGTGTGGAACAGCTTTGCGTGATGTTTTGCTCGTTCTAGGATTTTTATTTCTGTGTGAAGAAGTTGGAAATGGTGAGTCACATCCGGACAACCGTTTATAACAGCATCGAGTTTTACAACATGTTCTCGTTTTTAACGTCTTACGAAAACAGCACCTAGAACAAACAGAAGGCAGAGCCCAGGCACTTAATTTTCTTGACTGGAACCTTATAAGGGAAATCTGAGGCTTTATCACACTGTGATTTTATAAATAAGAATCTTTAATGCAGGGGCTGCCTGGTGATGTAGGCAACAGCGGTGCCGGTATTCAAACGGCAGGACCGGGGTTCAAATCCCATCCGGACCGTCCCCCCGTAGTTGAGGACTGACTAACCGACTACGTGTAATCGGCAGTCTAGAAAGCCATTTCGATGGCTGGCATGACCTTAGAGAGAGTTCGTTAAGCCAAGAAGAAGAAGATTCCAGGGAATCTTTATCCCAACTGACCATAACCGGAATAATTTTTTTTTTCTGTAGTCAAGACGAATTATCCTCGGCACACAGATTCTCTCTGGATAATGGATTCCAACAAAATTTTATGCGTAAAGTCAATTGGAACAACAATAGAAATAATCATTTTCTAAACAAGTATAAAATAAGTTTGAACCTAATATAAAGCAAACTTAAATTTTTTTACCTCCACAGCACTCTTACAGAAAAAAACTTAAACAACACAAAGCAATAGTCATTTTAAAAAACCAATGCTTGTTTTTAAGCAAAAAGTAAGTAAAAAGAAATAATGAATCCACTTTAACTTTTGTAATTTAAGCAAGGCCGTATTTATGAATAAAAAAAGCTTTTGTAATGAATAAATAATAAATGAAATTTCATCATATTTCTACAATTTGCGCAACAAAATTAATTGCGGCTAAACATATTACACTTACTTCGCTGTAAAGTAATAAAAATAATGCATTTTATAGCTAAGAAACCAACACACACACGTAGACACACATTACATTTCCATTAGTGCATAAAATGTGTAGCGATGATAACAATGCTGTAAATCTCTTATCTATCCGATGGGCACCGTCATTTTAATTCCGCTTGTATTGTAATGCACTTTTCATTGGACTACAAAAGATTAAACTAATGTATGTTGCAGGCTGTTCCCTATCACGAAAAAAACAGAGATAAATAAGTGCCATGCAACAGTTTGCCACAAATGGAGCCATCAAACACCAGTTTCCTAATGAATTGCCTTAATAGGGTGAACGGAAGGTCTCTTCGAAACCCAAACAAACAGATGTCCAGCAGTAGCACACAGCGGAGTGTGCAAAAAATTACTGCAAGCCCATCTCACGCCGTAATGCAAAGCACTGGTAGTAAAACACGACGTGCGATAGCGTGCCGTCATAACGAGGCTTAAGTCGATTATAAATCATATCTTGATTAATTCCATCTCAAGTATGCTATAACAGTGCATCAGGCTCGATGTGAAAATGGGTATGAAAAGCTTTAAAAAATCGCTCGGTTAGTTGACTTCTTGCACCAATAAATTATGCTTTACAGCGCCACGGAAGCATGCAATAAGTTGCAACTATTTCCACTAACTACAGATCACTCTTTAGAATGCTTTTTTGAATGATCGAAGGTTGGTTGCACACGGAAACAATAATTAACATGATGTATTACAACCCCACACACAGTGAAGGTGTGGTACATGTTCTGAAAATCCGGGCAACAGAAACTAACACAAACAGCTAACCACGTACACCACTCAGCTGAAATCAATATGCCGGGTGCATATATGAAGAAATAAGATCACATTTCCGGTTCCGAACCGCACACTAGAAAGGACCACCAGCGCGGAAAACCTTTCCATATGATCCACGTGGAAAATGTCAAATGCACAATGCGTTATGTCAATATGGAACGTTCGAATGGAAAAATAACACTTCAAACCACCATGGCAACGGTTTGCGGTGTGGGCACGGCTGCCAGGTCATACTGATGCTTCCGATTTTCTTTTGATGGAGTTTACTACTTGGTTACACTGCTTGCCAAAGTTTTAGGTACACGTTTTTTCAGGAGGTCTTTTTGTGCTATGTGCTACTATAATGTTCATTGAGATCATACTATCTGTTATGCTTTAAAAAAGTGCATACATAAATTTAATATCATTTTTTTATTTAATTTATTTAACTTCAAGAAGACGGCTCTTTGCCGTATGGTCAAATTTTATATCATTTTGCCCATGATATTGTACGTACATATCTCACTTTACTGCATCCGATAGCGATTTTAAAACGTCCTAAGGAGCATTCAAATAATAACCACTACCACAATACGCCCAATTCGTTCGCGAGCAATAAACTTCCTTTAATGTCCTGCACTGTATGAGACAATGCAAACAGAGTATTCTACTGTGATCGAACCGTCGAAGTAACGGCAGGGAGAAAATATGATATTTTTAGCAAATATCAAAACAAACAAAAACTTCCGTTAACAGCAAGCGTTCGCTCAGCACATCTTAACCGTAGCGTACCGGCTGCTGCTAACCAAAATCATTCGCCACCGACCGAAGCGCTAGAACACAGCCAGAAAGGGGTTGACATTCGATATCCTCGGTACGGTACACTTGGGTGCGGTTTTTGGGAAAATACGGTCTCTCTTGCCGCTCTAGCTGTCCTCGTGATGTCTTTTCAAATGGTTCCTTCACGATGAAGTTACCATTAACGCGTGGCATACATCGTACAACAATATACAACGTGGCAAAGGCATCAGTACAGCCTGTATGTGGTTGGGTGTTGCTTATAAATTTAACTGGAGTTACACATTGAAACCATTTCGTGCAATGTCTCAAACAGGAACGTTATTGTTAAACAACTTCACTCATGCAGCGTTGGCTTGTATTCTAGGCAGCCCAATTATAAAATTTTATATGGTTAGATATACTTTTTTGTATGAATGTTTAAACAAGGAACGTAATAACTACCTCCCTCTTACGCAGATAGGATCACCTAGTTACTTGATACAAATAAATCTAGTAACCACGCTGTCTTGACACTTGTCAAATTGACGGGTGGTTTAATTTATGTATTCACTTTTAAAAATTACAACTTTATTACAACTATTACAACTAATTCTAAGTTGAATAATAGAAAAATAAACTTATAGGCTTATAGCTTTGACGCTGTAGTGAGGACTGACCATTCAACTACGTGGTATCGGCAAGTCTAGTAAGCCATTTCGATGGCCGGCAGACCTTAGTGGTCGTTAAGCCAAGAAGAAGAAGAAGAAGCTTTGACACTTTGGCCGCATTGAGTGAAAGTTTGACAGGAGTGGGTTCGATTGTGTTATGCACATTTTTGCTCAACACAACGGCACACCACTCACTCGATTGCACACACATACACTGACAAAAGATCGAACGCACTCCTGTCCAATTGCGTGAAATATTTCTACAGCGCAGTTGTTAAATTGTTCGGGACGAGCCCATCCAGTCACTTTGCCCACTTAGGTTTCAGTCATCACACAGGGTGTTGACACTTACGGCGACGCGTCGTCACACTTAATACTTAAAATATAAAAAAATTAACGAATTTTCTGTTTAGTTCTCTTTTGGTAAAACTATCTGGTGCCCGTTTTGAATGTTTAAGGACCAGTCCTCGCTTTCTTCGCATTCCTTATATATTATATGCTCTCTGAAGGGTAGACAGTCCCTTCTCCTTCAGTTTAATTGCACCTTATTCCCGGATAGCACGGCTGTTAACGTTTTTGGCTGCCAGATATCCTTCTGACATAATAATTGTCTGTTTGTTTAATGTATTTATCAATTTACAATTTACTTTTCTGTTTTTTAGTTCAAAGTTAGAAGTCCAGCATCAGGACGAATCCCGTAAACCTCGTGTTAAATCAATCAATTTGCACCGATTTTTCGCTTGTTTCGTTTTCGGTACTGGTCGACATAGTTCGGCTCGGTCTTCACAAAGCAGGCACGGAGTTCCAATCTCATACAGACCGTTCCCCCGCGCGTAGTGAGGACTGACTTTCCAATTACATGATATCAGCAAAGTCTGGCAAGCCATTGGATGGCCAGCATGACCTAGAAGGTTGTTAAGCCACGAAGAGGAAGAATTGATCAACAACAACATTAGTTTTTTGCACCAGTTTTGTTGCTCAATTCTTCCTCTTCAGGATTAGTTTTGTAACGTATGCTTGCTAGATAGAATATATTCATAGGAGTTTGGATTTCTATATATATATGCAAATAACTCAAGGAAAAGGGTATTTGGTTTAAGGTGATCAACTGTAAAGTTCGATGGAACTGATATGAATCTTATATATATAGTAGAAAACAAGTCAACAAGAAATATTTTCAAATTTTTAGTCAGTGATAATAAAATATCAAAAATTGTTTTTCGTCACATTTGTACCCCAATTACTTAGGTATTGCTATGCACGCTTGAATACGATAAGTTGGAGTAATTTTATGAACTGTGTGTGTATGGTTTTTCTAACTGACCCATACCTCAGAGCAATTTAAAAGGTGTACATTATTTTATACTTTTTTTATTTTATTGTACATTATTGTTAACGTGTGTACAAAGTCTTATTTCCTGAAGTAAACTGCTTATTATATGGTTTTATCCAATTCTACTATTCATTCTCAATGCAACAGTGATGCTTCGCTCGTACACAATGATGCCGTTGTGCGGATGAACGATGGATGATTTCAAGCGCAAATGTAAAGAATGCTTTTAGTTTTAATTATATATTATTTGAATCCTCCTCCGGCCCTTCCAGCACCAACGCATACGACGACGCCATCTTTCCCATGGACGGATCAATGTTCTATTAGCCGTGTTGGCTTTTGTTCCATACAATTTGGATCGACCTTTCTATCACTAGACATACGCATTACTACAGGCTGCTACATTAGCCGATCCGTACGCCATTCTAGTGCCTACAGTGTACACTTCAAATATGGAAATATGCTACATCATTCCGTCAACCAGGCTACCCTGGCTCTATGAACGCATGCCACAGCGTGAGCCGGCAAGCGGACTGTCTTGTTCTCTGGTCTCATAAACCAACGGGCAACGGGGGCTGTGAATTGCTGGCAAGATGTAGAAAACATCATCAGTATCGAATCAGAAAGGCTTCAATTTCTTGTGTGTGTGTGTTCTTTTTTTTTTTCGTAAACGCTTTTCCTGCCTCCCGGTCGAAAGAATACCCGAGCGAGAATATTATTGAGACTGAAAAACACCGCACCGATTGATCGGCCTGTCTATAAATAGTTGAAAATTGGTATTAATTTTTGAAAATGGACCTTAAAAGCTTTTACTGCCGAAGAGAATTTTCTTCCAGCGACCTCCATTCCGTTGCCGATTCTTTCTCCGCCTCCGCCGTCCACCGGCAAGACCAAGGCGACTATTATCTTTGTCGCTCTACTGCGATGTATCTGGGCCGTTCTGCTGGTAGAATAATAGTTTCTTATTAGATTCCAAACATCAATGCTATCATTGGTCTGTTTTTTTTTTCTTATGTAGGCCCTTTACCGACATCGCGTTTGTTGCCGTTTACCTAGCATCAGCCTGCCTTTCTGCTCGCCTAATAAGGATTTAATAAGCCAATGAATTGGCAAAAGTTACATAACCAACGGTTCGGGCCGAATGAAAAGTACCCTAGTCGCACCAGCACCTGTAATTATTTGCCTCAAATATTCAAACATCGAAAAACAAAACTCCTTCCTGCTTACCTTCGCGAGCAAAGGACTTGAAGAAAGCCAATTTTCTTTCTTCCATTGTCTTTTGGCGGGCGGTTGGCTTATTTCACTGCCATTTGGAGGATCAAAGTGACCGAAAGAATGGAAGCTATCTTCGCCTGTACACGCATAGAAGTACGCAGCATAGGAGTAATGGAGTGAAATGTTTCCAACTAATTGCCAGAGCATAGCAGCAGGCCGCGTGACCTTACAAACGGGCCGGGACGAAGCATCCATCGAACGGGCGTAATGCATTAGAACTAATGAAATTAAATCGAAGCCAATCAAACGGTCTCCAGCTTGACTGGCATTTGGTTAATATTTTCTACTCGAGCAGAAACGGTATGGCGAGAACCGTGTTGGAAGCGAAGGCATGCAAATGGAACGATAAAACCACAGGCTACCCCACCTTTGTAATGGTTCGTACGAGGATGAAAGATGCTGGCTAACGGAAAGCATGCCATAGCTGAAGCATCGTTTCAAACAACAAAAAACTAGCTCACAGATTAGTTTAACGTTATTCTTTCTCTTTTTTTTTATTCTAGCATTAGTCTTATTTAGCTATTGTTTATGACTCGGTTCGTTCCTTTCTATATTTCTACGATTGACTACTCAGACTCAGTTGGATTGAAACCTATGAATACGACATGTAATGGCGATCTTCGGCCACCCAGTCTTGCATATCATCCAATTTAAAACATGAAATGTGCATCAAGTTCTACAGTCACTAAGCTATGATAAGTCCCAACGCGCCATTGAATAACAAAGTTTCCGACCAACAAACACTCTTGGAAATCTATCTTCTTGCGGTCGTCACCGATCAGTCATTCTTCAATTCAATGCTTAACACATATTAAACAACCTTTTTTTAATGTCTCTCTTGTAATTCTTGATGGTCCGGATGGGATTTCAACCCCGGACCTGCCAGTTGTCCGTCCCGAAAATTATGTAATTATTATTAAAAAAAAAAAACAACTGCAATTTGATTTGTTACAGTATCTTTTTTTCCATTTTAGTTTACCACGTATCTGATTTACATCCCATTTTGTGATGCATACGTTAACTTTCATATGACAACTCCATTACAATTCCTAATAATTTTCAAACGCTGCACTTTCCTACTTTCAACAGACCGACCCTGTAAATTTCTTCCGCTTTCGTTTGACACTAATAAGAATGAATGTTTCTTCTGATTCAATTACTGTATCAGCAGCGTTTAGTCCGGTGGTGCCGATTACTCTGCACATTAGCGAAACCCTGGTCTGTACGAAACGGAAACGCTTTTGTACCATGTCTGTTACAATTTTTCTTCACGCTAAAAAGGTTTTCAATTAATGTTTTGCCTCATGTAACATAGCTTCGCAACTTGACGATCATTTTTGCATACGAGAAGACTGCTCGCATCTCAGTTATGATTTCAGCGAAAATTTATGCTCACACGCTATGCTGCTTGCAGTAAAAAAACTTTCAATCATTCAGCGGAGAAAAAAAACTGACATTTGAATATTTTCTAATATTTCACAATATATTTTTACACTACGGGCAATGTTTTATTTCATCATCATCCCTCTGCATATTGCATCGTAATCGGTGTGCCCGATCCGCTTCACCGAAACGAACATAAACAAAACAGGATTATAATCTAATCACTCTCATTATCGAATTAGGCGAACAACGGCAACGAAAAGTGCAACAAGACGCTATGAAGGAGTTAGCAAACGAATGTAAGCATTACAGGGGGGGGGGGGGGGGAAAACACTCTCCATAGTCCACACACATACCCTCCTTTCTTCATGGTAAACAAAGTAATCGAACGATAGTGACATGCTACGAATTACGGGAGCTGCCTTGAACACATGTCCTAGCGGCATTCGAGTCCCTTTACTGTTCAAATAACAACGCACTTACTAGGGCTGCTGCTGGAGGAAGTAACGCAAAGCAGATTAGATGAATTTCATTATCGAGATTTTAGGGAGTAGTACGCATCCGAATGGCAGGGAAATATCACCGTTTGTGATGGTGTAAATCCATCCACTTGCCAAAGACTGATCTTCTAAACGAAGGCTGACGCAGAGTTTTGTCCCCTCGCTGCACAATACTGTACAGTGTACCATCCCATTCGTTGTACGGCAGGGGAGATTTATCTAGTGAATGGTAAGAAAACTGCATACTTTTTTCCCTTTTCATACTTGCTTTTGTTGACAGAGAGAGAGAGTAAAAGAATTCACTGCTAAACACGCGGAAATACGATTTTTTGTACATTATCGCCAATATGATTGCTTTACTTACTTTCGCTCTTTTTGTATTCTCGGTCCCCATTTCAAGAATTCCCTGTTGTGAAGGACAATAACATCTACCCACTATTCGCACTTCTATCCCAGTGGTCCATTGAAGTTACCAACTCGAAACGGAATGCCTCAAAAAATGAGCACCAAAAATAGCAAATGCTACAATAAACGTCACAGACGGTCGCACACCACTCGGAAACAATTAACCGAATTATCACACCCATTCGATAGCAACACGTGCCGCTAAAGAGGGTCACAAAACGACTCAACAAGCAGACGAAAAAAAAAAATGCTCCCATGCTCCAGGAGTCTGCCGATGGATTATAGCTAATATGCGTGCATAATATGTAATTTTAATTTTTCACACTTTGCTGATCCCGCTACATCAAAGGGATATTGACTGCATCACGCGTGAAATCAACGATGACCCATGGTCAAGAAGGCCAAATTGGTCATATCCATTTGCCAGACGGTAATCATAATGGTTGATGACATTATTCCTTCTGCTGGACCTTTTTTCGAAGGCAAAGGCTTTAAAACCTCCAGTGTAATTATAAACTGACCGTAGCGATTGTATTCATCTCTAAATCAATCTTCATTCCCTCGTGCAATGTCGAAAAAATGCGGCTGTGAAGTTTTGTATTTTCTTTCCTTTTCGACTGATAAATAACGCATGTCTCGCTCTCTGTAAGTACAAAAGCAATAAGTTTATTGTTCTGCTAGTATTTTATAATTGTTTTGTCCGGTTCGGCAATGGTTTTCCTTTCCCAAAGGTAAACCACGCAAGAAACCATTTTTAAGAAAAGCGCCAAAAGAACAAAACCAAAAAATATCTCTGAAAATCAACTGAAACTCTTCAACCATCTTCAACACGATGTCCTGGATGGCATTCTGCTAAAGGCTATACTTTTAACTACTCTACTTGGTTTAGTTAGAGTGGAGTGTACGTTCTGTTTAGTTTGTGTTCAATTACAACCTAAAGATTAATCACAGAGTAGTAATGTAGTCTAAACGGTGCTACGGGTAATGATGCTCATTATGATGCATTACTTTTTGTGCGTTACGTCCAGGCACGAGCGTGGTTAACCTGACGTTCGTTCATTCCTGCAATCACTTCAACAAATGTGCATGTCGTCCTCCAAAAAAACCCACACACTTGTTGTGATTTGTCATCTTGTGAGAGGCTTATATTATATTGAAGGCGTTGGTTAAGGTGTCTTCGTTTCGGTAATTTCGTGCCTGTTCCAAATCGTAAACCCGTGTACTACATAACTTCGATACTGATTGGTGATGCTGATGGATACGGTTTAACCTGCGTTGGCTCGTTTGGCTCTACTGGTTTGGTGAGGATGGTTCTTGTATTTGTATCTGCGATTTAGCACTGTTGATGAATGTTGCGTATCACCCTTTCAAACCATTAAACGGCTGTTAATTTAACACGAAAGCGAAATTAGTTAGCGGCCCGTTGCGCTGTGATTTCTGTTCGGACTTTGAATCAATGCATTACCTGGATTTGTGGTATGAAAATTCCTTCTCCTTCACTTTCGGTGCTCTTGCATACTCTTGCAGATCTGTTTTGAAGCTCCCCCTATACCAGAAGAGATACAATGCGATTCTTCTTTGCCATATCTGATCGTCTAAACTCCTCCAGCAGCTACGGTGAACGACGTCGTGTTGGCCAGACGCCAAAATGCAGCAAGGTGAGCATGATGCAATTAAACGAAAAAGACATTAAAAGAATGGTAAATAAATTAATGTACGATTTTTGTGCATCAAAAGAGGCAATAACTATTGCCGGGATGCATCGTTAGCAGACGCACAGTATCGCAGAGAAAAAAAACTGTTAAAACTACGTTAAAGGGAACGCGTTGGAAGCGATTGTAACACGCAATTTTGACAATTAAAATGCAACCAATCTGATAATACAAAAAGCTCGTGAACCCTAATGATTTAATGGTACCGGCTTTGGATTTCTATGTGCATCAGAACTTACCTCAACGTTGAAATCTCGGCCGACAACGACTCTGGCACTGGGGTTGTCATGGATTATTGTGACCAATGTCGGATATGTTATCACGTCAAATTGCTTGGGTAGCTTGGCGAAATTCTTAATTACACACATGTACTGATCGGATGTTAATAAATCCTGCAAAATTAAAAATAAAAATGAAGTCGAAATTTTCACCGCCTCAGAAGAAGAATTTCTACAAAAAGATGTAACAAATACCCGATTTTAAGCATTAAACTCATAAAATACGTTTATGGTACTTGGGTTATCTTATTTTTCCTTAAACAGAATAATTAAATAACATTTCGTTTCTTGGTGGTGATGTAAAAGATCTTGTCTTTTGATTACCCATCGTACAACATGAACAACATCTACAACCCCATTGATGCTGTACAGTACCTGAAAAGTTCTGTTTCCCTTATTCTTGGGCGGCAAACTGTCCAAATTACAGTGTCTGCTGTAATTTCAGCAAGAAAACCACCAACACATTTTCACCATCTTGTCAGGTTCAGGTACGATGACGTTGCGCAAACCACTGACTGGCATTAGGCTTTGCAGGCACGTACTCTGGCACCTTATAATAACATCAACAATGCAAACGGGGAAACACAAACCATCCCAAATATGCCAGACATTTTCGCCGAAATGGAGTGATTGGAATTAAACATGATTTCTATCTAGTCCCCACAACCTTCTGTGTATGTTTTTGTTTAAATGCACAAAATAATTTAACAGTCATGTTGCACCTTTGCACTTGATAAACATATTAAACAAGCGGAGCATTTACAGCAAACGAATTTTGTAATCATTTGTTTGATAGAATTTAAAATCACTTGCAATTTAGAGCTGCTGATCATACACCAATCATTCGGAATGTTAATCGGGATCAGATCGGATCGATCGTCGAAACACGCCATAAAGACATGAACATCATGCATGTTTCAACGGTGTGCAAACTAAAACGCTGCGGAACGAAAAAAATGCAAAGCTACCATCCGTTTGCCCAACGAGCTCGTAAGAGCAAGAGCAGTGAATCGCAGATAATAATACGTTTTGTTACGATGTTATACATACAATCTTCCCCGTATAACGTTCTGCCGAGCTTTACTGATGAAGTTTCAGAACAGAAAAGCCGCCTGGCAACCGACAATGGCGTCCGTTTGCTACGAACATCAAAAAGTGGAATGCTGCGAAAGGAACCAACGGAGATATTCGCCGTGGATATCATGGAGCCCTTGCTGCGACGGGATGCAGGGCGCGCTTGAATGTGAAGATGTACGCTGTCTTTTAGCGTAAGAGCACGATGAAACAAAGCGATAGGGGGAAAATATGACTCCTCAGCTATTCCTCGTATCCGAGGGTGCCCGTGACCACGCGTAAGAAGACAAGGGAAAAGAAATACGCGAAAGGGCCAATGGCAGAGCTCGATGGATAGCGGAAAACATAAACTATACATACATATAGATATTTAAGAGTTAGATTAGACAGAAGAGAATGCACAACACTGTGCGAAGGAGGAATCCACAAGTCATAAAAGTAATTTAGATCAAGAAAATTATTGCGGCACCTAAAAGGCTAATGGAAAGGCAATGGCTGAAAGGTGAACGCCGCCGCCCAAAACGAGAGATGGCCCTGCTAGTCGCAACGCGGTGTATTATTCTTCCCCTGCTTTGGGAATCGTTACTTCACACAGGCATTGTCTTACTTTTTCGGCATCGAAAAGCGAAGCATCAAAGCAGCTAAAACTATACTCAAGGCATCGTACAAGCCTCTGAATGCGATAGCGAGAGCGGTCAAGCTGCTATCCAAAATGGCGCCAGAAACACGACCAGGCTGCAGAAACACCGCTCCCAGAATCGTTGAGTGAGTGGTTATATAACATCGAATAGGAATCAATAATACTACCTGTTTCTTACCTGATTGATTTTATTGTTGGCACAGAAGAAACCTAGTGTTGCTATTAAGTCGATTATCACAGTCTGTGTTTCACTTTTTACGTCCGCTTTTGGGACACAGTACTGCAATAGTATACTGATGACATCGAGGAACTTTAGTGAGAGATTTTGCTCTATTAATACTGCCTGCGAACGAAGAAATAAAAATGAAATTAATATAATATAATTTATATAAATGAAATAATATGATAATTTGTAATCAGAATCTACGATAAGTGATTTATTAATAGAAAATGAGCAACTTAACAAAACTTGTTAGCTACTTTCTTCTTGGCCTAGCGTAGTGGTCCTATCCATGTACAATGATTATTTTATATCTGAATGCGTTTTATAATCATTTATAATAATTTCCCCAAAAGCAAGGATACAAACATTTTATTTCAAGTATACCTTTGAGCGTGTTTTGATGCGTCTCGCTTCTTTTACCTCATGGTTCAAAGAAACAAGTATAATCGACGTGCTCGGCACAAGTGTTTCATAGGCCAACATCACGGCAATGGAAGGTAAAGTTTGCTTGTTGTTATTGGGTAAACAAGCAAAAAGGGATAAAATGTATTTACTGATCTTACCGAAATCGAAGAATATTGTTCAACTCTTCTTAGGTCGAGTGACATTGCACAGAGAACAGTGAGGCAAAATCCAATCAAACGGTACACAAACTCTCAGTAACAAATATTATCACTCTTCGGGAAGTGGTTCACTAATTAAATGAAGTGATACACCGTTCAAAACCCAAGGTTTCTTAGCAATCAGTAAGCAGCATCAATATTTCATTTAGTAAAATACATTTCGGTACTACATGGGAACTAATTTCTGATCAATTCCGTAACATTGACGCATTGGATGGCTGGGTATCGCCTAATATGTAGTTTGTTAAAGAGTTATAACTAAATGTCTCCTTATTTTTACGTA
The DNA here is from genome assembly GCF_943734695.1 of Anopheles maculipalpis. Taxonomy (NCBI): domain Eukaryota; kingdom Metazoa; phylum Arthropoda; class Insecta; order Diptera; family Culicidae; genus Anopheles; species Anopheles maculipalpis. The sequence continues at coordinate 45,437,258 of NC_064872.1, read as the reverse complement.
ATCTTGTATTAACTCGATATCAAAAATTCGAATTGGGCTTCGAATAGGGAATTAATGTTTATTGCTGTGTATTGAGGATTCTTTAATTATTTTTAAACGTTACTTCATTCGAAGCCTCAATCTCCGGGTCACTTGCTCTCGTAGATCAAATACCAGGAAAATGTTCATTCATTCCAAAACCAACGGGTAAACCCTGAATGGGGCGCGTCATAACCACCACTGTGTCCGTACCGAACAATGAAAATAAGCGGAAACAGTAAAATCACACCATAAAACTAAACCCAAACCGAAACGAAATGAAGCAATGGTCCACGTTTACGAGCCCCGATTACTTACCTGAAACGCTTCCACGTTCAGGTTGGCAAAGGTCACCAGAAGATTAAAAGTAGCCGCCGCCAAGGAAGTCGTTCTGGGAGGAATGCTTTCACCTGCAAATTAAGAGAAGACCAAAGAGGGCGTGCGATTCAATACGGTGTGAACAAGTCTCTTTTATAGGGACACGAATATACAACAAGTGCTCAACGATCCTCATGGGAAGAAGCTGTATCTGATTGCTGGCTATAATTTCCTGGGAGTTCTTGCACGAATCAGAAGCTAGAGGCAGGCTCACCTGCAACACGCGCAATACGGCCGGTTTCCGAAAACCGGCCCAATGTACAGTTCGTGATGTTTAGTTTAATCTACTAATTAAGCAGAGCCGTTTCCGGTTCCAGCTATAAGCAAGCAATGACCATGCTTTAAAGAAAATGATTAACAGACAGTTGCTGTATACTTATCCAAGATTGTTCTTGGATAGAATGACCGGCGATTGGACAAATACCGCCAGGCGGTACGGTCACAAGGAAAAGTTTAAACAAATACGTCAAAATTGTCGAGATGGGCTCGAACTCACGTTCAAGGCTTCTGGTTTTACTACTGGGGGGTTTTTTTTTTTGTTGTATTTCCTTTTCAGTTCGCTTACCAATGGGTACAACCGCAGCATAGAGTAGAGAAATTGTTCCAAACATTTCTGTTGTCTGGGCCGTCAGCATAAGTTTGGTAATGTCAGGACCTGCGAAAATGTACAATTTTTTTACTTTACTATTTTTAACTACTCATGATGGCATTGTGCGGTTATCCTATTTTTTTCTAAACGTACCTTTTGGACATATTTCAACCAACTTTGTCAGCAGTCCCAAAGAGGCCAGCAGCGAAAGCACAAGACTAGTTTGATTTTCAATAGACTCATGTACCTTGTCGATTCGTCGCACCAAACTCTCCACTAATCCAATGCTTACGATATAGCTAGGTGAAAGAAACGAAATTCAGAAAGAAGCACAACATTGTTTTATTAAATATGAATCTGCACAGGTCACACAGCATCATAAGACTATTCTAGCAAACACCAAGCTCTGTAATTTTATATATTGAATGACGAGAGCACAGAGAGGTCTTAGTAATGATGATTGTCATGTAGAATTAAAGAGTACTGCTGTTGATTAAAACGAGACTGGATTAATTTTATCCCGAAGCATTCTACCCTCAGGCCCTCTCTAGGTATTTCGGTCCTGTGACAAAACATTAATCCATCATAACAACGTTCACCCCTTTTTGTGGCACTCTTTTAAACAGGTTTTTGTTTAATTTAAACAAAACAGCATACACCTACCCTTCTCCCACAATTTGTACATGCGCTATCGATTTTACATTGCAAAACGTGCTCTGTAGCTGCCATGCAAGAGAGAAATCAAAATAAAACTAGCTCCTATTTCTTTACCCATATTTGCTTGCTCTATCGGGTCTATGATAGTCCTGCAAACGATGTAGAGTAGCCACCAATGAGGATTTAATCGGGATCTACTTTAACACATTTCACATTCTTTCCAGCACCAGTGCTGTTGCTGCTGAAATATCTATCGTGGCAAGGGGTTAGAGTGAACCGTAGTCGCACACAAGTTGACAGTTGACACTTGACAGCGCCAGGCTAATACGCAGAAAAGTGCAAACATAGATCCTGCGGAAAAATATCACCATGTACCGATATTGCACCGAGGGGTTGCCGTTTTGTAGCCGTCTTCTATATCCCTTACTATTTCAGGCGCTACCGAACCACTCGTAGACCCTTTTTATCCGGTTCTTCTACTAGTGTGTTTCCCAGCGACCAGGCGTGGGTAGCTGTCAGCTGCAATCAAGTGTAACAAGAGGATTGCAAACAGCATAATCAGAGTTGTGAAGAATTAACATATGACATAGGTAAACAAAAACAGCTTTATTTGCGCAGCTCGCTTGGACTCTACCTATTCTGCACATTTGATAGGAATTGTATGTCAAATGAGTCAACTATTAACACTACAGTAAGGAAACGTTAAACATTACGCTATTTAAGACAAAAAGGAATTGCTCCAACTAAAGGAATGTGTACGACATTTGCACTGATGAGCTAATGAGCAAATGGACGAAAATAGAATAATTAGGAAACGTTCTATCTTTAATAAAACATCAAATAAGAAAGCATATCCTTGCTTTTGGAAGTGGTATTTGAAGTAGAATGGCAATTAATTTAATTCTGTTGTATAAACACAGCACACAGCTTTGCATCGCGATACTATCCACACAAAAAAAAAAGCTGTTGATTGTAGCGCAGCAAAGGGTTACAAATGCAAACACTTCTTCTCAGTTTTGCAGAACTCTTGCTTGACTAAATAAATCCCGACCCTTTTCCGTGCTTTGCCACTGCAGACCCGAAGGTAAACATTAATCTTCTAATACACAAGAAAGATGCGATTTTTGTCCACACGGTCAGTTTTCGTGACGGACGCCCACTGTTTGTTTTGGTCTGGGATTTAAAGCAAACCCATAATTTGTATGCAAAAGATGACCCACGGCATTAGGGGAAAGGATCATATTTTCCTTCTTTTTTTTTTTTTTTTGCTAGTGCTGATGATGTTGCACTTTCCATTCATTGTGTAGAACATGCAAAAAAAAAAAGGGACATGAAATAAGAATTCCTTTAATTATTCAGGTAGAGAATGTCAGATCAAACCAACAATCGTTTCTAACTTTGCAAAGCAACTGTTCGTAGCTTGGGCTTATGAAATATTGTAAAAGAACTTCCTAACTAATGAAACAATGTTGAAAATAAAATCTCATTCTAATAGTTTCAGAAGATACCTAACTTCTTTCCTTTATTTGTTTGCTTGATTAGACCTGTTTCTAGCTGGATTGGTTTTATAATCCTCTTCGGTCGATCCAATAATATCTTTTCCATTCTGATCCATTAAGATTGTTTCCATTATCAACACGCCAAATGGTACACCAGCATACCAAGCCAAAAATAGGCCAGTTTTGTCGCAAGCGATTTGATCGTTCCATTTCAATTAACATCCACTTCCATAATCCGCTTAGTAATTTGAATACAAACTTAAAACCACTCTGTCGATTACTTCGGAAAAACTTTCGACCAAGGACATAAACATATGTGTGCAGTGTGTGCTTTCTGTTATCGTTGCATAGATTTATCGAATCAAAATGTTTTCCTTTAATTTACTCCATTTTTTTCCATTCCAACTTCAACGTGCTGGGTTGAAGAGAAAGATTGGATAAAATGAAAATGAAAATTGTTTCACTCGTACAACGCCTTACAATTTCGTGCTATACTTAGATTTGGGATCGATTGCGGTACATATTGTGTTTCGTTTAATTTATTTATTTTTTTAATGTGGCAAACATTTGATTAACAATAAACTAATATAAAAAAACTAGGGCGGTTCTGTGGTTGAGACGACAGCAGTGCCAGTTTTCACACGACATGACCGGGGTTCAACTGACTGACTGACTGTCTGACCAAGCAGATGGTATGAATAATTCGCATAAGCCAATTCGATGGCGGGCATGGATTACATTTTACATCCCGATTAAAACAATCCATAATACGTAAAATGATAATTTAACATAAAAATGCTCACCAATGTAAACGGTTACAGTAACATTAAACTTTATTTAAACGGTGAATTATATGCATTTGCTTAGAAAAAGTTTGCTTAGTTTGCAAATCGAAAAACATTGCTACAAAAATTAAAATCAAAACAAGTTTTATTAAATCTATTCACGCGCTGAAAACATTTAGATTTATGATCAATGCCTTGTGCCATTTTGCTACCGTGTGATTTTCAAGTGGCAATCCATTTTCATAAACGAATAGAAAGTCATACTTTTGCGTATGTACCAACAGGTACTTTTTTTTTTATTCAGAAAAAACGGCCGGGCCGTATTGCTTACAACAACTTAAAAATAAGATACTCCTTTCATCTTTGCTGGGAGACATTTCCTTCTCCGAGCCGTGAAGGGGCACCATATCCCGGGTGTGCTCGGTTGACCAACAGGTCCTTACCAACAGGTACTTATCAAATATAAATTCAGACACCTCGACATCGAAAGTATGACTTTGTGGGCGGTTTTGACGATGTAGGAATAAATATTCGCAATTTTGTTTCCTTTTTTAGAAACGGCCTGGCCGTATTGCTGACTGATTAATACTACGTGAGTGAGAATACTCAGTCCTCACAACGGGAGGACGGTCCGGATGGGATTTAAACCCGGTCGTGCCGTTTGGAGACCGGTGCCCATGTCGCCTACATCACCGGGATTCGCACCCAGATTCGCAATTGATATGTTCTAGGCCTACATCTTTCTAGGCCTACAACTAAGCAATTTAATCATGAACGTTTTGAAAATGTCCCATCTAATGTTTAAAATTGGTAACTTAATAAAATGTTCAGTTTAAAAATTTTCAAGTGTTTTAGTTCATGTTTAAATCAACCAAAGACTACGTGCTTAATTTTCAACAATTTAATGTATTATTATTATAAAAATTTAATCAAAATCAACCGACTACAAACTGACAGAACTTGACTGTTATACGTCTCAAAAGCGGGAAGAACTTTTAGCTCTAAAGGCGTTTTACTCAATAATTTACCATTTTCTATCCAGAAAAACGATTTCGAACAATTTACATATCTATAAATAACAAACTAGAATTCGAAGCTGATTTACATCTGACGACTAATCAACTTAAAAATGGTTTAAGACAGCGTTCAACGTTCAATGTTTGCTTTCTTGTGTTCAGGTGTAGGTCCCTTAGTCTTGTTAGTTAATTTTCTGTATGTTTTATTTTGTTATGTAGGCAATTTCTGCCGCATGACAAATTATATTAATAATCATAAGTTATATTAATTATATTAATAATCATCAGTTAAAATCAAAACCTTCTACTGCTCTTCTAAACTATCAACTTACACTGCTAGACATACCAGAGGAAATTACATTATAAACGATATAAATGTTTTGAAAAAGTTTGGTGAAATTCACGTTGAAATTGGTGTATTTAGCAGAGAGAAGGATAAGCTTACCAAGAGAGATGTTTGTTAGTTGACGTGCTGTGAGAAAGATCTCAGGAGGGTCCGCTGGTGCGAGCAGAAATGTTTGGTGCAAACCAGCATGGAGCCACCACTGGCAGTAGCAAATATAATTGTGGTTCATGATAGAGTTGTAAGACAGCCTAAGAAACTGCAAAACTTGTTTAAGAATTGCATTGATATTTGTGAAATGAAACTATTGATTGTTGTGTGGATAAATTGGAGATATACCAACACCTAAAAAGGCCTAGATAAATAATCCTAATACAAAAATTTAGCTCAAATCTCATCCGAACCGTTCCTCCTTAGTAAGCCGTAGTAAGTCTAATAAGCAATTCGTTGCCTGGCGTGACCTAGTATATCGTTAGGCCATAAAGAAAATGTTTTGTTTTGTTGCTTATCACTTCTTAATTAGCTGTAATCTAGGTTATATTTTTCCGACTTAACTAGAATTTACCTAGTTATACGCTTCGAGAGCGTAACTAGTAATTTTTTTCTTGCAACAAACAAAATTCTACGTGTACAAATCCTAAAACAGCGAAAGAGTCTTCACAAAATATTGTCTGTTTGTGTTTTGGTCATTGATCTCGCCCTTCAACGTATACAAGACTACACTACTATGCCTCTGCAAACAATCGCACAGGCACCAGGCATGCAGGAAAGTTTACCTCCAAATTGGCTACTAGAAAACATTCGCAAATAGAATTGTGTTCATGGGATGAAAATTGTGAAATTTCAATTAGCGGGCCAGATAAAGCCAAATATTTGAACTGATGTTCAGTTTTTCGTTCCGGCTGTGCTCCGGCCTTAGCCCACGTGCTCGTACTTGCATAGTACCGTAACCGTAACGAGCAACAATCTATCCATCCCTTCAGTGGCTCTGCAGGAACCGCCGTGTTATCGCCTTTCCCAGGAGGACGAATTCACCCAAAGCTGCGTCAGTAGCAGAGCAGCCGAGAAGGATGCTCGGTAAACAGAGCGTAGACGTAAGAACTCATCACATCACGCAAGGTTCACCTCGACAGATTTTGCTGGTGCTTTGCTAGAATGCTAATGATGTTCACGTGGCCCAGCGGTGCCGGTTCGACCGAAGCGATATCGACTAATTCATTCGCATGGGGCGCGTTGCGTTAACTAAAAACAAATATGCACAGTACAAAATTGTTCTATCGATTCTAAGTGAGTGAATATTTAATGTGCATGCATCCTTGTTCTATCTCAAGGAGGAATAATCGAGAATATCATACTCATATCACTCACTCACACAATTTTATGTATGATTGCACAGACATGTATTTAATAACAATAAAAAAATCGTAATTTCTTGATACTATCCTTTAGATAAACATAAAAATAGATGTAAATAAAAAATTAAATGATTGTTAATTTTGACTATGGTATGATAGTTACAATTATTGTATGATCGGCGTAGTTGATTTGCATTATAATTTAATTTTTGTTAGCAAGAATGCCACACCATTGTTGTTGAATAAAATACAATTGTACCCTTAAAAACTTAATATTGTTAATATTGTTGATGATCAGATCATTGCTATTGGCGACAGGTGGTAATGTAAAATCATCAATCGAAGAGTAACATCTCAAAAAATTATCAATCCCTACTAATTCGTGAATTTCTGCTTGTCCATAGCACAGCAACACTACAACAAACAAATGTACTGGAAACCTTCATGTTCATAAACTCAACCACACAGTGTGTGGTCTATTGGCCGAAAGGTGTCAAATTTCAATAAAGCCATCAACATGATCATCATCAACACTGCTTGGCACATCTCTGCCCAAATCTTGATTGTGTATCGTTAACTCGCACGAGCCTCTATCCCTAGACACGGGACAGCGAACGAGGCATAACAACATCAGCATCAACCGACGATAGCTCATCGCTGTGCGCAGCGAACGGCAAAGGTGATTATCGTTTCCTAATGGGAGAATAAAAGATTGCCCGATTCCCCAGGGGGCCTTCGCCATTCGGTGAAGCAGCATCTATCCCTCGTTTCGAAACCGAAGCATCTCGGAAGCATGATGGAAGCAAATGAAATATCCGTGGAGCTCAAACCATTTCGTTCAGCTTGATAGCGTTGGAAAAAGGACCCCGAAGTGATAGACGCAATGCTGGATGTTGCAAAACTTATGGCAGTGGCGGCATTGGCCACCACTACAGCCGCTGCAAGAGGCTAACATAATACGGAGCCGCTGTGAACACAAACCCAGCGGGAGACTCTTCTATTGATTGGCTAAGCGGCACACCGAGCGATGTAGGGAGGTATGGTACAGATTAAAAAAATATTTAGAAAAAGTACGTATAAAGGAACTGCACCCACTAATGTGAATAATAACATAACCGAGCAATGTTGTGCTCTTTATTTATACGCTATAAATTGATTCCTCCCGATTGGCTGAAAATAAAGACTTAATCTCTTAAATAGAACCACTGGAGTCGACCGGACAAAACGATCGATGCAATAGTGAATAATGCTTCTGTGTTTTCTATCCAGCAGGGCGCTTCTTTTGCGCTTTTCAGATGGGCGTTAATAAAATCAAATCCCCTGGCACGGCAGGGTGCATCCCTGGTTATGCCACATGCAGTCCCATCATGGTCCTCTACCAAAACATGAGTACTGCGGCGATACAATGATCTTATCCCAGCGAGATTCCTATCCTACATCGATTTCACTGCGGCCAAAGGGGCGTGAGTGTTTCAGGAACTGTGAAACACCATCATTCCATTTCAATTTGCGTCCCCAAGGGAAGCACTTTTAGCGATATACTAACGAAACATTACTTGGTGTTAGGCTTTATTTAGTTTCGATTGCAAATTGGTTGGGATTTCTGTCCTTTTTTGTCAGAGATTTATGAATAAATGAATTCGAATAATGAAATTAAATTATCTTTATGCTATGACTGATAAAGGCGTTAATAAAAAAATATAAAAAGTTTATAGAAAATTTGCTATCTTCGCTATACATACGGCTGTCCTTAATATACGATAATGTTGTGTGACACTCATACTTTTCAAAAGAAACTAGTTCCGTTCCGAAAAAAATTGGAACTTTCCCATCATTTCTTCACCGACACCGATACCGGGGGTCATTAAAATACAAGTGTATTACTGCTGTCTTACTGGTGTTTTATTGATACCACGGCATTCTGACAGACAGCACTCCACTACTACGGGGGATCGGCCTGAATGGGATTTTCATACCGTGCGAAAATTGACGCCTCTGTCGCTTCTACCCTAGAACAACGAAAAATCTAGGGATCAGCTTCTAACAAGACGAAGAAATCAAATGTATCTATAAGCTATATTGATTGGCCGACAAGATGCCATATTCATATTAGTTTAATTCGAACAGAAGGTCATGTTAGGTCATTTATAGGACATAAAAAATAAAATAATTATGGTTAGCTCACGCCTAGCTAACGCCTCACAAAATTATCATCGGATGCATCAGTTAATAATAATACATTTAAGGCATATTCGAGCTATTAGATGGTACCGGGCACCCTATCCGACCATATGCATGCATGCCTCGCCTTATTTGATCTTTATGCTATTTTTTATGTTGAAAATGATCTCAACGCATCTACTTGCCCCACACAAACCAGCGCTAACATCTAAATTTACTATGGATTGAACCATATGCAAAACTCTACAGTCGATATCCATTGGTAACGCGACATATGCAAACAATAGATAGGATGAGCAACTACACATCAAACGCATTTGCAGGATGGGATGAAAAAAAATCTTCAATCCCGACACCCATTCATACCTCGCGAAGAAGGCCTACTATGTTACAGCTCAGCAAACCCCTTTCTGTCCCTTTTAACAACTTCATCTGGCTCATTGGTGAGCTGCATCTATTATGCAAAGGGCTTGATAAATCTAGGTAAAGCCTAGGGTCATATGACAACGCGTAGCACAGAACTGGCAACAGAACGAGGCAACACTGTATCATAAAAGGGAGAGGAGCGCAATTATTACAACCCAGTTTTTCAAAGACAATTTAACTACAAAATAATTAACATGTTGCGAGTGAAAAAGGGTATTTTAAACTCAAATGAATTTAAAATAGGGCGTATAGGGTTTTTCAACTTTTCGTGGGATTTTTGAAAAGAATATTGAATTTTTCAATCACCTGATTTGAAATAACTGTAGGTTGTTACTATCAATGCTAAATCGTTATTTCTTTTAAAATGTTTTGCTACATACATCAACGATCAACATGTGAAGAAAATTTACAAATTTACTCTGTTAAAATTTTTACTTTTAACAGAGTTATTTCTAAAAAAAATTAATTCATTTTTTCACTGAAATTATGATTTTAAAAATTATATTCTTATTCTTTAATACGAGAATAAATATGCACACATCATATAGATTATTTCTCGCCCTTGTTTCATTAAACGTTTATATTGCAAATTATGATGCATGATCGTTTTATGAGATAGTTTCATTTTATAAATCATAATCATGTTTTACGTATGCCATTTTGCAGTTATTTTATGTTTAAAAAACGAACCAAGCACTGAAAACACTCTACAACACAGGGGACACCCACAAACACAAATCATTACTGAGTTGCTTAAATATTTTACACATCATCTCAATTTCGTTCCATTGTTGAGCTGCACATTAAACATGTATTTTTAACCAAGCTGTCGATGAGATGTCCATTAGCTCACGAATGCACAACCACCATTTCGTTCAGCAGCGTTCTAGCGCGAAAAGTATTTTATGCATTTTATCGAAAAGAAAAGAAGAAAGGCTAAAAAAGAATTCACAATATTCTCATCCATTACCAATACACGGCGGCGCCTCCTGGTTCGAGGGCTTGTGTATGTTAACACATGTTTTCAACGCTTCACGCTTTAATGGTATGGTATGGAGAGCACATAATACACCTTCCTTTTATCTCCCTACGCTCGTACCAGCAAACATCATTTCACAAGCAGCATAAATTGAACGTGATGAAAGGGCAGTTTCCTTTGCCCACCGACCTTCGCGATCGACGATCGCATAAAACTGTCAGCTGGTTCCGTAAAGTAACCGTAACTGATTGAGAAAATTGATTTGAAAAGCGCTGATGCACCTCCATCAGTCATTAAATTGAGGCTCCCCCTTTTTTTATTGATCAGTAGTAAAACTGAAACAAGTCTTACAGAATGAAGTGTTCTTAATTTTTTAAATATCAAAGTAGAGTATTTTATTACGATATTATTTTTTTTTTAAATGTTATACATCCTTGACAGATACTGACAATAAATCGTTGGGTAAACGATAAAGGATGTAAACTATAAACTACAAAAGCCAGGAATGGCAAGCAAAAGATTGTTGTAATTCCAACCAAAAAAAAATATTCTAGAATCTCTCTTCAAACGATAAAAATATGCTACTAATTAGCTGCAAGAAACAATCAATTATAAATTATTTATCACTTACACGGTCAGGCAGTTTGTCAACAAACAAACATCAATCAAAACTGCCTGCTACACAAACATCAAGTACAAATCCAAACAATAAATTCATATTGACAAGTAACATGGGAAAACGAAACTCGAATGGATCGTGAATTTCAACGCACAACACCAATACCAGTCAATTCCTGTAGTAAATAATGCCACAGCAAGGAATGTATAACGCGAAATCCATGTAACGTACGGCTGTTAGCATCAGTTATGAATGAGTTCGCTCTAGCAACACTAGCAACAATGTCTCCTTATCTTACTTACCTCAAAAGATCTGGCAGCCGTTCCGCAACCTTCGGATGGGTCACTTGCTTCGTCGAAGGACTTGTAGGTAAAAGAGCGACGGTACAAGCCAGTATAAGCTCTGTAGACAGCTCCACCGGAAAAAGGCAATTCTTTTCTTCTGGCGTCTGTTTTAAAAATAAAAATAAAAGAAATATATTTTGCTTAACTTCTGAGATATTTTTTTGTGATCTGTTCTTTTTTTTATATTATACTAAAACTATCCAATAGCATTTATTGATCGGAAATATGTCAAACATTAGAAGAATTTAAAATTACTTTACAACAAAGCAAATACAAAAACGAAACTACTTACCTTAAGTGAAATTAGCAAAGCATTTAGTAGCACCAATACAGAACCTCCCAATACAGCGTGACGAGAAATTTGGGGACACAGTGTGCATGCATTTCGATACAATTGCACCGAAAGAACTACAGCCCTGCAAACATACAAAAAAATCATCACATTATTTATGGTATTGTACGGTATAAGCTCCTGTAGGCTTTTCGCTACAAGGCATAGCAAAAATACTCACTTTTTTGACACATCCGTACCAGGAGTTAGCCCATTTTCTATTACGGTTGCAATCGTACTTAAACCATCCAACAGCCACAATGACTGAAAATCGGACACCTCTGCTTTAGCTATCAACCGTAAAAGTTGACCGATCGGCCGTTCTACACCCAGCACACCGCTACCGCCTTTTGCGATAGTGCTTAACAAACGAGGCACCTGGCTCTGTTTGCGTATCGACGGAGCCAAAGGATTAAGTTCGTTAAGATATTCTTCTGCCATCGTTGCCAACTTTTGACGCAACTTTTTCACTCGTTTCTTGTTAATTTTGGGCAATAAGTTCGATCCACTGTCGTGCACACTATCTTTTTCGCTTATACTGGAATTTTCTTCGTCCTGCTCATCATTTCTCAGTTCGTCCGCGCTGCGACTAGGGATGGTCGCTAGCTCAACTGCTCGTTGACGAATTTGTTCAATGTTTTCTTCATGTCGGCGGGCCGACTCCTGTTGCTTCTGAATGATCTTTCTTTGCAATTCTTCTGCCGTTGCCAGCTTCTGTTGTTGCAGTGCCAGCAAACGCTCCTCCCGGTCACGTGCCTTCTCACGTGCCAATGCTTGGCGCTGCCGTTCTTTCTGTTCCTGCATTTTTCCTACCCGCTTCTCACGCTCACGACGATTTTCACTCATCTGCTGCAGCTTCTTTTGACGCTCCTGTTCGATCTCCTGCCGACGTCGCTCGACTGCCGCTTCTTTCGCTGCTTTTTCCTCCGCCCGTTTCTGTCGCTCCGTTTCTAGGTCCTGCAACCGCACTTCTTGCTCCTTGCAGGATTCCAGGAAATCGAGTCGCTTGTTTTGCGCCTCTAGGTTTTTAATAAACGCAATCTCCCTCAGCTTTTCCTCCTCGTCGTGTGCCTTTTTAATTTTATCCTTTAGATACTGCGTCCGATTTTCAGCCGCCCTTTGCAGTCTTTCCTCCATCCGAAGCCGTTTCTTTTCTATCAAACAATGTTTGGCAGCTTTCACATCTTCCACGCGTGCTAGTAAATGCTGAATTTTTAGTGCCTTTTCTTTCTGCAAAGCTTGCCGCTTTTCCAACGCTCGCGCTTGTTTGGCTTGATACTTTTTCAACGTTTCGTGCAATGAGCGCCTCCGGGAGGGGCTTGACAGCTTGGCGTGCAACTGCTGAGCACGACCAGGATGGCGTGCGACGATAGCCTTGAGTGTGTCGAGCGTTCGGGCTCGGTCAATCCAATTCATGCCCGCTAGCACGTGTTCGTAGCGCGCTTCCAGTGTGATTTCTTCATCGTTCTCGCCACCCATAGCCGTACAATCATTTGAACGCTCCGTACCACTTTCAACGGTAGTATCTGTGTCCTCGAAGTCTATAATCGCCTCACAATCGGTCTCATCGGTTTCAGTGTCGAAGTCAATTTCTGTAATTACATCAACATTACATCAACAACCATATTATGCATTTCAACAAACCCAGACATTCGGCGAATAAAATTAACTCACCTGTATTTTCCAGTTCCCGTATTTGAGCTTCTAAGCTTTCCTGCTCCTCTAACAGCTTCCGCTGGTCTTCATCACTTTCCATATCATCACGTTCCTGTTCTTCTTGATCATCACTGGTACACTGACTATTGGTAATATCGACATAATGAGGGACAGCTTTCTTCGCGCCATACATCAACTCGGCAGATTCGCCGAAACAACTCGCATACAAGCTGTCGATAGCTGTAGTATTTATGTTCGTCTGAATATTCATATCAACCATGTTTAGATGGCCAAGACTATCTCCATCCGAAATAGCTGAATCTAAACATTGCGCACTGAAACGAACGTTATCATTCACCGGCTGGACATCATCATTCGGCACAGGCTCTTGTAGATCGGAGTTTTTGGATTTTAATTTTTCACTACGTAAAAACTCTTTGTGTAATGTTTTCAACTTTAACCCAGTTAAATCGGATTTTTGCCTCGAAACAGATACACGACTCGTAGACACCATTAGCTGTTGTGTTTTGGTTCCCGCGCTTGTCGTTTGGGGAGAGTTTGGTTTTTGATGCTGAGTCGTGGCAGGTGGTTTCACAATTTTCGAAGACGTATAAGTCGAAAGTGCCGACGGTCCATTGCACCTCGACGATACAGTGCCGCCCCTAGTTGGTAAGGCAGGTTTGGATGACTTTTCCATCGCACGCTTTGATGACCGTTGCGTATGATTGATTTCATTGCCCAGTTCGTTTATTTTCGCGTTTTGTTTTGGGGTCTGTGAATCGGGTTTTTCCACCTCTGTGATGTCATTATTGGCGTTTTCATCCAACAGTGCCAGCGTAGGTAAGCTTGCATAACCGGTGGGCTGATTGAATCGAGTCGCCCAAAGCAAACTAGATCGACGTTTCGTTTTAACCGTATACCAACCATCGTTATTGGTCGTATCGTTCGATGGTAAAGATTTTGGTTCCGAGCGACGATCACTACCTTTCGCTGGGGCCGGTAATGCTGGCTTCACTGTATGGCCACTAGCAATCGAATTCCGTGAACCTAACCGATCAGTGGAAGCTTTTAACGTTGAGCTAGAACTATAAACGTCTTCTTTCGATCGGTTCGCTTCGAACGAAAGTTTCGTCGCTGAGCGTCCCTTTAAATCGTCCCGTGCCTTGTTTGTAAAAGCAAAAGCGCGATTCATTCGGCCGTTACACGTAACTTCTATCATCGTTTTTGAGCGAACTGCTAGTTTTGATGCAATCCCTGCCGACGCATTACTTCCCGGCTGCGTTCTCGACACTGAGCAAGGCTTCAAAGCATAGGGTTGTTTGATACCGTTTTTATTCCTTGCCAAGGAATTGTTCGACAATATGCTGGACACTGTGGCACTTTTGACTGGCAAATTTGCAGCTATTTTAGCGCTTGATTGGGACATACTGGTAACCGTGGCCGATTTGCGAACCAATCCCGTTTGGACCGGTGGACGAACGACGTTCCCGCGAGCTGCAACTGTTTTCGGTACCGTGAACGTTTTCGCGTGCGATCCCACACGCTGTGAAGTTGGTTTCAGTGCTGCAGACATGTTTACTACGGAAACATTCTTTGACGAGCCTCTGGATCCAACCTGCTCGCTTTTTGGATCGCCAGTGAGACTCTGCTTTTTTTCGTCCACAACGACATCGTTGGTCACATTACCCTCTATTGGTGGATTTTTCCCCTCTTCGGCCTCACCCACAGCCGTTCCATTGCAATGTTGTTTGTCATATTTCTCCAAATACTCTGCCAGTGTAAGGTTTTCATCTTCCAAATTGGTTTGGGTGTACTGATCGAGCTTGAGCACGTACGTTTCGATACCTCCGTTGTCGTAAACTGTAGTGACTGTTTCTTCAGACGGTCCCGAAGTTTCCTTCGTTTCGTGGCGGGATAGTTTTGTTGTGCTTCCTTTTTTACTGAGACTCTCTGTAGATGAATGAGGTTTCTTCGGGGAACTTATCCGTCCCGATTCTTCCGCCACAGGACAGGGACTGTTTTTGCCAGAAAAGCTTGGACTAGATTTGCCTGACATTCCTGGACTCGAGAGTTGCTTGCGGACTCCTGTTTATGGGACAATGAAAGTGAAGTTATTAGAAGATCGAAAAAAAAACAAACAGGTATTTTATTCCCGAGATGCAGGGGTTTCGATACTAATTCTAGACCACTGTATCAGGCTCACAACAGAAGAGCTTTATCGAAAGCCTTGCTATAGAAACACTCTGTTTACTTACTCGGAACGGGATTACTTTTGCGCACTTCCCAAGCCAACGAATGGGGGCGTTGCGGTAACGGAGTAGCCTCATAATCCCAGGACACTTTAAACCATTCGGCAAGAGCTTTGAAATCTCTAATGTAATTTTCCAGCACCAAAATTGCTTCCTTACATGATGATAAATTCTCGTAGCATTCGACCGTTAGATAAATTTCATTAACCTAAAATGGGAGACCGATACTTAGTTGCTAATGCTATAAAACTACACATAATAACCCGAAGCATACCGATCGCTCTAAGTTGCCGAACAAAAAAGCCCAGTACCGTGCCTGTAGTTCAGACTTTTTATCACGTCCTGTTGAGGCACTTCGCACACGGGGTCCCGATTTGGTTAATGATTTTTGGCGTTGCGACACATGTGACTGTAAACAGCGTGGTCTTACGCCAATCGGAGGTCTCTTTGGGGGACTTCCTGTGGGAAAGATAACCAACATAATTTAACAAACTGGTCCTCCATCTAATAACTGCATCAAGATTGTGGTGGGAAATGTTATTCGAAAAATTTGCCCACAATCAGAAAGCCTTTACTTACTCAGAGATTCACCACCATCCGACAGGTGGTAAAAGTTTTTCGCCTCCTTGCCTTCCTGATTGAAGTACTTTCGATTATCCATTCAGCCGTAAGGAGAGTTTCCTTCATTCCTTAAACTAGCTAATCTGCATTAGTTAAGACAAGACAGATAGTAAGCTTGTATAATTCAATATGTACAATATCGACAAACAAAGAACCCTTCAGAACACGCGAACAAGACCAAATTTGGTAATATCCTCTGTTTTTGCACAGCTGTGTGCGATGAAAACATTTTCACTCCTATAATTCACTGTGCATAAATGCACCCGTCATACGTTATGGCATGTGCAGCAACCACATACGTTACCTTGGAAAAGCAGCACATAAAATACCATGTAGGAAATTGGGAAAACTTTGGATTTTACACAACACAACAAAGATCACACTTTGATGAGTTTCTTTCGTGTGGGAAGCCAAGGTAACAAAAACACAACAACAACGAATGACAATGGAAAACTGGTGGACATTGCGATTGACTTTAACGTGAAAACGTTTCATCATTATAGAAGACAATTACTTTTGCTCACCTTTTCGCGCACGCACGATACGAAATCAATCCATAACTTGCTACCAAACTACTCGGGCGGTTTCACGTAGTGCTTCAGTTATGATATATTTTTGCAATATTTTATTCTAATCACTGTACAAAATTTTGAAACCAAAAACTACCGCTTTAAAATTTGGTACTTGGGCTAACATGGGCAACTTGAACTGTCAGTTTTCAAGTCCAACGAATTTTGTTGTGTTTTGTGTGTAATAGGTGTTTTTGTTGTTTACTTCGTCTAGTGCTGTAGAATCATTTTCATTAAATATGGCAGAAACAAAGTATTCGTGTCACATTTCCAACCTCAAGGAATTAAAAGATAAAATGAGCACAATGTATAAGAGTAAGTTTATAGTTTTGTTCTTTAGTACGTCTGAATAACCTCAAACCAATTCA
Source organism: Anopheles maculipalpis (assembly GCF_943734695.1). Classification (NCBI taxonomy): domain Eukaryota; kingdom Metazoa; phylum Arthropoda; class Insecta; order Diptera; family Culicidae; genus Anopheles; species Anopheles maculipalpis. The sequence continues at coordinate 45,420,275 of NC_064872.1, read as the reverse complement.
TCTGCAGTACAATCCGATGAGCAGCAGCAGGAAATACCTTCGCAGTGGGAAACAATTTACTGTAATGTAAAAAGTGTGATTGACCAACTTAAAATACATAACCTGAAAGCTCAAGGTTTGCAGCACACCGAACCGTGGTCCGAAAAGGATATGGTAAATTTAATAAAGATCCTTGAGCTGACCTACACTTGCTTGAAGGATTGCGGTTACATCAACCAGTTCACAGAGGTTCACGATGAAATGAGCAAGGCGAGCAGTACCACAGCCCAGCAGCCTACATTTGGTGAACAAATGGCCAAACTCAAGCAACAGATTGATCTTGTATCGTTCGAAGTAACTAAGCTAAGGAAAGTGAAAGAGGCTCTCGATAACATCTACTCTAATTATAATATGGAACTCGCTGTATCATCAAGTGAGCAGAATAATGAAGAAGAAGCAGATGATGTTTTTAATTGATATCTGCAGGCCGAGTCTCGAATTAAACCTAATCAATAAATAAATACATTAAAATGTTATCGCTTCCAACGAAAGCTACCTTCACTTTAGATAGATTTCTAGGCCCATAATATTATCGAAGTATAAGGTACGGTTTAGAATTAACTCAGGAATCAATGATCTACTGCAACTAAGGACTAGATGTAAACATTCCAACTAGAATTCAAAAAACCGCTCGTTGTATGAAGCCTTGGTCAAATGAAACGGCCTTCTTGACAATGCACATAACCAAGATGCATATAGACTGTGTGAGACGTTTTGTCGGAGAAATTGGCACTGATGTACGACCAATGAATCTTCATCCGCTATTTACAAAATCTTTGCAAAAACGCCAAATAACGCACTACTAAGGCAAATCTGTATTGAAAACCCCATCTCCTTCTTCTTGGCCTAACGACCTCTAAGGTCATGTCAGCCATCGAAATGGCTTACTGGATTGCCGAAAACACATAGTTGGTTAGTCAGTCCTCACTACGGGGGGACGGTCCGAATGGGATATGAACCCCGGTCCTGCCGTTTGAAGACCGGCGCCACTGTCGCCTAAACCACCGGGCCGCCTCATTGAAAAACCCTTAGTAGTGGTTATTAAGGTAATTTTGTCAATAGGGTTCGAAACAAACAGATCCAAATGAAACAACAAATTTGACGCTCTTTCCTGGTTGTGGTGCAATTTTTTTTATTATTTTCCGATTTGTTGGATATTATTAACTATTATTATCTGGAATGTCTTATTATCAGCCTTAAGCATTTACGCAATTTTACATTAAATAATGCTTTTCTCTGGGTTTGGTGTAAAACAGTTTTTTCGATTTTTTGGCTATTATCAACCATACTACTGTACTTTATGATGAAATAAACTTTTTGATTTTTTCTTGATTGTTTCGGTTTCAAACCAGCAAGAACAGCGAAACAGTCAAAGAAGTTCATTTCGGTCTTTTTCGGTTGTGTGCGGCCCCGGCCCAAAATAGTCTGAATAGCGTTACACTCTCGGGTCGGAACGCGGCGTTACCCACATGTATCGCTTTGGCTTGTTTCCGTATGTGCGGCCGTGATCATAAAGTATCAAGTAACGATCGAAATTCATATACGTCACTGCTTTGATATTTTCTGTGTAAATTTGCGCTTTTTATTAATCTTAAGCGTTTGTTTTATTGTTTTTTTTTGGTTTTAAAAGCTTCAAACACTCATCATACAAATGCTACAAACGGACGATTAAATGACTTAAATTAAAACCAAACCTAAAAAAGCGTTCAGCTACAACTGACGCACAGCACTTCAGACAGTCGAAATTTGTTACTTGGGAAATATTGCGTTCCGTCTCGCACTCTGCCGCGGTGGCCAACAATTTCTAAAAGTAAGTGCAGCCGTGAGAAAAATCAGAAGGTTTCCCTGTTTTGATATGTTTTAAGCAAAATACCACACGCTCGTGCTTTGTTTCATGTGCTCCTTCATCATTACTTCCCCGCGGCACAGTGATACAGTTTCCAAGCGCTGAAAGCTGGAGATTACCGTTTCCGATGTTTCGAGTGAAAATAGAAAAGAGAAACGGCCAATGTCACCCAATCGTTTGAGGTGGCACAAGTGTAACACACCTCCCAGCCGATGATACGGGCAAACGGTGCTTATATCCCCCAATTATAGTGTAATGACTAGCGCGGGTGTCTTATCGTGAGGAGACGCACAGCAAAGCCTACATTCCGCCACACCGAGCGCGGGGCCACATTCCTTTGCGTAACTGTTCTTGAACGTGGAGTGCCGCCTGTCTGGTGCATGAAGGTCTCCAGTCTCCCGATAGAATTACCACCGACCGTCGTGCCTCTCCGCTGAGATAGCGCTACCCGTCTCCGATCCTTTTGCGGAGCAGAGTGTTCTATCAAGAAGCCAAACAAAACAAAAATAAAAAGGAACACACATATAACCGAAAATGACATCATCAGCAGAACTAGAAACCTTGCGGTCCGAAATCGAGCGCCTAACACGGGAGCTGGATCAGGTGAGCAGTGAGAATATCCAATCGGCCAAGTATGGACTTGGGCTGCTAGAAGAAAAACAAAACCTGCAAGTGAAATGTGAAGAGCTGGAATCGCTGTACGAGAACACCAAACATGAACTCGACATTACACAAGAGGTAAGTTTTGCATATGCACCGCGTGCGTGACAGGTATGTGCGATGCAAATCAAAAAAAAAGCGCATCTTGCGGCATGGAGGTGTCGCTCGCGGTCAAAGTAACACCAGCTGCACATAGGCTAACCATATACAACGCGGTAATCGAAAAGCCAACTACTACTGCGACTGCCAGGCCAATCTCTCACTCTCTCTCGCGCTGTGTACAATTATCACAATCTAATGATTCACCGTACACATTTTGGTCTCATTTCGTTTTATTTCATTTCACATCCCCATGACAGCGGCGAAATGGGTGAAATTTTTCTCTCGTGTTTTCACGGCTGCCTGCAGTTAGTAGGGTAAGGAGAAAAGAGCTGTAGGGGATTGCTTTCTGTTATTGTACCGATTTAACTTCCGACAATCGGTACCATTTCATTTGAAATGCAATCAAAATTGCAATCGGCAAATTGATGCAGCACAACCGTAGTATTATGATGCGCCTTTTTGGTAGGTTCAAAATGGAACCGGTTGAGCCCATATTCTCGATCATTCGCATGCAGCAGGAGATGATAAATGCATAGATGTGGCACACATTTGTGGGGACAGACACTTTCCCACACTAACGAGACCCTTCAACCGAATCGCGTGTCTGTATTCTTGAACGGATTCCCAATTAGGAGATAAGTGGTGCTTATGGGTACGATTCTGCTCTTGGAGCAATTGATCAATTTCATAACTGCAGACAAATGGGGGATAGTAGTTGTGCAAATAATTGTTTTCATTTGCCCAGTTCCGTTTTCCAACCAACGGTCCGGTCGCGTGGTCATGCCGACTCACAACAACTCCCACGGATTTTACCTCACAAGAAAGTGGTGTACGGAATACGCCTGTTACCTGTTCGATGGAAATTCATAGTAAATCAAAGCGAAAACGAAAAATACGCGTGTAAGATGTATGTGTAACGCGATACGGTTGAATAGCTCTCTTTTTCTCCTTTTGTAGTGGTTTTCCCGTCGAATTTCCCTTCAATTTTTCCTTTTGCCATTGCATGCGCCGATAGATCATGATGAGCTGATAAAAGCACCACGTCGTCGTTGGGCCCATTTTTCTATTGCCGGTCCATTTTCTCTGCTGCAATATCCAAAACGTCGACTTTGGGCGTCATTACATAGCCTAGCCAGCGGAATCATTTTGAAGGTCAATAATGGGTTCCGCGCATTGAAATAATTTAACACGGATACGAGGTTTGTCTGTTCGCGCCGAGGTCTGGCTGGTACTTGAATAAACAGATTTTGTTTACATCATTTACACGTAATAGTTGTTGCGGATGTTGATCCATTCGAAGGCAAAGTGGCCTAGCGAATGAAAAGCAACAATTGTTAATCCGTGTTAGTGGGTATTGAAACAGTTTGTCACTCTTTTTTTCATTTTTTCGATTGTATTGATCGTAATGATGAAAATAGCCCCCCCCCCCCCCCCCCCCTCTTCTTAAAATAAGGACTCAAAATGCTTCTACCATCAAACATCCTTTCATGTCATCCACAATGAATATTTTATGAATGACTAAATAAAGTATGAATGACACAAAACCATACAAAACAAAAAACATCTATTATAATGCGCTAGTATTTGTTTCCGTTGTAGGCTTTACAAAAGTTTCAAAAAACCCAACAAGTCACCACGAAAACAGGCATCGAACAGGAAGATGCATTGCTCAACGAATCGGCGGCGATGGAAACATCCCTCAACATGCAGATCGTGGAGCTGGAGAACGAAACCAAACAGCTGCGTCACGAGCTAGACCGTGTCACGAGCGAACGGGACCGTATGCTGCAGGAAAATGCCGAAATCGGTCGCGACAAGTCTGGCACAGATGCGGAACGTGCACGGCTGAAAGCTGAGCTGAAGGATATGAAATATCGCGAAGCCCGTATGCTGGCCGATTATTCGGAACTGGAGGAGGAAAACATTTCGCTCCAGAAGCAAGTGTCCAGTTTGCGCAGCTCTCAGGTATGAGAAGTCAAATGTCTACTCTGTGTTAAGAATTTAGATTCCATTACTAATCATACCTGTTTGCTTCTCAGGTGGAATTTGAAGGCGCAAAGCACGAAATACGACGACTCACGGAGGAAATTCAGCTGCTAAATTCACAGGTGGAAGAATTGGCTAGTCTTAAGAAAATAGCTGAAAAACAGATGGAAGATGCCTTGACTGCACTGCAAGTAAGTGTGTCACGCTCGATTCTTACACCCAAACACGTCCCCTCAATGTTCCATTTTTTTTTTTCGTTTTTTCGTAAAGGTTGAACGGGAGAATAAATACGCTTTGAAGAAAGAGCTTGATGCACATATCAACCGTGAATCGATGTACAATATAAGTAATCTGGCATATAGTATACGTAGCATGGAAGAAAATGCCCTGAACAGCAGTGACTGCGAAGATGAGATCCCTGCATTGAGGTGCGTTACTTGTGGATTTTTTGTTACTTAAGAAATAATTTTAAAATTAACTCATTATGACTTTCTGAATGGTGAAACGCGCAGAGATTCTACCCTGAAACGATTAGAAGCTACGCTCGAGGCCGAAACAGCAGACCTTAAATCACCCGACGGTACTAAGGGTGACCTGTTCTCCGAGATCCACCTGAACGAGCTTAAGAAGCTCGAGAAACAGCTGGAAACGATGGAAACGGAGAAGCTCTGCCTGACCGCCAACCTGCGTGATGCGCAACAGAATCTGGATAAAAGCCAGAACGATTTGCAAAACTTTATGGCAAAGTTAATGTTGCTAGCAGCGCACGTCGACGCACTACACACGCTCAAAAAGCAAATCCAAATCGAGGAAAACATCACTGGTAAGTGGTTTTTTGTTGTTATGTCTATACAAAAAAGAAACCAATTTTTCATTGTATGCTACAGTATCTGCTGCAAAGGATAAGGACGTGAATGATAAGTTGAACGAAGCCATCATGCAGTACTCGAGTTGGTTTACACTAAGTTCAAAGGAAATAGATACGCTCAAGGCTGACCTGGCAGAACTTCAGAAGGGTTTGAACTGTTCCGACGCAATGACCGTATTGCGTAACGAAATAACGAATCTAAAGAACAAGGTAAGGTTAAATTAAGCATCTGCTCAATTTTCTCAATCTAAAACGTCCTGGAGAATGTTTGTAACATTGTCCGCCTTTTAGCTGCTGTCGGTGGAGCAAAAATCGCTGGATTTGCACAGTGACATTCAAGTGCTTACAACACTATCGCAAACTGCCGGCCAGAGTTTGAACACGACACGAACCAACTTGGTTGCATTGAGCGACGATCTGGCACAACTCTATCATCTTGTATGCACCGTTAACGGGGAAACTCCAAATCGTGTACTGCTGGACCACAAGAACGATGACTTAAGGTAATGGAGACTAAGGGTTTAAGGTTTGGCAAAGGCACCACCACCCGACTTACATTATGTTGTGTATTTGTAGCTTCGAGAACGATTCATTGACTGCGATTCAGTCGCAGTTGAAATCGGACATTCTTACCTCGAAGCCGCACGTTTTCGAAGACCTGCAAGCACTGAGCGATGCGGTCGAAATTCGCAAATATGTTGATACCGTAAGCGACCAGATACGGTACCTTAAAACGGCCGTCGAGCATACAATCGAGCTGAACAAGGATAAGGTGGTGACCGACTCATCCGTCACGTCCTCCGGCGATGCAAAGGAGGCGAAGGAAGAGATCGCCGATCTGCACGAACAGATCATCAAGCTGCGCAGCCTACTGTCGACGAAGCGGGAACAGATTGCAACGCTGCGAACTGTGCTCAAGTCAAACAAGAACACCGCCGAAGTTGCACTGACGAATCTGAAATCGAAGTACGAAAACGAGAAACTGGTCGTGAGCGATACTATGTCCAAGCTTCGAAACGAGCTCCGCATTTTGAAGGAAGATGCGGCAACATTCTCAAGTAAGCTACTGCAACTGAGGTTGGGCACGTTGAGTTCCGAGTTGAAACATTCGTTTTCTGTTTCTTTATCTACTTTACACAGGTCTTCGTGCTATGTTTGCTGCCCGTTGTGAAGAGTACGTCACACAGGTTGACGAATTGACGCATCAGCTTGCGGCGGCTGAGGAGGAGAAGAAAACGCTTAACCAGCTACTCCGGCTGGCGGTACAGCAGAAGCTAGGTTTGACCCAAAAGCTCGAGGAGCTTGAGATGGATCGGTAATAATTGTTACGATTTGCAGAGAGTATTCTCAATGATTACAATATTAATGGTATCATTTGAATGTGTTTTTGCAGTGAAATGCGCCATGTGCGCCGTCCAACAGCTTCACAGCGCGGGGGTGGTGGTGGTGGAGGCGGAGGCGGCGGCAAGTCGGCCTTCTCTCGCGGCCAGCCGGCACGGAACAGCCTTCAGAATCCGAACAGCAACAGCAATAGTAACAATCCGAACCAAGCTTTCTTCTAACATAAGGTGAGCGTACAACGTAAAATTTTGGCTTTCCTTTACACACTTCTTAAGCTGTAAAGCGGAAAAACACACGCGGGTGAGAGTTAGTTGTAGTTTTAGGAAATCACTACCGTGGAGGGGATGAGAATTGCAACCAAATATTATCCATCAGGCATATGTGAATCTTTCATCGATCTCCAGGGTTATAATTTGGTTGTGTCTTGTTTTACGCTCTTTTTCGTAAACACAAAACGTTCAGAAAACACACAGAGCTATGACCAGGTGGTCCGTCCCACCAATGAATCAAATTAAAAAGCAAAACAAAAGTCACGTAGTTTTGCGTTTCGGTAGCGAACGCACCTAACGACCACGAGTAGTAGTAGCTGTATAACAAAGAGAAAAGCATATTTCCATCCATTAAAGAAACGAACGAGAATTGAACCGTATTTGCAATATACAAACTCGATGTAACAAGGACTGATCAGCAACGGCGGGTTGGGTCAGGAGTATAAGGCAGCACAGTGCGTCCAGTAAACCTGTGGAAATGTCCGAAGGACACGAACGAACGCGCTTTAAGATATATTTATTCGCACCGAGTGTGGCAGCTGCAATAGCGTAACTAAACAGGACACAGGATGAACGCGTTGACTGATTGATATGAAGGCAAGTTTTTCGTTTATTATATTAACCATTCATTATTAGAGAATGCTAATCAACATACGGTTCAACATTTTATGTTGAACACGGTGTCAGTGGTTGTGGTACGAATATTGGTGAACTGTCTAGCAGCAGCAGCTACATCCGTTTGTGGCTGCAAAATTTATTTCAAAAATAATAGATAGACTTTATTTATCAATTCTTCGGCAGACGAGCAGATGCGATGATGCCGTTACAAAATTGTTATGAAATAGTTTACTGCACAGACGGCAGGGCATGATTGCCGAAGGTAACGAAAAGTTCTAATCTGGAACGGATGTACTCACGTGACACACAAACTTAACGTAAGGGACCTTTTGTTCATCTGTTGTGTTGTTGTTGGGGTGGCATGAAAAACACACGACGAAATATCTGGACCAACATTTTTTATGGCAAGTTCTACCACGTTCCTGACGGCGACGAATCGATACGCATCGTAGTGTTTTATCCCGCCTTTACTTATCCGATGCAGCTGTAAAGCAGAGGGTCGAAAGTGAGGATGAGTAGCATGTTTCACTGTGCTGTATAAATTGATTTCAACAGGACAACAATAATCTCTCAAGATTATTTGAAACCGCTGCTGTTTATTGCATTTTATTCGACAGCATTGGTTCCACTCTTTTAGAGAATGGTCGATTTCACTAACTAAATTGAAATAAGCAGTGAAAACGTAGTAGAAAAATCCCAGCAATAGGAATTTGGTCCATCGTCCTCACATCCTAGTGACTTCATTTTATAGTCTTTTAGGTCTTCCTTTAATTGTTAGAACGATATGCGCCATTGCCGTCGGGCGTTTGAAGCATTATAATCGGTAGTGTGTTAAAAACATTAGGCATTCTTCACAAAGAAAAACAAAAAAGAGAACTACTGAAATTATCTGCCAAGTATCCGATCTCTCATCGATACAGCGTTACTAGAAACTATCTGTCCATCATAGTACAGGTTAGGTTTTCGAAATTGTGATTTTTGTCAGTTATGATATGCAACATATTCTCAGACATAAATAGAACAAAATTTAAATAGTGACAAATGTTAGGAGACCGAATTGAATAGAGTCAAAATTTAAAGCAAAGAAAAATATAGACGTCCCATCAATGTAGCGCAGCGAATGCGTGTCTTCATTGAAACAAAACAAAAAAAAAAGAAAAACACATCTTCTATTCGTCCAAAATTAATTAGTAGAACGTTATATCCTCTAACCAATCAATCCATTTGCCAATATTTTTGAGAAGAAACAGGTTATGTGAATAATAAAGATATTATAACAACAAACACTACAAGGTAATTTGATGTAGCAGTTGTTTTTGTTGACTTGTTCAACCTAACCATGGAAGGAACAATAACAAACAACACAACACACACACATTTGTGTGTCCATGAATTGCACTGGCAGAAAGAACATCGCAGTCGAAAGTCGCAGGTGTGCTAGTGATTCCTGTAGAAATCTCCAATAATGAGGTGTAAAACAAATCTATGATTAAACATACATTGTAAAAGTCTACCCGAGCCATATATTTATTGTAAAATAGTGGAAAGCAAACGAATCAACTGAAACTCTATCTTTGAGCGGAGGGTGCAACAGCCACAACACGTACCGGTCGCAGAGTAAAATTTAAGATTTAAGATATTTGGAAAATCCAAGTGTTGAAACAAAAAATTGGTCAATATGACTAACGTTAGTGGCAAATGAAGCAAAAAGAGGTTAATGTTCAAATTATTGTGCAATAGCAAAAACACTAAACTGGTAAAAGCAAAATCGTACCGATATTTCGTAGCAATTAAATTAGCAGCAGAGAAGTAGGAAAAGGAGATACGAATGAAACGGTATCAACTACGAAATTAATAATAATTAATCACCGTCCCTTTTTTGAAATGATGTGAGATTTAAGAAGATCGAAGGTTCGAAAGCGTGTAATAATTAACCATACGAGATGTGTGGTACGAAGATATCGGTGTCGGAAAACATTTTTTTGTACTTACCCTAGTACACGGATATCAAATAGAGAAATCACACCATGGAGTAGATAATTATTTAGAGATTTCATTTGCGTAAAGCAAATGAAAAAGGATGGAGAGTGGAAATTTGTTTGTGGATATCTCGTGTATTGTGCATAAGTGTGTTTCCCCTTTTTATATTACAATTATACAATGAATTTTGAAACCATATGCAACACGTTTATGAGTTATATTAGCACAAAGGAAACAATCGAAACCAATAACGAGCATCGTGATTTTGTTGAATGCTGATTTGTGAGTGCTTATTTGCTTGTTAATCCAATTGAAGAAGCTTTCTATAATGTTTTGTTATAACTTTTAACTCGATTCTACAACCAAAAGGACACACATATTGTTAGCTGATATACGTTGGATACGTTTCAGTTTCGTCTCATTTTGTTACAGTGATATTGCAGAATGAATACGAATAAAAGACATCCAAATTCAAGTAATAGCTTATGGAATCTGGTAACCTAGTAGGTTTGAATAATTTATGCAGTACAGAGAAAAGTGTAATAGTTACATGTTTTCAAACTTGCAATGTAGACCTTAGATAATACAAAACACAGCTAGCAACAGAATACAGTAATCATGGGACGCATATTACCGACACACAAAAAAGCATAGGAAAGATGTAGTGCGCAAAATACTAGTATGCAACAGGTTGATATATAGATTTTTTTGTTTTGCCAATCTAATCCATTTCGTTCCAATATGAGTTGTATTTTCACAAGTACTGAATCACAGGAAAATGGGGATGTGTACAAGTGTGTACCCATCCTCTCTTCCGCATCCGTAGACGTAAGATTATCTCCAAAATTGTAACTGCATAGTGGTAGTGTCGGTTTAATTAGTACAGTTTAGTAGGTGTAGTGATAAATTGTAAGTGATTCACCAGACAACAACAATCGTATTCCTTCCTAGCGTAGTGAAATTTATACGTACCACACTAACCATTGCTCGTTCTTCTTTTATGTCGCAAAAAACCAAACATAAGCTCCCAAACATCGTAACAAAAAAATTAAGAAAAGGGAGATCAACTGTGCAAACTAACAAGCGCAAGTCTATAGTAATCCAAAAATGTTCATGTTGTGTCTATTCTGTGGTTAAGTTCGAGTAATGTTTTGTTTCTGTTCGACAAATAGCAAACCATTAAACTGGTAAACATGGTAAACCGTGTAACGGGTGTTTTATTATGCTTTTGTTTGTTGAAATTACGATTATTGTTTAAGTTTAAAAGCGCAATCATTTATTCTAACGACCTAAAGCTAAAGGAGCACATCTGATCTCATCATGCATAGATAAGAACAGGCTTTTCAGGAACGTGGTTTTCAACATAAGACTGATAAGCCCTTACACAGTGTTCGACAAACTGCTCTGAACAAAGCGTTACCCTACTAGAAAAGGAGGTTCATCAACTTGTTACTGAGGTATGGAATAGCGAATCGATGCCTTGTGTATTGGAATCTCGGCATCTTCTATCCCATATACAAGAAGGCAACAACTACAGGGGTATTACGGTGTTAAATACCGCCTACAAAATAATCTCCCTAATCCTTCAGGATAAGTTTGTCCCATTCGTTGAACAGATAGTTGGAAACTATCAAAGAGAATTCCAAAACGGAAAATCTACCACTGACCAGATCTTCACCATGCGGCAAAGCTTGGAGAAGATGGCTGAAAAGCAGTTGAACACGTACCATCTCTTCATAGATTTCAAGGCCACATATGATAGCATAGCCAGGGAAAAACTCTACGAGGCCATGAGCTCTTTTGGAATCCCGGTCAAACTAATCAGGCTTGTTAGAATGACCATTACCAACGTCATATGTCAGGTGAAGGTGGATGGAAAACTCTCAGGGTCCTTTGCTACCACCAAAGGCCTGTGTCAGGGAGATTGGCTTGTCTGTCTCCTATTCAACTTGGCGCTAGAGTGGGCCATGCGTGACTCGGAGGTGGAGACTTCGGGAACCATCTTCTATAAGTCAACCCAGATCCGCGGCTCTCCCAGGTAGCAGAGGCATACCAATAAAGGCATACCATACGCGCAGGCGGCAGAAAATCTCGGGTTGCAAATTAAAGAGGCAAAGGCCGAATTGATGGTGGCACCATCTGCGTCCCTACTAAGAAATCCGGAACTACGTGGGGGTGATGTACGGATAGGTGACCGCAAATTGGAAGTCCTCCAAAACTTCACCTATCTCGGATCAAAAGTCAGCACCAAAAACAGCATAGAGACGGAGTTGCGCGCTAGAATGCTGGCGGTAAGCCGGTCTTTCTACAGCCTGAGGAAACATCTCACATCAAAAAACCTGTCGCGATGGTCGAAACTGGGACTGTATCGTACCTTTATAGTCCCAGTACTCACATACGCCTCTGAGACATGGACCCTGTCCAAAACAGACGAAACCCTCTTAGCTGCGTTCGAGAGGAAGATGCTCAGAAGAATCGTTGGCCCCGTATGTGTGAAAGGACAATGGAGGAGCCACTACAACGACGAGCTGTACGAACTGTATGACGACCTCGCCGTCGTGCAGCGAATTAGGCTCGCCAGGCTCCGATGGGCTGGTCATGTTATACGCATGGCACCGGACGACCCAGCTCAGAGAGTCCTTTTAGGCCCTTTTAGGACAAAGAAGGCGTGGTAGGCCCAGATTGAGGTGGGAGGATGACGTGGAATCATCCACCATCTAGGCCGGGATAACGGATTGGCGGACGACGGTGCGGGACGGTGCGGGAGCGGTTCTGAACTCTGCTGCGGCAGACCAAGACCGCAAAGCGGTTGTAGCGCCTGATAAGTAAGTAAGTAACAACCGTTACCCTGGTGGATCTTCATCGTCGTTGAAGTTTATCCATTTGGTTGAATCAAGAATTTTACCTGTTTACAATCATCCTCCCTTTTTATTTCTTTCCTGATCATAATAACATGAATGCATTATGCATTACGATGCATAAGCATTTAGTTTAAACTCATCGATGGCAGGCTATACACGTTTATTGGTACACCTTTTCAATCCTAATGCTATTTCTTGCTCTTATCGCACTTTCGGTACGTTATTTTGATGCAAAAAGTGTGAATTACAAACACCTACTTTATTTTCACCGCTTGGTAGTATTTATTATTGTATGTTTGGCTCATTTCCCGCCACACATTTGTCATGATTGCTCATTCAGTGTCAGTGTCGAAATTTTGTTAAAATTCTTTAGAAAACCGAACTAGAACACGTACACGATGAACATCAATAGATAGGCAGTGAGCATGGCACAGAAAAAGATGCGATCAAGTGCCTGCACCACATCCTGCCACTTGACATCACTCTCCTCATTCCCGCTACAAGTCATATCATAATCCTGCTGGTGTTCCTGGCCCTCTACCGCTGGTGTATTAGGTTGCACATGAGTATCGTCCCAATCGTTGGCCAATTTTCCATCCATACCTGTTCCGTTAAGATATCCGATGGACAGGAATGATGCAAGGGGTCGATTTTTACGCAAAAACCCAATGACCTGTGCAACTGCCCGTGGACAGGTGGTAAATCGCTTCCTGGTGCTAATCTGGCCCCGAACAAAGTATGTCCAGCCGCATGCAATGGCACCGAAAGCAAACGTTCCTAGCAACAAATGGGCCAGCGAAATGACTGGTTTCATTTTCACTATTCCGTACCAATAGAGAATGACGAGGAACATGCTTTGCATCACGGTTCCTAGAACGACCGCGATCGTTCGTGCGCTGGAATTTATGTTGAACCAGAGACTGAACAGATTCAGCAAGCAGAATACTAGTACCGGGTGAAGAAAAAAGTCGTACATTCAATTAATAACGCCCCCGAATGCTATGAAAATACACACTAAAGTTGCACTTACTGACGATCAGTACAAGAAACACCACGAGATGTGAACCAATCAATCGCTCGATTACAATATCCATGCGAAACTCCGGGCTCATCGTGCTATTAACGGTGGCCATCTGGAACGAGGTAATTTTGTACGGCAGCAGAGGATAACTCGGGTACGAGAGACGTCGTTGAAAGTGGAATAGCGACAATTGATTGGTATCGTACTCGACGGAATAAATTCGCAACGTACAAATCTTCGTATCGAACGCCCAGTATCGTGGCTCCGTGTAACAGTCAACCTTGAAGGTGCACAATACCGTATAGATAACTTCCCCATCGTAGCTCAGATGGCACTTGACACGGGAGCACTGTTTGGTGCTTTGGATACGTGGCGATCTGCAACGATACCAATCAACAAATGCGGATAGAACTTTACTTGGAGCGTTGTGAATGAGATACGCTTTGAAAAGTGCATCATACTTTTGAAACGATTTAGCTGCAAACGTTGGAGTCCAGAGATCCTGCTCGGCCACGTTAATCGTTTCTATATTGCCACTAGTCCGTTTGTTCCAGTGTAGAAACGCGTCGTACCATTGCTGCAAATCGTTCAATACCGTTTCATCAAGACCATGTCACTCAAAGCGATTAATTTAAAATGTATACAGCGTGAACATACCATCAACAGTTCTAGAGTTATTTCCAGTTTTGAGTCATCATTACGAACCTTCGAAAGAATTTAAATTTGAGTAACGTAAAACCGTCACATTGATGACAATCCAAACTAAGAGGTGCACTTTACATACTTTTTCAACATTAATCACTTCCGCACCAATGTACATAGCGAGACGATCTTGCTGATATTTTACTGGCCGGTAGCGTGGGTTGTAGCTGGTTCCACAAAAAAGCGCACTCTTCAATGCAGCTTCTGTGCTATTAATTTCCATTTGATCTACGCAAAGGAATGGTTTTGGAACACCTGCAAAATGCTCGATTTAAGTGTTGCACCAACCGCGAATATGTTTCGTTTGATGCTCACTCACCAGCCGCTATCACCATTATTAATCCGGTTAATAGCAGCACTGTTGTACTAACCATACTGATCGGTTTCAACATTGTCCAGCCAAAACAATGCTCCTCTACGTATGACAAACCTTATTCACCATTCACTATCAACTGGACTAGATGTCGAATGCAGTTGCCGACCGTTGCAGTTCACGCCCGGCTAAGCGCACTGTAGATCTTCGTTGAGAGAAACTGCACCATCAATCAGCACATTATTAGAATTAGTCAGCTGGATGTTGTGTTGGATAATGTAAGAGCGCACTGGCAGAAATACAGCGACTGATAAATGCATCATAAACGCACGGAACGTTCCGCATGCTGCGGATAACGGACGGTATGGGGTAGACAGGTGGTGTGTCGTGATCCCGTGATCTAGGATGGATACGGGGATAGCTGCGTTACGTCATACTACCATGCGTATAATCATCGTAAATTGGAGCGGAGACAGCTGCTTAGAAAGATGAGCATTGCAATTCCACTTATGCACGAAAGGGCAAGCTTAAGCTGCGCAGATACGTATAGACGTTTGGAAGAAAAAAAAGGTTCCTTCCATTTTTAGGGGCTGAATGAAATAAAGCAACTGGCCGCGGCCGCGCTCCTAAACTCTTCAGGTTACGAATGGATTAGTGTTGGGAGAAGCGAATCTCCCAATTCTTACAAGGATTCGAATTTTCGAATTCGAATCCGTGTTTCGTTATCCATCTGCATACCATATTTCATTTCAATCAGACTAGAATAGTAAAAATAAGCAATCTTAAATGATTTGATTAAATTCTCTATCTACTCGGCAAATCAATTTTGGTAAGACTTAGTTTCCCGTCAACGGCGTATAACAAAAATGCTTCCAACGGTGCAGTATACGCGATTAAATACCGTAGCTCAAAGATAGAAAATCCAATAAAAAAATTATTATTCTAACTCAGTCCTCCTTATTGAATCCTTAAAGAATCCCAATCGAATCCATATAGAATCCCAATTGAATCAAATCCTTCAATTAGGATACAATCCGATTCGAATGTTCCAAGGAATTGAATCTTCCGAATCCCGAATCTGCTAACACTAGAATTGATATGGTGTCATACGAAGCGCGGGGCTAGACAACGACATCCGTGGCATGATTCTCTACCTGTCTCTTCAATTTTTTGGCTTCGCGGATGACATTGACATCGTTGGCAAGACGACAGCGAAGGTGTGTGAGCCGTACACCCGACTGAAACGTGAAGCAGCAAGAATTGGATTGATGATCAATGCGACGAAGACGAAATACCTGCTTGCCGGAGGCTCTGATCGTGATAGTCGACGGCGACAACCTCGAGGTGGTAGAGGAGTTCTGCTATCTTGGGACTGTCGTAACTTAGGATAACGATGTCAGCAGCGAAATCCGGAGTCGCATTGTCCAAGGGAATCGTGCCTACTACGGCCTTCACCGTCTGCTGAAATCCAGAAGACTTCGAGACTGCACGAAATGTGAGCTATATCACACACTGATTGGCCCGGTGGTCCTATATGGCCACGAGTCTTGAACCATCCAAGCGGAGGATGCAAACGCTCTTGGTATGTTTGAGCGTCGCATCCTCCGGACCATCTTTGGCGGTTTGTTCGAGCATCGAATGTGAAGAAGAAGGATGAACCACGAGCTTGCTGAGCTATACGGAGAACCGTACATCCTGACGGTAGCAAAGACCGGCAGCATACGATGGCTGGAGCATGTTATGAAGGTGCCGGACTCATGCCCCGCCAAGAAGGTATTCGTCAGCGACCCAGAGTTCGGCGCGAGACGTCAGGGAGCACAGCGAGTTCGTTGGCTAGATCAGGTAAAGGGTGACCTGTCGGAGATTAGGTGCCTACACGGATGGGAAGCTGCAGCCAGGGATCGAGTTTCCTGGAAATCTATAGTTGGCCGGGCCATGTTATGATGACGTGTTTTTTTAAAAGAGCAGGCCAACATGAGTGAATTGACTCTTTTTGATAAAAATAAACGATTAATAAATCAAAGGACAATTTTTGCTCCGTTTTAATCGGCACATTTTATTAAACTCACACACAACATTGTACAGTACACGTGTAACAAAACAGCCAATATATGCAAAAATGTTAGTTTTATACCAGACGAAAAACACCAGTCACAAATTAATACTTTTCTACAGCTAGTTCATCCACACTTTCGCTAGCAATACATATCAAACTAATTTTGCTACCATTTCTAAACATTTGCTACGCTATAACATCCTATACATCAGTTTTTATAACAACGTTAGCAGTATATTGCTTGTATAAAATTGCAATACACTATTGATTTTCACCTACATTTAAGGTTTTTTTTTTGGTAATCTGACGGTGGTTAGGGAAATGTTTTGCAGCAATTTTTTTGCACCGTGCTACGACACGTTCCGTACTGCAATACGCAACTCGATAGTAGTTATATGATAGTCCTATGTATTCACCTTACAATATCTTTGATGTGCTCTAAATTGATTGTTTCTCCATAACAGATTCATGACTAGTGTGAAATTTAGGGAGAAAACTACATTGACCGCAACTACTGCTAATCATGCTCTGTGACGGTCACGATACCATTCGGTTAATTTAAATTTGTCCAAACGACGTGTAGCACAAACGTGGCTCCAGCTGAATACAGCTTCAGACTAGAGAAGGCAACGTGCAGTCGAGGGAAATTTGACGATGATGGAAACACACAACAGCGAACCCGTTTAATGAGCTAAAGACGAAAGTTTGGGTTCCGTAGACGACCAAACAGCTGATGCGGAACGTAAACATTTTTCCGGAATGTAGCGCGATTGGTACCAGAGGATCAGATTCAACACTATCGACCACGCGCGTAGCGGTGTAATGATGAACGCAAGCAATCCGTAAGAGTTCCAAAATATTGCTGCCAATAACACCTCCACGGTCATAATAAGAATAAATGCAGAATTTTTCCACAACGCCATCATCCAACCGTAGTTCTTTTCCCCGGAACGACGGTAAAAGCTGAGGAAAGGGGAAAGAATGAAACAATGTTAACTGTCCGTTCGTTCCGGTCAGGCTTTATCATCCAACTACTGCATGTTCTTACCGTCGTACAACGTTGTTCGCAAATATGATTGTCAGCGGCAGCTGGCAGAGCATCAGTTGAAAGAACCCGTACAAATAAGTGAGTGTTCCCGGCAGGAAGGCATTGTTCACAAAAATACCCCACACAAATACTACACCCATATGGCCATCAATCACCTCCCCGATGGACCATGGTCCACAGGTTAGGTACAGACAGTATCCCACAATCGGAAACATCAAACGATCTACGGTCGATAGAATCCACATCTTTCGTATCCAGCCTCCGCAGCATAATGTCCGCAGGCGGGGTCTGGTTAGCGTACCTCCTGTAACAAAAAAAAAATCAATGTCTTTTGGCGTTCTTTTTTGGACTCTCTATTCTATACGTACTTCGCACGAGTGTATGCCATATTCGAAACACACACAACGGTACCAGATAAATGATCAGCGCTACGCTGAAGAACGTTTGGAAAACTTTGTTCGTGTCGTACATCAGGACCAGCTTTGCTAGGAAATCAAACTGTAACCGTGAACCGTCCAACGTGAACTGTTGCTCAACCATGCGGCTCCTTCCATCCGCGTCCAGCACGTAGATCAAAAGCTTGTGAAGTCCTCGCTTGTAGCGACTCGGTTCCCAGGGCACCACGAACAGTTGATGACTGGCCCGTTTACAATCTTGCCAACCAGCCCCATTGATTTTAGCCTGACATTCTACAATTTTTGCAGGCGAAAATATAAGCATCCGTATGTGAGTAGATTCCTTGATCGACTGCAGATCCTCCTTGCCGGGAATGTTGAATAAAGCATCCTTCGGATTTGTTACCAGCACCACCGGCCACTGGTTGTGGTGAACGTCGACGAACGAGAACAGCCCATGATCGAACGCTGCCAAACGATAGCGCCGGTTGCGCATCCAATCGCCAAGCTCCAGCTCGAGAAATCCTTCCTTCTGTAGCGTGTACATCCGTGGTACCGCTCCGCCGAGTGTGTGAAAATGGCCGGAAAGATACGCATAAGCTTCCCGGTAGCGGCCGATAAGATTGCGAATTCCACCCGTCCCCAAACCCGGCGTAAGAATGCACGACGTAGGATAGTGTCCAAACCAAATGGTGTAATTGGTTTCCAGCTCACGAGACCGTTCGGCAAGGTTTATCAAATGCTGCGTCTCGTTACGGGACAACATGCCGACGAAATTGAAGGGTCGCTTTGGTCCCGGATCCAAACACGCGTCGACCGCAATGAATGTGTACCGTTCGCCTCCCGCCACCACCTGCTG
Organism: Anopheles maculipalpis; assembly: GCF_943734695.1. Lineage (NCBI taxonomy): Eukaryota > Metazoa > Arthropoda > Insecta > Diptera > Culicidae > Anopheles > Anopheles maculipalpis. The sequence goes on along the minus strand of NC_064872.1, from coordinate 45,401,311 downwards.
CATGTAGGACCGGGTATGATATTTGCCCTGTGCCGAATAGTTTGTAAACAGATCCTGGCGTGTCATTAAAATTATCCCCTGTCCCCTGGCGGGGACATTAAAATTATCATGATTGCCCCTTATATCCAACCATATCGTCCGGTTCAACACATTAGTGTCCCGCAACACCTCGTGATACCAGCGCCATTCCTGTTCGTGCTGCTGGGAACCAAGAAAGTTGGACGTTTTGGCATCGGTAAGATCACCGGATGCCAGCACAACTGTTGGTGCAATAATGTCGATGGTACGATTGCAGAACTCGATCAGCTGTGGCACACGGGCCGGGTCCAGATACATACTTATATGTATATCGGAAACCTAAAAGAATTAAACGGTGTTGGAGATTTACGCGAGCGATTCAAAAGCCCCCCCCCCCTATCCTCCCTGTTGTACGTATACGTTGTATACCTGAAGGAACCACATCAAATGATTGTGCTGATCGTCCAACTTTAGCTGTGTCGGGTGTCGCTGCTGTCCATCGTTGGAAGCGGCATCGAGCCGGTTACTTAATTGCTTGTCGATTCCGATTAAATTCGCAAGGTTTGCCACAAATATCGAAAATACCACAATAAATACGATCAAAGCAAAGGCAACTGTAGTAAAACGCATCGTGTACACACAACTGTAAGCAATCCAACCCGTGTTTCGCTTCAGTAATTTGGCCGCGTAATCACAGCAAACCCTCGTATGCGGTGTATAATCTCCGGCTTCCACTACGCATCCGTCGATAAGTAAAAGACCATCACACCGGCCGTTCGAATCAAACTGTCACTACCTAGCTAAAGGGATGCTATAGACTGTACCGTGGTGCAGAGCAAAGGAAATTTTATCGAATTTCCAGCAAAAGCCTCTTATCACCACTCGATGGAAGGTGACGAGTTAACTTTTTTTCCTTCGGTCGTCGTTGTTATGAAAACAACAAGACTGACCTTGAGCAATGGATTTTTGACAGCTGTTGACGCCGGCGCACAAGTTACTGTTTACAAAATATTCTCCTCTCTCGGGCGGAAGTGATGGAAAAAAACGAGTCGGAAGCTATGGGACCAGCCAGCGCCAGCATCGGCGGAAGACCGTAATTGGTGCCAGGGCACAGCGAAATCACTGCGTCGTCAAAAGTCAAACCAGAAACACGCAGTTACCGTGAGCTGCCAAGCCTGACCAGCAGCAATAAGCACCTGAGTTCCTGACAAACTACACACACACAAACACGCAGACGGTGCAGGACATCAGAAGGCTTCGTAGCAAAATACAAACCCCTGAGAAAGGATGAGTAGTGATGAAGAAATCGGTGAATTGAAAGTTGTGTACGATTTCATTGCACAGGGCAAATTCAAGAAGGCGTTTGCCAGTGCCACGAAAGTTCTTGACCAGCGGTCGCCCCCATCACCGGAAGCGGAAGAGGAAGATCCGCTGCGAGAGTTGTTTCTGTTCGTCGTGACCAAGTATGCGGAGCAGCTCGAGCAGGAGGGTAAAATCGAACAAGTGTTTGAGATTATCGAGCAAGGATTGGAGTACTTTCCCGAGCATCCAGAGCTGCTGAACGAGACAGGAGTGCGATTGCAAAGGTAGGCGCTAACCCCCTCCCCTCTCCCTTGGCATTGCACGCCTTCAGCAGGTGGTGGTAGTATACGCGCGCACACAATACGCAGAGCGAGCGAGGTCAAGAGCGTTGTTTTATGTTGGTTTTATTTTCTTTTGCCATTGGCCACTCACACCTAACACTGCCTAATGAAGGACATATATCGCTACCTGGCCCGTTGCCTGCGGGCGAAAATAAAACCGAAACGCAAGATCAAGGAAATTGCCATACAGTTGTACTCGGTTGATAAAGGATTTAAGCGAGGCTTCCTGTGGGACATTGGATATTTGTCGATGGACGACGTTCGACATTTGCTTGACACGCTCAAGAAGGTCAAGCTGGTAGCAAGCTCACTAGTGGTGGTGCAAATCGGACGGGATTCGTTGGCCGATTTTGGTGTGTGCGATATGAATCGATGGTACGTGAGCCATGATGAGCGCCCTGTGATTATCGATGTGTCCGCAAGACACTCTGCTCCACGTACAGCTGACGAATGTGTGGTAGGGGTGCATAATGAATTGGTAGAATTGTTGGAAACTCGGCTTGAAGCGGCAGCTGAGCGTAGTCAGCGTGGCTCGCAAAGTACAGAACAACCGCCAACACAAATAGTACAGTGGCCGCTTGGTGAGGACATTTGCCGTACAAGCGCATACGGCCTGTTCATAGGTTATCCCGTAGTGTATTGGTACGAGACAGAAAGTGTATGTGAGAACTGTTTATCTTTGGTGCCGTTGGTAGTGTTTCAAGCGGGAATCAAACAGGATGGAGATGAAGCATTTGATCCGTTCGTTTCATTTAGTGTACCAGCAGTACTGTTGAACCAACCGGCAGTTAAAACTGCTATACTCTTGTGGCAAGAGTCTGTTGCAAAGAACAATTTGAAATGCGTTTCTTTCACTAAGATTTTTAATACTGTGATTATGTAACGTAATATAATCTGATTAGGATGCGATTATTTTCCCCACGTATGAATATGTACCACAAATGGTGTTTAAAAGTTTAAGGAGAAACGAATTTATTTTACGAATGCTTGAAGAAATCAGCACCGCAAGATGCCGGCATTTTTTTTTTATTCTAAATTCTAGATTAAGGACTAAATAGGATCGTCGACAGATTTAATAGTGTTACACGAAAACATATTAAGCAAACAGTGTGAGCAGCAGGATAGAACCGTTATCAAATCCCATCCGCAGGAATGACTAATAGAACGGACCAGGAAACAAAAAGAATGTCAAAAATAGCAACATATGACCACGGGACCATGTGGACCATTTCTGGTAAGAATCAAATAAAGTAATTGTATCTTGGAATAATCCTTTGCAATGGAAATGGAAGAAAAAAAACCTACAGAGAAAAGAAAATAGGAAAGAAATCAGCACGAGCTAAATCATAGGATTAACAGACGTATTCGTATTTAACGGGACAGTCCCGTTGGTTAAACCAAAAGTTGATGTCCCGTCGTATCAATTAAAATATCCAATGTGGAACCCACGTTCTTGTCCTTTCAATTTTTTTTTGAAATTTAATACTTCAGAATCTTACACGGTTCGTTTTACTTATTCGCTGCATCTATGCCTCCGTTCCAGGTATGGCCGGTCGTTGGAAGCGTCCATTTGTTTTGAGCGCGTACTGCTGCAGGATTCGCGTTATTTGAAGGCGTACCAAAATTTGCAAAACACCAAATGCGAACTCGTTGAACGATGGCACTTTCGCATGCTAAATGACGTTGTGCGCAATGCAGCATTTCGTGCCGCGATCGAAAGCCAGATCGCCGAAGGATACAACGAAGTGCTGGATATCGGGACCGGCACGGGACTGCTGTCGATGTACGCATTGCAATGCGAGGGCATCCGCAAGGCAGCAGCTTGCGATGGGTCGGAAATAATGGTGCAGATCGCACGGGACGTGTTCGGCGCAAATGGACTGAGCGATCGCATCTGTCTGTTTCAAAGCTATTCGCAGGATTTGAAAATTGGCGAACGCTTCTCGCTGATCGTTACCGAAACCCTCGATTCTGGTGCATTTGGCGAAGGAATTCTCGAAACATTAATTCACGCTAAACGCCATCTGCTACTGCCCGAAGGAAAGATCATACCGGCCAAGGTAACACTGTACGCGTCCGGATATCAATCACGCGCCTTAACAGCAAGCAATATTTTAATCAACGAAGCATTTATAGAGGATTTCTCATTACCCAGCAATTGTTTGCTGTCGAAGGAAGGCACAAAGTGTTACGATGCGGAAGACATTGGACGGATTCAGGCAAACGATGACTTTGAATTTGTGACCGACACCGTAGTATCGATGGTGGTCGATTTCAATGATTTGGACTGTTTGGTGCGTTTCCAGGATGGTACGGAAGTGGGTGAGGTAGAATTAACCTGCCTGGATGATGGTTTGCTGTTGGATGGTTTCGTGGTGTGGTTCGATCTGCAGCTGGATGAGCATCAAGCCATCAGTACCGACCCTACCACCAGCACCTGCTGGAATCAGGCTATCTTCCGACTTAACCAACGCCTTCCGGTTGCAAAGGATCAACGATTGAAGCTGACAATGTCCTGCAAGGACGGTGCACTTTCCATTGCGCACAACCTGAACTCGGTAGAGAACCAGATCAGTGTCCACGAGCATGTGCTGGAGTTTCTCAACGACAACGAGTATTACAGCAACCTCACGGAAGCTACCGAATCCCTCGACGATATGGAGAAGGTGCTCGATCTGTCGCTCTTTCCTTACGCAGGGTTGAAGCTGCTAAAGGAGGGAAAAGCACGAATGCTGTTCTGTCTTGACCAGGCGGAAGATTTGATCGAGTTTGTTGCAAATCAAAATGACATTCCGATGGGTAGCATCATGCTGGTCAACTCACTCCAGGAGATATTTCTACTAAATGACTATACGCTAGACCTGATTATTCTGCAGCCGGTGGACGTTTTCGGACAGATCAACAGTGAGCACTTCTGCCTTTATCAATCGCTGCTGGGCAAGCTGAAACCCATCGGTACGGTCGTCCCATCGTCGCTCGAGCTGCACGGTAGCGTAATTGAGTCCGATTGGATCGTTAAATGCAGCCGTGTAGAGAATCCAGAGCTGGAACAGTTTCAAATCGATAAGTATCTCGCTTCGCTGGAAACTGAAAATCATCTCGACCTGGGTCCATTTTCTTACCGCAATCTGTCTCCCACTGTTAAGCTAGCGGACATACAGTTCGATGGAAAACTGCACGAAACGGCACTGGAATTGGCACTGTCGGAACCCACCGAGGCATCGCGTGTGCATGCCATACTGTACCATTATCAAATCGGGTTCACACCTGACCGACCACTGCTCGGCACGGATCGAGCTCAATCCTTCGCTAAGCGATCTGCCTTCATCATTCCTAAATCTACATTCCACGGAACGTCCGGCGATGACGAATCTTCCTCTGAGAGCTCACAGATAGAGCAGCTGTACACTACCGTGCTTCAAAATCATGGAGTCATTAAATGTGATATTGCCTCCGTTAGCCAGTAATGAGAACAATGGGGTCTGTTAAAGCGACGGCTTGCATTTTACTACTAACAGTCCTTAACAATTCCTAGCCACGTGAGAAAAACCAATAACCTCTGATACTACCCACCCAATTGCAATCGATCGAAACGAGAGCCGTCGTCTATGTATCTATGGTGATGAGTTGAGATTAGAATGCTGAGATGGATTTTATTGTAGCAATCTTAGCTTTAGTAATGCAGTATTAGCAATCACGAGTAGATTCGAACACCGTAAGCATTCCCGTTGAAGCAAAAGCAATTGTAATCCATTCACACTGTGCGCATGGCGTATAACATAATGCTTGGAAAAATCTTTTACTTACCTTAGTGAGAGTAATCTTAGTAGTGAGTTTTAGTGAGAATCAGCCAATAATTTGTCAGTAGACAAGGCAAACTCATCACATCACACCCACCCTATGGGAAGGATTAGAAATAGGGATAGTATGGATGGTTAGCTGCAGTGGAATGTAAAAGCAATAACATAAACAGTAGAATTATATTCTCACCATTATTACCACATCTAGCACCATTTCAGCCAGTGAAAGGTATCTCATTCACAAAAATTTGTGATTGGATGTTTGCAAACCCACATATCAGCACTATCGTCGATGCGATATTGTGTTTCGATGCGCAATTGCTGTAGTTTCCATTAAATGTACTTATTTTATCAAAGCAATAAAGTAGGATCATTCCAATCAATGTCATACCGGTTGCAACTGATTTATTTACCAACGGGTTAATAGTTTGATGAGCAAATCACTTTTCAATATTATTCAACAAAACCACTATTTTCAATACTCAGCTTCGTAGAGTTCTAGGCAGGTTTTGAATTAGTAGGTAATTGTGACCATTTTATACATGACTTAGTTACTGACTAGTAAACTAGTAACTAGTAAACGTTTGTCCTAATACAAAAGCAGTTACATTTTGTCCGTTATATTTCTGTTGTATGTTACCTAGGGGGCCAACTACTCTCGAACTATTTTTCTTCTCTGGTCTGAAATGTCACCCATGACGCCGATGACAGATCGTATTCGTCCATCGGGCAGGGTGGCCAAACATTCTGATATTTTTAATTTTCATCGTTGCAGCAAAGTGTATAGAGAGAGCAAAATGTTTCGCTATAGTAGTGCCTTAATCGGGGGATTTACAAAAAAAAAGTTAATGAGTGCTCCCAGACAGCCCTAGATTGCAGTTGAGAAATGAAGGTGTGAAAAATTACAATCGATTTTGAACAAAACTGTCAGCACTGCTTGTGTCAAATTTCTCATTTGCAGGAAAGGCAATCTGCAGGTTAGAAATGGCGATATTTTGTGAATTTTTGTTTTATTTATTCAGTAACAGTTGTATCAGGCTAAAATAATTGTATTTTTTATGTTTTCTTCAGTCGAATTATGTTTATTTAATTGGTTGAAAAGAAAATAACCCAAATTCTGTTAATAATTATCACTGCGAAAAGTGACACAGGATCGTTTGTCATTTTTTGCACCTTCATGTTTCAGCTGCATTCTCGGGCTGTCTGGTCAATAGGATATCTAATCACACTATAAGCCAGTGTTCCCATTCAATTATAAAATAATAGCTGCTTTCTCAGTTGAAATAAGTTCCTTCAATGATAGTTTGACGCGTCAACAAGAAATTACAATGAACAATGTTATGGAGGAAGAAACTGTATTGGTTTCATAACTGTCTTTACATAAATCGTGGCTGTTCCATTTGACATCTGAGCGAGCGAAAGAACCCTGCCCTGGTCACACCTCATCATTACGTACCGTGCTTGAAACCACCTTCGCTGTATGCAGTTTGCCTCGCGCTTTGAGATGAAAGATATATTTTGTACCAGCGCGTTTTTGTATTTTTCTTTCCCTCGATACAAGCTGCAAGGTGCAGTGCAAAAACAATAGCGCCAAACGTTGCATAGAAAAAGGAGAATCGAATCAAAAACAGCTCGTAAACACACGCCATTTACCAGCGCCGCCGAATGAAGAGAACTGGAACGGCTTGGGAAGCAAAGAAGTCATACGTGCTTGCTGCTGCTGCTGCTGCTTCTCCGCTGAGACGGGACAAACGCAAGCTCGATATGTCGTGCTAGTGGTCAAATAATGAACGGTGAGTATGCTGTAGTAAGGGGAACTAGTTGCGTAGAAGCGGTATCGTAGTGTTCCGGCAGTGAGAGTAATGGAAGTATTGCATGGGAAAAGGAGTACAGCGGAAGCCTCTTCGGTTCGGTACGGTCAAACGGAAGGAAAGAAGAAAGGAAGAAGGAAACGTATGACAGGCAAGGTGTCGATGTTTTGTTGTTTGTGTTTGTGTGCCGTGTGTGAGTGTGTGTTATGTTCTCCGTTCTCCTTTCGGTGCTTGCTAATGAGCATCCTTAAAATGTGTACTTTTTCATGTATTTTTTTTTACAATGTTGAGGTTCGTTTGGAAGGTTTGGTCGTGTGTATGACCAAAGCGGTAAGTTATTGCTTCTTACAAAAATGTTTTATTAATCCACATCTATGATATGATTTAAACTCTGTGCCAGGATGTTGACCTTTACATTTGGATGAAAAGAGTATATTCCTAGAAAAGACTTTTAGATAACTTCTGTACATTATTCGTGCATTGCACGAGTGTGTTTATTCAGTGGAACGAAACATTGTGAATAGAGTGGCCAATTTATGCTCCCGTACATACCACACTTGTAGCAAGGAATCGTGCAATTATCGTCATACGTTAAAATGTGGTAACGTGTGTGTATGTGTGAGTAAACTGCATTCAGATGATACCTCCTGTCGCTCAAATGTTGTTATTCCCTAAATTTTTGAAATTTGAATAATGTGATAGTGTTTTGTATAGCAATTCAAAGTTTACAAGTGTTGTTTTCCACCTCGCTATGATTTTATTTTGACTACCTAATTGTCTATCCAGCCAGCCAGCCAGCCACCTAGCCGAATGTACTACTGTCAACCAACACATGCATACATCCGCACACATACTCGTACGAACGTATGCTGGAACGGCTTTCACTGTTCTATCGAGTATGGTTCAATTCTAACATTAAATGTAAATTGGTTTATTTATTTTTCAATTTTAGTTTTCAATCGAGTACTGCCTAGTATGAATCCTCAAGAGTTCGGTACTATGGTTTGGATGGGACAGCTCGCATCACCGCTTGATGAGAACTTAACAAACTATTACGGACCAGCGGTTACGAACGTTATGGAAGACATCACACAACAGACCCAAACTATGGTAGGCAAAATACCAATTTTTACCATCCTCTTGGTGTCCTCGTCCACATTAAGATCTAATGTGTGTATCTGTGTTTTCAAGTTTTGCTTGCGATTCCTTGCTTCTGCTAGACGCAGAAAACAATAAAAATAACATTGAGTTGTGGCTACCACATTGCGCATTTTGCTTTATCAATACCCAAGCAGTATTGTTTTCTGCTCAGTCCAAATACAAACAAATTGCAAGAATACTTACCTGTACTTCATGATCAGCTCTACCTCTATTTCACAAACATACACACACATACATAATCCATCCAACATAGCTATTGCTTCAGTTTGCAGTATTTTTTTAGTTTGTCATCTTGTCTAATTTGCATTTCTTTTTTCTTCTATTTTCCCCCCTTTTTATGCTTGTTTGGTTTTATCTTACGATTATGTTACACAAAATGGAACTGATGCACACCACCCGCGCCATCCTTCATCATTGTATTGTTGTTGTCACCGTTGTATCGAAATGTCTACCGAACGAACGAAATTGGTATACGAATGTACGCAAAATTGTTCTACCGGTTTATCAAACCACCCGCTCTCGCTATCGTACTGGCGGGATTGCTGAACCCAAAACTGATCAAAACCCGGCCAACAAATTCTTTGCCGCACGAACGCATATTCGTATACATACCCGTGAATCGTTTACCTGTTTTACATCCATACAATTATGCGTGTGTATCCTGATGTGAATGGTTGTTGACATTTGATAATTGTTCATTAATCGCTGTGCATGGATGTATACGCACGAATACGTGTGTCGGATTTCTGGATGTTCTGGCTTCCAAATCTCGATATTGGACTGGCGAGCAGGACATGAATCCGGCTGCAATCAGTTCGCTAATCAGTGAATACGGTGGACATTTAACGGCCATTCCTACGCCGTCCGGCTTGGCCACGGTGCCGAATGCTGCGGAAGCAATGGCACTGACTAATTCGGAATTGTTCAATATTCAGCAGCAGCAACAGCAGCAACAGGCTCAACACCATCAGCAACTACTGCAGCAACAGCTCGCACTGAGTGGTTATAGTTTTTTGGACCAAGCCGCTGCCCTGTCGGCCGCCAATAGTCTATCAGCGCATGGAGACGCAACGGCAGCGTCCGGTCTTGGGCCACCACCAACTTTGGCGAGTGTTGGGATGCGTCTCCTGGACGGAAGTGGAAAGCTTGCGGTCAACAATAGGGTACTGGCAGTGGCCGGTGCAGCAGCAGCAGCAGCAGCTGCAGCAGTAGCTACATCGTCCGCCTCCGACGAGGATGGAATCAACGAAGTGTTGGACGACCAAGGCGAAGACGAGGAGCAAAACTACGAGCAATATCAACAAATGATAAACAATGGTTTGGGAAACGATTACCTTGCCGTTCCCGGCCAGGACAATCTGCTGCCGTACAAGTATATGAGCGATCCCCATATGCTGCAGCACAATTTTCTCGACTACGACGTGATGGCGGATGCGTCGAACAGTAACAGCAGTAACAGCAACAGTCGATGTAGTCCCGGCGGAACAGATACGATGGACGTGGAACATCAAAGTACGGCATCGAACCAATCGGATTCGCGATTTCAGCAGCAACGCCAACAAGAAGCACTCGGCGGTAGTGACGTATCTTATCCTGGTACGATCTATAGCGGTACGATGCCGGTTGAACGACATCCCAGTAAAAAAATTAGACCCGTGAAGAGACCTGGCCTGGTACTAAAAACCCCAATTGCTTACAAAGGTGACATTGATCCGTCGGTGATTCCCATACAACGCGATGGCATGGGTAGGTTTTTTGTTTTGTTGTTATATTATGTTTTAAAATCATTTTAACCATTTTGTTGCCACCCATTTGTTTCATTTTTACTTGTGTTTTAAATTGTTTGTTTCATTGTGTTTTGGTAGTACTAATTTGTTTTCTTTGTTTGTCCACATACATTTCATTTTTACGCAAAACTTGGTGACACTTGTGCATGTTGAAACGATCGAAAGGAAATAGATTTCCCGTTTGGTTTTCATATGGGAACATTCTTGAAACTTTGGCTTGAAAAATGGAAAGTTTAGATTACATTTTAGTCCGAATAAAAGCTTCTCCCATTGCATATCAGGTGAAAACAAAAACAGTAAAACTGTTTGTTTGCATTGAAATAATTCCTAAGTTACTAAATCTATACTGTCTGTACGTTTACCGGTACGAAACTAATATACTAATGAATTTATTATTGCTTGTACGTTTTATAGCAATCTGTGAAAAATGCGGTGCCATCGGAGTAAAACATTCGTTCTATACCAAGCAGCGACGGTTTTGTAGTTTGGCATGTGCGCGCTCGTTCGAATCACTTCGCGTGTACAGTACACCGTTGCACCGTGCACCTGGAAACAAAGTGTCTGCCTCGGCAAACGACGACAGCAGCAGCAAACAACTGGCCACATCAACGTCGGCCGACGCATCCAACAGCATTGGGTTGCTCCCGACACCGCCCGAACAATTGATAGACGATTCAAATTTGTCTACGGGTGACGTGGATAGTAAACGTGTGACGTTACCGTCACTGCATCAGCATCAAGAACAAGTACAAAATATCGGGTATCGCTTCAAGATGTCCGGCACATCGCATACTCTAGCGAACTCCGGTAGTGGTGGAGGTATCAATAGCAATAGTCACGATGGCAGCAGTAACACCGCCACCAATGGTATGTTCGGTGGCAAGATAATCGGTGGAGCAGGCATGCTGCAGGAGATACTGCCCCAGGAGGACATTCCTCAGCTGCCGAAGGGAACCCGTTTACCTTCGCCCTGTCCCCAGGACGATCGCATCAACAGCATCCGCCGTAAGCCGAACGAGTTTCACAACTCGTACGATTGGACGCAAGCACTAGCGGAACCAAAGTTTTACGCCGCCCCTGTCACCTGTTTCAAGCACGCGCCCGGCTACGATATGTGGCCGAACGTTGTGATCGGTATGAAGGTGGAGGTGGAAAACACGGACTGTGATTTTCAGCAGGCGCTAATCGGTGGTATGCCGCATAGCTTCTGGGTCGCGACAGTATTGCGCATCTGTGGGTACAAGGCGCTACTACGTTACGAGGGTTTCGATGGAGATGGCTCGAAAGATTTCTGGGTTAATCTGTGCTCGGCCGAAGTTCACCCGGTGGGTTGGTGTGCGACACGCGGCAAACCGCTGATACCACCAAAGAGCATCGAAAAACCATCCCCAGATTGGAAGGAATTTCTCGTAGCACGGCTTTCGAATGCGCGCACCCTGCCCTCGACGTTCTACAACAAAATTAGTGATAGTTTTAAGTCTCGGTTTCGCGTTGGTTTGAACCTGGAGGTAGTAGATAAAAATCGTATTTCGCAAGTAAAACTGGCGACTATCAGCAAGATCATTGGGAAACGATTGTACGTTCGATACTACGATAGCTCACCGGATGATTATGGCTTCTGGTGTCACGAGGACTCGCCACTAATACATCCCGTCGGTTGGGCAACGACCGTCGGACACAACTTAGCCGCACCGGAGGAATACATGGACAGGATGAATGGTAACGTATTGAATTTTCGCCCGCCTGATTTCCTCCTTTTATTTTTCACTTTGCTCGTCCAACCCAACAGCGGCAAGCGATCAGATACTGGAACCTCACGAAGACGACGCTACGATGGACCTATTCAAGACCAACTTCCAATTCGAAGAGTACTGTTACGATGGCAAGCAGACGGGGTTCGAAGAAAACATGAAGCTGGAAGCAGTAGATCCGCTAAACCTTTCCTCGATCTGTGTTGCCACCGTGATGACGGTGTTGAAGTTCGGCTACATCATGGTACGCATCGATTCTTACGATCCGGACGTGAACGGAGCGGATTGGTTTTGCTATCACGAGAAATCGCCCTGCATTTTTCCGGTCGGGTTCTGTGCAAAGAACAACATAACGCTGACACCACCGAAAGGGTACGATCTTAATACTTTTACCTGGGAACAGTATCTGCTTGACACCAATAGCAAACCGGCAACGGAGGACATCTTTCACCGAGACCAGATACGGCAACGGTTTAAGGTAAGCAGCGGCTCTTCTGCGCAGCTGTACGGCCAGACGTATCTAATTTTGCTATCTTGACTCGATGCAACAGGTTGGAATGAAATTGGAATCTGCCGATTTGATGGACCCAAGACTGATCTGTGTTGCAACGATTGCACGTGTGGTTGGTCGATTGTTGAAGGTACACTTTGACGGTTGGGAAGATGAGTACGACCAATGGTTGGATAGTGAAAGTCCCGATATCTATCCTATCGGTTGGTGTGTCCTCGTCGGCCACAAACTTGAGGGTCCACGGATTCTGCCAAAGGTAGTGCCGACGCAAAAAATTTCACCCAAAACGACCAAGAAGGGAAGAAGGAAGAAGAAACTGAAAATGGAGTGTCCGCAAGATGATGGTAAGTTTTAAATGATTAGATGATATTGTCGAAGCACATGAGACCGTGTAGTTTTAACAGTAATGTACAAGTAAATTCCAAAAATCGATTAACAGAGTGGTCGGCAACCTGCTTTGAACAAAAATCCAAATATCTCTATTGATCTGACTGATTAATAGAATAGTAGTCTAACTTTGAGGACATCGCGATGACCCCGTGTCCAGGCGATCCACTCTACTATCGTTGGATATTATGTATTTTATAAACGGACAAAATTTATCCGCCTCATCAGTTGGTGAAAAGTAAAAGCGATTGTATATATATAATATTTTTAACAGAAGACTCCCCATTTATCAATTTGTTTGAGCAAACCTCAAACTAAGGATCTAATCCACATATTTTTTATGCAGCTAAGACTTAGCTAATAGCAAGCCTTACCTAAGGTCCGCGAACTTGATCTTTGTGCTTGAACTTGAGGACAAGATAGGAATTGTTATACAAAACAATCAATTTCCGAGTACTATGTAACTAGTGCTTCATAAAAATAGACCCATTAGAAAGATGTTTTTGTACAAACAAAATATTATAACTAGAATAAAAGGATAAATATTGTAGCTGAAAAGGTGTTGCACATCCAAACCATCAGCAAAAACGCTTTGAATTTTGCATCATCCTGCCTCTTCTAGAAAAAATCTCAAATGTCTAACAAACAACAAGACTCTGATCCACCAATTGTGTTGTTTAAACATAAAGTGCTGCCGAGATTTATGAAAACAATTGAGGCGTAACCGCATGTGACTTTATCGTTGTGAAACTTTCATTCAGAGATCAGAACAACCGTCCAAAAAATGTTGAAGATTTGCGTGGATCCTGTTTTCAGTTAAATTTCATAAGATCTTCCGGGAAGAGGTGTGCAAAGTTTGAAATAATGAGCCGTTGACGGTTGGTGGTAAGGCCCATTTTTACTACAGTTTTGAAACTGGCGGCAGCTAACTGAAATAATGCCCACTGTGAGTGAGATGCGAATAAAACGTGCCTTAGCAAGATGGATAATATTCGGCGAAGAATCGCATGAATCTCGAGAGTCTCAAACTTTGCCGACCACTGGCTTAGCACATACTATAACAAACTAACCACAACATTCAAACATTATTAACATATCTCAACCTTCCCCATAATCGATCACAACCATTTATCTCGCTCAGAAATAGTAGGTTGTTTACATTATATCGATAATTTTCCAGCCCAACCTGCTCCAACGACACGCACGGCGAGAATCAAAAAAGAACAAGAATACTTCGAGCAGCAAAAACTACTGTCCACCAATCCAAGCCAATTCGATTACAGTCCTCTCGGTCACATGGTGGCGACCGATCTAGCTGGTCAGCTATCGCAACAGTTTGCGAACGACGTCTCAATGCTGATGGGAAATCAGTTGCAAATGCAACAAAACCATCAATCCTCGGAGATGGACGTTGCATTAGGTGGTGGTGTTACCACCAGCAGCAGTACACCGTTACACAACTTCATCAAGCACGAGACAAACCACGACACATCTCTGTTGAGTGGCGGCAGTGCGCTCGGACCTATCTTCGACCATTCGTCGAGCGGAACTACCGGGCCAACCAATGCCACCACTAACTCCACCACAAGCAACGCGATGGAAACGGATGATGTAGATGTGCGCACGGAGGACGAGGATGGTGAATCTAGTTCTGCCACCGGGCTACCGTCTACGGCACCTTCGTCGGAAATTGCAGACAACGAGATAGATAAAACGATACCACGATTAATTCATCAAGATACAGCCAACAGTGGCGGTTCGCCGGACTCTGTTAGTGGTGGTATCGCGGGAGGGCTCAGTAACTCGAACGGAAGTAACTCCGGTCTGGTTGGTGCGGGCGGTATGCTGAACACGTCTTCCACCTTCGGTATGGCGGTGTCCAACAACAGTGGACAGCAAATTATGCCCGAAAGCTGGGAAGTGAAGGATGTTGCCACCTTTCTTACGATCAATGATTGTGCTGTACATGCGGAGCGCTTCGTGCAGAACGATATCGATGGCAAACGTTTGCTGGAGCTCAGCAAGGACGATATTATTACGCTGCTTAATATGAAAGTGGGCCCGGCGCTCAAAATTTTCGATCTCATTCAGCAACTAAAGTGTAAAATCGATCCGACCAAGTTGCGCCATCTTTCTAAAGCGACCGGCAAAAAGTTTCTCTAGTAGCTGCTATTTGTAGACTGTCGACGCTTCGATGATGGGTGTGTTCGCCTAATGCTGGCATTTTATTTTTTTTTATTTTCTTTTTTAAATTAATTGTTTTATCGCGCGCTACTGAAAATTATTCCGCCTGCAAAATTGGGTGGCACAGTTGGCATCTTTTTTTTCTCGTTGCAACTTATCGTATCGTGCAATTCATCTTATCGTTCTTTGTATAACTTTCCTTTATTTTGCTTGCTTTGAACACTTTTTATGGTGATAGAATACTTACAGGAATAGAAATTGGATTGCAATTTCAGTGAGAAATTCTCAATAGCCGGTTATGATAGTTTAATTTTCGCAAAGCATGAAACATAAGGTAGCGTGGTTGTCTCAAAATGATACCATACACATGCGTAAAGTACTCGGAGAAACGAGTTTGGTTAGGGGCTAAATATTTGGTTTTGAAATTGTTTTGAAAACGTTTAAAGAAATTGGTCATATTTTATTCAAATGCAATAATATTTTGCATTACTGTAACCATTACACTATTGGTACCAGTTTTTTTTTCGGATTGGAGTGTCGATTTCTTTTACTTTTCTTCAATTGTATTTTTTTTCTGCGCAAGCCGCTACAAGTGCCGTACTAACGTGATTGCGATGTAGGCACCATTTTCATGAATACTTGTTTTTTTTATTAAACGTTTGGCAAGGGCAATAATATTATTTGGAAAATAGGCAGCATAAGCATACGCGTTGCAGTGAAAGCAAGTGAAACTGGCAGAGGAATGCGTTGAATGAGTTTCATAATTTTGAATAAGGAAAGCACACCATACTATCATTGTGACACGTGTAGCAGCATACCATAAAGAAATCAAACATGTTAACACAACTGGAACACTAGCATCAGGGACTATACTATTCAGCAACAAGCAGCAGCATTGTGGCCTCAGAGCACATAGTGTGATGAAAATATTTTTACCAGTTGAAACAGCCTCTGTCACACAAACATCAATACACACCCAGTACGTCTTAGTAGAGCGTATCGCCGTTATACTTAAAAAGTGATTTTGATAGCCACAGTACAGTAGAACATATCTGCATCAATGCTATTAATTTTTGTACTGTTTTTTTTTTTTTTTTTTTGTTGAGCAAATAACAGAAACTCCTGAAATCCTGCAACAGCTCAATGATGTAAGACGAAAAAAACCTTCAGAACTTTTGATATTACTGAACCAATGAGCCACGTACATGTAAATTAGCAATCAATCTTTGCCATAAGAGAATCGGCCCACATTATGAGTCACTTTGGTTTCCGGATTCTGATAGTTTTGATATTTCCGGTAG
The DNA here is from genome assembly GCF_943734695.1 of Anopheles maculipalpis. NCBI lineage: Eukaryota > Metazoa > Arthropoda > Insecta > Diptera > Culicidae > Anopheles > Anopheles maculipalpis. The sequence goes on along the minus strand of NC_064872.1, from coordinate 45,384,957 downwards.
CGATTGTTGATTGTTTGCTCACGGTTTCTTTTGTTTTATTTCATGCGTATGGAGTGAATCAATTTATCAATAAAATTAAATTCACAAGATACTCGCTCGATGTTCAATTTTCAGTCACCAATTATAAGTGCAAGTAAACTTTTTGCGCCAACAAGTGCGTGCAACAAACATAATATACTTGATGTGAGATTTGCATCAACATTTTCTCAATATTGCTTCGTTATGGCTCCGCCTGGAAAAAAAATTAACATAACACACTTTTGTTTAATAGACCAATATTTTTGTCGATGATAATAAGCAGACCACTTTCTATCCTAAGGCAACAAACTAAGTAAGACGAGTGTAACAAATCAAAACGCTTGAAACTCCAAATGTCACGTTTAGTTTTCATACTAATTTTCACATTTTAAGAGGACAGTCTGCACAGGGAAGCGTTTATTGCACTTGGTTGTAAGATGATCGTAATGCGCAGTACAGTAGTAGTGTAGGAAGATATCCGAGAAAGGTGGTATCGCCGCAAGTAAATGAAACATAACGATTAAAGTTTAGTCTGAGTTCATTCTAGAAGGGCATAGAGAGCTATCTTTCTTCGAATACATAATGTAAAAACAGCTAAATCATTTTAAAACGGTTACTCCGGTTAAGTTGCCGCCCAGACTGAATGCGTCTGCAGTAGATATTACAATGCGTGTGAATGTGCTGCAGCTGGGGAAGCTGTTGCTGCCGAATGTGAATGCAGCAAATTTCCGAGTGAATGGACATTAAAGTTAAGCGTTGACACAAAACAAAAGAAAAAAAATGTACAGTTATGTATAGCGGTGTAAGCCAATAGGGATGGAACATTAAAGCACGTATAAGTTTAGAGTATGTATAACACGTTAAGATGAGATAATTCCAATTTACCGCATATCGCGAACATTTTGGAGTCGTGTGCGTGCAGGCGCATAAGCGAGTAATTATTTTATTAAAAAATATATCTACACACAAAGATACGGCTATGTGTTTGTTTTCCACGTTGTTTATCGAAATATTTAACACAGCTACTTGTTATTCGAAAGCATTAAAACACCCAAGTTGTGTTATGGTTTCGACTCAAGGTAATTAAAATTAAATGATTAATAATAGCCATTCAACTCATAACGTTTCGTTCCAGGTAACATAACGTTTCGTTAACGTTGAACTAATTCTGAACTGTTTAAAGATGAAAACGAATTCCATCCCTAAAATCGATTCATATTACATGCGACGACCATGATCATCGTGGTTGATTGATCGACAATGTGTTTATCGAGTGAAGGGAATCGAAGGCTTTCGTTCGACAACTGTTTGGCTTATTACCCTCTAAATAAACAAGTATCGGTAGTGTTGCCAGTCTTCACATGGCAAGTCCGATAATTGAATCCCGTTCGTACTGACGCAGAACTGACTTTCCAACTAAGAGTACAGTCAAATCAGGAATGCTAGAAATTAAGGCCTAGAAAGAAGGCCCGCGCACGATGCAACGTGTCACCGCTGCTAGAACAAATATATTAGCAAAGAAATGGAGCAAACATATTAGCTAAAGGCAACATAGTGAACCAAACACAGGATATTCGGGTAGCTATTTTGCAAATGACTGCAATATTGCAAAAGTTAGACCAACCAACGCCAGCAGCGTCAACTTCGGAAATGACGCTTGAGTTTCTAGCCACAAATATAAGCGAATTTTAGTTGGACCCTGATAACGGCATCACATTCGTAAAGTGGTAACATAGAAGTGGCTACACAGATCTTTTCGACGCGGATGCTGGACGTTTGGATGATGCAGCAAAAGCGCGGCGCGGAAGTTTGACACATAATCACATGCACTCACTCACTTAAGTTGGCCTGCTCTTTTAAAGAGCACGTCGTCGTGACATGGCTCGGTCAACAATAGATCTCCAGGAAACTCGATCCCTGGTTGCAGCTTCCCATCCATGTAGGCACCCAATCTTCGACAGGTCTCCCTTCCCTCGTGCCGAACTGGGAGTCGCTGACGAATACCTTCTTGGCGGGGCAAGAGTCCGGCATCCTCATAACATGCCAGCCATCGTATCCTACCGGTCTTTGCTACTGTCAGGATATTCGGTTCTCCGTATAGCTCAGCAAGCTCGTGGTTCATCCTTCTACTCCACACTCCATGCTCGAACACACCGCCAAAGATGGTCCGGAGGATGCGTCGCTCAAACTCTCCAAGAGCGTTTGAAGCCTCCGCTCGGATGGTCCAAAACTCGTGTCCATATAGCACCACCGGGCGAATCAGTGTGTGAAGTTTTCTGGATCTCAGCAGACGGTGAAGGCCGTAGTAGGCACGAGTCCCCTGAACAATGCGTCTCCGGATTTCGCTGCTGACATCGTTATCCGAAGTTACGATAGTCCCAAGATAGTAGAACTCCTCTACTACCTCGAGGTTGTCGCCGTCGACTATCACCATCAGAGCCTCCGGCAAGCAGGTATTTCGTCTTCGTCGCATTGATCATCAATCCAATTCTTGCTGCTTCACGTTTCAGTCGGGTGTACGGCTCACACACCTTCGCTGTCGTCTTGCCCACGATGTCAATGTCATCGGCGAAGCCAAGAAATTGAAGAGACCGGTAGAAAATCGTGCCACGGATATCGTTGTCTAACCCCGCACTTCGTATGACACCTTCCAAGGCTATATTGAACAGTAGACAGGAGAGTCCGTCCCCTTGCCTCAGACCCATGTGAGATTCGAACGATTCCGACAGCATGTTCGATACTCTCACTCTGCACTGCACCCCATTCATGGTGGTCTTTAACAGCCGGATCAGCTTTCCAGGAAAGTGGTGCCGCTGCATTATGTTCCATAGCTCATTTCGATCTATGGTATCGTAGGCCGCCTTGAAATCGATAAATAGGTGATGCGTAGGGATCTGGCGCTCTCGGCACTTCTGGAGGATCTGTCGAAGCTCACTTCTGGAGGATCTGCCGAAGAGTGAAGATTTGCTCGGTGGTGGATTTTCCTCCAACAAACCCCGCTTGGTAGCTGTCGACGAAATCTTTGGCAAGGGGGCAAGTCTGCAGAACAAGATCTGGGACAGGGTGTTATAGGCGGCATTAAGGACTGAAATGGCACGATAGTACGAGCATTCCAGCCTGTCGCCCTTTTTGTAGACTGGTTGAATGACGCCCAGTTTCCACTCCTCCGGTAATTCTTCCTGTTCCCAGCCTCTCGTGATCAGCTTGTGCATTTCGACGGTAAGCCTCTCCGGTCCCATCCGGAGAGAAGGAAGGAGCTCGGCCGCCAGTTCATTACCACCAGCAGCCTTGTTGCTTTTAAGCTGCTTGATGGCGCTGGCAACTTCTTCCAGAGATGGCGGAGGCACTTCGTCCTCTGCACTGTTGCTATCACTGATGTAGTGCACCAACCTCTCCTGCCTCTGCTCCGTTCAGGTGTCTTTCGAAGTAGCACTTCCACCTTTCGATCACCTTCCGCTCGTCTGTCAGGAGATTGCCGTCTGCATCCGGGCACATCGCGGTTTTAGGAGCAAATCCACTCCGTGCCTCTTTCAACCTCCTGTAAAACGAGTGGGCGTCCCCCGACTGAGAGAGCTGCTCCAGTAGCTTTTCATCTGACTCTTCAAAGCGGCGCTTCTTGTGCTGGAAGAGCAGGGTCTGCTGTCTCCTCAGTCGTTTGTAGTTTTCCACGTTCCGATGGGTTCAAGCTGAAGCATGAGGGCGCGTGCTGTATTCTTCTCGGATAGTGCACGAGCCATTGCTTTCGCTGTCTGCGTGGTAAGAGGCGAATTTTCAGTTCGGCTGCTGTGCTGATGGCTCGTTCCACCATACGCCAGTGGTCTCCTAGGGTCATTGCGGGATTGTCGTCCGAGAGCGCTACCCCGAGCGCTACCGCATACCCCTCCCCCACATCAGCACGCATTAGCCGATCCAGATAGAGCCTTTGGGGTAGGCTTGCTCCGTTGGTTGTTGACCACGGAGAGTTTTTGGCGCAGCTTAACCATTACCAGGAAATGGTCCGAGTCGACTCTTTACGTTTTCACGTCGATAATATCCGAGAAGTGCCTTCAGTCTATTAGAACGTGGTCGATTTAGGAACAGGTTTGTAGTGGTGATCTCCAGGTGTAGCTGAACTGAGGTGCGTGCTGGAAGAAGGTGCGTGCTGGAAGAAGGTGCGTGCTGGAAGAAGGTGCTGCGAATGCTCTTGTGCTTGCGCCTAATATTCGTTAGTGGTACCAAGGGTCGCAGTAACGCAAACATCCAGGCTGGACTCATCACGCGGATCGAGAACGAAGCACCCGACTCACCCACCTCCTTCTTCTTGGCTTAATGACCTCTAAGGTCACGCCGGCCCTCGAATGGCTTACTAGACTTGTTGATACCACGTAGTTGGATAGTAAGTCCTCACTACGGGAAAACCAGTTCCACGACAATAGTGAAAAAATCATTCAGCACGCTTCACGATCATTAACACCAGCGGAACAAAAGTACGGGCAAATAGACAAGGAAGCATTGTAACGAAGATTCACAGGATGATTCTTGGCAGGCGGTTAATGTTGGAAACGAATTATCAACTACTACTTCGCATTTTTGCTCCCACAAAGGCATACCAATTCATGCATCAAACCGATTACAGCGGTGTGGATTAACACTGATGTGTTACGATTGAACTGCGGTACATCAGAACAATAAAGTTTGGTTTTGCAGATGTTAAGGCTACGATCACAGGAAGTTATTTATCGAACGATACTTGTGACACTTGATTCGAGAAAACACAGAGTTGACATTACAGCATTCGTTGACGAAGGTTCCTCTGCAACCTTAATAGACGAGAGTGTTGCTGAACAATTGAAAGCGGATGGGTTGAATGACCCGTTACAAATAACGTGGACCGGAAATACAAGTCGCTTTGAAGATCGCTTTAGGACATTGGATCTTCTAATCTCAAGTCAAGGATCAACACAAAAGTGGAAGCTGTTCAAACCTCGTACAGTGACTGGACCGATGCTCCTGAGTCAATACTTGAGATTAGGTGACGTAGTAGATCGTTATAACAGGTTAGCTGATAAGTCCCCGGTCTGACACATAGATGGCGCCGCTAGTATTAAATGCATATTATTTTTATATAGCACCAACCTTCAAATGATTCGTGTCAAAATTTGACGTCTGTATGTCAATTAGTTTGTGAGACAGAGCGTCTTTTGTCAAGCAACTTTTGGTTGCTTGACGAACGAGAAAAGAACAAAGAAGAAAAAAGTGTTGTTCCACCAAGACAACGCACCGTGCCACAAGTCATTGAGAACGATGGCAAAAATTCATGAATTGAGCTTCGAATTGCTTCCCCACCCACCGTATTCTCCAGATCTGGCCCCCAGCGACTTTTTCTTGTTCTCAGACCTCAAAAGGATGCTCGCAGGGAAAAAATTTGGCTGCAATGAAGAGGTGGTCGCCGAAACTGAGGCCTATTTTGAGGTAAAACCGAAGAAGTACTACCAAAATGGTATCAAAAAATTGGAAGGTCGTTATAATCGTTGTATCGCTCTTGAAGGGAACTATGTTGAATAATAAAAACGAATTTTGACAAAAAAAATGTGTTTTTCTTTGTTAGACCGGGGACTTATCAGCCAACCTGTTAAGCATCTGGATGATATTCCAATAAGCGATAATAGTTAACAATCCGAAGCGATAATCCGAAGAAACTAGAAAAGTTCCGACTAGTTTGGGACGCGGCGACAACAGTGGAGGGAATCTCGTTGAACTCAAGGGGCCATACATGCCAGTTCCTTTGCCAAAAGTTGTTTGTCGTTTTCGGGAACGAGCAATTGCGATTTGGAGGCGATTTGAAAGAGATGTATCACCAACTGTGTATAAAGGACGAAGACAAACAGGCCCAACGATTATTCTTATTGGGCAGATGTGGCCACGTTCGGGGCTACTTGCTCATCCTGTTCAGCTCAACTCATTAGGAATTTGAGCGCTCTTGAGTTCATCGAGCAGTATCCGGAGGCAGCGTGAGCGATTATTGAGAAGCATTGCGCCGACGACTATTACGATAGTGTTGTCACAGAAACAGAAGCCATCAAACTGCCATTGACATCCGAAATTAGATGTCTAATTCAGAGACATTCTAAGATGAGGTTGGAGAGAAAAGCGAGAAAGCAGCGTTGCAGTTTTCCAGAGAAAAGAACACCGTGTTTTGAGCATTAGCTGGATATCAATAAATAATATCTTTTTCTTGAGTGTACTGACGGACGCGGATCATCAGAAGTTCATCGTCGACGGTTTTCAACCGATAGGAATCAATCGGCCTTTCGAAAAATGGAAGCAATGGAAGCTGTTGTTGGTGGAGGAAGCTCGAAAATACCATATCCCTCACAGTTACTTCGGCAGATAACTTTCCTTTGAGATTGAACAGAGACAGCTGCACATATTCTTCGATGCGAGCGAAACAGCGTTTGGTCCAGTTGCCTACTTCAGGGAAATTAACGGTGAAGTAATGACATTAGTAATGAGCCGTGCCAAGGTAGCTCGTCTATAACTTGAGGTGGTAATTCTAGGGGTGCGTCTATCAGAATACGCGTCTGTTCTTGTTCTTGTTCACGTCTGACGTCTGTTGACAGTTAGCTTCTCATCATTTTAATTCAATCGATATCCGTTGTACCTCGAAGCCTGGAAGACAAACGCAACGGTTGTATCGGTTGCTGGGGACCTGTGCTGGTCACAAAAGGGACAGGACGTGGAGAAGGCAGTGTGGGCGTTGGACTGGCTCGCTGACCCGGAGCGAGAATCGTGTCTTCTTCCACTAATGTTCGGTCCACAAGTAGGTCCAATGGTAACTGTTTCGATTCTAATTGTTTTTTTTTTTTTCGTTTGTCAATATGTATGTTTTTGACAGTTCTGCCACGTTTCAAGTCACAACATCAACCCGAATAGGAGGGACAATTTGTTTTCGGAGCTGCTCCAAGTGTTTTTGCCCATATTGACCATATCCAAGTTTGTGGAGCAGCGTGCATGTATCAAATTCTATATGCGCAATGAAATAAACACTGCGGAAACATTGCAGATGTTACAAAAGACCTTCGGGGAAGAATCTATGTCGAAGAAAAATGTGTACAAATGGTACAGTGATTTCAAGAATGGCCGTGAGAAGGTCGAAGACGAGGACCGTCCAGGGAGACCATCCACCTCGACCGATGACGTCCACGTCGTCCAAATCAAGGATTTGGTGGTCAACAATCGTCGGTTGACGATACGAGACCTTTTGGTACCTCCATCCGGCGAAAGTTGCCGGATTTGTGGAAAAACAACAGCTGGTTTTTGCACGACGATAATACGCTCTCCCATACGGCCATCATTTGGAGGGAGTTTTTCGCAACAACTGGCACCCATATTGTTCCGCAACCGCCGTATTCGCCAGATTTTTGGCACCGGCCGATTTCTAGCTGTTCAACAAGCTGAAACGGCCGCTTCGGGGAAACCATTTTGAGACTATCGAGGAGATAGAAACCGCAGCGACGGCGGAACTAAAGGACATCCCAGCATCCGCGTTTTACACCTGTTTCGAGGAGTGGGAGAAGAGGTGGAAGAGGTGCATTGCATCGAAAGGGGATTACTTCGAAGGTGATGATCTTCATTTGGCCTAATAAAAAACCATTTAAGAAAAAAGCGCAAAGTCACTTTATTTTTCGGGCACAGTAGTATGACGACTTTATTGGAATTACAACGTTTTTCACTGTGCAGTTAGCTGAAGGCCATGTCAGATCACGGGCTTCACGCGCCTTTTCCTGGCTTGTATTTGCGTGTTAACCTCTGTAAAGGCAAGAACTGCCTTGGAATAAAACTTAACTTTTCTAGTACATAGACAACTTATTATGACTTCATTAACCGAAGTTCAAGAGACTTGACACTGTATTGTCGAAAACACTCGTGATAGGTACATCATATGCACACATCCAGCAAGGAATTTCTTTTCTGTTATTTGCCTTATTCTGGGATACATAAGGCTAGTGTTGTTGCAAACACAATATTGCGATCTAATAACTTTTTTTTTTTCGTTGAATAAAAACGAGCATTACTTGAACAGCATAAAAAATGTTTTGAATATAAAAAAAAGAAATTTAAATTGGGTATTTAAAATAAAATCATCGAAAATCTCGATACTGTTATACTGAACATAAAATCATTTACAAGACGCTAAATGACGAGTAACTGACGGATACATTTGTTACTTGGAATTGCAGCTATGCCACGCACACACACACACTGAAACTTAGAATATACACGCCCCAGCTTTCATTCGTACCCAACAGTTCCACATAAGCACGCACACACTCTCAAATCCGTCGCATACACAGGCGCACGCGTCTGCTAGCCGCGACGGTTTTTGGTGCTTCATATTTATTCCTTTTTGCTTGTTGTTGACATAGCACGGTGCACAAAGGCACAACAATTCGAAGAACACGCATGTTTGAGTGTTTTCACGTGAAAAGCATCCATTGCAGCAACAAATTCATACTATTTGAAAAACGTCTGTCTACTCACACTATTGTACAAAGCCGACATTTATGAATATGTATATATCTGAGAGTGAGAGAGCGTGAGAGCGTGAGAGAAAAATGAGAAGAGTGAAATAGGCTGTCGCGGGAGTTATATACATGCACCCGGCATACGCAAGCTGGTCGGAAGCGTAAAAACACAGCAGTACATTATGTACCGGCGCTACATTAGTGTGCGTTGCGGGGCAAATATCGAAGCGTTCGACTCAGCTGTTTCCCGCCACCTAGAATTCCCAGAAATCAACTGAGAGCCATCAATGCGTGTTGTGCGTTCGGTTCGCTCGCTCAGGGGACGCTTGTCCGCTCGTACGTGGTTGTTTTTCTGGTGAGCTGTTGGTAGCTGCGCGCATTCTGCGTTCGATCGACGCGGCGCAAAAGAAATGGTCTTTTTGACTGGAGTTTCCTCGATGCAAATGTTCGGCGAATATAGTGAAAGTGTGTGAAGAGAGTGAAAAACTGCGAATTGGTGTAATTTTCTGATACTTACTGAGCTCGACCGAAGGTAGTAGTGACAAGTGTTATCACGGCTGTAGGAAGAAGTAGTAGGCGCTTACCGTAACTGCCACCTGAGTCAAAGTGTGTTTGTGCTATTGTAAAGCAACGTGTGCCAAACTAGCGCTAAAACGCAATATTTCATATCGGGGAACGGATTAGGTTGTGGATGATAAAAGTTGTGCGCCGTACTGGAGAAAATCTGTTGGGGTCTAGTTTTATCACAACCAGTTACATCTTTTTCACGATCAAAACAAGCGGAAAACGACTTGTGTGTGTGTGTACGTACAGTGGCGGTACCATATGTGTTTGTTCTTCAGCTTCTCTACAGCGATAGTTTACGCAACGACGTCACATTGCTTTGCAAAGCAACCGTAAAGTGTGTGCATGAGGGTTGTCAACCCGGTTGGAAGAACGGGGATTCTTCAGCTACTGTGATCAGTGTTTTTCGTTATTGAGTAGCGGTCTAATCGTTTGAATAACAGTATGGTACCGGAATTCACGATGAAGAAAACGTGTTGCCCGTGACTACCAATTTAAGTAGACTGGATGGCATGAGAAAGCAGCACACAAGGATATGAAGGGTTTCTGCCCTATGTGAATAGTCAGTTGGTGCGTTGTGTTGTGTGAGTGAGTATGATTAGTTCGCGTGATTTGTTTTGATTCACTTCACCGTGGCCCAGGAACGTGTAGAAGGGTTCATTCAAATCTGGAATTAATCATCATCTCGTGACAAAAGTTGCGCTGAAATTTTAATTCACTGTTTTTTTTTTGCATTGTGTTACACGTTTCCAGAGAATAAAAAGTTATGCTAAGTCGTGATTTGTGTGCTTGATATAGAGTAAAGTGCGTCATTGAAAGGTTGTAACGTGCGCCGTGTGTTTGTGTGTTAAAATACGACCAAACGGCAAAGGGAGAAATATTAATTCCCACTGTGTTAATACATTGCAAAACAATAGTGTGCCACAGCTTCGGTCCCGTTTGGTGCAGAAAGTGAATCGGGTTAGCGCGGGCCGCGTCTATGTGTTGTATTTGCGAGCATCGCGCCACGGATGATGTCGTTGGTGGACGTTTGGAACGGAAACGAAGAATCTCCAACGAAGAGCGATCGCATTAAGGAAACCCATCACTACTCATTGCACCAGATGCAGCTAGACACGATGCAGGATATCATAAGTGAGGAAGACACAGTGAGGTGAGTTAGTTATAGCGTCCCCAGAGTAGGCGTTGAATGATTTTTCAAAAATCGTCTCTCACGAACAACAGGGTGTGTAGTGTTGTGTAGTTGAAGAGGAAAATTTGTAACCCACCAAAAATCGATATTTTCATTGCACGACGATTCACCCAATATGTGTGCGTGTTTGTGGCGTTTGTGGTCTAACTGCACGTAGGATCCACATTAACCCGCACGCACACACATTTACACGCGTACGGGTATATAATTGTCCGGCGGTGTGTGAAAATACGTTCAAAGTACATTGGAGTTGTCCATGGCTCCAATGATATTCTAGATAAAGAAATCTGGGCAAAAAAGAAATTATGTGTGATAATACTACTACGTCATCGCTTCTGCACACAGCTCCACACAGCTCGATACCTGCTGGGGAGCATCCTTTTTGTGGGACACGGCGACACACTGCAACGTGGGACGACGCGCGAAGGCGTCGTCTGTTGTAAAAGGCACCGAACGGACGCGTTGACGGCGTTGTTTGTGTGGGTGTGAGGTGCACATTTAAAAGGTGTTTTCTCCTTCAATGAGTAAGAATGATCGCTCAGCTGTATTTGAATGACAGGAAGAGTGAATATGAGTGAGAAGGAGAAAGCATATATTGAAAGCTATGTGAAATACTGCACCATATTTTTAATGAAATATAGCCGTGTAGAAATGGACAAGGAATTCTCTTGCGGACAAAATGTTGTTTCAGGCGAATTTTGTATATCCAGATTTTTGGTGTTCGGCTTCAACAATTTTGTGAAAATCCAGTGTCCAGGGCGTGTATAGAGCAGGAACGGGTGCCTCAGGGCGTCTCTTTCACACACTGCATGGAAGCATTTCCAGAGAGTGTATGTTGTACTTTCTCACCAACACACTCACGGAACACGTTTTCACTGTTGCTGCTGGTGTATGGTATTATCCTCCATGACAAGAACGATGCGGTTAGCTATGGTAAAACGACTAGAAGAGAACGCCAAACAGCATGGGTGGATGAAGAAAAAACAAACAGATATGCCTGCAACACCATCGTAAAACATGTAGAGAGGAGTAGGAGGAATGAGAAATGGAAACTCATCCACCTGAGAGTGGGAAAAGGGACAAACGAAGAACGATTTCTCGTTTGCACACCATCCTCCTCCTTCACAGCAACGCGCACTGGACTGCATGCATGTTGTATGTTGCGACGCATTCTTGTTTTTTTTTTTATTCCCATTTCGTCTTCCCTTTTTCTAATGGGTTGTCGTTTTCGCCGCTAGAGGGACGGCCCGTTTTTTTTTTACTGATTTTCCAGTCAAAACATAGGGGATATCTCGCTTGCGGGGCTGTTGTACATATGCAAGCTGCGTGATGCCTACTGTAAAAAGGCTCATCGTTTGCTTGCTGCTTGCTGGTATTGGTGTATCCTGTGGGAAGCGTTGGCAGAGCATTTGTTGGTGGCGGCACAGGAATGATTCGCTTTTGAGAATGTGTGCGGTTGCCAAGCGACCGGGCAAAGCGAAGTACGCTGAAATATACATACATACGTACATACAGATATTTCTCCCAGACACAATATTGTGCATTGAGAGCATATGTAGTAATGATTGTGTGCGTGCATGTTTTATGATTGAACATGTCTTCTTCGCTACCAGCATGTGATAGGGAGTGTGTTCTATGATCAGATGTTGCTCCTAGAACCATATGTTGGTGTAATGTAATGTATTATATTTTGCTCCAGCTCAACTGTGCTGTTTTATCCCTTCAGTTTGATTCCCTTTTCCCATGTGGCCCACCGTGCATTCCGTGTTATCTTTTGTGCAAAAAAAAAAAAAAAACATCCATAGTAGGATAGGTACAGTTCCGCACATTGCAGCTGCTACTTTGATGCTTTTCTACCAGCAAAAACCCAAACTGAAGAAAGATTGAACCATGTGCTTTTTTCGAATTCGATAGGCTTATTTTTAGGGTGAATAATGAGCGATATATTTGCGCGCGCGCGCGCGCCCTTATCATCTCCGTACCAGCACCAGCCTGTTGTGTCGGTAAGATAGAGTGATGCGCGCGGTACAGATTGCATAATACACCATTCTACACCCGGTTGAGCAGTAGCATCATCATCATCATCATCATCATCTGATTCTTACGCCTGCAGCAGGATGGATGAATGGAAAGAAAGAAGCAGAAAATCGAAATGAAAGGGGTGTAGTATTATTGCAAGTGTTTCCGAGAGTGTAGCGCACCTTGCCATGGTTTGGTTCCTCCGCTACACAATTGCCAGCTGTAAAAAGTGTGTCTCTTCCTTCCTTTTCTCGCTCTCTCTCTCTTTCTCTAACGTAAATTTTGTACGTCTTACCTTCAACAGCTGTACATCGGGCGCAGGGAGCTCACGGGCTCATGTTGTTTTGTTGTGTGCCGTTTTATTGGCTCTTGGGTGAATGCAGTGCGTCCCCTCGCGCGTCGTGTATCGCGTGCCCTTACGTCGTGCCACCAATACACAATCACCCATGCGAACACACGCGGTAAGCGGTGACGACGGCGGCGACGACGTTGTTTTGGTAACGAAATTACGCAGTAATTTTTATACCATTTTCTTCTCCCTTCATCGACGCGCCTCGTTTCGAGAAAGAGAGAGGGGAAAAGCGATACAATAATACGACAAAAAACGAGAGTGAGAAGAAAAACGAAAGAAAGAGAGCAAGAGAGCGAGAGAGAGCGGTAGGGTTGGTAAGGAAACAACACTGCACAACGCGGGATTTTTACAACATTAACATTCTGAATACAATCGGACTGCTGTTATTATACTACAAGTCAAGCAAAAAAATATATTTAAAATTCTTTGCATCACTTTTCAATGTTTCTAGTCGGTTCTACTGTGCATCTCGAAAAGCACAATATTACGGATCTTTGCAGGAAATGTTTTACAACTTACACAGAAATGGATTTTTTTTGGGATGAAATTTGTGGCAGTCAGCTGTTGTTGCTTTATTTTAAACGCGCACAGCTGGCTGTGTATTGCTGGGGTGTGTGTGCGTGTGTGTTTTTTTGATTAATGCATCAGTGTGCATGGCGGGCGCACCCCTGATTGAGATCGGTCTGACTAGACCGCTTTCGAACCAATAACAAATCCTCTCAGCTGTTCATTCTAAACCCGATTTTTTTAAATTGCGAGCCAATCTCTCGAGCATTTTTGTTTTCATTTTATTGTAATGATAGTTGCTCATTTATACTTGTAGCATTAACTAACACTACTCAAACTGCCCTGAATTATGTTGAGTAGCGACGAAACAGCTAGAAGTCTAAGAGGCTAAAGTGAAGCGAGCTGCAAAGACGAAAGCCGGCAAGAAAGAAAGTAAAAGATCTACGTGTTTTGGTTTTTCTTTTCGTTTATGTTTTTTTTTTTTTGCTTTACGACGCGGTTCGCTGACTGGCCATTACATCATGAACACTTCTTTTTGTTGCTGTTATGCTCATTGTTGGAATTAGAATAATTATTTTCGAACATAAATTTGAATTGCATAAAACAAAGCGTTAGGAAACTAAGATTAGGTTATAAACTACTCGACGTTAGAAACTGCTCGATCTACACGAATTATGAACTGCATGAAATATTATATACAAAAAAGGACAAACGAATATACAGTTGCAAACCGACCAGCGATAAAGGTGTACACTTTCCTATTCAAATTTCCTCCAAATATCACAGCCAGCCCCTTTTCGTGAATATATTTCACACTCATATTAATGTAATTACATGTGGAAAGTTCTTAGTGCATCGAAAACGGCTTTTCCTTTCTATTTGTTTCCCGAGGGGAAACGAAAATGGCTCGGTAAAAGATTCGGGGTTGGATCGTTGCCGATGCAACGTGCATTTGTGTTTTAATAAGAGAATAGTAGAGGAAAAATGCTTATTCTCCCTCCGATTCACGGAAGTTTTTTGCTTATCTGGTTGTATTTTCTCCTCCAGCATGCAACTGGAAGCATTACACACAAATGCATGTATTTATGAAGAGATGTAACTGTCAACACTTCGCGACAATAATATACGTCAAATTCAATTATCGGCATTCATCTCTGCAATAGTTGTTCCGGCGTTACAGGGTTTTCACACTGTAACGCCGGTGAATACACGTTCGAGCTGGTTCGGCGTGCTATTGACGTCTTCGGATGATTGTATTGATTTGATCGGCAGTGCTATTGACAACCCTTGGTTGGCACATTTTTTCTCCTATTGTCAATGTATATAATTTTTTCACCGGGATGTTTACATACTGTCAAAACAAAAATGTCATCGATTGGAGCGCCAGTAAATTGTAATTTTGCAAGTGTCAACTCGTTACTGAGGCTGGTGCCATTGGGGTGTCATTGCTCGGCAGATTAGTCGTACGACCATTTTCGGTTTGACGTTTGATTGGAAACAAACGAAGAAGGAAGGTGTTCTTTATACAAGCATTCTGCTACTAGAGCAGTTCCATGTTTATGGTTGCAGCAATGCTAATTATACCTCGTATCGGCAGTCCTGTTAGTGAACACTAAATTTTGGTTAAATTGGGCGAAAAACCGTACTACAGGAATGCTAAACTTGCGGTGTGATGGTAATTAGACTGTTTGACTCAACATAGGAAACCGCTTGCCATTACAGTTGTACCGTCAAACGGTAATTGATGCTGTAATTGTTTTTAATGAAAAAGTATCCTTGTTTACAAATCACCTGTTTACATTTTAATTTATCACTTTCAATTTATTGCAAGGCGGCACCGTGCAACGAAATCTTTTTTTTTTTATTTAGTGGCACGACCGCTTGCAACTTGTGGGATGCCACTAAGCAATGACACCAGCCTGAATCCTAGGAACAGCAGGAGAAAAATGTGCCCACCAAGGGTGTCAATTGCACTGCCGATTAAATCAATACAATCATCCAAAGAACGAGTCAATGCTCGAACGATTCTATAACGCGCATTGAATGTGTCAATAAAACCGGTGAAAACCCTGTAATAGAGTGTACTTCAAAGCGTTTCAAAACATTTCAACTGCACGGGAGGAAAAAAAATGCAACAACACAAAAAAAAGGATAAACAAAAGAGGGAGAATGAGAGCATGAGAAAACAACTACTATGTAGTTGTGTGTTTGGGCTGTGCGCATATGACTCCTCCGGCTGTGCCTATGACAAACGCGGAGTGTTGTTGATGTGTGGTACGCGCTGCGTGGCAGGGTTTTTGAGATACGGAAAGGTTTGTTTTGTCAGCTGTTTTGTTAGCAGCGATACAGCTACTGTGTCGTGCTTTTTTTTTTTTAAATAGGAATGCCTTTTTAAGCCACTTTTTCCAATAGATCTGTCAGTGGGACTGAAGTGGGGCAACACATTTTGTTGTCAATAGAAGAAAAAACTTAAAAAAAGAATAATCTTAACATAAATTGACTTCATTATTGGAATTATTTGTTTTTTTTTTCATTCTTTTGCAATAAACTATCAAGTTACGATTCTGTTTTTTCAACGAACCACAAATTCCTATCAAAATCAGCACATTCTTCGATTGGCACGGGGGCAAAACAACTCGCTTGGTGTGGGATGTTGGGTATTCGGTTTTCCCAGTCGTTCATTTTAACCGTTCAAGGTTCATGCCTTCCATTTCTGCCAAGAAAGCAAAACAGCTGACCTGGAAGCGGTTGCAGATGGCCGCAACTTTTCTGGTCATCACCACCACCACTGTTGCTACTACTGCTGCTGCTGCTGCTGCTAGTACAAAATCAACAGTGGGGCTGATTGATGTATTGCATTTGTAAGCATGTGCTATTGGCCCCGCTGGGGAAGGGGGGGGGGGGGGAGGCCAGAAGCTAGGAGTGGATGTAATCACATGGAAGTTCTCATTATCATGAGTCAGATTTTGCTATCGCACTTGCTCTCTAGTATGCGGGTTGGTGGTGGAGCTGCTGGTGCTGGTTGTCGAAAGCGCATATCGCCGGGGGAATTCACATTCCGGGCTTTGCATCTCTGACACACACACACACACGCACACATACCGTTTCTACTGTATTCATTCCCTGCGTTAACCTCTCGCCACATCGCACGCGGATGAAGTGCGGGAGCAGGACGACGGTGGCAGTAATTACGGACGCTAAAAATAGCCTTGTCTATCTTCATTCAGCAGAAACGCTTATTACTACTACTCACACCATTGCGTTGTAGTCGCGCGCATCCGCTTGGTTGTTTTTTTTTTCGTTGTTGACTGGTTCGGTATTTCCGCCATCCTCTCCAATAAGCCCTGGAAGGAAGTGTAGAGGAACACAGCAGCGTGTGACGTTATGGTTCTTCCATTCTACGTTACCAGCAGCTGAGCTGGCGGATGTGTGAGTGGCGAGTGTTTACAACAGCTTGGCACAAATAACGGATTGTAGGGACTGCTGAAAGAAGAATGAATGTAATTTGTAGTGGGATGAGGGAGCCGAAGAGTGCATCCTTGCCACCCCCCTCCCCCCCCCCCCCCCTTCACACATTTTCCAGTTCATGTTGGGTTTAAAAAAAAATCTTAGTTTCAACTTTCACTCGTTGCTCATTATCAAATGATTGTGCGTGGTACAAGCGTAGTGAGACTTATCAGCGAACGACATCTACTAAGCGCAAGAAAAAGGGATGCAGCGTGAAGCCGAGTGTAGAATTGTCGGGGGAAAAAAATCGACTATTGATGTCAAGTGTGCAATGACGCCTGATAAGAGTGGATTTGTTGAGCAATCATTCGACCGAAACGTAGTGTTGCAATCCAAGTAGAGTATTATTATACATTGTTTCCTTCGATGCAGTTTTGAAAAATGGTGTCTGTAAGGGCCTGTGGGGCGAGAATGTGTTATGACTCAACGGAACCGATTCAAACTGGCTTGGGCGCGCACGAAATGAACGGAGAAGCGTCTTGGACGGTTGTGGAGGTGCTTGGACAATTGCCAAACGTGGATTGTTTAGAATAGGTGACGTTAACAAAGTTTCCGTTCAGTATCCATGGGCACTGGCAATAGGTTCTTCTTTTTTTTTTTTTGGGATGTGTTGCGTAGTGAAGCGCAAGACAGTGCTACAATGTTTAACCGGTAAATACAATGTGTTTGCGCTCTAAATCTTACCTTCCTGCAGGAGGAAAAGGGGGGGGGGGGGGGGGGGGGTAAGCAGTTCGTGGCCCCGACCGCTCTAACCGCACAGAAAACTTTATTAGTTTCCCCCTTCAGCTCTAGCGATGATCGCCAACTGCTTTATAGCTTTTTCGTTGAAATGATCGTAAATCATGCCACGACAGAGAGCGTCATTTAGTGTCCGTATTGTGCCTTGGTAACGGTGCGGTTTTTAGTTGCATATTCAGATGAGTAATTGATTAGGGCGGCGCCGGCAGTAGCTAATACAGAGTATCGAATCCCGTCCGTTACACGGGAGGGGCAATTAATCAATCAAATTTTTTGGAGTAAACAAAGGAAGCTCCAGAATGAAACTCCACATAAATTATACAAACTCTCTATAAAACAGAATCTAGTTTTGTGCTTCGGGACAGTTCTATCAGACAATCGTCCGTGATAAACTGACCCACAATCCCGCGTGCGGTGCAGGTCTCCACCTGCAAAACGTACAATTGTTTTCATTCGCTCTCACTCTGTCCCACATCTCTCTGTCTGGCCGGCTTTTACACGGCCGCGGCACGTTACAATGCATGTGTGCGGCTGCTGTCGGACTCGACGCAAAACAGCCGTGCGCGGGGAAATGATCGTTCTGACGACCTTCGGCGGATATCTGGCTTTCAAGTCTCGAGTCACAACACTCAACAACAAACTACAGCCGGCACTGATCGACTGCAATGATTATGGATTGGTGTCTAATGATGATGATGATGGCATGGCGCCGATATTAGATAGTCAATGTGTTTTATACAGGCGCCGTAGTTAAAGCGTTTTTTTTTCTTCCGTTGTTATTGCTGATGAAAAAATGATTTCCCTGTTCCAACATATTGACTGAACTTTTCTGTTCTTTTAACAAATATTCCCCTAAAAAAATATGAGCCATGAGCTATAAATCGATTGATTCCGGTAGTACTGCTGGGTGGCAGGACTCATTTGTCTCAGCAGTGATGGATGCAGACACCCTTTTTTGTGACGTAGTTCCTGCTCCTGCTTCACACATCCACATCAAGTGCAAGGGGTAATATTCGCACTTGGGGCACTTTCTTTCTTCACCCATAAGCTCTGTTACCCTTCCAGGGGGTGCAGGTGTTTGTGTGTGATATTGTTCAGTTGAAGCTCTGCTCTATGCGCTAGACTGTCCTTGCGTGCGTCATTTTCATTTAGCGTCGTAATTTGCCAGCAGTTTGGTGGAGCTATGCAAGGGGGGGAGTGGGCTACAGAAAGCATTATTGGCGCCAAAGGGTTCGGCGCAGCAGTGGTTTATTGACGTGTGTTGTGTGCAATGTTTATCCATTTGGCGAGGTCGCATACGAGCGTGCTCTGTGCGAGTTGTGTGTAGTTGAGCGAGAGCGGCAAAACTACGTTACCGACGAAATTGTGGTTTTACTACAGACGACGACGCCGGCGACTTCGTACTCATGCACACATCAAAAGAACATGCATAAAAAATGAAAAAAAAAAAAAAACGCCGGTAAATTCCACTCGGCGAGGTGCTGTGTACTTCGTGTTTTGTATGAATGGTTCGTTCCGTACGTTTGAATCACCTTTTGAACTTGTCTCTGTCTGAAATGCGCCGAATACGATCGATATCCTGCTTTTCGAAGGCATGATAATGATGGGGTATGGGTGTTAATATCGATTGAGGGGTGTTGCCTACGGTTTGTCATTATATGTGGCGAACTGATTTTACAAGAAACTTTGCCACGATAAGCCTGTTCTTGGAATGATCCAACGATGAGTAGGGCAGTGTATTTTTTTCATCATCTACGGAGTTTAATCAAGAGATATGGGCTTTTTGTATGTGTGTGTGGTTTATGATTCGATCATTACAGCACCGTGTATCATATGTATGTGTTTATGTATGAATGTGCTACGTGCTGGCTGTTAAATAGAAGTGGTAATTTTGCTATTTAACAATTACTTTGTAAGGTTGAAAATTATTCTACTTTTGTACTTTTGCGCACATTAATTCCGTTCGCATGAGATAGGTTCTAAATGTAAAATCATGAAAACCTTTCATGATTTTACTTCCTTACAGGTACACCCTAGCACTCAAGCTAATTCAAATCGTGCCAGCTTACCAGGGTCCTGCAGTTCCCGGTTTAGAGTAGACACCTCGTTGAGAGAGCAAACCAAGTCTATCCCCGATAGTCTTCGCAGGACAGCAATTCCCAGCATTTTTGTGGAAAAATATGGCCATTGTAACAGCAACCATTTTTATACTGACGGATCCTCATCAGAGCAGGGCATCGGTTTTGGCGTATATAACATTGTATCCGAGGCATATTTCCAACTACGCCAGCCATGCTCGATATATGTAGCGGAGCTCGCCGCAATCTTTTACGCCTTGTTAATAATAAGTGCTTGTCCTCCAGACGAATATTTTATATTCTCCGACAGTTTAAGCGCTGTCGAAGCATTAAAATCTGTGAAGGCTATTAAGAGCCCGGACTACTTCGTAAAAGAAATATTAAAGGTCTTAAGCTCATTGTTTGAGAAATCATTCCGGATATCTCTTGTTTGGCTGCCTGCACATTGCGGAATCTTCGGCAATGAAAGGGCAGACCAATTGGCCAAAAAGGGTGCTTCGGAAGGGTCCTTTTTCGACAGGCTTATCTTACCTCACGAGTACATGCGTGCCCCACAGTCTCTCTGCATGGCTCGGTGGCAGAGTTTGTGGGACACCGATGAGCTCGGGAGGTTTCTTTATTCGATCACTCCCCAAGTGTCCTTGAAGCCTTGGTTCCACGGCATCTCAGGTGATCGTGCGTTCATTCGAATGATGTCTAGGCTTAGGTCTAACCATTTCGCTTTGGGCGCGCATCTCCAGCGTATAGGACAGGTCGACTCCAAAGTATGTGGCTGCGGCCTCGGATACCATGACATAGATCATCTTCTATGGTCTTGTGTGGAATACGAGGCTGCTCGACCCGCCTTGTTAGACGCAGTCCGGGGCATTGGAAAGTTGCCGGATACTCCAATTCGGGACCTGCTGGGAGACTGCGACGAGGTCTACCTGAGAGTAATCTTTCTCTTCTGCCGTGCTAACGGATTATTAGTGTGATCCCCTTCCCCCCCACTACTCCCACTGTTTGTCTGTCTTATATATGTTGTACCTCGCTTGTATGAATGATGATGGATGAATGGATGAATGAATGAATGAATGAGTACGATGCGTGAAGGGTTGGGTACCATATGGAAGCAGTTGCAGCGGCCAATGCTATGGATGGACATCCCAGCGAAAGGGAGAGGAAGACTTCAAGATTGGACACAATAAGGAATCTTCGAAATGGAAAACGATCAAGACCCCCGCTACCACCTGGACCACGAGCATGGAAACGCCTGACATACCCCGGGATAAGTTACCCTCACACGATAAGACCCTCGCTAGGAACACGACTTTGGCTTTGGATGACGGAACTTACGCAACGGAACAACCGAGCACACCCGGGATATGGTGCCCTTTCACAGCTCGGAGAAGGAAATGTCTCCCAGCAAAGAGGAAAGGAGTATACTAATTTTAAGTTTATTGTAAGCAATACGGCCTGGCCGTCCCTAATGAATAAAAAAAAAAAAAAAATCCGTTCGTAGCTTGCTTTGTTTCGTACAGTATTGGACAAAACAAGTGCAACCAATCTCAATATCAATCAGCAAACCCTGCATTGAAGGTGCATAATAAGTTAATTGTGAGAAAGATGTTTTTAAGGTGTTTGAAACAGCCCGTGTCTTGTTTATTATAACAAAAACTTCATTATGTATGAATATCAATTTATGAAAAAATTAATAAATTAAAAAATTCTACGTTTTCCTCCTGGACAAAGCAACTTCGGGTGTTGTTTAAATTGGGCGTTAATATTTCGTTGCAAATCCTTTGCTTTCAATTACAGCCCTGAATCTGCTAAGCATAGACTCGATCAGGTGAGCAATGAAGTTTTGTGGAATTGATGTCCACGCCTTTAAACAGCTTATCCTTGCATCGAACACCTTCACGATCAATTAGCTGATGCAAGATCTCTTACAGGTTATCTTTAGGGTTCAGATCTGGAGATTGGGAAGGCCTGTTCATCATCATGATTTTATTATCCTTAAACCAGTGTTTAATCTCTTTGGCGGTGTGGTTGGGATGGTTGTCTGGTTGGAAGGCAAAATAACGTTTTTCAGGATGTCATTGTACATAAAACGGTCCATTATTTCATCGATTTGATGAATTGGACCAAGACTGTTTGCAGAAAACCATCCCCAGACCGTTATATTGCCTCCGCCATGCTTCACCGTCTTCTGACAGTTGGTCGACTCATCACTGAACAGAACCGTCCGCCATTTCTGCACATCCCAGTCCATATGAGATTGTGCAACCAGAAGTATTTTATTCCGATTCCTAAGTATAATCAGAGGTTTCTTCGCAGAACGTCGAGAGAACAATACGGCTTCAACGGCATGCGTCGTCTGATCCATTCGCACTTTGAACAAAGTTTGAAAGGATCCTTTTCCATGCTTCGTACGATCATAGTGTCCTCTCTCGGCGTGGTGGACCGTGGCCTTCCACCTCTAATGTCCACATAAATCTTGCCGGATGCACAAAATTACACAGCACAGTCTAGATACGGTCCATTTTTTCACCTCATACTTGTCACAATCTGTTTTATTTGTGACATTCCATTTCCATTTCTTAGTTTCCCTCCAAGGCTGCGATGTGTCATTTTGGTGTCTAGTAACAAAAACATATAGAAAGCGTCAGTACTGACCTTTCGCAATAATTACCACCCGCTGTGATCTGTAAATTTGACAGCTGATAGCTGCAATAAACCTGTAGCAAACATCTAGACTCCTGAACCGTCAGCTGCAGTAAGTGTTTCGTCTTGCTATTTCAAAAAAATGAAATTTGCTGATCCTTTTTATGATAGTTCTATTTGAGTTGCACATGTTTTGTCGAATACTGTAGGTAGTTTTGAAGAAAATCCAATGCAAAATAATTTTTAACAAATTGTTAAACAATAATAAACTAACCTTCTTGCGAAGTAAGCTAATATCTAATATAATGTATAGATTTGTCAAGTGTACGGTGGTGTGCCTTTGTCCATACTACATAGGATTACTAATATTTACCCCTTGATTATATACGATACGCGGCCTTAGCAGAGCGCGGTCATATGATAACGAAACACACAAAGTATCTGTGTCATATTTTTGTTCGCGGCGGTGTGTTATCTTTCTGTTACTACGTAGTATCACGCCCCAGGAAGGGCGTGATAAGCGAAGCTGGTGATGTTTTTCTTCAGTTCACCGTTGGCACCGTTGTAAATGGTGGGTGCGAGTAAACCTAAGATCTCTAGCTAGCTGTGGTTACTGTTCCCACTGCCGGAAAGGCAGACACGACCGCGACCCCCCGTCAGGAGTCAGGTGTGTGCACGTGAGATGATAGGAAAGGCGGCGCCTTTTAGCGTCATTATATTGTGCGCACACGCTGGAAGGGAAGCGGCTTTTGGCGCACTCCGTCGTGTGCTACGGAACATCCAACCTGACTTATTGTGTGTGTGTGAGTGTGTGTTAGGGCGTCATCTGGCCGGGAAGATGGAATTAGAAACACGTGCTCGTAACATGTGTTTTACCGGGCTGGTATGGTACATGATAGGGTGCTCTTACCCAAAGCTTTGAAGATATTATTGAGGCAACTCGTCGACGGTGCAACCTTAGTGGGTTTTGCAAAGTAGCTGTATTGTCACCGTTTTTACAGCATTGCAGAATTGTAGAATAATTAACGGCAAAGCTAATAAAATAAAAAAAAGGTGAAGAATGAAAATTGTGAAGTGTGTTTGTAAAATTGAAAAAGCGCAAGCCCTCGTGTACGATTTGCGGAACGGCGGCAACGGGGAAGGCAAGGCGTGTAAAGGTTCGTTCGTTCATCGTTTGGTGAATAATTTATTCCGTCATTTGATGGTTGGTGCAGAAGCATACCGGTCGGGTGGTACCGTTTGTTATGGGTAGTGTATAATTTAAACACAACTTATGGAAAGCGAGGAAGGCGCGAAAATGTAATCGCGTCGCGACATCGAAACGAGTCGTTTGACCGAGACCATCGTGGGGAACAGCTGTGTTGTATGCCGTGCTGAGGGCAATTTATGTCGATGGCCTCGCCCAGGGTCAATCAGACGGGTGAAGTTTGAGTGAAAAGCCTCATAAAGAAGGCACGTTCGCACTACTGTAATGATTAGTCGCATCTTGCCACATGCCACTTGTGCACAAAGTACAGATTATTTTGTATTTTGTGAAGCAGCGCTAACATTAGATTTGTCCGTTTGATCGAAAAGATAAATTTAAAAATTTTTTTTTTGCAGAATACAATTATAATTCGCGTGATGGAATAGAACAGAGCATTAAATTTGTCTACCGATTCAAACTACCGATACAGTTGGCATGGGAGTTGAGTTGGATGGCAAATGCTCTCAGGGGAAGATTCGGCCGGTGTAAGCGTTAAGGTGCAGATCTATTTTTGAATTTTTGCACTCATCGGCTCGTTTCGTAATTTGCCGTTGCTTGGCGAGTTCTACAGACAGTGTGCATTTCGCGTGTGGTAAAATTTCACTTTCGTTCGCGTTGTGTATGTGTGTCTGTGTGGGTTGAATTTGGCACAAATAAAACTAAAAATCGGCAACAACGTGGTGAATATCGCACCCCAGAGCAGGAACCGCAAGCAACCATTTTCCAAAGGGGGATAAGGGTTTTTGGTTTTTCGGGGTTTTCGGACAGACATAACTTTTTCCGTTTTAATTAATTATTTTGTGCATTTATGTTGCGTATTTTTAAGCAAATGATTAGCTTTGTATTAATAATATCACAATCATCAACTAGTTTTCTTATGCTACACATTACAGGGTTTCTGAGTAGAACTAGACAAGTGCGAGGCATTTCTAGACAACGCTCAAGCTGAACGGTGACAACCGTCGCCCTTTCTCGACAGTGGTCAAGTTGTACTGAACAAACGCTAGGTTGAAGTGGACGATGGTCCAGTAGAACTGGACAGTCATATTTGAAATGGTTGGTGAAACAGTTGGAAGCGTTTCGGAAACGCTTCGAAAAGTAACCGTTGAAATACACATATTTTGTTATTTATATGCGTAAAATGCATTTAATAATAACATTGATATAGTTTGTACTTTGACGTGTGTAACAAATTTATAACAAACATAACAAAATTATGTGATTTTTTGTACGATTGATTTGATATTTTTGATTCTGTAAAATATCCATGACAACAGCTACAAGAACTCGATACAGTGATTATAAACCGAAACGTATTCTGCCATCTGCTGTCAAAAGATTTTTTTTTTAACTCACATTTTTAAAGAAAACCATGCATTCTGATTGTAATTATATTCGGTGTGAAAGTAAACGTACGTTAGGGAATTATTTAGAATTGGAAATTAGGAAATATGTGTATTTCAGTAGTTATTTTTTTAATTTTCAAATTTGCCAAGCGTTTCCGAAACACTTCCAATCGTTTCACCAACCATTTCAAATATGACTGTCCAGTTCTACTTGACGATTGTCCACTTCAACCTAGTGTCCAGTACAACTTGCCCAATGTCGAGAAACGGCGACGGTTGTCCAGTTGAACCTATCCGCTTTTCAGTTCATCTTAGCCATTGTCTAGAAATGTCTCGAACTTGTCTAGTTCTACTCACAAACCCTGCAATATAACGCAATTTGAAAAGTAAATAAGAAACAATAAAAATAACGTTTAAACTTCTTTTCAATCTTTGCTTAAGATATATAAAGTCTACACACCCATTGCGTCTACGTTCGCGGCTAACGTAGTTCACGATGTTCCAGACATCAGACCATCAGAGCTATGAGTCACGTACACGAACGAATGCTTGGTAGGGGGAGAGTACACATTTGTCAATGAATTTCATTTGTTAGTAGCTACGATTTCCCACCATTGGTTGGACCACCAACGCACTTCCAGTCGCACTAGGCCAATAACGAACCAGCAAATGTGACGATGGTACAAGTTTGTCTCGATGCTGTGGGTTTACACGATCGGTTGTGCAGGTTTGGTGTTACAGTTTTTATGTGTAATGGAATGGATGAGTTCATCCAATGTGGCTGACGTGTACACTGGATCGATATGCTCAGTTCAGTCGCATTGAGTCAATTGGGGGTTTGTTCTTATCAGCTGACAATCGTACTTGCTTGTAATGCGTCTGATTTTGCAGAAGGTTCTTTAAAGTGTACTAAAGAAGCATGTACTTTATATCGAAATATATAAATAATGAAATGAAATGAAATGAAACTTGTGATACAATCATTACAATCTAATGTTTAATTTCTGCATTTACCCGATATTGAAGCAAGCAACATTTTATGAGTCTCTCCTAGCCATCGTCTGTCACACACTACAAGAACGGTGGCAACTTTTTCCTCCGTTGGTCAGCAAACGGCCGTGCCGCGACATTTTGTCGCGACGGTTAAATAATCTGACGCAACCCACACATACATTGTTTCAGACGTGTGCGAATATGCATACGCCCCCACCAGCAGAAAACGCATGAAGAAGATTAAATCGTCTACGACGGAAGTTGTAGTTGGAGGTTGGAAAACGGTCGAACAGAATGTGTGTCGGGGGCGGCACTCTTTCAGTTTTGGCTGAGCTTCTCGTTTCGTATATGTGTGTGTGTGTGGCACATATTACGAGGCGCCACCTGTCGTGATCCCTGGGAGGGATGTGTTGTATATGCAGGTCCATTCACACGGACGAAAATGTTACAGTAAGAGAGTGAAAACAAGGGTTTGGAACAAAGCAATGTCTCAAATCTGTATTTTGAGACATTTGCCAACGAGCGCTAAATAGGCGACTGTGTGAAAACTCAGGTTCTTGTTCATCTTCTTCATGCGCCGTAAGATTTGAGTCACGAGCCGCGAAGCTCTGTTCTACTACAATAGTACAAAAGTAGCCGGTGGAAGACGGAAACGCCATCATTTTGGATACAAAAATAGCCGTTGTCGCGAGCACGGAAAGTGGTTTCAATACTGTTGTGGTGTTTGCTTTGAAGCTGTTTTGTTTTTCTTGCATCTTGTCGTTAAGTTATGTTGTTGTGTCTAGCGCAATGACACTTTGTGGGAACACATCGCGCAATTAAACGACGAGCGACTGTAATTGCACGTGATGCATTTACTTCCTGCTTTAACTAAATTGGCTGCAGCTGCTCGTAAAATGTGTGTGTGTGTGTGAAGCAAATGCAATCCGCTGTCTGGTTTACTGATTTAAATGCATAATTGGTTGCGTGATTGAGCCTAGTTTCTTTCTAATTTGTTCAAACTTGGTGCACTATGGTATTGATAGTTTAGCAAAATTTAGCTTTTTAGCAATTTTTATAACATGTTAGCAAGTTTAGTAACTTTTTTAGCAAACTATATGACAGCAAAACAGTCAGTATAATCTTGGAAATTGTACTGAACTGATCTAATTGTAGAAGACACAACTGCATGGGGATTATGAGTGTGGCAGGAAAGTAATTGACAGAGTAGACGGTTCGAAGAAAAACAAGTGCTCTGTGCGCCGTTCGGTTTACAACTGTTGATTCGTATGTCCCTAGTGTTCATGTTAACATAATTCATCTTATAGTTCATTAATGTGTCAAATTTGTGAGTTCATTATTGTTAGCTGGTTATTGTCCAGTTTTTGCTCTATCCTAATCGTTTCCCACAGGGCTATTTCAATTGATTGCATTGCAATTGCAAAAGGTGTATGAAAAATACAATCAGCATCGTTGGGACGTCATCGTGCGGTAATTAAAGTACTATTGGGTTTAACATTTGATCAACGTTAAGCCCAATGGCTCAACGTTTGATATAATCAGTCTTTTTTTCGTTGCAGACTTTACAATGAACGGTGTTGCAATGAAATCTACTGCTGATGAAAATGAACATGATTTTTTAAAATTCCTTTTAAATGTGCTGCTTTTCTATCTTCCTTTACAAGACCACATGCTATCTTGCATTTTGCAGACTTGGGATGAGATTTCTTACTCTGTTCATTCCGGTTTTACGAAACGTCCGTCCGCCCGTCTGCGAATGCTGCTTCCTGAACGAGAACCTCAACCGTGCATGTTAACGGCTGACACAAGCGATGCTATCTTTAAACTGATTCAGCCTTGAAGAAGCAACACGGAAACTCCAACCCATCATTCCACTTGCACTTACAATCACTCTCGCCTGCCCTCCTTGGTGAGGAAGTGCTGGTGCTGTTCTTTCGTGAATCGTCGTGCCCCTGTTGATATTAGTTCTAAATTTCGCCATGGCCTATTTGTCGAATGCTGCTGCTGCTGCTACTACTCCTGCTCCCATTCTTTCGCACCTCCTTTTGCGGTTTTTTTTTTGGTGTGCCCCCGTCAGTAACACAGAAGCAAATCTTTCGCCAAGAGGAAACTTGTTGAGCTACTAGCGCGCTTCCAATATTGGTTTGGTGTGCAGTGTGTGTGTTGTTTTCCGAGCGCTCTCATTCCTGGGGTAAAATTTAGATTGGCAATGGCCGATCTACTTTTGTCTCTGCCGGTCGCAACCGCTCTTCTTCAGATCTGCTCGTTGTTGGCGTTTTAGGCGAGAAGGAAGACCATGAATCATGGCGCTAAAATCAGGGAGAGGAAACGATACATACAGCAATGCAAATAGGTTAATAACAATCTAGCTTTGTTACACATTGTAATGTACTTTTGTGTATTATATTATGAAGTTTGATATGTAAACGCGAGTTTATAGT
Organism: Anopheles maculipalpis; assembly: GCF_943734695.1. NCBI lineage: Eukaryota > Metazoa > Arthropoda > Insecta > Diptera > Culicidae > Anopheles > Anopheles maculipalpis. The sequence goes on along the minus strand of NC_064872.1, from coordinate 45,356,809 downwards.
TACCTTGTCAAGTATAGCTAGTTACGTTGTTCTTGTGTGTCACTTTGACGTTTAAAAATATGACAGATCAGAATTATGAATTGTGAGCGATCAAGCAGGACGTGTAAGCTTTATGCTGAAATAAAAAAGGATGAATTACATATATATTTTGGTGCTTGATTTTTTATTCATTGTTGAAGTATAATAATGTAGCAATTCGATTTTTATTTATAATTATTATTTTTTATTTCTAATTTCTATTTCTTTTTATTTCTAATTTCTAAATTTTATCTTATTGTGTCTATTAACGTTTCATTGTGAAAAAAATGATATCCTGTTTGTCAATATATTCTGTTTAATCAGATTTAGGACGATCTGATATGAAAGTAGAAGTTTTATAAACAAGAAATTTACACCAAAAAATCATTTCCTTAGAGGGACATAAGATGTAAAAAGATTTTCAATACATTTGAAACTGTAAAAAAGAGTATCAACCGACAAATTATCTGGTTGAAACCAGGTTTTTCGTAGGAAAAGGATTAAATAGCTCCATAATGTTACCGATGATGGCAAAGCACACGTCCGTACGAGGACTTTTAAAAACGCAAAGTCGCAAATGATAGCCGGGCAGAACGCAATGGCAACATACACCGGGTAAGAGAGGAGTGCGCGCGCGCGCGCATCTACTGCCGGTATAAAAGTAGGTCATCAACACGCGCAAACGCACATAAGTGCTCATATACGTATATAACAATGCATGTACATATATACATTTATTGCATAGTGATGCAGCTCCCCGAAATGCAGACTGCAGCAAATACATATTTAGTCTGCGCCTGGGACGACTCGTTCACCCGCACTTGCCGCGTTTCTCATTCATCGGAGAAGAGGTCTCCGGTGGATGGGAACGGATGCGTGACGTGGGAGTGTGGAGATGGAGAGAAACGAGAGCGTAAAAATTGCATGTCTGCTTTTAACTGACCGACCAACGAACCAGCCAGTCAGCCTGCCAGCCTGCCAGCCAACCAACCAGCCACCCAATCGACCCGGCTGATCTGTCTGCACTAGTGCGGGGCCCGTAGCCTTTATCGCCGCAAGCCGTGTGGGTTGAGTGGGTTATAGTAGTGGTGAAGCGGGAGCAGGATATAGGGGGAAGCGTCTGCTGCACTTCGTAAAATGCATTTCGTTGCGGACATGCGCATGGCGAATGTGGCTGCAAATGGATAAAAACGAGACAAAATATACTCGGTTAAGGGGGGGGACTGGTGTTGCTGCAGCTGTGCTGTGTGCCGCACTGCTTTTGCACTACTCCCGTTTTTACGACGATTCTCCCCTGATTGTGTGTGGGGGTTTTTTTTTTAGGGTTGAGGTTACTTCAGCTCTACTGCAATGGACGTACGCTGCTCCGTGTATGTGATGTGTGTTGGCTGCAGCTCAACGGTGAAGATCAGCGGTGGTCGGCAGTTGCAATGACAGCCACCGTCACAGTCTGCCTTAATGGAGCTCTTCTCGCCGTGCGGTCCGGCCATCATCATCCCCCTGACGCTTGCAGTGTTGGTCAGCTTTTGAGTGTATCCTGAACACACCATCACCTTGCTTCCAGCTCGTTGCAATGTGTGTGAGAGCGAAAGGAGAAATATAATCATCCGCTAAACGAAACGGAACCTAGGCACGGGTGGTGTACTATCGTCGTCTTTGGATCGTCTTACCATCCGTTTGTTGTCTGTCGACTATCCGACGCTGCCTGTCTGTCTACCCCATCCATCCAAGCCATTCGTCCGCTCGTCTGTCCATCCGTGTCGTCGGTTTGAGTTTTGCATCGAGGCATTAACATTTTCCTCATAGTAAGAAATGACCTATCTGCTGCGACGCTTGTTTGCAAAATAGAAATGCATGCAAGGCTCTTAAAAAATGGCACTTGCAATCGTGCAAATAGCAACTTTTGTGCAATGTTTGTTTCGAATATTTTATGTTTCCATCTAATCCAAGATTCTAGTACGAGTGTCTTGATAAAGAGCACTAATTTTGATAAAACAGTAAGTAAGAAATGTACATCAACCAACCCGTGGACAAGAAGGCATCGAAATTACGTCTGTAACAACTAATCAGTACTCGTTGCGTTGTCCAGGACGGTACATGTTTCTTCTTCGCCCACGGTGCCAAAAGGGTCCTGAAGCCAGGGAGTTTCACTATCTTTTACAAGTTCGTTCCGGTTGGTGGGCTTTAAAACGCTCCCGGCACGACGAATGGATCACCTTGAGACGAGTGTGGTAGTTGTCGGTTGATGGTAGCCATGGAAGAGCAGAGCTGCCTGGCGAAGAAGAAGGCTCGCTGTGGTGTGGCGGCTACATGCAGCAAATGAACGATGATGGAAGTGTACATTGGGTGGGGTTTGTGTGATGTGCATTGTGATGCACTTTTTCCCGACTGCCCCAGCCGTCCGTCCCTTTTCTACCGACTGGTAACAGTGAGCGAATAAAAAAGGGATCGACCCCGGTAAAGGGTTAAAGGAAATGATTATCTGTTTTGATCGTGGTTGCCTTCCTTTCAGCAAATGGCAGGGTAGGACCTTGGCAGGCGTATAATAAACTGGTGTAAAATTTTCTGGAGCATATCGTCTAGTCGAATGGACGGTTTTTGCTTGCCACCCACTGTAGTAGGGCTGTCTGTCCCTTTTTCGCCCGGTAACTGTCTTACTGGACCACAAAACGTTTTTCTTTGCGTTGGCAATAAGCGGGGATGTGTGTTGTAGGTTCAGCAGTTTGGTTTTATTAAACATCAATGGAATCATATCAATGGAGTCGTTCAAAATTTTCCTTTAATTTGCGGCGAGCCAACTTTAACGAATATCGCAAGCGCTTATAAAATCCTCGCGTGCTTGGTTTTTACAATCAATTGCCAAAAATAAATTGTAGACACTTCGCTTGCTAGACCAACATAAAATATGTTTTGTATCTAAACGGATTTTAATTAGCTTGACAGAACGATGTTTGAACGCTTTTGTATATACGTACCGGTTCAAATCTCATAATCAAATTTTAATATGTTTTTGGGATACGATTTTTTATTTCTGTCATTTGATGGTATGATGAATCACTTTCAAAATATAATTTTCGTTTGGTTTTCGCACGCAGAAACTAGGAAATTTCAAAAAAATAGTAATATAAAAATGTTTGTTTACATTTTTCAACTCTTCAACCGACAAATTGATATTGCAATTGCTAACTACTATTTACGAAACGCGTTGCCCTTATCAGAGTCTTATTTCCATTTGAAAAAAACAGGTGCTTTTCGTGTTGAAAATGAGACAAATTTCATTTTACATTGCTTATTTTAGTTAATACAATAAATTCACACATTCACTAGTACGAAGCATGCCAAAAAGCGAACTTTCGATTACACTAAGGTCAACATAACATGTATTTCCAGCGTGTCCTATTGCATCAGCCCTTTAAAACCTCGGTGGCAAGCTTGTAGCCGTATTGTGCAAGGCATGTTCCTCGAAATTATGCTGCTGGGTTTGCGGTTGATTGGAATTTTCCGTTTTTCGTCCCTGTATTCTCGTTTTTTTCCCATGAAAGTGGTTATCCTTGGGTGTGTGTGGACATGATTTTTTTTTCTGGATGTACTTGAAGAGGGGACTAGGCAACGTTTCTTTAGACACTTGAGCTCGTCCAACTTTCGCTACGTGCTCCAGTCGGGGTGGATATGCTATTTGGGGTACTGTATCTACAATCCCGATGTGCCTGATTTTTTGGGAGCCACTAAAAATAACCACTGGAAGGACTACTGCTTTTAAATCGTGTTTTAAACTTGTGCATACATTTTAATGCCACTGGCAAGTATATTTAATAAGGTGTGGTGTATAAAAACTATATACAAAGAAGAATGTCCGTAAGATAGTATATCCAAGATCACAGTTTGTTAGGTTACTTGTTTAATTGTGTCATGTAATCAGTTACAACTTTCGCAGGTCTTGGAAAATTGTGAATTTGTTTTTGTAGAAAAACACTGTTAACGCTTATAAGGCCTGATTGTGAAACCCAAACGTCTTCTCAAACGTCACATAATTGTCACTTTGGTATTATGACTTTCCGTTCGGCTATCCGTTTGGCTAAATCAGACGTTTAAAAGTCGATGACAGATGTTTGTCGAACGGAAAGCAAAAAATTTGCTTTGCCTGAACCAAACGGAAACGCGCGTTAGACCGAAAGTTTTCCGTCAGTCAAGTGCAACGCAAAGTATAGTTTGCATTTATATAACCATTTTTAAGTGTAAATCGATCGAATAGATTTAGATTGATTTTACGTGGATATGTTAAGACATTTATTTTGAGGTCGTTTTAGTGATTTTATTTGGTGGTTTGCAGGAATTATTTTCAAGCAAGAACCACGAGAGTCCACAGCGAAAAAACTTCCACCACAAAAGTTAAATTTTTTAAACCAAAATGATTCATTATTTAATGATTCTAGTCAAAATTAGCATTTAAATATAGGTTTAATTCGATTGAAATCATATGTGAATGTATGATCAAAGCAATCCGTAAAGGTATGAAAGTATGCAAAAAGTCGACGAAACATTCGTCGACTCTAACGGGTGACCATAATAAAAATTTGCTTTACGTTTGGTTAGAGTCTTTCGGTCGGAAAGTTTTCCGTTTGGCTTTGACAATCGGGCCTTATGATATATCGATGAACCCTAGCTTATGTAGCTTATGACAAATAAGTAAATAAGCATAAATAAGTTCCCCACAACACATTCAACGTTTGATACTTCTTCAGGTGCGTATCTTTCACTTTGCCAATGGTTCAATGGTTGCGCTCAGGGTCTTCAATACATTTCAAGATTCGTATCGTATCGATTAAGGCTTATATTTGCCGATGATTCTTAAACACAGGTTAGCAATTAAAACAAGCTGCAAGATTATGCCGACCAATTTATGTCAGTCGTATCAATCGTTGCTTAATTGCTTTTAAACAAACTGTACGATAATTTGCAGCTTGACATATGTTCATACATTTTTAGTTTCTGCTAAAGCACATGAAATAAGTGATGGCTCAAAATAAAAAAAACCCTCCAACCACATGTGACTCATTTGCAACTGGCAGCTGTAAAAACACACACACACGCACACGCACAATTTGGAATTCCGTAGAAAAATGGCCATGAATACGGCGAACAGTCTCGATCAGGGCAAATCTCAATCAAGAAAGACGCACCTAATTTAATAAAGTCCTGCACCATGAAGAGCAAAATAAGCAAATCATACGCGCATACATCGTGAGTGTGAGCATGGCTGTGAGCTGGAACGAAACTCTTCGAGAGCTTCACCGACCACCACCACCGCATCTCTGTGGGTGTGGGGAAGCTTGTGGCGCGAGGCATGCCAAAACCATGCTGACCACACACGGAACGGGAGTAGCGTGAGGATTGCCGGGGCACATGGTCGGTCGGTCGGTCGGACGACACGTTACTTGTTGGCGCGCAATATCTCATTCCCTCGTTTCATGCGCATCCACTCCGCGTGTGGAGAGCTACGCCTGGTTCGCGTCACACACTTCGCTCGTTGCTGGTCTCTCTCACCTTGAACCTTTCTGCCGGGGGTGAACGTTGGCGCGCACGGTCAAATCAGCCGATTTTTGCGCATAACACAGCTGTCTATCCCGGCCTCCCCCAGCCAGCACGCTCGCCTTTTCCTTTCCCCATGGCTCCATTCGTCGCGTCCATTATAATGCCGTGGATGAGATTGTGCGTTTGATTGAAGTTATAGCACAGCAGAATGTGAGAAAGAAGCGGAGATGTGTGAGAGAGAGAGAGAGTAAAAACCCTCTCTCATCGTATTGTAAGCGATGGGGGGGGGGGGGGGTAAACCTTCGGTGGCGTGTGTGCGTATGTGTGTGTGTGTAGCTAGAAAAGTTGCTCCTCACCCAGCGCATGGTTGGCTAGCCGACTGGGGGGGGTCAAACGCATTTACTTCTTTCGCGAAGGGGCTGCATACCCTTGACGCGAGACGGCCATTTAAATCCACCCTTACCGCATGAAGTTGTGAAGCAAAAGAATGGGACGAAAGGCTGCAAGAAAGAGAACACTTTTAAATGGCACGCACACATGCGTTTCATGCTGTGGACGCATGAAGACAGCAACGAGAGCAGTAGCAAGAACCGGATCCCGCACTGTGCCCCCCGTTCTCTACCAACCGTACAGCATTCCCTTACCTTTGTACGCACATGTGCCGGGGGGGTAGAGGTTTTTTTTTTTGTTTGTGGGACGATCATCTGCGCGACGATCTTGCATTCGGTCGAAGAAGCAGCAAGAGAGAAAAAAGGAAGGCCCACTCTACCCACCTTACAAATACGCGACGGCGCGTAACCAGTGTAGCGCGTTTGGCGGCGCTCGAACATAAATTCTTTGTGCCTGTGAGAAGTGGAGGCCAATAGAACCGAATTAGATGGAATAACTCGCGAAATTCTTTCTGTCAATCGTCTCCTTCTTCCTCCTTCTGCGATGGCTTTGCCTTTGGTTGGCTTGTTAAAACGTGGGCCTTGTGTGCGTGTGTGTTGGTTTCAATTTTTGGATGTTCCTTCCACCCCCCACCTCCAGCTCACACCGGGGATTTGACCACACTGCTGCTGTGTATGCTGGGTGCCTGGTTGTATCCGCGACGTTATCGCCAAAGTTCGCAATAATGTAGGCTAACCTTGAGACGACGGTGCCGTACGATTCACATGGTTTTTGCGTTTCATCCAAATGGTTCAGTTGGTTCGTCACGCCACACAAAACAGACGCACACGAAAATTCGGATGCCCACATTGCGAGTTGCCACCACTTTTGGTGGTGCTCTAGATAGAGTTTCAATCGCCCTTGGTTTTCGGGACTGTTACTTCCTGATTCTCTTTGTGGATTGTTTCATGTTTGCACTTTATGCATGTGCCGTTTTTTTTTTTTGTTCGTCTCATGGCTAAAAATGGCTTTTTTTTCTTGACTAAACGAACTGTCGTGATGTAGCCAGCCTGGTGGTTGGAAGGCGATTTTTTTTTGCTTCAGGGGATTTCACTTCAGCATAAGAAACGATGCATAGACCTTTTCCTATTTTGTGGTAAAAATATCGATACAAATACATTTTTCATATAATTGGAAATAAATAAATAAAATAGTGTTGCTTGCTTGTTAAAGTTTGTCAATGCACCACAAATCAGCACCACAAGAAGCGGGTTTTTCTATTGGAAGATAATTAATACGGCACGTTTTAGATTTTTCGCTCATGAAGAATTTGTAGTTTCACCGATCTTGACCGCACTGTACGTTTTGTGGCGCAAAAGGTACAATCATGCCTTACAAATTAACACTGTATGTGTGTGTTGTAAGAGAAAACGGTATTTTACAACTACTCGCCACATATGTTATCACATAAAGATGCTAAACATAACGAGCGCTCGATTGTAGGTTTGTTGTTTGTATCATTTAGAGTAATGTACTTTAGATGTTGAGGGAACACGATTTGAATTTTGTGAAAAATGAAAGTTCCACTCATAGCATAAAGGCAATGTTTATTTTTAATCCTTATAAATATGTAGCTGTTACACAATATTCCGCAAAACTGTACACACTACATACGTAATTAAAGCCACCATAATGCTCTTATGCTAGAAGATGAATGTTTTACAGCGTATGTACCCTCATCATCGATTGCCATATTTTCCGCTGGTCATCAACAAATCAGCTGCAAGAGAAACCTAAGGCACACCATAAAAGTATGAAAAGTTTATGTGTTTCGATTTGGTTTTATGCAAAAACTACAACACACGGTGTTGGTGAACCGGGCCGTTGTCAGTCATGATGACTCTGACGCTTCTCGGGGGCATGCTGTTTACGATTGCTTCCCATTTGTAGCCTTTCCAAACCGTCGTGGTTGTAAATACTGAGACCGATTTCCATAAAGCATAAAACTATGCGGTCGTAAAGCTGGGAAGGAGTAAAAATCGACAAGAAACATTCGGATAATCGGATTTGTGAATTGCTCGAAGGGAAAGGCAGACCGATTGGCTTTATGTTTGTTTCTTTGCCGGTCGAGGTACTAGCACGTAAAAAGTGCAAAGGGTTTTTGCAAAAGGGAAGGTATCCTCTATACGTGAGCATTGTAATGAACATCCTGAAAATGAAATATTTGTTGATGTGCGACAACCCTTTTGCGATAAATTGTAAATGCTTGTTGACAGCTGTCTTTCGGCATTTGGTAGAAGCAAAACAATCCAAATATTACCACAGCTTTGTCCCATTTACAGGGTTTCTGGGAAGAATTAGACAAGTGCGACGCATTTCTAGACAACGGCTAAAATGGAATGGACAGCTGGTAGGTTGAACTGGTCAACTGTCGCCCTTTCACGACAGTGGTCAAGTTGAACTGGACAAACGCTAGGTTGAAGTGGACTAACGTCAAGTAGAACTGGACAGCCATATTTAAAATAGTTGGTGGAACGATTTGAAGCGTTTCGGAAACGCTTGGCCAATTTTAAAATAAAAAAAACGCCTGAAATACACGTGTTTTCTAATTTCCAATTCTAAATAATTCCCAAACGTACGTTTACTTTCACACCGAATATAATAAGTAAATAATCATGTTTATAATTTTGTAGAAAACAGTTTCTAAGCACTAGGCACACATAATACCGGAAGCAACAATGTCGCTACTGGGGTCTTTCTCCGTTGTTTTTTTTGTCGAGAAAAAATAGATTGTCATAACTAGGTCAGCTACACCTGTCAAATTTGACGACGTTTTGAACCGTCGTCGTCTGGTGGTAAAGGTCGTACGTCCATTTACACACATGCTAACGTTGCTGCATCAACGTTACACACCGCACACAGAACCACCATGCGGCATAGAAACGGCCCATGAGGTCTAGTGGCAAAAGGAGAGTGTGAGCATGTATATTTTAGTGTCATGAAGCGTGCCACAAAACACGTACGCATCAAACAATACTGGTCTTGCCAGAACGCTGGGGCCGTACGAGGTTGAGAGCATTTGAAAACTTCAATGATAAAAGCAAAATGATGGACCGACCGTCCGTTGTGGCCGTCTCACTCTAATCTTGGCGGCTAACCTCAATGCAATACGTTTAGGCGGTCTATTTTCGACTAGTTACATAGACTGTGGTTGATGATTTCACACCACAACACATTGACTGGGAGCATGAGGTAAAGATAAAGTAAAAATAACCGCCTCATTGTGTGTAAACGTAAGCGAGGAGCAGATGGAGACACGGGCGGACGGACCAAGTAGAAGGACTACCGGTACACGGTAGTGCATTTTACGCATGTCGATCTCCACCCGGCTTGGCTTACACTTTCATTTAATTCATGAGCGGTGGCATCATGTTGTTTGCATGACAGACAGGTAGACAACGAACGAGAAGATGGCGATTGCGATGAAACGATGAAGCGATTTTTTGCATCTTATTTTACATATCTGTCTGATATCGTAATTTTTTGACGATAATGTTATCGTGAGGGCTGCTGGTAGACAGAGGGTCGATTCGATCGTATAATAGTGTCTAATCCAATACCGGGGAAACTTCCAGATTTTTCTTCCAATTACGGCCGTGTACGGATAGCTTTCCTAACTATTTGCTGTAAAATGAGGAAGGATAGTCTCATCACGTTTCTTTTCCTCTTTTACTTGACTTAACGATCTCTCTAAGGTCATGCCGGGCATCGAAAATGACTTTCTAAGACTGGCGATCCCACGTAGTTGGTTGGTTAGTCAGTCCTCACTACGGGGGGACGGTCAGGATGGGATTTGAACCCCGGTCCTGCCGTTCGAAGATCCACGTCGCTGTCGCCTATACCACCGGGGCGCCCCAGTCACATCACGTTATGATGCATTCAAAACTTGCTTGTATATCATAATGTTAACGGTACGGCGAAACAGTTGATAAGAGTCTTTGCTATTTAAATTTGAGTTCTTTCAAAAAAATTAATGAACTGTGAGTGTTTTATATAAAATATCTTTTCTTTCTTTTCACAGATATGTGCGTTTGAAAAGTGAAGAAAGCGGTAGTGCAGGAAACAACAACAATAACAACAACGGCATCAACAGTTCACCTTCGAGTAGTAGCAACGGCAACAATCTACCCATGGATAAAGACGAAAAGCGTATGCGTCGCGAAATCGCGAACAGCAACGAAAGACGTCGGATGCAAAGCATCAATGCGGGATTTCAAAGCCTGCGGCAAATGCTACCACACCATGAGGGCGAAAAGTTAAGCAAGGTAAGTGTGTCGTTCTGTGTCTTTTTTTTATGCACCATACAATCTCGAGATGTCAGCCCTTGTGTCGAAAGAGGCGAATGAATGTAGTTTTAAAAACTTAAAGCCTCTATAAATAAATAAAAACAAATCTTTTCCATTTTTTGGAACTGAGTTTCTTTAGTACTTTAGTAACTGAGTACTCAGCGGCTTACGGAGGACGAACTTTCTGTTGTGGGAGAAACCGGTATCGCTACTGAAGTGCCACCGGTTTATCTTTATTATCTAGCATTATCTAGCAAATTATAAATCAAATATCTATCATTGGCCAGGCGTCTCAGGCGTGGATTTCATGTTCAGTCGTGTAGAGAGCGGCGCTGATTTTTGTTCACTAAAACCACGCAACCGCTAAAAAGTGTCCAGATTTTTAAAACTCTATTTATCTATAACTTTTGTGTCTAGAATAAAGCTTTTTAAAATGTATGATCAGCATTCATTGTTCTAAGTTGTTTGAGTGCATTAGCACTAGAATGTTACACATGACTGTCGATGGACAATAAATGACTAACTACAATCAAATATGGCTGTTCTGTTGAACGGTACAATTTGTGCTTTATAAGAAGAAATAGTCATTTGAGTACGACACAATGAGAATTAAAAGAGAGTTATAGAGTAGTTGTCATGAATAGCCTTCGCGTGGTAGTCGTTTGCATACATTGATGTCGTTTATGAACCGGAATAATAGTCAAAGCGCAACAGCACGCAGTATTGGATGCGTCATCATGCTTCTCACCTATTGACTAATCCTTTCTATTGGTTTTAATAACTATTCGCCATATTTAACTGGCGATTAGTTATTCTAAGCCATTATCTAGACATAAGGCCTGATTATCTCTTACAAACGGAAAAGTCTTAAGGTAAGCTTGTCGATATAAACGAAAAAAAAATGCATTATGAAACCGTTCTTGTGACAGACAGGTGTCGTTAAGCAATTTTCTTTCGTTAAATCTTCAAAATCAATCTGTCAAAGTGATGAAACCAACAAAAACAAAACCAAAAGTATAAACAAATGTTCTTGTTGAGAAGATATTGTGTGTTCTACCTGATATTTTGATATCAATATTATTTTTCAAATCATGTTAGCGATAATAGCATTAGTACTGATGAATGAACGGAAGATCTTACTAAACAACGTCGGCTGCTTCGTAGTATGTTCGATCCTTTGGAACTTACTAAGCAAGCGTGAGTTTAACCTGTGAAATTTTTGTGTAAAACCTTTTCGATATGTTCTCGAGGTTGTTCTTTGCCGATTTAAGAAAAATTTTCGTGTATCGAAGGAAATTTTCCTCGATATTCGTGATGATATTGAGCCAAAGTTTCCGCCTGTAAAGACAAAAGGACTCACGCCAATAGAAATGTTGGCTGCTACGCTGCGGTTTCTTGCGGAGGGGAGTTACCAAAATGGAACCGGGAAAGATTTCAATATAGCAATTGTTGTGTGTTTAAATATTTTGGAAGAAACGTTGGAGCCCAAATACATTTCATTAGAAATGGAACCAAATGAGCAACAAGTTGCCTGACGATATTTTTTTATCCCGTAGTGGCATCCCTGGCTTTCTGAATTAAAATACTCACATTTTGATTGGAACTGCACAAGAAAACGAACTGGAAACACACAGGAACCAGTGAGTTTGGCGCCTTTCCGTTTCGAATAGATGACGGAAAACAGTTTGACAAATACGAGTCTTCGTTTGTGTTGGAGAATACAAAATCTAGACAGTGTACTTGTAAGTTTGTCTTTCGTTCAGTTTTTTTTTTCAGAACAGACAACACAAACGGCTGTCATAATTCAAATCTTCCGTTTTTGACAACTTGTCTTGACAATTTGTATGTGATAATCAGGCCTATAGACAACACAAGGCAATGTGATAGAGGCATTAGCGTGGAAATATATTGAATGATGTTAAAATCGGATCACGATGTATGACGACATCTTAAATAGTCGGAAACTGGTGAAAATCAAAACTATATTACGAGTGTGCGTATTCTATATGCATCTTTGAAACGGTTATAATCTGTAATTCATTTTATTCTAAACTAGTCTTACAAGTATGTATTGGTGTTTGCTACTCTTAGCATATAGAATTGGGAACGGCCAGTGTTCGATGTACGCATCTTATTCTATTACTTATTATTACAATTGTGTTGATACTCAATCTCAAAAGAGCAGCTAAGACCGCTGCAAATAAATGTGTTGACTAGACGCAGACGTAGGTTCGCTGCGCCACCAATAATGGCGTCGCCGATGTAGCACTTTTTCCCAAGTGCAAGAAACCAGTTGGTGAAGTGCATCGTTTCCATTCCTCCATTCCATCATAACCATCGTGAGGTGTATATCTCTCACGAGTGAGATGAGGGTGTGAGCAAATTGAGCGCAATTTAATTTGCAACATTGTTACAAACTAATGCCCGGCGCTCTAGCTCCCGCCTCCACTCCGGGCAGCATTGCCACACGGCGAAGGAGTAAGAGCGTTGCAGTCGAAGAAACACGAAACGCCTCAGATGATGGCGGCGGTTCTTATTGCCGCTGACCCTCTATCAGTTCCTTTTGCCGTGCCCTTGCCTCGCTGTTTACAGGGCGGCTATGTTTGCGCGGTGAGGAGGGTGGGGGGGGGGGGGGGGTAGTACCGCGTACTACTGCCAACTTCACCACAATTATTCCTCGTCACGATACGATAACTTATGGTACGACAGCATGCAGTTGCATGCACGTAGTGTACGTACGCTAGACACTATCTGGATTGCATAGCTGGTGGAAAAAGACGGATGTTAATAATCGGTAGAGTTGGGGCGTTGTGTTTGAATATGTATAAATAGAGATACAAGATTTACGTTTCACATAAGAGTAATACAATCGAGATGCAGGATAGAAGATTTTAATGATGTGCAGGTTTTCGATGCTTGTTAATAAATGTTAAAGATAACAATGATATTTTGTTGTTGTCAAATATTAATTTTGAACATTTTCCAATACATTAGGCCTGATTATCTCTTACAAACGGAAAAGTCTTAAAACAAACTTGTCAATACAAACGGAAAATAAATTTGCATTATGAAACCATTCTTGTGACAGACAAGATTCGTTGAGCATTTTTTTTTCGTTAAATCTTCAAAATCAATCTGTCAAAGTGATGAAACCAACAAAAACAAAACCAAAAGTGTAAACAAAACGTTCTTGTTGAGAAGATATTTTGCGTTGTAGTTGATATGTGAGCGATGATAGCAGTGCTGATACTAAAGAACGGAAAATATTACTAAACAACGTCGGCTGCTTCGTATTATGTTCGATCCTTTTTGTGTAAAGTCTTTTTGATGTGTTCTCGTGGTAGTTCTTTTCAGATTAAGGAAATTTGAAGAAATTTTCGTGTATCGAAGGAAATTTTCCTTGATATCCTTATTGAGATTGAGCCAAAGTTTCCGCCTGTAAGGGCAAAATGATTCACGCAAAAAAAAAAAATGCTGGCTGCTACGCTGCGGTTTCTTGCGGAGGGGGGTTACTAAAATGGAACCGGAAAAGATTTCAATATAGCAATTGCTCATCCAACTTTATTCGTGGCATTTACCAAGTGTTAAAATATTTTGGAAGAAACGTTGCCGCCCAAATACATTTCATTAGAAATGGAAACAAATGAGTAACAAGATGTCTGACGATATTTTTTTCTACCGTAGTGGCATCCCTGGTTTTCTGAATTAAATTACTCACATTTTGATTGGAACTACACAAGAAAACGAACTGGAAACACACAGGAACCAGTGAGTTTGGCGCCTTTCGGTATCGAATAGCTGACAGAAAACAGTTTGACAAATACGAGTCTCCGTTTGTGTTAGAGAATACAAATTCTTGACAGTTTACTTGTAAGTTTGTCTTTCGTTAAGTTTTTTTCCCAACAGACAACACAAACGGCTGTCATAATTCGAATTTTCCGTTTTTGACAACTTGTCTTGACAATTTGTACGCGATAATCAGGACTTTAGTCTGTAAAATCGAATCACGAACTATACAGCTGGATTCATACTTTTGATGATAACCTAAAAGCATAATAATTATTCATTATGCGAGATGAAACACTATAGCTGTAGTGCAATTATTTATAACAGGATACATGTGTGCGCAAATTAATGCATGTTTTGCACAAAGTTGATTGAAAATGTCAATATCAAGGTTATGTGCAACTAGCCAGCTAGTACGCTTATACTAATAAAATCGATTGGAAAAAATGCATCGAACGCATCACGAACGTATTAACATTGATTTATTCATGTATGAGCTTTCTTTATTTGTTTAAAATAATCTTGATGGAGCTTGATGGACAAGTGCATGTAAACCATCAATAAACAAACCAAGAAATGTATTATACGTACGTGTCACTGACAAAGCAAAAAGTCAGATTGGAAATGTAGCCTTGCAACAATGTAGCCATTACAGCATTCTACTGTTAACTTATATTACAAGAAAAACTAGCAGTTAAGGATTTTTTGCTCGTTCAAAAACTCAAGTGAATGAATCGACTCTAAACGAAATTTAGTGATCGTATCGTATCTCTCTGAGTGTTTCATTAATTGGAAAATCTAAAACATCTACTTGATCCTTGAGTGAAATCGTAATAATGACAGTTACATCCGGGTAATACATACATTTCGAGAAAGAATCTACTTCTTCATGGTTTAACGACCTCTCTAAGGCCATGCCGGCCAGCGAAATGGCTTACTCGATACCGCTTCGATACCGCGTAGTTGGTTATTCAGTCCTCACTACGGGGGGACGGTCCGAATGGGATATGAACCCCAGTCCTGTCGTGTGAAGACCCACGTGTGGGCACCCCAAATATACTATTGGGGATAGATTATACCAGTTGGTGATGCTCTCAAGCTCTCAATATTCAGTAATGCAGTCGAGCTCGACATCTGTGACATAGGCCATTCATGCGAATGTAGGTCACTGTGCGATTGTGCATTGTTTGTCATCATCGCGTAGATCTCCATAATTTTATGATCTGTAGCTGATGTATGGAACTCTGTCTCTTCAAAGTTAATTTAAGCCAGGCGCCAATTGTGGTTTATTTATCAACGTATTTTCTTGTTTAATTTAATGCATCAAAGCATGTATACAAATGATCAATCATACAACATTGACCATCACTTCACTGATGTGTACTTTGCAGATAAAAGGGTTTAATTGAAGAAATCGACCGTAAGTTGTTACTACACATGGTCATTAAAAAGGAAGAACGATTTTCGTAGTTCAATAAATTAACAATTTCCGCTTCGTCCCGTGAACACAACGACCATTGCCTTATTCTTTGATCAACATACTACACATTGGTGGCATGAATGGCAGCCAGAAGAAATAGGTCAAAATGTTGACGGATAATTTGCTAATAGTTGTATGCAGCTCGCGCTGCAGGGTACGCTCATGATGATCGCAATATCTCTGCTATTGTACATATGTGGGTTCGGATGTACGGGTGTTTATTGTTGGCACGCGTAAAAGCATCGTAAGAAGAGGTGAGCAAGAACGGTAGTGGTGTTCGTCATTCGACACGCTAGAAGGTGGTGGTTAACGAATCCGGTTACCACCTACCAGATCCTTCCGGTAATTTGTGGGCAGTACCGCACACCGAAGCATGCCGGGTGGTAAGTAAATTGCATAAACATTGGCGTTTCTCTCCAATGCATCCCACCGGTGGGAGATACATACACAATCATCAACATAAACTGTCGACGGCATCGGCATGATAAAGGTGGCAACAATGTTGCAAAATTAATTTAGTTTCTTTTCCGCCCCTTGTCGATGGGGAGGTTGTAGCAGCAAGGGCAGTGCAGTGAAGTTCTCGAGGCTTGGCAGGGGCAGAATTACCATATTTTAAGATCGTTACAAGACAGCACATGCGGTAGTAAACGTTGCTGCTATTGCTTGCACTGCGTCGATAAGGATTGTGAAGCGAAAAATAGGAAGTTTGTATGTACTTTTTCGAGAAACGAGAGCAAGTGTAGTGTTAATTGTCCGAAGGAATTATGCCACCATTTATGGCCGTAAATAACACTTCTCAGGTGTTATAAATAATTTAAACACATCCGGCATGTTGTTAGCATAAATTTAGAATTCTATTTTAAACGTATATGCAACTTTTTTACTCAATTATCAATGAAGAAACAATGAGTTGTATTGTCAGAGGCTTACACCGTGCATTGATCATGCAAACCACAATGGTAAACTATTTCATTTGGCATGTAAAACACGTACAGATGAGCAAAGACATTCGTCGATACGGTCGATAACACCCGTAGCGGGTGGTAGGTATGCCATGCACTCTAAAACAACGCACGGTGCTAATCAAAAACGGTACTTCGTTTGATTGAACCAAACCGGGCAAATCGTTGCGATAGGTCAGTGTCATTGGTGAAGTGCATCGGTGGTGTATGTGTGTGGCCATCGAGCGTGCAGCGTCAGTCAATGCAGCTGGTTTATGATTAGCTTGTTTATACATTCTCCCAGACCTCTGGCAAAAGGCCACAAATGACGCCTTCCCATTGGCGGAGACCGCCCACACAAGGTGCAAGGTGCAGTATTATGCAGTTGTTATTTGTGGAATGTAGGCGACTTTGTTTTGATGGTTAAAGTAAGTGGTCCCCATCGGACAGTCTTGTGACTACCTGGTCCATTCCATCGAATGGGTAAAGGAGAGATCACGAACGATGAGACTTTCGCCCAGGAGCGTCAAGATGTTTTGTTATGATAATGTTATGGTATATGGCAAAGATGCATAAATGCATTAGATTCGCTCACTGTTTCGAAATAAGTTTTAAGTTGTTATTTGCGGATCCTATGCTCGTATGAAATGCATTCGTGGCGTGCCCTACTGATTGATCGTACGACGAGTATACTCGCGCGGTTCGAATTAGAGAGCCTCAAGCGATGACATACAGCGTTTGGAATGGACGGTAAACGAGCCGGGGTAAATGATGGTGGAGAGAGGTGGGCAGGGTAGGTAGTGTGTGGGC
Organism: Anopheles maculipalpis; assembly: GCF_943734695.1. NCBI lineage: Eukaryota > Metazoa > Arthropoda > Insecta > Diptera > Culicidae > Anopheles > Anopheles maculipalpis. The sequence goes on along the minus strand of NC_064872.1, from coordinate 45,339,527 downwards.
AGGAGTAGATGGCTGGGAATGTAGCGTGCACTAGGCCCGGCCAACTAAACACAACAGTACATGTATGTGAATGTTTCGATTGCTCTTTGTTGTTGCGACGCCGTCGTCTGCGGTGTTGTTGTTGTTGTTTCTGTGTGTTGTGGCAGGTCTTTTTCCTTTCATTCATCCATCCATCCATCCACAATCATCCATCCGTCCGATTCCGCCCGTTCGTTTGTACAATCGCGCGTCACTTGTGGGTAGGGTTTTGTTCATTCATATTAAGCCAACGAATCCGTCCGGTCATTCATTGGGCGAAAAGTGGGAGAAGAAAAAATAACTCCACACGCGACGAGATAGTTTATGAAGGGAAAAAGTGGTTTCATTCATAAAACACCGTTATCTGGGGTACGGTTGGCGCGGTTCGCAGTATCGCAAGTGGTGTGTTTGATCGTGCTTCAACTGTTGGTATAGATCAAACCACACTACGTGTACTGCTGTTTCGAAATGGGTAAATGATCTTTAGATATTGGTCGTACTGGAAAGACTCACTTTTGCAAAGGTAATGGTGCAAAGTTTCAAGCTGTTGGTAACATTTAAGGTAAAAATGAGCCATTGATAGGCTTTTTTGCGTCTTCTAAGTCTCAACGGGAGTATTCACATATGTTGTATGCGTTTCATTTGTGGTCCATCTAAGATTTATCTACGAAAGACTTGACGAGCAAGATGAACTTCCGTTTGGACGCGTAGTGTGCTGGAATTGAAATCATGAATAATGTAGTCGATCAGTCACCACACGTTAGTGCATTGTACGTGGCGGAGGAGAAAAATGATAATATAGAAAGCAAAACCCAGTGATTGTGGAACGTTAGTAAGGAAGTTCATACATTGCTGTAATGAAAATAATTTTCGTAGCAGGTTATACACTCCTGTGCTTGCTGGTATTATAGCTTTAATTCGTAGATCTCTAATTTGGTTCAAATAGAAAGTTGTAATTCATTTATCCGAAAGATGCACGATGTCAAATATAATAGAATCATCATTCCATGAGAACGCTCGTTATAACGAGGTTAGGTTTGCTGCAGACCCGTTCCGTATATCTAAACAGCATCAAATGCATAATGCATCTGATCGTACACCAACATGAACATCAACGATAGCCATATTAGATGGCACACAAAATTGTTATTATTTTTGCTATCAATCATAACGTCTCAGTCACCGGTTGAACCAGTTTTACAAAGAGGTGTGATGGTCGGTCTGGTCAAGAAGCACTGGTGTGTTATCATTCGGTTTTTTTTTTGCTACCGATATATGGGGAAATTCCCATATGCCTCCCAATGTTCGACTGGGATACATTTGATCTCTACCCTTTCTACAGTGATGACGTTAATGATGTGCATTAAACAGTGCAGGAAATGCATTATCTTTCGATCCATATACTGTTGCGAGCACGGGAATCGGGCGCACAGTGCAATAGGCGATTGTGAGCGATAAAAAAAAAAAATGCGTACACTTTCACAAGCCTGCTTGTTGTACCCTGTTTTACTGTTTCACGCTATTTTGCTCGATAACTATATCCTACGTGCCGTTTTAAATTGTGTCTACAGCAGATGTTTGAAGCTAATACCAAAAATCGACACGGAACACAAATTGAAGAACAGGGTAATAGTGATCAAAAGTCATTAAAAACGAATTACTGTAACCTAGTTTTAAACAATAACTACCAAGCAAATGCTAGTTTGCTGTGGCTGTGCGTGCGTCTCTTCTTGAACGTACGTACAGATTTTAATGTTATGCCATTAGTCGTGAATAGTAGATGCTGGATTGCTGTGGATAATCGTAGTAGTAAACGATGTAATAATAAAGCAGCATGTAAAACTGATCTCAATATAATTGCATTTCAGTTGAAATACAAACCCTTAAACACACTACTAATCGTGGGCGATTTTCTAATCTTGCGATAGTCTCGGCTCTGGTACAATACCAGATTTGTGGAATACATTTTATTTTGATGATCAATGTACAGAAACAATAAATAAGTATCTTGTGTGTGTTTGCTACGTAAAGAGATATTAGGCCTGATCGTGAAACTCAAACGTCTTCTCAAACGTCAAATAATTGTCTCTTTGGTATTATGACTTTCCGTTTGGCTAAATCAGACGTTTAAAAGTCGATGACAGATGGTTGTCGGCCTATTGTGGTCTTATGCTAATTAACGAACCAGCACAAGTGCAAAACTAAGGGTTTTTTTTTATGAAACTCTTACTAAACGTATCACACTGCATCATATTTTCGTTGAAAATGTGCGACGGTAATGCAATTGCCATGCATACGTTGCTCACCTGATAATAGGCCTGATTGTCAAAGCCAAACTGAAAACTTTCCGACAAAAAAACTCTAAAAAAACGGAAGCAAATTTGTATTATGGTCTAACGTTAGAGTCGACGAATGTTTCGTCGATTTTTTGCATACATTCATACAGGCACAGGTTGCTCAGTTCATACATTCACAGATGATTTCATTCGAATTACATATACCTATCTTTAATTGATAATTTAGAAAAGAATCAGTAACTAATGACTTTGTTTGATTTAATAATATACTTTTTGTGGTGGACATTTTTTCGTGGCGGACTTTCTTGGTTCTTGCTTCAGAATAATTCCTGCAAACCACCAAATAAAATCACTAAAACGATTTCAAAATAATTGTCATAACATATCCAAGTAAATTTTATACACTTTTCTATGGATTTACGCTTAAACATGGTTTTTATGAATGCAAACTATACTTTCAATTGCACTTGACTGACGGAAAACTTTTGGTCTAACGCGCGTTTCCGTTTGGCACAGGCAATGCAAATTTTTGACTTTCCGATCAACAACCATCTGTCATCGATTTTTAAACGTCGGAATAAACCAAACGGAAAGTCATAATACCAAAGTGACAATTACGTGACATTTGAGAAGCCGTTTGAGTTTCACAATCAGGCCTAATGAAGCTTTTAGTTGTAATACGGTCACTGACGTCAGTCTTCACACGGTAGGACCGGGGTTCTCGTAATCCCGGAACGTTCCTTCCTGATGGACCTGATTTATCGGAAGACATGGAAGTGACTCAAATAATTATCATTTTAACTGGAGGCAGCTCGTAGCTCATAGCTACAGTTTTAATGTTTCTTGTTTTGTGCTTCGATCAGTATCTGTGAGCTGTGTACAATGACCGGGACAGAAGACTGAAGGCTGCTCATCCCTTGTTGAATTTGCGTAGCAACGTATCCTACGGGCATGGTCCTTACGGTTATGGAAATAGAATAGGCGGGTTTTGAAGATTCGTGGCGGTTTCCATCCAGCATGCCCCATGCAATGCAAGGTAAACAGGTTTGCAGGAAAGCAGTGCAACCTATAAAAGGGTGTTCATAAAAGCTCAGCAACAGTCCCGTTTTGCAGAAAGGAAAAAGATATGTAACCGAACCAACCGGCTAAGGGAAGGTCTCAAGGTAAAGTGCAGTTGCTGAGACGGTTGCGCTTCTATATCTTAAGCAGCTTTATGGCCGGCGGATGATAACTTGACTTGCTACCATTGCTAGGAGTCCTATACGTAGTTTTTTGTTCGCATCCAGCAGGTTCAATCGTAGATCAGGCGAGCTCTAGTCGAGATGATGCAAGGCAGCATACATGTCGTTGTCGATGCGCTTTCATTCAACCCCGTGCAAAAGTCACAGACGGTTTTAATGGCCGCTGTATGCGTAGTAGTTGAAGGCTTTCCACTTTTTGCAAGCACCACGTCTGTGTCCTTTTGGCTGTCGTTCTTTTAGCTTAAGTCTTCTTTGAATTTATCCATTCACGTATTAGTTGCTTACACACCGCTCATGACCCGCGGTGTGATAGTTTTCTGATCCTTCAAGGTTCTGAATCCTCGGTAAGTGTGGGAAGTTTTGGTGTTTTGCGAAGCAATAGTAGAAAGGTGAAACTCAAATCCTATAAATCATGACATCGATGTATGCCGAATTTCTTGACTGAAAAACCCACGCAATAATTGCAATGTACAAAACGAGGCAGCAGGAAAAAAATGCAGCAACAAAACATGGAAGAGGTTTGTCAAAGTTTGGAAATGGCAGGTGATTTGCGAACCTTCAAGGCATATGATATATTTGTTTTGAAGAAAATGTGTGGGTATTTAACAATGGTTGAAAGTAAGAGGGATTTTTTCTACTTTCCTACATCTATTTTTGCTGTCCATTTAAGTAGATGTTAAATGGCGACGTATGGTTACGAGACTAAATAACATCAAAACCAGATGTTGTTTCTTGAGTTGAGGTTGCTTACATTGGAAAGAGCAAAGAAAACAGTGTTTAAAATAGGTCATGAACGTCAGTAAAGGAATCGCTCGAAAGATGACCACGAGTTTAAAACTAAAATCAACCAAGTTCGACGATGATGAAGTAATTTAATGATTTGGCGTTCCGGCCAGGAATGTTTGCCAATGTTTGAGGAGTTTCGGAACATCATGTAACATGTGATATGGTATGTAATGGAGCAATGCATCAACTATGTAACTGTGCAAAAAGTTAAGCCATTCAAATGAAAATTGCTCATGTATGTGATGCTGATAAATATTTACTCACTGGCATACAACCAGCTTCATAAAACGCTCGATCGGTAGGAGGTTGAGGCAACATCTCTGTGACCGACTTGCTATGCTATGCGCAAACTGCGCAGTTGAATAGTTCTAACAAGGTTGTCGCTCAACCCAGTACTCAACTTTGGCTTATTTAAAAGTATTGCATAGGACTGACTAGTGTATTGCATAGGACTGAGCTTTCTTCGTCTTTCACCCTGTATTACAATGATTGCAGATGGAACGATCAATTGGTCAGTGTGTATGTAAACATGCCATTACAGAATGTCCCTTGACGATATGTTCATGAAGTATTTTTCTTAAATGATATTAAATGCATATATGTACTGTAATTTATAAAATGAAACATGCATTGGTTTCATTATAACAAGCTAAAACAATATATCATATCCAGCAATAGTAATATTTGAAATGGTTGGCGAAACAGTTGGAAGCGTTACGGAAACGCTTGGCAAATATTTGAAAAGTAACCGTTGAAATACACATTTTTACGTAAATGCGTAAAATATCCATGACAACAGTTACAAGAACTTGATTCAGTGATTATAAACAGAAACGTATTCTGTCATCTTCTGTCAAAAGATAATTTTTTTAACAGGTATTGCAAATATTTTATTTCTACCTCAAATTTCTAAAGAAAACCATGCATTCTGATTGTAATTATATTCGGTGTGAAAGTATACGTACATTTGGGAATTATTTAGAATTGGAAATTAGAAAAAAATGTGTATTTCAGCAGTTATTTTCATAATTTTAATATTTGCCTTCAAACCGTTTCTCTAACCATTTCAAATATGACTGTCCAGTTCTACTTGACGATTGTCCACTTCAACCTAGCGTTTGTCCAGTTCAACTTGACCACTGTCGAGAAAGGGAAACTGGACAACCGCCCAGTTCAACCTATTTGTTGTCCAGTTTATCTTGAGCTTTGTCTAGAAATGCTTCACACTTTTCTAGTGCTGCTCAGAAACCCTGTATTAAAAATCTACAAATTTTGCTGAATAAATTTTTTATTCATTTTTTCAATTCGATTGAATTCAATAAAATATAGATAATTTTATAAATAAATTTAACTAATTAATAGATTAACAGTTTGAAACAAACAAATTAAAATAATTTTCGCTGCATGGACGTTAAATTACATTCCAATGAGTTATGGGAAACGTTTCAAGATGAAAAAGTGTGTTTGTCACAGAATTCCTAAAATAAAATCTTGAATAAATCCAACATCACAAAAATTTATTAAAGACAATTGAAAATAAAATGTTTTTACTCAAAATACACACTCAAGATACACAAAATATCTTTCAACAGACAGAAGGTCTGTTTTTTCTTTCTGACTGTAAAGAGCGGTCGTTTGTGTTTGACATACAACTGGAATGACGTTTGCTTCGCATCTTCACATAAGAAAGGTTTTTCTAGCATTACAAGTTTGCTGTAAACATGCTTCAACAACTGGAGCACACGATGCTATGTGAAATCTTCCGCTCTGCAGCCACAATGTTGCACGCCCGCTTGTAAAACGTTTACCGCAGAAAATCGATCATTGTTGTGACTTACGGAAAGGTAAAAGGCTAACAAAAAGAGGCAAACCTATTGCTGACAGAAAGGTATGATTGGATTGTGCAGCTACAGCAACTGTTCGCTTATTGGTGTGGTTTGTTGGTTAGTTTGTGTTAAGTTGAATGAGCTGGCTGCTCGATCCGAGACGGCTAAGTGTCACACTTCAAGTGCATCTACAGTGGGCGGACGAGGAGAGAGAGAGAGAGAGAGCTCCTTACCCTTTGATGGTAGTAGAGGTGCATAAATAAATAAATTAATATGTTACCTCGTAAGTAAGGCAAAGTTGCTTCCGTCGTCGCCATCATCATCGTCGTCGTCGTCGTCGTCATCCCTCGATCATGGCTAGGCGTTAGGCGCAGATCGGCGTTTGGAGAAGCAACCGTATGGAAATGAAGGTGGAAGGAAGTAGCCGTGTGCACTATTGCTGCATCGATGCGATTTTACTGCACCCCCATGCATTTCGCTGCTGTGAAGTCGTACAAGTGCGTGTACACTAATATGCAAACTGGTCAGCCGGTTTGCATCGAGACGACGACGCGCCATCGAGGACGATGCCTTCAATAGGTTGCGGAGGCCATCGGCGGACTGGTGCAGTATTAGCAGAAATGCGGACTTGATATGCAAAAAGGTTTGTGTCGGCTTGCCGAAACTCGACACTCCTCGCAAAGCTTCCACCAATTGCTACAGTTTCTGGCATTTCAGCTACGCATATCACGTAGCATTGCACTTACGCATGTAAAGCTTCTGGGCAAGCAGAAACGAGGTCGAATAGATCACGCGTTTTGCATGCTTTTGGGGATTGATTTTTTTTTGCTTCTTTGATTGTGATTTATTCTTCATAATGTAGACTCTTCTTGGCATTAATTTGTTGTAGAAATGCATTTGACATTTTGTTTGAACATTACACATATTTTCATGACATTATTTTGCTACAATTTATGTTACACGATGTTAAGTTTTCTTTAGTGTGTATTTTGATGAATTTCAGTTTCTTTTTCTAAAGCATCATCATTGCTCAAATGAAAATGATAAGTTTACGGAGATTTTACCTAACAAAAGCTTCTTCCACTACCCGTAGTATTTGAAAAGAAAATGGATCACTTTTAGTGTGAAATGGTTCAAGACATTTTTTTGTCATGATCATAGATTATTGCTTACCCTGTATGTGGCTTTTTTCTCATGTTGCCCCCCCCCTCCCCCTTTTCCGGTTGCAAGAACTGCTGCAGGATGCAGCTTCCTGCACTGTGGATGCTGTGGAACGCTGCAGAAAGATTCTATGTACAGACCGCGAAGAAGATTATGTGCTCTATTTTTGTTCCTATATAAAATGGTGGTTCAGTGTCCTCACGAGCGCTTTGGTGATGGTGACGGCGCCAAATAGTAGTATTCACGTTTGTAGTACTACTATCGGCGTAATGCACCACTACGCCAGCACACGAGATCCATATAACTGTGGCTGTGAATTGTATATAATTTCCGACAAGAGCAGTAGTAGCGAGCGAGTGCACTCTTGTGGTGCATTTGCTGAATAAATCTCTAGCGTTTGCAAGATGCGTGCATCTGTCGTAGCCGCTGGGATGAGCGATCGATAATTTGTAATATGTACAGACGAAAAAGTTATCTGTTGTATCGGAAATTTCAAATAAATTCTTGTGCAAGCTTTTGCTTTGTATTACATCGATATCAATCTTTCCCATAAGTTGAAATAGTTTATGTTTATTTGTGAAGTTATTCTTTTTTTTTCCTGTTGTAAGGTTTGTGGCAACATGATAATGTGAGACATTGTTTTGTTATTCACATTCGCATTCAAATATTTATTCAACTAGACAAAACGACAAGACACAGTTTCAGTTCAGAAAGGACAAAAAAAACTGTGATAATTTAGTATCGCCCAGATCGCAGCTTTTACTACACAATTGGAGTGTTTTCTTTGTAGCTCATTTTCATTCTGCTACGATACGGAACATAGTAAATTGTCAGCTGCTACGCTCTCAACCTTCGGGAGGCAAAACATGAAAGGGCGCGAAGCGAAGATTTGATGCGCATAATAATGCAACAAGCATTTATGTGTTGTTGGAAGAACACAGAAAATTAATCAACCATTGATTGTAAGATCATACTTTGCACTGAATAAAGGAAAAGCTTGAATTTTTTTTCCAAATATTTGCCAAGTTTTATTTCTTTAAAATAAATAAAACAATTAGGTTTTCGATTCTTCCAATTATTGCTACAAGTATGTTCAAGCATGTGGTTGATATCATTTATATATCCACTTATGTACGGGTTACGAATATCACCAAAAAAAAATCAACTGTACGTATCATGTGGTTGTACCAGGTTTTCGCGAAGCAAAAGGCAAAATCTTGCGAGAAAAGTTATGCTTAATGCGCATGCTCTCATAATAACCATTTTCCATGTACCTGAGTTCATCTGCAGATAGAACCATTTTATCAGTTGTATTCTGCTATCTTTTCGGATATCGCTTGGCGGATTTCATGTAACATGATTGGATCTTCTGTATTCGAAATTTCAAACGGTTCATACAACTTGTTAGTCAATTTTTCATATGCAATCCTTTGACCTCAAAAATATTCCCATGAAAGTAGTAGATGCAATTATTATTTGGTAGAAAGTCCGGATAGGATTTGAACCCCGGTCCTGCCGTTTGAAGACCGGCACCGCTGTCGCCTACACCACTGGCCCGCCCTAAATATAATATGTATAAAGTCTTTATAGTTTACATGATTTATCATTATGATAAGAGAGCTATCAAATTCCTTGCCTTTAAAATAAACTTGTATTGATATTTGTACCCCTCGCGGTAAAATAGAAAGGATCTCGAACAGATTGTGCTGCTGCTGAAGCAACCGGTGAGTTGACATAGTGTTCAGATGGAGCCGCCGGGTAGGTTATGTTGCTATGGGCAACCAAGTCATGTAGCGTGCTGTTTTATCGATCGAATTCGTTCTTGCCCATCGAGTTTACACCCCGTGTACGAGAACATTGCGGTTTACATGACAGTTGTAAGAGCAACCAGGATGCCAAGTTATAACTTTTTCGTTTCGTTGTTTGGTGGGTAAGAACGGTATGGGTGGATTTGGTTGAAAAGCGAGCCAAAAACAGCTTGCACTTTTGAGAATCTGGAAGAAAATTTCGCTTATACTTTACTGGAATGGTTTGTCGGTCGATTGAGCATATCGATAGTAAGCTATCGATAGGGCGACTGTAATGGCTGATGCATAGCAGAGTTTTCCTTTACAAAAGAAATGCTCTCCTGATCCTTCTGTATAAGAATTTTGTTAACTGGACGTCCATGGATGGGGACATCACCGGCTGAAATACAAAAAAAAAACTATGTTACACCAAAGTTGTGCTCGACAGCTGTGTATTCTTACAAAGCGTATTTTACAGGGGAGCTGTACTGGTGAGGATGAGAGAGAAAAGTATTTTCTCATCTCTTCTTTTACAAGGTTCGGTTTACAATTACATCGCTGAATCAAATCCGAGTTACAGCGTTTGTAAGGCAGTAACAGAAGCGCAGAACGACCAGCTGGTAGCTCAATCTGCACCCTGAAATGGGCTGAAATCCACCAGGCAAAACATAAACGCGCACACACTCGTACCTAACTTTTCATCCCTTCAACATTACTTCACTTTTTGCCAGTCCCGTCTTGTAGTACGCCCACACGCTTGCCCCATCATTTCCAAAGGTTCGACGCCCGCATACAATGTTTTCCAATCTGTTTCCCTTTTTCCTGTCTGCCATCATCACCAGGGGCGGCGAGCAAAAGTCCCTTCAGTCAATGTGCTATACGTGTGATGGAGCCCGTGCCGTGTTCTTCGGTCCTTGTTCTTCCGTTGGTGGAACTGGAAATATATATATATATGTGTGTGTGTGTGGGTCCACACCATTCAATGGGTGATGGTTTGATGCGCGAGCATGCCCATTGGTATAGTAAAGATGGCCCTGGGTTGGGTCCGTAATCTCTGTGTACATCGCACGGTCGCCCAGCCGCACAACATTGTTGCACATAGGACGGTTGCTGCACACAGGACCTAGTTGCTAGTATGCATGGTAAAAATGTAGAAGTGAGAAGGCACCGGGAATCACATTACTACAGACACGAAACCGAGTCGCTCCCTTTCCCTGGTGGAGGCAGGATTGTTTTGAACCAGACCATCGCCATTGAAAGTTGTTGTTGTGTGCGTGGTTCCACAAACATGAAGATGTAGGTATGGCCTGAAACATAAAGCGAACAGGAGATGAAAGTAAATGAAAGTTCCTCATGTTCTACTTTCTGCGGGCGAGGCTGCTGCTGTAAAGTCCTGCAAAATTTTTGCAAAGGTATGCGAAATCAGTCAATGAATTATGGGCGGCAAAATGTGGTAGTGTGCGATATTTATGAAGGTATGAATCGAGTCCGCTGGTCCTCCGATAAATGAACCATCACACACTAAAATCCGGTGCAAATCGAAGTACAGTACAGGTGGTATACAATTAGCTGTAAATTGAGCGGGCTTTTTGCTTGGTAACGGTGTTGTCTCCTGGTAATACCCCGTGCAGTAATAATTAAACGGATAGTACACATAGTAGCATTTCTTTGATATTTTTATATGAGATGCAGTATCTGGTAATGAATACTAAGGATTGTACTGTATAAAACACGCCAAATATGAAGCACGCAATGCTCTGTCACAAAATTAAGATGCAAACCTTAAATTAACTTATCCCAAAAAATATGTGGAAAAAAAATTTTTTTTGAACCAAGTCTCCCAGATGTTCTTATAGTGCGTGCCAAATACTACGGTTTTTTTTACATCCACGAATATTAAAAACAAGTAAGATGAGCCAGAAATGAAATGAAAAATTGTCTGTCTCTGCATCAGTTGTAACTGAGTCAGGGTAATAGTAATGGTAATGGTTCAGCTGGAAAAGTATCAGGCGCCCACGACGCAATGTGTATGGCGTACTATGTAGTGGAACCAGGATACACCTAGTCTCTGGATCATCATCATCATTTTCCCTCCGACGTTACATCTTTTCTTTCTCGTTTCCACCCAATGCAACGAACACAGGCAAGATGTTATACATACACGCAGCTTCCATAGCAACATCGATCGATCTATATCGCCTGTTAGACATGAAAGCAACTCAGTCTCTCACAACAGTTTTGGCGGGGACGATGTAATGGGGTGTTGCTGAGGATTATCTTTAAAGAACGTTATTTAGCAGCGTTACCTGATCGATGGCAATTTCAGAAGCATAAACGAACAACTGTTGCTTGAGTCAATTGGATTCTAGTAATGACTAATCCGGATCTCCAAAAATTCAGTGTCATCGATGCAAGTAGTTTTGCGCAATGTTTGCAAAATGCAGCCGATTGATGGTCATTTGGTTTGCTATTTAAAATTAGGTAATGAATTATTCAATCGATCCATACATTTTTTTTTTGAAATCTCTAACGCCTTAATAATGACAAGATCAACTTTCGCGCTCTTAAACTTTCCATGCTTGTTAATTTTAAATTATTTTCCTTATTTTTCTTTACAGGTAAGAACTACGGTCGGAATGCCAACTTAAGCGCCGTAACATAAAGGCGGTATGAATACACCATCTATATTTGCTTTTTTAATAATTATTTTTTATTACGAAATGTTTTTTAACGTAATATAAATTTTTTTTATTAGTTCAATAGCAGTTTAGTGGGTACTGTAGTTCTTACTAAGGGTGGTGTTATTGCTCGGTGTCATGCCACTAGTTGCAAAGGAAATGTATGGGATTTGACAGATGAGGTTGAACGTCAAACGTCAAATCCCATACATTTCCCTTGCAACTAGGCGGCATGCCACCGAGCAATGGCACCAGCTTAAGAGCTAATTAATATTGAAATCAATAGCAATTTTCTGTGGGAAATTGTTATGCTCGCTTTCTATTCTTTTCTATATGTAAAATCTTCCTTGTAGAGGGAAGAAAAACGTTGACAATGGCGATAAATGCTGCAGCCAAAGGAAAATGTCTCAATATTATATTTCCCTTCAGAGAGGTGTTAAAATTATGACCTTTGTAACCTCGAGAAATTAATTCAGGTCAAAAATGTGCATATGACCTCTGGGGCGTTCATTCTAACATTACACCGAAATTGTGCTGTCTTAAACCAAATCCACCCTTATCATGGTAAAATAATGCTGCGATGCTTCCGTAGAACATTTTCCCACGAGTATAGTAAACTGAGAGTAATTGTCGATGCGTTTGCCAGTAGGCTTTCTGCGTTGCGATCTTAAATGGCCTTCCCAAAAAAAAACAGTAAAATGAACACCATTTGCATGGGCGGTTGTTCGAGAATAATGTTAATGAAAATCGTGCCTTATCTTCGTATCTGGTCGGTGCCCGAATTATGTTTGGCAGTTTTCCGTTTTTATCAACATTTTCACCAAATCTTACGGGTCCGTGCTCGTGGTAGGTTAGACGAGAACGGGCAGTCCTATTTCGGTTTTTTTTTTTCGATCATAGCTGCTCTCTTCATATGAAAGCTTTTAATATGATTTTTTGTTTCAAAACTAAAAAAAGGCAATAAAGTGGATGTTTAGAATGTAAAGTTTTATAATTTCCTTCATTATTCTTACTAATTTTAAAAATATTCAAGGTGAATTTCTAATTCCTAGTAAAAAAATACTTTATTTTTGGAAAAGTTTTATCTAAGATACAAATATGAACACTCATAACATGTGCACAACAGTCAGCGTTATGTTCGGTGTTTTTCTACGCCGAAAGAGTAAGGGGACAAACGTTGGAAACGGAATAAAAATTTAAATCGACCCCACAAAATCACGTACCGACGATATGATTGAAAATTTATATGTGCCTGGTGCACATAAATATGTAATGATATGATTTTCATATTTTTTCTGCCAAAAGTGTTTTCTTTTCTTCCTTTTTTTCGCCACCATTGCACACACAGGTTTTTTTTTGTAAATAAAAAAAATTACCAGTACATTCTACTGTCCCCACGTGTCTCTTTTCCTTAATACATTGAAATGGGCACAATGGGCTCATGAACAAGTCTCGGTCCAAAGGGAACTGTTGTGTGACGCGTTCATGTGCGTGTGTTGTAGCGTATAGCAGTAAAAACGCGTGCCTGCGACTCCCACGTTTGTCATCAATTGTCCTGTATCGAAGGACATTCATATTTGGTTGAAATGAACTGTGGGAAATAACTAGGCGAATGCTGAAGTTTATGGGCACGGATTATTTACAACCATGTCGGCAAAGCATGCCGCTGAAACACATTAGTCGTTAGTAAGAAATCTAAGAAGTTGATCGTTCTTTTCGTAAACTCAGTAGAAAAGGGAAACAAAACTCGTTCAAACGCGTTCGTATCGATAAAACCGTATTCCAGTATTTATTACCTTGCCAATGGGCAATAATAGTGTATAAAATATCAGTTACGAGGGAGCTAGGTCTGTGCTCTTTACCGTTGGAGCTGTTACAGATTAGGAGGACCATTTTATATTAAATTGAGTCGGGAGAAACATTTCAATATATTATTTTCTATAAATCAATTTCTATTCCACCAAAAAAAAAAAAATATTTCGAATTAGGACAGATAATGGTTTTAAGTTATTTTTAATGTATTTTAGTTAAATATTTATCCCTCTTTTCGGGTAAAGAGCTACTTTAGTGTTGATTCTGCTTATGGAGTTTCAGTAGCAAAACAAATACTGTAAAACAATACGGCCCATAGTGTAAAGCACCCTTGATACTCCTCGCAGCAGTTTGAAGGGATGGCGTAGCATGTGTAGCACTTTGTTTACATAACAACACCATAAAATGCCAATGCATGAAAGTTTGGATTTCACTCATGTTTTGGTCATGATCGTAACTTACCTGCAGAAGAAACCTGAAATTTGCAAGCTATTATACCATACGAACTACACGTTCCCGCCAAAATTGACGGTTTGTTGGTAATGTTAAAAAAAAAACAAAAACTTAAAGCCCAACCGGCAGAAGAGAAATCGGATTGATTTTCGTTTTTACACGCTGATATGACAACACATTGCGCGCGGTTGTGTATGTAGACAACAGAGTGCACTAGGGCACCATGAACAGCATGAAAGAAAAATGCCATGTGTGCAGATTTTTTAAATGTAACGGAAAACATTGCAGCAACCGGTTCAGTGATTGTGGAAGGAACAAAAAACTTGAACGCCAACGTAGCCGGCGACTGCCCTCAGCTTTTTTGAACATCGGCTGCGCATTGTGCATGTGCACATTCGCAAAATTGTGCCGAACGTAAACACATAATCGTACGACGTAAACAGAAGTGAAGCAGCAGCACCATAAGCAGCTTCCATTTTACCGCCTTTATATGTCGTACCGATCGTACGTATGATCGATCGAGTGGTTGAATCGCTGGCAAGAAAGGACATTTCATCTTATCCATCATCTTCGTCATTACTGGCGGCTGTCTGCTCCTGTTGCTTCACAAGAACGAGGACAATCTCCAAACTGTACTTATTGTTTTTTTTTCTTTTCTTGCGGCGGGTTTACGGTACAATGCATTTTTGTTTTTACGAAACGGGTGGGGTACTCCACATTTTGTAATTTGGTTTGAAATGATGATGGGCATGCTTATTAAAATTGCCGCAGGGCTCTGTGGCATCATGGTCCCCTATAATTAACCATTTCCTCGAGGTCATTGATTCAGCAACGATGACCATCCACTGGTGCCTCACCAACCGTGGGTTTATAAGACGAGTTTGCTTGCAGTATGAATTTTACAACAATTTGAGAACTGTTTGTTTTGAAATATTTAAATGGCGCGTGTTTCTATAAATCACCTTTTTCATTACTATAAAGGCCTGATTACAACATACAAATTGTCAAGACAAGTTGTCAAAAACGGAAGATTCGAATTATGACAGCCGTTTGTGTTGTCTGTTGGAAAAAAAACTTAACGAAAGGCAAACTTACAAAAAAACTGTCAAGAATTTGTATTCTCTAACACAAACGGAGACTCATATTTGTCAAACTGTTTTCCGTCAGCTATTCGAAACGGAAAGGCGCCAAACTTACTCGGTTATATGTGTCTTCAGTTCGTTTTCTTGTGCAGTTCCAATTAAAATGTGTGTATTTTACTTCAGAAAGGATCTTCCCGAAAAGGACGGGAAATAAAGTATCGTCGAACATCTTGCTGCTCATTTGGTTCCATTTCTAATGAAATATATTTGGGCGGCAACATTTCTTCCAAAATATTTTAACACTTGGTAAATGCCACGAATAAAGTTGGATGAGCAATTGCTATATTGAAATCTTTTCCGGTTCCATTTTAGTAACTCCCCTCCGCAAGAAACCACAGCATAGCAATCAACATTTCTTTTGGCGTGAATCGTTTTGCCCTTACAGGCGGAAATTTTGGCTCAATCTCAATTAGAATTTCCTTCGATACACGAAAATTTGTCTGAAATCTGAAAAGAACAACCTCGAGAACATATCAAAAAGGTTTTACACAAAAGTTTCACAGGTTAAACTCATGCTTGCTTAGTAAGTTCCAAAGGATCGAACAGACTACGAAGCAGCCGACGTTGTTTAGTAAGATCTTCCGTTCATTCATCAGTACTAATGCTATCATTGCTAACATGATTTGAAAAATAATTTTGATATCAAAATATCAGGTAGAACACACAATATCTTCTCAACAAGAACATTTGTTTAGACTTTAGGTTTTCTTTTTGTTGGTTTCATCACTTTGACAGATTGATTTTGAAGATTTAACGAAAGAAAATTGCTTAACGACACTTGTCTGTCACAAGAACGGTTTCATAATGGAATTTTTTTTTCCGTTTGTTTTGACAAACTTGTCTAGAGACTTTTCCGTTTGTAAGAGATAATCCGGGCTAAAGCGTCATATATTTTAAAATCAACGTATTAAGACAAAAGAGAGCCCTTTTTGTTAATGATAAAAATACATATTTTTTAGTTATTGTTTAGATTTCTTAAATTTTTTAACCGACAATCCACAGCTCCTTTGCAATTAACTCGGCTGCTTCTGTAGTGACCAACAGTACTACATTTTCATTCAATCTATTTCGTGCTGAAACGGTAAGACTTAAAGCCTATATTTTGCAATTGTTAGTAAAAGAAGAAGATTAATCTCTTCAAATAAAAAAGAAGGATAACCGAAGGGAGGTTGGCCTTTCTCCGCAATCGTTTCTTTGCTGTCCGTTAGTAACTACGTTCGAGGAGGTGTAGTAGTGAGTGGGTAGAGAGATCACTGTGAGGGCGCCAGACTTTTCTCTTGCTAAATGTATGCATGTGTGTGTGTGTGCGTGGCGTGGGAAGATCCGCAAGGCATCTAAACAGGGAGTGCGTAGGTTTTTAGAATGCGTCCGACACGCGAGACAAACGTGGAGGTGGATGCAATAAAATCCCCAGCAGCAGCAGCAGCAGCAACGGCATACTCACTAAGGACGGACAAATGCACATCGATAGGCTAGCCTTTCTCTCTGCACCGCATTACTGGTTCCTTGCTGGGATCGAGCGGAAGCAGAATAGCTCGTGATTGTGTATACCCGTCGTCGACCATACCCTTGGACGATCAAACGATCAATCCGTTCGTTCGAATAGACGGTTAATATTAATTTTTCTTTTATTGCTCAATTAAAACGTGGGCGACCCCTCCTCTAGGCGGCGTGCTATGGGGGTTAGGTTAGCGATTCATCTGGGATAGTTCTCTTCGGGGGGTCCTCGATGATGTTGCATAGGCTGTAGTATATGTTATTTTGATCAGATCTTCGTCTTCCGTCCAAAAGGAAAAAGCAAAAGAAAGAATCGTTTTGCAGAAACGGTGGAGTTTACAGCAATAGTGCAGTGGGCAGAAGTGTGTGTGGGCACGAGATCTGCGTTGACCCGCACGCGGGACCATTTGCAGTAAAAACGGCACATACTAGCGAGCCTGAGAAAACAATTCATTACCATTAATAGTAAGCAGCTGTTGTGGAAATTGCTGTTAGAGTTTGGGTGGTTTTATTTTTTCGCCTCAACTTTTGCCCCATTTTACTCCAATTTTAAAGAGATCTGTATAGTCAACGCACCGGGACGTTACCTACGCCATCGTAGCAAAATAAAATATGCGCTACAAAGAGAGATAGAGAGAAAAAAAAGGGAGAGAAGGTGTAAAACGTACTGCATTGATTGAAAAAGCGACACATTTAAAGAGTTTTCTTTCCGTCCACAAAACGGAAGCGGAGGAGTCGCTGCTTTAGACTCGTTCAACCACATTTTTTGTTTGGATTTTCTCCAGAGGGAAATGAATGTCTCGGCGGAAACAAGATGACAGTCATCTCAGACGAACGTAGCTAGATTGGCTGTTGAACGATGCATGAGCCCTTGCCGATGCGGATAATGCTGCACTAGTTTTCCTGACTGTTGCTGTCGATAGCTGTCCTCTTCAGTTGGGTGTTTTGTGTGTCGTTAAAAACTATCTCCGTACACATTCTTGTAGGAGCGTGACTTTGGTTATGTTGCACTTTATTTAGTGCGTGTTCGTTATTGACTTCTTCTTAAGACGGCTGGACAAATGCGGTAAAAAGACGGGTGCGAACGAAAGCGGCACCCACTTCCGGTGGAGCGCATTCCTTTTGGGTTGCGGTTGCGAATTTTTTGCAAGCAGTTTAGCAAGTTTAGCGGTGCATGTTTGTTGTACAAAGAAATGTTACCTTTTTTCCGATAAGAGGTTAAGAGGGCTGATGTATAATGTTTTTATATTGTACCATGCGTCCTGGGACGGGAATGTAATTTTTGTAGGAAATATGTTTTTGGTACTATTATAAACTCTTCCATCACAATGCTTAGCTTTCTATCGCGTATTAAGTTACAGTCAAAAATTGTTTGATTTTCCGACTAACTTTGCGCCAACAATGTGTGTGTGGGTAACTGATCAATGTTGCTATATGTTTTACACTTCTCAAGACATGCTATTTAAAGCCTACAGTAAACATTACTTAAAAACCAAAATGAAGGATGTACCAAAACATGTTGCTCTGGTCTGTTTTCTTCAAAATTATCGTTGCGCTACACACATTTCTTTTGCCTCGCAATTCGCAAATTGACGTTTTGGCATGCATCACCATTTCATTTCATTTTGTTTCCATCTTCTTCCGCATGCCGGTGCAAAAAGCAAGAAAACAAAATCCCCCAAAACAACATCACGCGAGGAGAGAAGCGCCTGCTTCTAGATGCCTGCGAAAAGTGCGCCAAGCTCATGCCGAATTTGAGCGAAAAGAATGTACTACAGAGGGAGGAGAATTGATTGTAAAGGAGATTGCGGTCATGGAAGGAGGGAAGAGAAGGATGTATGAGGCAGAATGTAAACATAGTCCCTCCACTCACCTGAGGGTTACTATCGACAGATTGATCGTTTCGGATCTATTTTTGGATTTGTTCGGCGGTCGTTGATCGCGTTGGCAGCAGGAGGTGTGTCCACTCTTTATTTGATACGTTACATTGGAATGTATTCATCATCATCATCATCATCATTTGAAATCATCATCAAAATTTGGACAAAGCATCATTGGCAACAACAGAGCCTCGACAGCCATCAGCGTATTTGCCGAATGGGGTTTGGGCTGTGTTTTGAGCACGTTCGCATCATGATCGAGCGTTTTAAAGCATCTGTTTAGAGTGTAACAATGAAGGAGTAGCGAACAGGCAAGGTAGAAGAAATTTGCAAAATGGCTTTAAAGCTAATGATATTAAAGTAGTGAAGTTGCTACACAAACCCTTTTTCAAACATTTGTTTACTTCTTTTCAACAAATTCCCGTTTAGCCCTGTCGCTCGTAGAATTTTTCCTTTTTTTACCCCTAGGAACAGTAGACAATACCAATAATTTACGTAATATTTTAAAAGTAGGTTCAAGTATAACATACGCATCACTCTTTGTGGCGCGGTTTTGGCGTGTTTGATTGATTTTCTTACGCCGTACAGTCATGCCAGTTGCTGTTGTTGGCTTGTTTGCATTTTCTTTCCCATTCCCCGTCAGCTTCGGTGTTGAGAAGCTATTTTTAGCTCACCGTATTCACAGTAAATCCATTCCATGCCACGTCCATCATCATCATCAGCATCATACCCACACTTTCTCACAATACACTGTGCTCATTCATTCGTTTTTTCGGCAAAATACGCTGTCGGGGTATGCAATGGGGGATATGTGGATAGAGGAGCGTGATCGTACACGAATGGAAGCTGGGGTATATGGAGAAGATGGAGAGAAAAAAAATTCGTTCGTCCGTTGACCTACGTGTATGTTGGCTTTGTTCGTAGTAGCGCATGGAGATTTTGGCATGTTTCTGCACAACTTCTCGGTAAAATGTGGATACACTCGGTTTCGGTGCGTATTTTTATCACCGCTACCACCACGTGTTGATCGTGAAGAGTTCGCCCACAACATAACAGGTGGTCTATAAAATATCAGGCAACGTACAGGGAGGAGATTCATACGAGTTAACCTTCGATGTATCATGACCATGATTAGAAAATATAGTTTTCTATTGTACAATTTTTAAAAACAAACAGACGCAACGCTTATGTTGGCAGAAAGCTTGATATCGTTTGTAGCACACGCATTAGCTTGGAACATTTTTGAGATGAGAAGTTCGTTTTCTGATCAGCTGTTGATGTCTTTCTATTTTAACGATTGTCATTTAAAACGGAATAACAATCGGAATTAGGTTAAACAACGCGTTTTCTCCATTCGTGTAGAGTGTTGCTTTAGAAATAAATTAGTCCGTGTTATAATTTAATCAGCTGACAATACGGTGTATTAAAATTTATTGTGCATACAATTATATCAGAGCAAGTATAAGTATAATGAAGCGCGCCGGTGGTATTTGCGGTAACAGCGCCGATATTCACACGGCAGGACCAGGATTCCAAACCCATCCGTACCCGCAGCCGCTAAGCCTAGGAGCAGAAGAAGAATTAAATTTCCCACAATCAGCTTTGAAGCGGATCAATTTGAAGGTGGTTCAATATTTAAATTAATCGTCGTGTTTATCGCGAAAATGTTAATACTGCTAACATGATAATTGCCATCTATTGCAACGTTGGTGAGTGGTGGTTTCGCAGCCCTTGAGGGAGTTTAAACCGTTGCACGGAGCTGTTGCTCAGATGTGAAATGAAATTACTGCGAAGCTTACCCTGTGGCCTATACATGGATTGAAAAATTGCAGTATTCGCAAGCAATCCAGAAAAAAACAGCTGATTTTGAAGTGAAAAATCTTTCTTCGAACTTGATGTTTAGTCGATCGTTCGACAAAATTGAAGGCAAACAGGAAGAGAGACGGTTGAGAGTGTAGCTACTAAATTTAACAGCATATTCGATAGTGAATCAAGCAAAACAGACCTTGTTGCCACCAACACTAACTACCACCAGCACGAACCGAGGCGTCTGGAGTTTTAAGCATCGTTAATGGATGTGTTGCATCCTCTTGTGGAATGTTGTTTCTCGTTCGTGACTCGTCAATCGTTTGCCACCCGTGCCGTGCCGTTCATCATAGTAAACGTACAGACGTGCCCGTTGGCCTCCTCCCTGGTCCAGCAAAAGTCTCGCTGGTTTGAAGGAGCCCGAGTTACCGTTCCCCTTAATGCAGTTTGGATGAAGCGATTAACAAGCTCACAACTGGTGAGGATCACGTTCGTTTCACGGCCAAATACAGCTTGTAATCGTTGGTCACAAATGCTATGTACTCGCGATGGATCCAGCCGAATGTGCTAGACAGTGCTTATCAGCGATTTGGTTTTTCTTTATTTTGTGATGTTGCTCACACGTTTCTCGATGCAGAAGCAAACCCAACATGTTTTTACCGTTCCGTTACATATTCTGATAGAATCGATTAAATAGCAAGAGCACTTTCACTTTTTGATTGTCGAGTTGAAAAACAAATTTCTTGTGTGTGTGTGCAAAAAGAGGATAGCTCCAGTATTGAATGATGTAAATTCTAAATAATAGTGAATATTTGCTTGCCACAAAATATGCATGTGTTGGAAGTAATTGAAACTGAATGCACGGATACCATCTGACAGGCATTCCATTCGTTTGTTGGACACGTGTATAGATATGTAAAAAATGTCTTACCATAGCTTAGACGATTCCCAGAATGCATCTATTCGATTGGCATTCAAATGATCATGATTGGGTTTTCCTACGATCCGTCATGGTGCTAAATATAGCTTTTACCGTGAGAAGCACTCACCGCTTCTATTGTGTTCGTGCTTCCACACACTGTATGAACTGAACGGGTGTATGTCAGTGTGTGTGTGTGTGTGTTCGTTCTTTTTTTTTCATGGCACGAATAATGCCTTGACCAGCAGCATGCTGACAGTCAGCTGTTTTTTCTATCAATGGAGCTTTAAATGCCACCAGGTGGTAGTCAACTGTTGTTGTATGCGGTTAGCATGAAGCATGCTCATACACAAGCCGCGCACGGAGCCCAACAGCTCTCGGGCAAAGCTGGATGACCTAAACCAAACTTCAGAAGGCTACCAACAAATTCCATCACACGCCGTACCGACGCCGAAGTAGCAAAGGGCCAACGAACCCGGTCGTGTGTTGCCAGTGAGTCGGCCTAGTGGCGACGACAAGTTCACCTAAGCCCTCAACCGCAGCCATTCGGAGGTTGAATGCATGCATCAGCCGTCGTGTGGCTGCAGCAGCCCAGGGCCGATAGAAATGACACCCCAATCGCCTGTCTCCTTAAGGGCAATAGAGATACACACACACACACACACACACACAGTGTGTATCCAGGAGTGTGTAGCGGGAGGTTGTACAGTTGGCTGGGGGGATGGGAGAAGGTTGGTGAAAGGGAAAGGGAACGAATTTCATCGAGCGAGACACTGAATATTGACTTGGGAAGGACGAGAGAACGAGGGCGATGGTTGCTTCGACCCTCTGGAACAACTTGCAAGTATTTCCAGCGAGATCTCAGCGAAAACCACATTCCATTCATCGGGGTTGTAAACCCCCATTCCGAACCCTTTCCCGTCGCGCGGCGATCGAGCCAATACTACGAGTTGTTATTTCTTATTTTCTCGGCTCTCTTTGGCGTTTGGCCGTCGTTTGCCTCGCGGGTATGCTGACCGCGTTGGTTGTTTGGTGTCGTTGGTGGGCCACCGCCGTTGACCGGCATATGGACAGCAGCGATGTGCACATATGGTGATAACAACGTCGATCCCTTTCATTTCTACAGATTGTTCCGTTCGTTTTGTGCGGTTATGGACCTCTAGAGATGGATTCCTCATAAAGCTCGTAAAAAGAGAAGTAAAGTGGGGGCTTTTTTAAAGCTCTACCGTTTAAAAACTGCTTTCAACAAACACGTGTGTATCATCTCTCCTGTGCGTGAGTAATGAGCCAGCATCGCGTGTGTATACTGGCCGAAGTGCGGATACGATCTCCTAACAAACGTCGTCGTTGGTATTCTAATGGAAGCATTTGGACGTTTGTTTTGATTTGGTCAGTTGTAACACCATCACGCGCTCAACAGCTCAGCAGCTTTTGTGTGGGAAGAGTACAGTTGCATGTTTATAATCGTTCGTTCGTTCGTTGGTTTGAGGGGTCGCCTAAGTGATGGAATGTATGCACATTCCTTATTTGCTCTCTGTGCTGAGGCCACAAAAGCTCTCTCCCTCTCTCTCTCTCTTTCTCTCACCTTTCCATTCCTGAAGGCTACAAGCTCTTTGCTTATTCTTCATTGACTCGCGCTTCGCGATCTGGATGGGAAGATCACGCGACTGCTTCGCGCCAAACCCCAAACCTCCTACCTACATTGAAATCCGGTTGATCGGAACCAGAGAACAGATAATCAGTTTAGTATTTGTGAAAGGTGGTTTCTTCGGAGGGGAAAATTGGTCGATGTGTGAGATTGATGTTCGCCAAACACCACGTGGCTGGACGTGGATGCAGAAATTGCGACACTTTTGAAATTTTATAGCTACTCCACCATTGCATTATTTGTGTTAGAGTTTAGTTTGACTACATTTTTGTGTCCCAAAAGATCCAAAAAGAAGCCGTTTAGCCTTAAACTCGTGTTTCACAAAGAGAGCTGTTCTTTGATAAGAACGGCCAACTCTTATCATTGCCACGTACCAAACCTTTCTGTGTTCGCTTTACCTTTTGATGTAACATATTAATCTATTATGTCATAGATAATGATTCGCAGGGGATTTAAAATCTAAAAACCCCCCAAATTGATAACGCTTCATGCTAGCAAGTATGCATGTACTTTGCGTGTGTTTCATGATACTACGTTGTGATGTAGTGCTAAGAGCTAACACAGAGAATCACGTTTTTGAAATGTGAGTTAGATAAAGGATAAAGATGAGATTGCTCGAAAGAATCAAAGTAAAATAAGTAGTGAATGAAGTGGTGTACTGCACACGAGTTCCGGTTGCGAACTCGAAAGAAGACACTGTTGGAAAACCATCCATCCCTGTGGCTGATCGCAGGTGATAACACGTTGCAAAAATACGAATATAAACTAACACACAAAATAGAGCAAATAAGCGACAAACCCAGCCGGCGTCAACACGTCAGCAGCTCATCAATGTCACATGCACCCCGTAAAATGGCCACACATATCAGCTGAGGTGTAAGGGGAGTCACTTTATTTGAAGCGAGATGCGCGTACAATTTCGGTCAGCTGATCGTCTGCTCGGTTGCGCTGAATGTGGTCTCAGCTGTTGTGCTTTGCGTCGCCTCGATGGAAGGGTGTGGTACGGCCGCTACGTCGCCACCGTCACTATAGCTTTGCCCAAATAAACACCGTCACACCGTAGAGGAAAACGGTGCACACTGCAGCTTCTCGTGACTTGATAAGCTGCGAGCGATAAGCGGCAATGGAATTTCGTTCCACTCGGCCAAACCTTAGGCGACGTATTGTTGCCGGTGTGGGTTACACATATGTATGTGGAGAAATAGAACTCGAAATGTGTGCCATCAAAGCCATTTACAAACCAAAAAAAAAAAAAAGCTGTGGAAAACGTTCTTGCGCAATTACATTGGACAGCAAACGAAACTCAACCCCAAAAAGGCTTGGAGCAAACGGATAAGTAATTTGGATGTATGTCGCGATTATTATAAAGGCTTTGGCCTTTATCAAATAAGAGACGAAAAAAAGGGGTAATGTCTCTTCCTTGCTGTCAAAAGTAACCTTCAAATTGTTCAACTGGCACCAGACACTTTAACACGATCAACTTATCTTCAATTGCTTTTGCTAATGAGTGATTTTCTCACCCTGTTCAGGTTGCAACGCAAAATAAAGCTTTAGTCGTGTCCTTAAATAAAGTAATACAGGCAGAACATATCCATAAATTGCATATCATTGATTTTTTCGTTTCATAAGACTGCAGAATTGTATAGTGGTTTTCAGAAAAGAATGTATGTTTATTTGACGAAAGCATGTTACAGCACAAAAGTAAATTTGATTGACAATTGTGACATCTTCGTTTATCGTGTATAACATCACCTTAAGGTATGATTATTTTCTATTAATTTTGGCTTTTCTTTCTATTTCTAGGTATGGCATAAAATGTGTGAAAGATGCTGATCCCTGTATGTATTTTTTATTTAAAAACAAGGGTTACAATTTGTACAAAAATCATATTTTCTTATGATCGACTTGTAGGTTGGTTGGAGGCTATCACCAAAGGAATTCTGTTGGGTTGATTTTTAACATAAATTTACCCCAAGCATTCACAGTACGCCATTCGTCTTATTTATGTCCTTAGTCGATAGTCGTCGGAAAGGGGTGATTGACATTAATGCTAATGCAAAAGTCAACGCAGTGTGTACCGTTGTTATTGTTGTCACACATCGCAGTCGTCGGTGTTGCAGTAACAGCAGCGTAGCAACATTTAATTTCGCATCAGATGTCCATACATCCACTCCCATCTCGCTGTGGGCAGTGTGATTTTTGTGGTCGTCGGTTTTCTTTTTTTTTCCTTTGCGAAAACCGACCGGCGTCGTCAAGTGAAAGGCATTGAAAAATATGGCGTGTCGTGTGTTTTTGTTTGTACGAATTCCAGGAAAATCTGGTTGGATGTAATTCGATCAGCGACAACACCGATAGCCGTTGGATGTATGCATCGTAAGTCGGTGGTGGGTTTGTGGTTGGCTCAGAGGGGGGCGGAACCCTTGCCATTCCTCAATGCAGTGCAATAGCGATCGTAACCGTATCCAGAATGTAAACATGGCATGTATTTTCGTACGTTACGGACGCAGCCGAACGCGTAAAATTAACGCGCGCCGAAGCGATCCCGCGTCTTTACCCATTCGTCGGTAATTCCGCGAAGGGCGCTCGGTGTTCTAGTGTTTTCTTCTTCATTTTTCTCTATGCTGACCGATGACGTCGGGCGTTCTCATTTTATGTTGTATTTGCGTTTATTTATGGCCAACGCCGCCGAGCACACCGTTGTATGGAGAGAGAGAGAGAGGGAAAGAAAAAGAACAGAATAAAACGAAAGAACATAGCACTAACCAACAAAAAAAAAAGACGGAGAAAATGAAACCAAAGCGCGCGCGGTAAGGAAAAGTACAGTACCGTCAAAAACACATCGATTCAGCCCGCAACAGCAGTAAGCAGCAGCATCATCAGCCGGGTCGCACGAAGCGGCATAGCAAGCCATGTTTATGGAACAGCCGTTGTAAAGAGAGAGAGAGAGAGAAAGGGAGAGTGTCTGTGTATATGTGTGTGGATGGATGGGACGCGCAGGTTCGACGCGTGGTAGTGTGCGTACGTACTTTGAGCGTCTGGTTGCGGTACGGCTGGGTATTATATAGAACGCCGCAATGCCAAGCTTTTACATAAGACGGCTTTTAGAGAGACACGTGGTTGCGGGACGTTCGGGTTGAAGATGAAATATTTATAAACATAATAAAACCGGGAGCTTACACACCCCGGCAACGAAGCATGATGACGATGATGATGCTCGTGCACGTGTGTGTGTGTGTGTAGAGATGTGACGACGTCTGGTTGTGTAGTAGAGTATTAGGAGAGGTAGGAGTGTAGGGAAAGGACGGATCATCACCGTCATCATCATCATCATCACATGTGTTTCGAACAGGGAGTGCGATGGTAAAAGGAAGAGAGTGAGAAAGATAGAGAGTTTGAAAGAGTACCGGCGGCTACCACCTCATTATGTGCGTTCACTCACCTATACACGCGCAAGCTGCTTGTGTGGCTTGTACGCAAGCGTGCTGTGTTGTGCTGCATCACAACCATCCCATCGTAACTTGGAGTACGTGAAGACGTATAGGCGCTTTCTTCCAGTTGCCCATCGCCACAGAGACACACGCTTGTCCCCGGTGGCTTGGCTTGGCCCGTATCAAGTGTGCGGGTGCCATTGTATAGGTGCTCTTGCCATTAGCTACAGCGCGCATACGCACGTACGCACATTGTAGCCTTCTTCTGCTTCTTATGTTGCTGGAAAGGTGTGGAAGGATAATCAAGCCACTGTTCCCCCCCCCCCCCCCCCCCCATCTTGTTCTTGTGATTCTTCTGCTAGCGTGGTACCGATGGAACACACTCTCGTTCTCGTTCCCGGGTTTCTTCTTATCCATTTCCGTTCCCAGATGGAGTCATAGTCTTCGCATTCGGAACCAGGCGTCTGAACTTGGGAGGCGAATGATTGTGTGTGAGGGGTGGAGAATGGTTGTCTCTTGATTTACGATGCCAAACCATTCAAGTCAACCAGCCAATAAGCTAGCCAACTAATGTGAGCTGAAGAGTTGCAGTTATGCATTCAGGAGGAGAAGGGAAGATATAGATGGGGCAAAGGGTGCTACTGCTGGGAACAGAAATATCTACAATCTATCCCATACTCAATAATTCGTTCATTATGCGGAAGACATTGTACAAATTAATTTTATCGTTAAAAAATCTTAGCATAAACTTCCAAATCCTTTTCTCACAGTTGCGAATACATTGTGGAGGATGTTACGTACGTCCACGATGTTAGGCTTTTTGAATATTTCGAACACAGTTTGACCATCATCACCAGCCGCCATATGGTGTTTTCGTCGGTGTAGATTCCTACAACTCAGACCCGGCAGGTGTTGTTGTTGTTGTTGTCCCGATCGGGTAAGGTTAAGTTCCCTTTAAAACTGGCTCTGCAAGGAGCAGCGTCGTCATCGTCGTGCATAGCGTTCCCCGCCGCTCTCAGCCGTGGGATCTGTTGTTGCTTTTTATTACGGATTTTCTCATCTTCCCTGTGTAGTGTGACGACCATTCTGCCTTCATCCTCTCATGCGTGTACCGTAAATCCAAACACTACGAACCTTGGCAAGATTGCTGCTCCTCAATATTTCTCGACACTCGATGTTGTGCATTTTAAGAAGCATTAAATTGAAGTTGCATGTTGTTTTGGTTTTGTGATAAAGATCGGTGAGCATATAGACAAATGAAACGCGCATGGTGGCTCATGTGTGTACAGGTGGGTATTTAAATATCATTTTTTGTTCAATGTGCTTTGGAGATTATTTTTAACTTCCATCGTTCGAGCCGGTTCCGATCGGTATTGTCTAGAATTGCATCTGTCGACGGTGGCGATGCCTTTATTCGCGTTTGTACTATTGATTCCAAAGCTGCTTGCATACTTTACAAAATTTTTATATTAAGAACTCATATATGTTGCTTAATAATAAATAAAAATAATAACCTCTCACATATTCGTAATTGAAGTATAGTAGTGCCTTATTGCAGCCTCTGCATTGCTATAAAATTCAAACCGTACTGTAGCTGCGTTCCTGATTTCAAAAGTCAGAACCGGTTATGGCATGAATTTCCCGCGCAAAACCTTCTTGGCTTGGTGCGTGTTGTTGGTGATGTATTTTTATCGACTTTTATAAATTAATATTCAGTGATGATGATAAAATATTTAACCAATTTTGAGGATAAGATATAAAAAGATATAATTAAAACAAACACAGCTCAAGTCGCTGGTAAATCGGTGAATTAAAGTGCAAAAATATTAAAATAAACGTTTAAAAAAAACATGAAGCTCACAGCAGAATTTATTGCTAAAGTCTTGCATTACTTACACAAAACATGTCTGTACATTATATTTCTGTTTGTTTTTAATTCTTTTGATCGATATTCTTTAGTCGAAAAAGGCGCGAACGATCACCAGCCGACTGTGTGCCAACGTAGAAAGTTTTTGTAAGCTTGATCGTTGCATGCTACGAAAGCTTTTCCATCGTTTACATCCCCGGTCAATTCCAATCTCAGAAATGTTCGCTTTGTATGTGTGTGTGTGTGTTGGTATTAAACGATCACATTTTTGGCAGTTGGCGCGTAACGCTCGGTGGATCGTGTGTATTTTTTTTTTTTCGCAAACCCAAACTGTACTTTTCTGACTGTTTCTTCCTCTTTACTACCATCAACGCCAAACCACACAACTTCCCGCAGCACTACACGAGCTTACTTCATTCATCATCCACCATTGTTATCTGGTTATACCTGTGGTGTGTGTTGAGCCTGTTTGAGGGGCGCTGCGTGGTTTAATGCTTTTGCATCAACAGCAGCAGCAGCAAAGTCAAGGTTTGGTTACTTATTGCGGTTGATGCTCGCCAAAATGCTTTGGTGTGCGTGTTTGTGTGTGTATTTCTGTATGCGTTGTTGCGTTTTTGCGTATTTCCCATCCAGAGTCACGCGGGCTTTTTTTGCTTTGGGGGTTTTGTACATGAGATGATGCTGTCCGGTAGAACGAGCGGGCAGTGGTGAGGATGGTGTGCGAAATTTAACTTTTCGATATACATACATAATCTACTCCATGGAGTGAATTCCTTTTTTAGTAGTAACCACCATTCGAGCAATACACGGGGCCAGGCCGTTCTTAGGCTGGTATCATTGCTCGGTGGCATGCCACTAGGTGCAAGGGAAATGTATGGAATTTGACAGATGAGGTTGAACGTCAAATGTCAAATCCCATACATTTCCCTTGCAACTAGCGGCATGCCACCGAGCAATGACACTAGCCTTATGGATTATGGATAGAAAAAAAAAACATGTGCATTTACATATAAATTCGAGGTTTGCTTCACTTCTTAGGTAGTGAGTAAAAGAGTAAGGTGTAAATGAGTTTCAGTATATTTATGCTGTATAACTAAAACAGGGTTCGTTTCCTAACATCCTAAGAAAACGTATGGAACGTAGATCGTTAGTACTACTGAATTGATAAATTTACGCTTAAACTAGGATACTATTTCACGTATGTTGTGACTATAAAAGTGTGAATGTTGACGATTAAGCGTAATTTCTGCGTGTGTATGTGTCGAGCAAAGCAGCTGAAGTGAGAGAAAGAGAAAGGAAGAGATAGAGAGAGCGAGAGCTTAACGTGGAATAATGTTGCTGCGCAATTTCTTAAAGTTTGGGCCACACGCTCACTTCAATGGGCCAGGTCCGGTCGTCATCTACGCCTTTTTCTTCTTTTGGCCGTTTTGCTATTGGCATCAATTCGCAAGCATATTTATAAAAAAAAGGCCCACCGTATTTTTCGACGCAACCATCATCTGTTTTTCGCACATTCGTCGTTTCGTCCGTTTCATCGTTTGCGTTACTTTTTGTTTTATTTTTTATTTTTGCTCTTCAATACATCGTCTTACGCGTGTGTGTGTATGTGGACACGTGAATTTGGTATCGTGAGATTGAGGAAAAAATAAATCATCAGACCACAGAGAAACATATGCTATGATTTCCGCATATTGAGAAGGTTAGGAGTGTTGCAGCAGTTGAAGAATTAGAGTTAATTGATTTAGTAGTACATAAAGAATGAAACATTTGCACTTTCATGCCGGACGATATGATGTTTGTGTTGGATAGTATGATGTAGTTTATCATCAATTTACAGGGAACACTATTTTTCATTACAAGTTAGGATGAAGCAAATCTTTAAGACCATTCTTTTTCCAATATTTTTGACCACAAATAATTATGAGAAAAACAAACTAACCTACATCCTTAGGTATGCATCCTTTAGCCGAAGTAAAACTACAATCACTTGTCAAGCAAGAAGGGAATGTTCAAGGGTAGCATTCAACCTCAATGAGATGTTAATTAAAATAATAGTGAAAAAGGTATAAATGTTTTTTTCTTCTCAAAAGTAAAAAATCTAACTCAAATCGCTCGAGAATACAAAACAAGCCTTTTACCGGGGGGTTTCGGTCGACTTGGCAATACTCTCTAAGCCTCCGAGCACTACTAGCGAGCAAGTGAAGCGTCCAATTTTGGGGAGGGTGAAATCAACGGAGAAGTTCTTTGGTGCCACTCACTTTTTGGGGGATACTCAGTCAGTATAGAGTCATAGAGCTCGTGTTACGGTCTGGTAAGCAGCAGCACCCTGGCAGTGGCACCAGCTATATTCGGGGTTCACTGGGTTTGAAAATCATAAGTGATTAGGTGCATTTCTAGTCAGGTGTGGAAAGGGAAAAGTGCACAAAGAGAGGAAGGAACGGTGGAATGGTTTTTCTTTTCTTTTAATTTTCCTCATTATAGCTTCACCCTTAGTTGCGTGGTAGAATCTATCTATCTGGGCTATAGCGGCTAGATTTTGAACTGGCCAGTTTACGAATATTAGTAGATGATTTTTCGAATTACATTGCACAAGGGAGGTACTTATTTCCTACCAATGGGTAATCCAATTAATGTCATGCGACTCGTGGAGTCATTATTTTTTTTCACCCAATATTTACAGTTGAACAGATAGCACTGTTCCACAAATTAAAAGTTTAAATTAAGCAATACAAACCTGGCCAGGTGGTGGAAATAATTTTTCAAACAAGAATAATTATATTATTTCAAACAATATGAATAAAATTGTTATGTAATTCATTCACATTCGTACCGCTGGCACATTGTACAACAGTAATGTTTTCTATTCGTAAAACAAACGTTCTATAGCTCGAGCCACATGGAGCGCAAACGTGAAGCGCAAATCCAAGCGTTGTGTCAAAATGTACTGTGTTTTTTAGCGCTTCGTGTAGTCACTATAGATTTGCGCTCCGATTTGCGCTTACGGTTGATGAAAATAGAGAGCAGAACACATCGGATAAAATTGATTTTAAATTACACAAAAACGGTTATTATTGGTAAAACTATCATAAAACAAGCAAATATCCGTAGTTATCTTCTTCTTTCGTCGATGGAACGATTTGTTTACAAATGTTTGCGCTCAACGTCAAATGCGCTCAATGCCTACCAAGATTCAAAAATGAATTTGGCACA
Organism: Anopheles maculipalpis; assembly: GCF_943734695.1. Taxonomy (NCBI): domain Eukaryota; kingdom Metazoa; phylum Arthropoda; class Insecta; order Diptera; family Culicidae; genus Anopheles; species Anopheles maculipalpis. Next base: position 45,308,071 of record NC_064872.1, on the reverse strand, counting down.
ACGCTTAGCCCATGATGTAGCCGTATTTCAATCAACCGTATTTGATAGGTAAAATATAAAAGTTATGAAATAATTAAAATTTTGTCCCATCAGGATAATTGCGAGAAAATGTTTATCTGCATGATATTTATATTACAAAAAAAAAAAACTGTACATCAGCCAATGTTCCCCATGGGAGATGGCCGGTATGCTGATTCTGATACTTGTTTGTTATACCGGGCGTATGCTGTTATCGATCGATTCTTGGCGGAAAAAATGTGGTTCTACTGTGTGTTACCATGTGTGAGAAAATTCGTGCCTTACGCACGCACACAACCATCTATATATATACGTAGTCGGCGCTTACTAAAACATAGAAAGGTCGGGAAAACTCCAAACAGATGATATTACGCTGACCGAGCCTTGCTGGCACCAGCTTCCAATGGAAAACAGCACCGGATTTTACTACCTAGTCCCCGCGACGACCGTATGGCGGCAGGTCCTGGTATGAATGAAGAAAAGAGAGATAGTACCATAGCCCGTGGGAGTGGAAGAGTGCCAAGCCAAGGGATGCACGAACCGTACCGTACCAGAAATTGAGCCTGCTAGCCTGCGCTACGTCATGCTCCTCTGGTAGAAAAGCGCCGAAACGCGCGCATTTTCTTTCATACTCTTAGTGAACGGAATTGAATTCTGCTTTCGTTGTAATGGAACACATTCCTTAGTAGTACGACAGCGTGAGGTTTGAGTTTGTTCATAAGGAAGGGGGGGGGGGGCATGTAACAAGCATTAAAAGGGAAGCGTGTTGTGATAAGAATAAAGGCAATGATGGTGGGACATTCGACGTTCAGCTTTCGCTAAAGCCACATGGTGATACGTTTTTGTGTCGTAACAGATTTCTGTTCAGACAGGTGTTGAGGGCAGAGGGAATGAGAGGGAGGTAGGGTAGGGTATGGACAACAGGAGTTTTTTGGAACGGGAAAAATAGTAACGGCGCATGCGTGTACGAAATCTCTGATGTGTCTCGCCGTCAGATCACGTCCGTCATACCAAGGCTCCTATGTGCAATGTGTTATGTACTTTTCCCCGGATAGTAAATAAAAAAGAGGAGCCAACACCCAGGACGGTAGTAAAAAGAAAACCAAGAAATAGTAGCTTTTTTCTGTCTGTCTGCTGTACTGTGTTGTACGTTCAAGGGACCTAGAGATGATGGTGAGATGATGATGATAATGATGGTTGTAACCATGGTCCATGTTGTTGTAATGATGGGAACGGTTTCGTCTGGCCATGCCCTGGGATAGGATTTGTGAAGCTTTTTCGACTCTTATCACCCGACTCCGAAACAGCTGGTTACGGTGGTAACATCATCCAGAAATCATTGAGCCACGACGCGCGCGCGTTACATTGTGCTAGGGGATCCCGAGGAACTGCTCAGGATGGCACAGGGATTTAAGAAAGGGTGAAAATGCTCCAAAATGCTTCCGTATAGGACATTCTTCACTTCTCTATAACTCCAACTACTAGCAGCAGCCATTGGTTTTAGATTGCAAGCGTTCGCACAGGGAAATGATTGGAACATTTTCGCAACTGATGCATACCAATACACTAACATCGTAAGCTGAAGTGTGTACGTTCAAGGATTGTAGGAAGATTATAAAAATCAATTGACTCTCTGCTCTCAGCTGTGTGCGCGAAAAGGAAATCTCTCCGACTGTTGAATGTATTTAGCAATAGGGTGCGACAACGCCCATATCAGCAATGTTATTCGGAAACGGGGATTAAAGTGTTTTTGCTGAATTTTCTGTCGATCGAATCATCGATTTGTGTAAAATCTGACGAACTTAGAACATCTTCCTACGTTATTTTATTATAATTAATTTAGGTCAATTTTATGCTCCCACGGTAGAGCAGAAGCACAGTCGGATGTAGAATCAATCCTTTTTTTGTCCTTTATATACATCAGCTACTTGCCTGTCTTCCTCTAAAGAGAGCACCCAAAGGACCTTTCAACAAAGGGAGAGAAAATTGTGTGACAACGGAGTGCATATGTACGCAGACAGGGACTGCTGGGTGTCGCATTGACGTAGCATCCACGGAGAAGATGGCGTTTGGGATGCTACGGATAAAGGGTCCAGTAGTAGGTGTAGCTGGTAAAGAAGGAGCTGCTCGGTCATTTCAGCTTTCAGCTGACTGTATCCAAATGTAGTAAATTACCCACCGGGACCGGGGGAAGTCTGCTCTCTGTCTCTCGTTCGCAATTGCCCCCCTATGCTCTCTCGCTCTCTCAGCGTCTGGCCAATGTCGAAGGTTGTGAAATCATCTGGGAAGAACTTCGGCTAGACAAAAACGATTAAGCTTGTTTGGATATTTTCCCAACTATTCCCCACAAATTACGGGGTGCGTATATCCCGTTGCCAAATGAATATATTTAGGCCAGTTATTCAAACCATCAACAACTTTCGCTTGCATCTAGTGTATTGATCAAAGGTTGAACATGCTGTGCAGATCAGTGCCACTGAGCTGAGGTCAGTGTTAAAATAGCTTACCATAGTATTGCGCAATGCCGTTGGGTTGGTCGCATCATGCTCTAATGGCAAAGAAGATGGCCAAAGAAGACCAAATTCATACATGTTGAAGTTTACATTAAATATGGTACACATTGCGTTCACTCCAACTTGCCAACAATGGTCGGCTCCGTCCTTACGAACCATACAACATCCTTTCACGCCGTGATGCCATCCGCTTCACCAACACCATCATCTCCCAACACTGGAACTCCACATGGCACAACGTAGACCACAGCAACAAACTCCGTCCTATCAAGCACAACACCTCTTCATGGGAAGATACCGAATCCAGCCACATCCAACGAGTCCTTTCCCGGCTTCGTATAGGTCAAACCCGTCTTAGACACTCTTACCTTCTGGAAAAATCTAGTTCTCCACTCTGCAGCTTCTGTGATGTTGACATAACCGCCCGCCACATTCTCACCGATTGCCATGGATACACGACACACCGAGCCACCTGCCAACTAGACACCGATTACACGACAACGCTATCACCCGACAAACTCCAGCAGCACTGCTTTATTAGATTTTTACGCATCAGTTATTTATACAAAGAAATTTAAACAATAGTTTAAACTTATCCGATACCATATGCCATAATCGGAATAGTTTTCCATAATATTTAAGCCACATATACAATAGTTTTGTATTAGATTAAACCATCTTTTTTTTATACAGTAGAGAGGCGAATGTAGTCTCTAAGACTCAAAGCCTCTATTAATAAACGAAAAAAAAAACGTTCACTGGGTCCGATTGATCAAAAGTAGTCCTGAAGCTCGCAGCCCGGATTATGTCTCGCTGCCTTAGACTCCTAGAGGGCGCAAAAAAGTTAACGGAGCTAAGGAGAGCCTGGAGCATCTATTTTGTTGCCGATCAAACCAGCTACAAACATACACTGAGCTGTCGAACGACGAACTGCCAGTGGTTGGAGTCCCAAGAAAAGATATCGAGTGGGATAATCGGGGCGTCGATCGTAGGGTCTCCATGGGAGGAGTCTAATGGTAAATCGCGTAGCTTTTCGTTGTATTGTTTCAATGCGCTGGCTCCAGATGTGTGCTGCAGGGCACCAAACAACACTTGCGTACTCTAAGCCTGATCGGACTAGGGAATAGAATAGCGTTTTAATAGTAGAAGGGTCGGGAAACTCCTTTGTCATACGAAATACAACACCTAGGTCTAAAGCTAGCCTAGGTGAGGTCTAAAGCTGAGTTGCATGTCAAGAAGAATCCCTAAGTCTCTAACACATTCTGGACGTTGAAGTAAACTATAGCGTAAGTTGTAGTCAAATAGGATAATAGATCTTGAAAAGGACATTACTTGACATTTATCGACAGACAATGACAATGCATTTCTACGGCACCATAAACTAAAAACACAGTCTCCAATATCTTTCACCGCGGTGAACAGCTTGACATCATCCGCATACATCAGTATTATGTTAAAATCAGCAAATAGTATTTCAGCATCATTGATGTAGAGTAGGAACAACAAAGCGGGCCGACGATGCTGCCTTGAGAAACGCCAGAGTTGCTGGTGAAGGCACGTGACACACTATGGATCGATCAGAGAGATAGGATTTGATCCCATTTGACCATACTATTGGCAAAACCTAGCTCCTGTAATATTGCCACAAGAAGAATAGGACGAGACACCGAATCAAAAGCCGCCTTCAGGTCAGTATAGATGGCATCAACCTGGTACCCGGAGTCTAAATTTCTCTTGCAGAAACTGACGAATTCAACTCGATTTGTGGAGGTAGAACGTGTTGGTACGAATCCATGTTGAGCAGCGCATAAGTAATGCTTTGCAGGGGCAAGCATTGAGTCGTGGAGAATAAACTCGAACACCTTCGGCATAGCACAAGGAGACGACACGCTGCGGTAATTTTTGTGCGTTTTTGTGGTCGCCATTTTTGTGGATTGGTACCATTAATGCTGATTTCCAACTGCTGGGAAATATTCCCGTTTGAAGAGAGGCGTTAAAGACGTTTGCTAAAATTGGCACGATAGCATTGCAGCATCGAACAAGGACAATGACCGGTACACCGTCAGGGCCAGGATTCGTAGTCGGTTTAAGGCGATTAATAAATGTAACCACTATGCGGGAGATTGAAGTCTAGCGCATTGGCCGGTGTGTCTGCGATTGCTTCAACGACAGCAGTTGAAACAGGCGGCAGATTGGCAAATTGACTCTCAAATCTTTTTGCAAATAATTCACTGATGACTGCAGGAAAATTACCGTCAGTCTCATTTTAATAAAATTCCAAAAACTGCATGGATTAGACGAAAGGTTACGTTCAATCGATGCGATGTGTCTAGCAATCATAATTTAAGTTTCGTTTTGTTAAAATAAAACACAACTACAAATAGTCGTGTGCGCATTGCATATCGGTAAGGAAATAATATTTAAAACTTAAGCCACCCTGGATATATAAAACTGAGCAAAAACGGAAATGTTGGAATCGTATTTTTACAATAAAAACGATTTATAGCACATTTGCGATTCGGGCGATGTTGAAAGGTAAAAGTAAGGCTCTCGGATGGAAGACGAAATCAACGTTTCCGATCTCACGTTTAGTTTATGGTAGGGTTGTTTTAGAGTTGCCGCGAAAGCATTTTTTTGTTGTTGTTATTTATCTTTGTGCTGAAATTGCCATCTTGCCAGCCGGGAAATGGAAGTGTGCGCGGGGCACAGTTTCTCTATTCTTCTCAAGAGTGTAAAGCCGGTGGTAGAGGTTGTTCACCTAGGCTTGCGAATCTACGTAGTGTAGCACACAAACACACAGACAGACAGGAAAAAAGTGCTGTGATTGTAGCGACTAGAAATCTGTTCCCGAAAAATGGCTTCCATTGGGGGGAGTGGAGGAAAGGGAGCAACGGGCAGAGAACTAGAAATTGCCAAAAAAATAGCGAACCCCTCTATATCTAGTTCACTTGCTGCAAAGTCCATGAAATTCGCAAAGAAAACGGACGATCGTGCGGTTCCCATCATCGTTGTTCCCGCAGGCGCGCACACCATTCGACTTCCCACCGTCTGGTTGCAAATTCCAGCTGGTGTGGCCGTTGTACGTATGCCTGTGTGTTGTATCTGATTTTACGCTTCACCTTCCACACATTTATTTGAGCTCCCGAAACGCGCTTCGTGCCACAACAGTGAAACGACGTGTATAGAGCTCTGCTGCGGCCGTTGCGAACGAAACAAATCTTGAACCGGTGAACAAAAATCGGTGTCCGTAGCTAAGTAGTTGCTGGTATAGTAGCAGCAGCAGCAGCAGCAGCAGCAGGTGTTGCGGAAGTAAAGATTTGCGAATTTTGCACCAGTGGTTCGATCAATGGCAAAGTGAGTGAGCGGGTAACGAAAGGGGACGGCGAAAATAGCATGCAAAAGGAGCATGGAACAATTTGCTAAATAACTTCCTGTACCAAATAATACTGAACCATGCATAGATTCAAATACACGATACACAGACCGAGCACGCTAAGGGTAAAAGGGTGTAAAATGTAAGTAAAGTATCTTGTAGAATTGAAGAAAACGGGTAACAACAGGAAGGGCAATTTTGCAAAAGAAAACTATGCTTTTCCCCAACGTAGATGGGCAAGGGTGTATGCCTCAAAACGGCGGGACATATAGTCCATAGCGTGAATCTATCTTCGCACAGGCATTGCACATAATCGTAGCGACCTAGAGCTAGAGCTCCCCAAAACCCGTGCATGAATTTAAAGTTTAAAAATCTCTCCCCTTGGTTGCCCTCATTCCTTCGTTCGTTCATACTTGCGTACGATCCAGTACGCACCTGTCAAAAGGCGAATGATCGACAAAACCGAGAAGATCTTATGGATCGCTAGTAGCGAAAGAGAACGAAAAAATAAACCAAAACAACCGAATGCATCTTTCCTTCTCTTTCCATTCGTAAAAAAGTGCGTATTTTTGCGTAGGAAAGGGCAAAACAAGCTCTGGGTTGTTGTTTTGCTGCTTCTACAAACGATTTCGGCGCGAAGAAGCGTTGCGTACGAAAAGGAATGTTTATCCCACCAGCGAGATTAGTCATTAGGTAACACACAGGAAGAAATACAACTTCCTTTCGAAACGCAAACGCAAGTGGATGGCGCGGGGAAAGTGCGTAGAGTAGTTGCGTGTTCTTACGCTTGTGCCTTTATTCGTCTTTCTAAACATTGCCCACGAACCGACCGACAAAATGAAACGGAGGAGAATAATGTGTTCACCCAAAACAAGTTCGCGATCACAAGGCATATATAATCAAAAGATGCGTAAGGTCTTTTAAACATTTCGTCCCGCCCGAGGTAGCCAAACAGCGCCGAATACGCGCCGATGCGTACGTACGCGTTTAAAGCGTTAGTGGCCGCCCATTCACAAATGCTGCCCCCCCCCCCCCCCAAGCTTGTTGTTTGGCGTTGCTTTGCGTTACCGATTCATGCGTACGCATGGTGTTGTATTGTTTTTTTGGTTGTTGTTGCTTCTTTTCCAATTCTATCGTTCCACTTTCTCGATATAAATTCCATGCGAAGATCGAGAGTAACGTTTTCGAGATTTGTGGACGAGTGTTGGAATGTGTATGTGTTTGAATGGGATTTTCAAATTTCAAGTTCAATGTTTTGATGTGACTTCGTTTTGCCTGTTTTTTTTTTTTTTAAATGGGTCTGTTTCTCATTATGGATCATAACATTTTATTTTCTCACGGTAATATTACTATTGTAACAACGTTTTCTAGGTTTAGCTTTAGGAATGAAGTACTGTTTACACTGTAAGAAGTTATTTTGCAGTTGCAATAATTACAATTTTTTATTAATTCTGTGTATTTTTGTACCATTTACTTTCAGGCCGCAATTTTACAACAGACAGCCGAATACATTTATTCACTAGAACAAGAAAAGACTCGGCTACTATCGCAAAACTGTCAGTTGAAACGGACAATTGATCAACAAGATCACAACGGAGCCCCAGAACTTGGAGTGCAGAATGCGACACAAATTGTAACGGGCAGCAGTGCAAACGGTGGAGTGGTCGTCTCTCAACAGCAGCAGCAGCAGCTGGTGTCAAATGCCGGCACAGGCAATGGAGGAAGCGGGCAACCTGGAACCGTAGTGGCGACCGTTGCCAAAAAGCGTAAAATCGACGTAACAACGCAACCGGTATCGGATTCGTCGGACGAGGGATTAGGGTCAATGTCGCCGGAACCGGTGTCGTTACGCGCGGTGAACGTTACCTCGAACGGAAGTAACTTATCTAACGCGCACTCAGGCACGACAACGATCTCGAGTCCGTCCACCCACGGCAGGCAATGTACGACGGTAAACTTTTCCGCAAAAGACGTGTTGGAATTGAAACATCAGCTAGAAGTGGAGCGGCGACAGAAGCTGTTGATTGAAAATCGGTTAAAAGCACTCGAGCGTCAACTTTATCCAACCAGGATACAGTACCAGGATACGTCGGAGCTGGTAGTACCCGACCTCACTAACGAACCGTCATCAGTATCACTTGCATCGGAGGAGGTTGCGGTATCGATTATTCACAAACCAGTCAGCAGTGTTACAACGGTATCCGGTAAACCGACACGTGTTCCCACCGCTGAGCTGGATGGTGGTATGTTGCTGATTTCGCAAGATGCTAACAGTTTGGCAAAGAATCAGCATATCGTCGTCTGTTCTAATGAGCTGATAGAGGAGCCGCATACTATGCAGACCGTACCGGCGGTTCCCAAACAATTGGCTGTACCGTTGAAGGACGAGAAGCTCTACATCAAACGTTCACGATCTCGATCACCAACCATTGGAGAAGCGACAGTAGTAACGTTGCCACCGAAGAAAAATCGTTACCCTTCCATTCTCGAGGCGGCTATCAAAGCTGAACCCAAGGTGGAGGTAGAGCGCATCGATTCACCCTCCTCGATAGTGGTCAATGATGATCAGATGATGGTGTCAACGACAGGTTCGCATCTGGTGGGCACGGGCACCAGTTTATCCGCGGTACAGCAGCCTCGACTTAACTGTAGCTACCGTCATAACCTCGAAACAATCGTTGAAGCAATCCGTCACCTCGAAGGTGATGCATTTGATGCAGTGGTACCCACCCAGCAACAGCAACAACAACAGCAGCAGCAGCATCAGCACCAGCAACAGTCATTACATCAACCACTACAACAACCTCAACCCGTTCCACCTCCCACAGTAACGCCGCAAACCACCATACAACAGAGACCAATGCAGGAAGTTCCACTGGCGTTGACAACAGCGAGTAAACAACAGATACCGCTAATTCAGACGAAAACCGACCGTGATCACCGTCAAATTCAACTAGAACCGTACCTGAGGTTTCGAACAGCTCCGAATGCTAGCGCGAGCGCTGTCCTGCCGACCGCTAGTGCTGCTAATTTAGCTGCCACTGCCTCTAGTGTCGTGACGGTAACGCCACAAGTGGGCTCAATCATTTCCGTATCGATTGCTCCAACCGGCAGTAATCCATTGCCGGTCAGCTCCAGCTGTCATTCACCTGCAGCATCAGCAGTAGCAGCCGCAGCAATATCTTCGACAGCTGCTACGACCACGATCGTGGCCAACAGTTCCGTCGTATCGGCGAATTTGCCGCTAGTGCAGCAACAGAACGCACTGACGACGGCGGCACAGCTCTTGCAGCAGCAGCAACAGTGCAGGCCTGGTGTAATAGTGGTGAAGCAGAACTCATGATCCGTTACTACTGCGTCAGCGATCGTTGGAAGCTGTAGCAATAACAGTGGTAGCCATAGCAGCTCAACCGTTGCCCCGTCCTCATCTAGTACCATCGCATTGTTTTCGACCACGGCCAACCAAGGAAGGGTCAAGGGAAGTAACAGCAGTATCAAGAGCAAAACTACTACTCCGCTGCTGGTTGGCGTTAGCAGTAATAATCTTAATAAGCTGAGGTATGGTAATAGCAGCAGCACCGGTGGCGCTAAAGCAACAGTATCAACAGCTCCCGGCAGTAGCAGTGGCAGTGGTCCCTCGAACGTTGTCATTACGTACCAGAAAACGATGGATGGTGCTTGAACGATTCTCCTAGTGACACAATATCCCTTGATTTATATAATTTGTTAATTATTTCATTAGACTTTTTTTCACAATGCATTCTGTTTTTTTTTTACAAACATTTTTCATCGTCCCTTAGCTACGTGCCGTAATGTTTAATTTTGTCTCCTACACATTAGCCAACCTACCAATCTACTTACCCACCATATTGTGTAGGGTTTAGCAAACAACAAAGCTGTATTATTATTAAGTGTTAGTTGGTTTCAACAGGAAACACAATGACACACTTTCGGTTTGTTTTAATACTTGGCGTTGGACAGCATCATTCTATACAACTCTCTTAGATTAAGACATCCTCAAAGCAAGACCTAAGGCAAGAGAATTTTTTTCTTGCTTATTTACTTCTAAGTATACACTGGAACAATGCGCATATAGTAAGATTTGATTTAAGGTTTACTTCAAGACGATTAAGGAACCAGTAATGGATTGAACACTACAAACAAAAGTACCGTGGTATGTGAGTAGAGTATGTGGGCGATACTAGTTTCATTGAATGAGATATCAAAAGTAACGAATAAGCGAATGTACAACAAGTACGAGAAAACGCAATAATAATGTGTACAGCAAACCATCGGTATGATGGATTCGAATTTTGATCGAACTGCGCATTGACTTACCGCTGGACTAAAAAACTTAGTTCAGTGATTCGATGCGACAAAAGAAGCAAAATTTGCAGTGTCATGAAAAAGAAGCAATGAAGGGAAAAACTACCAACAAAACAAAATTTTGGCTAAATAGAGGTACACCTGTATGAGTAGACATTGTTTTACCATTGTGAGGACGGTGTGGAATAATGGAAATGGTGGTGTGTATGATGTATTCATGAACTTTCGGGCGTATAGAATAATAGGGGTAGTTCGATAGGGTTTCATCTGCATTTGTTTCTGTTTAAGGATCATATAATAACTGTACCGGGAATAATATAACTTTCATTAGTCTTTATAACCCCTAACTGGATGTAACAAGGACACATTTAATACGAATGTGGTGCATGATGTGGTCGATGTATTGGCGGGAATAAGGCTAGATTCTAACGATTGCGCCATGACGCTATCAATTTGGTTTATGGCGTTGTTAATGCTGTAATTATTGGTGATATCTATATGGAAGGGAAAATTATGAACCACGGCTAGCCGAGGAATGAAAGAGGAACGATAAATTGGTGTGTGCATAATTGTAGCATTCGAATAATACGTAAAAAGCGCATTGATGGAAAAGGCATATGAATGCGATTGAACGGAAGCATTCAATGCACTGCAAGATTAAATATAGCTTTTATGTAAAGATTTTATGCTTTGTTCAAGTCCCATTAATTTATAAAACAGTGCAAGTTAGCTTGATTTCATGGTTTAGATTGATTGGAACAGATTAATTGTTTAAATTTTTTTTTTTTTTGCTAATTTAGTAAATCGTAATGAATGCAAAACGGATCGAAATTTAAATACTTCCATTGAATGCATAATACAGTCACTGTCTCAGTGACTATAATTCGTTTTTAGTGTTTTACAGATAGACGCATTCTCCCATTATAATATGGGAAATAGAGCAATGCTGTAAAACTTTTTTTTTTTTATTTGTCATGGTTTAAATCCCAAAGAACATCTATATATTGCCGGATTAATACAGATACTGCTGGGTGACAAAATTCTTCTTCTTCTTGGCTTAACGACCTCTAAGGTCATGCCGGCCATCGAAATGGCTTACTAGACTGCCGATCCCACGTAGTTGGTTAGTCAGTCCTCACTACGGGAGGACGGCCCGGATGGGATTTGAACTCCGGTCCTGCCGTTTGAAGATCGGCGCCGCTGTCGCCTAAACCACCGGGCCGCCCTAAATTATATATGTGAAAGTTTTTTTTTTCTTTAGCATCTTTCTTTTCTGCACATCTTTTTTTACTGTTGTATGTGCATGTGTGGACCGAGAGTGTGTGAATGGTCATGTGATTCATATGATCATATGAGTATTCTGACCCATCCTGCAAATTAGCATGCAACATCAGCAACGGGATAATTGTCGGTAACATCTCCCAAGCCGTTTTTATATTTCTTCCATTTGAAGCATATTCAAACGCATTTTGCACACCAAGAAGAAATTTTGTTTTGTCTGCTTCAACACACCCTGAAAGCTGTATCATCGAATATTCTTCCAAAGCGGTGCTGCCGACTCCCCATGCTCGATTTAGTGCCGCAGTTGCGAACCGGAATAGAATTTTGTCGAATAAAATTCGTACAATTTCGCCCAAAAGGTTCTTCCCGCATTCTAGAACCAGGGTGACAGGAAAAATAAAGCTCCAGTAGTTTCATTTGACTTAGTTCGGACAAAAACCGCGTGATTTTTAACAAAATAATTCAATCAATTTCATTTTGATTCGCATTCTAGTTATAACCTATTCAAAAGCTTAGTTATGATTTAGTTTGTATCGTGCGTGTGTGTGTGTGTGTAAAAACCACATGTCTTAGGGCTGCAGAAAAGCTAAAAAAACTGAAAATAAATTTTCTTTTAGACAATTTTAATTCTAGACAAATGAAAGAGTGAAACGAAACCTCTCAAAACGCATCAATGGCGTAAGGTGGCGCAAAAAAGTAGCCTTCTAAATCAATTGCGTTAGCAAAATGTGCGTGCGACGAATGAAAAAAGAGGCATAGAATGATACACTTTTTTTTTTTAAATATATCCTTCCGATGTGGCGTTAGTTTGAAAGAGTTTTTTTCCCCCCCCCCCTTTAAACATGTGTCAAGTTTTGTGAGCTTATTAATTATAGGAACAGATTATTCGAATTCACATTGTGTTTTTATTTTCTTCTCAAGTTTTCTCTATGTTGCAACACATTTCGCTGTGACCACGGATTGTGCAAATGGGTTCAAACTTGGAAAGTTTATAGGTTCTATGTACTATGTAGGCTTAAGACTGATTACCATTAAACCAGGAAACATTTAGAATAGAAAATAAAAATGAAAATGAATGGCAAAAATAACTACAGCTAGAGTCCCTGGTCCGAGGGAAAGTAAATAATTTATTGCGTTAATTCCATAAAGCCATCAGCATTGGAATGATGGTACATTTTGATGCAAAAAACCCTTTACACTTAAGCAATACCACCAACAACAGTGACAGCGACGAACCGGGAAAATATAAAGATAGCATTAAACCTCAAACTAAATCATTCGCGCTCGCCCCTAAACCGCAAATCCGTTCAGGTGATTTGCGTAAAGTTTCGTAAGCTACAGATGTGTGACATTTAAAAGCAGACAAATGATTTGATTTATTTGTTATTTTCCTCGCGTGAATAGTGCATTTCTACGGTAATAAGAATGAATAATTTCATCTAATAATCCTCGCTACTGCTGCTGCAACCATGTATCAACTAAAGTGACGTTCACAGTTAATTTGCAACCAAGCAAGTCGAACCAATGTCGGGTGTAACTTAAGCTGGTGTGTGGATCAGCAAGCTATGGAGCATATAGTACGGTTTAAAAAGCTTACCCATTTGCTTGAATTGCTGATGAAAGTTTCTGTTTTATCTATATATGATAATTATAAACTCACAGGACAATGGTAACGAAGCAAACGCGATGTGCAACTAAAAAATTGTAGCTAGTAAGTGGCATATAATAATATGAATATGAAAGTGAAACATAATACAATTAAAAAAGAAGAAATTATATGACCAAAACCACCCCCCCCTGAAAAAAAAACACAAGGAAATGATACAAGGCAGTACAAGGCTCTCGGTTTTGCAATCATTCCTTGGCAAGCGGTGGTGTTGTGGCAAAAACGAACGCGGGCAATCGATCGGGCTAAATATGATTTAGAATGCGTCGAAAATGGTAGTCATAAAAAGGGGGGAAAGAGAGAGAGAGAGAGAGAGAGAAACCGCGCAGTGCAAGCAGGGAACACAGACAAGCGTAGCAAAATAGGTAAAGGTTTGCTTTTAGCTGAACGATGCTGGGTGATAGAGTTAGTAAGATGATCAGACGGAAGAGACAGAGAGCAGCAAAGCAGAGTATCATTTAACAAATATACAAAAGCTAAATCATACACACATACGAGCAGACATACATACACGATCATCATATTTAAAAAAAAACAACATACTATATATATGCAAACAAATAACGGAAAGTGAAATTATAACTGCCCATGAAATGCCTGAATTCTTATCCTCCAGAACCAGTTTTATCGATGAAGTGGTGTGGTGAAGAGCGGAGTGCTGTGCCAGCAGTTAATTTTGAAACCGAGAAAGTGGATAAGATAAAATAACATACATACAAAGCAGTAGACGTACGTAATGCAGAGGCATCGATCGATGCGTAACAAATATAGGCAATGCGCAAGTAACGCTTACATCGGATGAGGACATTTTTGCAGAAAACATAACATTTTCAAAAGCAGCACCGAAATACTCAAATGAATAACCATACGCGAATGAAATTGGAATCGGCACAGATCAACAGGGAAATTGTATGAATATGTCAAACTGAAATGAATTTCCATCAGAACCACTTCGCAAAAAAAATGAAGGTTCGTACAAAATTCAACCTCAACCAAACTTCTTGAACGTTCCTTATTCTCTCTCCACAACTCCACACACTCTACTGCTCTGCTGTTATTTATCCGTGGCATAAAACTGCGACTGGACATGCATTTCTTAACTTTACATCTTTGTATAGGTGGATATATTCGGAGACATTACACTTCCGATCACTACAAGAAGGCTACCGGACAGTGAAAAATGATTTCTTAAAATAGGAAGGCACACCCTTCTGTGAAGAATAGCGTGATCGCTGGGAAGTTCTTCCCGATTTAAATGATCACTTTAACACCGTCTCAGCAGAGGATTGAAGCTAGTAAAAGTGGCCATTTTTGTTACGTTGCTTTAGTCACAACGTGATCGTCGTACTTTGATCAATCAATCTTTTCGGTAAACTCAATTCTTGTTTATAGTGAAAATTATACTTTTATGTAATGGTTTTTTTTTGTGGAACCCCTAGTGAAAACCACTTCCGTCGGTTTTTCTCACTTTCCCCTCAAACAATGTCCAAACCGGGCGTCAACCGGGGAGTAAATGAAGAACTATAAGACAAGTAAAGCAAAGCAAAGCAAAGCAATTTATATAAGTATACATACATGCCCCTTCGCTCCCGTCTACCCAAATACATTAAAATACATAACATTTGTGTATATAGTCTCCTGTGCAAATTTATACGTAAATATGTTTACATATTTATACATATATTCTTATGTATATGCACATGCAAAATGCCCATAGCATATTGTTTTAGGCCAATCATACGTCAAACCCATTCTCTTTACCGATGCCATTCGATCGGGCGTGAAGGATGGGAGGTAATTTCTGTGAAATTATTACGTTTCTTATTATAGACATCGTTTGTTGTGTGTGTGTGTGTGTGTGTGCGTTTGTAAAAAAAAGGTGCAAGAACAACCACCCTCCCCCAGTATATATTGAAGGGTGGTAAGTAATATGGGCCGTAATAGCAAAATTGATCCTAAAATTAACCTGTTTGTTTGGTTGAAATAGTAAATATGCAGTACGTCGTGCGACGGAAATTCGGAAAAACGTGTTCGAAAGGACTTTGTATTGTTGATCATTATTAGATTGTTCTGTTGTACTATTTTTTTTTGTTCACTTTTTCTTGTTTGCGACACTATCATCCCCTAATCCCCCCCCCTCCCCCTCACCCTTTTTGGCTTATATAAGACTGGAAAGATAAATTTTAGTTTGACATACACAAAACTCAATGCAACACGGAATCGGGTGTCGGAGAGCGTTGTAAAATATGCCGGAAGAAAAGCGCAACGGATCGGAGGCCGTTTCTCTTGCGCCGTATGATGTGTATTGGGAAGGATAAAAGCAAAAACAAAACAAAAAATTGTCTGATTGTGCGACACAGTCCGAAGAGCCTCTACAAGATGCGAGAACTATAGTGTAACCCAAATTTATTCGAAACAGCGCTACTTATTAATACTAATCCATCAAAGCATGAACCGAATCGTAACATCCACTGCGGTGTGGAGACAAGAGATCGATCGATCAGGCTACCATATTCAAGCGTTGATAGGATTATACAAAGTGATATGAAGAATCTGGGTATGGGTTGTGGGGGAGGTGGGGAGTGGAAGGAAAAGCATTAATCATTCTAATCGTTTACTACTTCTAACTGTTTGAACATTCTTCCGTATCAAAATATATTCTTGCGAGCTGTTTAGCCAAAAATTAACAAACAAACAAAAAAGTACATACAATTAAACAGTCAAACCGCATAAGCAACACTACAACTAAAAAAGACGAAAATGGGATCGGACTGTCGCAGCGAGAAAGATCAATAGTGCAAAAGAAGAATAGGGGTAATAGACACTACGAGGAATCACGGTCTCTAGGGGAGAATTATAACGATCGAATGTGTACTTTCTTGTTTTGCTGTGTTTGCCAGTTGTTAGCATCTCTCGTGGGTTATATAGCTTTCTGATATAGTTTTATAGTTTTCAGACGTTTTGTTTCTTTCATTCCTCTTCATCCGCTCGTCGTGTTGTTCAGTTTTTCTAGTTGCATTCTAAAAAGAAAACTCAAACACATACACAGATACGCACTGTTCGAAGTAAGCTTTTCATTTAATTTAGTAATGAACCTAGATGTTTAGAACTTTTGTATATTTGTAAAGAAAGCAAAAAATTGTTCCTTTTTTTAAATCTACGAATAAAGATTTAAAATTTATGTAAGCGAAAAAGCGAAAGATTGACAGGCATAACAGTAATGAAACGAAGCATGTGAAGAGGAAACTGACACAAGGAAAATGAGAGAATAAAAGTGGAGCAATGGTAACACAAACACACAAGAAGTAAAATGAACAATTTGAACTACGTAATAAAACACAAACGTACAGCAACAATGGAAATCGAAAAAAAAACATAGACCTCATTCGATCATATTAGTTATTTAAATGTGCTTTTTGTTTGCAAAATAATGAGTGAGTGAGCCACCACCACCAGGATAGGTATCCGCGCGTAGAGGACACAATTGAAAATCCAAATAATTGTAAGGCAAACCGTGTGCGTGCTGTTTGTCGTGCGCCCCACAGTTTTCAGTTCAGTTTTAATGCATCGAATGTGGAACATTTAGTTGGTTTGAGTTTATGGCGAGGAAACGTTTTCCTTGAAAAATGTTAGTGATAAGTTTTTTTTTTACAAACTATGTTTTTTTCTTCAACTGACTGTAATAACATTATTTTGGAATGTTTCTTCACACTTCTTTGATGATAAAGAGAAATATATAAGCTTAAGAGTATGTTTAAAAATGTACGGCGTCGTATGTTTGTCGTTTTCATTTCCGAAATGTTACCGACCACGTGGATAGTGCGCAAGGAAGGAAGTAATGCTGCTTTTGTTGTTTTTTGAAACATACATCGTTATATCCATATGCTTAAAATGCCCCTGACTTGTTTCACGTTACAGACTTGAAGTAGCTTTTATCGTAATTTATTACAAAATTTTTGCAAATCGTTCTGTTCCAGTCGTATTTTCAAACGCGCCGGACGAACATTTCATGACCAACGGTTAAATTTCGCCCACTGTGGCCAAGGTATGTAAAGTTTATTAGCTTGAGAATTTTTAAAAATTTATTTTACTTGCAATAAATTTTGTACACATTTGTTAATTTCGTAGAATAATTTTTGGGTGTGAAATGAGTCAATGTTCCATCCAGTTTTTTTTTCCAAAGCCATGCATTTTCTAAAAGTATGCACATTATTTGTCATTGTTGGTGTCCAAGCGAATAACAGCAGTGTGACAGGAAAAGCATCATTGTATTGTTTACATTTGCATCTTTCGCTGATTGCCGCTCGAACGCTCGTGCATTTGCATTTGTTCGGGTGAATAAAATTGCTCTACTAAAAAAAAATGGAAATAGTTGGTACGATTAAGGAAAAGGCTCAAACATTCAATACATTTTAGTAATACGCGTGTGGTTGCGGTAATACTATTTGTTCACTTCGAAATGGGTACTAAAAGGAAGAACATGGAGGATGAAATGTCTCGGTAAGTGGAAAACGATTGTGGATGGTAAGAATATAATAAATGAAGAATATATTAACCCATGTTTTCCCATTTTAGATTTGAGGCAGAAATCTCGAGTGCAACAGTGTCGTATAGTGCGATGCCAGCTCCGGCACAGCCAGCAGTATCTGGCAATCCTTTCATACCATCGCAGGTACGAACGGTCATCGGATCGCAAACGTACAGTCAAGTGCAACAAAAACTGTCTCAAGTTCCACCAAGGCTACCACCACCGCCAATGCCCCCATTTATGCCAGCCTTCAGTGCTCAACCGCAACCACTATTGCCTCAGAAGTCGTATGCTACCGAACCCACGCCGGTTATTGTTAGCAGTGCACCGAAGCTGTACACTGCCCGTCCTACCGTGGGCATTGCGACGAAGTCAGATTCATCTTCGGGTCCATCGAGCAGTTCCACATCGGCTGTCCAATCGGTAAAATGGATCAAACAACTCCTTACTAATTCCGGTCACTAACGACACCGATGTTGATATCTCTGTTTTACTTACCCCTTGCAGTACGATATAGCAAACATTCAATACGAAGTGACTACAAAGATCAAGAAACCTAAAATGGAAAAGTCTGGTCCAAATCCAATAGCGGAAGAAGCGATTAAAGCCGCCCGGGCCTCTTCAGCGCTGCAATCGTTCGGCAACAGTGAAAGACGGGGCAAGAAAGATAAAAAAGTGAGTATGCAAACGGATAAGATGTACGAAGGGAAGATAAAACTGGTTCCGAGACCTGTATGTTAAAAGTTTTTGATGCGGGATTTCTTTTGTGATACAATTTTATAGCTAGAATCTGGTTGAGGAGAGAGAGGCATTCTAGAAAGTTGCTTTTAACGCACAGCAAACTTTGCATGCAGAAAATAGGGAGAATTAGAAAAAAAACCGGTATTTAACTGGACACATTCAGCTGCAAATGCAAATGCCTTTTGCAGAAATGAATGCATTTTTTCTTGCCTGCCTTTATTTTGTTGTTCTACTGCAGAAGTACTGCAGATCGCGACATTTACCGTGATGGTCACATTTGAATTGCTTCCATCTAAACCAAACCTTAATACGGTTGGCCTGCAGTTCTGGCTTCATTGATTGAAGTTATTTGATATTGATTCCTTCTTATTTGCAACATGCATATTTGCCAGCAACTGACATTTATTGGAAAAAAAAGTTTTATCAAAATCCCATTTTCGAACAATACGGCACTGGACCGTCATAATTAATTTTAAATAAATAAAAATCCCATTTTCTCACTATTACATACGAAAAGTTTTTTTTTAAACACACACACACACACACACACACACACACATTTAACGATCGATTAAAACGCTTATTTGTGACTATTAATATTCTTCGCTTGCCACATTTTACACTAGCAAACGGTACGCGTAGCCGGTGGACAGACCTGGGAAGACATGTCGCTATCAGACTGGCCGGAGGACGATTTTCGTATATTTTGCGGCGATCTCGGGAATGATGTGAACGATGAACTGCTGACGCGCACCTTTAACAAATATCCCTCTTTTCAACGTGCCAAAGTGATACGTGATAAGCGTACGAGCAAGAGCAAGGGATACGGGTTCGTGAGCTTCAAGGATCCGCAGGACTTCATACGTGCCATGAAGGAGATGGACGGTGAGTAGAAAAATGTAGAATATTGACAACAAAACAGATCGCGTTGCTTTCATTGTAATAGCCGCTTTCATTTTTCCACAATAGAATTCTTGATTTTTGTTTATATTTATATATTTTTGTTCACACAAATTTTCTCTTGTAAATTACACTACGATGTACAATGATTGCTCATAGTTACTTCATGCACTTTTATATTATTTATGTATATGAGAGTAATATTACAGTATAATTTGTGACACTTAGAATGAAACATGAGCTGAAAATATGCTGTGTGTATGGATATTATTTGTAAAATACTCCGCTTCTCTCGCGCACCATTAAAATAGAAGCGGGTCTTTACTATTCGGCGGGTCTGGGGGGTTGGGAACGAGCGAGTGAGTGGGCGTACCAAGATTGTTGGTTCGTTTATCCCATCGGTCCCCAACCGTAAGAAACGAACAGCTGCGGTACGGTGTACTGGCGGCGTGCTGTGTTCACCTTTGATGTACGCACCGATGACGCACTATCCGCGTAGTCGGTATCAGTGCGCAGCTGTTGAGCGTGCACAGCGACTGGTTCATCATCATACCGGGTTCCAAAAGGAAGTGTTTGCGGAGCCAACGGATAACCGGTATCCTTGCTTGTTGTGTCCTCCTGAGATCCAGCTAGCGAACGGTCCTCCTGTATCCTTAAGAGTTGTTGCTGCTGCTGTAATGATTGTTGTTGCTGTTGTTGTTTCTGTAATTGTTGCTGCTGTTGCTGTTGCTGTTGAAGTAGCTGATTTTGTGCATAGGCTTTCTGTGCCTTCGTGTAGTGATTTAGGTAGAACATCGAGAACGGCATACCCGAAGCTCCCCAGCCGCGTGACATGAATAGATCCTTTTTGATAGCGGACGGCGTCGACGAGGCTACCGTTGGCACCGCAATGGGAACGCCCACAGACTTTGATCCCGGGGCAGGAACTCGGTCCGTACGTATGGCATTTGTTGTTTGGTCATTGGAACCACCAGTGCATGGCATTGAGATGACTCTTTGCGGCACGCTGATTACCGCCATCACCACCAGGCCAAACCAGATCCGCGTTAAATGGCTCTGTGGGTTAGAAAACAAGAGGAAGGAGAGCAAAATAGAACACGGCAGATAAGGAAAAACTGTGAGAATTTGAGTGTGAACATGCCGAACCAAACAACATCAGTTAGCGAACCAATGTTTTCCAATGTTGGCACGCTTCTTAACGTGTTTATTATGTTGTGTATGTGGGTTGTCTTTTGTTGTGACAAAATCCACATATCACAAACATGTATGTGGTTCTTAAGCCTCGACTAATCCATGATTTGAAATCTTTTTTGTTTTTATCGTAATCGTCTGATGTTCTAGAATATGTTGAAAACAGGAAAGTGATATGTTAGCAGGAAAATGAAATATATTAACAATGATCCCTGAAGAATAACTAACTTTTACCAGACCTGAACACGTGTTTGATAATAACAGAAGGCACACAACCTGAAACTAATGATATGGCTGTGTAAAATTGACTGCATATTCCTTTACATTATCCATTCTAATTGTTTACTTGAATCAATGTTTATCCATTTCATCCTTTAACCATGATTGATTGCGAATAGCTTATTGCAATATCTAGTAGATGAAGAATTGCCGTTCACTCTCGGTTAAAAATTAAGTGATTTATTTTATTGAGTCCAAATGCACGGTGTTTGTAACGTGGGAATTAAGTGTGATTTCAACGTTCATACACGAAACACCGCAGCCAGATTCACAGCAACTACTTGTGCGACCCTGGCCAGATGATGGACTTTTCTAAAAGTTCACAATCACAATCAGTTGTAAATATGATCGTAAATAACCACCTACCACTGTTTGCGCGGGTCTCGGGAGGCTAACGTTTAACTTACTCGGCCACATTGCGGGCGATAGCGGGAGCCCGCAGACCCATGCGTTCCTTGCTGCTTCCCGTTGCTGGCGGCACGTAGTAAAAACCATGTCTTCCCTATCAGAGAGCTTCCTTGCATGCATGATGCTAACGATCGGTTGTTTGTTTCGGAGGATCGGTTCTTTTTTTTTTTGTTGCTTCATTTCTTCTATTTTAGGCGCTATGGCGGGTTCTGTTTACCTTCAAGGGTGGGAATATTGATACGAACTAAAAATGTGCGAGCGATACGATAATTGCGGGCCAATTTCAAGTGCACTGATGTTGCACTGATTAGACGTGATTGTAATTAATTTCTACGTAACAACGTTAGGCCCTGTGGAATGTAAATGATAACGGGTTAACTGGTGTCATACACTTTTGCAAGTGCACAACACTGGTGGTTTTTGTCCTCATCCCAGGTCTGCTCATAAAGCTTACAGTAAAAAAACGAAGTAAGTAAAAATAAACTAACACTGCTCGACTCGATCATTCGCAAGTGGGTGGATGTTTTCATTCGATCGTTTTGATTGGGTTGATCGTGCGACCGAAGTACAGTTCCGGAGCAATAGGGTAGGGCAACATTTCTACGCCTCATGTCTTGCATGCGGTTCCATGTGATGAACCGGTGGCAAGTGGGTCACATTTTTTCTCATGCGAAAGCGAAACAAGGCGTTCTTAATCGATGATAGATTGTGTTCTGGTGCTCATAGATGTAAGTGAATGCGTACCATCTATAATGATAGACATTATAGAATTGTATTGTTTGCTAGTGGAAGGGTGTGTGTTGCAGGATATATATAATCATTGATTGCATCGCTTGCAAGGATCATGAGAGACTGTAGTGCAAAACGGGAGTGGCAGTCCCATAGCATTTGTGTACTTGAAGCGTAATTTATATATTCTGCAATATGCCGGATCTTTACGTAAAATCTAATCATTGATTTATTGGCATTTGCACATTGCAATCTCTGGGAAATGTGTAAGTATTACTTGCCCGGCTAACGAAGGCAACAAGGTGTTTGTATGTTAGGTTTTATACAAACGTACATACAGTTTAGTGCAGAAGAGATATTACATAGCTAAACAATTTTTCAAATTGGCCTTAGCCATTAGCAGGCTGCAATCCAACGACTTATTTTACTTGGAGCTTAAAAAAACCTGGTAGCGGAAGATGCAAAACATTGATTAATCGTTTGCTATGTAGTTGGGAAAATGGATCTTAACTGTTATAACTACTACGGCACATTTAGCAAATACGAGAGCCCTTTTCCGATTGGTTCAATTAAGATACTGAAATCCCTAATATCAATACCTCGAGTGGAAAACGTGCCACCCCGATCGTGAACTGAATTATACCACTACAAAACTTTGAAATTCAATAGCTTCCATTCGGCATTATCTGAAGGATGTGCGTTCGTTCCGTTCCTGGCAGAAGTTATACGTCCCTTGTGTCCCTTGGCACGGTGCAGGAATGTTAATTTCATACGGTTTTTTTTTATAGCCTTGGGCTTATGCGCGCTCAAGAATATTCTGCATGCGTCAAACCGCAAGCCTTAGAAGCACACCTGCAGATAGTTATTATTCCTACAGCACTTCATGCAGTTTGAATCGGATCGTTTTGTATTAATTGGGTTGTTGATCAACTTGAGGCTCTAATTAGCCACAAAGTCCGCTCCATCTTCTTTTTAACGAAATTATAAAAGAAATTTCCACGAGGAAAAAACATGCCGCTTTGGGATTTCTCAGGCTAATAATTATACGATGCACAAGTACGCGACACTGCGCGCTCATTAATTATTATCGAATAATGAAAAAAAAAATCGACCGCTATTGCCGCTAACCCATGTTTTAAATTGTATGTACCGAACTTTTAGACGGTTTCAGTATAATTAATGTTTCGCGAGCCATTCTGTTACTTTTGATTCACTTGCAGATTAAATTAGAAAATACACGAAAACGATTTTAATAAGAAATACCATAGAAGCAAACGAATTTACCCAAGTCTCTTTATGTGCACCAACCAACCAAGCTAAAAGGTTGTTGTTTTTAATTGGTGATTTAATTTGCTTTTAACAACCGCGTCAATCCACTCGGTAAAGAAGATACCAATGCAATGGTTTCACCATTTTCCACCAAGCAATACCTAACATGTCAAACATCAACCGAATAATTACCGACCAATCGCTCTACACACATCATGCCGACTGTCTTTTAATGGTTACTAGGCGCCTCCATTGATTCTGATCGTTTTCGGTTAATCGTATGCTTTGGTCGGTGAAATAATCTCGCGTACTCCGACCTGGAGTTCCCAGGCCAAAAACGAGGACAATATGTTGACGAGCTCACCTCCGGGAGCCGACCTCCCGTTGGCGCTATCTTGTTTGCGAGGCTGTGGCACTCGGCAGCAAGATTGATTTGTCTGTGTTAATCCGTAAGCGACCGAATGACTGGAATGTGGATGGCGTGTGAACAGTTAAAACTACGAATCAAAACTCCGTTTTAATAGTCGCCGCATTGGTATCAACTGGAGACGAAACGAAACATGACTCCCGCCATAAACGTTGTAAGGTTATTGTGTACGAATAGAAAAGGTTAAGAACGGTCGCATACTGGGGGGGGGGGGGATCATGCGGTGGGCGTATGGTGTATAAGAATTTGATGATCTTGTTGCTACTCTAGAGCAGGAAGGTGGGTGTGTACCGCGGTGTGGTTTTAGCAGTAGAGTATTGCCCGAACATTGATAGAGCAATGTTTATTGATATGTGTTTCCCATCGACACGTTGTACGATTATGTGTTCTTGAGATTGAAGAAGGTGAAGAGAACTGGCATTTGGTATTTTTATTAGGAATGGGTAAAAATGAAAAAGGAAAGACAAACGTTTCGATCGGCCCTGTGTTGAATGTCACATCGGCGACACAAAAGAAACTCTATTTATTTTTGGATTTTCGAATCACAAAAGTTGAGGAAGCGGCCCATGCAGTACGATTGTGATTTTGCTTGTGGTTGCATTATCTGGTCATACTCTTACCTTTTCCATTTTAAGCATTGCACTGCAACAGGATATGGTGTGAACTTTCGGTAGATGATGATCACCTTGCGAATTGCTACCTGCTTTCTTTCCACAGACCGTAGCTTTTACGTTAGCAGCTAAAGTAATTTTGCCTTATGGCTCGGTCGCTCCAGAGAAATCCTCAAGAAGGATGGTTTGGACGGTGGGGGTTTTGAGTGTAACCGGCAGTCCATCCGACACCAGTGTTCCAAGCATAATTTGGAAAACTATCACAATGAATTCATTCCAGCTGAACTTGTGCTGGACAAAACATATTGCTGGACAGAAGCGGCGTGCTGTTGTTACCGGTGGTAAGCCAAAATTTAAATACACTATTTCTTACGGAGATTTCACTATTCACTGTATCACTTCGTAGGCAACACACGGGGGCCACCATGTAATGCCGATGCAATTTGGAGCCATCGATGTAAGTTGATGTTTCTGCGTTGTCTTGAGCACCTTTAATGCTTCAGTATCTGTTCCATCAGCTTCCAATTAAACTTCGGGTGCCGACTACCTGAAAGCGGTCAAGTTTGGAACCGCACACAAATCGAAACGGTTGCGGATGGTTTGAAATACTACGACAGAATGTTAGCACCCGGCAGCTGGAGGGTGGTATTTATCAACATCCTCTCATCCTGCTGCGGTGCGTTCGAAGTGAGCAACGGGAGAGATAGAGAGAAACGCATAGAAGCTTTCGTCGTTATCACGGTGATTGAGTTGGGGTTGGGGTCGGGTTGGGCCCACACAGCTGTAGAATGTTTAGTAGCTCTTCAGTGTGTCTGAGATGATGAGTGCCTACCGGTCCGCGTTGAGTGAGTGAGTAAGTGAGTGATTGAATAACCGTTAAGCAGCACGCTCACGTCTGTTGAAGGATTCGAAGAATTTAACGCAGCATCAGTGATGATTGGAAGGTAATAAAGCGTGACAAAATAGCAACAATCTGCTGCAGTAATGGCAGGATGCGCATGGCTAAGATCGGACTTTGGGTTGGATGGTTGGTTGCACGCCAAACTGTTTTCATTAGATTTTACCGATCACTTGAATCGTGATCGATTTTACAAGCAGTTTTGTTTTACAGCGGATCGTAGAGGAGATCTGAGAAGTATCCTTTCTACTGCTTTGCTCATTTTGTTGGTAACTAAAAACTGATTTGCGAAACTGAGAAGTTATCTGCGATGATTATCAGGTGATACTATCCAGAAATTGTGAGCATGGATGTACACACCCCCACATAAAATGGTGATAATGATTGGGTTGTTACTAGTTCCTTAATATTTCTTTACCTACCAACCTTGGCTGACATTTGATCTGCATCCGCCTACATCAGGGAATCAAAGCACCACTAGCCCACCATGGCGTTAATCCGTGCCCATGTTTAATCAATTCGAAAAACAAGACCTTTGGCTGGCTCGCAGGCAGCAATCTACATATTTTCGCTACAACTTATCAACATTACCAATGGACGAGAAAACCCGATCCAGGCATATACGTGAAAATAAAAAAAAGCGGAAAAAGACATGACCGGTTCACCACCATGTAAGTGCTGCTGACAAACAACATCGATCACGCATCCTACTACTGGCATTGCGTGGAATATAAAGTCACGTAATAAGTTAATCGGATCGTAAAAGATACATTGTGAGATGGTTTTTACATCGGTAAAATATAACTTGACACAATACGCTGTAGATGGATAATTATTTTTGATCCCATTTGATTTTTTTTTCATAATTTGGTCTTCAATTTCTTGTCTGTTTTCCACATACATGCGCTCCCTTGATAGTATGGCTTGTAGATTATTGAATAGTTAGATAATTGTAACTATTTATGTTATCATTCCAAGGAACAGGCAAGATTTCAATCGCACTAAGTCATGAGTTACCGATTGTAGAGTTGCTTGATCGTACCTAAAATTACCGAATGTTTTAAAAAATAAGAGACAAAGAGCATAGAATGAATAAGAAACAAAACTTTGCGTATGCACAATGAATATTCTGGCACACCTGCAGTGACTTCTCTTTTGTGATATGCTATACGATCGTTCCATTCCGTCGGCCACTAGTATTCAAATTTGTCTTGAATTTGACTCAAGAAAAAACCTTGTCGACAAGAAAGTATATCCTTGCCATTACTGCTATGAATGCGGATTGCAAGGGCGTGAGATCTGTATCTGATCCAATGCGCAGTCGGTGTCGGTGAGCGAAATTGATGCCTGCTGTCGATGGTTAGTCATTGTAAATGGATGAATGCACGTCTTTTTGCATTTTATCAGAATATCAAGCCAAATGTTGTGTTGCCAAAGTCGTGCCAAGCGGTTGCTGAAAAACAAATCACACCACCAACCCCACAACGGTGCGATTGCCGTCGAAGATAGTGTTCAGGTCAGCCGGTGATCTGCATTTAAAGTACCCGCCGGAAGATACATTAGAATTTCTACACCCTTTTTGGTCGATGTGTACACTTGTACAAGAGCACAGCAGAGCTCAACGCGTCGTCAGCATGGACGACCTTATTTACCTGCTAGAAGTCGTATATTTTGCATCAATTGCACCGAAGCCTAAATGGTTGCGTTAAAAATTGTACCCAGTTCGATACAAACCGGTCGGTCGGCCTGGGAAACGGTCCGTACATGCCACATAATTGTGGTATCATAATTGCCATTTGGCAGCAACTTTTATTCGGCCGCACTATAGAGAGACATTCGAGCGATATGTTGTTCACCGATGTCATGGAAACTTCAAACGGCAGTGTACAACGGTTTACAATAGACTAAATCATGGAAATTGGGTAGCATATAAGCCACGGACACGAGTGGCAGGCATCTATCATCTGCTCGTGATATCATTGGCATCAAGGGGGAGGTGTTTTTGCACGCGTGAACCAATTGAATTCTCCGGAGAGTCAGACTTACCGTTTAATGCTTCGATTTCATTCATTCGGAGGATGATACGATTGTTGCGTCGTATCGTTTTGTACACGTGCAGAACGTGGTCGACAAAATTTGAACGTTGAAATGGCGAAACAACACTGACCAAACACAAAGCGCGTGGGGGGGACTCAGGGACTCAGGAGTATAGTAAAGCGTCGCTTGTATGATCGAGATTTGGTAGGAGTCAGAACACTGTTCGTAAGAATAGGCGTAAGTTTACAGCAAAAATCAATAAATTCAACCGATTCTGGAGGCGTTCATTGAAAGTCTTCATAGAGGATAACTGAAATGCCATTAAATAACGAACATCCACACTGACATTCAGCGGTCATTTCGGCGCGATTTGTTTCACTAACCTACAAAGGTTTCCTGGAAAACGTGGTACTTTTATGCTGACAATCTTGTCGTCGTGTAAAAGGTATTTGAAGTACGAAAATGTCACGATAAGAAAGGAAAACGAGCATCCCGGGATTGAGCAAAAACCACAGTTTAAAGTTTACAATAACTTATCTAACTGTTTGCAGCAACTTTTCCATCACTGCAACTACCGGCTTACGGTAGAAAGTTTTATGCACACAGAGCAAATGCATGGAAGAATGTTATAACGTGGTTGCGAGTAGTGTATTTAATGACATTTATGGTGGCTGATTGCATGCTGCATCGAGAACCCACAACTGTTTCTGCTCTTGACCTACGGTGTTGAATCCTTTATTAGCCACCGGCCGAGCCAGTGCTATGTGCGGAAGTTGTGGTGTGTTTTTTCCATGTCTAAAATGGTAATTTTTTGTTGCTCTTGCGTGTACAGCAGGTTTGAAAGTAGCCAAGAGCTGAGCGTTTGTTTTTGAGTGTTTGTATTGGTTTTCCAGACTAGGCTAGAAAGACTCGTATGCATGCATGAGCTTAAAACACGAACCAGAAAAGAAAGAAATAAAATGCTGCTGGTCATAAAGATTGTATGAATATATGTGAAAACCTCTCTTTTATCCGCTCTGATTGCAGGACGCTACGTGGGAAGTCGACCAATCAAGCTACGCAAAAGCACGTGGAAAAATCGTAGCATCGATGTGGTGCGGAAGAAGGAAAAGGAAAAACAAGCGCTACTCAGCCTCTTCAATCAGAGCTAGTGAACATCATCGAGGGAACATGTTTGTTGGATGGACAGCATTTTAATTGATCCTTCTTCAATTTCGGACGGCACTGGCAGAGTTGTGCACGTGTGAGTGAAAGTTGAAAGACGAAAGATTTGTAAATGTTCATCAACAAGTGAAGTAGGCAAAAAATCACTTGAAAAAAACAGTAACAAAATCCAATACGTTTGATGATAGTTTTATTACCGAAATATCTAGATTCATTTTGAGTGCCGAATGTTCCGTCGGACTAGGTGAGTTTACTCAGTTAAAAACTGTGTCGCAAATAATTATTTTTCAATTTTCATGCCATCTTTTCAATTTCATTATTATTTGTACAGAAGAATGAAGAACCAAAAAACTTGCTTTTGGAAATCCTATTGTTTATACCGGTTGAATGGAGCTTTAAACGGTTGGGCAAAAATCTCAGAGCTTTGGAGTTGTTCCATGTTAAATCTAGTTTTTGTCGACAATCAATTTCAATAAGCTAATGTAGATTATTCTCTAGGGTTGCGAAACGCTCACGACAAAAAAAAAATCCATTCAGACGTTTCTTAAACGATCGAACTAGATAATAGGTCGAATAATATTTTTCCGTTCTAGTTTTTTTAGTTTTTATTCTTGTTCTAAATTCTCCACTTTCAAATCAGCCCTCAAATCAGATCCCTTTTAGCCATCAGACCCCGCTTTTGTTCGGTCAATCACTTTTGCCTTGCTTAACCTTCTAGGGCACGCCGGCTATCGAATTGCTTACTAGACTCGCTGATACCGCGTAATTGGATAGTCAGTTCCACTACTGTGGAACGGATCGGATGGGATTTGAACCTCGATCCTGCCCCGTGTGAAGACCGGCGTCGTTGTCGCCTCATCACCGAGCCACCCAACCTACTTTATACAATCAATTGAAGCTACGTTCACAGGCAGTGCAGGAGAGAAAGAGAAAGACTGATGGTGATGATTGGGATTTATCAAAGATACCAATGCTAATGAAAACATTGCTTGATCATTTATGAGATGAATTGCAAGAATGCGTTTTTTTTATTTAATTCATCATCTAGTGATCAATTGCATATTCATTTGTACTTAAACCGCTGGTATCGTTGGAAAGATTACGTATGTCCCAGCTAGATTGTGGAATTTTTGAAGCACCTAATGAACATCTGGTGTGTTCCCAAGAACTCGTTCAAGAAAAGCCATGTTCATCAGAAAACAGTGATGAAAATACAGTTGAACAAAACGAAAAAGAGGCTGATACAGGTGAAATAAAATTGAAGGTACGTATAAGTTAGGAATAAAGCGTGTACGTAACTAAATCATGTTAGTGATATTTTTTGCACCTTATTTCCTACAGCTTTATGAAGGACCAAGAAATAGAAACAATGAACCGTCTGGCAATGGAAAGGCTAAATTTACAAACGGTGACCATTATGAAGGATCGTTTAAGAAAGGCGTATTCTCAGGGCAAGGTACTTTAAGGCAACGATCGGGCCACCGCTACACGGGCGCATTTCGTAAAGGCCTTCGCGAGGGACGTGGAATACAAACGTACCCAGACTGTTCCACTTACGACGGAGATTGGATGAGAGGAGTCCGTCATGGGTATGGAGTATATTCATACGCGAATAAGGATCTGTACGAAGGAAACTGGTGCCTAGATAAAAAGCATGGCCTTGGGTTTTATTCATTTGCTCAAAATGGCCTTCGTTTGCGTGGATCGTGGAATGAGGGACAGTTGGTTGGACCGTTAGAGATACTGTTCGGAAGCGTACGTTTTCATGGGACATGGGACGGTACGAAACTGTCGGATGCACACGAGAGTGTGTTCAATATTGCATCAAAATATTTGCTGCGGGGAATAATCCAATGTAGTTTTTTTGACGAGTACCTGTGGACACCATGTGAAATCGATCGTTACAGCTATGCTCGCCTCCCATTGGAACCGCTTCCGGTTCCAATTCCGTTGATGGAGTGCCAGGATTGCAACAGTTCGGATGAATCAATACTGGAAGATAATACTGTCAGCAGCAATTAATGTTGAAATTATAATTTTGTGGCTCAGTAACGCTATAACTTCTAAATCTGTGTGTTGTTATGAGGATGTAATGCAACAAATTTTCTAAAAAGATGGCCAAATTTCAAAACACCACATTTTGAATTTCATGAATAATGTTACGAAACTGGAATAAGAGTTTTTGAAAGCAGCATTGAATATTAATTACAAAGTTATACAAAAAAAAAAATAGAATAGAAAACGAAGTTCAGGTAGCTTCGGCATGTAAGGAGTGATTTGAATTCAAAATAAACCTTGCAATTTTGCCAGAGTATTTTTCCCCATAGCTTGCCCCTATTTCGATGTTTTTCAAATTACTGCTGACATAGAATGTGCATTTTTTTACACGCACTGTCAAGTGACCCTATTGACAAAATAGATATGAACACGTCAACTAAGGCACTACTAAGGCAAATTTGTATAGACAAGAACGTTAGTAGTGGTTATTGAGGCAATTTTGTCAACAGGTACAGCAAAAAAAGTCGAAGTTATCTTGGTTCTTGATGTGCGCTGTCATTCGCCGGTGGTGTCAAAGTTGATTAAAAACTGCAGCCCCTTATTGCAGTCACTATCAAGGGTTTTTTCAATACAAATTTGCCAGGGAAAAAGATAAATAGCAAATACTGGCGGTTGCTCACTTTCGCACAACTTTAAAACGATCTGTAAAAAGTTCAATTAAATTCAATTTCCGAAGTCATAAGGCCGAAACACGTTCTTCACTATTCGCTTTCCCAACAGAAGTGACGTCTCTCCTTTATTTCACCAGATTGTTTCACATTTTGACATTTGATGTATCCACGTTTGACAATTGTGCTTGACCAAGATATTTAGCCGGTTTTGCTTGAAGCAGAATGTTTACAGCTCGGCTATCCTGACTTGGGAATTGCCCTCAATTCCCCCCTGACTATGTGCAACCTGATGCAGAGTCTGCATCTTGCGACATCCACTTCCTTAGTTTATCTGATTCGAGTACGCCATCGTAGGGAATTTGAGTTTGTTGTGCTCCATCAATGTCTCGTATTATATATCTGTCATTGGGCAAACATTTGTATATTACATAAGGTCCCTTGAACCTGGCTTCCAGGCGATCCTTTTCGGCAAGTGCTCTATGCAGACGTGTCGTTAGCTTTTCTACCTCGCTATCCAAAGAGTGAAGCTTCATCTTGAATTTGGCGAGTTCACGTTCGTGTAGCTCTCGTTCCTCTTTTTTCTCCGCTTCAACTCGATCGCGCTGGTCGCGCAGTTGCTGCATTTGTTTTTCCTTATCTCCGATTGCTTCTTCCAAGCTTGTCAACGCTCCTTCTGAGCTGCAATGGTGTGCCTGCATTGCGCTGAGCCTTGCTCGTGCCATATCAACTTGATTATCTTTCTCCTTTAGCAAATTTTCCAAATTGTCAATCATTCGATTTTTTTCTTGTAACCGATTACGCAGCTCTTCAACATCTGATTGCAGCATGTTGTAATGTTCTTCTTTAGCGCATAATGATTCCTTGAGGACAGCAATGTGACGCTGATAATCCTGATGCTGTTCTTCGAGCGTTTTCATTTTGGCAGCCATTGCCATTATCTCTTGATCGCGGCGTGTGATTTCCAAGCGAAAATCATCCAGCTCCTGAATTGACTGAATCGGTTGAGCGTACTCTAATTCCCCATCTTGCTGAACAGCTGCTGAACTTGATGAGACACGACGTGGACAGTCCCGATTGACATGTCCCATCTTATGGCACGTGAAACATGATCCGTTCGGTCGACGTGGTGAAGGACAGGAACTTTGATAATGCCCATATTTTGAGCAATTGTAGCATCTTGTTTGCTGGATATCACCTGCTTCTTTACCGCCCTTATTTGGTTGGTTAATAGGTCTGGCTGATGACGGCGTTGCAATATTACGTGGGTGAATTTGTTCATATCGCTTAAGTAACTGCTGCAATTCATTCATAGATCTGGCGGCGAAACGAATTGATGCGGTGTTGATGGGATCACCGATTCCATCAATGATGATGTTGATCAATTCTTCTTCTGGGATCGGTGTATCACAAGCCAAGGTCTGCATGTCCAGGATATAACTGATGATGGATTCATTCCGTGCAAGTCGTCGTGCTCTAAGCTGCTTGTACGTACTTTCAACCGATTTGATTTTGCTGAAAGTTTGTATCAAACGATCTTTCAGCTCATGATAGGTTGCAATATCGAGTGATTTCACGAATTTAGCTGCCGTTCCAGTAAACAATCGACGTGTACAGTGGAACTTATTCGTGTCATCCATATTATATGGAAGGAAGACTCGTTCCAGTTCCTTAAACCACCGCTCAATGTGATCACTATTGTCACCACTAAATGTATCAACAAATTCTTCGAATTTGATGACTGCTGGTTGTAGCCCCGAAGAAACAGTAGCTGGGGCTTTTAGAGCTGCGATTTTCTGTTGCAGCTCAAGAATCTCGATTTTCTTTTTCAGCAACTCTATTTCGTGATTTGCATCGGTGATGGCGTTTGTTGAGTTCCGGACTAAGCTCAAACCATGTGGAACCGTACTGTTATTTTCACTGTACAAAATGGCGGCGTCTCTCTCATCGGGCAACATGGCGGTGGCGGCGTCGTTTTCATCTTTTGTCAACATTTTGACTAACACTCTCTTCACGGAGAAGGCTACAAACTACACCTTTCACGAACGCTCAAAATGTTCACTTAATAGGCTCTGGTAATCCCACTTCTGAGTTGTAAAAAGTTCAATTAAATTCAATTTCCGAAGTCATAAGGCCGAAACACGTTCTTCACTATTCGCTTTCCCAACAGAAGTGACGTCTCTCCTTTATTTCACCAGATTGTTTCACATTTTGACATTTGATGTATCCACGTTTGACAATTGTGCTTGACCAAGATATTTAGCCGGTTTTGCTTGAAGCAGAATGTTTACAGATCCAATATTTTTATTCAAATAGCATTTTCGATTTGTAGTTTGTTTTGATCTGCAGCAAAGTGGGTAAAGAGGTTGAATGGGCTCATAGCTTTGGCGCCTTGGCCATATTGAATGAGAGTTTGACAGGAGTGGGTTCGATTGTGCTATGCACATTTTCGCTCAACACAACGGCACACCACGCATACGATTGCACACACATACACTGATAAAATATCCACTCCACTCCTGTCAAATTGCGTTTCATTTTTCTATAGCGCAGTTGTCAAATAGTTCGGGACGATCCAACCTAGTCTCTTTACCCACCTTGCTTTAATCCACCTTGGGCGGTGTAATGAAAGTGTCAGTAGAAAAGTGCGCCAAAAGAATCGCTTCGTTCATTGTTTTCACTTGCGTGTAGCTGAGTGGACGTGAATTGCCTTGCTGTATTACAATAGTTGAACTGGTTTTTGTGTTATTTATCTTATACTTAACTTTGTGCTCAATCGGCTGACTTCGAGATGGTTCTAAAACCGAACAAGATGTATGTCTTCAAGCGAGGTAAGGAAACGGACCCGGCGAAAGCTCACTTTTGTTGGGCGCAAACATACCCGTGATGGGGACTGTAACCATGCTTTTAATTTCGCATAAAAGATGGCCGTAAGGAGGAAGTGCATCTGGATAAAATAACTTCTCGAATTCAGAAGCTTTGCTATGGGCTGAACATGGATTTCGTTGATCCGGTAAGTATGCGTACGGTCGAATGGTTGCGTTGGTTTGCAAAGCTACCGGCGATGACGTTTCCACCGGAATGGAATAATTTTCATTTCATTCTTCCTTATTGGTTTGCTTGATTTTCGGCGCAGGTTGCTATAACACTGAGGGTCATCAACGGGCTCTACTCAGGTGTAACGACTCAGGAACTCGACAATTTGGCTGCTGAAACGGCCGCTACCTTGACGACTGATCATGCTGATTATGCGATCTTGGCAGCTCGCCTGGCGGTTTCCAACCTGCATAAAGAAACAAAGAAGCAGTTTTCTGGTGAGTATTGAAGGGTGAGGGACAGCTGTATCATAATTATGTTACGCGGGCGAGAGAACGACAGTTCAAG
The DNA here is from genome assembly GCF_943734695.1 of Anopheles maculipalpis. Classification (NCBI taxonomy): domain Eukaryota; kingdom Metazoa; phylum Arthropoda; class Insecta; order Diptera; family Culicidae; genus Anopheles; species Anopheles maculipalpis. Next base: position 45,273,662 of record NC_064872.1, on the reverse strand, counting down.
AATATTCATGTAACGCATTGCACAGCTGCATCATAATTATGCTGCGCTGGGTAGCGAACAGATTTCAAGAATATTCATGTTCCGCGCGTTGCACGCAGCTTTGTGAATGATGTTCAGTTGCAAACTTAGGAGGGTGAACTTTTATATCAACATTCTTGTAACGCGCTATTATTTGTGGTGGTCTTGTGTTTCAAGTGTCGAATATAATGTGGATGAATGGAACAAATGTTTTTTTGGGGATATTTTCGTAGTATTTCTGCACAGAACTTGTGTTGAAAGAAAAATAAGCTGATTCGTGTCACGTTGCAAAGTTCATGTATCAATCATGGTCAGACAGAAGCATTTAAAACAAAAATTTTATCCACTTCTATTATCTTGCAGAGGTTATGCACGATCTGTACATGATGGAGAACGAGTTCTTGAAAACGAAGTCTCCTATGATTTCGGACTTTCATTACAAGGTGATAATGGATAATGCGGACCGTCTGAATTCGGCTATTATTTATGATCGTGATTTCGGATACAACTACTTCGGCTTCAAAACATTGGAACGGTCCTACTTGTTGAAGATCAAGGGTAAGATTGCGGAGCGGCCGCAACACATGTTGATGCGCGTTGCAATTGGCATTCACGGTGAAAACATCGATGCCGCCATCGAGACTTACAATCTGCTTTCGGAGCGCTACTTTACCCATGCCTCACCGACCATGTTTGCGGCCGCAACGCAGCGTCCGCAGCTATCGTCCTGCTTTTTGCTTACCATGTCGGAGGACAGTATCGAGGGTATCTACGATACGTTGAAACAGTGTGCCCTTATTTCGAAATCAGCTGGCGGTATTGGGCTTAATGTGCACTGCATCCGAGCCAAAGGAACGTACATCTCCGGCACGAACGGAATTTCAAACGGGTTGGTGCCAATGCTGCGCGTTTACAACAATACCGCCCGGTACGTGGACCAGGGTGGCAACAAACGACCCGGTGCCTTTGCCATTTACCTCGAACCATGGCATGGAGATATGTTCGAGTTTCTGGATCTGAAGAAAAACACCGGCAAAGAGGAGGTGCGTGCCCGCGACATGTTTTACGCACTTTGGATTCCGGATCTGTTCATGCAGCGGGTTGAGGCGAACGAAATGTGGAGCCTAATGTGTCCCCACGACTGTCCCGGGCTGGCTGACACTTGGGGCGAGGAGTTCGAGAAGCTGTACACGGGCTACGAGAAGGAGGGTCGGTTCATAAGACAGGTGAAGGCACAGGATCTGTGGTTTGCAATCATCGAATCGCAGGTGGAAACGGGCGTGCCGTACATGCTGTACAAGGATGCTTGCAACCGTAAGAGCAATCAGCAAAACATTGGCACCATTAAGTGTTCTAACTTGTGCACCGAGATTGTGGAGTACTCGTCGAAAGATGAAATAGCGGTGTGCAATCTGGCCTCGATTGCGTTAAACATGTTTGTGAAGCCGGACAAGTCGTACGACTTTGCAAAGCTGAAGGATGTAGCCAAGATTGTGACGCGCAATCTGAACAAGATAATCGACATTAACTACTACCCGGTGCCAGAGGCGAAGCGCTCCAACATGCGCCACAGGCCGATCGGTATCGGTGTCCAGGGCATGGCAGATGCGTTCATTTTGATGCGCTATCCGTATGAAAGTGAAGAGGCCCAAAAACTGAACCAACAAATATTTGAAACCATCTACTATGGAGCGCTGGAAGCTAGCTGCGAGCTGGCCGCTCGCGACGGACCGTATGAAACGTATGAAGGGTGTCCGGTGAGCAAAGGCATACTGCAGTACGAAATGTGGAACAAGGAACCGACGGATCTTTGGAATTGGGCCGAGTTGAAGGAGAAAATTGCAAAGCACGGCATCCGCAATTCTCTACTGTTGGCACCTATGCCGACTGCTTCGACCGCGCAAATCTTGGGTAACAACGAGTCTTTCGAGCCGTACACGTCCAACGTTTACAATCGGCGTGTACTGTCCGGCGAGTTCCAGGTGGTGAATCATCACCTGCTTCAAGATTTGACTGCGATGGGTTTGTGGGATTTGGATATGAAGAATGAAATTTTGTCCAACAATGGATCAATTCAAAACATTGACTCGATACCGAAGGAAATACGCGACCTCTACAAAACGGTGTGGGAAATATCGGTGAAGACGTGCATCAAAATGGCAGCCGATCGGGGTGCATTTATCGATCAGTCGCAATCGTTCAACATACACGTGGCCGAACCAAACTATGGCAAGCTGACATCGATCCATTTTTACGGCTGGAAAATGGGACTGAAAACCGGCATGTACTATTTGCGAACGAAGCCTGCCGTTAATGCCATCCAGTTTACGGTGGACAAAACGAAGCTGCAAAACGCCAACGAGACAAATGTCAGCCGTATATCGAACGGGGTGGGTGGTACACCGCCACGGAATGGGCAAATGCGATACTCACTTTTGAACGGAAGTACCAGCACGCCCACGCGTAATGAGCACCACGTATCTAATGGATTGATTGAGCAGCAGGAGCAACAGCAGCAGCAACAGGAACTATCTCAAACGAACGGCTCATTTGCGGAAAGGAACCGACGTATGGCTGAGATGGTGTGCTCGCTGGAAAATAAGGATGAGTGTATGATGTGCGGATCGTAGATCGATCGTAGAAAGATTGTCTTTCATTCATTTTACATCTTTACTACATATATTTAGTTAGCTAAAGTTTACATGGAAGGTTTTGAATAAAACATGAATCAATCAGTTATATATTTCTGCAAGAGCATCCTCTCGGCGATTAAATTGATTTAAACCAAGGACAGAAATGTGTTCAGTGGGCCTTATTTAATACTGATTTAGAATAAAGAGTTTAGTTTTTAACGTTTCGTGAACTGTTGAGCAATCTGCTATAATTGATAATAGAATGTTTTACAAATATATATTCTAATGGTATTTTTTTTAAACAGATATTTGAAGGAATTTTTTGAATTTGGTATATGGCACTATCAACAAATTTTAAGATTATTGTGACTATCGGTTCCAAGCGTTTTGCAGGCGTGAGGGTCACCAGCGACAACAATAGATCACTCCACTTAAGAGTTGGATGCTACCGTAGCTCCTCAAAGTTGTAGTGGCTTTCGGACTCGTGCGCTCTGCCGATGGTGAGGCCGCCAGCCACAACATCCAAATGTTGGCAACGAAGTGGAGTTGGGAACACCACAAACTATCCGCAACAAAGGGGGTTAAGCCAGTTGCCAGTCATCAACAGTACTAGAGAGGACAACAACATCAGAACCAAACCTGGCAGCAACAACATCCACAACCGAGTTCACCCGGGATAAGGTGCACTTGAATTGAGGGAGAAGGAAATGTTTACATTCAAAATAGGAAATAAGTTGAATGAGTTATAAAGCTAGATATTAGTCTAGATTTAAAGGCCTGGCCGTCATTATGAATTAAAAGAAAAAATCAACCAATTTTGTTTGGTTACCCATTTTCTTTGATGTTTTTGTTTCTTTAACAATTTCAAAATTCTGAGCGTTCTTTACAAAAGTAAATCTTCCATATATTGTGCTCTCGTAATGATCATTTAAATGAGACAAAGATATATTACTAGCTTTGGCTGTATTAGTAAGATTATTTGAACCATAACAAGTCTTCACATAATGTTGTTTAAAGTAATTGCTTGTTGATCATCGGATATCCCACTATTAGTTACTCTTTTCCTATAACATCAATCGTGTGAATACATTATTTGAAACTACATGACAAAAACGTAAAGAAAGAAAACTGATGAAGATTATACTTTTTTCCTCTTCGTGACCGTATTGCCAATGAAGATAGTTGTATATTTGGTGAAATAGTTATTGCACAAGAATAACCTAATTGTCTAACAGTTATCTAGGGATAAATGTTAACTAAAGGAAATTATAAGCAGCTGAGGCGGTGGTAGGCGACAGCGGCGCCGGTCTTCAAACGGCAGGACCGGGGTTCTAATCCCATCCGGACCGTCCGCCCGTAGTGAGGACTGACTAACCAACTACGTGGTATCGGCAGTCTAGAAAGCTATTTCGATAGCCGGCATGACCTTAGAGAGGTCGTTAAGCCAATAAGAAGAAGAAAAAGTATCTGAACAAGAACTCCAGGATTCATTTAGCTAAATAAGATTTAATTTTTTTTATTATTTCGTAATGACGGCCAGGCCGAAAGATTTTAAACTTATTGGACTTTGATAACATTGATATTTTTGGCACTGTTTGAAATCGGATGTCATATTTTCTTGACTAATTTAATTCCCTCCTTTTTGCCTAAGGGCTGATGTAGAAAATTATTTTTCCACATTTTTCCATTTTTTTTTGTAGGTGACAGGGGCGCAGTCTTCAAACCTGGCTGGACCAAATTCCGGACCGTCCCCCCGTAGTGACGACTGACTTTCCTCAATACGTGGTATTCATAAGCCAAGCAATAGGGCCGTTACTAAAAAAAAGTTTTTTTTTTTTTGTTTTGTAAAATCCCATGTATGGTTTCTCACATATTGAAAATATGTCGAAACGTTAAAAAAGGTTCAGCTCGATACCTAAAAGGTATTAATTTAGTTGAAGCCTGTCTGCGCCAATATCACCGGGTTTGACACGCTTGCACAGCACAACACTACCACGGTGAAGCTAAGAGCAGAGCTTTAAAGCTCGTAGCAAACAACTCAACTGTGACTTGTGCTGTGAGATGGAACATAAAAAAGCATGTACTTGCAAACACGATGCACACACACACACATACAGTCAAACGCTACTAAATACTTTCCGATTCCCAGCTGTTTTTTGAAGAGAGAGAGAGCTTTTGTTTTTATTTCTCTCTCTCTAATTTTGCCTCTCTTTATTTCCTTTTCGGGCGTACATGGGAGGAGATTATTCCGAACTGTTTGAGATAGATTTTCAATCGCAAAACTGTGCAATGGTCAGCATTAACGAAAGCCTCAAAATCGTTATTATAAATTAATTTCGCTTCCATTTGTTTGAAATTTGGCACTAATATGTCATTCTAACCATGCAAATGTGTCCAACTTCACATTTCTGTCAAACGCCAAGCGCATTTGTCTCACCGCTCACACTGTTAACCCTGTTCCAATCAGTTCGCAATACAGCCCAAAGTCTCCCTCGAACGGTAAACGGTGGAGCATAAGCTTCTCTGGCACACTGAACAAGCGCCGAACGTTCGCGGTGCAGCTCGTGGCTTTTCAGTTGGCCTATGCTGATGTTCGCCGGCGTTTTTAGTTCGTTTGAGCAAAGAGCAACCGTGTCCCGTTGCTGCTACGGTGAGCTTCGTTGAGCGTTTTTCGAGCATATTGTTTCGGATTGCTTTGAAGGTACACGGTGCGGCCGAGCTATTTTATGATCGTGATCTGACGAGGGGGTGGTTGTTGAAAGTGCAGAAAATTGCAACAGTGCTGGGAAGTGCAAACTGTCGCGGCTGGCAAAGGCTAAACGTGCAGCCGTGGGCATCCGTGGTGGCTCTGGGATGGTGCTGCGTGCGGAAAGTGAAAAACTCGCGGCTGTGAGTTATTCTGTGTGTCTGTGTGTGATTGGGTAATTGTTGGAGCATAGGGTTTGCTGCTAAGATAATTTGTGGCTAAGTTCTCGCACTTTGTGGGCAAGTTCATTTTGGATGTTAGAATGTAGCTGTTGTTATTCGTTTGTAATGCAAAGTGGCGCTGACGAGTGACAATAGTGTGGTCCAATAGCTACCGTAGTGACGATCATCGTGCATGAAAGTGGAAAATAATTCGATTATTGTAACTGAGTTCTAGCAAAACCATAAACAACATAAGACGATAAGCTGACTGAATGACGAAAAGCAAATGAAAACACTGTACGTCAGAATCGCTTTATTCGAGGTAAGGGCTATAGAATTAATGCTCAAAATGCAGTTCGATCCAATGTTCACATATTGACACGCATGGTTTCGACCTTACAAGCTTGTTAGATTTAATGATAACAGCATCACCATCTCAGCTTTGCTCAGAGGAAACCCTCCTAAATGGAAAGAGAAATTGGGAGAGTGAGCACAACAGAGCTCCATGGAAAAATACCCAAAGGAAAAGAGCGTACCGGCATTATTATTTGTGGGTGGGACAAGGAGGAAGAGTGCGGCAACGAGGCGGAGGTAGCGACGGCGCCCACTACGAATCGACACAAGCCCCCACGCGGGAGTCCTGAAAGTACGCTTTCATTTCGTTTGCACAAACACAGCGCAGCCAGCGTACACACAGTACACGATGGGGATGGATGGGTGGCCTGCTTTTGCGTTTTTGCTCCGGCTGCAGAATTCATGCCCCGGCCCCGGACAGTTGCGGCTGAAGAAGCCGGAGATTGGAGAAGTTTGTCCCACTTTCTTTCTCACTATACATCTCTCCCGCAATGGGCGCAGGGTGGTTTTGTTTCTTTATTTTGTACCACCCGTTTCGGTGTTTGTTGGGACTGACTGGCCCGCCAGTCGATGATTTTATGCTTCACTATGTGTTCCGGGCACTACTACTACTACTAGTAGCAGTAGCAGTGCTTGTAGTGCCCATCATCTTAAATTTGTGTATCGTCTTAAGATGAATCAGCTCAGCTTTAAAACAACTTTGACGACATGACGGTATGTTAAAGTTGCTAAACATGGCCATAAAACTGTGCGACACCCGGTGTAGAAAGGCTTTAAAGATAGAAAGGTGACCAGCAATCCAAGGGTAATCGTCGCGTATGCAAATGGGCGTTTGTCCGTTTCGCATAATGTCTTCCAGCGCGTCAGGAAGGTCAAGGTTTCCTACGGGTGATCCATCCTTTCTTCATGTGTTTGATTTGTGATCGACTCGACCCGACGATTAGAGGTGTTTCGGTTTGGAATAAAACTAATTCGCTGTCTGTACTCAGGGCATGCATGATGCATGATTTGAATTTGTTTCTATTTTCAGTGCAAATTAGTTGCTTTTCGCATTCTTTTTGTTTTCCTTCGCAACGCTTACGAGCCGGTTATGGTACAATGCTACAATTAAATACGTTTTCGGATGAACTATTTTGACAAACAGCTTTGGTTATAACATATAAAAAAACAAAAACCGTGGCGTATACCAGACGGCATCGCCAGGCGTTCCCGACTCGCACGGTGAAACTTTTATTATGCAAACAAATCGATAGTTTGCTGGTTTATGTTTTTGCTTTAACGAACTTCTTCCGCGTACTTCCGTCATCGCACACGTTCTAGCGTATCGCGATCGCGTTCAAATGCTTGTGCTTTCCTTACTTACCAATCAACTGAGCTTACAAACATGCACTTGAACTAGTGGCCTCATTCTGGGGGTTTTGTTTGGCTCTGGGTTATGTACTGCGATGTGGAGAAACGTATCGTCCTGGTTGAATCTTCCCCAGCGAACTATTGACTGTTTGCTTTTATTTGATTTTCGATGCAACTTTTTTAAAATTGATATAAATTAGTTTTCATTTGATGTAATTCCTTGTGCCCAAAATTTCTTGGGAATATTTGTCATACTTTTGTATGCTTCTGTTACATCGAGCCAGAAAAAATATATCGCCAAATTTGAATAAAAGTACTACAAATTGAAATAAACTCACAGCATCAAAACCTTTTCCATTTGACGAACGATCAAATGGAAACGCAAGCTCCGAAATTTACAGGCTGTAAATTAGCGCAAAACTTAGTTCCGGCAGCGGTTGGATATGCACCGTAGGGAAGCAGGAACGAAAAAAGCAATCCAGCATAAACGTGCTAATGCAACGACCAAGTAGAAAGCATTTCATAGGCCACTACTGGGCAGAGTTTGGTATTTGTGTTATGGTTGCCGTTATTGTTGTTGTACCATTGGTTAAAGCTAAAGCAGAAAAAGAGGCAGCTTTGCTAATAATGTAACCCCAAAATGTCACGTTCGTGAAGTGAAAGTGATCCGCCTGGACGCGATGGGCTTTCTTTCATCGTAAGACTCACAGACAGTTTGGATAGTTTGGATGGGAAAATGGGAAAGGTAATCCAGAACGCGATACAGGTAAATTAGCAGAACCCACTTTCTAAGGCTGCGAAGTGAAGGAATAAGTGGAAGAGGCTTTAAATTATTATTATTATTTATTTATTTCATCGAACATACAAGGGCCCTAATGAATAGTGTCTTATTAACTATATATTAAGAGCGATAACCTAAAGAGACAAATTGAACAATATTGGACGCATACGTAGACGCTCACGAAACGCAGATTGAGACATACAAAATTCTTACATGTTGAAGTTTACATTAAATACATTGCGTTCACTGGGTCCGATTGACCAAAAGTAGTCCTGAAGCGAGCAGTCCGGATTATGTCTCGCTGCCTTAGACTCCTAGAGGGTGCAAAAAAGTTAACGGAGCTAAGAAGAGCCTGGAGCATCTATTTCGTTGCCGATCAAACCAGCTACAAACATACACTGAGCTGTCGAACGACAAACTGCCAGTGGTTGGAGTCCCAAGAGAAGACATCGAGTGGGAGCAATCGCGTAGCTTTTCGTTTTATTGTTTCAATGCACTGGCTCCAGATGTGTGCTGCAGGGCACCAAACAACACTTGCGTACTCTAAGCCTGATCGGACTAAGGAATAGAATAGCGTTTTAATAGTAGAAGGGTCGCGAAAATCCTTTGTCCTACGAAATACAATGCCTAGCATCTGATTACCACGGTTAATTAGATTTGTCCTGTGAGGTCTAAAGCTGAGTTGCATGTCAAGAAGAATCCCTAAGTCTCTAACACATTCAGGACGTTGAAGTAAACTATAGTCAATGTTGTAGTCAAATAGGATAATAGAGCTGCATCTCGAAAAGGACATAACTTGACATTTATGCATTTCTACGGCACCACAAACTAAAAACAACAATCGCATGTTGTTATCGAGCAAAGTCTCCACCATCTTTCACCGTGGTGAATAGCTTGACATCATCCGCATACATCAGTATGTTAAAATTAGCAAATAGTATTGCAGCATCCTTGATGTAGAGTACAACAGCGGGCCGAGGATGCTGCCTTGAGAAACGCCAGAATTGCTGGTGAAGGCACGTGACACATTTGACCATACTATTGGCAAAACCTAGCTCCTGTAATTTTGCCACAAAAAGCATAGGACGAGAAACCAAATCAAAAGTCACCTTCAGGTCAGTATAGATGGCATCAACTTGGTACGCGGAGTCTAGATTTCTCTTGCAGAAACTGACGAATTCAACTCGATTTGTGGAGGTAGAACGTGTTGGTACGAATCCATGTTGAGCAGAGCATAATTAATGCTTTGCAGCAGCAAGCATTGAGTGGTGGAGAATAAGCTCGAACACCTTCGGCATAGCACAAGGAGACGACACTCTCCGGTAATTTTCTGCGTTTTTGCGATCGGCTTTTTTGTGGATTGGTACCATTAATGCTGATTTCCAACTACTGGGGAATATTCCCGTTTAAAGAGAGGCATTAAAGACGTTAAATTAATGACTCATCTGATAGTGTAAGGTGGAATGGACAAGTAGAAAAATTGTGACGTGTTAATGCGATAAGAAAGTAAAGAATGTCACAAAGAACATTTGAGCAATTAATAGACCGTTCTTGTTGTTGGTTTAGTTCGTATTTCGCTGATTGGGAGTTCTGTGCTGACCTTAGCAGTGTTTAAAAAATGGTAATCTCGATTTTACTGGATTGCTCAGGATTGTGTAAGATTCAATGGTTAGTCAACGTTGACTAGCTGTAGAGCTTAGGGTAGTGTGAAGATTATTAGCACTTGTCCCTCATTATGTCACATTCGGCTGATGTTAGCGACCTCTTTTCTATAGATGCATTCTTCTTCGCTTCACGTAATACCGAAAAAGGAATCTTTCATCGGAGCCTTATGCATTGAGCTTTTTTATTTTTATTATTCGAGAGGTATTTAAAGAACGCACAAAGAGCCTACACAAAGTGTAGTTGTATTTTATTTTCTGCTATTCTCTTTCTTTTGTACCGTCGTGTGGGATGTTTGGAAAGAATTTGGAGCATGTGTCAATTTGGTGTAATGAAACATTCCACGTAGATGCCATGACCTGTTTTCCAATGCTTCTACCGTCCTTTACATCGTTCCTTGGTAAATATATACATATTTACAGGGTGTTCAATACATTCGAATACACTTAAAAAACGAGCTCAAACAATGTAAACGTAAGATATTATTTTGGAAGTATTTTTTTCTTAAAGCCATGTTTATTTACTATCTTTTTGGTATATTAGATGAGAGCATCCATCCCCCTTTCACGAGCTTTAGACGTTTCTCCAACGAATCGCACGCGGCACGCTCCTATTTCATCGGCATTTCGTCCCAGATCTTGAAAGTAACGTTCTTGAATCGGTCGACTGTGTTCACTTTATACACGCTTTGCTTGACCAGCACGTATGACCATACATAGTAATCAAGGGGATAGAGAACCGTGGAATTGGGAGGTCATGACATCTTATCTAGAAACGCCGTCAAATTCTCCTGACACCACGCTTGGACGATATTCGCCATGTAGGCCGGAGCGCAGTCTTGTTGGAAAATGTAAGGATCTTTCCCGTAGAGATCCTGAAGTGCCGGAGCCACAACACTCTCCGGAACCTCAGTTGTATAGTACGCGTTGTTAATTTTGACGTTTTTCTCAATGAAAACTTGAGAGAACTTTCCACGTCTGGATACGGCCCCCCGACACGGCATTCTGGAACCGCGAGATGTTTATTTGGGACGGGGAGATGCTGGCCAACGTCGCCGCCCACAGTCGATCATTTTGAACATTGTGCGGCTGTTCCAAAGCGAAGAGTTTCTCTTTGGAAAACACGAACTCCTAACCTGTGTGCCGCGAAAGTATCGATTTGCATCCGTCCAGCCTCGTCTTCTTTGCTTACTCCATGTACTTTACGTTTCTTGTACGGCTTGCACCCTAGGTCCTTCCTTCGTCATAAGTGTGAGTCGTCGATTGACACATTCAGGTGTCAGCAGCGGACTTCCGGATCGAACGGGTCATTTTGCGACAGCTCCGCACCCTCACCAATTTGATGACTGGCTGGCGTCCTCGCCGAAAGCGGCCGCCCGGATCTTGTACGGTCATTGGTCGAGAACGTCTCCTGGTACCGACGGATACGAATGTCGCCTGGCTGCTTACCTCCCACAAACAATTTTACTATAAGATCGCGGTACTCTTTTATTGTGCACACAATTGTGGTACACACTAAGTGACAGTTAGCCGACACCACATGCAACGGTTAGCCTATACATGATACTAAAGCTGACAAAAATATTAATACACAGAATACACAGAGTGTACAAATACAAATCGATGAAAAGTTGTATTCGAACTTATTGAACACCCTGTACATATGAAGATGGCTCGTTGTTCATGCATATACATCTTCTAGACAAACGATCGCTTAAGAAAACGCTTGTTCATGATGCTGGATATACTAAAAAAGACATTTATTTTGAAGATGTGTGATTTGTCTTGCTTTATGCACTTTATTACTGATCTGAAACTCGTCGGACTCTCGGCATTACGATGATATGTTATACGATACGGATATTCTATCAATATTCAAGCTAAAATTTTGAAACGATCGCACCCCAAAAATGTTATACCGGCTTTAAAGCCAACCCTGCAGCTAATTCTGCATTCATTATCGATGACAGCGCTAAAACAACCGTATCAGCAGCGGGGCAGCCATGAAGCATTCGAAATATTTAGGATGCGTTGGTGAGCTTTAGACCTAAAAAACCTAGAAACCTTGACATTACGAGAGCGAAGGAGCGAAAAAAAAGGCTACAAAGTCATCGTTGCTCACCGGTGAACAAAAGCACCACCAACACAAAGTGAAAGGAAATCCATAAATATTGTACCAGTCTGAACGTATTATAATTTACCGTTTTTTGAGGTAAATGAAGAAGAAAAAACTTGAAGAATGTGTCTTTTGGAGGAATGTAGTTAACCCAAGCGAGACGAAGAGTTCAAAACAATATGTACATGGGTAGATAAAAGTTAAAACCGCTTTACAAATTACATATATGGATCACCTAGGACAAATTTGAGACTACATTTGGTGTATATTGTTTTTTTCCCCATTTTTTTTATTTATTATCTCAAAGCATAATTATGCATGTCTGATTATATTACCAATTGTTTGTACACTATGGTTTATTATTCAATTAACTCATCCGCTCGACATCAGTGTATTGTCAACGTGTGAACCTGTCCGATATCGGCACTTCTCATCGCTACATTCTCGCCGATAAATTGGTCCCTAAAGGGATCCCGCTATTACCGCTGACCTACCGACATGCATGTTGCACTCCGTGCGTCCTTTGCAAATTTAGCGGACATTTCAGCAGTTTAACGCGTGTACGCGATGCAAGTGTGTGTGTGTATGTGTGTTTGTTTGCCCTACTGGCCATAAGTGACCGTAGAGTGACCCAAATTACCGTCCACAGTGTCCACCCAGCCCCGTCACACCACACACGCACAGGAGGATGTGTCTTTACTACCTTTCACTTTTGCGACCCTGCCGGAGCCGTTGGTGCAATTGCGATGTGTACTGTCACCGACGACGTCAGCAGTGGCGGTCATGTGCGGTTGAAGATTCGGGGAGCCATTCAGTGTGTGTCATTGCTGGTAGCCGAAGGTACGCTGGTGCCAGTTTCTTGCTGACCGACCCGTAATATCCCACTTTTCGCTTTCGTTTATGTGTCCCAAAATATGCTCTCGGATGTTGATTGCATCATCGACAGATCGGTGTATTGTTCGATATGAAGTGCTTTGGCTGGCCGTGCTGCAATAGAACAGGCTACCCCTGTTGTGTTATAGACTTAATTTAAAACGAACCATGTGTACGATGTTCTAAAGGATATGTTTTAAAGGTGCTAGTATCAGCTTAATTAATGGCCTGCCAAAGTGCGTCACACTCATTTCGCGGTAATTGGATGGCCTATTGCGTGAGCTGAACTGGACTAGAATTTGCTACTGGTGGCTAAACACTCGATGTCGTACTACTATAGGAACTCGTTCTACCACTTTACCTAGTACGCCCTCCAGCAACACACACCAGCCTATCCTTGGGTATACATACATAGATAGATAGGGTATATGGATTCGTACAGATATTCGTGACATGGCCCGGTCAACAATAGATCTCCAGGTAGGCACCCAATCTCCGACAGGTCACCCTTAACCTGATCCAGCCAAAGAACTCGCTGTGCTCCCCAACGCCTCGCGCCGAACTGGGGGTCGCTGACGAATACCTTCTTGGCGGGGCATAAGTCCGGCATCCTCATAACATCGCTCCAGCCATCGTATCCTGCCGGTCTTTGCTACTGTCAGGATATTCGGTTCTCCTTCATCCTTCTTCTCCACACTCGATGCTCGAACACACCGCCAAGGATGGTCCGGAGAATGCGTCGATCAAACACGCCAAGAGCGTTTGCATCCTCCGCTCGGATGGTCCAAGACTCGTGGCCCTGTAGGACCACCGGGCGAATCAGTGTGCGATTTATCTCAAATTTCGTGCGGTCTCAAAGCCTTCTGGATCTCAGCAGACGGTGAAGGTCGTAGTAGGCAAGATTCCCCTGAACAATGCGTCTCGATAGTCCCAAGATAGCAGAACTCCTCTACTACCTCGAGTTTGTCGCCGTCGACTAACACGCTGCTTCCCACTCGGGCTCTATCACGATCAGAGCCTCCGGCAAGCTGGTATTTCGTCTTCGTCGCATTAATCATCAATCCAATTCTTGCTGCTTCACGTTTCAGTCGACAGATATATAATATTTGGGACAAATACTTATCACGGTTTTTATAAAAAAGAATTTGAGACATATGTTATGCCACCTGGGCATAATGTGTCAACGCCGGGGAGGCTGTTATGCTATCTGGGCATAATGTTTCAACGGTATGTTTATTGGGAATGGTTTTGGGCAACGAACAGTAATGTCACACATACATGGAAATAAATAGAAATCAAGTAGTGAACTGAGCGAACGGACGTGTTCTCCTTTTGCTCCGAAATTCCTCCTTTTTTTCTCCTAATACAGTTCACTCGAAAAGGACAACATAAATGTGTGAAAACTGTTAAACGTTTTTTATAATGTCGTGTTTCTTCTTTATTCGCAAAGGATTGCCCTCATAGCATAGTTCAATTAATAGAATTTAAAAATCGTATTTAAAGGATTCATGAATTAAGTTTACGTGCGTTTACAACATCCAATTGAAGGCGCCGTAATTCACTCAACAGCTTGTTTTATAACATTTTAAAGAGTGATTCTTTCTTGTCAATATGCTACTCCTGCGAAACAATACATTCAACAAAATTTTATTAATCTCCAATCATGGAAACTGCACTGATAAGGCGTCGTGTACATCACTTGCACGGTGCTCTCGCTGTGATGGCCTATTTGTATTTTCAACTCATGTGTAATCAATTCCTTTGATGCAATGAATTTTTTTATAATCGGCACTGAAACGCATTCAACGAACGTCCCATTTCCGAGCATGTAATACATACACACACACATACGTTAAACATTCCCTCGGTTCCAAAGACGCTTCAGCACACTTATAAGTGCGACCTCTTGGTCCCTCTGTGATATCACACTCAATACGCATCATACACGTGTGATAGGACCAGATAACCGGAGGGTTAATGAATTCTACGCGCACTCAAAATGCGATGATTCAGCACAGGACGATGCAAATAAATGCATACCGGGATCAGTGACATGGGCATCGTTCAGATTATTGCTGAGGCAGATTGAGAAAGTTGACCATTTTGCGCTACCCAGTCGAGGTCGTTCCTGTCGATATATGCAAAGTATCCCACGTGTTTGCCTCCTGATGTGTTTCCTTAGAGTTAAAATTTGCATTACCATTATTATGTTTCAGCTAACACGTATCGAAATATGCGTTACGAGATCGAAATTGAAAGAATATGAAGACATAAAAGCAAATCATCACAGACGCAAATGAAGTCACCGATAAACGCCGACACGGTTCTCTGATTACTGAGTATTTTGTGTCGACATAATTGTGTAACAAAAACTTGTTTAAACAGCCCTGTGTGTTGGCGATAATCACATCTACTCTTGTTTCTATTCGGATCCGGCATCAGCGAGTGACAGAGGAACTAATTATCGTCTATAATCTTATCCCAATTTCTTTTTCGGTGGGTCATTTGATCGGAAAGGAATGAATATTGTAAATAATCATTATGAGGCATCTGTACCATTGTGCGGTTGATTCCGGTACAATCCGGAACCACGTGTCAAATGATACGAGGAATGCCAAAGCCAAGGATAGGCAAGCATCCGATTGATAGTAGGCAGCAGAATTGATTTAAATACAGAGTTGATACAATTCCACCACTCTCCGGCTCTGTTGTTCGTGTGACATATAATCCGTTTCAGCTCGAACTAATTAGCTTTTGGTATGTCTATGCCAATTACGATGCAACGAGCGATTGACCACACAGCACCGGCTCATGGGCGAATACGACAAACGAGAAAGAGTGTTTGGTGAAAAATGATTGGTTGAAAGTGCATTTGAAGTTCATCTTTTTGATTTGAGACACAGTCCACAAAACTGCCCCATTAGGAAGTTTGTTTCCATCTGCTATTTTCCAATAACGTTCGCCACTAATTACGTCTATTAAGAATAGAGCCACGTTGCGTTTGGTTTCGCGTGTGGGCTAGACGCGATCGATATGTTGTAGTGCCAGAGGTTGGGCAAGCAAAAAAGAAATAAAAAACGCTACGTTTAAAGATCAATCAACAAGCAAGATCTACGCAACGTATCAAGCCTTACACAAGACACATGACTGAGGCCCACCGGGTCGATAAACATCAATGATCTTGCATGTACCGACAGCCAGGCCGGACAAGCTTCCAGTACCGATCGGTTAGTAGAACGTGACACAAATTCTCGGCCACACCAATGCGGTGCACGGGGCTTGTGCAAGCGTACCACCAAAGTGAAACTATGTCTTGTAAAATTGGCAATCGGTTTCCTCTCGAATCGCCACCAGACACTAGATTCGATACCTACCAACCAGTTCTGTAGAGCAGGGTGCCGCAGCAGTATGTCCATGCTGGATCGGAACAAGTTTTCGATAGCAATTTTTCCAGTCCCTTTTCCTCTCCACCGTACACACAACACCGGTGTGGTGTCTTGAGCGGAGGAGATGCATGCGTGTGTGATGGCTTTGGTTCGGGTTTACCATGTGGCCACCACACCGGTTCTAAGTTGAAATCGCTCTAAGGAGCAACGCACTCCCTCCGATCTAAGCGCTCGGCTTCGCTCTGACACCAAATCCCATAAACGAATTTCGTCACACGAAGCGTATGATCGCAACGCACTACCCCTTTACTTGGCTGTGTTTGGCGAAGTTTGGCGAACTAACCGCAACCGTCAGCTTGCCTCCGGTGCATGATCTTCAGTGCGCTCAGTCGATGTGCCGCCGCGCTTCGATTGTGTGCTGTTGTGGAGAGTCGTTTTCGAGAGTCTACTGCAACCCATGCATCGGAGAGGTTCTTTCGCACCAAACCCGTACCCGGTCCGATCGCAATCATACTGCAAGGGAGAAAGACGTATCAGACTCCAGTCAGTTGCAAGGTTACTGGCAATTGTCGGTGCTGTAAAGTCCGCTAAGTGGGTCACGGTGGCGTTCGAAACGAAACGGCCACGCTCCTTGGGTGACTTCGTTTAGAATTATATGCACGAGGTTGGATGTACCGGACGATGGTACCGGACGGTGTCGGTAGAGTACTTTGGCAATCGGCACGGAGCAGGATTTAGACCGATCGAGACAGGGGTGTTGGTGTTTGTGTGTGTGTGTGTGTGAGTGTGTGCCAGAGTGGTTTGATTACAAATTGAGATTTCATTGGCCAATTGCGTTAACGATACGTTTGATGTTTGGGTCAGGGAAAAGTTGAGGATTTAAATAAATATTATTTCCATACATTAGCTAGAACTTCCTCTCTAAAAAAGCTGAAATATGTCTTGCATTAAAATATGTTACATTCTTCAAATACAGTTAATGTGATTAATAAAAAAGCTCTCAGAAAACTTATTTATATTGCCAAAAATTAATCCATTTGTACTATTTCTTTCAAAGTTTAAATTATTCAAGGACAAATCACGTAAATTTTTTGGGAATAATGACTAAAAATGGCAATGATGTGTTACCAAATAAATTTGCACTCATACTGAGGGATGCATTGCGTTAGAATATGATCATCAATGCCATAACTTTAGACGTTAGATTGCACTAATGAATCCATAAATTACTTAACACTAAATTACGTGACAAATTGTGTTGAGCCCTGAGCCCTGTTGAGGTTACCTGAACTTGAAGTAGTTCGTTGAGAGTGCTCAAAATAATGAACCTTCTTTCGTATTTTCACCTCGTCGATCAGCGTAGAACTAATTTGTTTTCAGAAAAATTTAGGCATTGATCGACGACACTATGCAAAGTTTATCCCTCTGTCGCCCTTTCTATTGTAAGTGGCAAAGCACCCAACGCGGGTTTTCCTTCTCATTCCCAGGTCTCAAAACGAGCGGCCAAAATGGGGCGAAAATGGCTAGACAAAAAAAAAAAGTCTATCTTTCGTTAAACCTACGAAAGCCTTCACTCAGCAGATGTGAACACTCTTGATGCTGTCGCGGCCTGTCTCGGCGGCGCTACTGTTGGACAAAAAATTAGTATGCCGCGATGTCAATGTCAACACGTTTACGCGATCGCAAATAGCAACGGAGACGATCGCGACCCAAAGCGCACAGGTTGCGCTTTGCGTTTTGGGGTTGGTTTCCTTGAGATTGAAGTTCAGTAATAAATCGTTATTTGCCCACACACACACTCACATACAGATCCAACTCGTGCAGATGCACGCACACACAAAGCTAGACGATGGGCTTCGTTGTAGACGACGGAAACCCTCCACCCCATAGTCCACTGCCTTGTCGGTTCTTGTGACAAGGGTGGGAATGCGTTGGATGCGTAGGACAGAATGGTTCCGTTGTTACGTTTGGATACGTTCTGCTGTGTGTAAGAGGCATCGTTTGTCACACGAAAGTCGTTAGACATACGTGAATGAACGCATTGCCCGATGTGATGGTGAGCAAATGAACTCTTTTCGAAAAAGCTTGAAGATGCGAAGATATTGTCCGCGCGGTTGAGCAGCAGCTAAGTATTACAAACAGCTCTAGGACGAATCGGTACGCATACGAGCACGGGTAGTAGTTGCGACAAGTACTAACACATTGCGTATCCGAACCACCTGTGACCGAAAGGTGGAAGAAACCACCTGAAGCAGCAGGAAAGCGTGAAGCACAAAACATCATCACGCTTCTAAGTACGTGTCTAAGGAGTGCTGCCATCGACAGGAGGGGGCCTACCTGTTGGGTAGGGCCGGGCAGAAGATTGGGGAGACAAGCGCATTGTGGACACATAGTCACAACACTCCAGCAAACAGCGCACAGTGCCTGGCCTTGTGTTAAAGCGCTAGGTTGTCATTTTTCAAGCCAACATGGCTGAAAGTGTCACGTTTCCTGCCATCCTCCGATTTTCGCACGCCACCTCTTCCGCAGCGCGCAATGTGTTTGTCCCTCAGCGTTTGTAAAAGGTAGCATTACCTCTTTCAATGCCTGCCGAATGAAAAGCATCTCGCGGTAAGCCCTCACCACACACGCACACCCAGAAGCATTGCCTGTAGACAATTAACCTTCCTACACCACCGTGTTCGGTGAGCAGAGCCCGCCATGCTCAGCGGCGTTGCTTCGTGGGCCCTGAATCACGTCCTAGGTGACAGTATCTAGATGTGTATGATTGTTTTTTTTTTCTCGGCTCCCAACGCATTGGATCATTTGACCATTAACCGCAGTTGAATCTTAAACGGAGTGCAACATCCGTTCTTATGTAGTGTCGAGTGCTGTCAACTCTCGAGAACCCCAAGGTGTTCTTTACAGATTCGGAGTAATCCGCATCTAGGTGAGTAATTAAGAATGGTAATCCATTTTTTATCCCTTTTCATCGGAGCTTGGACAAAGTGTAGCCTTCAGAAGGGTAGGATTAGAGTTTTCTGGCGAACATAATTTACCAAAAATCAATTAGACCTTCGGTCAAACAGCACGATATGAAGCAAAATAATGTAGTTCATGCTATGATCGGATCGACTAAGGCTATCAGTTAGTAGATTAGCTAACTTTGGTTAAGAATGATCTTGTGGATAATTGATAATTGAAGCGATCTTCACAAGGCATTGAAGGGGATCATCTCCTGGCCAAACTGTCTTCTTGTACGCTTCTTCTAAATAGAATTCACCTGGTTTCATAAATTTATTTGTACATGTATAGTCACAATTGTTGGGCGGAGATATATGCACAATATAAAGAGAAGAGAACGATTCGTAACAAAGATTAGTGATTTTATTAAGTGTCGATTGTCGCACATTCTACACTGTTGCAAATGTGAAACCCGAATAATACGAACGTAAGACGCACACATTTACCGCGTTGTTTGTCTGACAAACGAAATTACAGATAATAGGCGGGATTGTCAAAGCCAAACGGAAAACTTTCCAACAGAAAGACTCTAACCAAACGGAAAGCAAATTTGTATTATGGTCACCCGTTAGAGTCGACGAATGTTTCGTCGACTTTTTCCATACATTCATACAGGCACAGGTTGCTCAGTTCATACATATATAGATGATTTCAATCGAATTATACCTATCTTTAATTGCTAATTTAGAAAAGTAACCGTGAACAATCAGTAACTAATGAATCAGTTTGGTTTAATAATATACTTTTTGTGGTGGACATTTTTTCGTGGCAGACTTTCGTGGTTCTTGCTTCAGAATAATTCCTGCAAACCACCAAATAAAATCACTAAAACTGATTGTCATAACATATCCACGCAAAATATGTACACTTTTCTATCGATTTACGCTGAAACATGGTTTTTATGAAGGCAAAATATACTTTCCATTGCACTTGACAGACGGAAAACTTTCAGTCTAACGCGCGTTTACGTTTGGTTTAGGCAATACAAATTTTTTACTTTGCTTTCGACAAACATCTGTCATCAACTTTTAAACGTCTGATTTAGCCTAATGGAAAGTCGTAATACCAAAGTGACAATTACGTGACGTTTGAGAAGACGTTTTGGTTTCACAATCAGGCCTAATGTTGTCAGCCCTTCTACGGTGCAAAAACTGTGGATAGACAGGTATAGACAGAATTCGCTACCCGTTCGGCCTATCCAGCAACGACAAAAAAAAGCTTGTAATCGCTGATGAAAAACTTCTGAAGTTTTTGAACCAAACTAGGAGAGGAATATGAGTTTATTTTACAGAAATATATGGTACGCAACATTGAATGTTGGGAGGCCTGGTGGTATAGGCGATGGCGGGACAAGTCCTCGCATGGGTGGACCAGGATTCAAATCCCATCCGGACCGTCTCCCGTGAAAAGGATGGACTCTTCAGCAACGTGGTATCGGCAAGTCTCCCGTCATTTCGAGCCGGCGCCATTCGAAGCCATTCGATGATCGGCTTGACTTAGAAGGTCGGTTAAGCCAAGAAGAAGAACATAACATTGACATTAACATGTTGTCAAATACATGAGAATTGGATTAGCCGGCTGTAGTTTTGCTTTTTATTCAAATTATATAAAAAAACATACTTGTTCAAACCGTTGGCTTATTAAATTAAATGACACCTGGAACGGATTTTCCATATTACGAACTTGATCATCTTCTATCGTTGTAAGTATGAGTCTTAAATGTCATTATATCGAATGTATGATCCAGTAAGTTGGTGTAATAGTACGAGAGCAGTTCCGCTTTTAAGCTTATTGAATGTTTCAGCTAGTAAAACGTAAAGCGTAAAGCTTTTGCGAATAAAGAACTCAAGTATGCGTTTTGTGGTTGACCTTTTCACAAATTAGCTTTAGCTTGTTTTGAAGAGATGTACTATTTCCTTCCACTACCAGCGAAGAGTATGGGCACCGTCGATGTAAAGCTTGGTGTGAATGACATCATGTGTGTGGTAAACCTATCCACAGCCAGCGAGCCTATCTAGCTACGTTTATGTTTGTGTAAGCTTTTAGAGAATGTTTCAGGTAGGACGTGTTCGACCTACTTCTGTCAACCTGAACCGATAGAACGACTGCAGCAGCGTTTGATGCAGCATAATAAGGTAGAGACGCTGTTTGGCAGTCGACCGTTTGAACTGCTTGAACAAGTAACAGTTGTGTTGGGGTAAGTGTTGTTGCCAGCCAGCCAGCCACCCCGTACGCACGTCTTAGCGAGGATGGAGCGAGGATTATTCGTATACCGCTGGAGTGGAATCGAAATCGACAAATAACGGTACTCCCAATCGAACTTCGGAGTTGCGTTGGTTGATAAGAATTTGAAGACTTGGATCGTTCCGATGCGATGATGTAACGGGAACTGCATGTAAAAGAAAACGAACGGAGTTATTAAACCCTTGGTGGTACAACGCCCCCCCCCCCCCCCTTCGCTCCCGTTATCGGGAAGCAGTTCCACACAAAGTGCAACTGAGCAACGCGGAAGAAGTCAGTCTCTGTATTGAGCAATGCAGGCAAGTGTTGCTCCCGCTGATTTGCATAGCATTCGGTCGGATGGTGGCAGGTAGCAGTAGCAGCAGCTTCAGCCCAACAGCTTGGCATTGTTTGGCCAACCGCCATTCGTCCCTGGGATAGGTGGCGTCGGTGGAAATGTAATAACCACGAAAACCTCCGCTTCACTGGTGGTGTACGGCGCTGTTTACTTTTTGGCGCGCGTGGCTTGGAATTACACAAAACTTATGTTCCTATTTTCCTGCTTCCGCTTTTGCTTTCTGCAAGAGACACGACCCTTGCTCCCATGGCCGTTGGACACGATGTTGAGGTTAGAGTGTGAAGAAGGCTGGGGTGGCGCGCAGCTTGGATAGATTTCTGTTGTTGTGCGCACATTTACCACAATGTTGGATGCATTGTGCACCAAGTCTTTGGCTGGGGGCTGGCGTATGACATAATCCCTATAGCTCCACCAATGCAGGAATCGCGAAAGTTTGTGTACGCTTTGTGTATTTGTCGTGGAAAAGAAGATTCTATCATGGTGGTTCTCAGTTTGCCTAGCCAAAGATGAAACTGGAAATGTGTCATACATCTTCATCCATTGCGAGCTGTGCGAGACCACAGAAAGTACGCCATACTGATGAGCCCATCGTTAATAACCACCATTCCTACATAGTGGAACAAATATTTGCTTTGCATGATACTTTGTGCCGCGGAGCTATGGAATTCATTCAACTTTTGAAAACGAACGACAACACCAACGACCCAGCGAATGGCTAGATGCAACGAGAGGCACTGATAACATGCAGTACATCATGTACTGCGTACAGAATCTAGTACAATAATGATAAGAAAAGGAAGGTAAAGCAAATATTTTGCCCTCTTTGTTTCAGTTGCGTTTCTCTTCGTTGAGCACTCTCAGGTTCTGCTGATACGTGGTCAGCACCCCAAATCAGGTGGTGTGTATGGGCAATGACTTCGCGACTGGTGTTTACTTCGGCTGGCAAGCTGGCAAAGAATCGCACTAGGAAGACACATAAAAACTAGCCTCCCCCCGTCTAACGAGTTTGTTCAAGCACGCAGCAATGCTTATAGAATGAATCGCGAGCACAGGTATCGGATTTCGGAAGGGCAATAATTGCTCTTACCGGAGGTTCGCATAGTCAAATCGTGTCACCCAAACGGCGCAATCCGATGCACTATGAAGATCGGGGCAGCCTCGCGAGTTTGCACCGAACAGCACTAGAACGTACACGCGTGTTGCCTTACCCGAGCGCCATAATGCGTTTGTAGTTGTGATGGGGCGGCTGCTAGATCGTTTGCACAAGCTCGTATGGGTCTGGCAAACGTGCGCAATAGGGTGGTAGGAGGTTTGTCTGGCCGAGTACCAAGCCCGTCCGCGCGATCAGTTTTGTTTTCCATTTTGAAGTGTAATGATCGCTACTCGCTAAAAACTTCCGCAGCTTTTGCAGCACTCGAGTGAAGACGAAGAAGGCCTGCCTTTCGTGTCAGTGCGCTGCTTCGGTGTGTTGTGATCAGTGTTGCTGTAAGTAGGTGTAGAGGAATAGTAGAAAAGTAGAGGAACCGTATGGGGGGGGCAAGATTGAACGTTGCCTTTCTGGATGGATCGTTAAAAGAGTTTTTGCGTAGAGAAGAAATGTGATTGTTCTCGTGTGGTTATCGCTCGTTGCCCGACCGATCGTTCGAACGATCGATCAACGGGAAATGTATCGTGGGTTTAGTGGTCTGCACGTACCAGCCGGTTCGATTGGAAACAAATAACAGTGACACTGAGAACTGGTTTGGTAGATTTGAGGCAAAAGTGGTCGGATGAATTTAAACCCGCTTTTTGTGAGAATACGAATTTCTGAAGGTTATGAACCACCGCTCTGTCAAGGATTGCAGATTCCGTAAGACTTTCGTAGTCGCACAGTTATAGACGCACAGGCACGTATAACAGTTGCTTAATCGTCTCTAGTGTAGCTTCTTGTTGTGACATACGTATGGCGGCGAGTGGCGAAATCGTGGCCTTTGTGATGGTCAAGTCTACAAGATGCATTCGCGCCCGGTGACAATAAAAGCTCAAACGCTTTTCGATGACAGTACGAAGAAAGATCCTCAGCCAATTTAGTATGCGATCCATACTGTTCCGAACCGATCCAATCAATATCATCGTGCTATCGATAGTCATCAAACCGGCGAACCCAAGAAATTACCTCATATCAGCTAAACCCTGGTTTACCAAATCCGATCGCCATTTAATGTTTTGCTCTCACGTACTCTCCGGGCCTCATGTCACCGGTCATTAAAGCTAGCTCGAGATCGAAACCCATACGGTGACGTAGTCGAAACGGAGCAGGTTCTTTTGCGTAATTTTGTATGCTTGCGGCCAAGGTTTTGGCATGGTCAATTCCTTCGCAGTTGACAAATGCTAATTAATTTGCCATCATCGTTTGCTATCATTTACTGGTTTTCAAGCAGGGAAAACCAAACAAAAACTGATAGCGTTGCTGGGGTAGCAAGAACGATAACCAGTTTTAGGATACTGGACCCTGCCCGACTTTTAACTTCAGAACGCGGGAGCACGGCAGGGATTTGTTTCAGTATGTTGCACCATCTCGTAACGGATATATGTGTGCCATCTTTGCATATTCGCACCTGTCCTGGATTGTCCTGTCGTTGAACTAGTCATTTTATTAGCAAAAATGGACGATAGAGAGTGTCGCCTTTTTTTGTTTTCATGTCCGATGCTAACGTCGCACGGGTAAAGAGCTCCACAGACCTAGGGCTAATGTTGGCACGAGACAGGAAAACGGTGTTTCAACATCCTTGACCATGGACAAAAACGATCCCTTGATGAGTACACGCGTAGCTTAACCGACGGAACATGGTTCTATTCGCCATGGTTTGGTCAAAGTGTTCTGTCTGGCTCAAACAAGATACGCCAAAATTTATGGCGCAACTTTTTGTTTCTTGTTGTTTTTGGTTCCTGACACGGACCCGAAAAACTTGATTTCAGGTGGAATAGTGTGTTTTGCTGGTAGCAAGAGCGACGGTAGAACGTACAAAAATCGTAAAAATTATACACCGTTCTGTGTAGTGGCTTACCTTGGAAGGTGTTTCTGAAACAAATCGCGTCCGCGATTGATTGTAGCAATTCGAGGAGGGGCCATCATCCATTCGATCTCTAGTGCGGGACACTTTTTTTGGAGACGGCCTCAATAATGCAAGGTTAAGGTTAGGGCTACTTAGCAGTTGAAGGACTGCTTTGTCATTAGTGGCAACCGGAGGCGCAGAGCAAAGTGAGCCTAAGTGTGTCCACTGTAGAGGGGATCGATAAGATAGATGCACAATGCTACGCACTAGTACCTTGACTTACTTTTCCCTGCCACCTCCCTTCCTATTTCGTCACGTCTGCCGGCTAGCGCTGAAGGTGTCGCCCAAAGGATGTATGGTGTGCGTACGATACGCCACACGCCGAATCCTATCCAATGGTAGATGGATGATAAAGTCATCGATTGCTGCTGCCCCCCGAGTGAATGTATATTTCATTGTGCCAACAACCTTAACCATATCCTTCGGCACCTGCCAGCCGGTTCGACACCAGCAACCGACCAGCTGTGGCAACGTGTTCTCGTTCTAGGTTATGTGTAGCCTCGCAATATTTGTCCAGCGTGGGACAAGGTGCGAGACGCAGCGTTGCAGTGCGTAATGGCACGGTGGTGTCCGAGTTTTGTTGTGGTTCGCTTCAACCGCCGAGTCTACTTTTCCTTGGAGAAACTGCGAGGGTTAAAGTTAATCAGAACGACGATGGCTGGTAATGCGACGCTCCTTGCGAGTGGTTGCTTAGAAGCAGTGGCAGGTGACACCGCGTGTAGTTGCGAACGCGGCATATATGTCGGTCGGGTCTTGGGGTTAGGTACGTTTGTCCATCCATTGGCCAAGTTCCAGTGGCCGTCATCAATAAGGCAGGCAGGACGAGCATGATAATTAATATGAATTTTTAATGCAACCAATAAGAAGCAACTGTTGCACACGAACTGTGCATAAGTGTAAGGTTTATTTTTTTCTTCTCGACACTCGGTGCTAATATTGCACCTATCGCAACCCCCTTTGTCGTGTGGGCTTTGTGGATCGAGTCGCGCGTGTCTGCATTAATATATGGGTTTTTTTTGTTGTTGTTGTTGTTCTTGTTCACCCCTTTCGCGCTATTAATTCTTGTACTCTTGTTATCTGTGTGGCGACCTTTTAATTTCAGTGCAGTTCCAGCGTTCGAGCCAACGAGCGAAGACGGTAGGCAATCCCAGGTGACACTTTGTTGGGAGTGTGTTGGATAGCGCTTGGACTGACGACTGACAAGGTACCGCCGCTTCCAACCATCGGCACGGGTCGTCGTAGTTGTGCGGGGGAGAAGTGTTGGGTCAATGGATCGTGAGGCAGTTTATGCTAACTGAAGCATAAAAACTTGACCGTGAAACTTACATCGAATAAAGTTGTGGTTGTGGCGATTACGACTGCTGCTGTGTACGATGACGTGCTTTCAATTCAGAAAAAGTGCAATGCAGTAGAGAAATAAATAAATGCAACATCAGCAACGTGCTACGTGCAAATCGTCTACAGGATGTGTGTGTGTGTAAAAAGCGTTCGACGCATTGGTTCGGAGTTGGTGATTGCAACAAGAAGCGCTCAAAGAAACGCTTTCAAACCCAAATTTACAGAACCAAAAATTGAATTAGAAAACAGATATCAAATGTTAGTGTGGTTCCGTTGAAATCGGTTTTGTGCATGTCATTTGTCGTCTTATTCCTAAACATAAGTGATTCATTTATATTTATGTATTAGTAACTGTTCGTGGCGCACGGTTTTGTCATTGCAGTCAGACGTTTAGACCTCTTTTATGGTTACAGAACGGATCGGTTCGGTTCTTTTAGAGCTAATTGGTGAATCGATTATAAAAATTGGTTCCACATAGTGTACACTTCACCTATGAGTTTCCCATGAGTGTGTGTGTGTGTGTGTGTGTGTGTGTGTGTGTGTGAATGGTAGTGAGTGTATGTGTGAATGTGCGTGTGAATGCTGTACGAAAGAGTGGTTGATAATCGGATCGAACGAAGGTAGAGTTCGTACGTACGTTGCGTGAAAAGTGTGATACTCGCTCAAATAAGGAAGAGATATTGAAATCATCCCCCACAAAATTGGATCATGATCGATAGACGAACGGCGTGAGCAAGGTGGCAGGTGACGTGCGAGATGCGTAAATAAGTGGCCTTAAGGCACATATTTCACAGTCCGCACAAACAGGATCGCACGTGATCGCCTCCATCAACGAATCTGAAACTGTTAACAATGTTTAAGGTAGCTGTTGGTAGTGTAAATGTGTAACGTAGGTGATTGCTAATTTGGGTGATTTTTTGAATGTTCCGTTACAGTGTATCTCCCATGCGGTTTGTGCGTGAAGAGTTGTGGTGAGAAAACAGGGAAAACAACGCAGTGCAATTGTCGCGTGTGTGTGGAAACGTTGGTGTGAAAATGGTTAATGCTGCCATTTCGGCAAACAAGTAAGCCAAGTAAAGTGTTACCGTGTGCCATTTGTCTCAGGTTTTGCACGTTGAGCAAGCCCGTCCAAGTGAGCGGTCGTAGCGTTTCGTGTGTCTTTGTTCTATTTCGTGAGTCTGTTTCCGCAAGAGTGCAACAGCAACTGATCCCTGCCTTGAAAAGGTTGGAAAAAAAAACAAGTAACAACGAAACGCTGCAAAAACGCGATCAAAGGTAACGGGCAGCGAAGCTTGTTGGCAAAGAATTGGAGAGAATACTACAGCCAGTGGTAACAGCTTATCCGTCTTGTTTGCCGAAAAGATTGCTCCAGTTTACGTTGTGCACTCTCATCTGTTGATTCGAGCTCGGAGTCCGAAGCTCGGAAGCGATACACATGAGGGTTCTGTAAAGCAGCCGCGTGGATTTGCCAACTGGATCATCGTACAGCACGGGTAGAAAGGCCAGCGATCGTCTAAGGTAAGTGTATGCTTTGCTTACGCCGCTAACCTTTTGCCGAAGAACCTATAGACATGTTGTAGTTTTTATTGACTTAAAAAATAAAATGGACATTTAAGCTCGGTATGCATGAAACGGCGGACAAGAGTAAACCCCAGGCGTATCAGCTTCTCCATTTGCGGACGAGAATTCGTCCAGTAGGCAAACAAGAAAGAACTTTTATTTTTCTACCGGTTGGGAATCCTGGGGGAATCCCGATTCCGGCTATTGAAATCATCCGGGCTCATTCATTCATTCTTCTCATTTTTGTATTGAAGATACTCCTTGTGTCTAATGGAAGCATATCATAAGGTAATGAGTGCTTTCAACCAAGGTCATTCATCGGTGAGCATCGGTGAGAAACAAACCGACATTAGGCCTGATTGTGGAACCAAAACGTCTTCTCAAACGTCACGTAATTGTCACTTTGGTATTATGACTTTCCGTTTGGCTATCCGTTTGGCTAAATCAGACGTTTAAAAGTCGCTGACAGATGTTTGTCGAAAGGAAAGTAAAAAATTTTGTATTGCCTAAACCAAACGGAAACGCGTGTTAGACTGAAAGTTTTCCGTCTGTCAAGAGTAACGCAAAGTATATTTTGCCTTCATAAAAACCATGTTTAAGCGTAAATCGATAGAAAAGTGTATATATTTTACGTGGATATGTCATGACAATCATTTTGTAGTCGTTTTAGTGATTTTATTTGGTGGTTTGCAGGAATTATTCTGAAGCAAGAACCACGAAAGTCTGCCACGAAAAAATGTCCACCACAAAAAGTATATTATTAAACCAAACTGATTCATAAGTAACTAATTCTAGTGAATATTAGCAATTAAAGGTAGGTGTAATTCGATTGAAATCATTTGTGAATGTATGATCAAAGCAATCCTTAAATGTTTGAATGTATGGAAAAAGTCGACGAAACATTCGTCGACTCTAACGGGTGACCATAATACAAATTTGCTTTCCGTTTGGTTAGAGTCTTTCCGTCGGATAGTTTTCCGTTTGGCTTTGACAATCAGGCCTATTATTGGTGTGCTTGGTCCCCTATCTTTCTCATACCTTCGGCAATAATGAAGTATGTATTTTGGTTTGCATCGACCGAATGGAAGGTCCTTGACAGCTGCCGGTAGCGGTATCGCTCGCTGGTTTGACGTAGTAATAATGGATCGGTAGAAATGATACAACTTCCCGCTGGCCTGTTCTGCGTATTGCTTACTAATACGCAAACAACACGAGATCCAATGTGCTCTCGGATATCCACCTATTAGTGTTTGCCGTGCCATTGGAGGACACGACTGTACGAAAACTGGTTTTTGGAGGACTAGTAGAACTGAGCGGCGTCGTGGCATCAGGCGCTATTTCTACTCGCCGGATTCGCCAGCAAACGGGACGTTGAACGGCACTACCGTGCCTATGGAAGGCGATGCTTGATCTGTGCCTTGTGCAAGACTAATGGAAGAGCGCACCAACCCGTCTCTCAGGTCGGTTGGATCTGAGCATGTTGGGTGGTTGTGGGTTGTTCTCCGTTTCCTTCGAAGCTGGATGGACCAGTTTTGCTGTGCCTCTGTTATTTGCTCAAGTATCGCTGTGTGTATGTGTATGCCCGTTGAGGGGCGCTTGTGTGTGACGCACATCGGAGCCAAGGGAGCGCAGCAGAGCGCAATGCTTCGTACCAGGCACCAGGAAGAACGTGTAAGAAGATCCATGCATTATTTATGAGGCGAATTGTGCACCGCCAATGATCAATGGTAGGTCCTGGAAAGTGTAGCGATATCGCGGGTCAAAGGCAGAAGTAGTGTTGATGACCAGAAGAATCCAGCAATCTGGTCGTTGGCTTCTATATCAATGGGTAACAATTATTTTCTTCTTGCTCTTAATGAGCGCTCGCTTCCCAGCAACGAGCAAAATGGCACTAGAGGAGACTGACTTCCAATAGGGTGGCCTGTGTTTTAGCGCTGGTTACATCCCAACTAGAGTTGACGCTATAATAGTGTGCGTTTTGTTGACATTGAACTCTATTCCGTTTGAATCCCGACGCTCTGATGGTGGAAAACGATCACGGCTTCATTTGCATATGCAACTTTTTTTTGCTGTTTTATGAACTTATCGGGCTATTTTTGCCTTGGTATTGGAACGAGCACAGGGACGCAATTACTTATGTTAGCACACATTAAAAAAGTAAAACAAAAAAAAAACCATGAACCATTATATTGATGATTGGATAACGTCGAGCCGGTGATAGATTCTTCTCGAGCACACAATGTTCTCGTAAATAAATAGTGAAAAGTGATTTTTTATTCAATTTCCGTACGGGGCAAAACAAGTTGACTCGCTTTGCAACATTTTTTGTTTCTTCTAAATAAGCGAATTCACCGATGAGAGTGTGTGTATGTGTTTTGGGTCAGTGTAGGATAAATCTATGAGATTGATGGTATCGAGAGTTTCGCTTCCGGTATCAATCGCCGCCTTCAAACCGTGCTCGCTACGTTTAGCGGTTTGATTATCGCCAATAAACAATGCAAACAAACCACCACCTCACAACAACCGCTCATGAACCCAAGATGGTTATGAAATGGATACGATTTGTGAAGTTTTGTTGTGAGAATTGTGATTTTATTCGTGGCGTTGTTTGCTTCAAAATTCTGATAGTGCATAAAATATTTGCATATAAAGCCGTAGCTTAAAAAGAAGAATATTTGCTAGGATCCAGATGGATCGAGATTAACCATAAAAAAATGAGTAATCCAAATAGAATTGTTCATTGTTTTTTTTCGGTATTTTTAATTTACAATTATGTATTACAACTCACCATCGTATTGCCAAGTTTAGCTCTGTATGATAAATAGAGCATTTAGTAAAAAAATTGAAGAGTAAATTATTTAAAAAAAGATGTAAAATATAAAAACACATTTTTCTTCTTCCTGTTTAATAGCTTCATCATCAACAACGCCTATTTCATGTATTTATTATTCAAAATAATGAATATGGTGATAGACGTACGATCATATTCATTAATTTTAAAAAATTACCTACTAAAAGAGGTAAAATTTTACCTCTTATTTCATTTCCAAAGAGGGACTTTAAGTTAATTATTTACACACAGTTGCATTATACGGGGACCGTCCCTGGAAACTGTTCGATATGTGCAGTCTGAATCCTCTAAATTCCTTTGTGTAACTTTTGGAGATGAGATGTCATTTTATAACCCGGAGGACCCGCCTAGTTGCCACTTTGTGACTACTCGTACATAGTCTGGCGGCTTGCCTCCAAGATCACTTCTACTTAGTATTGGCGCTAATCAGACTTTTGCAGCGTTCATAGGATTTAAGCTGCAAACCAGTGGAAAGGTGGTTTACATCCCCTCGAGCAGAGTAAAATGCCTGTGTTGCAGTTTATCTCGCCTGATGTCTGATTGATCATCTGGATCGGTTTAAATGTGACCCGAAATCTCATCCCTTTCGAGACAATTCCTTCGTTGTTGCAACGGGAACGTGGATTGAACTTTTTTTTTATTGACGATGCTTACGTAGTAAATTCTGTTACGCAACATGGGGGAAGTCATATTTGCAGCGATAGGGGATAATATAAAACGATTGTTAGTCAATTAACAGGGAATAGTTTGATGATATTTGTGCTATTATAAGAATAATGCTTTTAAGCAAAAAGGTTAGGCCATTCTTGATGAATGTCTTCTTTTTCTTCTTCTTGGCCTGCTCAGGATTGAGCGCGTCGTGTCGACATGGCCATGTCTCCAATTAGTTTCCATGAAACTCGGTATTGGGCTGCAGCCCTCCATCGACGGCTGCATCCGATCTCCAACAGGTTAAAGTCCGCTTGATCCAGCCAAAGAGCTCACTGTGCTCCTCTATTGCCGGACAAGCACTTTCTAGGTGGGGCATGAGTCCGGCATCCTCATCACGTGCCCCAGCCAACGTATCCTTCCGGCTTTGACTACCGTCCGAAAATGACGAGTGTATTGGCGACCTCCGTCAGCATAGTCCAAGACTCGTATCCGTAGAGGACTACCGGACGTATCAAGGTGCGGTAAATCGTGCATTTCGTGTGTTGTTGGAGTTTTCTGGATCGCAGGAGTCCGTAGTAGGCACGATTCCTCCCTGTTGTCCGAAGTTACGATCGTATCAAGGTAGCAGAACTTCTCTACCACCTCGAGATCCTCGCCGTCAACTGATACTCTGCTTCCGAGCCGGGCTCTATCACGGTCAGAGCCTCCGGCAAGCCGGTATTTTGTCTTCGTCGCATTGATGCGTAATCCAATTCTATTGGCCTCGCGTTTCAGTCGGGTGTACGCCTCGCACACCGCCGCAGTTGTCCGTCCGATGATGTCGAAGCCCACGCTTCGCATGACACCCTCCAGAGCGATGTTGAACAACAAACAGGAGAGTCCGTCTCCTTGCCTCATACCCCGGTGAGATTCGAACGATTCCGACAGCATGCTCGAAACTCTCACCTTGCACTGCACCCCGTCCATAGCGGCGTAGGGATCTGGTGCTCTCGGCATTTTTGGAGGATCTGCCGTAGAGTGAAGATTTGGTCGGTTGTTAATTTGCCTCCAACAAAACCAGCTTGGTAGCTTCCGGCGAAATTTGTAGTAAGGGGCTCCAGTCTGCAGAAGAGTATTCTGGACAGGATCTTATAGGCAGCATTCAGGACTGTGATGGCCCGGAAGTTAGCACAGTCCATCCTGTCACCGTTTTGGTACACCGGGTGTATGACACTCAGTTTCCATTCGTCCGGTAGTTCTTCCTGATCCCAAATCTTAACAATCAGCCGATGCATGATGGCGGAAATCCTTTCCGGAACCATCTTGAGCAGTTCAGCCACCAGCCCATCACTGCCGGCTGATTTGTTGCATTTCAGCTGTTTGATGGCACTGATGACTTCGTCCTGCTGGCTGTCATAGCTCTGCACTCCTCTGCTTCCTGCGCCTAGTTCGGTGCCTCCTGTATCTGCTCCGTTAAGGTGAATGTTGAAGTAGCACTTCCACCAGTTGATCACCTCTCGCTCGTCTGACAGGATATCTCCTTCCTCGCTGCGGCACATAGCGATCATGGGAGTAAAACCGCCCCGTACCGCATTCAACATCCTGTAGAACTTGCGAGTTCCCTCGACTGGGATAACTGCTGCATCAGTTGCTCATCCGATTCTTCGAAACTCCGCATCTTATCCTGGAAGAGCCTTCCAGGAAGAGCCAGCGGATCTGCTGCCTCCTCAGTCGTCTCTCAGGCCTAGTTCTGCCAGGTCTCGCGCTGGTGCATGCAGGTACGCGCTGCGTTCTTCTCGGATAGTGCTCGCCTGCACTCATCATCAAACCATTCCTTCCTCTGGTTACGTGTCACGCGGCCAATTGCTCACTCGGTTGTGTTGCTCATGGCTTGCTCCACCATACGCCAGTGGTCATTGAGGGACATCGCTTCGGTGGTGGTGCCCTCTGGCAGCGCTTCCTCAAGCGCGTTTGCCAAGTCCCTTGCCACATGAGCTTGCCTCAGCCGATCTTGGTGAATATACAAAGATTTTTACTTTCTTAGATATAAACAGCGTGGAAGTTCAATGCCTTGTGAAAATTTCAAACACTTTTTGAGCAATAAATCTTGATACACATACAAAATCTTAGAAAGAGGCGAATGTGGTCATCTTTATACGAGGCTTTGAATAAATAATGTTAAAAAATGTAAAATAACACGAATCATTATAATTTATCATACTCTCATGCCTCGTCAAAATTGAATTTTATTATTCTGTATGCTGCCGACATCATCCAGCAAGTTGTAAAAACCGAATGTTTTGGAGAAAAATATTATTATAAAAATATATTTAGAACATTCGAAGATGAAAATACGTCATACTTAAAATAAATGAAATAAACATTGGGAGCTATTTTATCGTGCATGGTAATAATTAAAAAAATAAAGCTTTGGAGCAGATACTAAGCATCCAAAAACTCATCCGCAACCATTCTATCGATTAGCGTGAGCTTGAGTGAGTAATTGCAAACTCAACTGTACTCCCACTTGACAAAAGCCCAAAAACGTTCTCCGATCGATAGCAGTCCTTAGGGATTATCAACTGCATACGGAGGTTATCTATCAGCTTGGTGTTACCCCTTCTATCAGTATTATGGCGCTGAGAATTATCACTCGTCAATATATTGTCCATGGTAGCAAGCCAACAACAAGCAACAGGCTCTATTTTCATACCATTTTCTCGTTTGACAATGTATCCCATCACGTTGTGTGTAAAAGCATATGAAGGCTATGCTATTACTCATGATAGGCCATGTTATTACTCATGTGTGTGAAAAGAGATTTATGATGCTACGCGACTAAATAGCGGATAGTAACTTTTACTAGCACTTATCAATAACTCGTGAGAGTTTACAATGTTTGCAGAGCAGAAATACAATATCAAAATTTTGAAATATATTCTCAGATCATACCTCTTGCTAGTTATAATAAGATTGCAAAAAATTTTTATACCACAAACCAAAACAAAACTCCGTAAATTAAAGGTGATGATAACAGTTTTGCAATGTACTTTAATTTCTTATCATTCCTGCGTAATGTAATGCGTAACGTTTTGTAAGTCCTCCTGATAGGTGGCGTCCTAAGCGTTCATCCCAATGAAGCCAGCTGATTGTGTGTGTGTGCGTTCGGTTAGTTTATACCAAAGCACGGTCATTGAACCACGATGAACCAAGTCTAGCCAGTTGACATTTGCGAGAGATCATTCTAAAATTGCTACACTTAGGTGGCCTAGTTTTAAAATGTGTTTTGGTTAATTATTTTTCCTTTTGTTTTTGTTGTGTATGTGTTGCCGTGGCTATTATCACCGAGGACCAAAGGTTGTCGGATTGGCGTTCATGCCCGCCAAGGCTGATGCAAATGCAAAGAAGACGACGATTGTTTGGAAGATTTTAAGTTTTTTGTCAATCAAACTTTTAAAAGTTTCGATTAAACAGTCGCCTTATGGTTTAGCACAAGAGCAACCAGTTTGTTTGTTTTTTTTTTGTTTAAACTAGAGATCTTCCGTG
Organism: Anopheles maculipalpis; assembly: GCF_943734695.1. Classification (NCBI taxonomy): domain Eukaryota; kingdom Metazoa; phylum Arthropoda; class Insecta; order Diptera; family Culicidae; genus Anopheles; species Anopheles maculipalpis. Next base: position 45,238,982 of record NC_064872.1, on the reverse strand, counting down.
TTACGGCTCGTTTCGGATCGAATAACTGTAGAAATCAAACTGTTATTCAGTTTCTGAACGGTCTTGTTTCGTACAAACCTCCACAGCTTGATGCACGCGAAACAAGTTTTTTGTCCGGTGCGAACTGACGATCAAATATTTCGTTATCATATTTGCATTTCGAAAAGGATCAACTTCTTAATAAAAAAAAAAAACACGGCAAACATAACTGGAAGCTTTCAAGGTGGCCGTACGGGGGAGATGGCTACGGTCGAGATATTGAAATGTGTTGCAGTTCGCAAGCATGTTAAGGTAAGCTGGTATTCCGTTTACTTTTCCGTTTTTTTTTTGTTGTTGCTGTTATCATTTCGGACTTTGGAACATTTTGACAGGTGTTGGGAAGGACGGGGGTGGTGGTGAATTTGCATAAAGGCTCACCCGAATGTTAGCATGCTAATAGAAAAAGGTGGTTGATGTTTGATGCAAAAAACAAAACCGCCCGAAAAATATTACAAGTGTATTGTTGTTTCTCGCTTTTATTTCACAATGATAAGGACCGCGTAGCGAATGGAAGCTAATAATTCGATGGTTTGGAATGGTCGAAATCGTTTTATCCGTTTGCTTCTGTTTTCTACTATTTGCCAATCTCCTGTGGCCACTGGTCCGGTGCCTGCCGGTGGTATTCCATGACCTTGGCAATCGTTTTGGAGCTCTTGAAACTTTCAGTTCTGCCATTCGGAATATATAAATCTAAGCAAAATACATACGGTGTACTGCTCCGTAGACTTGCGCGTAAATGCAGGACTCGGGCACCATGGTCGAAGCGATATTCACACAACCGTATCAACACATACACACCACACACACAAACAGAATAAAAAAAAATGTATCCTTCACTTCATGAGGTCCGCTAATTTTCGCCGCTAAACTGCACTTATCGCCAAGGCCGTTTGGCGTTTGTTGCTACAGTTTGCGGCACATCGAAGGTGAAGGACATGTTACGTTTCTTCCGTTGAGCGCCATTCTTAGGGTAGTCGGTTTTGATGGTCGGTTTGGCGGTGGCGAACACCGGATGGTTTAACTGCCGTTTTGACTTCCATTTTGACGCCCGGAACACCCGGCAATGGCGAAGGAAAATGAAAGAACAATGAAGTTTGATGTTTCGTTTTCGTGCTGAAGTGTCCATGCAATTAAGCCCATTTTTAACCAAATTTTGGATCATGTGGATAAAGAATGGTTTCAAAGCTCTCTTTTGGTTTGACAGCTTATCAGAGTCAAAGATTTGCCAGAATTCTATCGAACTCATTGCAATTGTGCGACGATTGATGATGCTGTAGTGAGCGATTGATTTCTCATAAATTTCCACCCTCCTCAGCCCGTGGACCAGCTGTGTGACAAGAGGCAACACTTAACTGAAGCTGTAAAACTGTAAGACTCACGGACATTCCTACACACCGAAAGCTCCACATGATGCCGCCGCCGTTGACCTATTGCAATCGACATCTTATTACCCGGTGGTGCTGTTAATTTCACGGCCCTTATTTTCGAGCAAGCAGGCAGACATTGTCGGTACGAACGCCGATGAGCGTTCGGTTCGGGCGTCATGACTCGCCGGTCGGTGCGGACATGCGGACGCTCCAGCGAAAGAAGTGTGCCACATAACGGGATAAAGGCGAGGCAAACGCAAAAGCCCCAGTAGAGAATCCAATCACTACCATCATCAGTTTGCCATTCCACAGCGTGTTGCGTGTACTTTTGCCATGGTCAGCCCTGAAATCTTAGAGTCTTGTGGTCATCCTCGGGCGATAGAACGTGCGAGGAAAGCAGGAGTAAAGATGCAGCAAAGTGACGAATAAACGTCAACTTACCACTCTGTGCTGCATCATCATCATCGACAACATCATCATCCCGTTCGGCAAGCAATCAACTCTACTACTCGATTCCCTCCATTCTCGGATCGTGGTCGTGAAGTCATGGTTATTGAAATTAAGGTTGTATTGAATTGGAGCATTTTTGTCTGTATGTGTTTTTGCTTTTGCACTACTTAATCTATGGTGGTATTGATTTGGAGTAAAATTATCCATTTAATCAACAAATCAACCAATCGGAACGAAATCGTTAAAAAAGTTAAAAAAGGAATTGCTTCCTTTTTTGGATTGTTCCATTGAATTGAATTTGTAGTTTATCGAATTTGGGTGACAGCTGCGTCGGTCTTCATAGTTAGCAGAACCTGGATTTAAATCTCTTACGATCCCGTTCCTCTGTTATGAGCACCGATTATCCAACTTTTACGTGGTTTCAACTAGTCTCGTAAGTCCATTCAGTAACTGTTTTAGATTATAGTGTAAATGAAATTGAAATGAAGTTAAAAATTGAGCCAGTTACTCCTCATAAAGGCGCAGAATATTATTATTCATCATTGGGATATGTTAATTTCTTTGGACAATATGTTTTCGGTGTGCTCAAAAATCATTCGATAAATACTTTGTGCACTATTACTCAAAATGGTTCCTCCTGCACCAAGAAGAATATGAAAAGATCAGTAAAACGAGTATTTCAATAAGATACCAGTCTTCCAAAACGTTCGACTTTTTATTAGGAGTATTGATCATCTATGGCCGGAACAAAGTTTCATATGAATATGTTTCAGGCGTACAGGTTATGGGCTACTTATCAGCCGTGGATGCATCACCGTTGGCCGACCGAGGATGAGTAGTAACGTCCAGATGTTACAATTAAAGCATGTGTAGTGAGGGGGAGAGATGGGATCTGAATTCAAATTTCAGATATAATTTCTTCTAATTTCTAATTTCTCCAATCATTTTTGACCACACTGAAATCACACTGTGCAACGTTGGTAACATGTTCTGCGCTTTGCATACATTTAGGTGCATGACATAGTGATGAACCAATTTGGGACCTTCTCAAATTTTATACTTTTAAAACCTTTTTTAATTGTTTTATATTAAAATCGTATTATTATAATTTTTTTTGGTTTACAATTGATTATTACGGTCCAGTACCGTAATATTTTTTGTTTAATTAGTCCCCTATTATCCCGAAGACTTTGAAAATAAGCTTAATAGGTGAATGGTTGCATATTTTTAGGCGCAAACATCCCGAAAAATAACAATTCTTTTGTGCAGAAATCTATTTTGTTTTGTCTGTTTCTTGTTGTAGTTTTGTCTGTTTGTTGTAGGTTTAAATCCTTGGATGTACGCGGTCAAGATAGGTAATGAACAGACATACACACACGCACATAATGTTGTTGATAACGGTGAACTAAGAGAAAGTTAAACCTATACACAAACGTATGCTAATATATTGAGTATATCGAAGATACTATACGGTTTCCGAAATATTTTAGTGGCTTTGTTTCACAGTTTTTCGTACTGTTTCAAACATAATTTAATGTAAAGAAATTTTGTCAAACGTACATGTTAGAAACAATTTCGTATAATTATTTTATGCCTGTTCTATAGCTTTTTCATGTTTTTGGTTGTTGTAAAATGCAAAAAGATGTGTCGAAAAATATTTCAATTCAAAAACATTTATGAACCTTAACAAATGTGGGATGAAATCGGGGTTTATAAAATTGTACTTCTAGAGATACAGATCTAGAAATCTTTTTAAAAAATTGCGGGTGAACAACAATACGCAAATCATAAAAATTTAAGAAACTGTTGAAAATCCATGATGTCTTACAATATATTGTAGGATATGTTGTACAAGTGTCAAAAACCGCGGAACGAAAAAAAAAACATGTATTGGTAACAATTATTTCCTTTCGCTCATTGGATTCAAATGAGGAAAAATCATTGAAAAACTAACTCAATCACTGAATTTAACAAAGCGCAGATCTTGTTCTAGGAAACTAACGTTTAAATATTATTTATTTTATTAAAACATGCATGCAAAATATGGATGAGAATTGAGCACTCGATAACAAGCACAACTATTCTGTTCATAACTTTTTTTAGATTTAATATATTGACGACCTAGTCTAGTAAGTGCTTTTTAATGCTTTAAATTAATTTACTTATCCATTTAAATGGTGCATGCTTTAAAAAAACTTTTAAAAAAATGCTTGTAAATCGCTAAGGCCCACCGTAGCCTAAAATCCAAATTCAACCGAAATTGAATTTCGTAGATGTCGAACATTTCAACGAATTGAGACAAACTTCTACGCGATATTAGCGCCACCTATGAAGGAAATGTGTGTTAATCATAAGCGCCATCTGCATGTTGCTCTTTGATTGAACACTCCTACCGTAGACTCAAACCTTTCGTCAAATAACGGTTTCGTTCAAGCTGTATGCAATGTGCAATAAACAACGTGAACCCAAACGTGATGCGCCTGAAGGTATGCATGTAAAAGTATTATTCGAAGTAATTTTTGGTGAATGGTGGTGGTGAAGAGTGGTGAATAAATAAGGATTTCGACTGCATCGTTACTGTTTTGTTCATTTGGTGAAGCAGTTTTTTCGTTCCTGTTGATACTTTTCAGGATGGTGGTAGAAAAGGGGAAACACATTGATATTTGTGGCCCAGCTAGATAAACATACAATGAAAAAAATACTGTCATGTGCCTATGAATTTCTTTGTTATCGGTATGATTCTCAATCTCATGTAGCCATTTTTGCTTTTAATAATAAGTCGAAAAAATAGTTGTAATCTGTAATGTATTATTTGAAAAGAGTATACATTTAAAACAAACATATGTCTCTTACGCGTGCCTCTTACGAAGTAATCCACTCATATATAGCATGACTGCATAATACATATAGCAAAAATTGTGAATTTCTGTGATGCATTTGAAGCATGAAATATTGAACAACTTCTCTTCTATTTCGTACAGCTTGATATAAATGTTGAACCAAACTTCAAACTCTCAATCCAGACATGGACAATGCAGGGACGCGTGGCGTTTATTAACACGCGTTCATTTGTATGCTAATTTATGCGATGCATTTTCCTGAATCACTATAAATATTGTAATTATTGTGTTCTCCCTAACACTTCCTAAAGCATCTCGACGCTCGGCATCGATCCGCCGTATATTCGTGAAATTGTGGCTTAAGAAGGGGTGAACGGATTGGTGCATCCTATTTTTTCCACCATATGTGTTTATGCTGTACTGTACGCCGGGAAAACCATTCATCGTCCTGAATTGAAAAAATACACTCGCTCACACACGCACACACACACAAGTACACAGACCCTCTTTTGGGTGTGTTGCGGAGTGTTTTTAACGTTCGCAAGGCATCACCCATACAGACAGACAATTCTACAAAACCGTTATGTATTTGCTGCTGTTGAGTCAAATTTAAAGAGGCAGAAAATGTGGCCTTTCCACTAGAGGTAGTTGCCCCTGGCGCGGATAATGCAACGAATCTAAAGTAACATCGTTGACATAGTTTTTTTCCCCCGTCTAGTGTCACGTTTTCCAATGTTTTCTGGCACTCACACTATGTTCTGCGATCCTTTTCTCCCGTGGTGATGAAAAGGACAATGAATCGGCCTTGTGAGTGTGTGTGTGTGTGTTTTTTTTTTGTTGACTTGCTTCAGAGATTGTGGAAGGATTACGCAGTTTGATAAATTTAAATATTGCAGGGGGTTCGGTATGCACGTGACCAAACTTTCACTTTTAAGCACATTGTGTATCTTTCACTTAAAGGATCATAGTGAGCCTTGGTATGAGTGGTGAGATTTTTTGTTCACGGTGAGAGCATGGTTGTATGATGGCAGTGAGCATGCGAAATCGTTCGTTGGCTTGCTAGATTCTTGAAAAATAGGGATGGCAAATGACCGTTGTTTAATCGTGGTATGCTTGAAGTGAAGTACGAGTCAGTGGATATTGATCGTTAAAAGCATATTATTCGTTGCAATATTTCAAAATATTATTTTAAATCCTGTGCTTAAAAATAAATAAATATTACAATTGAATGTATTCCTGTACGAAATATTTAATATAACTTATCAGATAGCTACAGTGTCGTCCAATAGAAAGAGAGCAATTGTATATCCTTTTTCACCTTTTCATATGTCAAGATTCAGTTCCAGATCTAGGCTCGACATTGGGCCTCTGAGTATTAAAAAAACTTAAAGCTAAGTTTCTGCAATGCACTAAACCTTTTATTTCATACAATGTTCCAAACAATAGAGTGTTTAGATGAAGAAAAAGATTAAAACTAGAAAGTATTATTAACTTTCAGCTTTAAGTTGTAAGCAAAGGCATAGGGTTGTATAGTTTTATAGTTAGCAGTACGTCTCAACAGTTGTATTTTTCAATAGTCTCTTAATATTCTTTAATCTAATCTTACACACAAAACAACCGGGTATCGAATCCTATCCGAAATGTTCACTCATGTCATGTTCTAATCTAGTTTTTCTTACAGACACAAATAAGAACATTTGTATCCTTAAATTGCTCTATATTCTTGCATTTTTGTAAAGCTTCCCTTCTTAATATGTTAATAACATGTTACCAAACAATAATTGAACCATTATTATTTATTTTAACTTATATAGGTAGACAAACGCTGACAACGATAAGCATAATGAATATTTGTGTTCGATTTAGATTTGTCCATACATATTTATTCTATTCTTAGTTGTTATAATTCTCGTGCAAAGAGTATAAGTATTGTTATACATACTAAGTTACTAACAAAACCAAACTGGAGCAAATGTGCAATGCCTAATGTTTTCTTATACGATGACGACTGGCAGGAAAAACAGATATTAAAAAGGGAAATTGTACGCCAAGAAAATAGGTACACTTGGCAAAGAACGAAGCCTTCCCTTTGAGCACGCAGAGATCTTAATTTGCATGGCCATTAGGTGGGGCCACTCTAGGAGGAAAAGCCCAAGATAAATGGACATACTTTCGTTTGGATGCGGAACGGTTTTGGAAACCATTACTTTCTGCATCCGTTCCAGCGACAGTGCTGCCAGTGTTACCTTTCTTTTTGTTCTTTGTTGGCACGTGGACGACCTGGCAAGATGTAGGCAAGCTTCCGGACGCCGATAGCGCCGTTTTAGACGCCGTCCAACCTAATCCCTAGGTAGTTTCCTGTCCTGCTTTTTTCCGCTCCTTGCGCCTCCCTCATGCTACGTTTATCAGTTGACGGATCGGGTGCACTGCGTCCTTGTCGATTTTCTTGCTTGCCCTTCTGTCGCCATTTTGTTGTCATTTGGTTGTTTTGTCCTCCCTCTCGCGGACTTGATTGCTATCGGCAGTGCGGCTGTGTGGTCGTGTGGCACCGCGACGTGAAACGTTCGATATTTGGCCAGAAGAAGAGTGAACAGATGCTCCACAGAACGGATGCTGCAAATGCGCACGCACACACAGCCACAGGGGCCACAGGAGTTTTCCACCCCATGGACGCTAGTTCCGCATTTTTCCCTTATCGCTTGCGCTCTTTCCCCTTTTTTGCTCATCGTCGGATATCGACCGACAAGCATCAACTGCGATGTTTTGAATGGTGTAGGGGGAAGGTTGAGCGAGAAATGCGACCGGTGGCAGTGTTTGTGTGTTTCGACTGTCCTGCCTTGTCTGGGACGGGTCGGAGTTTTCCGCCCTGCTACGAAAGGATATAGCATTTTGTTATGAGTTTCACGTTCGTAACATTTGCCGGAGTTTGGGTTCGCCCTACGCTGTAACACACCAATACAACCGAACAGCAGGCGCCCGTTGGTGGTGTAGGGTGCGAGAGATCCCTTTAATTTCTCATCCAAAATTCGTACCATACTACACCGCGTACACCCCCGACGAGAAAAACATTCAACAACATTGCAACAAGGGGGAAAACACAGCAAAAGAGAAAAAGCTGCTGTATTGAAAACAAACACTGTGCGGCAGCACTTGGGGGAAGCGAAAAAGTTTCCGCAGGACCTGGTTTATGCCGCACAAGGACCGACCGACAAGGCAATGCTGTGTGTTGGAAATAAAGTTTTCCTTTTGGCGAGTACTGGTGGTTCGCATTCGAAAGGCGCTAAGAAACGCACGAAAAATGACACCTTGATGGTGGTGTGGTAGTATCCTTAGACTTTTGGATGAGGATTGGGACCGTGACAGGAAAGAAAAGAAGGACCAACTAAATTGGGTACGCTACCTTTCGAAGGGCGACCTCCGAAGGCCAAAGGGAGTGATAAATTTCTCCGGAGACCATTCGGGGAAATCATCAGAATGGCTCTTTTTTCGTGGTACGTGTGGCACACTCCGTCACAAGACTGTGATCCAACTCCACTAGCGAGGAAGCTGAAAACGTACTTGGTTTGTGCTCGTTGGTTCAGCAACGATGACATCTTTATGCGGAGCAACGCATCGTCAGCGGAAAAGCATGCAGGTTCGCTTTTCTTTTCTGCAACTAAGTTGATGGGATAAACAATTTTTCCGAATGATTTTTCCATCCCCTGGGCACGAAGGCGTAATTTCATCCCTGTTCCCTCGTGATCGTATTATATGTATGCGGAGGGTTTGATGACCTTTCCCGTTGCTTACCTGTTGTATGGCAGAACGATTAATCGATGAAGAGCAACCTGAACGATGCACATTCGTTGGATAAAGTACGGACATTGGGAGGAATTGGTTTTGATAGGAAACATTTAAACTTTAAAAGCCTCAAATACTATGCCATATTCCATTTATACACATAATTGTTATCATCTATTGAACTTTAAGTCCCAGATAGCCAAATTTCGATATCAGACCCTACTAAGACCTACTTACGACGTCGTACATCAAGAGTTATATCATTCCCAAAAGCAGTAATAATAAGACTTTGTGAATGAAATCAATCGAACCATAATTATAGCAGAAAGTACCATAAAATTGAATATTCATTTACAGGGAAATGCAATTGAAAGCGTGTGGCGGACCAACTTAAGCGAATATCGCAAGCGCTTATGAAATCCTCGACCACTGATATAAAAACTCCCCATACTTTAGCCAATCATCAAAACTAGACACAAAATCCTACCAAATAGATACGGAAGTCGTTGCGATTGATATGGAAAATGTATGTTAGCCGATTGAAGAGTTGAAAATGTAAATAAACTTTTTTACATTACTATTCTATGAAATTACTTAGGTTCTGTTTAGTTATATTTTTATAGTGGTTAAACTTAAACTGCTTGGTTTTTACCATCAAATGACAGATATAAAAAATCGTATCCCAAAAACATATTAAAATTTGATTTCAAGATTTGAACCGGTACATATATACAGATGCGTTCAAACGTCGTTCTGGCATGCTAGGTAAAATCTGTTTAGATACAAAATTTTTGTATGATGGTCTAGCACTACACCCCAGTTACAGCTTCGTTAAATAAAAAAAGACTACTGAACGAAATTTGAAAACTCTGATGAAAAATTCCCCAAAACAAAACATTTTTTTTAAACATGACTACAGCCTTATTAACCATGAGACCTTTGAGACTACATTCGCCTCTCTAGAAACATTTCAATGAATTCGGTAATATTTATCCTTTTTCCTTTGTTGACATGATAAAAAATAGCACGGTTCAGAACCGCTTTTAAGACCACGAAGTCGGATTGTGGAACAATCTAAATTTCAACGACTCATATCAGACTTTGTGGTCGTAGTGAGGCTATCTGCGAATATCATTTTAGGAGACATTTTACTGATTTCGGATATTTTTCAGGGCCAGCTCTAGATTCTAATCTTCAATATGGTTCATTTTTTGAATTATTAACTCACATTTAGGTTCCTTATCCGTAGCAATTATCAACATTTTCGGCAGCATACCAAATAGAACGTCCGCCCTTGAGTGTAAGCTGAACCACTGTGCGATGTAACGGAGACATTCGTATTGTAATGTTTAGTTTGGTTTTCCATTTACAAAACATTCTAATACGAGACGGTAGAGAAAAGACTTTACATGAACTTTTGTCCCGTCGTCAGGAAACGGTTCGTTCGTTCCTGGCCGTAACCCTTTTTGTGATTGTGGTTTGCAAGTTTGATAACAGCAAAAGCAGGGGGGAGGGGGGAGGGGGGGGGGTCAAAACCATCAGCCAAAAACCCCTCCTGCTTTAGACTGGAGAAGGCGTGATCAAAGAACGAGTCAAAAGTTAAATTGGATTTCTTTGCAAACGCGATAACACAAACCGAACTGCCAGATCATCACATGAAGCGATGAGCAAAGGAAAAGGATGTTTTAGGATGTTGAAGTTGAACAATTGCCAAATGCATTTTAATGATAGGTTTGGTTGCTTGCTGTATCATTGTCGATCGAATTGGGCGAGATGTGTTACTTTGTATCAAATTGTTGCAAAATTACTTTTTTACTTACTTTTTTCAAATATTGTTTTCATTAACAAACATCTAGTTTTTGCGAAATTTTACTTTCAATAATATAAGAACAAAGTTCTACATATAAAGTACTGCCAGGAAACTCGTTGCTTGTAATTATATGTTATTTTACATACATAATAGAACAAGTTTGCAGATAACGAGTGCTTAATTAATTCCTTTCCATTTGCTTTAATATTTGTACTATTTAAAACAACATCACAAGTAGTAGACTCTCATTTTTTTTATTTTTGTTGTATAAATAACGTCCATTCTCCCTACGTATGTGCATTAAGGTGAGGTTGATCGGGCGAGAGGTGAGACCGAGGTGCCTCTGGACAAAACTTTAATATGGTGCGGATGCTGCTGTACGAACCGGTCGGCCAAAGGGGGGAAGCCCCCGCTAGTAAGAGGATTGTACCTTCGGTAACTGGCTTGTTTTCTGTTCGCTTCCTTTTATTCGAATCCATTTGAAGTGGATGTAGGTTCTTGAGAAGAAAGAATACAAATGTTACAAAAAAAGCTCTCGTTTCTCGCACGTTGCGGTATTGCCCCGCAGCACGACGTTCTTTGGCATCCTCCGGCATCAGAACCTCCGCAGAATCACAATACGCGCACACCGGGACCCCTCCCCCCCCCCCCCTCGCTATGTTCTTTCCTGTGCTGCAGCTTGATCGTCTCCCATATGCGAGCGCGTGAGCTTGTAAGTTCACGTTCGGTTCGTGCGCGATAGCCATACGCGCGCTACAGAAGAGAGAGAGTCCGTAACCAGACCGCGGAGGCTGGAGTGATCTTGCTACTTGCTCGCGAGTGAGAACACGCCGAACACGGCCGTGCGAAAGATGGAGCGCATGAACAACGCGCGTGTGGTACAAACCACACCAAGAAGAAGACCGAACCAAGCCGGGAAGGGTGAACAATAAAATCCCCTATGAGATGCTGCGCGAGTACGAGTTCATCATCAAGAAATCGTTGACCGCAGTCAAGGTCTCTCGGCTTCAAGCTTCATCACACGTCCCGCGCACTGAATCATTCGCTCTTCCGCACCGCGCTCGGGTGCTAAACTTGGTCCGCACACCTTCCTGTGTCAGTGCTCCTTCATAGACCGATGGCGATGGCGATCGATGCACGGAACAGACCAACGATCGTGTCTAGTTGTCCACTAGCTAACGAAGCAATCGGTTAGAGTGTAATTTTATCTAAAGTTAATAACCATCCGAATCGTTTAGGTTGGTTAGCTAGGAATAAAATACCATTTTCATTTATGTGATGCTTTAAGAGCACTTCCATAAAGTAAAAAACAAATCTGGTCATAACGCATTTTACTGTTCATGTTGGGGTTTTTGCCGTTTGATATTAAGATCTTTCTTCGGTACCTCGAATGCTGAACTAACTCTTTTAACTTGGTCTTTCCTTTAACAGTGCAGTTGCAGTTGACACTAAGCTGCGATGTTACTGAAAATACAAGATGATTTCAGTCTAAGAGAAAACTTCCGTATATTGAAGCATTTAATTTAAAAAAAAATCTTCTTGACTTAACGAACCCTACATCCTTAAAGAAAACACTTAAGAAAGTTTTTTTATGCTTTATAGATTTATTTAGATGAAGAATGAAACGACAGCTGCAAATACTTCAAATCGAAGATCGCAACCACGGTGTTGATAATCGATTTCATCTCTCAAACGAAGCATAACCAACTGTTTTGATGAGTGTGGTTAGTTGTACAAATAGCTGCTCAAGTTATTCTGCGGGCAAATCAATTTGTAACCCATTAATGGGCCATTCCTTCCATGATGTTCCATGGGTGTAGTAGGCTTTTGAACATAAACGCACAGAATTTTCAATATTACTGATCGATCAGCTGCACCGTTTCTAATTCATGTTTGTTTGGAAACCCACAGAACATTAGTTGACGTAGAAAGGAAGTGCTAAAATTATTAATTCATTCATTCTCCAAATGCAAATGCAGAGGCTACAACATTTGTGGTCAGACGTTGCTGGAGCTTTCGACAATCGAGCTACGATCGAGCAAAAGGCGACAGTATTTGTTGTTCTCTGGCTGCTAATTGCTTCACGTTCTAACAGACAGTAGCCAGTATTGTTAGAGCTTTGGCTCCTTGTATCTACCGTGGCATACCCTCGTGGATGTAAATAGTCGCGTATTTACACACAAATGTCCGCGCACGGCACAAAGCAAATTGCGTAGAGCTTTACTGTCGTTGTGTTAGCGAGCGCTCACGGGGCTTTCTGTACAGCCGCTTGCGCAGATCAGTCGTCGATGGCAGTCAACGAGGCTTAAGAATAATTTTACACTTCAAGGATAGCTGCGTCGTTCGGCGGACCGGGACCGAGACCGAATATCCGAGACCGAAACCGCCGTGCCGTGAGCGCTTAGAAAGCCTCCGAAACCCACAAAAGTCGAGATGCGAGGGATACGCGCTTCACTGGGCGTAAATTTTTGGGCGTTTCGGTCGATGGGTTGATCGTGCAAGGGTTTCGGTGCATGTGTAAGTGTGTGTGTTAATGTGTACGAGTGTGTGTTTGAGTACGGAACTTCACGGGAGCGTCACGAATCGATGAAAGTTTGTTGCACTCGTGCCACTTGCGCATCACCACTCGCGCCTTAGATCGATCAAGACAAGATCGAAGGAGCAACGTTTCGTGCAGCATAAGTGGGTCGTCTGTGCCACAAGATTTAGCATACGTTGTTTTAGAGTTTTTAGACTGTATTCTGCAAACAATTTTTAACATACTTTATAGTTCGAGTTTTTAAAATTGTTTGAATCTTTATGAAGGGAATATCCTCAAGCTCAAAGATGATATGACGGAGATTGCTTTCCGATTTCAAAATTACCCAAAACGAGTGTATCGATGATTGCACACAAACATCTCGATCGTTGAGGAGAACCACTTAAACTTTAACATAACTATTGGTACATCATACTTGTTTCGGTCGTCGTCGCTGTTGTCGTCATCAACGAAGGAGCGTTTAATCGACATTGTTTCGCATTGCAAACATAACCTTCTACTAATCTGCCCATTGCTTACGGTTGTCATCTTGCCGTTCGCTCGCAAAGCTTCTTTATCCTTTTGAATGTTGTTGCATTATGCTGCGGAAGACATACCTTGAACAATGACGAATAACCGGACACAAAAGCATTATTCGTGCGATTCTGAAAGAGGATATTATCTCCGACACGGCAAGGGAGAAGGACCTATACTCGACTTAAGGGCCGAATCCTTCGAGGATAAAGTCTACAAAACAGGAGACACGATCGAAACGCGGATGGGTAGACGTTAGCAGGCCGGATGGAAAATCGAAAAACAAAGCCCCCAACTATCGCATACTTATCGTGTAAGTACAGCAACGAGCAGTCGGTCGTCTTCGTCGTCGTCGTCGTTGCCATCGGATGTGCAGCAATCAATGCGCCTTCAGGACCTTGAAAGCAAGCATATAAATTGCATTCAATGACCTCTGATGGTGGTACATTCTGCATCGACGGGTGCAGCAACCGGGCCCGGCCCTCGCACTCCCATTTTCGATGCAATGCTTTCAGCGTTTCGTACAGTCGGTCGATTTTCTAAAAGCATTCCCAGTGGCTGTCCCGTGAAAGATCGTGAAGCTTCACAGACAACAGCATTTCGTAACCTTGAGTGCACCGTGCGCTTCGAAGCTCGCGTTGAACGACACGGCACGACAGAAGAAAATGATGCGTTAAAAAAACGTGCTGTAAAAATAGAGCCATAAAAAGATTATCACAGTTACAGCAGCTTAAACACATAGAATTATTCGTTATAATCCTATCTCGTTATGATGCAATTGCACATTTCGTGTTCACCTTTTATTATCTTATGAGGGCTTTTATAACACCGAGTCGTGAGATTTTCTTTCCTTTAGGCGAACGGAGGTTGAGTCTAGACGGTGGTGTACGTTATGTTCACATGGTTTTTTGTGTAAAACAGCGTCAACTCACTGGGGTGGCCCGGTGGTGTAGGCGACAACAGCGCCGGTCTTCAAACGGCAGGACCGGGGTTCAAATCCCATCCAGAACGTCCTCCCGTAGTGAGGACTGACAAACCAACTACGTGGTATCGGCAGTCTAGTAAGCCATTTCGATGGCCGACATGACATTTTAGACGTTAAGCCAAGAAGAGGCGTCAAATCACTAGGCAAACAAAACTTTCAAACATTTTAAGTTTTAAGTAAGATTTCCTCAAGAGAAACGTATTGGATTGTTGTATTACCCAAAGTTGTAAAATAAGTCGCTTATTTAAACCGGTTTATGGTTTGTCCTACGCGCAACCTCCAAACATTCGTCGAAGTACACAACAAAAATGAAAAGGGAAAATGTCCCCATCGCGCCTGGTCCCCATCGTCTTGCCATATCTTTTTTCATTCGGGCTATTAGGAAGCTCTGCTTCGTCTGGACATAAGACTCGGCTCAATGAAATTGTTCCAACAATATAAAAAGACAGATATCATTGCACGGAACATAAAAGGTGTATTTATTGCAGCAAAACAATACGAACTTCATGCCGATTCGTGGGTTTTTGGTGCTGATGCTGCTTTCGATCCTACCCTATGCACACATGCTGCAACATAATAAGTACGTACAGTAAGTGAACAGCAACATCTTATCGGTCTCACATGATCATGAGCCGGTACCACAAGGAATGGAGATCCACAAAATATTAAGCATTCAATGCGAGGCCCTTAGTTCAACGGCCCTGGCCAGGGTGAGGATATGGTATGCTGGATTGAATTGCATTTTCCATCTGGTAGGATCTGACAGAACACAAACAGAATCATCACACACACACACACACACACAGAGGGCACGCACGCTAAGGATATCCATGTACCAGCGGTTCTCCAATCCTAAATGGTATCCCAAAATGCGAAAGGAATAAACTTTAAGCCGAGATCGGACCATCGGCGTCATTGAACCTCGACCTCCATTTTTTCGCTGGCGGCGGCAATGCTCGTGCAACTTTGTTGAAAGAATCGATTGGTTGCGCGTTCGGTACGGCAAGATTGATTCCATTTTTATCGCTTATGATTGCTTCCTCTCACGGGTGTATGGATGGCAAGGAATGCCCGAGCACTTATTGTTGTGCCGCTCTGAAGTCTGTATTCTTATTACGTACAATATTCATTCATTTTTGTTGTTGCTCGTTTCCCATCGTCACTACGGGCGCATTTTAGACGTTTATTGAACTTGAGTTTCACGGTCGTCAGAATCAGCTGAAAAATTTGGTGAAAAAATCGTTCACACACCTGAAACAAATCGACTAATTGTCGATTAATAATAAAATGAAGCTATGCTGCTGGTCCAATTTGGCATTCTGTAGGCATTGTAGGCAATCTGTAAAACATCTTTAGAAACATAATTCGCTTTCAATTAGCGCATCGCATCTTAAGGGTTTGTTTTGCCCAACAATGCATTTGCACAAAATTATCAACTCGGTAGCACTTTACGAAGAGGTTAAGTTTGTTTCAGTTTTATGTCATTTCATTTTCCATTAAAAGGTTCGTCCTTTCGCAAACGAGTAACAGATTGCGTTGACTCGGTTTCATCGCATTTCAGTATTTCCGCTGTCCTGCATCAGCACCAGCGAACGAGCAAGAAACCAGACATGTTTTTATTATTGCTGAGACCCACTATGAGACTGTGCACATCCCCCAGGGCAAACCCGGTGTACACCATTCGCATCCCTGTACCGATTCGGGTCCGTCACCCGCATGCACCAACCATGCCGGTTGTTGACGGCGAAGTGCGAGTTTAATTTTAATCAAAAGCGATTAATAACCCACCCAATTGCTGACCGCCGCGAATGTGCATTCTGGAAGGCCCAACGGCGATGCCGGTTTTGTGAAGTGATAAAATGGAAGTAAAGTTAATTTTTACGTCCACATCCCAATTGACGTTGTCGCTATCGATTGAACGTCGTGGTGTCAGTTAGCGATCCTTGTGGTGGTTGATGTATCACGAGTGTACGTAGTTTTGTTCGAATGGAAAAATGTTTTTGGTATTTAACTCCTCATTCTAATCATTCCATTAATAATAGTGTACTACTGGTGTTAAGCATTATTGTTGTGATGTTATGTTATTGTTGGTGAGCTTTCCGAACACTGAAGCAAAGTATTTGCTTCAGTTTAGCTCCTTGGGGACTAAGAATCCTCCATCAGATCATTGATTGCTAGTTGTGCGGAAAGGACATGGAGTGCCTGTGGATGTCTGTGCTTCTCTAACAGTTGGTAGTGGAGATCAGTAAGAAGCGACTGGCCCTGAACTTTGTCATTGAACTTTACGAGATTTCATCGCCACGAAACAGAGCACCAGCAGCTGTAAAGCGAAACGTAAAATAATTTAAACAAAAACTGCAAACTTGCCCGTTGTCCACCACCGCATTGGAGCTTAGAATGCATATAGCACAAACGTGGATATCTCCCAATGCATACTCTTTTGCCAGAATGATAGGCTTCAGCAGTATAAAGTTTATCGACGCACAATATGCTTCCAAACTTTCGAAATAAATCCATTTTTTTCCAATGAAATAATTCTAACGGCCAGGAATAAAGATTTGTTTTACATGGACGTAAGATCGATGCATCAATGCATGCAGAAACGTTTAAAAATATTTCATTTGTTCTTTTGAAATTATTATATCGACCGCCAGAATCCGCATTATGCATAATCATTAGAAAAGTGTTTCCTCAGCAGCCTCAAAAATTTCGTATCAAAATCACGAGCAGATGCTAAGATAAAATTGTATCACAATTGTCTAACCGGTTAAAACAAAATCGTGTCAGAGCCCTGCCAGCAATTCCAGAAATAGTAGCCTGCCAGTTTTGTTGGATGATCCCATGGAGATTTGAACCCCGCACGGGAGTATTGTTGAGCCGAGGATTATCTAGGGAATGTCCCTCAGTTTCTTAACCAATATTTCCACATGTGCTGATTGTATGTGATGAACCTGACACAACTAGACAAACATCAATAGTTTTTCATCTCCATGATGTGTATGTGAAAAATACGTTCATTTCCGATGTGTATCCGAGAAGGGTGAACTGGGAAAAGGATCAAAATTGCCAGGGGTGGACATATCCCTCCTGCATGACGGATGGGTATTAAAAAAAAAGGGGGCTCTAGGGTGAAGAAACTCGACCACAGAATATGTTTTATACAATTTTATATTGAATTACGCACGTACCCAGCAGTTACGGCCGGCGTGCAGGCAGTAAGGGGTTCAACATTCCATTCAAATGCAATGGTTGTGCAGAACGGAACACAACATTTCGGGGGCTGTGTATTTTTCCTGCATCTCGGGCCGAACGCACCATATTGCACGTTGCATTGGTGTGTGTGTGTGTGTGTTTTTTTTGTCTTTCTCGTGCCAAGGGAAATCTCCTTTCGTCCTTGCAGAGACACGATGGCGGGCACGGATATTTGTGATGCGCGCTCGCGTGTACCATAGTGTTCAGTTTCGCTTGGCTTAAGCTTACCGTGGCCTAGCACAGAGCCAACGGGTCCGTTCCAGGGCATGAACTCCTCGAAAACAGGCACGTTCCGCACTCGTGCACTCTGGTCTAGTTTTTTGTTTGCGCAGTTTGGCTTTCAATGTGTGCAATCCTCAGCTCGACGAACCAGGATACGACCATGTTTTCCATTCGTGGCTCAGTGCACACTCGAGCATTTCGGGGGAAAATATCGTACACGCATTAGTCATTCCGCGAGCCCTGGCGCACGACCAATCGATTCCACTTGCCCACATTTTATCATATTTGGCCTGCAGTCGTTCATGGCGTAGCAGTCATTCTCTAGTCCGTTCCATTAATCCTGGCCATACATATCGACCCTTTTTGTCCTATGCTGTTTCTCCATTGGTTTCTCAAACGCATCGGCTTAGCAAAGCGGATTGACGGAAGAGTAAACTAATGGAAATCTGTAACCAATTTATTGTCGTCCTTACAAGACTGTTTGTTTTTTTTCTTCCACAGACTACTCTAGTCAAAAATACCAACTAAACGAAAGAACAGCTTGCACCCGGAATCTAAGGTAAGAGTAATTCACAATTACTTTTCGTCAATTTGCTCTAGTGTAGTTAAACACAAACTTTTTTAATTTGAAGCCATGACACTTAAATTCTACAAAAAGTTGTTTGAAACATCTGCAAACCTTTTCCATGCTGCAACGTGTGTGATTTGGAAGCGTTTTTGGAAAATTTACTTTGTTAAAGAAATGTAGTTCTGATTTTAAAGGAATCCTACTGCTTTAGATATTGAAACCTGCAAGTGAACGATCGAGCGTTCAGAATGCTTGGTCCATATTAATAGGAAAGAATGCTGCCATTATTGCTCGGAAGCGGTACGGTTCCCTTGCTGCATCCGAAAGTACGTCCCATGCATGTTTCGCCATCGATAAAATTTGTTCTTTCCCGGGGAGCTCAACAAGAATAGGATCGTCGATTTCATCATCATCCAAATCGTCCTCTGAAAAGTTCGGTGCTTGGGATTCTCTGACGGGTTGAATTTGTTTCTTCTCCAAAGCGTTCATTTCATTGCATTCTTGTATGAAATCTTGTAAAAATAGCAAAAACGGATCTGAACATACAGTCACCCGGTTTTGGAAGTCCATCATATCAGCGCAGGCAAGGTAGCAACATTGGTATGAGCGAGGAAGGTTCAAAAATGTAGATATCATTCTGTCTACAAGCTTGTGTGATCGGTTCATCGCTGCTCTGCTTCGTTGCGGTTCATTCACCCGATCGAATTTGCAAGAACTGGAAACAAACGCAAAAACAGGTTGCGGTTAGAGATTTACAAAATTAGCAAATTTGCGGCCATCAGCCTGCGTATCAACGCGTCATGATGATGATCTCACCTGTGCACGAAAATGTCAACCGCTTTTTGGAACTGTTTCTTTCGGCGGGATAAACGTTGTGAGGCTGTTTTTGGAACAATCACATACAATCCTTTGGTAATCGTTCTGAATGCCGAACGCGATAAGCTGTTTCGCCGTATCCGCCGTTGACGGACAAGAATTTCGTTTAAAAGTTTACAATCACTAGAATTCTTGCGCATCTTGAACGATAATTTTGCATATCGGTCTTGAGAGCATTATCCACGCCTACTTGGAAAGCAACGCTGGTGTTTTAATTTCATTTATTCATTGGTTGCTTACGTGCTGTACTCTAAATGCATCTTGAGATGGATAAACTGAAGATTTTTTTTTTGGAAGTGTAAGTTTTTTATGTTGGGAGCAGAATCCTAAACAGGGAGTTCAGATATTGCCGATAATGGAAAATATATATATTGGCGGTAAAACACGTTCGCACGTCTCGTACTCTTGTCACGGACACATACACACATTAACGGCTGTCATCTACACTTGACAGTTCGGGGGGTAGGAAAACAATTAATCGCAGAGGGTCAAGATATTTTTATTTCTAATATTTTATACGCACATGCACAAAGCGATCTTCAGCAGAACATGACCATTCAAACCTTTTCTTCTTAGACAGGAAATAACGATGCTGATCGGTTAAACAGTCCAAAGGAAGGTCATGATTGTCAAATCAACACATTACTACAGAAAAGCTACTCAATTCTGTCGTTATTATCCCCGCTTTTCAAATAGGGTTAATGATGCGTCGTTTTCTCTTCTAGATGAAAATTTAAGCAAGCAATATAATTTGATGAGCCGAGGCTCGTTGAGGTGTTTATACGTCGGTTATTAGCACAAAAAGAGATCGATTCTAACACGTGCACACATGCACTAATGTGTGTCGTGCCGTTCGTTTATAACGCGTACTTCTCTTCTATGGTCGACTATCGATATGCCCACTCCTGCGGCATATAACTATAACTCTTGTCTTCTTTTTCGAAATGTTCGTAAGTTTTGACGAAATCTCTACGGCTAAATCCTTATATTCTTATATGAATCTTTTAATTTGAAAACATTATGACTGTCAAATCGTTGTGCATGAAGAATAATTCACTCCAGCAAGGCTCCGAACATCTTTCTTCGCACATTCTGTTCTCGATATCAGGATGCGCAATAGGGGTTCTATTTTATAAGTGTTTTAAATAAAAAATGCGCAATTACACACTATTGTTGCACTACATCTTCTTACTTGCGCAGAAAAAAACTACCGTAAATCAGTTCAAAACCTTGGTTTGCAATGATTAATCGCCTACTTTCGGATTGCGAGTTGTCGTCGAGGGCATTATTGATCTTTTCTCACCACAAATACGTGCGAAGGGCTAAACGGATGCCGACAAGGGAGATCGAGACAGAGAAAGAGAGGTAATTATAGTACTCAATCCGAGGCGAATATCGAGTCCCACTCGAATCGGGTATCTGGCCAAGCTTAGTGAACCATGCAAAAACCCATTCACCAGAAACGGTTTTGCAGCCCACAGTCGAGCAACGAACAGTGAGTTTCCCAACGGAACGGATAACCTTCTTGTGGTAGTGTGAATCGAGTTCGGAAGGACACGCCGTTGGCGAGACGCCACGATACAGAAGTCACTTACAATTTTCCTGGACCCGTAAGCTTCGTGCAAGTTCCGGACCTTTTCGGGAGCACTGAGCGGATGGTCGTGCTTCAGTGGGTGGTGATAAAGGGACCGGATGGGGGAGGGGGTGATTGGGAAGGTTATGAAATGCCCTAGTTCTCTGTTGCTTGCAGGCTCCTTACGTGTCGTGAGACTTTCCATTCAGAGTCGCAGGCCCGGCTTGGTCGTGTCGGTTGGATTCGTTTCCTTAATCGATTGTTTCCGTTTCCAATGTCAAACGTGCCCTGATCGGGTTGCGATACTGCTACTCGTTCGATATTGACCTGAAGGAACCGTGTTTTGACCTCGAGTTGTCCAAGACTTCAGCTACTTAATGTCCGCCTTACAAGAAAGAGTGGAGAAGAGAAGATCAAGCTTATCAAACGTTCAGAGCAGAAATTTTCATGCTCATTTGGTTGTTGCTTATGTGATAAGTATTATAAATATTTTGGCAATTTCTTTAATTAACTTCACAACCGAATTGATTCGAAAATACAATGTGCAAGTAATCGATCAAACTGTTATGTTCAATTCTTTCAAAAACGATCACCAATTCATCAAACGATCGTCTGAAATAATTGTTACTAATAAAATAGTGCAGATATGTACAGAACGAACAAATCGCACCAATCTCTCCCGAACAATATTCAAATCGACTCGAGTGATTTCGGTCAAATTTGGTCGTTAACGATATAGGGTCATATCCAATGAAAGTCTAAACACCATTACCTGGTTGGAGATGATTTTTTTCTTCTCCCGATTGACCTGAATTGTTTGTACCCAAAAGCTGTCCAGGGGCTTGTGATATGGAAATTGAAAATATATAAATAAACTGGAGCCACCACAAATGGTTTGAGTATACAGTCGGTTACAATGAAGGCGAGTGTGTTGTTTGAGTAAATTGGTAGATTTCCAATCGACCTAGTCTTTGCCTTGGATTTATGAAAATCACCGTAATCGTCGTTATCCGGTCGACTGGTGCAAGGTTTTAGACGAATATAAAGTAAATCCAAACCGACATGTTGGCAATTGGAATTAGCGGCTCATTTACCTACAAACGACACTCCATGGTGAAGATGGAGAAAACATTTCTTGCTCGTGTACCGTTTGCTCCGGGTGTCCTTCGACCCACTGCCGGCCAACAACGGGGGTGGTGTACCGTGCACTGGATTAAATGCTGCGTGTAACATTATTCTTACGCGCTCAGATTCCAGGTGAAAGTGAACGATAAACATTTATGACGTTGAACGACCCAAAAACTGGCCCGAGCGACCTTCACCGGTGAGTGTACTGTTTGCCGCGATGGTTGACCTTCTTAGGGTACGAAACTGTATTTTCCTTTTGTACATACGCTTCACGGTAGACCTTGGAATGTAAGACGAGACTTGGTGCAAAAGGATTTGTTAACATATCATGAACCTACTTGTGCGGTTAGTTCATTAATTGTTGTGCGCCGTGTTACGCGTTCGGTACACGAAATAGCTGTATTAAATATATCAATGTAACGGTTTGACATTTTGCAAAAAGGTGCTAACCCACACATCGCTTAACGTGCGTTTTGGAAGATATAAATAACAGTTCATAAGGTCAGAGAAAATATCTTGGGATGAAAATATCAAGTGAGCTAAGTGAGGGTAGAGGGCCTACGCGTGAAGTTGATGCAGGAAGAACATCATTTAAGCACGATAAGTAAGGCAATTATCAGATAAAATGTCAACAAACATAGAGCATAGCTACATGGTACCACGACAATGAGAGATCAAGGCCAGGGATGGATGGATTTTTGGACACACGAGTGTCTTCAGATTTCGATAGCATCCAGGGGATGGGAGTATCGGAAGTCTCTGGTATGAGACACTCCCATGCATCTTAAGCAATCATTGCATGCACATGCACAGCACCTTCGCTAGTACCTGGCGAGGGGAACCAGTGGGTTAAAGTAATTCTCAGCAGAAGAAGGAAGTCAACGCTTCTGCTCTTTGAGCGCCGTCATCGTCTACCGTGTGGAAAAAGAGACACGCACCATCTTTACCCTATTTACCAATACCCGCCCCCCGGGTCAATGCTGCTGCCGCCGGGACAAGGGTACGTCGTGAACTTTTTCTCCTCGTGCATTTTGCGACAATGGCGTCTATGTGTGTCAAGGTGAACATTTCATGCGGTGCACAAAGAGAGGAGACCATCAGCGTCTGGTAGATGCAACAGTGCAGTGAAGTTATGCCTTCATTTTTCCTTTTGTAATCCCCATTCACTGCTGTTCGTTTGTTATGTTAATTCATGCTTTAGCAAATAGTATTATTCAAAAAAGTTATAGTCCACAGACGTAGCTATAAAACATAATATACAATTAGTGGAGGTGTTGCAAATTATAGCGACTGCATGTCGTACCCGAACAGCTTTGCAAGTTTCGCTCAGCGTTTTGCATTTCCTTTGCAGTTGGCAAAGGATCAGTAAAGGAATGAAAGATATAGAACTGAAATAATTAAACATTTGTAAGAAATAGTTTAACAACAAATGTATCTATATCTTTAATATTTGTAGACTAATAATTTACAAATATAGAAGTACTTTGAACCTCTCACACGCAATTAAATACGGAAGTTCTGGCTACGGGTGAACTGTCGATTCGTACCGACACGATGTGTGCGTGTTTGAATGATGCGGGTGTCATGGCAAAAACGCGTCAAACAATATGAACTGTGCTCGTTTTTGAGTGTATTATTATTATTTTTTTTATCAGGGGAAGTGCGATGTTTTGAAGTACTAAACAACTATTCCAGCCCCAGCAAGCACCCGTTCGTTGGCCGTCCAGGTGTGGGGGGTTGGTGAGTGGGGTGAGGCAACGAACCTTCGGTTCCAGTGTACCACACACACGGGAAACGCTAATGCAACCAAAACGGTACAGCAGGATAAATGGTGCACTGGACTGGAAAGCTATACTTTCTCCACAATTTTCGTCACCCGGCGGTGGGACGGTGCACGGCAAGGTACGAGGTACGTCCCTGGCGGCACACATTTTTGGACCCACCACACCACAGGACATCGTATTCACGAGTGCGTGAAAATCAGTGAATTGTAACGATGGCATTATTTCATTTTATGCAACATTGATTAGCACTGAAAAAGGACACTAGTTTGGCGGGTCGTGAAAGCCTTTTCAGTGTAGCAGCAAAGCCAAAGATCGCCTAGAATGCTTGCTGAACGACCGACGCCCCGTGGCAGAAGGACTGGACTGGTCGGTGATGCGTTGAGAAAATGGACTCGCCACAGCGAAGCTTGGCATTCGACATTGCACCATTTCTAATTGTTTTGCATACTGAGAAGCGTTAATGCATTTTGCATTTTGTTGAAAAGCATTTGGTGCCGGCATTATTGTTGTCGCTACGATTATGGCACTTGATTTGAGTAACAGGGTCGTTTTGATAGCTACGGATGCAGTACCGGAAATTGCTACGATTGGATGCATTTGATTGTGTTTGTTTGTTAAAATGAAACGAAAACACCTGCAACCAGGTTGCCAGGTAGCTGCATGTAGTAATTATTTTTGACACCATGTTTATGGCATCGAATAAACAAATCCTTCCGAATGCTTTTTTGCTACAAGAGACGAATGACTAGCTGCAGTATGAAGAGAGGAAGGTGTGAATTGAAACGCTTCGGGTGGAAATTCTTTTTGTTGCTGCCTATTAGCATGATTGAAGTTACAAACCACACAAACTTTAATGAGTTCAGTCTACCACACTCGATATAAGGATTTCATGCATGCTAATGATCATTCTTCAATATTTTAATGTTTATCGTCTATAATTTATTGTGTATTTCAGATATGCCTTCACGAACGTAATACAAGCGATGATAGCTACAAACTCAACATTCCGTCAATCACTTCTAACTTATCAACGAACATAACAGGTACGTACGGCTATTCCGTATTCTAGCTTACCAAAAGCTAATCAGAAATGCGTAAGGCTACCAACAAAGTTGCAGTTGGTATCTTCATCTTCAGTGCTTTGTTGTCTGCAAAACGCTGCAAACGATCTGAAACTGTCTGGTAAACGGTTTCAAGCTTTCATCAAACATTACAAAGAAGAAGAAAAAAACATATTTGAAACCCAAACACGATCGATTCTTTCGAGACGGTAGCTGCTTTCCCGACCGATAGACGATTCAACGACCTTTTCGGTGCTGCTGGCCGAAGAGGAATGTGTTTGGTTGAAATGCAAAGAAGTCAATACACATAACACACTATACATAAGTAGACGCGTCCTGGGTGGTTTCTGTCTGCCGAAGGTGTTGGGAAACGGAAGAAGCCACCCCCGCGGCTAAGAGTACGGAAAATGCGACACGGAACGAAATGCGAAATGCTATCTTTTCTTTGATAGTGAAGAGAAAATTAAACGAACTACGATACTCCGTGCTGGGTACAGTTTCTTCAAAGATTTTATATCGAATAAATCGAAGCCTCTCTTAATTTATCTCCTTCCCTCTTTCTCTCTCCCGGCTTGTGTTGGTATTTGGAATTGACTATTCGAAAGACGTCTCTTGAGATCAACTCGTAAAAAGCTGTTAAATTACGTGCAATACTCGTAGGAAAAAATTTACCAAATTACTCGAAAATTTTATGATTGCTTTATTACTAAACTCAAATGAACAGCAATTTTGTGACACTATTAGTTAATCCTTATTTTTAAGCAAACAAACACGTAATGGAGCTTTTTAAATTGTCATCAGTAATGCTATGTTTTCGAATAGATATGTATAATCCTAACCGGTGTTTGCTTCATCGGGAACTGGCATGAAGGTACAGTGTTATCTTCAAATAAGAACTGAAAGTACATAGTGGTTGGTAGCCCGGCGAGTAAGTAAAAAAAAAGTTCAACATCAATGCACTTATTTTCATCCTGCACACATATAACCTGCTGCATATCGGAATGAAATGGAAGATAATTTCGCCTTGTCCGTTGGGAGTGAAACGAAAGACCATGTGCCGCTCTAGTAGTGGCAACAACACCATCGATCCTGTGTGCGCATTTCAGCTGTGCAGATTCCGCCGTCGTAGCTGCCAGGATACGAGCCAGCAGCAGTGTGGCAACGGTTAATGGGCATGGTGGCAGTGACGTCGTCTGAGTCTGGAGAGGAACCTTTTCCGCCATTGTTGTTATTAGTAGCTTTTTGCAGTATAACGAAAGAATCGCATGCACACCAAACCAACAGACGGCGGCGAAGATGACGACGCACGGCGACTGGTGTACGGATACTGATGGTCGTGTTGACGTTGACCAGCTCGACGGGATGGGTTCGGTGAAGCATTGGGAAGAACACATGGACGGTTACGGTTTATGTTGAGAATGCTCCGATGCCGCTCGGTCGGTACGGGCGGTAACATAGACGACATTATCCTTGAATTCGACTCGAACCGTGTTCGCGAAAGCAGTGTTTTGCATCGCTTTCGGTAGTGGAGAGCATAAGACTGAAACGATCCTTCTCTGTGCATCATCCGGACACTTTCCTCTGTGTGTGCGTGTGATTCGCCCGCTTTCTGCCAAGTGTACCGTGTTTATTCGTAGTTTAAACTATTAGACATATTATCAAGCGCGACGAAACAATGGTGAAGGCTGACAGATTGTACAAAAACACCGGTGAATCCACGATCCAATCCACGATGAACCACGTGCTCGATAAGGGTTCCTTCTTGCAACAGGATGGTGTGCGAGCTCGCTTAGTAAAAAGAGTTTTTTACACGACACAGCAACATTTTTATCAACCGACTAGTTTTATCAGTGATTCTTCATCGCTGTGCGATGAATTAAAGCGTGTTCAACAGCTGCAAGCAATGTTACTGTTTATGCAGCAACAGCAGCAACATCAGCACCATAACAAACAGCAGCAATTGCAAACGCCTGCATTCATGTCGGGATCGTTGCAGTCTTCCCAACAACCGACGAACCGAAACCGTATCGGTATGATGACACGGCAGCAATTCGCATCTGGTTCTGCAGCCTCAGCAATGAATACTAATGCTACTACCTCTGCAGCTGTTGATCGAACTGTTTATTCACATTCGAAACAGCATTTCGTAAGTGTACATGATCGTTTGCCAAAAGCGTTCCACAGCTACAACCATTGGCTCGAGCACGTGAAACGCCTGCATCTGGACGAACAGCAGTGCATGGTAGCTTCCATGCAAGCTCAACTTTTGTACAACTGGTATCGGGTGTGGGAAGCGACCGATCAGCACAATGCCCATTGGTGGAAAAATCGTACCAATATGCGTACCGCCGCCATACAAACATCAACGATCTGTCCTCTCCAGAATGTTCTTTTCCAGGCATTCTACCAATTGATGTCGAGTGCTGGAGAAGGTGGCTATTTCCATCCGTTCATCCACTTCGATCTTAGACACAGTGAAAAACAGCCAACCCAGCATAAGCGGCATCAAAACACGCGTCGAGGCCAATATCGCACGGAACAATCGCCACCCACAAAAGTGGTGTCAGTCGCTACACCAGCTGGGGCCACGCTGCCAAAACCGATCAACGCGACAACTGGCAGGAGCCCGTCGATTGCCAATAGCAATCCTTTAACACCGTTCCTGTTTGTCTATGTGCCGTTGCTAACGCCGCTGCCTGCACCCCAACAGTTAGCCTTTGCTGTAAACCACAGCGCGGGCTCAGGACCACTAGTATCGCCGGGGCGGACGGCTCTACCACCATCAGGGTTGCCACCGCCGTCAACGTGCTCCTTGGATGCCATCATTAATGACAGGTTAGTGCAGCCATTCGTTTACGCACCAATTTCAAACGACAATTAAAACTCGTTTGGGGCTTGCGGTTACATTGGTTGCGGAACCCTTTTTCTGTACTTCGCGGTTTGCACGCGTTCCATCCGAATGGATCGTTTCATGTTGTCGGATCATATTTTTTTAGACAACCAAGAAATAGTTGTTTTGTTCATGGTTTCTAGCTGCAGCGTTGCGGTACTCAATAAGCATTCTGATGCTGATACAGAACGAGACGGAAAAATGTAAATAAATCTTCAAATCTTCAAAGTTTCCTGATTTCGAACATCCATAAAGTCGCGCATTGTCAACAGTCCTTGTGATACACGTTGCCATGCCGGGTTCATCTTTGTTCGGCAAGAGTCACCTGGCTCGTTGCCGAAGTTTTCCCTTTGTTGTCTACGCTGGGATCCGGCACTTCAGGGACGGAAAACTCCAGGTTTGTCTGCACACATGACTTCGCAAAATACTCCCCCGTCGTCACGCGGGGTTGATGAGCGTTAGAATATAAATCCACTTGCTGTACGTGAGACAAAGCTTTTATAAAAGGATCGTCAAACAGCATGAAGGAGAGATAGATAGAAATAGAGCGAGAGCGAGAGAGAGATGGAAAGAAAGAGAGAAAAAGCAAACGTGAAAAGAAAAAGAGAGAAGGAGATACACTTCTTTGGAGTTCGGAACGCTGCGTCTGTGCAAAAATAGAAACCACGTGTTTTCAATGCTTCTTTCGCTATGTATTCGTTCGATCGATTTTCCCCGGCGTCGTAGACTACTGCACATTCGACATTGAGTCGGTATGTGTATACTACGGGGTAGACGGAACACCACTCGTTAGGTGCTTGTACCAGAATGAGAACGCATGAGGAAATGGCTGCATGAAGTTTATATTCCCTGTTTTGAATGTTTCAACGCCTTGAACCCGGTTGGAAAATTTTGGTAATGTTACGATAGTATCTGAATTAGAACAAGGCTTGCGTGAAATTTGTGAGCAAAATTCATAAACATCACATCACAGGAAGGGCTGCTGTTAAAGTTCATCTAAGTTCAATGAAAATTGCCTTATTGCGCAAGCGCACTTTTTCTTAAACATATTATTGTTGTTTCACGATTTGCGACAACATGATAATTTTTGTTTTTCTCATAAGGAGTAAGGAGAATGTTGAAGAATTTGCAAGAAGCATGGTGTTGAACTTGATGTTCGCGTGCTCAGCTCGGTGTGACAATAACGAATGTGTGAAGCATAAAATTAAGGGTCCTTTTCATGTTCTTTAATTTCAAGAAAATTATTGTATTTGGATTTCATTCAGTTTTAATACTAATTCCCTCATGGTAGTTGCATTAACTTTTCTAGTAACAATTCGCTTTACCGTGCAATAGGCCAAATTATCATATACAAATTGTCAAGACAAGTTGTCAAAAACGAAAGATTCGAATTATGACAGCCGTTTGTGTTATCTGCTAAAAAAAAAACTTAACGAAAGTCAAACTTACAAGTAAACTGCCAAGAATTTGTATTCTCTAACACGGAGACTCATATTTGTCAAACTGTTTTCCGTCAGCTATTCGAAACGGAAAGGTGCCAAACTCACTCGTTTCTCTGTGTTTCCAGTTCGTTTTCTTGTGCAGATCCAATCAAAATGTGTGTATTTTACTTGAGAAAGGATCTTCCTGAAAAGAACGGGAAATAAAGTATCGTCGGGCATCTTGCTGCTCATTTGGTTCCATTTCTAATTAAATGTTTTTTGGGCGGCAACATTTCTTCCAAAATATTTAAACACTTGTTAAATGCCACGAATAAAGTTGGATGAGCAATTGCTATATTGAAATCTTTTCCGGTTCCATTTTAGTAACTCCCCTCCGCAAGAAACCACAGCGTAGCAACCAACATTTCTTTTGGCGTGAATCCTTTTGCCCTTACAGGCGGCTTTGGCTCAATCTCATTAAGAATATCGAGGAAAATTTCCTTCGATACACGAAAATTTTTCTTAAATCTGAAAAGAACTACATCGAGAACATATCAAAAAGGTTTTACAAAAAAGTTTCACAGGTTAAACTCACGCGTAATTAGTAAGTTCCAAAGGATCGAACATACTACGAAGCAGCTGACGTTGTTTAGTAAGATCTTCCGTTCTTTTATCAGCACTGTTGCTATCATCGCTCACATGATTCGAAAAAAAATCATTTTGATATCCCAAAAACCAACTACAACGCAAAGTATCTTCTCAACAAGATCGTTTTGTTTACACTTTTGTTTTTGTAGGTCTCATCACTTTGACAGATTGATTTTGAAGGTTTAACGAAAAAAAATGCTTAACGAAACTTGTCTGTCACAAGAGTGGTTTCATAATGCAAATTTATTTTCCATTAATATTGACAAGCTTGTCTTGAGACTTCTCCGTTTGTAAGAGATAATCAGGCCTAATATGTTTAATTAATCATATTATTTGATCATACGTATATGATGCATTAAATTGTCACATATAGCATAAAGTAAAAAATTGACAGACAGAACATGCTCAAAAACGTCTTCTCTCGATTCAAATGTACCAAGTTATTCTATAAGCGATGTAGTTAACGTAAAATCGTATATTCTGTTATTATTTGAATATAATTATCAATCGCAATCGAATAGAACATTGCAGATTGCGACATGGCGTGGCATACACTTGCATACTAAATTCATATCTCGTCAATTTCACTGGCGTATACAAACGGAATAACAAAGAAATAAGAATCGTTCTGTTCCGAAAAATCGATGATCTGCATCATAAAATTTTAACAGTGATTGAATTTCAATTAGACTGCGGTACCACTTGATAAAGCATCATAATGGGTAACAAAAACAAACCCATTTATAATCTTCGGTTGGCTGCATACGAAATAAGAGTGGTATTTTAAATAGTGAGAATAACCAGTAACCGTCCAGCCGGACGGTGGTGTAGGCGACAGAGGCGCCGGTCTTCAAACGGCAGGGCCGGGGTTCAAGTCCCATTCGGGACCGTCCCTCGGTAGTGTGAGGACTGACTTTCCAACTACGAGGTATCGGTAGTCTCAGTAAGCCCATTTTGATTGATGGTCGGCATGACCTTAAGCCAAGAAGAAGAAGAAGTATGAGACTATGAACGTATTTGTTGTTACCCATACCACTACACAAACCTAACTGACCACATATCTTACGATCGATGATCTTGCAAGGGTAAGTGCATTTATATGCGCATTTAAACTGCAACATTACAAATCAAAAAGAATTAAGAAGAGTGAGAAATTAAAAACCGTAAAAACACACAAAAGATCCCAAACTGGTAAGATCATGCAGCACAACAACGGTACTTAGCGTGAAAATTTGGCCATGAATCTGTTACAGCTGGGAAGTAACACGTTAAGTTGGTCTAGCTCTAAAAAGAGAGATAATATGGGTGGCGGCAGGCACAGGAGGCACACTTTTTTTTTGCATGATCACCGCATGTCACACCATAAGTTTAGTCGAGGTCACAGAAGCACATATGGGAGTGTGGTGTGAGCGTGCTTTGGTGGCCATGTGGTCAACGGATTATTATGCAACTGAATGTAGATGACGATGCGTTTATGCACGCTGAGCAGCTGAGTGCGATCACTTTGAATGCTGGTTGAGGTAGGAAGGCAGAGCAGGTGATGTGAAAAAATTGTAAACGGTAGTCATGTGCGAAATTGCCGCCAAACACAACGAGCGGAAATACAAACGTAATATGATCACGTTACCAAGGTTGATCGACTGGAGAATTCTATGGGCGAATGATATGAAAGGGTAGGTAAGAGCAGATGTGAGGAAACCGCTTTCAGGGTAGTACCTACATGAACATCACAGTGCATCGTTGTTGTTGATGTGGAATAGAAACTTATATCACTGTGACAGGCTACAACATTAACCGAAATGTGTAAAACTGTTTCAAAGCACTTTAATCTTACGTATGTGAATCAATCAAACATGGTGACCATTTAAGTGATCAGATTCTTGGTTGTTACCTTAAAGAGTTGGTTTAGCTACTTATCGCTCTATTCACGAATGTTCAGCTGCATAACCGCCCGTAGTAAGGGCAGTGAGTCAATATGAAAAGAGCCCATGGCCAGGAAAATTGGTACTCAATCAAGAAAAAGTAAAGCCATGAAGTACACTAAAGATACACTAGTCTTTAGCGTTCTCACCCCAACTACCATAATAGACGAAACACTTGCTGTTATCGAGCTGTGATTGTGGATGCAATTTTATGCTCCTAACCATTGCTTGGACGACAATCATGCTATCAATGGTTAGCAGTTTACTGCATCTCGCATAAAGTTTAGGTTTCGGCAGCAAACATGGTAGCGTGCGTCATAGATTTGCAACCCCGTAATGATAATGATAATGACCGGTTTGTCCAGCACCACTACCACCATCTCTTGCAGTTTCCCCCCCTCACCAACGGGTAAATAAATCTCACGAAGCGCCATCCGTGACCGTAACTTCCGCGAGAATCTTAACAATAAGTGGCTCACGCGCCACCGATGCTCATTTCCCATGGCGAACGATCCCAGGGTGGCCGGTAGAGATATGGAGCTGATAGTGGAGCGGGCAATAGAAGCTTCTACTACCACTACAGCGTGGGGTGGACGGCGTGCGATCCTGCAAGCGGTACTGCCTCCAAATAGCTAACGACAACGATGGAAAACGAACGGTTTTTCGTCTATTGAAATGAAAATTGTGTGAGTTTTCCAGCCCCGTGCACCCTTTCAGTGTCAGCCAATTGAGATGAGGATCGTTCGTAATGCTGAAGAAAATAAGACCCACCTTCCCCCGTTCCTCAGACAAGTGGGTGGGGTTGGGTAGAGTACATTGGAGGTAAAAGAAAAGAATTTTCTTCTCGCTCCGGTGACTTTCTCTCAAGGGTCGTTCATGAGGGGGTGGTTAGCCTCCACATTCAGGGATGGGATGAATATTGCGCTAGAAACGTGTCCATGGATTGATCTAGCCGTTGTTTTTTTTTTTGCCGCGCCTGTCATCGCATCCGAATTGACCTAACCACCCACTCCATCCGCGATTGCGGTTGAGTAAGTGTCTGAAAATCGTTCTACGTCGGTAGTTTAATGGTTGATTGTCAAATCGAAATCAAAAACACACATACAAAAGCCCCGTTGAACTTCACAAAACCGTTGTTGCACGTAAATTGAAATCAAAATTTGTAAAATAACACCATCCAATGTTTGAAGGAAATTTTTTTCTTCGTTGGTTTGCATTCTAAATCGGAAGGGTTTGGAAGCATTATGCTGGTGTCATTGCTAGGTGGCATGCCACTAGTTGCAAGAGAAATGTATGGGATTTGACGTTTGACGTTCAACCTTATCTGTCAAATCCCATACATTTCCCTTGCAACTAGTGGCATGCCAACGAGCAATGACACCAGCGTTAGGCTGCATTCGCCTTCAAATTCGTCTGAAACGGAAGTCTAGGACATTTTTTTTTCGGATACACACCATTCCCTTTTCCGATTTAGAAAGGTTCTATGTTCGACATCCCGTAAACGCAGGTTTGATATCAGACCGGCGAATGGAGATTGTTGTCTGTCGAACGTTGATAATGTCACCTCCAGTGTAGTGAATGGTTTTAGTTGTTTTTCGTTGCTGTAGGATTTTTTTCTTCTTTTCTTTATTTCGATGGCAATTCCGGTCTAACTGGTTAGTTGCGATACGATCCTATTGAACCTTTCGGTTTATCGAAACTCCGTCAATACTGAGTCAATTGCTTAACCATTCACTAGTGTGATTTGTATTGCGGAGGTAATCGTGCATAAGCAACATTGCCTATAAATAACTTTACCGTTCCCTTTTCCAAATTTATTACCTTTTCATGCACCGCCTGTAGCTCATTCTGTGAGTTTATAACCATTGCCAGACCATTTTCTTAGCTAAAGTTAAGCTAAACAATTATTTAATAAGACAAGTTATTTTGTGAAACATAAGATTATTACTCGGTGGAGACTATATTTACTATCTAAAATAGTCCTTTACAAAATTAAAATGTTCGACACTCAATTAAAGCTCGTTGTGTCCACAAACAAGTTTTCTGTAATGAAGCCGAAACCTCGACACTGAACTATTTTGGGCTAATATTTAACGACATACATGCCTGATGGATTAAGTAACCGGTGGTTGTGTGTATATTTTGGAAAGGCCAGCTCGACATTAATGTGGAATGAATAGAAGACCAGCCCACAAACGAGGTCTTGTGGGTCATTCACTTCCTTGACCAATTCTTGACGTTTAGAAGAAATGTGACCAGTGTTGATTTGTCTGTTAATACCCTACCCATGGACAGGCCAGTTATGTTCAGCATAAAAAAAAGGGGTGACGAGAATTTTGAAAATGCACCGAACCAGAACTCTGCCACTTCTGCCAGATGAAAATTGAAGGAAAGGTGAGCATAAGCATGAAGATACTAAAAATTACAAACATCTCAAATCAAGGGCTCCCACTACCACATTCCCGCGTTCGCGGGAGAAGATTGAATTGTTTCGTTCAGTGAAGAGCAGGGAGGGCGGAGGCAGAACCTCCAAGAATACTGGAGCAACACCCTCAGTTAGTATCTCAGTTTTTGCAGGTTGGTGCATGTCGCTAGCAAGAACGCTTCTAACTGCACTGCTGGTTGAAAGATCTAGAGCCCGGGTTGGGAGGGGGCGGTGCTTTCGCTTAAGATTCCCACAGTTTAAGATTTACTCCCACCATTCAGTGCTGGATCAACTGGATCGCGCTGCCAGGTTGGCCACGCGCAACGCTTTTCGGAGCTGATCACATTTTCTACTGTGCACTCGGAAGTCGCGCCCGCTCTCAAGAATTGTGTTATTATTTGCGCAAGAAACAGTTAGAATTCCTCCATTTCCATTCATTTTTCCAGGTGCATTGTTTGCGTGGGTGTGCTTTTGGGGTGACAGAACGGATGGAGAAGGCATGAGATGGGATGACGCATTCGGATTTGGCATGCGATCAGTTGATCTTTCGGTTAAGGTCGATGGCACCTCGGGGATTGTAGCATAACATCTAGTCTGTGTGAGTGTGTCAGGTCATTTTTAGAAATGCATAACTAACCATTGCAGAACACGACTGCTATTGGGCTATTTTTAGCGAATCGTTGTAATATTACACTTTCAATAATATTTGCACTTTACACTAAATAATGCTTCACACATGTGTACTGTCCTTTGCTGTAAGAAAAAGGCTTAAGATGGTGTAGAAAAACACCATTTCCCATGACAATCGCTACAATTTATTTAGAGCTACAAATAGAAGCAGCAAATAGAATGAAGAACATATCTAAAAGCAACGTGGAACAAATGAAATAGACCTACAAGTCTTCACGGTCAAGGTGGACTGATAGAAACGGTGTAGTGCATTATTGGAGAAATGTGACTGAATGATGCTGTTTGGAGGTTTTACTACAACATGTTTTTCTAACCGAAAGACCGAAAGACGAAAGAATTGTTTGTTACAACTGTCTTGAAAATACATTTGGCTAATTGTTGTTGTGCCAGAGCCATGAAGCGGTGCCGAAAGATCTCTTAAAATGAACTATGTCTTCAAGTTAATTTTCTGCACTTTATCATTTTATCGGAGAAAAAGGGTAAAACACGTTTGGTAATAATAATTTTAAAGCAATCAATGTGCCTCCGCATCCGTTCGTACTCGTGTCTTTTTTTCTTCCATTTTATGTCGTTCCTTTCGTCAATGCATTTCGCATGGAACGAATCATAATTATTGGCCATATATTTTTCCATCTGAGCGTCGCTGCTTCCTGCATGATTTGCACCGCAGCCCTGGTATAAGAGCATAGCACTAACACTTGAATGCCCATGGCAGCATAAACTCATTAAAGGAATTGACTTTTTAACTGCGCACCAAAATCCTCCAACGGAGCATAAAGGAGTACCACAGACAAGTATAAATACTGAACATAAAGCAAAGCGAAACGAGTGAAAAAAATATCCTTCTCCGATTCCGGGGCCCAATGGCCAGGACAGTGTACGTGTGCTTTGCGATTGTTTGTGGTGCTTTTGCTAAAAATACGGTAATCGCCAAAGGCACGAGAAGGTGTACCACCGCATCGATTGAAGGTCAATGTTAAGAAACCATGCGCTCATTTCGAAAATGTCATTAAACCAAAGTAACCTTCAGCGGTTGTCGGCGGCAGCAAGAGCCCCATCGTCCGAGTCTGAATTGCGACCGAACTGAACGATTGGCCGACATAAGGAAGAGGTTCTTCTACTTCGTGAAGCATAGCTACACTGAGCCTTAAAAAAACTTAACCATCTTACCCAATGCCTTCTCGCGCGAAGTCGTGCCTTCGTTCGGTCTGTAAGTTATAAGCATGCATCAAATGGCGTTCGCCAGTAGGAAGAATCCACCATCGAAGAGCGGGCTCCAGCCTCCTCAGACCACACTGAGGTGATCAAACTAATCTGAGTAAGATGCCCCTCCAGCATGCTCCATGAGGTGATCGTCACGATGGTGTGTACCAAAATTAGACTCAATGATCTATCGATCCCTCGAGGCAATTCCAGCGCACTACAAGCCGATCATCGACAGAAGAGAAACACGTGGGGCCAAAGGGTATACCCCGCACGGTGTACCACTTAATGAAGCCTCCACTCGAAGGTCATTGCCTTTCTCCAGCATGTTGAACTTCGCTCATCGATGATGGTGGTGGCAACGATTGGTACGCCATGCGTCTTTGAGACACACGTAGGAAGTCGGTAGAACCGTTACACATCCGTTTACCACCTCCGAAGCAGTTGCAGCGTGAGTGTGTCTAAAAGCGTGGAAATTTTCGTGTCACCGATCGGGTTCAAGTTTCTCATGACCCATCGCACAGTACCTCCAGCATTAATGACATAATGCCACACAACTGCACCGCGGTCGCCCTTCCTCTCCAACCAAGGTTTCGACGGCTGACGTCACGGAAACTAAATAGACCCCCCCCCGGACCGTCCTCTAAGAAGACGGCTAATGGTAGATGTATTTCAAGGTTACAAGGTTGCCAACAGTGGCAGCAGTCGCTACCACCATTCCTTTTGCTCGTGGGCCGTACGATCGCTCGCCGAGCGGAAAGCTACAAAGGAAGCTGCATGCGGTTGTGATCATGTTTTGCTGTGCTCGAGTTAAGTTAGAGCCCCGGGTGCGAGTGCCGCACATTGACATACGACGCGACTCAAGAGGTCCTACAGACAAGACAAAGAAAACCTGTTCTAGTGTGCGATTCATGGCTGCTTCTCGGTCACGGTAGTAACTGCTATACACTGCTACTATCAACGGCCAACACATGCCGCGGTTACTCGTACAAAATCGGGCCCAGATAGCGACACCAGAGTACATTAACCGGCCACAAGCTACGGACGAGCTGTTAACCGGCTTGTGAACGTGACGTGACTCGGCTTCTTGATCGATCCACTCCACAAGCATCTATTTACGGCCATGACGGCAGCAGCTAGATGTATTCTCTGGTCGTTCCTGCCAGGAATGGCTGCTTATATAGGCTTGATAAATAGGGCTACAAATGGCATATGAGCTCACACTGCTGACGTGTCAATGTATCAAACAGTAGTGCGCCATAATATTGATTTTTGTCGCGTTCCACCGTCACTCCACCTAGTTTGTTGGCGCTTAGAGGGCGCGGCATGACACGTGGTCACCCATCGAAAAAAAAAAAAACCATGGACAGTGCCGCAACAAACGTTGTGGTGTGGAGGTGTGGCACATTAGTTGGTTGACCGTCGCCATCCGTGCCATGGTTCTAATTAGAACGCACCCACCTTTTCTGCACAATCAATCACATAAAGTTTCCATTTCGTTAAAGGACAAGAAAAGGTTCTTTTACATTGTGGCCCTACCGACATGCGTAGTGCGTTGTGTATGTGTTGTTTAAAAAGTGGAGTGGATTTATAGAGCTGCGCCCACAAAATAGGAAAAAAATGACACATATATTCACAAGGATACGATAGCATTGCATCTTATCCTCTTAACCAGAGATGTCAAACATACGGCCCGCGGACCCTCAAAGGAATGACGAGAACATCGATTCCGGATAGATTGGATTGAAGTCGGGCCGAGAAAATTGAACAATCATTTGTATTTATTGTGTGCTCTTGAATCCCTCTTAAAATCCAAAAAACTGTTGAGTTTCTCACCGTCGCATGTGTGATATTTATTCCGAGAACCTAAATCGGCGCAACTTGAATATTTTGTTCGATTCTGTTTTAGGCCTCCAAAACCTTTTCCATGGTATGTCTTTATTTTCCTTAAAAATCACTGCTGCCACCATGCATTTAAGGTGATAATGTGCTGCTTCTGTGTTTCAAATTTCCCGAAAATGAAGTTGGCTAACGATTTTTTTCGTATATCGTTACGACTGATTTCATATTTTTTCTGTAGTGTTCATATGTAACATTTGTTGCTTTGAGATTTCTCATGAATCTAATATAGAAGGAATATAGAACGTACAGAAGCCAAAACTGAGTGGCGCATTTGGCACAAGTGAACAAAATCAGAGATCAAAATCAAAACTCAACCGAGTGTCGAGTTTCTAATAGCGAATGGACACTATCCTACTTATTTACAGAACAAAATGCTGTTTGTTTAGTGTGTGTTAAAACTATTGCAGTAATGAAGGAGTTGAATCTTCGTCGGTGATGATTCAACTTCAACAACTTCAAACGATGCATACTACTAGCTGCAGAAATGCCATGTGTAACTCTTATTTTAAATCACGAAAAATGTCCAGGTTGGATGCCACGTAATGAAGATAGTTAGACAGGTTTCGCTACACAGAAGTGATATTTCTAGGGTTGGCCCGTAAGATCATAGTTGTTAGCAAACCGTCCCGCAAGCCAAGATGAGTTTGACATCACTGCTCTTAACGAACATTGTTTCAACATTTGAAACTCTGTTCTTTGTGCGCTTTGTGACATTTACAACTATTTGATATCAGTAATATGCAATATTCCAATTTTTCAAAAATATTTTTATATAATACAACTGATGGTTTGAGAGTTAAAGGCTGCATAAATTTGCTGTACAAGCAAAGCAATAGAATGTGTAACAAAAAAAAAAACATTCATATAGCTTTTTGCACCAAGAAATCAACGACATTTGGAAGTTTGAAATTAATTTTCAAAAAAGTTTGCTGGAGTTTTACTTTTGCATTTATAATTCTCTTTCCATTGAACAACTCGGCAGCCCTGAACCCGGATAACCCCTTACTGCGGACGTTCATTTCCACGGATCAAGAATCTTCTGCTCTCAAGACAGGGGCAGCATACTAGAGCAGTTCCATTTGCAAGGTTCCGTCGCTGTGACCAGAGAAAAAAAAAAGCTTCCGTTCATTTTCCAGAACCTTAACGTTTTCTGGCGACTGGACAAGAGAAGGTGATGAAGCTAAAAGCCGAAACGAAATGTTTCTATGCTTCAACTCCCTCCGGCGTACTTGGGTATGAGAAGTTTTAATTAAGTAACCAACCGAAAACGAAACCAAAGCGACGCACCCATTAAAACAAACAAAATGCACACGAACTGTTGAGAAAAGTATTCCAAATTTGATCTTTCTGTACGCAATGCTTGACTTGGGTTGCTAAGGGTTGCGCGAGCTTATCCTTCCAGCTGCGTTCTGTCAACTAAGGTAGCTTGATAGGCCTCAATAATTCAAACGAACGGATCGTTCAAACAGTTAACAGTTTTCGTTCGAGTTCAATAATGCGTTCGCTGAGTCGAGCCTAACCGATGCGTGCGATTAGCGTACACTGGTGGGGGCATCTCAAAAAGGCTTCCGCAGAAAGACACCGCCACAAACTAGCGGCAGGACGGCTAGCAACAGTCGCTTTAACAGCAGACTATGGAGGCTGCTCTACTCCTCGACGAAACTCCGCATCGAGGTGCGTTGGAGGCAGCGGGAAGGATTTTATGCCGTTTTCCAAAAGTTCAAGGTCTGCCGTTCATTCGCCGTCATACACTACGCTCAAGCTTCCGACGCGCAGGATGTTGATCGCGACGATCGGACACACGTCTGCACGCGGTTTCCTACGCGATCACGCAATTCTTGGCCATGTACGTGTGTTTGTGTGTGTGTGAGAGCGTTACCCAGCACAGCTTTTGCGAATCGGTGCGTACACCATACGCACACATCGCGTCGAAACATCTTGTTCTCGTTGTTTTTTTTTTGTTTCCTCTACTTTGGCGTCGTTTGCTGATCGCCAGCTTTGTCGTCATCGTGGTTGAGCAGTGCTTCAACTTCCATTCACTTCTGCTATTGCTACGAGATAGCTTCAACTATCACCGTTGTCGGCGTCATCATCGCACTAGTCCAATTGCCCACTGAACTGTAGCGGTCGGAGGAATCGAATTTTCCCACGGCTATCAACGTAAACGGTGCGTGCGATGAGTAACGCGTTCTGTGGAGCAACAGTTCCAAAACAAATGTATCTTTGGTAAAGTGGTGGGGGCGAAAGAGGAGGAAGAGAAAAAGGTGGCACCATTTACCTGCCACGATCGCTCTAGCCTCCTCACTAGAAGAGGTAGCTGCGGCCACGTGTGACGGATGGTAAGACGCGCTTCTGCAACAATGACGGAACGCAACCACACCGTTTAATTGTCCGTGACTGACATCGTAGGACCGTAGGAGGATGAAGCTGCGACTGGCGCAGCGACCCACGTGTATGCTAGAGAGGCATGTGGAAAAGGAAGTCACTGTTTGCTCAATTCCGATGTCACGTACATACTTATGTTGAACTGTGATAAGCTGCGCGAGTGCACGAGCTTCCATCACAAGTACACATTCTAAGCGTCTTGGTCTGTCTTGGTATCCTTAATTGATTTCTATAAT
Organism: Anopheles maculipalpis; assembly: GCF_943734695.1. Taxonomy (NCBI): domain Eukaryota; kingdom Metazoa; phylum Arthropoda; class Insecta; order Diptera; family Culicidae; genus Anopheles; species Anopheles maculipalpis. The sequence continues at coordinate 45,198,473 of NC_064872.1, read as the reverse complement.
TGCATCCATCGTTTGGCAGTTTAAATCCCATCCGGAACAGACATCCTCCGTAGTGAGGACTGACGTTCCAACTAGGTCGTTAAGAGAAGGAGAATCAGTTTTATCAACATTTAAACTGACCTCCAATAAGCAAATCTTTGCATTATGCATTGTAAATAATTACGAATGTTGAATAAGAAATTACGTGATTTACTAGACATGGCATGCATTCGCCAAATGTGTACAATTCGCACTAATGCACACAGTAGGACCTCTTTAGGCTAGTTATACTGCCGACCTGTGCAGCAAACAAGTTAGTTTGTCGCAAATGAGTACTATTCACGTCTGCGAAAGGAGGAAACTCATGTTTATTTGTATAATTATCAACCATGGGAATGCGAAGTGCCTCTTGGTGGTGATAACGTCGAATGTATCGTCCCATGTGCTTCGCTCCGTAAGCAAGCAGGAGTGTAAAGGAAAAACCAAAAGTGTCACTTCATTGGCCAGGACCGACTAATCGGTCGGCGTGTGTGTATACATACCGGTGGCGGCAAGCGTAAAATGCACTTCCATTCAATTATCCAATCAAACGACTGGTACAAATGGTTGCGTTACGGTCCGCTGGAGTACATGGAGGCTGCCCGAGAGCAGCAGCAACGGCAGCATTGAGCGTGGGTTTTGGTGGGGCGGAAATGGCAAGAATGGTACGAAACATCGCTCTCGACGGCAACAGTGACTGCTGGTGTGACACTGCAAACTTGCATACACCAAGTGCACTTCTCGCCAATACACGTTATGCAATCTTTTGTACATTGACCTCCTTAATTCTGTTACTCGCAGGCTCCCCCGCCACTATGCACCTATGCACCTATCCACCTGGTCTTCCGATCTGTCGATAGCTTACCCGCCGTTTTGCGTCTAGTTTATCCACAACGGTACCGCTGCAACCGTCCGTCGCCAACCAGTGTGCTCCATGCACTCTGAGCTTTGAATCAGTGGACATAACCTTTACCGTTCAACCTCGTCCGCTCGTAAGCGGCTCCTCGTCTACCCGGCACCGGTTTCCCCCCCCGCTCTGTGCCAGATATTTTATCTCCATGTTTTATCTAATCAACGAATTGTATTAACGGCCTCACTGGTGTCCCTGGGCGCGTGTTGACTAGCATGTGAGCTTTAGGAAATGGTTCCGCAAAGACATCCGAAGGGTTCTCTCCCTATCGTAGGCAGTATGGGTGTTTTTCGCGGCAATATTTGCTGAGCGTCGTTGCGAGTGGAGCACAAATTTTCCCGTCCGCTTCGTCAGCCGACCAAGCAATACAATATCGTTGCGTATACATTTGAATAGCGCGTAAAAAAAAACAAAACACTGCAAATGGCACCGCGCGAAGTGGAACTCACCTTGACAGTTTCGACAAAAAAAACCCATGCCATTCTAATGTAGCCATGACGAATTGAATGTGGATTTTTTTTGTTTTTCGTTACTTGTTCACAGTTGCACAAAACAATCCACCCACTTGGAGCTTAATGACCAAAATCGGACACTACGCTTTTTTTCAGTGTCATATTTGAGAGCTAAGAATAGGACAGAACACAGATAAAACGCTCAAATGCTAGCCTCCCTATGGGGAAACTCGACGAGACAAATCACTTGGAAAAAAAAAATCCAACTCGACTAATCTTAGCCAAGTGGCTAATTCAAGAGGCTGCAGAAAAAAAAATCAATTTATCAAACGAAACGTCCAGTAAAGTACAACGGTCGGAGGTTGTTGGACAACAAACAACGTGGCCAAGATCGTCAGCGGCATCTTAGACGATTGAGATGATTTCGACAGTTTAATGGCGCTAATTTAGGTGCGCGCACCATTCCACCGACGACGTGTTCGTCAGTGCTGACCTTTCCATTTGATTCGGAATGCTGATCTTGAGATGTCTTTTGAATAGGTGGCGTTGTAGCTATGATTCATCATAACTTATACATTGACTTATGAAACTTATTAGGATTGGAAGTAATAGTTTAAAACATTACTTTGCTCAAAATAATTCGTCTGAAACAATCAGAACGGAGATTCTTCTTCCCTGCACAGCCAACGGCTGGATGCTGTCGAAAGACTTGATATCTTTCAAGTGATCTTTTCTGCGGAATCAAATGCTTTGATGAATTCTGATGTTGCAACATCGGATATCCTACTTCCTTGGCTACCTACCAGCGTACCTAACGTGCATAAGGGGCTGACGGAGCTCGAAACAAAAACAAAAACAGAAAAATCACGCACACTAGCACTACCTTGGTGTGATGATTGCTAGTGGGGATGCCTTTTAGAAGTTACAAAAGCGACAAGTTGATCGACAGACTATAGAATGGAGCGGATCGAGAAACGGTATAGAACGGCAGTCTTATGCAACTCTCATCTGACCTTAAACTTTAATGAATTTATTAGAACCGGTAGAGGTGTAAATCCCGCTTATCCTCGTCTGCTCTCGCCCACAGCTGCCATCCATCTTAGCGACCAGTCGTTGACTGCTCTACTGTGAGCAGAAGTTCAGAAGTAGGACAGTCAGAATTTACCAGTAAACCTGGCGTTAGATTTTTGGTGAATCATTGGTGAACAGTCGCTGTCTCCAGAAGGGACGGAAGCAAACGTTCTTTGAGATGGCTGAATGGCGCGAAACCCAATTTGTTTTGCGCTTCATAGGCCTCTTTTAAATCAAGCAGTGAGTCCTAAACGGTGAAACTTACGGTTCGATCCCAACTCCGTTGGTAGGTTTGTTGAGCAATCAACAAATTACCGCTAATCACCAATCACCTACAGAACAATCTTTGTGCGCAATGCCAATAAGATACTGCTGACAGTACTAGACGCTATGGCAAAGGTGAAAGATGCCCAGCAGCATCTAATAGCTGCAAGGAGTGGGAGTGGAAATCAATCATACACCCAAAACCGTCCGTCAACTGGCAGAAGATTGCAGTCGCCAGCAGTATCGCAGCAACTTTTTAAGGTTAAACTTAAGCAATGCACAATTCATTATAAATCATATCGGGCGATGATCGTCTCGCACTTCCCTTCGCAGAATTGTTAGGCGCTGTGGCGCCAACTGGCGGCACCGTAGCGTTCCTAAGTGCAATTGCCGAAGGTCTTCCGATCGATGCAATGCAGCTAGCGAGACACAACAGCATAAATGGCAAATCAATGCGATGCTGGAAGTAGTGGGAATCGTACGACCGGATAGACGATCTGCCGCGGGACTTTTTAAATGAAGGTAAAACACGCGCAAATGGTCACGTTTGCCCCAGCAACTGTTTGTGCCGACTGCTATTTGGTGGTGATGTGATTAATTAATTTGCCTGATAGACTGTGGCTGGTGCTAAAGATGGCAAATTGATTGAAATGTTTATTTGAATACTCTATTGCTGTGGACGCTAGTGATGGTAGATGCCAGCTGTTGCAACAAATGAACAGGTTTGTATTACAGGCACACACGATCTACTCGGTATTCTATCAGGTTTATATGCGTTTTAGTTCGATGATACGTTGGGGCGGCCTGGTGGTGTAGGCGACAGCGGCGCCTTTCTTCAAACGGCAGGACCGGGGTTCAAATCCCATCCGCGGACCGTCCCCCCGTATTGAGGACTTAACTATCCAACTACGTGGTATCGGAAGTCAAGTAACCAAATTTCGATGGCCGGCATGGCGGTGGCGACCTTTGAGATATATTGATATATATTGATATTTTGTCTGCCTCATGGGCTACACAAAAATTGTCTTAATAACTAAGGATGGTGAGGAGGACAATAGGGGGATTGAAAAAATTGCACACGACACTAGCGAGGATGCAAGGAAGAGGAGTCACGTAGACGAGAACGAAAATGGGACACAGAGACATTGTAGTCGTACAGGTGGTACGTTTTGTTGCAGGCCGATAGCGCTCTTAAAAAAGGTTCGTTTGAACCGTATCGCTTATGGCGGGATGGGATGTATAAGGGAGGTCATAAGAGGGGATGGCTGACAGAAGAGAAGGAACATCCAGATCATTGGAGAGGAGACTTGCGATAAAGCATGATCGGAGGTGGGAGTGTCGGGCTTCTATAGAGTCCAGCCCAAGAAGCCGACAGCGAACAGGATATGATGGAGGGGTCAGCTCGGGTGAATTTTCGCTGCACTTTCTCCACCTTCTGGCCATTGCAGTCGAGCCTGGGGGAGACCAGACAACGGCGGCATGGTCTAAGGTGGATCGGACCCAGCAACAAAACAAAGCCTTCAGGCAGAAGGGGTCTCTAAGTTCTGAGGACAGTCTAACAATCGGACCCAGAGCTTGGTTGGACTTGACCACAACATGATCAACATGTACGTTAAAAAAGAGAGTCTCGTCCAGCCACACTCCCAAGTCTTTCACGGAAGTTACTCGGCTTATGGCGGTGTAATGAAGGGTGTAGTTGTGATGGATCTTAGAAGATCTCCCAAACAAAATAACACAACATTTATCAGGACACAAATTAAGGCCATTGTTAAGACACCACACGGAGAAGGTATAAAGGGCACTGACATTAATTCTACTGACAAATTTTCAAAATAATAATTCAATTTCTAATACATTGAGCGTATTTTGAGTTTGCTGGCTATGGCAGACTTGTGGCAGTTAGACTAATAAAATAATGTAATCGAATTCTAGGTACAAGAGGTAGTTTCATCAAACAAGTCCAATTCGGTTTGAATTTTGCAAAGGGCCCATAGGACATAATTTATCACCAATTTTTTAAATAACGATCAATTTCATTTTGCAAGCCATGCAATTGGTTGCCGAAACCGTTGAGCAGCTGCATTGCAAACATACCAAACCTCCATCCACATTCCGTACTGCTCGGTACGGACTTGTAACTTTTTGCTTGCTCCCCAAAATGGAATGTCCATTGATCGGACACCAATTTTCTGATCCCGTGAGTAAAAAGGTCAAATCGTTCGTTTCACTCACGCACAAAGCGGGGCACAGATTAAGACGCGTGTCGACAACGACAAAGGCTGTCCTTATGCTTTGCTTGTGTTATGCGCGCGAATGACCACGCGAATCGAATCTCCTATCGCCCTACAGGCATAGCACAGAAAGTAGCGTCCGCTTTGCCTCCGACCGAAAAACAAATCGCACTCCCCGTACTCCAGACATCCCAACTTTGCGATTCCTTTGCTTACCCCCTCTCCATGGGCCACCAACTGCTCACAGGTGTGGCCGGGAAAATCTTTCATGGAAATGCGATCGACCTCGACACGCCTGCTCAAATCCACCTTTCCATGGCCATTCTAGCGTGGTCAGTGTGGCGAAAATTGCGTTCCATTCGGATGCCGATGCAAAGGAAAAGGCACTTGACTAAGCGACAGGAAAACAATCTTCCATTCGCCTAGAAAGTCGTGTCATCTTCTCCGTCATCCTCGGACGCTCCGTTTGCTTAAATGCGCACCGGTAGAATCTGAAGACGTTCGCATCAAGGCAAGAGCAAAATCAGGCCCATGTCAAACAGAAAGGGTGGTGCAGGTGGTTCGGTCTGGTGCACTGTTTCCATGGATCTGCGGCCCAGAATATGATTTGACGCAATACAAGGGAATTCGGTAACCGTAGGCAAAGCGCCATCCAAGCGGCATCGTCTTCGCCGACCCCGGCACCTTCGCCACCCCTACCATTACTGCTGACAACGCATCGACGATTCTCCCACGTTTCCACTCGGATACGCATCATTCACTCTTTTGTTGTTGTGCTCTCCCAAACGATCCATGGCCGTTCCGTTTGGTTCCGTTTCTTGATTCCTCGATCTCATGTTAGTTCCAACAGTGCGATGCAACCTTCTATTTTTGCACCCTACCCACCATGCCCGCAACATATCGAGCGCTCTCTACATCCGTAGGCGACTTCCTGACTTCGTCCTGATGATCTTCAACGATTCCTTTTAAAATGGGTGATAAAAGATGCAGCTGGGTTCTTGAGCTTGATCTGCTTCATCCCCAATGGACCTACGCACATTCACACACTCTAACATTTTTTTTTCTTTCTTTCTTTCTTTACAGGTGAGCCCGGAGTGCCATATTTTGCTCCCAGCATTCATCGGAAGATGTGTGAGTGTAAAGATCTGACAAAAAAGGTTTCCAACACAGTTTTTAAGTGTTATCCCTTTTTTTTTACTTCGTCAATGATGAATCCTGGCTCGAGTTTGGTTGTACACGTGCAGGTGCTGTATAAGAAATCTTCCCACGATTCTTTGGAATCAAGAGAGAGAGAAAAAATAACTTCGGATGCAGGTTTTTTTGTTCATTTCTATTCTTTCATGGCATGGTTTACACCACTGAACTAACGGCAGTGGCATCTGTCCTTCGTGAATCAATTTTTAAGTGCAACGAAAAAAAAACACAAAGTTTTCATACTACTTTCATGTTTACAGGGTGTTCATTATATTCGAATACACTTTAAAAAACGAGCTCAAATAATGTAAACGTAAGATATTATTTTGGAAGTATTTTTTTTTCTTAAAGCCATGTTTATTTACTATCTTTTTGGTATATTAGATGAGAGCATCCACCCCCCTTTCACGAGCTTGAAACGTTTCTCAAACGAATCGCACGCGGCACGCACCTGTTTTATCGGCATTTTGTCCCAGATCTTGGAAATAACGTTCTTGAATTGGTCGACTATGCTCACTTTATACTCGCTTTGCTTGACCAGCATGTATGACCATACAAAGTAATCAAGGGGATTGAGAACCGTGGAATTGGGAGGCCATGACATCTTATCTAGAAACGCCGTCAAATTCTCCAGACACCACGCTTGGACGATATTCGCCATGTAGGCCGGAGCGCAGTCTTATTGGAAAATGTAAGAATCCCGTAGAGATCCTGAAGTACCGGAGCCACAACACTCTCCGGAACCTCAGTTGTATAGTACGCGTTGTTAATTTTGACGTTTTTCTCAATGAAAACTTGAGAGACCTTTCCACGTCTGGATACGGCTCCCCGACGTGGCATTCTGGAACCGCGAGATGTTTATTTGGGACGGGGAGATGCTGGCCAACGTCGGCGCCCACAGTCGATCATTTTGAACATTGTGTGGCTGTTCCAAAGCGAAGAGTTTCTCATTGGAAAACACGAACTCCTAACCTGCGTGCCGCGAAAGTATCGATTTGCATCTGTCCAGCCTCGTCTTCTTTGCTTACTCCATGTACTTTACGTTTCTTGTACGGCTTGCACCCTAGGTCCTTCCTTCGTCATAAGTGTGAATCGTCGATTGACACATTCATGTGTCAGCAGGTCGAACAGGTCATTTTGCGACAGCTCCGCACCCTCACCACTTTGATGACTGGCTGGTGTCCTCGCCGAAAGCGACCGCCCGGATCTTGTACGGTTATTGGTCGAGCCCGTCTCCTGGTACCGACGGATACGAATGTCGCCTGGCTGCTAACCTCCCACAAACAATTTTACTATAAGATCGCGGTACTGCTTCATCGTGCACAGTGTTTGTACACTAAGTGACAGCTAGTCGACCCCACATGCAACGTTTAGCCTATACATGATACAAAAGCGGACACCTAAGCGGACCTAAGATGAAAAGTTGTGTTAGAACTTATTGAACACCCTGTAATCAATTTTTTTTATGCGTGTGTTTTTTGTTTATTTTTCTCAACAAAAATCACTCAGTGAACATTGAACACTAATAGTAATGTTACATAAAGTTGTAAAGCATTTTTTATTGCCGGAATCGTACAAAAATCATGTAAGTGTATTGACCTTTTTAACGTATTGATCTTCATTTACTACACAACCCGCTCCTGATAACCGTCGTTTTGCTTTCCGTTTCCATATCCTTGAGTAGCTTTTCCAGGGTATCCTTGACAATATAATTACATTCCCACTAAGTAGAACCAGAATTCAAAAGGTTTTCTCCGATGGGTAAATTTTTTGGCTACCAGAGCACAGTGCGGCTAGAAACTGTTAGTGTTCGTCCTTGTGGACTGCGGCTACATATAATCAACATAACGGGTCCGTTGCGACGGCGTAGCACTGTATCAGTTCTGCTCCACAAGCATATTTGAGCGCCCTTGTGTATGTTTGTCCCTGTCGTGCCTACCAAGGCTAAACGAAACTTCTAGGAACAACGTAGGGAGGATTTATCGACCCTGTTGAAGCTAGTAATTTTATGAAAGAACATCACTGGTAAACTTGTGGTAAATTGATATTTTGCGTCAGCTTCGATTTTGTTCGAAATGCTTAAAAACGTTAGTTGTTTGATATTTTTGACAAAAAAAAATCAAGAATTTATTTTTAAAATAATATTCAACGTGTTATTTGTACAATGTCTTATAATCACATTCAACAACAATTGCGTCATCAGTGGCTCCCACCTAGAAACTAGTTACAAATACCTCCCGGAACTTCTCTATGCAGCGCTTAAAAAAAAGGAGAAGTTAAGAATGCCATAATTTGAAAGAGCTCCCGAGGTTGTAGTACCAATGAAGTAAATATAAAATATTATATTATTAAAAAATTTGTTACCCAAATGAGCTGTTTGCTCTTTTGCCCTACGATCGAATATTAATACACTAATGCTATTGAAAAGTTCTTCAACAACAACGCATCATTTGTGGTTAAATTTTGAGTTTATCCTAATGCCTGCTACAAGTAGTATTTTTCAATGTCTGTATTTCGTCTCTGTAGTGAAATTTATCCTTCAAATTGTATGTGTTTTAGGTCATACTTCCCGGTGAAGCATTTGCAAAAGTTAACTCAATGCCGGGCTCTGTTGTTCACGTGCATTTTGACACCGTTGCCCTATTTCCACATCGTCATGCTCATTTTAAATTGAAGGCTTCCTCGAACGTAATTTATTGGAGTTGAAAATTGAAAATCATAAAGGTAATGATGGCGATTGTAATTGAAAATTGGAAGGATCGAATCGAATCTCCGGTGCAGTGTCCATGGGTGATGGTGTTACGTGCGCCTGCGAGTGTCTGTCCAAGATGTGCACGAGTGTTTATCCCGATTTTAGGGCAAAAAGATCGACCATGCCATGGTTCAGCCTCTCTGCAGGAAGAGGCACAAACCAGGAACAAACGTGGAACGAAGGGCATGGAAATTATGTTTCGCTTTCATGGTCACCGTAGACCGTTGCTGCCATTGTTTGGCGCAACATATACAGTGGAGCCGTGCATGTAGTCAGTGGTCCCATCGATTCGTTAAAACGCTCGGCTTCTTCGAAGGAATCGAAAGTACGCACAGGTACGTGCCGCCGCGTCGGTCTGCTTCGGTGGCCATCGATCCCATAGTTACAAAAACGATGAATAAGTTTGTAACCGCAGCCACAACAGAAGGCCTCCATGCAACATGGGGAACAGTAAAAGAGTGGAAAAGGAAACGAACCGAACTGTTGGCAGGAGCAAGAAATCATGGATAAGGTATAAATTTCGAAATTGAACTGAAACATAAGCACACAAACAAAACAGGTAAACTAAACTCAACCAGGAAAACTCGTAGCATATAAAAGCACTTCCACTAATAGAGAGTTCAGGCATGTGTTCAAGTGCATGACCTCTGTTTCAATACACGTAATATAAGGAGTAAAATCAGCGCTCCAATAAAAGGGCCTGTGATTGCAAAGCCAGGCAACCGCGAAACATAAAAACAAATGCAAATGCCCCTCGGGATGGGGTTTTCTAATGAGCGAGAATGACGAAATGTTTGGTCTGAACTCAAACATAAACTCGGTTGCCATGAATCTGCCACGTTAGTGCATGGAATTCCAAAAGTCAACACAACGAAAACAAACAGATTCGACCAGGTCTGACCAGCGATGAAACTGAATGTTCTGGATAGGGAGAAGAATTCAGGTGATAACTGAAGGACCCAAACCATGTGATGATCTTTAAACCAACACGGGTGTCCAATCGAAGTGTACGCACATGCACCCGCATAGATAATTTCACTCGATTGCTTACGGTTCATTAAAGGTTCGAGGCCAGCACAAGGCCAATGGGAGGAAAGATATTCCACCCGACAAAGGGAAGGATTTTCATCGTGTGGAGATGGTTGCACGGGACGTGCCTGTACAAACCGTATGCTGCAGAAACACACGCCGGCAGTTGTTGGAGCCGAGGAAGAGATCAAGGTTCCATCCTCGAGGGCCGGTTGGTCGTGTTCGGTGCAATAACAGGCAAAAGATCGTACCGCTTGCAGCAATACACCACCAGTGCAACATGCATCATCTCCGGTTTTGCTCATTGCACGCTACTGCGTCCAGTTACAAGGACTCCCGGCATCGCCGATCGTCGACCCACCGTCGCATCCGTACCGTACCGTGGTGCGTGCAGTAGTTTGCATCGACTAGCATACGATCAAGCAAAGACACACACACACTGAAACGCACAAGTTCCAACGAAATAGGGGTCCTCCAAGAGTTTGCCTAGCAGTGCTCCGACTAGCTCGAGGCAAGTTGGTTAATTATACCATATAAATATAACTCACCATCGAGCATCGACCACATACGCTGGGCGGCTGCAGCGGTGTTTCGTTTGCATTTTGAATCGGAAGACATTGACCGATCAGCCAAGTAATTTGGTCTGTGTGATAGATCTTTCCCAAGCGCACCGCATGCAGCAGCAGGGTTGTTATGCTGCAAGGATCGACATTTGCAAGCGTTCGAAAGATTTAGCATGTAAATGGCAATGTAAATCAGGCTTGATTTATTTCTGTAAACACATTAAATATATATTTACGACTCTGCGCGCTTTTATTGTTACACTGCAAAGCAATGTCTACGGCACTGTTTCAAGTTTATTTCTGCCCATTTTATTGCACCCTGGCTTGTTTGTATCTGTTAACTTTTATGCTCGTTGTATAAATTAACGTTTAAGAACCTAGTATGCTACAGATTGTATAGCATTGATACAGCATAATGTTTTTCGATATGTACTTATGATATTGGAATACTGTTGAACGATATGTTGCATTCAATGCTCGACACCTGGCAATGTTGGAAAGACTTATAGAAATGATTTAAAAAATGAACTACGATTTGACTGTTGCTAATTAACGATAAAATGCTAATAATCATATCGCTAGGTGTGAACTTCAAACGACATTTTGCAGAATTTACCCAACTGTCAAAATAAATATTGTATATATAAATATGTATAAATATGTATATTAATTCATTTGAAAATCGCTTACAGGGTTTCTGAGTAGAACTAGACAAGTGCGAGCCATTTCTAGACAACGCTCAAGATGAACTGGACAGCGAGTAGGTTGAAAAAAAGGGGACAATGGTCAAGTAGAACTGGACAGTCATATTTTAAATGGTTGGTGAAACGGTTTGAAGTATTTCGGAAACGCTTGGCAAATTTTAAAATTAAAAAATAACTTCTGAAATACACATTTTTTTCTAATTTTCAATAATAAATAATTCTCAAACGTACGTTTACGTTTTCTTTAAAAATGTGAGGTAGAAATAAAATATTTGCAATACCTCTTCAACATTTTATCTTTTGACAGCAGATCACAGAAGACGTTTCTGTTCATAATCACTGAATCGAGTTCTTGTAGCTGTTGTCATGGATATTTTACAGAATTAAAACGCTTCACTTTTGATTCGCTTCCAGCCGTTTCACGCTTCCAGCCGTTTCACCAACCATTTCAAATATGACTGTCCAGTTCTTCTTGACGTTTGTCCACTTCAACCTAGCGTTTGTCCAGTTCAACTTGACCACTGTCGAGAAAGGGCGACTGCTGCCCAGTTCATCTTGAGTGTTGTCTAGAAATGGCTCGCACTTGTCTAGTTCTACTCTGAAACCCTGTATCGTACGCACAAATCACATATTGTTCAACGCAACACATCGTATGCTAAATGATCATTGCAAACTACTTTGTTCCTTAGGTTACCGACGAGATTCACTAGTCACTGCATTCTTGGCACGTAAAATTCTTGAACACATGAAAGCATTGGTAGAATTTTGAAATCGTGTCTTGCTATGGCCACTGCATACAAAACAACTGTAGTGAGTTGCCGTTGGGAGCGGAAATGAAATAAAATTATAAACGGTGTACGTACATTACTTCAAATATTACGTGCAGAATGGCTCATTCGGGGTGGAGGTGAAGCCTTCTTCGCGAAAAAAAATTGTGTTTCGGTCAGTAATAGTTGGACAAATACGTCTCGGTTTACCTGACGGGATACTCTTGCTCGCTCTCTCTGCTCTATGTATGTGATTTTGCAAGACTTTCAAATTCACTCTAAAAATGAACTTCGTGTTGTAGGAGTAGAAGCGTGTAGTGGGATACTTTTGCTAGTTTGTATGTTTCATATTGCGCTACACATCCGGCGCATTGAATCTGTAAATAAATTCAGATAGACAGAAATCCATGGAGGCTCTGGTCTTCTAATAGTTTCCTAAAAATAGTAGTCTGAATTTGTATGGAAGACATGCTAGAGAGCGAGAGACAGAGACAGAGAGAGAGAGAGAGAGAGAGAGAGAGAGAGAGAGAGAGAGAGAGTAGAGGACGACTAACGTTCGTCTAGAAGCCAACCGACTGTCCGACTGGTATTCCGAAAGATGGACGCGGAATAACTTTCAAACGCCGCCGTTGTCGAGCACCACGAGCATTGTCGATTATTTACAAACGAACGTACGGTGATCTTTAATCATTCCTTAATGAATCTTTCACTCCACCATCGATCTGGTGCCTACGGGAATCTCGCACCGAAACCCCTAAACGGCAAGTCGGACGAATTAGATAATGTAAACAACATTCTTCGCCTTTCATCTTCATTCCGGCCGCTCTTTTTTTTACCGCCCACAAGGCGCCCATTAGTTTCGAACGGCTTTGCGAACGGGTTGGCTTACCTACCAAGCTCTTCACGCGCGCGCAATGTCAATACACGCCACCACATGTGGCCATGATCTTGCTCCGTCCGAAGAGCAGTTCTTGTACCGTACTGGAGCTAGATACACCAGTTTGGAAACTGGATCGTGCGATGGCACTTGAAGTTCCCCACAATCATGACCACAATCTAGACGGTATACAATATGCGCGCGCGTGTGTGTGTGTTTGTGGGGTGGTAGATGCGAGCGCATCACGAAGTCGAGCGGAGAATATATCGTCGAACTTTTTTTTCGCGATCAGCTTCCCACCGGACTTTGCAAAACATCATGGCACAGACAGAACTTCGCTTCCATGTTCGGGTTTTTACTAGCACGAACGCGTGAGGCTACAAATAGAGCCGGATAGGGCAGCAATCAAGCCCAAGCCCAAGATCAATCTGCGTTGCAGAGAACCTACCTAGCCTCCCCCTCCCCCTTCCCTCTCCTTCCTCCTCCATTCACCACGCTAACGTTCTCGCATCCGTTCCTCAGTACAGGACATACTGATGGAACAAGTTCACTGACACCATAAAATGTGGCGGTCTGGACTAGGGCGGCGGAAATGGGAGATCAGCTATGGGAGGCAGTTCTTCTCTTCACGGGTTAAACTTCTTCAAGTTTCTCCAGCATCTCAGGAATCGATAGCACACTCACCCCCTTCCGTCTCTCTGATTCGATTTCCGATTCTATCTCATTCTTTGAAGTTTGACTCAACGTTTGCTGTAGGATCGCGGGGCCGCGTTCAGCGGAAACTGTTTCAGATTGCACTTTTTTTTTGGGTGGTTTGAGATTCATTTGCAGCATTTGCTAAACTTTTCCTCCCACTCCATCGAGTGACACCGTTTCGGGGGCCAAATCTGGCACCCTGGAACCAGTTATTGACAACAATCGGAACAGACGTTAAACTTGGCTAACTTCTGACACTTCTGGTTCTCTGGAACGGGGCACATTTACCTCCGCGGACCGATTTAGTACGTGCGTTCGATTTCTTTTCCCTTTTTCTCGCTTCTTTCTCTATCTCTCTTTCCTTCATTTAGTCGTATTGCTCCATTCCTTCGAACCGCTGGCGTTCTCATCTGCGGCGTGGAGTGGTGTGCCTGTCTGCTGCGCGTGTGCCCGTTGTAGATAAACAGAAGACATGAGGGCCGTAAAGAATCCGGTTTTGGAGTTTGTGACCAAACCAGCGAGACACGAACGAATCGTAAGCACACATACACACGGCTCAGATAGTGGAAGGAATGCAGCATACAGCTTTGGGTTGGAAGAACTTAACCTCAACGCCATCGCGTTCTATCTCCACCGAGAACGTATTGCTCGAGCTTTCCATCAGGGTTGCGGGGTGAGACGAGTAGGTTACGGATGGGCACGGGTGTCGAAGCACGCCGGTTAGAAACCGGTTTTATTTTTCATTTTTTAAATCAAAGCTCAGTTGAAACGACGAGGAGCGTCATAAATCTGGCGCTCATAGCGAAAAGCCAAACGACTCGGCGCGCTTAGCTTTGGAACTGGTTCCCGCGGCCGCTTCAGGAACGGCCGGAAAGGCTTCAGCTGGGGTGGGGGAAGAATAAAACGTTCTGCCGAGGGGACCAAACGAAAGAGGCTTGAACTAATCAGCCTTCACTCAAATGCTCAATATTCTTCACGCGATCGACAAAGAGCTGAAGTCGCCGCGCACGCCATCCTCGTCGTCGTTGGGGGCGGTCCACAAATAACGTAACGATAAAATCGGGATTTTTTTTTACGGCCTCCCCCATATTGTAGCAAAACGTTACGCTGGAAGGGAGCCACGTGCAATATTACACAACACTAATATACCCCCCCCCCCCCCTCTACTCTACTTCAATATAAATTTTTTGATAAAATGTTAAGTTTGTTTATTTAACATGGTTGGTCCAGTGGTAGATGTGTTAGCAGCGCCAATCTTTACGCGGTAGGAAGTTGTAAATTTTTGACTCCCACTCCCCATCGAGCGTTACGTACTTTGTGGATGACCTCTTGGGGCTATTTTCATCCTTTTTTATCCTTTTTTTTCTAGTGCTTCGTTGCTTTGTTAGTATTATTTTGTCTTCTCTCTTTCTGTACGCTCTGTTCTATTGTGCTTAGTCACTCCTTTCATCAACTGCTCTTTTCCTTTTGATCACCTTTTCCTTGTGATTTTTGTCCCATGCCGTTTTCTTTTGGGCTCCGTCTGCGTTCTCCCCTTCACAAACGTATCCTCCCATTCCCTACTTGCCGTAAATTGGACGCTTTTTATGTGTATACCTTCATTAGAAGTGTCCCCCAACGTCTCACCGCTGAAGGAGAGTGTAGCCAGATTTGAATCATGGCTCATGGCTTATGGCCGGTAGAATATGTAAACAAACAACCACCATCGAACTGGTCTTCTGCTGTCTTGTTTCCTTCTCAAATGGTTCTTGGGAACAGAAAGAAATATTTTTGTTTGGAGAGAAATTTCATCCGCACCGAACTACCGAGCATCTTTGCTGGAGGAAGAATGGACAATGCTCATCATCAGCGGAATGCATATGGACAAAATGCGTTCATAAAACATAAAAAGGTGAGAAATACTACACGTTGCTGCACACGATGCAGCAACTACACACAGCCTAATGTGAACCTGTACGCCGAAAAGTTGAGACGAACAAAACGGTCACGGCCACAGAAGGTGGGAGGATAATCTCAAGCGAGAACGGCGCCGTGGGCTATCTTTTATGAAACGATAAAAAAACAAAAATACAACAACCTTTCTGGGTGGTGCGTTTGTGTCGACGCGAGAGAAATGAAAGAAAAATAATCCGTATCCCAAGAACCTCCCAAGACACAGGATTTTATTAATAAACATGCTTATTTTTATCATCCAAAATTGTTACTCTGGCTGTGTTTATGTTTTGGTTCCTTTCCGTGAGTTTACCTCCAGCCAACTCCAATCCAGTGGTATTCGGCTGTTCGGCTCCAGTGAATGTGTTTCACAGAGCACAGTTGATGTTGCTCACCAGCAGCAGTTTCCAGGGGAGGCCTCTTCGAAGAAATCTCTGCTCAGTTGATGCGTGGTGAAGCTTCGATTTGGTCGCCTAAAGTCGCTCGTGTACACAGGGATGATTCTTTTACACGCAGTTGGCGTAAAGATGTGAGGAAAAAAAACCCAAACCTCCTACAGAGCATTCATTCATTAAAACTAAGTAAGTAACCTTACTTGTACAAAATAATGCACTTTGAAGAAATTCAGTATTTTAGTTTTTTAAATGTGACTTTCTAAATTGTTATGCCGTTTGCCGTTTGGGCACATATAACAAATGCTAATAACTTCCATTTCTTTAATGCCATCATTAGATCTATTTAAAAAAAGGAAAGAAGACAAGTAAAGTTTTAAAAACTTAAAGCTTCTTTAATTTAACTAAAAAAGCCGTTTTATATTAGTGATGCCACAATTTTTCCACCCTTAACCGTCTCATCAAACATCTGCTTTTACTCGGGATGGCGACAAAGATGTCATTGTTGCCGGAGAGTGAATCAGTTGGAGGCCACACGTTTGGCGAGTCTTTGTCCTTTACCTCTAGACTTCGCATATCCTTCGACATGCCGACTCCTCCGGCCTGAATTGCGTCTGTATATATCAGATCGAAATGTACAGTCTGTAGCTGCTTGCCCCAATACATGCCCCAAAAGGCACATATATGCGGTAGTAGTGGAATTGTTTGTATTCCGTAGGTGCGTCCCCCTCAAACGCGTTTATCAACATTGTGTACGACCTCCTGTACGGTATGGCAGGGTGTGTTGAGACATTATGGTAGAGATGATGGTGTCAATGATGACGCCGTCGACATCGGTGCAGTCTACGAACCATCCGCCGCTTCCTTGTTGTCTGTAGCTCGTTGTTTGCAATGACTAATTAACCGCCATTATGGTAACGTTACCCGTTGAAGCATATCGCGTTTGTTGTACCATCCCGCATCTGCTACAGACGCAGCCAAAGTACGAGCAAAGAAAGTCTCTTTAATTGTACCACAAATTTGCGTAAACGACCCCGCTCGTAGGTCAACAAGCGAGGACAGGGCCAGGATCTCATTGCTGTGCGCTGTTACAGTTCGTTGTCTTCGAAACGCCCTTTTTCTTTGTATTAAAACCATGCGAGTGTCATAGGACAGCTCCAAAACAACGAAAATTAGCAAACGAATCGTTCCAATCAATAGTCGGATCGGCGTTATGTCACTTTTTTGTATGTTTCTTTCTTCTTCACGTTATTAAATTCACGTACATGTGAGCATGAGTGCAAAAATTTGCCCCACGTCCGGTCAGCAACAGACAGAGAGTCATCGTCAAATGATCAAACACTTATAGCGCACGGTTCCGCCACAACGATCGATTACGTCCTTGAGCTTCCGCTAAATAAAATAAAAAAAATCGACCCGACATACCCACTAAAGATCCATTCGGACGTTTGAATGGGATTTTTTCGTTTTCGTCTGTTTCGATGGGATCATTCGACCTCGATTTCTTCCAACCTTTTTGGCAAAGTTCCTAGCTAAAGACGAACCTACAACATACACAAGAAACAACTTGCTTCCAAAAGCAAAGTTCTCGCGCTTGATGTCTTTTTTGTCTGCCAAAATGGTGGTACTTTTTTGTTTGCCGGCTTGTGGATATGGGTTTGGCGAGCACATGTTCGAGAGCACACATTGTGTTAATGTCTGCCGGGTATTTGCAAGCTGTGTGTTCTGCTTAAACCCTTTCTCACCGACTTTTTGTGATATCGTCCCACGATCAACATCCATCATGGAATCTGGCCACACAGTGAGACATTTTTTTAAATGTTATTTTAAGATCTACGCCGAAAAGGATGACCTTTTTTCAGTGTTGGATGGTTTTGTAATGCGTGTGTCTAATTATTAGTCTGCACGCTGTAGCCATAGGTAACTTCTTTTAAAAAATTAAATGGATTTAAACATGTTTAGTGCCAAATTGCAATCACCGCCTGCCATGAATTTATAGCCTCAATTCTGGTTGCTATTCTTATTTGAATTAACCCAATAAGAAAAGACATTCCAACAAATCCATTTGTTGAAAGCTAATAATGGCAGAAATTCTTGATTCCCATTACTTTCCATTTGCGCCAAGCTGTTTCCTAGCAACGTATACGCTAGAACGTCCGTCAAAGATGTTTCGTTATTCTTTGGCCTAAGTGTACAATTACATGATGAATCAGTAGTAGTTTGACGAAAAGATTGAACCCTCTGTACATGGCTCAAATTAATGCGCTGTTGACTGAAGAATCCTTGCAATACTTGATGCGAACAACATTAATTACCGAGAACCAAGAACACACCAACTTAACACAATACACATACAATCACAATTTTGGTGGCGTGTGTGTGTGTGTCCGTGACAAGGGGACACGGTCTACCCTGTGGCAAGGATGCATTTTATTGGATTATGTCCAGGATGCTGGTAAAATTGTAGGCTTGTGCGTTGGTCGTAAAAGGCCAAAACAGGAACAGTAGGTTGGTAGAAATGTGTGAGTGCTTGTGTCTGAGGACACATGTATGTGTACAAACTCACGCAAAGCGATACGCAACGTTGCCACGTTGGTTACCAATTTCCTGCATCCCATCAAGACGTCGCTGCAATGCAAACACGGCCATTGGCAGAACATAATCGCATTCGTTACCTCGTTTTTCACTTCACAAGTATCACCTCAGCTCGTCCCGCCCGGCACATTCGTACAGCGACAGCAGAAAGATGCATTCTAAATGGAATCGGCAGTTGGCTCAATGTGCAACGAGTGATGCTCGGTTCTAACCGAGCCGTAGAGCACGCATCCACTCTCGGGCGAGCGAAAAAGTACATCTGTAGCTTGATCAATTAAAGGCGAGCAGGAACTGCCACTTCGTGGATGAATCGCACACAATTCTCATCCATTTTGTAGTGCTCTCGCGACCGCGGGGTCCTTGTTTTTATTTCGTGCTCGATGCAAACGTGCGACGCACATGTGCTCGGTCGCGAGCTGCAATCACAAGCGATGCAACCCCGAATGCATCGCCGACACTCGCTCGCTCTCTCTCTCTCTCTTACTCACTCACCCACTCTCACGCATTATAGCTCACTCTCGGCAGTAGCCTCAGCTCAGCGGACCGATCTTTGGTGCATTGGCTGTAATTTTCATCACTTCCTTTTGTGGCACCGCTTCGTACGACCGGGCGTTCGCGTTTGTGTACGAAGCCCGAGGAAAAGAGATCCTTTCTATTTCCAGACGCAACGTTGCCATGTTTTGGCTGCAGTACACGGGCCCCGTCTTAGCGGCACTTGCTGGCTGCGACAAATTAAGCAACGAGGAAACAAACCATCGAGCCACACAATCGGGGCAATCAACAACATAGTATAGCATAATGCTCCACTAACACTACCAAACCGCGAAAGCGTGTAAACGTGCGATCTTTTCTTCTAAACATACCCGTGGCATCCTCCTGCACCACACCCGCCCGCCCGCGTGTGGCTCATCTTGCCCATGATTTATTTTTTATTTACATTGCTATGTTTCGCTTTTCATTTTGGCCTTAGTTTTTCTGGCTGGTGCGCTCTACTCCTGGATTCGAATCAGTTCGATTGCTCTGCACGATACACATACATAAACGTAAACATGTATTGGTACTGAAGGTTTGGTTGGGCTCTTCCTAGCTGCCACCAGGGAGCTAAATGGATTTTTTTTTACTTCTATTTAACATCCATTTCTTTTCTCTCCTTTCAAACATTGTTGATATGGGATCGAGGGCCAGGAAATCTGCAGCATACAAGGGTCTTCCTTTTTGTGCTGCTGCTTTAGCCCGTTTTTTTTTTTCGAGTTCCCATTGTGCCCTGTATTTCGTTTCGGGTTTCAATCCTGCCGGGGGTAATGCTTGTTAAGTCTTACGGGTAGCTTAATCGACATCCGGAGCCTATCGGCAGGATCGTACCGCTCACATGCCCTGCACGGAGGTACTTGCATTCGAAGGCTTCTCTAATGAGCTAGCAAGAGAAATCATTGTTACCAACACTCGAACAGTTGTCCCACATTGGTAGCGGCAAATGGCACAGGATCCCGACAGTGAAGAAACAAGTTTTCCAGACAGTCTTTCAGCTGTAGAACAGCTGTTCTGCTTGAGATCGACGGTCCAGGTTTCTTGTTTGAAGGGCTGTTTCTCACAGGGATATGCTGTGTCTGTTTAATGTTTTCGAAAAACGTTGTTCAAAATGTAGGACCTTCTAGGTTTAGATCTCGATGTAGAGTGCATTTGGCTTCTGCACTAAGGGAAAAGAAGTTCTTGCTAATTGGAAACGTTGGTTTTGTAGGAACTCATGCACTTCTAGAGCTACTGTCCTTACCTCTGGATATGAACGAACCATTGGTAAATAACGATATAATTCTAACACAAAACATACAGCGAAGCTTAACCGAGAACTACATCACCATTTAATAAACCAAGAATCGCCTCAACTCACTAATTCTAAAAACAGCTCAAAATTTGGTACAAACAATATATGTTTTGAGGGTACTGTTAACCTTGAAAGATCAGCATATACTTGCAGGAAAGTTTTCCTGCATCTGCAGCACCTTTTCGTCTCTGTTTGCTACATTGGTGCGCTCAAACCAGTAAGAATACGATTTTGGAACTAAATTCAGAAAACACCTTTCGCTAACTTTTGAAAATTAGCTTCTCATACAAAACACTAATGATCATAATCGGGCAACAGAGAATACATTCGGTGTTGGAGAAGGTGAAGCAGAAAAGCGCCACACGTACGTGGTACTACCCCCTTGGTCTGAATCTGCCCAACTTTTGTGCAGTGCGTTGATGATGGTCCGGCCATAATTCCAGCGAAAGCAAATTATACGATCTTCGTGTTTTCTTTTGCTGCCACACACAAACACACACACACACACGCATCTCTCTGTCTACCATACGAATGTCGGGCAGATACGTGTGCAGGTCTTTGTTTCTCATTCTTCTCGAATCTCGCTCAAATCAGTCGTGTCTGGGTTCTTAATTTGGTTCTTTAGCTGCCTGCATCAATTTGGTGGTTCCTCTACCTTTCCGATACGTTGAGCCTTCCGTCTTTTGTAACGTTTCTTTTATACCTTTTCCAAACGATTTTAATCGAGTATTAGACAGGAAAGCAGATGATGCTGCGAGGAAGGCAGAGACAGTGGCTCCGTGACGGCGTAACATCAACATAACGAAAAATAAAATGTAAGAAAACAAAAATCAGGAATGGAAATAGAATGGAAAGTAAAAACTCACCTTTGGCTGGTTCGCCGGCCACAGTCAGCAATAAGAACAGCATCCATTCTTGCTGCAGGAAAGTTTTATGAACTTCGTTTTCAGAACCATTCTCTTTCACTGACACAGCAGCACGAAAGCCTATCCACAGCAACGTGCAGGAATGGCGAGCGAAATACCCTTCGAGCGTACACATATCCGCCTTGTGGCCAGTGACAGGCTGACCAACCGGCACCATGTGCCGGGAACGAGCTGTTGAAGCGAAAGAGGAAGAAAACAACACGCCATAAGATCTTTCCCCTTTCATCTTCGATATGGCTACGTTGGTGAGACTCGCTTTGGATCGACTTTCTAAAACAACCAGTTTAAAGTTCTGAACGTCGTTTCGAAGTATATTTTTGGTCGGAATCAAAAATGTTCCTTCTTTGCGAGAGGTTTGCTTTCCACAGTGTCGCATTTGAAGCTCTAACTTATCTTGAAAATCATTCCTGCTTTTTCCTGTGCACTTTCACTGAGTTTTAGTCACAGTTTTGTGATTTTGAAATTCTAGTTCTGTTCTTTATTTTACGAACAAACAAAAATTAACCAAAATCATGCACAGTTTTAGGGAAGAATCATTTGCTCAAGAAACTGTGGGCACGCAAAACGGAAAGGGATAGAATATCTAAGGTGTTAGAACGAATGTGATTGGATTCAAATGATCGGTTATTCTACACAGCACACCTTAATACCATTCGTTCTTGGCATAGTACAGCTCATGACTTTACTCAAGATCTTCCAGGTTCCGGCGTATTTTGTTCCGTATGACGAACGCCCAAACCTCCCCCCAATACGAAACGTAGAATATGAAGCAAAGTGGTGATTTTCTTACCACCGTAATCGTATTCCTAGGCACGGACTGGGCACGCTATTTATCTCGTTTCATTCGCCCAGTCGCTGTCTTACCATCCACAATTCCTTTGTTGCTGATTGTTGAACCTGAGCTGTAGCCTAGTCGTATAATGCTAAGGTTACACAAAAAACCTCATTAAGCGAGCAAAAGTCTCATCGCGCATTGAGCAATGGACCAGCATCCAGCGTCCAGCTTCCACGGCTTTCGTCGTCCATTCCTCAGCAGGATGACATGTAAAAGAAGCAAATCGAATCTCACGCAGAGACGGATGAGCCAGCAGCTCCTAGAACCTCTCAACCACAAATGGGAAATCGTTCTTCGGGTGGTGGAGATTTTTTTTTTCCGCTCGCCTGGCCATTTAGGTGCTGCTCAAACATGACAGACGCCTCGTGTCGTTCCTCCCTAGTGGTGGCAATCCATCCTGGTTACACACTATCGGCTAGAATGCTCGGCCGTAGATCGTAGAGAAACGGGAACTCGAGATGTAAAGTGTGGCCTTTGGTAGTGCGATCTCTTGGCACAGGCTCTGCAAAAAAAAAAAAGTGCGACTAGTGATCGTTACTCGTTCGGAAAGCAGCCAAGATGCGGTCAGCGCCCGAAGCATTACCCCTTTCACCTACCATGACTCACGTTTAATCGTTGCGGTTCCTTGTGTGTTGCCATTGGTTCGTGTAGTATGTGATGCGCTGCTGCCCGTACAGTGTGTAATGTTTGTTGGGGGACTGGTCAAACCATTCCTTTGGCAAATTGGACAAGTTTGTTGTCGCGTCCTATGAAATATCTTGTCATTCTAAAGCTCGTCGACGTGCTGTTGTGGAGATGACTTTAAACGCTTTTTGCATTTCTTTGCTTTGCACACGGGTCAGTAATCCCGTGGTATCCTTAGTGGTGCTAACAACCATTTATTGGCGTGGAAACAGCCACTGACAAAGGCATACGACTAAGCCGTCGTTTCCATACGGTAAGACGAAACAGCATGACCACAGCAGTAGTTTTGATTGTAAACCTCAATATCCATCACCACGGTGATTGGTGTAATTCGTTTGAAAAACACATAGCCTTCTATGCTAAAATCGAGATAGGATGGTGCAGGTATGTCGAACTTCGAACTCGAACGTTTGACGTTCAACTTCATCTGTCAAATCCCATACATTTCCCTAGCAACTAGTGGCATGCCACCGAGCAATGACACCAGCCTGAGAGTCTGTATAAAGCTCTTATGCAAACCCGTTGCAGTTTCTTTTTAAGTCTCGTGCGAAATTAAAATATTAAAAAAATATGAAATCCTAAATGGATTAACTGTACGACTGTAATATTGCTACATTTACAAAATACAACCATAAGTACCATAAATACATTCAAAAACAATCACAGAGTTTTAACTACCTCTTGTAAGACAATTAAACGAAAATATTTCAGTTTTCGGGGCACTTTACCCATCAAAAGTCAAACAGATAATGTATTAGATATTTTAAATTTGATTCCATGGAGTTCTAAGATTCGTTCGTTCGTTCCCAATCTTTGAGTGTAGAATATCCTTTAAGGTATTTTACTTGCTTATCCATGCCAACATTCTGCATCACGGCAATGATGGTATAGGTATACGCACAAACTCATCCAAAGCTTCTAATTTTCTCCCGAATTTGAGCTTTGCGTGCCTCTGTTGTAGATTTTAGCTACCTGAAAGATTTGGGATACAGACACTCCCTCACATGGTGCATACACACAAACACACACAAAAAGCCTAGAAACTAAGCTTAGTAGCAACATTTGGAGCGATCTCCCTTTCGAGACATAACCCTATTCTTCAATCCGAAGGAAATACAGACGCACACACTTGTATAGAAATGTAGGTTCTTTATCCTTTTGTTACATTTGCAGGTATTTGGAAAGGACGCCTCAGGTAGAAATAATTCCATCCAAAACACATCGGACAGGTAACATCTGCACATCTGGCCGTACAAGTAATGGGATGGCCTGCCATAAAGCGAATAGAAACTGTTAGGGACATCGAGATCAGGATTTTTTGTGTTATTGTATCTGATCTTGCAGGGGTTGTGATTCAATAATATCCAACCAGTTTTCGGGATTTCTACACGTTTACTATGTACAATTCCCTGGCGGTGATTCATTTCAGGCTTTTCCCAAAACACAACTGAGTCACAAAATGTGCATTTTGTTACAATTTCAACAGACTGAATCTGTAGCACTGGGTAGACGACAAAAATGAAAGGACCACTAATATGTTGCTCCCGCACAATTATGCAGAAGCTTTTCCGCGGGAGAAATGTCCACACATTCCGCCGGAGTTCAAGTTCACTCGGATCACCCGCATGACTTCTCCGCAGCATCGCACGTTATCGCAAAAGACGATCGGACAACGTAGAGAGGCTCAGGATCATTTACTGCGAACAAAGAGCGTTTTCGATGGCGAGTCGTTAAAAAAAAAAATGGTTGCCAAGAAACGAAGCGAATTGAATCTTCGGAGCGAAAGGTAGTTTTTATGTGATGGCCTCGCGTTGTGGAGGGCCGTGATGCAGACCGATGCGTGGTTAAAATTGAAAATCCCATCAGAGGATCCAGCGGGAGCAGCATCGAACCGAAACCTGTTTTGTATCCTTCACACTCCGGCTATCCCATTATACCCCCTCTTTCGTACCGATTGCGTACCGGTCGATGGCGCAGTATCCTGTGGTGTACGAGGTAGAACCACATCGTTGTATGGAAAGAGAAATAAACCAAAGGAAAACATTAACCCCCGACGAAGACTCAGAACGTTTGTTGGTTGTGAATTCATCAGGCACATTGGAAAGAAGAAGTTTTATGTCGGTGGTTTGTCTTTCTCTTGCCTTCCCTGTTGCTGAGAACCTCAAACGAAACAGGAAAACACGCATGAAGTATCGAAGGTGGGGGTTTAGTGGTCTCCAAACCATCTAGGTACAACCACATACTCACAGAATCTGAAAAAGAGAAAGCAAAATCTCCAACTAAACAAGGTTCTCCAGGGCATCGCACAGTAAAAAAAACCTTGCTTTGAATACGAGCCGGGAAGGTCTCGTGGTCCTATAGAATTCTTGTTGCATCCTCAATACGCAGGTATTCTCACAAGGAGCCAAAGACCTACCCTAAGAACGGGCAACTACCGATCAACGGGTAGGAACCAACACATAGTATGGCTATGGACGAAGCGTTGGTGGTGCATCTGTTTGGCCGCCTCCTTGCCGTAATAATACGATTTTTGTACCTTTTCAAGGTTGTATGAGATTCTTACCGAATGTGTGCCATTAGATTAGAGAATAGACAGAAATTTTCCTTTCTACCTGCTGTTTACGGATGGCATGGTTTCGTATCGAGGAAGGACGAAACGCAGTGCAACTTGATATAGACCAAATGGTCGATAAAGCGAGGGACAAAACCGAATCACTCACTTCAAAGGATTCGAGCAGCATCGATAAGAAATATCCAGAATTCAGGATGCCTGCAATCCATTAAACTGAACCCTGGAAGCAACTCTTCGGTGTTGTTGGTTACATATGTGTAAGAAAACGTTCAGTAATATCTGTTATTCTTGTCATCTAGGACGTTGTTGATTAAAAAAAAAGAAATGAAGAATTCTTCTCTCCTACATTTCTAATACATTATAGGCTGAAACAAGAACAGAACGATAAAATAGTTCGGAAAGACTGTAAAAAGAACTTGGTTACTGAATTCGGTTTCCAATTTTTTATTACTAAAATTATATATTACAGATTGTAGGGATTATTATTTTATACAAGGAAAAAATGCTTATTTTTTCGAACACCCTACATCAGCCGAAATGTTTTGTGAATAATCATTTTAATTGTAAGTCATTGACATTTTCTCTCAGCACTCTATAATGCCAGAGCAACGTAAAAGCTTTTGATATGATGAGCTAATTTGTCGATTTATGAAATTGTTGATGACTGTAGTTGAGTACAGTAGTATTGAATTTGAACTAAGTATTTTGAAGTAAATAGTTCTATTTCTGATGCGCTCTAATGTATCTCGCTATCTCTTTTGCCCGTAACTATTTTTCTCTCAGCAGTTTACGTCCGTTATTGCCCTACTCCCACATCAACGCGTTTCGTACTCTGAAATGAACGTGAGTTGAGCGTGAGTTTCTCTCACTTTTGACTTTTTCGCTCCGTGTCGGCCGTCTCTGTTTTGCGCGCAGAAGTTCGCTGGAGTGAGCGAGTAAAGACGATCGAGAGAAACGTATTTCGCTCCCAATCATCTGACCTCTCACGGCTCAGTCGTTCGTTTCGTTTCGTGATTGTTCTCATACGTTCCGTTCATTCACTTCCATTTAGTACACGAACCAAGCAACCAGACTGCTGACGGAGGTTCCCTTTGCCGTTTCGCACGAAAAAATCCCCATTGGTTCCTTCGTTTCGCGTTGTTCGTTTCAATTCGTTAGTCATTTCGTTTACCGCGAAACATTCGCAAAACAGGAGTCATCCGAACGTGTGTGTGTGTGTCCGTGTGCGTCTGTGTACTACTTTTTGTTAGTGTGCTAATTTTTTACGTTTATCGCCCGTGTATCCTGTCTGCGACAAAACGGCAAGCAATTCCATCGATCTCAAACCGATCTCTGGCAGCACGGGAAGAAAAGGCTTCAGTTTGTAAAAAAAGCAAACCGAAAAAATTAGCGGACTGCCGAGCGCACGTGTGCACCACGCGTTTATCGGTCGTTTCAGTACGTGCATTTGAGTGTTATTTGTGCATGTGTGTATCGTCGTGCATACTTGGAGGAAAATATGTGTCTTTGCAAAAACGCGGTGAAACGAAAGGGTTTCGGAAAGCAAGATAAAACGACGACGCCAAGCCATTAGCGAAGTAATAATATCTAAATAACACAATAGCATAAAAAAATGGTACCCTCTACTAACAATTACTCTCCATCTTTTATACCCATACGGAGGAAGTGTTGTAACGCGTGAGAATCGACAAAGTAGCCGATGAAACAGTAGTAGGTTGCTTAGAGGAAAAGAAAAGGGTAATAGAACAAAGTCGACGAACCAACTGAAACCGATGCGCTCGTGTGTGTGTGTGTGTGGTAGAGTGATCATCCTTCCATTGGTGCTAATTAGCAAGCTCTCGTTGCTGGCGAAGTGTTTCTGCAGTTTTGTTTCACTACGTTGAAAACAAAACGCTTTCTTGTCACGTGTGTTTGTGTGCGAAGTATTCGTGTAGATGGAAAGTATAGTACAAAAATATTTATTTTGTTCAATCGCTTAAAATACGTCGAAAATTCGCATTTCCTACGAAAAAAAAAAAACATACGCGTTCGAAAAGAAAGGAAAACAGTGTGATAAATCTTGTGTGTAAACCGTGCTTAAACCGTCATCATCCGATACGAGCAAGCAGCATATAGAATCGGATGCATCGCAATAGAAAACCTTATCATTTTCAATTCTATCCAAGGTAGAGGAAGATATAGTAGTGGGCTAAGTTTTTGGCTGCACGAAACACGAACGCCAAAAACAACCGTCAGCAAACCGCCAGCAGTATTGTATCAGTTTGTGTAGTTACACTTGGATATTTGTCGTCGGGGATAAAGATTAACATCGTTGTCCCAGAGAGATACATCACGCGAAAGCGAAAACAAGACAACAGGCCCAAAAGACAGCTAAATGGAAGTAGCACGAAAAAGGTAAATTCTTCCTTTCTGGCCACGTACATCGTACGGTAGATTGCAGTTGGATGATCCTCCGGCCTTACTAACCCTGTGATAATTCCCATCATCTTACATCATCAATCAATCGAGCTTAATTTAGTCAAATTTGCAAATAGAGTTTTGTTCTGTTTTGAGATTCCTTAAGCTTACGAAAGCAATTTGCAATTTTAACACAGATAGTTTATATTGCTCACGTTGCGTCTGTTTTATCTGTGTTTGAGTTTCGAAGAGGAACCGAAAAGGATAAGTGTGTTAAAATTGACTAAAACTCGCCCATACGCACACTTGCTGCGAGATTCACCGTTTCTTACACTACAGACACTAGCATACAATGATTGCGTATCCGTACTTGAAATAAAATGGAAGATTATCGTAGTAGGTGATACGATTTATTTTATTTGAATTTTCTAGTGATGGTACATCACATCTAGGGTTGTGATTTAGTGATGTATTTCCTCACTTGAAACGTTGCTCAAATTGTCTGATGAGATTGTCACACAAACGATGAAACCAGCACATATTTGGGGCATTGATCGCATCGAACGATGATCGATCGCTGGTGTTCAAAGCATCGTTTTGTTTAATCTCTTCCCGTTTCTCTCTCTCTCTCTCTCTCTCTCTGATTGGGACCCAACCTTGTTTGCACTGCTCTGGAGCGATAAAGGGAAATAATGTCAAACAAACCAGAACAAACCAAACTCACCTTGACAGTTCGATTCACTGGGAACATAGGCACGGACTTGTGCTTTCCGGCGCGGCGGGTTCTAGCTACTATCATTGGACTGATAACAGCCAGAACCGTTATCTGCCTCGTTCTGGTAACCTCGACGTCACAGACGTTTGCCCGAGACGCTAGTCATGCTCTATCGGTGGGAAGTGGTGCCATTGGACCGGGCGGAGGAA
Organism: Anopheles maculipalpis; assembly: GCF_943734695.1. Classification (NCBI taxonomy): domain Eukaryota; kingdom Metazoa; phylum Arthropoda; class Insecta; order Diptera; family Culicidae; genus Anopheles; species Anopheles maculipalpis. Next base: position 45,169,866 of record NC_064872.1, on the reverse strand, counting down.
TGTGATTGTTGGTTTGCCAGTGCAAATACATTTGCTTTTCCCACAGTAGTCAGCAGCGTTTGCTGAGAAAATTAAAGAATAGCTAACGTGCAAAACAAGCCGAACCGGGCATGAGTTTTTCATTTTATCGGGAACCACTCTTATCGATCTGTGTTACACGAAAACAGACTCAGACGAGAGATTTTGTGTGCATAATATGTTTCCAAACATCAAACCAATTTCAATGTGACCAACCAAGTGCTTTGCTTAATTTAATACTAAAAATGTTGGTGTCACGGAACTTTGTTTCTCTCACGTTCGTACAAACTATTTCGAAGCTTCACATTTCGATCCCTTTACGTTTTGTTTTCTATCGCACTGGTGGTAGTGCCGATAAGCCAAGCCTCCCCCTAGGTTACGGCACGGCAAAACCCTTCAAGTGTAAATATGACAGCTGTTGTGTTGTGCCGTGTTTCTCCGTCCTCGAGCGTTCGGGTTATCCGGTCGACCGGGTTCGCTAGGTTTTTTTAGTTAAAATTGCTGCTACTTCATCCACGAATGACAACAGAAAAGTCAGCAGCGTCAACGATAGAATCGATGTTGATGCGTATGGTGTTGCTGAGGCGAAAGGGGCTTCCGATGGGCTATCCCGGAGGAGGTAAGGTAAACGAGGACACGGCACAAATGCATCAGGGTAACGATAAACACGTACAGATCCCTTACCCTGCTTGCTGCAATAGCCCGCAGCGTACCCTTCTCGGTCGGCAAGGATATTTTTTATGCGTCATTCTCGAGAAACGTGTTTTCAGATTTGCTTCGCATGCGATCAATGCGATGTTGTACTACTTCAAGCCAAACGGCATACACCTCGATCCGACACAGCGAGAGTATAAAGCCAGCCTATCCCGATCATAAATCGGACAATGGCCTCAATGTACAGCATATTTCTGTCCCTTTAAGTGAAGGGCAAGTCAACCCAACCGAACCATCGAGCCAAGCGAGCGAAAGGATTAGCTAATTAGAGGGTCGTAAAGCCGTACGAATGCATACACACACACACACACACACACACAGGCAAAACGGTCACATTATGAGTAATGCTCGACTTATCGCCGGCAAACCATGTGCTCGGTTCGGCGGCGTACGTCATCGTACGGCGTCGTCGTCTGGAAATGAGACAGTTGCAAGCTGCCGGAAAGTGTCATACTTCCTTCTTGGAAGGAGCATTCGCACATCAGTGTGCCGCGTGAATCGTGCTCTTCGTGAAACACGGGTTTTCCTACCTTCGGTGTCATATACCTCCCCCCCGCCCCCCCCCCCACACACCGCCTACCCTTCTTTGCTAGCTGAGAGCCGTAACGGGCAGCTAATTTGGCTTCATGATCAATCCTATTTTCATTTCCGGTATTCGTTGCACGATATCTTTTGCAAATCATTTATCTTCCGAGGAAAACGCCCTTCTTTCAGTCTGTTTGTTTCGTTTTTGCTGTCTTTGGCTCGGCACGGCCAAAAGTCAAACGCATGAGTCACACGGGCCAGCTGAACCGGTTTTTCGTATGACACCCACTATTTTTGTGGAGGTGTTGAAGGGAGGAAGGGGGAGGGGATGTCGGGTAGTAGTGCACAAAGTGTACAACTATTTGCAATCTACAGATATAAGAAAAAACAACGCAGACTGCGATTTTGGACTGCGATGGACGGTTACTGAGAAAATTGGTCCAAGTACCGCGACAACTGACGCGTATCCCGAATTCATCGATGCAAGGCTCGAGGAGTAGCGCGAGAAACTAAAGCTCCTAAGCTGCTGCTCGCCTGCAGACCACGTGCTTTTCGCGCTTTCTTGAGTTTAGGCGTACGGGTGCGGGTGATTGAATGGGGATGCAGCCCGCCGGCAAGGAAGGGAGTCGTAGTTTACTACGCGAGTTTATGATATTTCGCGCACGACCGATAGACAAAGAAATTTATTTTGAAACTGTGAAAACGTGCAGACTGCGCGCTGCAGAAGAAGATAGCAGCGAGAGCAGCAGCAGCAGCAGAAACAGCAAGCTGCAGTCATGCGCAGGAACTGACCATCCAACCAAATGAAATCAAATCCAACAAATCCACCCAGCCATAGTAGTGTACTCGCGGCGTAGCAAGAGCAGATTTCCTTATATATATATATCCTACTCAAGCCAAGTGAAGCTGACTGAAGCCATGTCCACCCTCGAAGTGGATTTCGCTCAAATCATTCAAGTGTGAGCGCTTTTCGGTACGCGAATTTCAATTGCCCGCACTGGGCAGCGGTGAGTAGCGAATGTTTGAAAGGGAAATATTGCACCCCGTTTCGGTCGTCCGGATTTGTTTCGCGGCAGTGGAGCATATTTTTTAAACAGCAGCACATTTTTGCGCATCCCTCAGTCCCTCCCGCCATCCACGACGACACAGGTCCCCGCACAGTTGCAGCCGGCCGAATGCTTGGCCTGGCGTAAACGCAAATGCGTGAGTCGAAAGCAAAATGCATGTGAAGGAAAAAAACAAAACAACTTTCCAATAAAGGAGTCGCATCTTTCCAATGCAACGGATGAATGGATGGGTGAACGCTAGGTCTGGGCCGCGGATTGATTTGAGAGACAGAGAGAGAGAGAGAGAGAGAGGTGGTTGACTCTAATGGGTTGTCTAAGGCAGCAGCACCTTATATATACAGTGCTGGACAAAATAAATCATACGCGCAAAGTAAAAATGCTCGTTGAGGAGTATTTTCTTTATTTTTCAGATAAAAACCATGATTTGTTGGGCCATCCATCCATCTTTATTGAAAAACCATGTTTTTCAATAAAGTTTTAATAAAGTAAGTTAATAAAGTAATAAAGTATTGCAGAGAAAAATATTTAAAATAGCTTTATATGCATACAAGAAGTTGATATGGCCAACAGTTGGTTTTTAATCATGCACAAAATAAATCATACACTTAAAAAACAGTTTTTCTTGCCGTGATAATTAACTAACGGTCAGGCAGCACTGTAAAACTAGCAGCCCTGTGGCGTATATGACAGTTCTTTTACTGGAAAGCTAGTGGCTCAAAATATTGCTTCATATAAAAAGTGTAAAAAATCAGGAAAACATATTCTAAGCGATCGCGAAAAAGGATCCTATCCGGAAAATTGCCGAAAAGTATTCGATTTCGATTGGAGCTGTGCTGCACATCTGGAAAACACACGAAACCTTTGGAATTGTGCATAACTTATCTGGACAAGGACGTCATCGCGTAACGACCCGTCGTGATGATGCGAGAATAATTCGAATGGCGAAGCAAACCCCTAAGTTGTCTTCCAGAGAAATTAAGGAAACGATGAATCTGGATGTCGATCGCCGTACCATACGCCGGCGCCTCAACGAGAGTGGTTTGAAAAGTTGTTTGGCATCGAAGCGTCCTTTCCTAAGCATGCAAAACAAAAGGAAGCGATTGGATTTTGCCAAAAAGTACGCCGGGATGTCCATAGACTTTTGGAAAAGCGTTTTGCGGAGCGATGATAGCAAGTTTGAGTTGTTTGGACAAAAACGTCGAGCCAGGGTATGCCTCAGATCCGGCGACGCACTTAAGGAATTATCCATTCAGAAGACGGTAAAGCATGGAGCGGGGAACATTATGGTTTGGGTATTGTTTGCATCGAGCGATCGATCGGCTGGAGTCGGAAGTTTGGTGAATATCAAGGGGATTATGACCGCAGATGTATATATTAACTTGTTGAAAGAAAATTTGGAGGTTTCACTATTGAAAACTGACCTAGAAACAAATTGCATTTTTCAACAAGACAACGACCCCAAAAATACGGCCAAAAAACAACGTGTGTTCTTCAAATCTAACCAAATTAAGGTGCTCGAATGGCCATCCCAATCTCCCGAATTGAATCCGATGTAGAATTTGTGGTGTTATTTGGACGATAAAGTTGGCAAAACATCGATCTCCAACAAAGACGACTATTTTGATGTTTTGAAAACAGCGTGGGAGAAAATTGATCCAGAATATCTAAGGAATCACGTTGAAAGTATGCCTCGTCGATTGGAAGCGGTGCTGAAGGCAAAGGGTGGTCAAAATAAAAGGAGATATTAGATATAAGCATAACTTGTGAATAAGACATCTGGTGTATGGATTTATTTTGTCCATGCCGATCCTCATTCTTTCCTGAAAAAAAAGCATATATTTAGAAAGTCATGCATAATTCTAATAACTTCACTTCTACAACATTATTGCCTGATAATAGGACAACCACTTTCCTGAAGATAGCATTGTTGTAACTATTACATTGAAGGAAATATTGAGCTTGAAGAAAGAATAGTTTAAGCGTAGAATTTATTTTGTCCAGTACTGTAAATGTATATTACTTTAATCCTTCCAGCCAAGGCAGACCAAGGCAGCCCAGCTTGGGGACAGAACAACAAACATATAAGTTATGTTTATGCACCCGCATATGACATAAAGGTGCTCTTGAACCAGCCTAGGATTGCCGAGAACAACAAAGTGCGTTGTCGGGGGTGTAAGTGGCCGCCTTCGGTGCTGGAAAGTGTGTGGAAGCTCATCTCCCACGGGGCAATGAACGAATATAGCCGGAGAACGAAAACCCCCGCATGTGGTTATGGTGGTGGTGGCATTAATGAACAGAAGCAGAAGTAGTTACACCATGTGGGAGGGTGGCACTTTGAAGCTCTTCAAATTGATCCATCCGGGTTGAACATATGCTTATCGTGTGCATTCCCCCCCCCTCCCCCCCCTCTATCCCGTACGCTAGTTATAGAGCGTACATAAGAAAAGCGCCATAGATATGCTCCACGTGGTATTGTGTTTTCATCGACGATCCTTGTGAGATCTGCCGGGAGAACCAAAAGAACCTGCCGTGTTAATATACAGCACGTGATCGTAAATCACATCAGCACCACTACACAGTCTGGGAACATGTGTGGGGAGCATCTTAGTGAAAAGCCGAAGAAGTCAGTAAATTGGTTCTAAATTTGGAAATCATTTTCTTCCTGTAGAGTGCGGTGGATTCGTCAAAGCCGCGTATTATCCTACTCTTACTTGGTAGGAATATAGTGATTTGACGGTACTTGCAGGTCACAGTGGAGGCAGTAATTTCTGTGTTGGAGATTTCCTGTTTTGCTCCACGTGCAAAACATTTCAACGGTTTCAAATCTACAGAAGGTCATTTTAGTGACGTACATTTTTGTAGAAAACCTTCTGTTGGTGGTTTTGGAATGTGTGGGAGTTGTGTACTATTCTAAAGGTTCAACTATGATTCCATTTAATAGTTAATGATTGATACCATCCGCCATCTTTTTTTTTTGGTGTAACCCTGATGATGTGTTCTTGGTACATTCCACCCGTTTGTCAAAAGAGCAGCGTCATTATATCGTGTATGTATCTTTACCAGTTCATCACCAAGGTCTTCTCATCCGAATGAAGCTTGAAAACGGATTCTTCTCACTAACAGCTTCAAGGTGATCAACTACGGTAATGACCACGATGAACGAACTCGTCGTCTGCTGGTCATTGTGTGCCTCTTGAGCTTTTTTTTTCGAGCAGTCTTCAACATTTCCCCCAAAAACTCTTCTATTTGAATGCTCAGGGCCATGCTAAGCTATAGCTTTGGGCATCGAGAAGCTGCAGCTGCCGGTTGATGTCGATAATTATTCATCGTACCGTATTTCCGTGCTGCGATAGGCCTTACTAGTGTTGGAACCATTTAGATGATTAGAATTTAACGATATTTTGAAGAACAAATTGTCTAGTGTTAGTGTTTATTGGCGGTCCGGGCTGTATTGCTCATAACTTTGGGCAAATCGATCAATGCAGAATGTAAATCGTACAACAGCGCGCATCGTTGACCTAAAATCTTGTCCCTGCTTTTGTCACAAATGCCCGCTGGCTGGGCAGTGGGGCTCAAAGTACACCATTCACCGTGTCATTATTTAACCCCTGCTATATGGTGACTCGCAGAAGCGCAAAGGGATGAAGTTGATATAGGTTTCACAATTGAACAAAAGTTTCCAATGAATAATTTGAGATAATGTGTGATTATCGTATTTTCAGACGTCGAAACGCAACCAGCAGATCCATCCGCTTCGTTTGCTTGGCAGTGGCGTCGGTGTGCGTTGGTGTGTGTTGTTCCGGACCTGTGATGCTACCGCGTGTTTGTCGATGCGCGATACCCCTGCGGGTTTGCAGCTTCGGTAGCTCCGGTGTGGTAAATGGTATCGAAAATAATATGCGTTACACATGTTGCCTCTTTTGATGCCATTTTTGACGGTTTTTGCACTCACAGCAGCACCCCACCGGCCTTCCACTGCCTTCCTGCGGGGTCGGTACGGGTAGTGCTTTTGGTATCGGTCGGTTCGATCCCCTCGGCTGGGTTCAATCCGGATGAGTTTTGTATGGTGGTAGTTTGGTCGAAATCGACCTCCGTCTTCACTGGGGCTGATACGGAAGACGGCCACGATCACGATCACGATCGCTAGAATGGAACCGATTCGTGCCAGTGAGAAAAGGTGAGCTCAGTAAAAGTTGGTGAACTCGGCAGATGCAGGCGTCTTCGGCAGGTTTTGTATCGGTTAGTTTGCTTCTGTTGCTGTGTGCGGAAGTAAACGGGTGAAAGAGTTTTGGCTGTTCCAGTCTTTAGAGTATAGTTTTGTACTTTTGTTTGCAGAGTTTACTGAGGGAAACGTTCTAAACGGTGTTCCACACCGTGTACTCTGTGGAGAATGGTCCTGCGCACTGGTGAATTTTGAATTTTGGAAGTTAGTACAGCGTGTCCGTGTTGGGGGGTTTTTTTCTTCTTCTTTCTGCCACTAGTGCTGATGCTGCCCTTCAACTGTGTCTGGTGCCTTCTGTTGCGAACGAGAGAGCATCGCGTCAGTGTTCCGTACCGTTTCAGTTCACTAGCATGGAGCGAAATCTGAATCGTACGGAACGCAAAACACACATATCCAGCTTCACTCGAAGGTCTGAGCCTTCTACTGATGGCTTGGCGAGAAACCCAAATACTAGTGAGACAGCTCAATTCAGCCCAGCTGAATAGCATACAGCGTGGCTCAGCCAGAGTCGCTCAGCCGGCCCTTCAGTAGAGTGTGAGAGCAGGAAGATCAAGTCATCTACGATCTGGTTCCTGCAGACCGCCGTGGTTGGCATGGAAAATAGTCAAGGTTCGGTGTTCAGTTCACGTTTCACTGCATTGAAAACAATATACATAAAACCGTAAGCGGGTTGGGGCCATGCATGCGGTGTGTGTGTGCATGCTTCGGATCGATTGATCCCTCGAATGGATTTTATGCTACGACAACTGGCTCTTGTTTTTCACCGCTCTGCCGGAACCGGAGACAGACCATAGCGATATAGTTTAACAGTGCAGTTACTACAGACGCACAGATCCAGCCTCTGAGTCGTGTCGAAATGCGCAGCGACCAAGGCAACAAACAGCGATACGCGATGCTCATATGTCCGTCCTGGTCAGCTGGCCATCGGGAATTGAGCGCATGCTGGTTTGACGTTCGCTGGTTTGACTCGAATTCGTGTAGACGATTTCTGGTGCGGTCCTGCCAGGTGTGTCATCTCGTCAGCTGATGTGGTGGTTTCCGAAGAGCGTTAAGTAAACTGACCTTCATTTACGATGGGTACCCAAATAATCTCTGAGAGATTTGCAGGAAAAGTTAAACATACCGAAAAAATATATCATCATCTTGAAGCTTGAAGGTGGTGGTGGTACTGATAGAGTTCTCATTAGAGAGCTCATCTCTAATCTTGTCTCTAGACGAGCCATCCGTTTCGAAGGTTAGTCAACCGGCAGAACATTTCGATCAGTGTTTGGAGCATTTGACAATGCGTTGGTAGAGCAGAGAGATTATAGGCCTGATTGTGAAACGCAAACGTCTTCTCAAACGTCACATAATTGTCGCTTTGATATTATGACTTTCCGTTTGGCTATCCGTTGACTAAATCAGACGTTTAGACTAAACCAAACGAAAACGCGACTGAAAGTTTTCCAACAGTCAAAAGCAACGGAAAGTATAGTTTGCATTCATAAAAACCATGTTTAAGCGTAAATCGATAGAAAAGTGTATATATTTTACGTGGATATGTTATGACAATCATTTCGAAGTCGTTTTAGTGATTTTATTTGGTGGTTTGCAGGAATTATTCTGAAGCAAGAACCACGAGAGTCTTTCACGAAAAAGTTTCCAATACAAAAAGTATATTATTAAATCAAACTAATTCATTAGTTACTGATTGTTCACAGTTACTGTTCTAAATTAGCAATTAAAGATAGGTATAATTCGATTGAAATCATCTATGAATGCATGAACTGAGAAACCTGTGCCTGTATGAATGTATGGAAAAAGTCGACGAAACATTCGTCGACTCTAACGGGTGACCATAATACAAATTTGCTTTCCGTTTGGTTTGAGTCTTTTCGTCGGAAAGTTTTCCGTTTGGCGTTGACAATCAGGCCTTATATCGTAGACCTGTCCTTGACAGATGATTTGGTGATGTTGGAGAGCTCCATGTTTCCTTCTTTCAACGGTCGTTTGCCATCTGCAAGCAAGCCGCTGCAAAAGATACGGTCCAAGCAGAAGTGTGAAAAATTTAAAACGTATTCAAATTGAAAATGACGTGATCGCTTGTCATTCTGCTGCCAAGTTGTTGAATAAACATGGCATTCGAGTTATGGAACAGTTGCGGTAGTAACAATCTGCAACGCTGGCTGGCACTTCAAGCCGCCAATAATAATAAGATGAGACAAACTTTCAACTTTTTCAAGAGCGAACTTGTTGTTTGTGTGTATGTGTGTTTTACCTTGATTGATGAGCTAGTGGTATTAGTTTTCCTACACTCTGTCTGACGAAGGTCAGGTCGTCGAGTTAAGAGTTTATTGAAGATCGAAGATGAAAAAACTGGTCTCGCCTTTCGCTCATGTTTAGATTAAAGTTGTTCTACACTGTAGTAGGCCATTAAAGATTCATATTCACTGAAGACGAACCCCGGAAACGTTATCGATAAAGCCCGATAATGGTGCGATCTTTTCCAGTGCGTGCGTGTGTGAAGTCGGTTAATTGAAGCTGGCACTTGATCAGACAAGTTCAATGGACTTCAATGCTGCCGTCAGAGCAGCTGTGTGTTTCTATCAGAACAGTGAATTTGTTTTGAACTTCCTTGTGTGTGCGTGTGAGTACCAAGGAAATGCCACGTTTCGTTCACTGCGTGATGCAGTTTCCGCTTGGAAAACGTACTAAAATTAGCCGTTTTTCTCTCGATTCTTGATTTGTTTGGCTTTGCGCGAATCGTTCGGTCGGGCCGCTCTCGCTCTTTGCTGCCTAGGATGCATCTTGCGATTCACTAGGCAGATGCGAAACGATCTGACATTTACACACTGTCGTCGTATTTTCTCTTGTGGCAGTAGTAGTAGTAGTAGTAAGGGGTTGAGGGTAATACGCATCTGGTTTCATTAACATTCCGTCACATGGGTTGGGTCCCCCCGTTTTTCTGTCGACATTTTCCGTCACATGACATTTTTTGGGAATTAATGTTGTCGTGCAATAGAAACTGGATTTTAGTAGAGAGACGATTAACAGATTGCCTGGATTTGCCTTATGCGGACCGTCCACACACAAAAGTGTCATCTTATGTGCTGTGAGGACGGTATTCGTCCGCGTTCTAGGTGTTCCGTAGACGAAATGGGTAAGGTCTGCCGAGGATGAAAAAGCGTCATCGGTGTGGAAGTCGACCGACCTGCATGACCGAGTAAACAGTTCAGCTGCGTTTGACAATGGATTTCCGTCGGTTTCGCTTGGCCGTTTTTACATAGCGAAGCGGCACGGCTCCGCGGTCAGCTAGCCAAGCGACGATGGTAAGCGATGCGATCAGTTGGAAACGTGTTCTCCACGGTTTGCGCGCGGTTTCGACGCTGCCGTTGCTGCGTGTGTTGGTGCGCACCTTTTTTTTTGCGCCAAACGAGGTTTAAGACGGCGCGGAAGTTGGTTACTGGATGGTTGGTAGATGATCTATCGAACATCGGCGGTCAGCTGAACCATTAAGTTGTGTCTCTTCACGTCGTGTGGAACACTGGCGAAAAATCGATTCGTCGCCAGTGCAACGACTCACACCAAGAATCACGGAAACGGCCGTCGATCGCAAGCAGATCCGTTCCTTGCATACAAAATGAAGCGCTAGAATCCGTCAAACACATCGGCTTTCTGTGCACGGTTTGTGCGTTTTTTTTTTCGGTTGCACACATCGCTGAGTAGCTTTATCGCTTCGCCAAACACGTTCGTTATGCCGCGCACACTCCAGCAACAGCCATTGCATGCCCGGCCAGCGTTTCACACGCCGTAGTAGTCCCTTCGAACGAATCCTTCTTCCTGTTTGGAAGAATTAATCGTACAAAGAAGTTTACTGCGTACGTGTGCTGCCTCGACTTGTCTTGCGACTGATGGTCGCATTCAAAGCAGACTATTCAACGACAGCACGGCCAACCCTTCTCCGGTCTCCGGTTTTGGCTGCAAGCGAGCCAAAACCTTGACCGCTCAGAGTCCACAGGCAATGAGGATGGGAGCGGGTTTTTTTTGTTTGTTGAATTGGCTAACGTCCCACCACAGACGACCTCAAATTTTCATTAACGGCGATGTTGGTTGATAAGGGGTGGGTGTTATGAATCGAAATATGTGTGTATGCGTGTAGCCGACTATTGACCAATTAATCTAATAAAGCATAAACACATGCAAAGGATCGAGTCGTTGTGTGGACCCCAAACGCTTAACAAGGCCGGTGTGGCGAGAGAATTTTGAAACATATGACCAAACCATCCGTTCCAAGGTTCGTGCGGTCTCATCCCCATGAATCCTATATCTGTGGTAGCGTGACTAAGAGGTACAAGGAGGCGTAACATTGACATAGAACGATTAAATGTAGTCGTATCCGTAAGATGTCCGTCACGAATTGCTCTCGTGCCGCGTACCAACGTCCTCCGAGTGCGATGAATGGAGAGGTGTGTGATCTGCATCGGCACTGTGGTAGTTATACTACGTTTTTTGACCTCTCTTTAATAGCCCCTGGCACCAGCGATTGACAAACGTATGAATTTTCGAGTACGATTTTGGCGAGCACCGTACGTCATCATCCCTTGCGTCAAGTAAGGGGTATCGTTGCGTTGTGAAGGTTAATGCAAACACCTACGGGGACAAGTTGTACTCGGGGTTTAAGGGGACTGTCCTTTGGAGGTTGTTGAATAGCCTCAGCACGAACTTCGTCAAACATGTACACGAACATTTTATTTGCAAGGGGTCACAACCGAACGTATCGATTACACAAACAATAATTTTAAGGAAGTAAAAAAAGATGGTACTCAACGCACAAGGCTTTCCCGTTTGGTCGATCGGTTTTTGTTTTTCTTAGTTTCTGATAGATTGTGTAAATTTATAAGGGTATAAGCTGACCTTCGATCAATTTTTCTGTTTCTATTGAGTGTCTCGTAAGTGCCAGCTGAGTAATGACAGAAATGTGAATTGCTCGTTTGAGACATCGCTAATTAACTGTACTCCGAACCCGCATGATTTAATTTTTCTACCATTATGAGGTGGGTAAAAATTAAATTATTATTATATTGTTGTTCGGGCTCATTTCATGCCGGTGGGCGTATACCAAACTATTTGTGGGCAAGTTTAAATTGCCCTAGCATATAGTGGCTTCTTGATTTACGGACTTTTATACATAATACAGGAAGGTTTGCTTGGCTAAGCTTGGTAGATACGTCTTGGATACTAATTTTGCCAAGCTTTGAACGATTGGTTAATGATAAAGAGATACATATGCGTGGTTAGTCGGGACTTCCAAACAAGGAACTATAGCCACCTCCGCGATCGTAGATGTCGCGACGGCGGTCCAGTCGTAAGAAGTTGTGTGTGCCATTTTATCGTGTCGTCGCTTGCTGCTGGACTTTGGCCTCATTTACATTAGCGCGATCACATGGACCGAACACCGTTTTTCTTTTTTGGAATAACTAAATACTTTTTGTTTGGATGTGACTTCAAATTGCCTTCATCAAACCTCATCGTTGGGTGTTGGTTGGGTGTTCGAATTTAGCATGATTTTATCATTGATAATTCTGTTATACCACCTTCCAATTGTTTATTTATTCTTTTTCTTCTTGGCTTAACGACCTTTAACTTTAAGGTCATGCCGGCCATCGAGAAATGGCTCACTACGGGGGGACGACGGTCCGGATGGGATTTGAACCCCGGTCCTGTCGTTTGAATACCGGTGCCGCTGTCGCCTACACCACCGAGCCGCCCCAGCTGTTGACTGTTTGCTGTGAATAAAAATCAAAACTGCAAGAAGTATGAGCTATTTTCCCACAGCACGCGGCTGTATTGTACAACACGATCAATAGACAGCAAATGTGCGCACACGTGTGAGGCCAAGGTCCACACAAACGTAGTATGTAAAAACGTGTCATAAACAAGGAAAGAAAAATCGCACGCCGAGGAGATAACGCATAATTGCACACATGTACCTCACCTCATACATCAACATGCGCCAGTGATATTTATCTCGAGAGGTTGAAAAGGGTAGAAATAAAAAAAAAAAACTTACAATACATACGCAAACGAAATGGTAGGAAGTTGCACAGCCGAGTCGTTGGGGTTCGGAAGAGTGTCGTACAACAAATTTACATAAAGCAAAAGAGCGTTAAATTGCTGCTAATTGTGTAGTGTATGCCGTCGTTGTCAAGCGCAAGCTGATCAGAGGGACGAAGGACACTAGCAGTTTTTGAGCTATGAATGTGGAAGCAACTGATCATACCTAGAGCATACTTACTGAACACTAAATTTCAACCAAGTATTAGTATGTTGATTTTAGTACCTGTCGGGTAAAGGGTGCGCATCATAATTTCATGACCACTAGCACGACTTGTGTCACCAAAAACAGGTTTACTATTTGTGCGTTTGTTCAACGATATATACCGCCAATATCTAGCGATCGTCAAACACACACTCGCCAGTTTGCCAACAGGGAAACGTGTGATGTCACAAGGATGAGGATCACCTTCCTCGTTCACAGTGCTATACTATCGTAACGCCACAGCTAATACGGCGCCTCCGTAACAGTTTATTTGATTTGCATTTAGCTTTAATACCATACGATTCACAGACACCTCATGGTCAAGTTGAATAGGAGTGATGATATTGTTCCGCTCACATTCAAGCTGTGAAGAGCGCTTTGGTGGAAGAGCAGAATGGGGAGCTCCAACGCCATTTAGCGGCGATATCGATTGATAGGTAAATGTCAATAACTGTAGCAATAGTAAAAGTGGACTCTCCTACTGTCACAAAATGGGTTTCCATGCCTTTCTTCATCCTTTTTTCTTGTATCCTACCAAAAAGTTGCGTATAACGGGCAGGCGCGCGCGCGCCATCTATTGCGTTACTATTGATGTTGCGGCTGGCACTGGCCTAAGATTGCGTGATTTTGCTCGAGCATCACACACGTACACACACATCGGTCCTATGCGCTTGGTTTCTTGTTGGACGTTTGATCGCCAAGGTCGTCTCATTATGCTCAATCTGCATAAATTTTTTAATGGTCATTGTTTTCGGTAAAAGGTCAATCGCTAGCCGCTAGATCTGGCGTGTGGCTGCTCCCCCCAACATTTGAGGCATACACATGGCACATGCACATGGTCGCACACGGTCTCACGTACGAGGTCATCTTAATGGCGCACGGCACGCACCAACACCTTGTCAGCCACACTGCGTTGAATTGCTTGCGTGAAGTGCTTCATGGTAGGGTATGAAGCACTGTGGTCGTTTCGAATGATATGAGGGCCACCGACAAACCACCAAACCGGCATCGAGAATAGGCCACCGAGCCGAGCTCTCTCTCTCTCTCTCTCTCTCTCTCTCTCTCTCTCTCTCTCTCTCTCTTGTGGGTTGTTCAGTTGCGACTGTCGCACGATCAACCGGTCCTTGCCTCAATGGCTTTGTACGGGCTGCAACCTCAACCGCGCGCGACGATCATTGTGCAACGCGCGCAATGCAGACGATTGTATAGTTTACCTTAACCAATTTTTCTGTTTTACCATATGCTCTAGTTGTCATTTATCGTGTTCATAAGCAACTTTGGGTCAACAATTCATACGAGCGTATGTTACAGATATAAGCAATCAACAAAAATGTTGAGTGTTTATTTCGAGTATCTTACACTTAAATGAAAAGGAACAATCAAGACGTATCGTCTTCGATTTCACACTTAGTGCCACCGCGACAGATCGCACATAATCGCAACAAGATTGAGTAGAAACGCAGACATTGATAGGGCCGAGTGAAGGAAATAGATGCCACCGTGCTACGCACTGCTATCGCAGCGGCAGCATTGGTTCGCGATCGTCTACTGCATTATGTAAAGCTGCAAAAATGTGAAACGTACTTGGTTTTACGGAACAGCCGCTCCTCGTCCCCGGCACTATTGGTGATGCTGTGCGCACTGAATGCGCAGGAGGCGCAGTGGCAAGCAGCCCATGATGTGCAGCATAACTAGTAAGATGTGTTTTTTTTTTCGCCACAACCACCATCACATCGCAACATAAATGCGCGCACAAACACAGCCTTTGCTGAGGTTTCCACTCCCAAATACAGTTCCCAGCGCGCCAAATGTGTGCTGGTTTATGCCACGATTTTGTCAGATTGAAGGTTAACGCGTGTGCCGTCTCTCTCCCTCTTTCTCTCTGTAAAGCGTCTGTGGCCGTGTGGCTTTTGCATTTCAATCATAATGCTCGGACCTTACATAACCGTCTGCTGGTCGAGTCGCACGAACAAACCTTCGCGAACGACGAATTGCTTCCCAAGGTCCGGACACAACGGTGTAACGGGGGGGTCTAAGAGCAACATGAAACAATCGATCTTTGTCGTTCGAGACTGTGTTAAAGAATTATGTGTTTGTTTAATTGTACACTATTTGTGCCGTAGTACTGCCTACACAGCGTGTACTATGAGCAATCACATGATTTCGTATTATTATGTTTTTTTTTTATACAATATTCATTATAACTTTGTGTTATGTTATGGCTCCCATCGTCTTAGCCAGGCAGTGTCTCCCAACTAGAAATTAATAATCAAATGATTCATTCATTCGTGAGAGATCTGTTTTGCATCTGGTTCTCGGTCCTAGTCATTATCATCATTGCGGTGAATTGAATCAATTTACCATATGCCGTTCGGGTGTATATGCAGTGGAACAGGAACATTGGCATCAGAAGTGGCTGTTGAGTTAAGCTTGGCCGCTGGCGGATTAAGCACAATGTTGTACATTCACTAAATCAGTCATCGGATCATCGGAAACAGGATGTTTCAGATCATTTCAGTTAGGCTTCTTTTCAAACTTATCGGCGGATGTGGTAAATGTACTGAAGTTGTGCCTCTTTTTTTTCAAAAACTTGCATTCCGTCAAGATCCTTATTTGCCTTTTCCCATGCCAATGAGGCCCGTAGTCGAATAGGTTGCGTGTAAACTGATTCCAGGGTGTAATCGACAGTGAAAAATTGTCGGTCAAAGTTTCATGTTACCATCTTCAGCAGGTTAGACCTTCACATTAAGTGGAGCGAAGATAAATTGTATGTTGTGTATGTGTGCGGGGTTTTTTTTCCTTTTTCGATAACTAAATGACATCCAAACATATTTCAGAGGCTTCTAAAGTGCTGCAAGTACTAGACACATGAACACTTCGAAGAACACCACATCCGTTGCTTCTGGTGGAAGTCAAGACTAGCCTGAGGTTTTCTTTGAATAACGGATGGCTAGTGTGAAAATTGATCGGTTTTGGAAACTATCAATCCAGCATATAAGCAGCGATTGACTGATCAACACCCTTTCCATAGACAGTCAAGTGAGAGGCGAGGGGCTCTGTGTGTTGTTCGACAAATAGTTGAAGCAGCCAGTTTAGAAATGTTGAAAGACGACGCTTCTTAAGTTTAGTATCGCTGCACTTTAACACCAGTGCAATACGTCTGCAATAATATTTATGCGTCTACCACGATGGTGTGGTTGGACAGCGAGTTGTTGTCCTCTAGTTGGTAAAATTTGTTACATTTTTTATTGGCCATGTCTGTAAAGCCGGACCCGTTTCTGTATGGCGTGGCAAACCGTTGGCCTTAGAAGTTGTCTGAGCCGTTTGAGCTTTTTATTGGTCCCTACGTTTTCATAACGGCTGTAGATAATTACGATCGAAACAAATAACGTACAAATGCAGCTGTTTGTAACAGACTGTTGGACAGACTACGTTCAAGAGTTGAAGGGAACCTACTTCTCCCTTTTGAGAAATGAATTATGACAAATTGATACAACGCAACTACGATAAGGTGAATTGAATGCATACAACTGCAATGCCTGTCTAAACTGGTAGAGTGCGAACTTGCGTTTGCCTTTAGTGCCTTTGTGTGTAGCTCTGACTATGCGTATGTGATACACAAATATGATTTAAGCAAAATTAAACGAAACGACGATAGTAATGTAACTTAAGTTAAATATGAATATTATTTCACGTTATCTGGACTAGTTAAAAACTGTGGCTTGCAAAATTGACTAAAATATCAGTAAAAAGTATTCCCCAAAATTAATGATAAACAATGGTGACGAAACAGAATAAACATTTTATCGATCGCAATTTAAGCACGGCATTAGAAATTCAACAATCAAGCGAAACTTTTCTAGGAACTATGTGCAGCATCCAATTTTAGTATCAAGTTCTGGGGCAGGATGTGAGTTCTGAGAAAGGAAAGAACGGTACGACAGGATTGCGCAAATGTACAATTGTGATCGATGATGCACATAAAGGGTATTTCGAAGCACGGGAAAGGAGGAATCTCGAACAGAGTCAGAGCAGGAAATAAGGGAACGGACGGTTCGTTCGTCGCTGCCAGAGTATATAGGGAAACACTCCCCTCGGCAAAGCTGCCAGAGAGTTGTGGAACAAGAAACGAATCAAGCATCACAGGAACAGGAACTGCGCATGATCCGTGTGTATCCTGTTCGTGGTACGCTTTCGTTAGGGATTTGTTAGTAAATGCAATGAAAGTATTTACACTGGCCGGATGGATGCTGCTGCCCTTAACGTAACGCTCGCTGTGCTTTCTCTGTGTGTGGGAAATCGACCGATGGTGGTTCCAAGCAGTTCAGCAAACTCATACATGCACACACACACACACACACACACCCCGGATTGCTGCCGGATGCTGCTGGTACAGCCGTTGATGGGGTGGCTGCAAAAGTGGAGAATACATAAGACACCGTTTGGCTGTACTCGAATTGTGATTTCTCTCCCTTTTATCTTGCTGTTTGACATTAAATCGATACGATTCTATTGTAGAAAATTCCCTTTGGCGTACCTTTTTGAAGAGTATACATATATATTTCTATATAAAACATGTAGATGTGTGTGTGTCTTTTTTTTTTTGTTGTGCTGCTGCGCATTCTTTATCGACATCGTCATTTGCGTAGATCCCTAGAGATGTATGTGCGTTTTAATTCATGCATTAGTTATCTTTGCTTTTGCCCGGCCCCTGGGCAGGAGCGCAGGGAATGAAGAACAGCAAGTATTCTCTTTAATTTATAGCTCTTAAAGCCTGGGTTTCTTTGCTAAACCGCCAATGAAACAATGGTAAGAAGATCGTATCAGACAGATACGCTAGCATAAGAACATGCTCAAAGTTACTATGTGCTTGGAGTTTGTCTGTGTGGAGAGTGATGCGAATCGTGCTTTTATATTACACACAGAATCGCGCACTGTTTCTCTGATAAGCAGACAGGGCCACTATACATTCGCAAAAGCCATGCTCAACATCAAACGGCAGGAAATTGCTAATGATTTTGACATTTAGTCGCCATTGCGGCAATGGATGCAATCGATGCAATGATGGCAATGTTCTAAAGAACGAGGCTATCCGATCGTTTTCTTCGTATAAAAGCAAACGTACTTCCTTACGCACACCACAGCACTTTTGATTATTGTGCCGTGGTGTGCGTTTTGGAGTCGAGAATCGTTTACCCAGAGACGTTGCCGACCGCCGTTCGAGTGACAAGTGGTAAATTCAATTTAAAATTGGTTCGACATTTTGTATACGGAAAGAGATGCTTAAATTAGTGAAAACACTACCACACGCACACACGGACCGACACACACCATCTCTTCCGACGGTCGTGCAAACGATGATAATTACCGGAGTTTAGATGCTGCTGATGAATGCCGACTTTAATGGCGTACGGCAGTAAATAGATTATCCTTTGACATTGGAGCACAATGTAGTAAAATGGTGCTGTGATGAGTATTTGTGAAAATAAAGTCCTTGTTCTACTGTTGAAACTAAACCATTCACGTCCCTGAGATGCAATTGGCAGAAGCAGCTGACACCTTGAGGCTGTTTTTTTCTTATTTGCCAATACGTAATACAGGTGCCCGTTCAGCCAACACCTGCAGAAACTTTGGCCGGGTGAAGCAAAAATATGAAAGGCTATAAAAAGGTAATCCTTTGAATGCTTTTTTCACCTGTTAGTTTTTAAATGTTTTTTTTTTTGTGACTGCTGATCATTATATTTTGCTTTTCTATGGGCTTTTTATTTTCAAAACATGCAGAAAAAGTGTCAGAATTCCTACCATCTGGATGTCGACATTGTTGTTTTGTCCGAAGCAAATTTAGAGGCTAGTTTCGATAGAAAATATCATAGAATAGTCTTCTAAAAAGCATTGAAAAGAACCCTCAAGTACGATGGCAGAGGGGAAATTTAAAAAAACGTGTAAAAAGGTGGCGCCGGTCATCATACTGGAGTTATTGAAACCCGTCTCCACGTACGCGGGACTTAATATTAGTCTACGGGTATAATTGAGGCAAAAAAGCAAGTGATGGTAGGCAAAGATCTCCCGAGGTCTTCGCACAACAACATCTTCCACTTTGTTCAATTGATATGTTGGAATTAGAATAATTATTTTCGAACATAAATTTGAATTGCATAAAACAAAGCGTTAGGAAACTAAGATTAGGTTATAAACTACTCGACGTTAGAAACTGCTCGATCTACACGAATTATGAACTGCATGAAATATTATATACAAAAAAGGACAAACGAATATACAGTTGCAAACCGACCAGCGAGAAAGGTGTACACTTTCCTATTCAAATTTCCTCCAAATATCACAGCCAGCCCCTTTTCGTGAATATATTTCACATGATATCAATAATTATATACGTTTTTGTGTCTGAGCAAATCGACATTGTTCCTTCAAAAGGCACTTCCTTTTACTATAAAATCATTATGGCTGCTTTAACTTTAAGCAAAATAGATCCATTAATAGCGCGGTTTGGCTAGTTGCAGCAGTTTTGCAGCACATTTTGCTTCTTAAGCATCTGCAAAAGCTAAGTATTTGCTTAGCCTTGGCGATAATTTCCCTTTTTTTTGATTTCGGTTTGTAGAACTTTCATTCAGAGAAATACCTGGTTTTGGCGATTGTTCACAACGAGGACAGAGTATGGAACGTGTTTCTTTCTGGGTCGGTTTACGCCGCTGTTTACAGTTCACCAGTCTGGCATTCGGTCGATGGTCAAACCAGAAATTATAACAACTCTGGAAAATTTCAGACAATCATCATTGTAGAAAGAGATGCGGGTGGGTTGTGTCGAACACAGAATTCTGCGAGTATTTTTGGATCGTTTTTTTTTTCGTTCTTCAACTAGTACAAGGTTCAACTGTGTCTGAGCAAATCGACATTGTTCCTTCAAAAGGCACTTCCTTTTACTATAAAATCATTATGGCTGCTTTAACTTTAAGCAAAATAGATCCATTAATAGCGCGGTTTGGCTAGTTGCAGCAGTTTTGCAGCACATTTTGCTTCTTAAGCATCTGCAAAAGCTAAGTATTTGCTTAGCCTTGGCGATAATTTCCCTTTTTTTTTATTTCGGTTTGTAGAACTTTCATTCAGAGAAATACCTGGTTTTGGCGATTGTTCACAACGAGGACAGAGTATGGAACGTGTTTCTTTCTGGGTCGGTTTACGCCGCTGTTTACAGTTCACCAGTCTGGCATTCGGTCGATGGTCAAACCAGAAATTATAACAACTCTGGAAAATTTCAGACAATCATCATTGTAGAAAGAGATGCGGGTGGGTTGTGTCGAACACAGAATTCTGCGAGTATTTTTGGATCGTTTTTTTTTCTTTCTTCAACTAGTACAAGGTCACAGGACCGGCTTTGTTCCGGGCTTTGTGCAGGCTTTGTTCCCTCTGGAGAAAGGAAACACAGCGCCCAAGTACACCGACACCGGTTTATGTATTTTGAACTACATCTGCATGTGTCGTTGGTTATATTTTTAGCAGAAATTCCAAGAAGAAAAAAAAACTTCTTTGAAAGCTCGAGAAGAGAGATAATTCGGAGAAATGTGATTCCATTTCCGTCCCATAGAAAAATCCCTTAACTAACGGACGAATTTGTTTCCTTTCCTTTGCAGATACAAATCTAGCCGGGGTCCGGTGTTAAGGTCAAGCGAGCGTCGCCGTCCACAGAGTATATCGTCATCCACCCCTGCATTACTGCCGCGCGTGGTCCTGAACCGTATCGATCCGAGAGACTGTGAGCAGCGTATTCGCGTATCATACAAGGTTGCCATCCGTAGCACCAGAAGCAGTCGCACAAATAACACTAGCAGTAGTCACAGTGGCATGAATATGGGCCAAAAAATCAGTGGCAGCGTAAAAACGGTCAGCCGTGATCAGCCGTCCCCGTTCATTCCGAAGATTCCCCGCGAACTGGCAGCTCATTTCCAGCGTCCCGCTCGGCTCGATGTGCTGCTCGATATGCCACCTGCACCCCGGGAAACCCAGCTCAAGTACTCGTGGAACTCGGAGGATCGATCGCTAAATGTGTTTGTGAAGGAGGACGACAAAATGACCTTCCATCGGCATCCGGTGGCACAGAGCACAGACTGCATACGGGGCAAGGTGGGCTTCACCAAGGGCCTGCACGTGTGGGAGGTGACATGGTCGACACGGCAGCGTGGTACGCATGCGGTGATCGGTGTGGCTACCGCAGAAGCTCCCCTGCACTCCGTAGGTTATCAAAGTTTAGTCGGCCTAAACGAGCACAGCTGGGGCTGGGACCTGGGACGCAACAAACTGTTCCACAACTCCAAGTCCTGTCCAGGCGTCACATATCCGGCGATACTGAAGTCGGAGGAAACATTTCTGGTGCCGGACAAGTTCCTCGTAGCACTCGACATGGATGAGGGAACGCTCAGCTTTATCGTCGATGGCCAGTATTTGGGTGTGGCGTTCAAGGGACTGAAGGGACGTAAACTTTACCCGATCGTGTCAGCCGTCTGGGGGCACTGTGAAATAACGATGAAATACATTGGCGGATTGGATCGTAAGTATACACATTCAAAGACAGACGATTCGATGTGCAAGAGATCAACTATTTTTTTGTTTTTTTTTTTTGTTTATTTATTTTAGCCGAACCGCTACCACTAATGGATCTCTGTAGGCGCGTCATTCGCCAGAGAATCGGCCGGACGTATTTAGAGGAACGTATACCAAACCTAGCCCTGCCGCAGTCGATGAAAACCTATCTTTTGTACCGGGATCGAAGATAATAAAACGTCCTACAAGTGATGGTAGACATGATAATAGGAGAAGGGGAGGGGCTTCGCTGAGGCCGATAAGGACGAAACACCATCATCACCAAGGAACAAGACAGTAATCAGCAACAAAACTTACACCTCTTCAAAAGCAGTTCAATCCGATCCTTCAGTTGTAACGTCATACATCCTCTGCGATGGTAAAAGTGTTGGTGTCCTCCATTAATGGTGTGGCTGTTGGGTACTTGTGTTCTTCTTGTTTTACTTTTATCTTCATCAAACCGCCGAGGATACGCTTCCCAGAGCCTGCAGCATGTGCCAGCAAACACAACCGATTCGACTTTGGTGTCGCGAATCACAAACTCCCCCCCACAAAGTTATGTGAATACATGCCCTGGAACCATCAGGGCACGAGCTTCAGTGGAATCGGATCGAGTATCGATCGCAGCCCGGTAGAGTGATAGAAATATTATCTAACCGGAAGAGGAAGCAAAAACGAGCAGTGATAGTATTCGCAAGCGAACATAGTTTTACGATCATCATAACACCGACCAAGGCAGCACGGCTATTAAGTGTAGATTAATAATTGTGTCCCTGCCTGCGTGGCCAAGATTATGATAGCTACTATATCAAATATTTTTTTTTTTCGCTATTATTATGGAACTTTTAGGATGAGGCAAAGCATTACATTTACTTCTAAAAAGGTGGAAGATGTCAGACAGCTACAAAACACAACTCACCGAGTCTTGACCGTTCGAGTGTCGAGCTTGTTTGCTGGTACGGTCTGTATAGTGGACCATTCATAGTTTTGATTTATTTGACAACCCTGTACTATTTGTGATAAAAAAAAGGTAGCGTAACAACATTCAACGAATTCGTTTGCATGAGGGAGGGTGGTATGATGAAATCTCCCGGTTCAACGGTGAAGACACTGTGTTCTCAAAATGGTCGACACTGCTTTCTGAGGGAAAGGAACGATGACCGTTAGGAATGCATGTGTTCCTAGTAGTTTGGATTACAATCGCCATAGGCATCGCGAGATCCACTTCTCTACCCTCAGCAGAACGTGGTTAAAAGCAATAATTACTGATAGACAGGCTAGGACAAAGCTGTAAAAGTGGTTGGACGTGGCTGTGGTGACCATCGCCTTTCGCACAAAACTCTTACCACACACGGAACAGCACAACCTCCCATTATACATTTACATACATAGCAACTACACCAGAACGACCACACCGCGAGAGAGAGAGAGAGAGAGAGAGAGAGAGAGAGAGAGCTCTTGTTGGGGTTGAAAAACGAATAGTGGCATAATTGATCGACAAATCGATGCAATAAGTTTCCCATTCTGCAATGTGTGAGTATCCTGTGTGCGTATGTGCGTAGAAACACACACGAAGCAATCAGCGCCCCTACATCAGGATGAGGGAAAACAAACAAAACCTTAGCGTTAAAGACATGCGGTGTACGGAAACAACAAGAAAGGTTATTGCCGCTAATCGTAACAACATACGGAATATGGACAAATATGTTTTAGGCAGGGTAAGCTCTGGCAAAAGCTTTTTGTAAGATAACCTCAATCCACGATGATGAACGGAAAATGATGAAAACAGGCAAAAGCGATGCTGTCGTTTAGTATTTAGAAGGAATGCGCTTCCAAGACGCGACTTCAGACATGGACCTGACACTAACCACACGACTTTCACAACCACCACGGACCATCTGTGTGTCATATGGCGCTGTTCCTTTGATATTGTCATCTGCGTCCCTTCCGCAAGCAACTGTGCTTTATGTTCTTCTAGTGCAACCAACCGGACAAACGGAGCCAATCCCGTTTCCAAACGCTGCTCTCCCGGCATTCTCAAGCATGTAGCCAATTTTAAATTTAATCCTTCGATACGCGGTGTGCACTCAATAGACAGTGTACACAGTTTTAGAATTCTTGTTATTTTTTGTTTTTAATATTTTCGTTTCGTACTCGGTGAACGAGTATTTTGTGTTCTCGTATTCAAAATTCTAACTTTTACTACACACACTTCCACTGTGTTCCTCTTTACAATCGCTGGCGGCGATGTGATGGGTGGTCCTTTCCTTCTTCATTTCCGTTTGATGTTTGAACCATCCAGCGCCCCATTTTGGGAGATTGACAAAATGAATGGTTCGTTGTTTGGACCTTCATTTAAAACAAAAACAAAACAAAAAATACACGCATACACACATACCCTTCCTACCCCCCCCCAAACGGACTAGAAATCACGGCGGAAAAGAGTATCGATAAACTGTGTTCTGTTTTTTATAAGCTTTTTTTAACAACAAAACAAAAAAAATATGTAAAATAGTTTTTTTAGTGAAAGAATAACAGATATTGTAAAACGTGCATGAAATAAACAGTACGCGCGCGCGCGTGTGCGTCGTGTGATCGAGCCAGAATAGAGAGATAGAGAGAACGATCGAGCGAGTGAAGTGTGCCGAACAGTGCATCATAAATGAATGAAGAAATCTAGCAATGGTAGGCGAGGACAGTAGTGGGATGTATGTAAGGATACGATGTATGAGTGTGTGTGTGTGAGAGAGAGACTGAGTGATTGAGAGTTTGTGCGTGCGGAGGAAGATTTAGGATGGAGTTTTGTG
The DNA here is from genome assembly GCF_943734695.1 of Anopheles maculipalpis. Lineage (NCBI taxonomy): Eukaryota > Metazoa > Arthropoda > Insecta > Diptera > Culicidae > Anopheles > Anopheles maculipalpis. The sequence continues at coordinate 45,145,623 of NC_064872.1, read as the reverse complement.
GGGGGGGAAGAGATTATAATACTACTACTGCCTGTGTATGAATGGGGGCTCGAGTGTCAGAATTCGAACGAGTGTGAATGAGCAATGGAACTACTTCGGCAAATGGTAAGCCGGGGGACTTTGTGGGAATGAATGTGTGCTAGGAAAAGGCAACGAATAGACAAGAAAATATCCTTCCGCAAACACGTGTGCGGATGCAAAACGTATATATAATATAGAGCAAAATGTGAGAAAGATTAAGCAAGAGTTTAGAGAAAAAAAAACAAACAAACAAACAAAAATCACACAGAAGCTTGACCGAACGAGAATGCTTAGTCGAGAAATGGTCGATGTAAGAGTGTAATGCGAGAATGAAGAGAGAAAGGATTATAAGAGCGCGCCCTTCCGTTAGTGTGTGCATTTATAGAGTGAATGACTCCCGATGATGATTCCTCTTGTTTAATAAATCTACAGAACTGACAATGTAAGAAAACTCGTTTTATAACATTGTTTCACTTAACGTCGATGATCATTGGTGAATTAATTTATAGCTTTTGTAGATTGTTGCATATTTTAGGCTTAAGAGAACTCATTTCCGAGTCAACCACTAATTATACTAAAGATTAGATAGCAGCAGCAGCAGCTATTGAAGATCACTTCCATCTCCAGTTCGTCTGCTTTCTGATCTACGAAATTATTCCGGTAATCGAATGGCTTATTAGATTTGTTGATAAGACAGGACGTAGTTGGTCAATCCTCACTATGACGTTATCATCCAGCTGGGATGATATCACTTTCACCACCGCGTTTTCTGGCAGTATATCAGCGAACGTTTCTATTTGTTGATGACAAAAATGTTTGGATTTAGTTAGCTCATTCTCAAAGGGGATTAGTGTAACATGACAAAATTTTCAAATTCCACCGCTGTAGAAAATTCTTCTTCGCTTTTCGCCATTGAAAAAATAATGTCCATCAACTTCGGCAATGGATGAAGCGTGAAGGCTCTATTATTTCCATGGGAAACAAGAAAGTCGACAAAAAATGTAGATAGACAGGCGACTCCACTCTTCATTTTAGATACGCAGATACCCAGCAAATAATGGTGTAACTCCATTATTTAATGTCGATCATACACGACGAGGATCGTAAGAAAATGTAGCAACCATTTTTCGGCACGAATGTTTTGTAATTTATCGTGTAAATCACAAAAATCGTTGTACCTTTTTCCTGAGAGGTACGTTGAATAGGCCGAATAAAAACCGCCGAATCAACCTTATTGTAGATTTCCGGTCCTTCATACTGTAACATAGCAAGCGCTTGAGCAACGCTTATCCTTCAAATTCTAAGATGAAGATCCATCATGATCAAGATCCAACCAAACATAGCTAGCATGCTTCGAAGAGTCTTTGAATGATAAGGCACCGGCGGTAGTAGAAGCGACAGTGATCAGTCTTCATATGACCGGAGGTCAAATCCCAGCTGCCCTTTAGTGAGGCCCATAGTGCCTCGTTGACTATCCAAAAACGTCTTATCAGCAAAAGCCTTTCGATGGTCGGCGTGACCTAGTAGGTCGTTCAAATCAAGAAGAAGAAGAAGGCTGTAGTCGGTGCCATTCAATCGTTTAAAGCGTCTATTTCCTTCATCGATTAACGCATTTTTAAGTGTAAGAGCGTCTCATCCGAACTATTATCATGCGTGCAGGACTATCCAGTTACTAATAAAATTAAACCTATTATGGAAATAAGTCTGCTGTGGTAATCTTAAGCGGAATCAAGGTACACGCTAGAAGAAGGTGTAAAGGTGGTGAAGGCTATTTTTGATTGGTTTTGCTAGTTTCGGACACTAAAACTTCCTCAGACTTTCAAAGAGATGCTGTTAGGGACAGGGTGACGGCTCTTATCCGAATGCAAAACTTTTTCTAGAAAGTGGCATCTTATGTTGAAGGTATTTCGTGCATCAAGATTTCTAGACCACCAAATTTTCTACTAATAAGTCCGGATGGATGTAGGTGATATTTATTTATTTATACCACATGTAGCCTCCTTGAAGCGACTTTTTTACGTTTTACATTTACAGTTTAAAATTTACATTTTTACATTCAACAAGTAATGGGTCACATGGCCGTCCTTTATGAATAAAAAAAAAAAGAAGTAATGGGTCACAGACAATACGACACTGTAACGTCATAATCAATTGTAAATAAGTAATGGGCCGCACTGTACGCATAAAATTAAAGAACGCAGAGCGCGAAAGGTCTTGTTCAAAACGATCACACACGGCATTGAATTCGCGGCACAGTCCACCTCCACCTGGATACTGCAACCACGCAGCGCAAACCGTGTAAATTTCCACTGGATGGATTCCAGGTGAGCCAACGAGCGTGGCGATATGAGTCACCACACCACGGATGAGTATTCCACCACAGACCGAACTAAGGAGCAGTACAGCAGCAAGCTTCTTCAAAATGCTAACTAGCTAGCTGTTTGTGCTCGAGTTGGTCATGAAAGCTAGACTTATCGTCAAGAAGCACTCCTAGATCTCTGACGCAGCTTTTACGGGCAGTGTCGTTGATGGTATACGTGCAGATTAAGGGATTACGTTTTCTGGCAAACGTAACCACAACGCACTTGTCGACGCATATCTCCAAGCCATTCGTACAGCACCAGGACTGGAACGCGCTGAGAGCATTCTGGAGATGCAGCTGATCTTCCTGGTTGCGTATCGGTAGGTACAGTTTAGCGTCTTCGGCGTAAAGCAGGTGGCTGTCAGGAGGAAGCACACGTGTTACGTCGTTCAGGAATATTACGAAGCGAAGCGGACCAAGGTTGCTTCCTGGTGGCACTCCTGAAGACCCGGTGATACGTCGAGAGCTTTGGTCTCCCATTTTCACACGATACGAACGGTCATCGGCGCCGGTCTTCAAACGGCAGAACCGGAGTTCAAATTCCATCCGGAACGTCCCCCCGTTTCAACTACGTGGTATCTCTCTTAATCTACTTAAGATAATTCATATTTTCCGTTCATCCAACTTTTAGGGTAACTTCTCATGGTTTTAGAGATGCTGTAATTGGAAATAGGAATAAAAGAAGAACGAATTTCGGTTGAGATAATATTTAATGACTATATTTAATATACGGGCGTTCGGGATAATTTTGACAGTTACATTTTTGCTTATAACTCATGATGGAGTTGGCATAGGAAAACAAGCAATACGTCATTCGACAGCTAAAAGTGTACGGAACAGGCAGCGAAAACATCCCGTGATTAAAAAAATGCCAAAAAAGAGTACATTGTGGAAGCGGAGCGGAGACGGTGATGGTGTTTTCCTGCGTGTCATCGGAAGGGGACGTGATGCCGCCCCACTTTTTCGAGCAGGGGCTGAGGCTGAACGCGGACGGGTACATTTCCATGCTGGACACCGTCGTAAAGCCTTAGATCACGAGAGCACCAACGGCAGACCGTACGTGTTGCAGCAGGATTCCGCTCCGTGCCATGCAGCCTCCAAAACGATAAAGTGGTTGGCGGCCAATCTCAATGACTTCACCGCGCCGAATGTGTGGCCTCCCAGCTCCCCGGATCTTAATCCAATGGATTATTTCGTGTGGGGCGCGGTGGAACGGGACACCAACAGAACCTCCAGCAACACCAAGGCGGAGCTGATGGCGAAAATTAGGTCCGTTTTCGCGGCCCTACCCCGCGAAACTGTCGCCAGAGCTTGTTGCCGGTTCCAGAGACGGGTGGAGGCCGTAATAGAAGCCGAGGGCGGATATTTTGAATAAAATGAATAAAATACATGGTAAGCTACTACTATTTCTAAAACAAAAAAAAATTTCCCGATGATTAATTTTGCCATAAAAAAATTTTTTTTCTCCGTAGGTGACTTTCAAAATTATCCCTAACGCCCTGGACGATAGACGGAAACGGAAGGAGGAAAGAGAGATTTCAAAGATAAAATGGCCAGAAAAGGCATTGAAATCCCGGGCACAATCCAGTAGTGGATCATTGATCATCAGCAAATACTTTACGGAGCGTGGGAACCGTTAAGAGCAGTTGTAATAACAGATTGTCAACATTTTTATGTACTGCTATAACATAGTATCACTCAAAATGGGTTGGAATGCCTGTTGGATATTGACTGTCCTTTATGGAGTCCATCCTATGTGTTCCTCTTCTCAATAGGAGCGACGACAAAAGTCTAAGCCAATGAGGCTAATGTTGAAGGCTTTGCATGTAAAGGCTTGTAACTGTTGATTTTAAGACAGCTAAAGTAGATACAGAAAGGCAGCTGTAACACATGTTACTCACGTTACGTATACCATTCTTTAGATAGTTTAATTTCCCTATTAACAAAATCTTTGAAAATCCGCCAACTAAGGAACCTTTAGTAGTGGTAAATAAGCCAATTTTATCAATACTTACCTACTTACTTACTTACTCATCAGGCGCTACAACCGCTTTGCGGTCTTGGCCTGCCGCAGGCCTCCCATCTGGGCCTACCACGCCTCCTCCGTCCGTGTGGAACTAAAAGAACTTTCTGAGCTGGAGTCCGGTGCCATGCGTATAATATGGTCAGCCCATCGGAGCCTGATGAGCCTAATTCGCTGCACGACGGTGAGGTCGTCGTACAGTTCGTACAGCTCGTCGTTGTAGTGGCTCATCCATTATCCTTCCAATTTTGTCAATAGAGTTGTTAATTTTATAGCTTGCAATGCTATGCTATGATTAGTGTTTTGCAGATATTCTATACACCCAACACTACACCAAAGCTACGCTATTTTATTTAATACGCACAATACGCTCAGATCAGAGCGCAGCCTTGCAGCAAGCTCCTTCGGGAATCCGAGCACCTGAAGTTTAGCCAGCAGATTAAAGTGCGGAACACGATCAAATACAGCCTTTATTCCGTGTAAACAGCATCATTCTGGGTGCAGGAAGATTGATGGCCTTATGGCAGTGGCTGTCGAACTCAACGAGGTTGATAGTAGTCGAGCGCTTGGGAATGAATCTGTGCTGAACAATTCTGATATAATAGGAAGCCGACACGAGAAATGGTTTGTAGGCGAGGACTTCTAAAAATGCCCCGATAAATTGATGGCATCAGATTTGCACACTTTCTTAAAAACAGGAACTAAACAGGAAGCTTTCTATAGAGCCTGATAGACCCTCAATCTCATTGATTTATTGAAAGATATGAATTTTAAAAAAATCGTAGTCAAAAGGCAGAATCTTGCATAGTCAGTGAAATATTTCAGATAGGGTCGCTAGACCCGCACTCACCTCACCATGTATTTACCTATTTTTATGAAGAGCCATGTCCAACATCCAAGAGCCAAACAGCTCATTTGGCGGTATTAGCCCGTAGGCTCGTGTGTGCTCCCGTGTTTTAATCTACGATGGGACATGTGACAATGGCGCACGAGACAATGACGGAAAAGAGCTGAGTACGAGAGACTATGGAAGGTTTTGAATCCCGCCTAGACTGATATGTATACAGGACGATACAAAAGGCTTGCATACCTTAAGTACACTTTCAGTACACTGTGGAACTGGAAGATTTGTCTCAAAGAGCATTACTAACTAGCGACTAGCGGGTAACTAGCGTCTGTTTTCCATGTTAGGGGCGGTTGGTTGTCCTTCAGTCCTGGCATCCTACGGGACTTTAATCAGCTAGGATGCGTAGGCCCTCTGACGAGACAGGGGGTAGGAGGAGAGGCCTTGCAAGCCACCCCCAATACAATTGCAACGAAAGGGAACCAAATTTTGAATCGGATCTACAGATACAAGAAGCGGAGTTTCGAAGAGTCGGACGAGCAACTGATGCAGCAATTAACCCAGTCGGGGGAAACTCGCAAGTTCTACAGGATATTTAATGCGGCACGGGGCGGTTTTACTCCGATGATCGCTATGTACCGCAGCGAGGAAGGAGATATCCTGTCAGACGAGCGAGAGGTGAACAGGTGGAAGTGCTACTTCAACATTCACCTTAACGGAGCAGATACAGGAGGCACCGAACTAGCCGCAGGAAGCAGAGGAGTGCAGAGCTATGACAGCCAGCAGGACGAAGTCATCAGTGCCATCAAACAGCTGAAATACAACAAATCAGCCGGCAGTGATGGGCTGGTGGCCGAACTGTTCAAGATAGGTCCGGAGAGGATTTCCGCCATCATGCATCGGCTGATTGTTAAGATATGGGATTAGGAAGAACTACCGAACGAATGGAAACTGGGTGTCATACACCCGATGTACAAAAAGGCCGACAGGATGGAATGTGCTAATTTCTTGGCTATCACAGTGCTGAATGCTGCCTATAAGATCCTGTCCCGAATACTCTTCTGCAGACTGGAGCCCCTAGCTACAGATTTCGTCGGAAGCTACCAAGCTGGATTTGTTGGAGGCAAATCGACAACCAACCAAATCTTCACTCTACGGCAGATCCTCCAAAAATGCCGAGAGCACCAGATCCCTACGCCGCTATGGACGGGGTGCAGAGCAAGGTGAGAGTTTCGAGCATGCTGTCGGAATCGTTCGAATCTCACCGGGGTATGAGGCAAGGAGACGGACTCTGCTGTTTGTTGTTCAACAGCGCTCTGGAGGGTGTCATGCGAAGCGCGGGCTTCGACATCCGGGGCACGATTTTCACCCGATCTCTCCAATTTCTTGGCTTCGCGGATGACATCGACATAATCGGTCGGACAACTGCGGCAGTGTGTGCGAGGCGTACACCAGATTGAAACGAGAGGCCAATAAAATTGGATTGAGCATCAATGCGACGAAGACAAAATACCTGCTTACCGGAGGCTCTGACCGTGATAGAGCCCGACCCGGAAGCAGAGTATCAGTTAACGGAGAGGATCTCGAGGTGGTACAGGAGTTCTGCTACCTTAGTACGATCGTAACTTCGGACAACAACGTAAGCAGCGAAATACGAAGACGCATTGTTCAGGGGAATCGTGCCTATTATGGACTCTACAAACTCCTGCGATCCAGAAGACTCCAACAACACATGAAATGCACGATTTATCGCACCATGATACGTCCGGTAGTCCTCTGTGGGTACGAGTCTTGGACTATGCTGACGGAGGACGCCAATACACTCGTCATTTTCGAACGGTAGTCAAAGCCGGAAGGATACGTTGGCTGGGGCACGTGATGAGGATGCCGGACTCATGCCCCACCAAGAAGGTGCTCGTCAGTGACCCGTTCAGCACGAAGCGTAGTGGAGAGTGTGGAGTCTAACCTGTCGGAGATCGGATGCAGCCGTGAATGGAGACTGCAGCCCTAGACCGAGTTTCCTGGAAGCTAATTGGAGACCTGGCCATGTCGACACGACGTGCTCAATCCTGAGCAGGCCAAGAAGAAAAAGAAATTTATGCAAACCCGTCGTTGTAATGAAATCGCACCGCTAACTTAAAGTTGAAAGTTTTCGTATAATATCATTAAACTGCCCTACATGAATTGCTATATTCAGACCAACAATTTTACAACAGTATTTCCGTACTTTTTATTCTCGTTCAAATGAAAACAAAAACTTACAAATTTAAAAACAACGTTTCATCTAATTCTTTAGTGTTGTTTGACATTTTTCAATCATTCGAAATGTATTCCGGATCTAAAACCCTTTGATTTTGCGATTTATGTTTTGAGTCATCTTTTTTCTCATTTAAGTCATTAGCCATTACTCCTGGCGATGTGAACGATAGATAGTCTCTATAAAAACTGGTTGACGATTTTCTTACAGTACAATAAATAGAAATTAAACAGAGTTAAACAGATCTACATTACAAAAAAAAAAACGTTAAAACTCATCTCTTGATTCTCTCTGCTCGACAGCTGCTGCCTTCGACACGAGACCCTGCTGCCTGTTTCGGAAGACTTGTTTATGGTGCTTTAGTAGCTTTCTCATTACTCGGTTGCTGGAACTTTACGTTTACTGGCGGTATTTTGATCGAAACGAACCCAATCAACTGATTCCTGTTGGTCGAGGAATAGCAGTAATGCTAGCACTCGTTATTGAGCGATATAAAAAAATGCAGTAACATTCCTCCACTACTGCACTATAGCGAATGATGTCTGTTCGGGGGGTCACCGGAATCTATGTCTTGGTACACTGCAGACACAAGGCACGAGATTTTTTCTGCAGCTTATAGACGGATGCCCGGGTTACGGGAGCGAACAAAGTTCAACAGCTCGTCTGAGTCTTCGCACACGAAGGGCTTCAGGTGGTGGCAGGCAACGTCGTGCCACTTCAGTCCATCGTTGTAGAAGTTGTTCAGGATCGAAAGGCAAGATTCATCGTTACCCTGTGTGCGAGAGATGACGATTCACGAGCATTAATGTGAGGCAAACCGATAAAATGAAGATGTCGTCCATGATCACTTACCTGAGCTGCTTCACGGTTGTCCGGTTGCTGTTGGCCGTATCCTCCGGTGTAACTCCAGTCACCGGTGTTGCGCTGAGTGGTCGGTCCAATCTTGACACCCGATCCGGACCAGAACCAGCCGTTCTCGTTCGGTGGCTGCAGATCCGGGCGATCGCATCCGGCAAAGTTACACTTGCGTCCGGAGGTCCAGATGTACCGTACGTTTCCACGAGCGATGCGCTGCTTGATGAATTCGTTCTCCTGCGGAGTTTCCATCGAGACGGCATCCATGCAGTGTCGCCTACAGATATTACGGGCATCCAGCCAGTCAACTTCCAAGCTGCGCGTCGGCGCATGTTCCCAGCTGAAGAAGTACGAATGTGCTACTCCTCGGGCGTCACGATACGTCGCATGTCGAACACCTGTTGGAATATGGAGACGATTACGAATGAGCTGTGCTTGAAGACGGTGGCACCACAACAGGTACGTACGGTTTGCGCAGCTTCGGGGATCTGGTAGGGCTAGACGTCGCTGAGCCAGCACAACGGTGGCTCCGATAGCCAACAGTGCCAATGTCCGCAAGACAGACATGATGGTGTTAAACGCTGCCAAAACGGATTGTAGAAGAGAAAGAAAGTTTTGCTACGTTAGTTCCAATTGATCATGGACTCTCGGATTCGGTTTATGTGACAATATAACATCCAACCACAACGCTTACGGACACGTTACTCAAAAAACGTGGAACTCGCTTGGTGGACACAGGCCCACAGTTAAATGTACAAAACTAGTGATTCCCAGACCTCGTTCGAATCGTTCGTTGAAGGCCACTTCTGGTGGTATTGTTTGACAGCGGTACACTTGTTAGTCAGTGTCTGTTGACCAAACCCATTTCCTTTATGGAATGTGAAGCTGTGGGACACAGAGGAAGACCGGGGCACAATCTCTTCCACTGTTATGAGGTTGGCCGTGTTCCTTCTTCTCCACGCCCATCGGAACCGTTGCGTTACAATGTTTGATTGTTGTTTGTGATTTTTATTTTTCCCCGATGAAATTGATTGCAAACGAGCTAATGGGGCTGTGGCCACGGGGCTAATCGGACAGTAGCGAATGATCGTTTATGATTGAGTCGCGTATTTTTCTCTACTATTCAAATAGACACCACCGCATTGCTGCGCAAGCTCGAGAATGCAATATCGGATTACTGGTTTGACAAAGTTTCGAACACGATCACTCACTCCCTCGATTCGGCAACAACATTTCACAAGTTTTCCACGATCGTGTAGTCCGCATACCGCAAACAACGTACCATTTGAAATGGGTAAACAACATGAGTCTTGTAGGATTTGTTTTCAAGATCGTCTCAGGTTCCGGAATGCTATTTGAATAACGTTCGACGCCACTCAAAACCACTACCTTTGCGGAAGGTAATGCCGCGTAATTTAGGCAAACAGCCCAGTGTCGTTGCCTCAATTATGACTAATTGCAAACCTAACGAACTCGTTAGATCGTGCCCAGGTACAGAGGTACAGAGAGCAGGGAAGGATGGGCGCAATGAAACCAGCATTTGCCCACCAGAATTATACCATTGCCGGCGAAGGTCTTGTTTGTCAAAGCGATGTGGCCAGCAGTCGAATCGATCGGGCTTCTAATCTTAATCTGCGAGCGGCGGCGCAATCAACGTCTGCCGAAAAGAAGTGGCATCCAAGGCTGGCGCCTTCTCGAAGCGGTTGGATTTGTTCCGTGCCGGAGCGATTCGCGTGACTAATCAAAACATTAAATCGATCATCTGTAGTGCGATCTGTAGATGATCGGGTGTTTAGAATCCGATCCGATCGCATAGGGGCTTGCAGCTATCAGACCTAGAGCGATGTCTCTTCTCGATGGTTCGATGGGTTGCACAACGATAACTCGTGTACTTGTGTCCGCAACTAGACATCGTACAGCAGCTATCGTGTCTACGTCGCTGCCTTTTCATGCCTAAGTTCATGCATTTTTAACGGTTTCTTCATTCTTTGCAGCGAACAGTGATGGGTTTTACGATCCTCCCCCTACTCCTCCTGGACCATTTGCCTGGCTGTTCGGTAACGTCCAACATGACCTCACACGTCCTCCACAGCTCGCGAGGATGCTCTGTACTTCACACACCGGAGCAGTGTTCGATAATGAAGTAACCGTGGTTTGCAAAACGCTTGGCCACCGAGCGAGCGCAACTAAAAACCCCTGCCTCCGTTAGAAGCGACCAGCCTTTGGACGGCATGACGATGACGCAATCGCATCAATGAAGATGGAAGCTTCTGCTCCAGCTGACGGCCTAAATTGGCACCCATCCGTTGTGATGCATTCGTGAGTGACACACTTGACACACGTGATGCAATTTCGTGTCCGGGGTTCAAGTACGGAACGAATGTGGTTGTATGCAAAAAAACGGGTGACAAACAGCCAGCGTGCAGTCGTCTTGAGCGACCAAACACAGCACTCGGGAACGGTTGGTGTCGAAACTTTCTCTCGCGTCGACCACGATAGTGCCCGCATGTCGCTCGCTTGCTCCGCAAGAATGAGGCCGCGTACATGGTGAAAAGACCAACCAAGTGCACGTCCTGCCCAAGGTACAACGTGCACAAACACAACGTTCCGATGGGATGAGCCTCGCGCACATGATGATGACGATGGGCAATTGTGGCCTTTTCCAAAAAAAAAATTTACTACTTCAACCTCGAAGAAGTTACGACACCAACAAGTGTTCAGTATTTGTTGTGTACGAAGCTTGAATATTAATGAGCATTTAATGCACTGTGGAAAGCTTTCCCGGGGTAGGCTTTATGTGCTTATGAAAAACATAAGCCACATGTCCCAGATATCCTCAATTGATTGACCGTTTTGTGCCCGAGAAACTGTATATGCGCCAATAAATTTGATATTGGCCGTATCAAATCTAATAAATAGATCTTTTAAGATGTGGTAAAGATAAAAAAAGACCAAAAAACACCATCTTCTCTAGCGTCGACAGTTGCATTCAATCGAATCACTTTCATCGATCGTACGATAAACTTCCCAAATGGCGGCATGTTGGTAAAAGTAAAAGTTTTTGTTTTTTGTTGCCTTCTGCAAATCGTTTCTGTTTTCACGTCAAAGACAGGTTTCCGCGCTTTCCCGCCGAACCAGCTGTGTGATGCACCAAATCTTGCACCGGAATGCGATTGACTGCAAATGGACGTGCTTTTGCGATCGGGTAGCGCATTGAAAGCCATCCGTACAAGATGCACCTTTAAGTGGCCGCACATTTGCACGAAAACCGGTCCCACGCGAATGGTCCCGGGGCAAATAATACGGTTGCCAATTGTTTGAAGTTTTCCCTCCGAAACTCCGTTCCACGCATCAGTCACACTGCCGCCCGTGGACGCCGATGACGCGCCATTGCATCCGGTAATCGTAAAGCTGTCGGCGGCGTTGCGGTGCGGAAAGCCGGTTGGCTAACGGTCTTCTTTGGATATCCGACCGGCTTGAATCGCGCACACTAGACGAACACGATAAAGTTCGTTGACACTTGGAACCGGCTTGCGAACGGTGCCTTTAGGGGAGAGCGAGGGTGGTTTCTTAAGTCCTGTCAGAACCACCTAACCTAACGGCACATAACCCTGCTGCCGTGCCCAGATAGATCGGACCCGATGGATATAGACTCAGGAGGCGGTGGCAACGGGCAGTGAAACGGTCGCAGAACCGGACCAGACGGTTCGCGGTGGGAATGAATGAATCGCGGTTTCCAAAGAATTACGAATTGGACGATTTGGATCTCCCGGCGTTATGTAGTGAGATGATGAATGGGTTTACACCTGGCAAAAGAAAGAAAACAAACTCCGCCATCTAGAAAAGGCCCATTGTGTGCGCTCACTTAACGGCTAATTAGCTGGCCACAGGCAATCGCATCAACCTTACTCCACAGCAGCCTTTTTGCTATTCAGATCGGGACAAGATTTGCGTCGCGAAACACTGCCACTATCGGTTGGCGGAGATCGGTTGCGTTACAAAATTGCATGTGCAGCTGCAACTGCGAGCTGATAAATGACTCGCGATGGCCGACCCCTACTGTGGGATGGGAATTTGCCATTTTACTGCCACTCCTGCTACAGAGCAGAAGCAGGGTCAGGTGGGAATGTTTTGGGTAGTGTGTACGCTTATTTTATTACATTCACCCTCTATTCACGTCCGAGTTCTCCACGCTTTAAGCTTCAACTCCACACACACACACACCCGGATCCACCAAAGGGCCAAGCAAGGCGGACGAAAATGTCCCAACGATTAGTGGCGTCGGTTGGGAAAACTAGGTAGCTGTTAGTTCATATGCACGCAGCTAGCACCATTTTGTTGTGTTCTGCACGCAATTGCAGACGGGTAGTGGTAAGACCGCCCGTAACGACCAACTCATCACACTTGGTCATGGTGACACACTGCCATACTTGCTCGGATGACGACGCTCAAGGGCTTGGTCAATTCTGACGCCTGGATGACACCGAAACAACACGAAAAAGAAACTAAAACCTCCGTTACAGGCACACCACACCATACGGAATGAAGGCGTGATCGCTAGAAGACGGGACGCGTGCGATGTTTAGAAAACGCGCTTTATCATCATCTGTATGTACCCACCGGTGTATTAGCATTAATAGCACTTTTTCGTTGACCGAGTTACTTTTTAATGAACAATTATGGCATGATGGATGAAAGCTGAAACTGATGATGAATATTTTGGTTAAAGCGCTTTGTTTTGCGCACGTGGTTGCATCATCAAATAGCAACAACAGCGGGCGGCACTGTCTTCTCTTGGCCGACCACTCACTTCCAAACACCGATTGACAGGAAAAAGCGTCATCAACTTTCTACGTTACTCAATGGATCAATTGTTGGCTGTCCTCCATGTGCTCGAATATTATTCAAGCGATTTGCTTGGAAAAGCTTAACGATCGCTAACTGACCCGCCGGCATGATGCTTTCGTGTCCGGTTGGCGAACGATTTCAATTAGTTGTGTTTGTCCTCGTTTCGGCATTTTGTTCGAACCCCTACGTTGGCCAAACATAATCGATTGACAGTTGCTGTACAACAGCAACGGCGAGCGACAAAAAATGCCCGATTAGGATGAGCCTATCATGCCCATCATGCTCCGGCCGATGGCTGAGTTGTTGAATGGATCCGCCCGAGGACGTTTGAGCTGTGCTGGAGCTCCCACCAGTTATGACAGCCATTTAGTTTCTCCCCAGAGTGCAAGGACAGCACGCCCGCACACGCTGGCGCGTCCACCCGGGACACACGACGGGCTGATCTGAAAGGAACACGTTCCGGTTCCATCTCCGGTAAGCAAAGTTTCACTTTTGGAAAGGTACGCGCTCGCAATCACACACACACACACGTGCGTTCCCGGCCCTTTTCACCCGGCGAATTATGGTGTGTTCCCGGTGATGGTGGAATTGGATTGGCCGCGAATGTGTCCGCGAATAGCACCGTTCGAAAATAATCGTTCGGGAGAACTGCTTTTGTTGATGTCGGGGCTACGAGAGCCGGTGCAAGAAAAACGGGTTTCGTCACTTTCTTTCTGCGCCTGTTTACCACCGGCGTGACCGAAACACTTTCGTCCCGTGATTTTCCTCCAGGGATTCGTCCCCGTGCGAGTCCCCACCGGCGACAAGCAACGCGCAAAAACTTGCGGTAGACTTTTCTTTCTCGTTCGTGCAGCGGGGTTTGTCGCTCGGATTCCGCACGAAAATTGGATGAACCCACGGCTGCTGGCAAGCTGATAGCGTTTAGCCCGTTTATCCTTTCTCACCAACCTTCCAACCTGATGGAGTGATAGTAATAGGGGATGCTGATATGGGTTTGCGGGAACCTTCGCTTTTCCCTTCGCCGATGACCATGTATAGTGTTCAGCAAATGACTCAGAAAACGATTCCCTACGCATACGTCCTAACCACAGAGGCTGCTACGACAACAACAACAGCCAACACCCGGTGCTTTTGTCGCTTGATGCCGTTGCAAATCTTTTGTATCGATCGTACGGACAACAATTCGGCCGCGAGCGACATCCTGACCGAAGGAATGCGAAACCAATCGGTGGTGGTACGTACACTGGAACATTGGCGCTTGATAATGGGATTGACTTGAAGCATAATAAACTACCACTATCGGTGCGTATTTTCGTGCCGTGAGTGCCACACGCATGCCCAGCGTGAACGACGGTTGGAAAGGTTGGATGATGATTCCGGTTAGTAGTATAGGATTCCGGGCTCACCTGTCCCTGATCTTGGTAACTCTTTCTTAGGTTCGACGGTGTGCGCGGGTCTGGTGGTCTCAAGACCGGAAAGTATTTTCACCCCAAAGCCAACGGATGGATGGATCGTGATTCGTTGTACACACGATCGGTGTGCGCTTCAGATGGGGCAGATCGCTTTCATTTTCCGAAACCGAAATGGGCGATTGGCAGCGGCCAAGTGCACCAGTTGAAGGGAGCTAAAGCGATTGATTGGCGTTTTTTTTTTTTCAACGGTCGCTGGGTCTGCCAGGGTAAGCATTGAGGCTCACCCAGCATTCAGGCTAGACATGAGCATTGGGCCAAGAAAGTGTTTATCGATCGTTTGCCTTTATTGGGCACCGCAGGGTGGTAACGAGATGTTTTGTAATCTCTCCACTGTACGATACACACGCTACATGAGCGTTTTTATTCAATGGAAGTTATTTACAGGACGGGACATTCCACCGATCACTAATAGTGGACCGCGTCCTCGTGCCCAGTTTATTTGCCAACTACGTTCGATTCGATTTAACGACCAAAGATCTGTTGTTGGCAATCCTTTCTAATCCATTCGTTGCACTTCAATAAAGATGCTGTTTGATGAGATTTGGACTCCCATCTGCTGCAACTGGTCTCGGTAACCAGTCTAACCTCTTGATGCAAACTCCACCACCAGCTTACGGACCCTCTCGTCTGTCTGCCTGCCTGTCTGTCCTCGATGGCAATCAAATCAAATGAATTGTTGAAACGAACCGACGCTGGGTTCCTCCGAAATTGACCTTTGATGGGACACATAAAGCACACGGAACACAGCCATGCAATTGCTGCAAGGATGCAAGTGCTGGTGCAAAATTACTGCACGGTGAAAGTCGTGAAATGTTACCACAGAACGACGCTTATCTAATGGCTGTGAAAGTGCTCATAATACCGAAATGATGGCCGCAGCTCTCTGCTCCATGGGACGTGTCACGAAAGGCATGACATTAATGTCAGTAGCTCCAATTCGTAGGTGGCGTTGTTTAAGTACATAGCGTAGAGCCCTTCCCAGCAAATGCGTACATCCCTACATACACCCGCTCAATCGAATCCATCGAAAAGGAAAGTGTAAAGTCTTTCCGTCTTTTTGCCAGGAAGCAGAGTTACTCTTACCGCACGGCACTTTGGCGGTATTGGGGGGGGGGGGGGGGGGGGGGGGGTGGAACTCGAACGAGGCGTTAAGCCAGCCGCATAAAAATCACGTCGAAATGATTGGAACGTGAATTTGTAGCAGAAATTAGCAACATCGTGGCAAGGAGTACGAATCAATGCTCAGACCGCGACTATCATTTAGCGTTTATTCGTTGTGTCGTTGCCGACAATAAATGGTACATAGCGTTTTGTGCGTGTTGATGTTTCACTGCGTTACGCCCGGCAGTAGAGTATGCAAATCGATGAAATAAAGCTTTCTATTTTTTTTTTTTTTACGTTGGCGCTTCCCGAGGCGTTGGTGGAATGTTATTTAATTAGGTGTTAATGCGAAGAAATGCGCACGTTACATCATCGAAGATGCGAGGATTTTGGCTATTATAAATAGCTTAAAATATTTTATTAAAACCGGGTCAGGAGGAGATCGTTTTGTTTCTTTCGGGAATTGGTTTGGCAATCCCGAAATAGAAAAATGAAACAAACAATCAATTTTTTCAGTAAAAACGAATGACAACCATGTAGGAAATGTAATACTTTTCATACAATTTTTACCAATACATTATGTAATAAACCTTAAAATTATTTTTTCCAGATTTTTTTTTCAATGACAGCTTCAACATATTTTGCAGTAATAAGCACTACAAATTAAAGCATTTTTAAACATTTTTTAAACAAAAATTTAGCTATTATGAAACAGTATTCTCCGTGTCTTGAGCCAATAATGATAGAATATCAAATAATTTTTTTGATTTACCTTTTCCAGAGTTTTTGTTCTCTAAGTTGAAACTTCTCCCAAGATTTAATCTACGAGATATTGAAATAAATTCACCTAATTGATATCGATTAATCATTGAATATAAAATTGCTTTTTTAGTCTTTCTCCGTTGATCAGAGCATTGAACTCTCGAAGCAATGCACTACACAAAACACAATTTTAGTAGTTCATAATAGTCCTCTTCATTTGAACATATAAGTCCGTGAGACATGTACCCAATAGTAATATTGAGGTAAATATATTAAATATGGAACCCTTGAAGGGTTCCACGTTGTAACGTTGAATTGCGATAAGGCTGTTTCAGTTCGATTTCTGAAATAATTCAGAATGCGTTGAGCTGAATGAATGAATTATAGCTACTTTTTGTGAATGTCACAGAATAATCAAACTCTTTCAAACTTTCTTCAACATAATAGGAACATGTGAGGAATGTAGAAATTCGTTTAAAAGTAATGTTTGTTAGATGGATTGCCAATATTATTAAAGAACTGCTAGTCCCACAGAGAATAGTTTAATTCATATTCTTGACATGAAGGCTAAGTCAACTCATCTGCTCTCAGCTTCCATCTTCCAGCTTCCTTTACGAAACAACATCATCGCAACATTCACTTCCGAAACAAACCAATTTCCGTTTGCATACCAATCAATAATGACTCATTCACCAACCGTGGCCACCACACTTTCTTTTGCGCTGCAAATAGCTGCCCCGATGAAAGTGTGTGCTCCAGATTAAGTTCTAATGTCACTGGAAAAATCCACCGTACAACCATCGGTGTGCGGAACGCAGTCCGAAGAGAAAATAACGTTCGAGGAGCACGAACCGATGGGGCACTGATCAACTGAACGGGCTTAACGTACAGCAAACCACCAACGGGCACCATCAACATCAGCAACATCACAACGGCAAGTCTGTTATAACGGTTTTTCTTCGGTCGATTTCACCCCGTTGACGGCACCCACCACCGCACGACAAGTGTGGCCGGGCAGACCCCAGAACAATCTCACTGCACTGTGCACTGTGCGGGATCGCATTACTGTTGGCCCACAGGAGCCCGTGTCCTAGGTCTTTTCGTTGCAAAATTTTGTCTACTGCAACTCCACATCGGTTGAGACATTAAGATATTTAGAAACGCTTAAAACGGGATCCAATCACAGGTGTGAATGTGTTCACTTACGTGTTGTTAGACTCTGCTTTGGCACTTTTGAGCACACACTACCGAGGTAAACGCAATACGCAATGTTTAGAATGCGTTTGAATTTGGAGAAGGAATCCGCTTGCGCTGGCACGGTCGGCGAGCTTAGCATAAAACTGAACGCAAAACCGTGTTGCGACTTCGGTTTATAGCTGATCACGGGAAGGCCACACCACTCTTGATCAGCTGCCGCCGTTCGCGCTTCTCTTGATCGACGCTTCCTCGAAGGCCTCGCTCGCTCTCTCTGTTCCGAAGACGATCGCCCGTTCGCTCATTTCTAGCTCAGCTCTCTCGGTGGCTCTGGATCGCTGGCGCACCGGATCAGCATTTGCTGGAATGTTCGACTCAAACTCGGTTTGGCGGGAATTTACAAGGTTTCGGATAACTCCCGCTAAGTTTGCGCTCCTCAAGTCATCATCATTTACACGTTAAAAAATCCATAAGTACAGATGTTCAAAACGGGATACACTAAAAGTGCTAAAGTCCACAGATCGGATACTCTCCAACGGTTTTTCTTTCTCTCGTCATCTCTCGATTCCCCAAACAGAAACACACTCTCATGACGAGTCTCGATTTCTCTGCAACCGTACGAGAATCTGGTGGGGAAGCGCGCATAAGCTATCATCACAACGGAACCACCATGCGGACATGCGAATACCTTGCACATGATGTGAACATTCAATTTTACAAGCCCCTCACAATGTCCAAAGGGTATTACACCGCTGTACGAAAGCTTGTCTGGTCGGGCTAGACCTGGTAGATTGCAATTCTCGTAACTGTCGAAAGGCCACAGTCCCCAATCTGCACCGCGCTTGGCCTCACGAATCGATCCGACGCTACTGCGGTAAGATAAATTCAATCAAAACGTCTATTAAATCCTCGGTACGGGATGACCTTACGGTGAGACAACCTAGCAACGACCATACACCCTTTCTTCCCCATATTCTGCAGAAGACCCTTTCCGTGGTACGTATGTGCCACGCTCATGACAGCATCAGGAACGTATGCGGAAAGCGAAAGTGCACATTTTTGCACGCGATCACTCGAAATAACCGAAACGCCACCGGCACAGAATGATGCTCCTATAATTCCAGATGATCGGTCACAGAGATAGCTCACCACACAAGCAACACACACGTACACATATTCGTTGTCACCCCACAGACGATCATGGATGGCTTCAGTTTGCCTGCCCTGGCCGATGTAGTGTGCTCATGAATATTCAACTAGCTGGGTAGTATCACCAGAAAAAGGAACAAGTATAGTTTTGCAGTTTTTACTCATTTTCTTCTCGATGGACTCATTCGTAGTAGGAGTTTTTTTTCGAAGAGCCATCCATTTTCTGTACTGGCCACCGTTTGCGAACCTCAATTTTTGCTCCTCATCTAGCAAACATTCAGTCAACATAGGTCGAGTTGGTGCTAAAATGCATCGGGTAAGACCTATTAGATAATCAGCTTTTGTCCATTATAGAAATGTATGGAATGCAGATGGGGATCCCAGCCAAGATCTCTGCGAAATCTTTGCGTTTTAGATTGTATAACTTGCAAAATCGAACGAACGAATGGTTGGCGAATATAAAAAAAAAACACCTTTTGTTTAGTTACAAAACATTCAACAACGCACTTCACTAGAGACAGATTCTGGTTTCGTCATATTTACCGCACAACGACATTAATACCTAAGTTCAGTGTTGAATTAGCTCTCGAACTTCAATCGTTGCCAAACTACATGTTGTATGACCAAGTTCCGCACAACCCACTTCCTAACGGCTTATGTCCGGAATTCCACTGTTTCGTTATTCGTTTGGATTCGCATGGTCTGCTAACGATATCCGCTCAAATTCGTTTTCCTTCCACTCTCACTCGCGCGTAGCTTTGTAAGCCCTTTAGATAGTGAACGGCAGCAACTGATACCAATATTTTCTTTCTTCGAATTATGTTTTATTGTTTAGTTCGCTGGCGGGGAACAAAATGCTCCGAATCAATAAAAATATGCATTGCACCTAATCGTCTGATCGTCGACAGTTTAGCGAAAGCGAATAACAGGCACTTAACGATAAGCGTTTTGATTGTTAGCCACTTCCCTCAGAAATTAAAACCGTTTACCATTTATGTGTGTCAACTCTAAACCAAGGTATTATGAAACCTGTTAACTTTACGGATGTAGATTTCCTCCCTACCATCGAATAATTTGCACTAACGTAAGTTGTTGCACTCTGAAGCTGGATAGGGGAGGAAATTGGCAATCGGCACATCCTACCAAAATATTTTTCGTAATGCCTAAAGAAGACAACCCCAACGATCCACGCTCATTTCCAATTATAACTGCAAACAGATTGCAATAGAAAAAGAAAGAGTCTCGTTACGCGTACTGTGACAGCAGTTTTGGATCAGCCCGAGCGCTGCTAAACGCCCGGTTTTTGGGAATTTTGGCAATCATTGTGTTTAACTCCCACTCTGGGTGATGAACAACATGTACAGACAAAACAAAACAAAAAAATGCTTCTTCCCTTACCACTAAGCCCCAGATGGAGGTGGCTGATGTCCCACAGCATCAAATTTGACATCATACAACAATATTTAACCAGTTATAGCTTCTTCCCATCAAGACAATGTGGTTTTTTGCACTTTTTTTTTCCTTTATGTGTCGCTTACGCTTACGCGGTTGCATAAAGCTCGTTTAATAATTGCTCGTTGTCGCAGCAGCACCGAGATTCCGCGCCGTTTCATCTGGACCAAGATAAACAACAGCGGTTCTCTACGAAGGTTTTCAATTTTGGAAGCTGCGATCGGGTCGTCACGATCCCGGCCGTTCAAGTGCGTTGAATAATGCTCACTGAACATCGCACCATTCCGGCACATCTCATGACGCGCAATGACTGCTGAATGAACCATTCTTCAGGCGGTTGAGGCAGTAGGAATCCCTCGCTTGGCGACTTGAAGGGCTTTTCGTAGGACTCAAGATCCCGGGACGAGAAGCGTATCACACGCAGACCACGCACTCCAAACTCATCGCCATGATGCAACACCCCTGTGTGACCCTTGAGCGAGCTAATCTCACGTCTCACGGGGTCAGAATTGATATTATCCGTTTCGGAGATTACACGGCAGTGTAAAGAGTGTGTTCGGTTGATGTATTTTTTGATTTTTTTGTTTTTGGCTATCCTCTGCAGTACGATTACGGCCCGGTGCGAATCGCCCGATAAGTCGGCCCAGCGGGAGAGAGCGACCCGAGGTGTGCAAAGCACTCGAGCAACGGGGTAATATTGCGTCATCGCCATCACCATATCATGCCGATGGCACTTCTAGCGCGCCTGCCTGTGCTATTGGGAAAATGGCATCGACTGTCTTCCGCATCGGATAAACCGCCATACATCAGAGCATCAGAGTCACCACCTCGCCGCAAGGCTGTTTTATTGTTACTATTTTCGTACGCTCTCCACACCGTTCACCCTACGCCACTTTCTTTTTCTTATAGCCGATGGCCTTTGTCACCTCGGCCTACGGCGGCGGCCACGGCCGGGAATTTCGCCGGTCGCGACCCAAATCGCGTAGGTCTTTTCCGCCCATTTGGTCGGTCTGACGAGTGAAAATGGAGGTGGTGAGACCCATCGAGATCGCTCATCATCGGAGTGGTTGGTTGTTGCGAAGCGTACCCCGAAATTTGATGCCCATGTCATTGCGTAACCACTTTCGTTTACATAGCCACCGGCGCAATCAATGCCGATGCCACCGGCAGGCAAAGGTGTGCTTCCGATCTAGGGTCATAACACGATCGGCGGGGTCGCTGGGAGCGTGTGAACCAAGCAATGTTTCCCTCTTTACTTCCTCTGCACCATCGATGCGTCGATAGCATCGAATTTCCATCGCATTAATATGTGGGTCAGTGCTACCGCACTGTTTGTTGATGGGTAGGCTGGTAATCTAGTTCTACGCAGCCGCGCATGCAAGTGTACAGTGAGCTGAGCAATCAGTTTCCGCATGGCCACAAGTGAAGGGATGCTGTGATGACACGCCGGTCAATCAGTGGGCCCATTTGAATAGCACAAAACATTACGTTGATTAAACCAAAATATGACTTGCCTTGTACGCGCAACGCAATCTCCGCACAGGAACGACGACGGAGGAATCATAATTATGGCACTTCATTACTCTGCCTACAGCAAACACAACCTCCACTGCGTTTGCAGAAAACAACGTCAATCTGTTGGTACTACCGATGGCAATATATTGAGCAATGCCATCGATTGCGCACGACCGGGTGAGGAGGATGCATCTGTAGAACTGCTTAACTTTAAGCGACGCCAACATAGTACAGCACTTTGCCATGCAGTCATTTATCATCGCGTGCGCGAGCACATCACACACCACACACCACACACGACACACGAAGTTTGGGCTAGCCAACTTCTCGCACAACCGGGGAGCTAGAAGTGGAGATCAGACCTCCAAGAGCTGACGGAAAACAACTTTCCATTTTGTCTTAGCGCATCCTTTATTCTGTATGCGCCCGGCTGTGAAACACTGAAATTTGCCAGGCTTTGCGATAAAACCAGATGAGCATGAACTTGCCTCTGATTGGTGTTCTTCTATGCGAGGAAGCATCAAAGCGATTGAACACCGAAAAGTACAAATTTCAATTAGATGTCGGGAAGAGCCATTAATTTAAATTAATTTTGTTCGCCATATGCCAACAAAAGTGGGTATAATAAATCAAATTAAATGGTATCCTTGGGCTGTACTAGTGATGTTAAGCAAAGGAATGTACATCAGATTGGAAAGCTTAAATAAGATTTTTATATGATTTCAATAGCTTGAACGTCGTCTTCTTCTGGTTATTACTCGATTTAACCGCTTCGCAATCTTGGTCTGCTACAATCCTGGATACCTCTCACGATCTAGGACTGTAGCAACAACTACCTCGAAGGCCCAAAATGGACTTTACGGACATTCTCATGACACCACCAGCCTGTTGGAGCCAAACGGGTTTAATTCCCTGTAGACCATGCAAGTCCGGTGGTCGGGGCTGACTTGTAACCCCAGAGAGGTGAAATTTTGGTCGACTTCAAAGGTGCGATCACCTATCTGTTCCCTGCGTAAGTCAATGTCAAGGTAAACTAGGGACGCTGCTAGTACTAACGTCATGGTTTTCACCTCGTTAATGATCGCTTTGTGCGCCCTGCTTAATTATTTGGTTGGCTACATAGGAGAACTTCAAACCAATTATGTGTATACCATTAGCGGATGTCTAAATCTAGGATTGTTAACCAAAAAATGTCATGTGATACTGCTCAACCCCATTCTAACTTAACGTTACATATATTCACATTATATTCCTTAAAATTGCTGATATTCTTCTTGGCTTAAAGACCTACTAGGCCACGCCGGCCTTCGAATGGCTTACTAGACTTGCCAATACCACGTAGTTGGACAGTCTAATGACTGACTACGGGGATTGGGATTTTAACCCTGCTCCTACCGTGTACTCCCGCTCGTGTTAAAGACAACATAAAGCAGCATTTGGAATAATTCCGCTTGATCCTCTTCCTGATCTCTTGAGAGATTAATTTACATGTCCTGCAAACTTAAATGTAAGTCGTTCGACAATTATCCAACAACTCGAATTAACTGCCTTCTTCTAGTTGAAGTACCTTATTCTAGGATGCGTTTGAAGCATGATTACGTGCCAGTCATACTTTGCGGGCAACAGAAATATGCGATTTGTTTTTCCTTTCACCTCCACACCAACACTTTCCAATCGATCGATTGGAACTCACGGTATTCATCACGGCTTGAAAATGAGCACGAATCTAATGCTCCAGTATTGTGTGCTGCTGCTATGTCTTGATAGCTATGCTACGTACGTAATTTTAATGGCTACCCTGCAGCACCTCAATCCAGTATCCAGTTACGGACGCGATCGCGATGCTCCGGTTTGTAATGAGCGGATTAACGTTACGACACACTTGTGCACTTACTCACCCATTATTCCACCACTAAATAGCGTCACCTACAAAAATTCATCATCCGTACAAAAAGGGTTATGGGCTGGGAAGCATTACATAAATTCCAAAACAACAACAAAAAATGCTGCTTACTTTCGATTAAACGGTTCACAGCGATTGTTTCGCTATTCTTTTGTCTTCCCTACCAAGGACGCGACTAGTCAATCAATAAAATATCAATTATTAGAAAACAAACCATCTTAGCCATCGCTCCACAATACAACACACTGCAGCTTGATACGCTTAGATACCACAGACAAGCATTGTTCCCGTTGGTCGTATCTCTTTTGCTGATGATAAACCGAATACATTTGAGGGCTGCAATTAGCATCTTTCGCATACGAGCAAGAAAGACAAATATTGAGAAGCCTTCTTGGGCCTCATCGAAAAGGTTTTGCCAGAAGCTATTATTGCAGATTTCTCACGTCGGCGGACTCCTTTATAAAGAACTATCAGTGCAATTTGTCTTGAAGATACAAAGTATTTACTTGGCAAAACTATGGAACGAGGTTAACGTTTGTGGCGATTTTCATTTTGATACGATTCACAAACTCAACTGCAAACACAAAACCATCATACAGCATGAGTTTTCTTGTGCATTCAGATTGTTCCTGAGTGTAATGTAATTATTTTCATTTATTTGTTCACACCGCAATAATTTAGATTGTTGACTAAGGACCGTAGATGCATGACCTACGATATGAAGAATTCATTCTGTATGATCTCTAGCCAGTGGCGTACAACGAAAAGAATTGATAAGCGTGCGAGCTGCTGTTACGTTCGCTGTTACCTTCAGCGATAAAACAAACAGATGATCAGTCAATCTTCTGTTGATAGACGTAAAGGCAAATGCAGATTTCTAACCGAAAACCCAGCTACCCATTGGCGGTCCCAAACGACCAAATCAGGTAGGATCAACGAGCATGAAAATGAAAGTCATTCACGTCCACGACGGTACACATGGATGGCTGAACTTGCGATCAAGTGTTCCTCTCTAAAAGCGCATCTGCGCAGGCATTGGGATTGCGTGAAGTTCAAGTTGAAATGATCTTTGCCCGAGCGGCAGGCAACGCTTGCCAGACGGCATGATGCAGTGTGGTGCATTGATATAACCGGTTCCGGTTACGTGCCAGCTCCGTGCAAACATTAGCAAACGGAATTAGTCAGGAGACGGACATGTGATGACCGTCGGAATATTGTTGAAGGAGACAACTCTTACTTTTTCCTCTTTTCAACATGTACGTCTAGGCTCATAGCCCAGGGGACAACTTTTGAAGTTGTTTAGAAGAAGCGACAAAAAATGATGTCAAGTAGTGCTTATTGGCCATAGTTGATAAAAAGCAGACGAATGCAGGAGATCCACCGATTTGCCATAATATTTCGCAAAATTTTTCCTTCCGGAGGAGACGGCATTCGATTGCGTCCTTCCTGAAAAAGTTTCCTTAAACGGAAGATTTCGACAAGCGATAAGAACGCGAGCACCATTTCATGAATCGACATCCGACTTAATGAGTACCCTCGGCCGCTAGACTTAGATTTAGGATTCTTTTTTTTGTTTTTAACGTCAAGTACCGCATTAATGGGGTGTCAAAATAAGATGCTACGGATGGTTCAAGGACAGGTTCGGCGTGACTGAAGTGGTTCACGGTCGGCCGCTCGCTATGATCTCGATCGTTCACCAAACCATTCCCTGTACCCAATGCGCTCGCACTCCCTTGAATGGATGAACCTTCCGACACCCGATCCAACCCGTCGGTAGCCTATGCCGCACGATCGTCGGACGATCGGTGAACGGATTTGCTGACTCTGGATCCTTCCTTGCGTCAATGACAACCGCAGCAAATGGGCCATCTGCCATCAATGGCGAGATGACCCGTGGCAGACGAACACAGATTCCTCCGGCAAATCGTCCAATCGTTGAATTTTTAATACTCCATCCATTCATTATAGCAAGGCCGCTCGGTAGCGTTCGGGGGTTTCAATGTTTGCATGTACACTTTACCTCCCTCCCTGAGTTTACCCCAACGTAACGAGGGTTCACGGTAGGATACTAGAATTTGATGAATTTTCGGACATCAGCCATTGTTTTTATCGCATTGCCATTCACCCGGTTCAGTATGTCCTTCCGGGGAATGGCCGTGATACCGGAATGGTACGTTGAAGCAAACGAAATGGCAAATTTCAGCGTTATCAAACTATTTGCGAGAAAAAAAAATGGATACCACGAAACAGACTTCATCTAGATGAAGTTGATGTTAGAAACAGGAAACAGAATAGATCAGTGTCATTAAAATGTTAGCATTTGAAGTTTGATCTGGAATTTTCAATGGCTCACTCATAATATATTAGAAACACAAGACATGCAAGGGCAATGGACAACTGAATGTGTAAACTTATTTTTGATTCTAACAAAATCGTGGTGAATCACAAAATTATAATTTTCTTTAAACTTTTACCTCTTACAAACAAACTTATAAATTACAAACTTTAAAAATTAAATAAATTAAAAGGTTTACCGGGGGCTGTGGGCGGCGCCGGTTTTCAAACGGCTGGACCGGGGTTCAAATCCCATCTGGACCGTTCCCCCGTAGTGAGGACTGATTAACCAACTACGTGGTATCGGCAGTCTAGAAAGCCATTTCGATGGCCGGCATGACCTTAGAGAGAGTTCGTTAAGCCAAGAAGAAGAAGACAAACTTTACAAACTTTATTAACTACTACCGATGTCCATCTCGAAAGATTTATTTGGCTTATTTAGTTTTTGTTTTTTGCTTTGCTTTCTTTTGCATTTCAATCTTGAAATATATTTCTGTCTTTAACCCTTGTATTACCCATGAATGGATAATTAGTTCAGCGTACAACAAATTATTCAGGGTGGAATTCGATGCGAAAATCAGACGCCTGAGCTTCTGGACCACCGGACCGATCACATGAACATTCTGCACACACTTAGGAAAGAAATTAACATACGGAGACAAAACGTTTAACTTCCTAAATTAAAGCATTCGATGAGACAATTTCTATTTTTCAATCATCTCCGTGAATTCAGCAACCAATCACTAAAACTCATACTTGCTAACCTGCTATAGACTTAAGGCGAGAGGTGAGCAATCCAGTGGCGGTTGAAATCCTACGGATTGAAGCGGAATTAGATTTATACCACCATCCGTCGGTACCGAGAGACAGGCTCGGCCAAGGTCCGTGTGAGATCCGGACGGCACCGTTCGGCGAGGACGCCAGCAGCCATTAAGTGGGTTCATCAAAAAATGAACCACTCGATCCGGAAGACCGCTTCTGACCTGGATATGTTGATCGGGTATGCTCACACCATCATGAAAAAGGACCTGGGATACAAGTCGTACATAAAACGGTAGGTTTGCGGAATAGCAGAGGCTACAACGAAAAAGAAGCTGGACAGAGTCAAACTGCTACTTTCGAGACACGCAGGTCAGGAGTTCCTTTTAGCTGGGAAACTCTTCCAAAATGAACTTTTGTGGGCGCTGTGGGCGTTCGTCAGCCTCTTCCGTCCTTCATAAACATCAGGCGAATCCAAAGTACCACTTCGGTGATGGTTTCGGTAATGGTGGCGCGGGAAGCTCCCTCCGGAGTTTATCGAGAAAAACTCCTTCATAAACATCAGGCGAATCCAAAGTACCACTTCGGTGATGGTTTCGGTAATGGTGGCGCTGGAAGCTCCCACCGGAGTTTATCGAGAAAAACGTGATAATCAACGCAGCGTATCATAAGACCGAATATCCGAAAAAAATAGTATCCCCGGTACTTCGGGACCTCTGCCGGAAGGATCATCACGTCTTTCAACAGGACGGTGCACTGGCCCACACCACTAATATCGTAATTTGTACCCTCCTAGCTCCTCGAACCTTAATCTCCGAATTGTATGTATTCTCATACTATGAACCAATATAAGAAATTCATTTAGAAGATCTGTGACGAGGTGCCGTTGGATCAGTTGTGTGCCGGGTGCAATTCTTTTGAAAAACGTTTCAAGCTCGTCTCGGCCTCCCAGCTCCAGGGGCCCTATCCGACTGCCTACTCCACCCAATGTTAGTTCCGATACTGCCCGCCATAAAGCCCAAAGTAGGTGCGTTCCCAGCGAATATGCCCTAAAGGTTCTCAATGAGTACTGTCTAGATAAAAATTTACTTAGAAAAGAATATCTTGTATTTTTTTTCCAATTTTTTAAAGTTTATTCGAATATATTCAACTTCTTCTTCTTGGCTTAATGACCTCTAAGGTCTAAGGCCGGCATGGCCATCGAAATGGCTTACTAGGCTGCCGATACCATGTAGTTGGTTAGTCAGTCCTCACTACGGGGATTTGAACCCCGGTCCCGCCGTTTGGAGACCAGCACCGCTGTCGCCTACACCATCGGGCCCCCCTATTAACTTAGTTAAGTACTGGATTCGAAGGAGCCTTGAGATCTACCGAACGAACGAATAAATGAACTTAAATCCTTCTTTGTTTACGAAAGATTAAATGAAACGCAGCTCCAACAATTTTCTTCAGTTGAATGAAGCTGTCACAAAAATTAGTTCAATAATCACGCCACACAATTCCTACAGTGTCTTGTTATTAAGTATCAGAGTTAAGAAACCTCAACAAAAGAGATGTTATCGAAACGACGGTTTATTTCATACTGGCGTTTTTCTACTGTTGCATCATCCAACGATTCCTCTAAAGATAGATTTGATGGTTATCCGACCAATGTTTACATGGAGCGTTGGAGCTATAAAGCAAAATTCAAACAACGCTTTATGCGCATCAACCATGGCACACCTACCGAAAGGCTGTCAGCGAATGTCCTGCTGAACGATAGGATCGCTCGTCACGTTTATTACAATCGTTTCCGTAAATGGCACTCGGATGATACTACACCCAACCGCCGACACCTGCAAACACATTAGGAAAAGCCTCACCCATACGATGAAACAAAGTAGAGAAAGTCAATCAGCTGCACACATGTGCAAAGGCAGCACACTATATCAGTTGGGAAAATGAAACGGAAAGTTTTATTCTCCGACCGTTCAGTTTACTAAAAAAAAAAGTGGCCCCGTTTACTAAAAAAAAAGTGGCCGCAAGGGTATAGTAGTTGATTAGGGTATCAGTGGTTAGTTTTCTCTAGAGCAAATATACACACACACCATAGTGATATTTAACGATGCAAATGATATTCTTGTTGAGACTGATAGCCGTCACTCATCACGACATTTTCCGAACGAAAAAATGGAACGACCAGAGCACCTAACGGTACGGGTCATCAAACAAAATGGGTTCAAAGTAAAACCTCGTGAGATACGATAAACGTTTTAGTTTGCCAACCGATACGAACCGAAATACATCTAGCCCTACGGAAGATGCGGAAGTGCTTGCGAACATTTCTCAATCCAAAGGATTTTTACGCCGCCCAGCGGCCAGTGTTGCGTGTTTCCTTCTTAGTCGGTATGACACCGTTTACGGTCGTGAAGGGACCGACGGAGCTGATGATGCTGCGCTGCACACCATTTGGCTACATCAATTCCAGCGTGCACGTGATCCTGTTCTGTAGTTGCTACGTGAATGCACTACTTAACGGGGAAACCATAACGCGATTTTTCTTTCGCACCGACATCAGCACGTTGGGCGATGTGTTGCAGTTTACCATCGGCATCACAGCACTTTTCATGACATTCTTCTGCAGCATTTTCCAACGGAACAAGCTGATCAAGTCGTTCCACGCGTTGGCTAGCATCGATCGACGCTTCAAGGAAATCGGCATGGAAACAAACTACAAGAGCACGCTGCACTACAACCTGCTGGTGATGTGCACCAAAGTGATTATCACTTCGCTGTATTTGGTCGTGTGCCTAACCGTGTTTATCTCCTCCAACACGTACCCCAGTGTAACCACGTGGATGGCATTTCTGCTACCCTATTTCATGATGTCGATGGTGATCGTGCTATTCCTGTGCTTTGTCAATCAAACCAAGCATCGATTTCATCTACTGAACAAGGTGTTGAAACACCTCAGACAGGCCGCGTTGGAAAAGAGAATCTCACCCCAACGACGACCCAGCTACTGGCATGCGATCAAGATACAGCGTCCACTAGGTATCGCGTCCGTTTACTCCAACAATGACAAATCTATGCCGGACGTTGTTTCCACCGTGGCCGAAATACAGGACGCGTTATGCGAAGCGTGTAGCTGCGCCGAAGACTACTTTACGATCCAAATGCTAACCATCGTCACGATCGTGTTTGTAATCATCGTGTTCAATTCGTACTACGTGCTGGACGCGTTGCTCGGATCCACCTCGCGCGACACACCCTTCTCCAAGGGTCAGTTTGCGATGTTTTTCCTCTGCCAAGCCATGGTGTACGGGTTCGGGGTGTTTAACATCGTGTACGGGAGCAGCTCATTAATGCAAGAGAACGACAACATTGGCTCTAACGTTCACAAGCTGCTTAACGCGTCTGCCGGAGCGGACAGTGAGCTGGCGGGAAAATTGATGCAACTATCGCTACAAATGGTACACCGCAAAGTACGCTTTTCCGCTTGCGGACTGTTTAGTCTGGATTTTTCACTTATTTTTACAGTACGTATTAGTCATGTAAAATTTGGTTAAGTTATATCGTGTACTTTAATTACTCTTCTACTCACACAGCTCGTCGGAGCAGCGACTACATATTTGGTCATATTGATCCAGTACGAGTTAAGCATGGACGAGAGTAAACACGAAACTATAGCCAGGGCGTTTCTAGGAAATGAAACATGGTAATATCCATTCATCATCATACATCTTTCATTTAGGTAAGATTATCCGTGTTGTTTGTAACGTAAGCAATAGCAAAATGTTAAATAAAAAGCATCCATCCGTGAATATACTCAGAACACTCTAGCTGTGCTAATAGCGGACGATTTACGTCGGCGTTAATGACTGCGTTCAAACGAGATTGCATAGATTTACATTTTACCCTATTGACAAAATTGCCTTAATAACCACTACTAAAGGTTTTTTTTTCAATACAAATTTGCCGTGTCTTAGTGTCTTAGTTGGTGGATATACAGAGATTTGTTCAATAGGGTAAATTAAGCTTCATACACCTTATGCAATATTTTACTAGACAAACTTGAAAATATTGGTATAGATGTGTGTGAGAAACAAAAATTGAGGAAATGCCCTAATAATCTTGTTTATATACATAGTCATCACATGCGGTGCTGACAATACCGCGCAAGCCGTCATACTTAAAATAAATAACTAAAATAAGATGATAAAAACAGGTACTCACTTTTCTCGTTAATTGTGACGCTCACGCTGTTCATCGTTTAACCAGATTGGATGTCTTGGGTACACTGTAGTTACAGTTGAGCACAAAAATGTCTTTTTTCATCTCTCTTGTTCGCAGCCATAGTACCTCTTTAGATACGATTACGTCGTTGTTGCATTCAAGCGGTTAAGAATCACTCTAATCGTCTCTGCTGTAGGGTAATATCTGTTTCGACTGGAGAACATGGCTATTACATTTGAGATGGTTAACTCTTCTCCAAACTGGATATTCATAGGACGTCTAACGGCGAGGACTCTCGAACATCAAATGCTTAGGTGTCTCTTTGAGATCTTAACACTCGCATAAGAGTAAGTCTCCGTAAAACTGTTCTTAGACCCTTCTTTCGTTTGTCTTTGTTGTGCGGGATCTAAGTCGCGAAGGACTACCGCTAGATGATCGTCGTGCAGTTTTTCTGTTACGGTTGTAATTTTTATCATCGTCATAGCGATTTTTAGAATTGTGCACTTTTAGTCTTTCATTTTTCCCGTTTTGAGAACGGCTCCGATTTCGACTTTGGCTTCGACTACCACTGCGACTCCGATTCCGAGCACGATTCCGACTACGAATGCGAGATGGACTGCGATTGTGTTTAGGCGTAGAACTTGACCGTTCAGATGCATGTTCACTATTCCTACCATTATGCTGTTTTCTTTTTTCATCCTTCTTAGGATCTGATTTCTCATCTTCCATTTCTGGTGATTCAGACCATCGCCATTGTGCAGCTTTCCTCGTAGACTCTCCACGATTTGTTGTTATTTCATCCCACGACCTTTGAAAAAGTAAAATGTGTTAATGTATAACCGAGCTCTAGCTCTAAGAAATAGTTGGTGGGCAATACTTTTCTACTAGCGGCGTTGCAAGGTGCACAAGTTCTTCCTTCCGCATCGATCTACTCTCCTGAAAATGATTGTACACGTAACGGTGATCTGGATTCTTGAGAATGTGCAAAAAATTGCATCCTGCTCCTTTATGACATCGCTTAAGCTCGAAAAGTCCTGTAATTTCGATCCGACATATTTCACATTACAACTTGCTAATAATTTCTATTCAAGCACACAGTTGTTTAATGTATATGGGTTAAGGATAAAACTGTCTCTATCGATGATGAATACTGATTTTGAACAAAATTTGAAAAAGGATACACTTTGTATGGTTATTTACCGCAAACCGCCATTGGCCACACGATTGGATTCCTGAATTCCACGTGAAGTTGTTTTTTAGCGTAGAATCTTCCGTTCATTCGCAAATATGCAGCAGCTGCATTTCTGTTAGAATAAAAAAACATACGTACCCTTTAGACTTCCAACACATTTTTACATGTGGCTCTTTTTACCTCAACAATTCATATTCTATGTACGCACTGCCTCTTAAGTGTGGTCCCGAATTTCTACAAACAAAAATATGTTTGATTTTACCAAACATTTCAAACTCCATAATTATGTCACGGAAGAACTCGTTGAAACAATTTCTTAAATCATCTTCATCGAACTCGAGACGGGCATCCTGGCCGTACTCGGCATGTACCGTCTGCTCCAGGGCAGGGTGGCTGAAGAAGTTAGGAATCAACAAGAGCTGGCAAGAAGGACAGTGTTTTTTAGTAATTTAACTAGCTAAAATTGCTCGAACAACTTACCGCACTCACGCCAGGTGTAGGATGATTCCCGCAACATCTATAACCGTGTCGACATGCGCCTGTTTTCAGGAAGAATTTACAATTCTCCGCATCGATCCTTGTATTGTGTACGCTTTGAAGTTCGTTCAAATATTCTTCAGCACCGGTTGCTGCAAATTCTTGCAATTTAACATGTCGCTCGTGCAACATGCGGCGCAGCAGTTCCTTTTGCTTTAATTGTTCTTCTTTGGCTTGTTTTATCTTACTTTCACATTCTTCGAACTCCTTCCGTATCTTTTCTCTTTTTTCTTGTTCCTTGCGTTCTTTCGCTTCTTCGTTCTTGCGCAATTCTTGGAATCTTATTTGAAATTTATGCTCTTTTTCTAACCAAATTGCATTTTGAAGCGCGCGTTCCAATTCTTCGCGTTGTGCTGCAATCTGTTCTTCACGCTCCTTCTCAGCAAGATACTGCTGATACGCTGGACAAGCTAATTTCCGAGCTTCCTCCGCAGCAGCTTCTATCCGTTCTTTCTCTTGTGCGACTTTTTGACGAATAGCTTTGCGTCGCCTTTTCTTCAACAATTTTCGCCATTCTCGATGCCTTAAAGAGCGAAATATGAATAAGACGGACATCGTAATGAATTTGTTTTTTATCCAAATACTCACCTCATTTTACCTTCCGGCATAGCGTTCATGTATCACACCAATGTTATTGTTATGATTCTGCGGACATTGACGTTTCCCAGTTCCCAGTCGACAATGCCCTTCAATTCAAGTAGAGATTGATACCAAGGTGCTTAAATACAAGGTATTGCTTTCGATGTTTATCATATTTCGAGACGATGTTTTGAATGTTTAATATGTTGGTTGCATTTCAATGCATATTCGTTACATAACATGCAACAATGCAAACCCCTATTGACAAAATTGCTTAAATAACCCTTACTTAGGTTTTTTTCGTTACAAATTTGCCTTAACATGGCCTCAGTTAGTGGATTTACAATGATTTTGTCAATAGGTTTGTCTAGAAACGGCGACGGTTGTCTAGTTCTACTCTTTTTAGTACCTACTCAAAGGCACTTTTCTTCTTCTTGTTGGTTTAACAACCTCTAAGGTCATGCCGGCCATCGAAATGGCTTACTAGACATCGAAATGGCTCACTACGGGGGGACGGTCCGGATGTGAACCCCGGTCCTGCCGTTTTAAGACCGGCGCCGCTGTCGCCTACACCACCGAGAAGCCCCCTACTACTACTAAGGCACTACCAAGGCAAATTTGAATTGAAAAGAACCTTATTAGTGGTTATTAAGGCAATTTTGTCAATAGGGTCGAACAACCTGTAACGAACTTCTAAATCACGATGGCCATCCAATGGCTTACGAGACTTGCTGGTACAACGTAGTTAGATGGTCAGCCCTCACTACAGGAAAGTGAGTTCGGATGAGATATGAACCCCGGTCCTGCTGTGTGAAGACCTGCGCCACTGTCACCTCTACCATCGAACCACCTTAGAGAACTAGGCGAGGTACTTATTATATCTAAAAATATGCGGGCCATGACAGATTACAAAACGAAAACTTTTGGCTTTTATGAGTGTTTTTGAATTTTTCTCACAAGGTAGGAAATACGTGATCCAGATAAGAGCCAGAGCGCAGGAATACTCTTGATCGCAGTGGATCAATGGTATGGCATGAAAAAATAAGAAACATGAAAGAAAATGGGGAGAAATTCTTTAAACAATCATCATAAAAAATCTAAATTATAAATAGCGGTTAGAAGAATATCCATTTAATTTTTTTTTGAATCAATTTCTAACTGTATGTTGGTATAAGTGTGCAATAAATAACCCATGTATAGAATCCTGAAATCCGTATACTGGTATATGTGATACTTATTCTTCTTCTTCTTCTTATTGGATTAACGACCTCTAAGGTCATGCCGGCCATCGAAATGGCTTTCTAGACTGCCGATACCACGTAGTTGGTTAGTCAGGCCTCACTACGGAGGAACGGTCCAGATGGGATTTGAACCCCGGTCCTGCCGTTTGAAGACCGGCGCCACTGTCGCCTACACCACCCGGCCGTCCAATATACTTATTATACTTATTATTATACAACCCAATAATGCAATATATTGTGAACATTGCTAGAGCTCATAAATTTAAGATTTTTTAATTCAATGTGATCCAGGTCAGAATAATGTTATAATCTAGCTAAACAGATGTTTGGGTTTCGGAGCTTTCGTGAAGAACCGACCATAAGAAGGTGTCTAGTCATACGAGCCTCGGGCATTTGAGGACACCCGAATATTGTAGGACAGGCATCCTCGATACTAAGCCCGTGGAAGGATATGTTCTATCGAAGGTAAAAAAATCATAATCAATCAAACTACCTAACAATTTTTTTCTAACATTTTTGGTTTTTTTAATGTACTAAATCTCTACTACTCAAAACAGACACTTTCGGTTACTTTACTTTTTTAGAAATCAAACCACAAGCAAGATACCATTATTTCTTAAAAAGTCTATTTATTCAATAAATATACATTTAGAAAACATTTTACATGTGTTCCAGTGTGCGCGTTTGTGTGTATGTGTGTGTTTTTTTTGTATAGATTGTGTTTTACTTTTGTATTGATTAGTTTGTTAAGTATTTTTTCAGTTGTTTAAACAAAAATTATAAACTGATGAAGGAAACCGACGTTCACATGAAACGGCAATAGCATGCAAACATCGAAAGTTATTTTTATTTAAAGGCCGCTGATCCAACGTGGAGAAAAGGATGGCTAGTGTTGGAACGACTTGGAAGATGATTTGTTGTCGCCTGTTTGGATTTTTGTTTTTTTTTTAATTTTAATGCATATTGTTTGAATCATCCACCCCATTCTGCTAATGAACAAACATACTGCACTGGATGTTTTCTGCAAAATTCATCTACTAAATGAAATGAGGAAACGCACTACATATTTTCAGAATGAGCAGTATAGTAGCAACTAAAATTGAATAGAAGAAAGAAAGGAGGACATTTGGTTCCTCGAGTTCGCGGTGATGCTTCGAGGCAGTTTCACCATTACCGGGCAGTTCTAATGCGCTTTCACGTCGAGCACCATCCACCACCGGCTCCATCCTACAGACGGATGCCCGGGTTGGTGGCGAGCACGTAGTTCAGCAGCTCCTCGGAATCCTCGCACACGACCGGCTTCTCATGGTAGCAGGCAACATCGTGCCAGCCGATACCATCGTTGTAGACATTGTTCAGGATCGATAGGCAAGATTCGGTCGTCTGATTGATATCGAACTCGGCATTGTCCGGCTGCGGGATCTTCTTGTGGCCTGATTTGCTCCACGGGTTGTAGCCCCAACCGTTCGGGATCTGGTTGGTAGGATGAATCTTCTCACGGTTGTTCGACCAGAACCAGCCGTAGATGTTCTTTGGTTCCAGATCCGGGCGACCCTCGCAACCCTTGAAATCACACAGCCGTCCTGCAGTCCAGATGTATGGCACATCGTTCTGCTGAATCAATCGGAAGATCAGGTTGTTCTCTTCCTGTGTTTCCAGCGACACCAGATCCATGCAGTACTCGCGGCAGATGTTACGACCATCGAGCCAGTCCACTCGCTTGTCAGCGAGAGCGGGTACGTGGGCGCTGTAGAAGTAGTTATGTCCACGATAGGTGAACTGTTTGGGTCCTGCGGATGTAGTAGATTGAAACAAACAAAAGAGAAATCGTTACCGATTACACCTATCCTTGATCACAATCCAGGAAGACCGTTATCCCCAATAGCTAAAGATCACTGCCAAACACACGTAATCGTGCGTCGCCCGACTAAATGTCAGCGGTAGCCAAGTATTGTTTGGTTGGATATATTATTCCCGTATACCTGCTGGGACAGTGATCGTGCTCAATAGCGTGTCTGTGGCTAATCTTTCTAATCGTCATCGTCAAGATACGATCGCAACACAAGCACACGCATCGTAACACAAATTCCTATGCCAAATCTTACTACTTGACTCGGTGTTGATGGTAATATACGTCCTTCCCTCTCTCTTTCTCTCTCCTCGTCATCATCGTCATCATCACGTTTTATACACAGTGTTCATCTTTTCCCATATTTCTATATGAAGATGCAAAGTTCAAGTGCTTCATTAATTATTAATGAAGCACCATTTCAGGTTTACTTTTTGTGGGATGAATGTGCCAAGTGGTGGTATTATACCGGTTGATTGGATGGCCGACCAGGAGTTGTGCTGGTGGAATTGGATGCTTGACTGGTGGTGTTTATTTTTGTCCCAGTATCATCAGCCTCCCTGCACGCGAACCCCCGGAAATCCGTTCACTGACGCTACCACTAATTTATTTTTCTTCTTCTGTTGCGCAATCTTTGTTTGTCAAGCGACTCGTCCCGTTTTGGCACCTTGAGTGACGCCGTAATGGCGACCCTGAGTATCTGGCGTAAAAGCAACTTTATATAAATCAAAGACACTTTTCTACTCATCATACTGTACGTTAGAAGGGCATACGTGCATTTATGCATGCGACACGTTCTTGCAGTCTTATTTGCAAACTTCGTAATCCCATAACTCCATACAACTCCATTACTGGCGTCGGCGTCAAATTCGAAATCGTCGGTATGGGCAATAATTTAGCTGCTTTACGAATCAATCATAACTTTAGAAGGTTTTTACTCTCACTTTCGATCGCTATATTTGAATCGGACCACCTTATGTTGTTGTGAACCACTTGATGTTGTGGGAGCACTTTCCATTTCTTTCTATTCGTCCGAAAGGGGCCACCTAAAGTAGGCCAACGACGATAACTCGGTACCTGTTATTTTATTCAGCCCAAGCCCATATACTCCCTCGATCACATCAGTTCACGTCGATCGCCGTATGTCTCCGGTCCGGTTATCATAACAGATTCGCTCCCTTTCCCTTCCCCCAAAACAATCCAGTTTGTGGCGTCCTGTGCCAGTAGCTAATGTAGTTCGGACAGTGCAAGAAATTGCCCCATAGGCCTCTTCCACCAGCTGCGATGCAGATCCCCAAGCACAACGAGGGCAACGGAAACGAAGTGGTGGAATACGAACCATACTCAGAGCATACTGAGGAGAAAAGTTACCATCACGTTCGTTGCGGGTCACAGGCAGCAGACACTGCATTAAGAAATCGTGCTTATTAACACCGATAAATAAAGGTCGAAACGTACCATTTGGAATATCTTGTGGATATGCGCGCGAGATCTGCGAGATGAAAATAGCCTCCGGTCATAGGGATGACGAGGGCCTCGAAATCATCTTACTGCTCCACACAAGGTGATGGTTTGCAGTTCATTTATGTCAAACGCATACTTTGAAATCACCCTTCTCTCTCATCACCGATACACCAGCCGTGCTATTGATGGTGCCCTCACTGCCATCTCTCTCTCTCTCTCTCTCTCTCTCTCTCTCTCTCTCTCTCTCTCTTTCGCTCTGCCGACCGTCCTCCCAGGGCAACGAAATACTGACCACACGATGGTGCCAATTTATTATGAAATACCTTTGCTTACGACAAAGCGGATCTGTCATAATAGTAAACATTTACTGAGCCAGCCTAGTCCTGCTTCCCGTGCTATTCAGAGTCTACAGTATTTCGAAGCCCGCAGGAGGCGCGGCAGGGAATCACCGGCGCCACGTGGAGCAGACACCCTAAAAGCCAACAAATTAGCGTAATCGTATTGGTTAAGACCGTATGGGGTGATCTTCTTCAACGATCATCCTTTTTCTTAACCTGTCTCTTCGCAATCATGCCGCCGTAGTCGTTGCGTACAACGAGTTTTGCTTCAACAGCCCAACCTCAAGGTCTGCCGGACCGGTGCTGTTAGTGCTGTGGGACTGGGCGTGACCAGAGTGTCTGGTTTCTGGCTTGGAGTGTTGTTCCAAATATGCAAATAAGCAAAGGATTATTCGAGAGCTTCTTATTTCGATTTCGTCGGTTCGATGAACTTGGATTCAACAAAAGACTTCAACGCCTGAGCGTTGAAGAACAATTTTTAAGCGATGAACCGCACAAAACTGAGTATTGCAACTCACCAGTTCGTTTTTCTTTTTGCAAATAAAACATCCAAACCATACCAAAGTCAAAAAAAAAAGTTCACAATAAAATTTTAGTGATCGTTTATACTGAGAATGAAGCCCATCATTGCCACCAGCAATTAAAATGTTAGGATTGCAGAAATAATACTTACGCGATGCACATTTCTCGGGTACTGGCAGTGACAAGAATCGACCCGGCTTCTGCACAGGTTGATTTGACTTGACCTCATTGATGGCAGGCTTTGGCTCGGCAAGGCATACGGCGACCAAGGACGCCACCACTAGCAGCAGCAGCTTCATCTGGGGAGGTAAATAAAACAAAAAAACACATGATCCTTAGTCTTTAGGTATTCAATTAGCTGTTGAGGCAAAACAAAATACAAACTAACTAATGGGCAGTGAAGAAGACTACTACTTCGTTTGACAAGAATTAACCGGCCACCCAATCTGATGGTCTGTGAATGGAAGTTACCTTCATTTGTTTTCAATCACTAATTTCCTCACGGTCAACCACGATCTAGGTAAGTAAGTAAGTACGTAAGTAAGCAACCAAGCAAGCAAGCAGGAAAGTAAGTCTGACAGCGAACATCGCATAAATGCAGTAGGCGCACGTGCACCAGCGATCGTGATTGGATTTTTTTTAATCGAGTCACTTTGTTTTTGTCATACCTTTGTCCTTGTCCCTGTCCTTGTGTGCAAGTTTTAGGGGACACAGCTAAACATTCTTGTGTTCAGCAGGATGCACAA
This sequence comes from Anopheles maculipalpis, assembly GCF_943734695.1. NCBI lineage: Eukaryota > Metazoa > Arthropoda > Insecta > Diptera > Culicidae > Anopheles > Anopheles maculipalpis. The sequence goes on along the minus strand of NC_064872.1, from coordinate 45,106,089 downwards.
TGTCAGGCGAGATGTTTTTTTTTCTTTGAGAATGGTGCTAACATTTCCAAACCTTCCGCGACAACCCTCATATACCGAACTGGATACACCTCAGCCATGTTCCTAACCATGCTGGGTATGGATGAGAACTATCAATCAGCTGGTTTAGAAAACAATGACTGTTGCGGTTGTTTTACCAACCGCACTGGTAGACAATGTAATGCAGCTTCAAAACTGTTGCGCAGAAGATCGGAAACTGTGCGAAGACAAAAGGCTTCTTCCATATAAGCGTACACAAAAGACCCCAAAGGGTAGGACGACAATGCAACCGTTCGATTAAGCCACAAACCAGTCTTTTAGCCATAATCGCTACCATCTGTAGCGAAACCAACCTGTAACTGATAGCTTCCAGTTCGATCTATTACGTAGCGCTGCAAACAATGGTTTTTGCAAAAAAAAAAAGGCAACGCAGCATCGTACATACTCCAAAATATCACCTCGGTTGTGCTAAACGAAGTGCCAAACGTTGGTTGCGGTTTCTTGCCAGTAAACGACACAGTATCGTAGTCTCAATCGGCCTCTGTTTGCGACTATCTGCAGTCAAATGGTTGTAAAAGTGTGTTCTTTCAACCATACAATTGAAACACTGCCGAGGCTAGGTCTAGAAGGTTCGCTGCCGGCAGATAAGCTAATAGAATTGTAAAACAACGCAACATGGACAAAAGCACGGCGCAAAACGAAAACTAGTACTAGTCGTATGCAGCTTGCCATTGCATAGAATCGGAGTGTATGGGCAATGGGCACAGAGGTGCGACACAATAGTGTGTGATTCTCACTTTACATTCCGCTACCTCAGGATCGATCATTGTTGTACTAGTCCTACCTAACCCACCTCTCCCGTGTCTTGAATCGTTGCCCGCTTCTACAACGAGCGATCAAAGAGGCGATCGTCTAGAGTGATGAGCTGCTGTTACCACGTATTGTTCTTTGCTGCAGAAGCTACAAACGTGGCGGTACCACAGGCATGATCTTTTCTGTAAGACATGAACTGTCTTGGGTAAAATGTGGGCTGAAATGGAAACCACACCATCTCCGAGAGCAGATCACACTGCATCAGACCTTTTGCATTAGGCTCAATCCTCGCCAGAGCGTGCATCGATCAAGCTCGGTGTTGTTATCGGCACAATTGTTTCGCAGAACGTCAGCCACCCAAGCCCAATAAAGCACCATTGTTTCCGAGCTAATGATGATGACTATTTCATTACCGTTGCCACTGCATGCATCCAAATTAAGCTGTTAATCTTCTATGCGTCATCTCGTATGTTTCTGATGTTCGGTGGGATATATTCTCCCCCTCTACAGAAACTACATCCGGAACAACATGATCTTTCGTTTGCATGCTGCAGAACTTGTTTGTTTAGTTTAAATCGGTTTCGAGAAATCTGCCACCTCCGATGGAGAAGATAAAGTTCTTCCATTCTTATGGGGCTTAACAGCATTACGTCAATGGCTTGCGAGAAAAATCCATCTGAATCATTCTCATTAGCTCACTTTGATGCCGCTTAAAAGACTGATATGATGTTAAGATGACCTTTCAGTTAATTTGTTTTCTGGTGGTTCAAGCTATTGATCATGTCATTTCAGTGAAAGCATAACTATTTATTGATTATAATAAAAGTGTGTTGTACACTGTGCTCTATACTTCAAAACCTTCGAATTTATTTTCTTACTGGTCAATATCATCAACAGTAGTGACGATCGTTTAACAAATACTGCAATAGCAAATGTGAAAGGTAGAACCACCACACTTCACATCCACCTTCAGCAAGCTGCAAGTTGACATTGCACACAAATGAACCACCGATGAATCTTTGCTAACACCAAAACTCTACATCTCAGCTCGAAACCAGTTGTATTAAAACACGAAAACTTGCTCGTCTTCCCTTCACTTAGCACATTGCAGTTCTTGGCATAGTCTGCCAATTAAACGCTTTGATACTTTCGCTTCCAGCAGCTCAATGCTAGGGAAGGAATTCTATTTATAACCTCGTTACGTGATCAGCGTCGTGGATTAGTTCTTGGCGATGGATGGACTACCAACCGCAAAAAGTATATACATTTATCAAAACTCTTTAAACACTATTCCTTGGCTAGTCTTACACAGCGTCTGCACATTGTTTGCAGGTGCAAAACCCTCTTCCAAATCATGCTAAATGTGTAATCTTTTCCTTTGGTAAACCATACTCGGCTTGAAGATTCGTGCAGAGGAACCGTCTTACATAAACAACCACAAGCCGGTTTTCTGGCAATTTTTCTTCTTTTGCATAAAACCCCACATAAAAAAGGTATCATCAATCTTTGCCAACAGATAATCATTAGCTTACCACTACAATTGTGAGCTGAAAGATGGCAACCGACGGAGAAGCCAATGGCCATGTAGCTCTCAACTGGAAGATGGCACAAGCTACGATCTACAATTTCTAACATTTTGAAAATAACTTCCACAATTGCAGCACAGTTTGTAGATTGCCATAGAATCGTATAGCGTATCGTTCTCCCCTTTTTTGTAGCGGCAGTTTAGTTTAGTGAGTTTGAACCGCAGACCTGGTCGATTTGAAAATTGCATAACAACGCATTTTACTAAAGCCTGAAGCTAAATCATACTCTCATCCTGCTGCCTCTAGCACATAATATTTGACATATTACACAAAACAAAAAATCTCAACCGGTCACAAGCAACACGCTTTCCGCTGGCGTTATGCACATCGATTCGTATCCATTCTCTTTATTTCGCTTTCAACCAGGCTTTCTACTTATCTCGAATACAAGTCATCGTGACGATTTGTGCTTAATGTGGTAGTCAGGAGATGTGTTACGACAGCATCAGGCACCAAGCACCACCACAAACTGCTTCTGTACGGCAACAACAAAAAAAAGGAAGGCTACACGAGGCCCGGGACGAATAACAGCACACACAACTTTCACAACAGTTACAGTCCATGCTCAGAATATTTGCACCTCAAGTATGTAAGCACTGGCAGGCAAGTACGGCATACGGCCAAGATAATTCCATTTGATTCGTCACACACCGCATGTTGCGAACCCGGACACGCTGATTTGCAGTACACGACCAATATGTATATCCTGTACTTGTTCGGTTCCCTTGATCCCGGTTCACTTTCTCCGTACCATTACGAGCAACTACACTTTGCATGTGGATCACATTCTTACCTTTTGCTTATTGTCTGTGTTGCGCTTCTTCCTAAAAGGCTTCGATTCCTGCTGTTTCTATCTGGCTGCAGCCTGCTTAACGCTTCGCACAGTAATGCTAAGCGACTCCACGTTTTATCTAGATCGGTTGAGCTTCGAACGAAAACAAAAGTGAATTCATCAGGGTGTTGTGATTTTATAGCTAAACGCCCATTGCAAACTGCCGGACCAATACAATGCCACACGAATCCGCGATGGAGAATTGCTACATGCTCCCCAACGTACAAACACACACGCAGAAAGAGCCAAAAGCATGCACGAATGAGCCGGGGATCACGATTCATCCACCCGGGATAATTCGGCATCGATCGTGTAGTTGTGTACCTGTCGCGGTAGTTCCATTCCGGCTGGATAACGTGCGGCCGGAGTTGCGATAGGAGTGTGCGAAAAATAGTGGGGAGCAATCGTGAACCTCTCACCCCATCACCACCTCCCACGGTTCCTCTCCAACATTCCTGATGCTACTACCTACCACTTGGAGAACATCTCTGGGATGCCAGTACGATCGATGTTTGCATGTATTGTGCACGCAACGATCCACCACGTGTGCACAACACTCCCACCTTTACAAGCGCAAAAGCCACCGAAGAGGAGACGATGCTGTGGTGGCTTAAGAATCAGCCCTATCAACATAAAGATCGTTGTAGCTTGGCGCTCCAAGACCGCGAAAATGTTCACTGCAGAATCTTCAACACACCGACGTCCATGCACCCTCTCCCAGATTCTCCACGATCATCAACTCCACTTGAATTCCACATTTAACACCCAATGTTGGTGTTAGTTAAGGCAGGCGAACTTCGACGATCTTGTGTGAACCACCGTTTTGCAGGCAGTCAGCGGCTTAGACCATTTTTTGTGCGTTACAAGGTTTGGAGCATGTATAGATTCTGCATATCCTGGATGGGATTTCACAATTTTAGTTTAATCGCTTCCTTGTACACTGCTCCTCCATATTTTCGAATATTTTGACGATGGTGCTTCATTATCGACGTTGCTAAACCCGGATCCTTGGGATGCTCACTGTCGCTAGCTCGCGAAATGGTGCATGTAAAGCTCATATGACATTTTCAGCTTCATAACAGCAGATACGCATCGGGGACAGCATCTTAACACTCCACGGGCCTTTGCTAATTCTCAGCTCAGCTATGTGCAACGTGAACAAATTTTCATGTTCCATGGTCGTGAGCGTTTTGGCACGGTACAACGGATTCGCTACTCAGCTCACGATTCTTCATTGTTTACCGTTTTTATCAACATTTATTACGCTTGGTGTAGCCGGCTCGTGAGCCAAACACGAATGCATCATCCTGCGCACATGTGGTCCTTTCAATGGTTGGCTTACTGGAAATGGCTTACAATCACGTCACGTGCAAGGATGAGAATAATACCAGATCTCGGTCAAATGCAAGTTGGACAAAGTGTGCTATTTATTAGAATTTTAAAATAGGGAATTGTTTCTATTTCATAGGTTATCAGCCATTCCATGGGGATGGTTGAATCCCGGCAGGGTAATTATACACGAGGAGCAGGCGTTCCATTCAATGTCATCCAATTATTTACCATGCGATCCCTGGTTGCAGTCGACGGAGATGATACGCGATCCGACTAGCAAATGTTTGAGCGGAACGTTACATTCCATTACTCATCTCTTGATTCGAAGGCACAGCTAGTTCAGCTAATAATGCATCGTCGCTTCTCAACGGTTTAGTTGTAATTTGAAACCTGCTCAATCACATCAGGGGGACGCGTAAACAAATGCAATTGATGCGATCGATCGAAATTGCGTGCATTTGTGGTGGTATGAGTGCGATAGGTGGATACAGTTGAAAATGGTGTCATCGTGATCGCTTGGTGTTGCTCAACGGAAAGAGCTAACCTATCGATTTGATTCGATTCGATCACATTGTACATGAACTGATTGAAATGCATCACGTGTCCGTACTATACTTACCGAGAGCGTTGGATTGCTGCGTGCCGCACGATCTGTGATACACCTCAACTGTATTATCTCATCGATATATTTGGCGAGTTATTATCTGAATGACACACTGCACCGTAACGAACGATCTAAAAGAACCTTATTATGGAGAACCTTTTGAAAGTCAGGGCTGTTCTCAAATTACCTGTCGGCAATGGACTGACACTGCAGTGTCCAACTTACCGTCTCGTTTCATGAAAAAAAAAACCCCCTGTTACAGATGGCACAGTTCGAAGGAGGATGTGCTGAGGATTGTGTAAAAAATATATTGATAAATAAATACACTCACTACGGCGGATCCAATGTCAACAGTCGACATTTCAAACATTTATGGTGCGTAACGGAGATGAAAACTGTAATGACATTCTGTTAAATACGGTATTGAGACTAGGCAGGACATCGATCAGGGCTTTGCTACTGTCGGTGTCACTAGAAATGGTCACCTTGCAGTAAAAGGTACATCAATCGTCAACACTTTTTGCTACAAAAACCGAACGCTACTCCTTACTTGCATGGGACGGTTGGTGGGTATATCTGGAGTAGGTCATTAAAATTTGGTTCAAGCACAACCCCATTGTAAGACAATATTTGATATTTGATAACGTGCCGTCATACTTAATAATAAATAAATAAAAAATCGATATTTGACAGTATTATCATTTTGAAATAAGACGAAAGTATCATTATAAAACATAAAACAGGCGCCACGGATGATAGATCATCGCTTCTTTTATAACAATTTTGATGTTCTGTGTAGTATTTTCATGACCAAAAAAGCTAAAACTGTGATTTGTTTTAAAGCGAAGGTTTAACTGTCCATCAAAATGTTTTACACTTCCACTACTTACACTCCAGATCCAACCTACGCGATGTTCTCTTCGTGAGAAAATTGGTGACATTCGAGCTATCATCACGCATTCCGGTAAGACCTTGCTAGTAAACTGCACAGTCACTTGCGTGGATGGGATTCGTTTCGCACCGAGGTATAAAAATCTCATCAAACCCAGGTACGATATGAGTGTGGCGAATGAAACGACTTTTTTCCAATCGTTCCACACACATGGCTTCCACTGTTCTTGACGGTTCTGACACCTCAGGCGCGTATGACGAAGATGAACTTGTTGCCTTGGCCATTCCCAGCAATGAGCACCACTTAATAGCAGTAATGTGTCATCAATTATCTTCGAGGTCAATGTCAATGCTTGGGCACTGCAGTAGAAGAGGTTCGTGAGATTTTGCTTCGAAGATGGACGTAAAAGCTGTAGAATCTTTATCGCATCTAGCGAGGCACGAAACCATTTTCGCACATACATACATGTGTCCCATATGGAGTGCCTATAGCCGTACCGTCCTTGATTGCGGGTGCAGCATCCTCTCAGCCACAGCATGATGCCAATAAATTAGGATCGGATCGTTGATATTTGTTTTATTTTTCGCCATCCAATCCACCGTTTGAGCATTCCAATCGAAACAACTTTATTCCAGGCTCGATTGGAACATTTCAACAATTGTACGTCCCTGTTCGGCTCCTGTGCAGAGAAGAAGAACCAACTCGCATCCGAAATAAAACCTAATTTAACTACAATAAATATAATCCCTCTGCTTGGTGCTTTACAGAATATGCAAAACCAGTTGCCGTGCAGACCGGCCAACAGAAACCGGTTAGCGTTGATGCTAATGTTTCGTATTCAGGTAGGTTTATTTATCGGGCTGTTCCGAAATTTGGAAATTAATAAACTTCATCCTTGCTTACCATTTCTTCTGCGAGGATAGCGGAATCGGAATGGCTTTCGACTCCGAAACGAAACATGAACTTAACATGTATCAGACGACCCATGGCATACGGAGTCACAGTCTGCAAAGACACTGAAGTATGAAAAACAATACAATCACTATCGTGATTGATGATTTGCATCAAAAGCTTTCTTCGGGCAGACGATCGTTCGTTTGTTCGTTGTGTGACTGATGGCGAGAGAAAGTTAGTAACGGCAGGTTGCTAATTTAAATACAGTTTGTGGTATTTCGCTAGTGCTATTAAATATGGATTTAATTTACAACTCGTTTTGTGGACCAGTGTATGAGTTACATTCAATTCAACTAATTCATGCATTCCTGGACTATAATAATTGTATGTGATACATAATGACCATATTAGTTTTTCCGGAGCTTCAACTCTCCTGTTGAATGAACTTACGCGTATATATTCAGAAAGAGCTATCTTATAATATAATGTAGGCGGGAAGGGAAGTCTATTGAATCAACATGATTGATTCATAAGCCATCGTAAAATACCTGCCGTTGCCATTCTTCCTCAGCAACAACCTGACCAGACGGCTGTTCACTACATCATTCGGCACAAAAATGGCCAGGTGTTGTCGAAGCGAGCGAGTGTCTGAACTGAAGGGGTTGATATGATTTACAACAGGAACCGCAAACACTAAGGTAAGATACCGGCGCTCTCAGCGCTTAACCAAACCGCCCCGACCGAGATCATAGGCTCGGTGGTGTAACAATCAAAACATTAATAAACACTTGCGCTGTTACCAAAGCTTCGTCTTCTTCTTTTCGTTTGCAAATCGACAAACAATCATTGCGTAACCCGAAAAAGGCCGACACCCCGATCAGTGGTGGATCATGTATTTGTTTAATATTGATAAAAACAATTTCTTTCTCCCGCCCTGTTGGTCAACTCGCTGCCTAACACTTACTAACATGGATCCGTTTCATACGTAATCCTGACAAAAGTAAAACCGCGTCCATGTGACACGACATGAACTTACAATTTTAAGTGTACATTAACATCTGTTGGATGTGTGTACAAATTTCACTTATCTCTGGCTAATGGAAAGCTGGATTTCCCCAACATTTGGACTGTTTTTGCAATAAAATAGAGACAAACGTTAGGAAGGAAGGTCCTAAGCAATAGACCAAACAAAAGGATGACCGCTACACGGTTAGTTTGGTCACGATCTTCCGCAAGTCGATTAAAAGGATTTGTTACCACAACTAGCCTCCACCAGAGGGTGCTTTATCGAAGAACTAATTTACGTATTGAAACCCCAAATGAAAATAAGCGGTAAAAATGTTCCGATTTCACTTCCGGACACTTCTCCTTTAATTTTAGTCAAGTTATCTTTTCGTACAGATATGAAATCAGATAGTGGATTATTAACAAACTTTTAGCACGTTTGCATTTTGTCGAAATCAAGGGAATGTTTTCTATCGGCAAAACTGGTTCTTGTGCCATAAAATAGTAAAACAAGAGAAAGTAAAGCATGCTTCAAACAGAAAATCTGTCTGAACTATTTGCTCCACAAATGCATTTTTTTTATCTCCTGTACCGATCGGGGATCATTTCGAAATCGATCACATTTCCCATTGATACTGAACCTCATTCATCAAAAGCGAAGATGAGCGTCCATTCCGGTCCTGCTCAAAATTTACTATGCTGTGAACCACTCTTAAATAGGACAAACGGACATGGAAAAAAGTAGACACGAAACTGGGCGCGGTTTAAAGGTCTCTGTGTACGTAAAGGGTGGTTTTGTGATGGAAATGCGCAGATACATAACCGAAACCCAGGTGCGTGCCAACATAAAGGGTAAAAGGAGCGACCGCGCCATCTCGTCTTGAATTTGATTATGCCACAGGACTGGATTCGACCTGGGACCATCCAGTTCGCTCGGCTCCGGCCGATCGATTGCAATCAGCTTCATCCGAACGATCCAATACGCCAGACGTACGAACCTAACCTTGACTTATTTTCGGCATTCAAGACGTTCGTTCGAAGTTGGCCCGCAGCTTACGTCTGGCCGCAGGTGATCATGATTGCGATAATGCTGTCCGCAACGATTCCTCCACCCCTAGCACGTGGTCCACAGTAAAACGCATGATAAACAAGTCACACTTCACCACAAACATTTGGAGATGAGAGCCATCTTTAGCATAACAATGCATACTCCAAACGATGACCGTAACGACTTGCTAAGGGTGCTTGACTATGAATACATATTTATATACAACGCATGGCTTCGTCAGCGACGTCCTGTCAGGTGCAGCTCCCTCACTATTGAAGTTGGGTAGGGCTATAGCACACCATACCTACCCAGCGCCCCCGTCGACGCTCGGCGACGCAAATATGCATCATCTTCGGGGCTCGGGAAACGCAAAATAAAGATCGTGTGCCATAACCGTGGTGAACATAAATAGTCGTCCGGCTTATTATGTTAGGTGATGGGACGTTTCACCAGTCGCATACAAATCTGTTACCGCCATGCATGAAACATAAGCTGAACTGTATCGAATGTCGAATGTCAGCTTAAAAGAAGTTTAACCACTTTTTTCAGCTTTTCTCGCCCTAAACATCCAACACTCATTACACAAACACGTATGAGCCAGCACACCCACTACCATCAAACACTTCACTCGATCGCAGCCTCCATGAGTTGGTCCTGCCAAACAAAGCACTTGCCAGCTGATATTGAATGTAAAGTTTAACAACATTTACAAACGAACCGTGAAATGCAAATGCTACGAGCTCTTTAAAACATACATACATAGACACACACACACACATACTACAGCTCAGCAACGGCTGTGTGCATTTCAAGAGGCACACGGTGTAAATTGGCCGAGAGTGCCAACAAGACTTCTCCAGCCACCGTCCACTGAGAGCGGTGTGGGTTTTACGTTATTATTATTAATGAAACTGTCCGCCAAGTGCATTTAGCAAAAAACTGCTACTCCACCACGCTACCGATTCAAAGCCAGGCAGAAGATACGACCTTTACCAGCGACGACAGCAAGAGAAGCTGATGGCGACCAGACGATTACCGGCCTTATGAAGGTAACGGCGGTAACCTCTGTGTGGCCATACCGTCATTTGGTTTGAACTTTACCTCTACCTCATGCCCTGTCCCGATTTCACTACAGTTAAACTGTACTTTCAGATACGGACCCGGCGCAAACAGGTTCACTAACAAGCGAAGATTTATTTTCTGAATCGTGGGGCAGTCGGTGCCCATTGTCTTGGAACGATACTGACTCCTAGCAAAACTTGTTTTACACCCATCTCTCGGGTAATAAGTTTATCTGCTAATTAGTATAGGATGCATGTAGAATGACTGAATCCGTTGAAGTCCGGATAAATTAGAAATAAGACAGATGAAGCTATTTTCGAGCTTAGTCTGTTGGTGAAGCGATTATGGAAGCAAATAGGAAATGTAGTATCCTAGAAAAAGACAAAAAAAAGATAAAAAAAAGGTAAAATAAAATATAAAAAGGTAAAAAAGATTAAAAAGAGACAATTCAACTTTTCAGTACTTTTTCTTGCAATAATACATCATGTAAAAATAGTACAATACATTTATTTATACGTACGTTGTTCAGTTACAGTACTTCATCTTTTGTTCTTCCTTGATTGTGACGTTATACTTAAGAAATCTTGTTCGAGAATCGTGAGTATTGGTCAGTTGCCTCCTAGCTCTGGTACAAATATCAAAATGGAATGGACGACTGTGCTAGTTTCAGTTGCGGAAGATGGTCTAGTTGACCACCGACAGCAACAAAGATGCCATCGCGCTGCGCTACGTCTCCTCTTCGTACTGATTTTCCTTGAAATGTTTGCGTGGATCCAGTAAGAATTTGTCCAACAGTTTATCACAGTTCGAGTTGCTTGGTAGCACCAGCGTTTCTTCGATTGTGCGTATGAAGTTGCTGTAAACATCCGTCCGAAATGTATATTCTTCGATGGTCGCGTAGATTAGATTAAATATGGGTTGCGCCCGCGAGTGAAAGTATCCTCGATTGCCGTGAATTATTTTCACTCCATCCGGTGCGTCGCACACGCTCATGTACATGCAATGATCGGCACGATAGTTCCAGTCGCATGGAAAGACGTACAACCGGTCCGGATTGTAGTGAAACAGAACGTTCAGTATGTCTTGATCTCCCCAGACTAGCTGCAGACGGTACTCGCGATAAATCGGCAGTATGTGATCCTCCCAGCGAAATTCTCGCATTCTCGTTAGATTCATCAGCATGACGCCCGAATTTACTCCCAGCTCTCCATAGTAGGGATGTCGAGCGAAACGATTATACCATCCTGCATTGGTATCTTCATGCTCTGGCGCCATGCCCGCAAATTGGGATGCATTAAAGTTCTGGAACATTGCCCATATCTCCTGCACTGGCGATAGAAACACAGTATCAGAATCAACGTACAGTACTGCATCCAGATGTTGAAGGAGCGACTGAAACAAAAACAAAGAATATTTATTTTACTCCGATCGCTCAACTTTGCAACAGTGTGCTTGAGCATTCTTACCGGCAAAAACAGTCTTTGGGCGGCGCATGGTTTAAACAGTTTCCTCCACTCGTCCTTGTTGGCGCGTGGAAACGTTAACGAATGAATTTCGTACGTAAATATTCGATCTGTTACTTCCTGCCAATCATTTAACTTTTCCATGAAATTTAGCTTCAACTTCTCTTCGGCAATTATGACGAATCGTAACGGCGATAGGTTGCGGTTAAACATTATTGCTGACTTGATCATATTGAGGGCTTCGTTGTGCCGTTCGTTGCATGCAACCACCACCACCGATATCTCGGTGCCATTCGACGAACCGGCATAAGACTTTCTGCAAATTTCAAAAACAGTTTTCGCATATAATCTTATCAATCCAAGCTTAATGTTAAGCACACCAAACATACCTTCCAAGCGCATCTTTCGTTTGTTCGTTTGAAAGACGATCATCCGTAGCCTTCTCGGTGGAACTGGGCCGATCGCCAACCCTGTATATGTAGTACAGAAGCAATAGAAACGATGCCGCTGCCAGTAACGCCAAATACCGGAAGGTCCTCATTGTTCAGCGGTTGAAGAGACCATTCGAGCATCGTTTGCTGTTGAAGCTATTGTTGCAGTGTTTCCATTCCCGGCATAAACAAACTGGGCTTGATATGGCACGTGAAAAACAGTTTACGCAGAATATTCGGTATTTATACGGTATCAAGGATAGTGAACATATTTTTCACAAAGTTTTTTTTTTTTGCAAAGTGTACACTTCAAGCCTTGCGCTAGTTGAAATTTAGCAAATGCCGCACGTAAATATAAATAATAATAAAATTAAAACCCTCCTGTACTTCGCTGTCAAACAGCCGACGTATTTCACTGCCTATTGCACACAGGAAGTGATATGTCCACTTTTTTTATTTAGTTCTTACAACAAAAACTATGAAATAAATTATTACCTCACGCAATGAATTAAATGTGTTCAACGAAATGTAATTCGGTAACATGCTTGATAACAAGAGTCCTTTTAAAAATTAGAAGAAAATAAATTGTGTTAACCGAAACCATTGTGCGATTTATTGAAAGTCTTGTAGTATTGGAACCATTGTGGTAAACCATACCCAATGACACCCAACGTTTAACAACAAATATGGTTTTTTTTTTACAAATCCGTGCGGAGAAGTGATTGCAATTGCTGCAAAGATTGGAAAATGTGCATTGTTAAACGATTACGCTAGAGTTAACAAACACCAATTACGCAGCCTTACTTTTCTGAACTAATAGCACAGAAATACACGTGAAGTCTGAATTCTAGTGCTGTGATAAAGGAACTTTTACAGAGGAAAAAAAGTTCCAGGCAATAGTAAAAGTACTTTCGATACAGCATTCCAAGGAGCGCACATCAGTGCAACGACCATGTCGTCTGCACAGCGAGCATTCGCTTCAAAGTTGACCAAGTAAGTCAATTGTTTGCAAATTCTCGGTGACGCCCTTGTAGTCCAAGAGCGATCACCTCTTATTAAGTGCGGATGACACAAAATCAATACACTAATACACCTATCCGCAGGCACAATTCTTCAGATATCCGTAAGAACGTTGCGAACTACCAACTGTTATCGAAAAGTGATAGTAGCTCAGTATGCTCTTCTTCGGTGAGTCATTGCAGGGAAGATCAGGGAGGAGAATATTAAACGATGTGTGTTATTACCTACTTCACAGATATCGTTGTGTGATCTGGTTGAACCGATCGATTATGAGGAGTTTTTGGCTCAACATAGCAACCTCCTGCAGAAAGATCAACTTAGATCGATTCTGGACTTCCCTTCTGGAGATGTACAAGTGAGAATTGTGCCACGAAAAATTCGCACCATAGAACATGTTATCCCGAAGGAACCACTGGAGGAGTTGCCCCTTTATGTGCAGCACTGTGTCGATTGCTTCACAAGACCATGGAAGGTGGTAGAATTCTCAGCACGACACCACTCCAGCTCGTGTAGCAGTCGCGAACGCAAAGAAAAAGGTGCACTAAGTCCCACGTCGTACCAACAGGAGTTTGAAATAGATCGAGACTTTAGCAATCTGGTATCATTGGACGAATCGGTCACTTCTACTACGCTGTACGCGAGTGAAAGCTGTACTCCGAGCAGTCGCCAGTCCATTGCAAGCCTCTCGTCGGTGTCGACTTGTACCGACACACTTACCCCACGCGGATCGTGGGCATCGTTTGATTTGAGAAGCTCGGTGAATGACCCCCTCATTACGGGTGTTTTGGAGCGTGTACCACCAGAAAGTGTTGATCAAAGCAATGAAAGCAAACGGCAGGAAGAACGTCAGCAGGCGCTATTTGATCTGTACGCGGATGGAGAGATGGAGGAAAGCATTGAAAAGCGAATACCCGCGGAAATGCCGATGGAACATTTGGGTAATCGAATCCACGTGAAATGTCTTCATCTGAAGTTGGAGCTGGAAGTAGAGCCTATCTTTGCTTCGATGGCTATATACGATGCAAAGGAGAAGAAAAAACTGTCGGAAAACTTCTACTTCGATATGAACCCGGAATCGTTGCGGCGGATGTTGGTGAATCATGTGCCGTTCGCTGACATTAGCACACAGGCCCGCGAGGCAATATTCGACATCACAAATCCAAGCAATGAGCTGTATCTCGTGATAAGACTAGAAAAAGTACTTCAAGGTGATATCAAAGATTCGGTGGAACCCTACTTGAAGGAGGACAAAGATAAGTACAAGGATAAAGCAAAATCCAATGCAGCGGATTACTGCGAACGGCTCGGAAAGTATCGAATGCCCTTCGCTTGGACAGGTATATATTTAACAAGCATCTTTAACGGGGACAGCATGGAGAAGGACGATCGCGAAAGCATTGGTTCGGCATCGAGCTCCAACAGCTTGGATCGCAAATCGTCAACCAGCAGCTTTGATCAGTTCCGTAAGAGGGCCAGCGATATGGGCACACTTACGAGGCGCGGTTCATTAGAGCGAAAGATGGAAAAACGTCGCTCCTGGTCGCCGGATGATTTTGCCAACAGCATCGAAACTTTTCGTCCAATCACGATCACCGTAGCAAGCTTTTTCAAACAGGAATCGGATAAAATGAAGGACGAGGAGTTGTACAAGTTTTTGCCGGAATTGAAACGCCCGGCAGCACTTATGAAGAAACACAAATGCATACCCGGTTCGATTAAGGTTGAGATAGCTCCAGCTCCTGAGGAGCAGAAATATGCGTTGACGCCAGAGTTGGCCAAGATCGAACCATATCCCGATGATCATTCACGTCCGGTGAAGGAAATTTTGGAATTCCCATCCACACCGATACTGAATCCACATTATGCTTATCGAAATTTGTTGTTTGTTTCGCCGAAGGAGCTTAACTTTTCAACACGTGCTGGATCGGCTCGTAATATAGCCGTGCGTGTACAGTTGATGGGCGGCGAGAAGCAATCCGATGCTCTTCCCGCTATATTTGGTAAAAGTTCGTGCTCGGAATACAGCACGGAGGCGTACAGTGCTGTCAATTACCACAACAAACAACCAACGTTCTATGATGAGATAAAAATTGAATTACCGGCCAATCTGAAACAGAACCATCACATCCTATTTACGCTGTTCCACGTGTCCTGCCAAAAGAAACCTCAGGAAGTGCAAACCACGGTCGAAACGCCAGTCGGATACACCTGGCTACCAGTACTAAAGGATGGCGGCCATCTAAACGTAGGTGAATTTAACCTGCCTGTAATGGTTGAGGAACCACCGAACAACTACTCGTTCATTCCGCCGGACGTGCAACTGCCCGGTACCAAATGGTTGGACAACCACCGACAAGTGTTTTCCGTTACGATCGATGCCGTTACCTCGGTGCACGCGTTGGATGACTATCTGGACAAATTTATTTACCTTTGCGAGTGTCTCGATATGCGAAAAGTACCACCGCGCATCGGCGAGGGAAATATGGAGAAGGAGTTTAAGAAAACGCTGCAGGAGTTACAAAGCGCCGATCAAGAACAGTTGGTAAAAAATTTACAAGTAATACTGGATAAGCTGATTGAGCTGCTGGTGACGAGCTACAAAATTGGTGGTGAAGCATTGTCTCTCGGTCAAACAGTGTTTGAAACTATCTGTCAGATTTCGGACAAAATTTTTGTAAGTATTAATTTAAGGTGTGCTAAGAATGATGGAAAAGTAATTCCTATTTTTTGTTTTTGTAGTTCCTTCAGCCAGAGGAACGGTACGGCCGACAAAACATTCTTAGCACGTACATCCAGTATCAATGTAAAATCCCACATCCGATGGACCCGAAGTGTAAACTAGCTTCGCTACACATGCCCATTCGGCGTCCTGCGTCGGCCGAAGAAATGAATCGTAGCACAAGTAATTCTGACCTGATGGCCCTCACCGATCTAAATGCAAGCCGTACCGTTGATCGTGCGCTGAGTATGCGATCGGATGGTTGTTCCCCCGGGTCGGGTGTAAAGGATGGACTGGTACGGCTTTTGCACGAAGAAATCGCATTAAACTGGGTAGTGGCCAGTGGATCTGCGGCTGAACTGTCGATGACCAATTCGTGGATGCTGTTCGAACTGATCGTAAAAAGCATGGTCGAGCATTTGGAACTAACGAATGCGCTGAGCTCTCCTCGCAAAAGCCGATTCCCGCACCAATACACAGACGACATAGCAACGCTGGTACACCTGGTCACGACCAAGGTGGTGGGTTACAATAGCAGCGACCCGAAGCTCGCACAATCGATCAATTCCAGTTTGGCATTTTTCATCTTCGATCTGTTAAGTATCATGGATCGTGGCTTCGTATACGGGCTGATTAAAACGTACTATAAAGTGATCATGACTAAGAGCTCATCCACTCCGGACATGATACACTACAAGCTAGACTTTTTGCGAATCGTGTGTAGCCACGAGCACTTTGTGGCTTTGAATCTTCCCTTCGGCACACCGTACACCGTTCTTTCGGCACCGTGTAGTCCAACACCGAGCGTTACATCGAACAACAGTCAAAATTCGTACATCAGCGCTATGACCGGTAATGATCGTGCGCTGTACGCCGATTTGAGCGTAGAGTTTCGACAGCAGCATTTTCTGGTCGGGTTGGTCCTGCAGGAACTCTCCAACGTGCTGGACATTTCGAACGCACAGCTTCACGGGAAAGCTATACGTTGTTTGAGAAATCTGCTCACTTCACACGATCTAGATCCACGGTACAGCGAAGTGGACGCAAGGGCCCGTGTTGCCGCTCTCTATCTTCCGCTGCTTGGCATTGTAATGGACGTAATACCGCAGCTACACACTCCCGTGTCCCAATCACATGATCGTTTGAATACAATCGGACAGTTGGACGATTACCAAGGGCCGGCGGCATCTGTTCCAGCGGCAAGCACTATCAGTCCGGAGGTGGCATTTGCCATTTCGGGAATCCGTCGCTACAGTTACGTTTCGGAAACACCCAAACCCAAAACTGTACTCACGAATGATACCCGCAACTTGCTGGCCTGCTTTTTGTGGGTGTTGAAAAATCTGGAACCAACCACCCTGGTCAAGTACACGATGGGTTTAAGCCCACATCGTGTTCATCAAATGCTGCAGGTGCTTAATATCTGCATTCCGAACTTTGAATATCGTGGTAAGAAACAGCCGACCAACACCTCAAAACGCAATACTTCGAGCTTCCGCAAAACGCCAGACATGCGCGAGAAGCTGGAAGAATTTATTCGTGGCACCGGATCGGCCAGGAACGATCTGATCAACCGTCGCAAGGATGGGCGCAATTCAACGGAAAAGCTTCGCTGGAAGAAGGATCAAATAAGAACCCAGTTTTACGACAGCAATATTAAGAACGAGGCAGAACTAGAGATGAGCAACTTTATCGAGGGATCTCTTGCTACGGAAGTGTGTTTAATCATTTTGGATACTTTGGAAATGATCGTACAGGTAGCATCGTCTTCTGAAATGCATCATAATCTGCTCGGGACGGTGCTAAAGGTGTTGCTGCACGCGCTATCTCGCAATCAGAGTACATTGGCTTTGCAAAACCTCTTTGCTTCCCAACGTTCGCTGGTGTTCAAGTACCACAATTTGCTGTTTGACGAAGAAACAGATAACTGTGCTGATCTTTGTTTGCTGCTGCTGAAACACTGTGGTTCTCAACTGCCTACGGTGCGATCGCAAGCGGCGGCTTCGTTGTATTTGCTTATGAGGCAGAATTTTGAAATTGGAAATGTAAGTATTTAAGTATGTAAGTGTTCAACAAACGATTTATAATGCCGTTTTGATTTTGTTTAATGTCGCAGAACTTTGCCCGTGTAAAAATGCAAGTTACGATGTCACTTAGTTCGTTGGTGGGCACCAGCTCTTCGTTTAGCGAGCAGTCTTTACGGCGTGCATTAAAAACGATACTTGTCTACGCGGAATCGGACACAGACTTGCAGGAGACATCCTTTCCCGAGCAGGTGCAGGATTTGCTATTCAACTTGCACATGATTCTTTCCGATACGGTCAAAATGAAGGAATACCAAGAGGATCCGGAAATGTTGCTGGATCTCATGAACCGTATTGCGAAGGGATACCAAAACTCGCCCGATCTTCGTCTAACTTGGTTGGAAAACATGGCCAAAAAGCATACAGAACGTGCGAACCACACGGAAGCGGCTATGTGTTACGTCCACAGTGCAGCACTCGTGGCCGAGTATCTCAGCATGCTAGAATCTCAAACGCACCTACCGGTTGGTGCTGTTTCGTTCAAGCATATTTCTCCGAACGCTCTGATGGAATCTGCCGTTTCGGACGACGTGGTAAGCCCCGGGGAAGATGGCATATGTCTTGGTAACAGCTTCACGGAGGGTGGTCTGAAGCAGTTGCTCGATCATGCGGCCAGCGCTTTCCAGGTAGCTGGTATGTACGAGGCAATGAACGATGTGTACAAGGTGCTGATACCAATCTGTGAAGCGAATCGCGATTTTCGTAAATTGGCCCAAATTCATGGGAAACTATTGGAGGCTTTCAATCGAATCGCTCAGCTACAGGGCAAGCGTGTGTTCGGAACGTACTTCCGCGTTGGGTTCTATGGTGCCAAGTTTGGTGATCTGGATCAGCAAGAGTTCATCTACAAAGAACCTACGCTTACGAAGCTGCCAGAAATATTTAGCAGACTGCAAAACTTTTACGCCGATAGATTTGGCCCGGACGTGGTACAAATCATAAAGGATTCGAATGCGGTAGAGGTTGCAAGCCTGGACCCGGAAAAAGCCTACATACAGATTACGTACGTAGAGCCATACTTTGAAACATACGAGCTTCGCTACAAGGAAACCTATTTTGAACGCAACTTTAATATCAGTAAGTGGTAGTAGAAATGAGAGAACCGATAGTAGTATCTGAGAGCATGTGAATGTGGCGTGTTATAAATGTATATTGTTTTTCTTTTTCTCACAGAACGTTTTATATATGCTACGCCGTTTACTAAATCGGGAAAAGCGCACGGCGATCTGCACGAACAGTGTAAGCGCAAAACTATTCTAACCACCGCAAATCACTTCCCGTATGTTAAAACACGCATACAAGTAGTACACCGGCATCAAATCGTGCTGGAACCAATTGAGGTGGCAATTGAAGATATACAGAAAAAGACTGCAGAGTTGGCTGCCGCCACTACCCAGGAGCCGGCCGATCCCAAAATTTTACAGATGGTACTTCAGGGCTGCATCGGTACTACCGTCAATCAGGGTCCAATGGAAATGGCTCTTGTGTTTTTATCAAACATCGCTAACGGCAACACGATACCCACAAAGCATCAAAATAAGTTGCGACTTTGTTTCAAGGATTTCTCTAAAAAGTAAGTGATTGGGAAGTAGAGAAATAGACCACAGGAGTCAATGCAGTGCATCACTGGATGATGAAACGTAATACAAACGTCTTGGTTTTTCCTCTCTTTTGCAGATGCGCTGATGCGTTGAAAAAGAATCGTAATCTCATACTGTCAGATCAAAAGGACTACCAAAAGGAGCTGGAACGAAACTATCAGGTATTTACCGAGCGACTTGCTCCATTGATTACTATAAGTCCGTCTCAGGCCCAGGGCTTGGTAGCAATGAAAAGCGACCTTCATAATAATAATCGTTTGACTTGCTCCCTACGATTTTAAGCGATTACACAACGCTCTCTTCGTATTTTTCCTTACATTTCATTGAATGATACGAATCAATTGCATATGAATCTGTTGTTCTATTTAATATACATTGTAACAATGATGTAGTAACAGTAGAATACATAAAGTATCACTTCTTTCTCATTTAAGTAAACACCCATTTCTAGCGTTATTACCAAAAGTTCAGGAGTTATTAGATTCTTCGAAGCTATTTTAATCCAAAGTTAGAGCTTAAAGATATTGGTTCGTGTGCAATTATCTCTTTCGCTGCATATAAGTATCCGGCAACAAACGCTCTCTACAACAATTGAAAATATGTATTATTTTAAAGTTTATGCTCTCTTATTCTTCTTTTGTTTGAAATCAATGTTCAACCTAAAGGATCTTCTTCCGCAGTGAGAAATCTTCGATTTATAGTCACACTGTGTTTTGTAACAATCAGTGCCAAAGATTTATTATGCGAGAAGTTATGAATATACTCTCTACGTGCATTAACAATTTCTGATCTTTCTGATTTCTGGACTATTAATAATTTGCAATACAATGCACCTAAACAGGGTGTGTGAGCATCGTAGTGTGTGCTAGTAGTATCTGAACAAGATAGAAATACGATTGTTTCTCCTCATTTTTCATAGACCTATATTAATTAAACTGTATGATCTCTGAGCATCATGAAGGAAATACTTCACATTATCTTAAACCGTAGGTCGATACAAACATCATCAGAATCGTAGATTGGTAAACATATTGCAATTCACTATAACAAAATAACAAATAAATTAACGAGGAGCATTTCTAATAATACCGTGGCAACAAATTTACTAATTAATAAAGAAAGTGAAATTTCTTTCATCCGAAACAACGTGATAAGGGTACTAGAGTATAAAAACACAATTTTGTTGATTCTTCCATCAAGCAAATTGCCTATAGTATAAGGGTATACCGAGATTTTTCGACTCGTTCCCATATACTTCTGTTCTTGTCCCACAATTGTTTGATAATGTTCGATATATTGTTGGTTTCTCTTACTGATTTTTTATTTCACTAGTCAATTGGCCCGGTTACGTAGCCCAACATAACTCCGGCTATGTAACAAAACCGAGGTATAATTCAATACCAGAGTGTACCCTTTTTCGGGATGCATAAAAACATATTCAAATGTGATCGGCTAATAATTTAAAATTATTGACAATACCGTGAAAAATATAAATAATTTATAGCTGATCACTATTGATTCGTGAAGTCGTCGATCGCAGGCTTGCTGCCGTGATAATAAAAATTTGATCACCTATGGCCACTTTGGGTTGCACTTTACTGTAATGAAGAGATCAGGCTCACCAAAGGCACTAATCACAATACAAAGGCCATTGAGTCTTGGTACTGAGCTCGCATAAAACGATCTCTGCCAGCAGATGAGGGTGCAAGGATAGGATAATTGTTCAGATGCTCCATTTTGCAGCTGCTGGTCGGCTGGGCCAACAATCTCAAAATGATGATTTCAGCCTTTTCTCCATTGCTCCCTGCCTCGTGTAGGCAGCTTGTGTATGCCCCAGGATCTCAAAAAAAGATTGCAAAGCGAGAAAATTTCACCAACACTCAAAAGAACCTGAAATTTTGATTTTGGAATCACACGTGGCCCGTGGTTTCTAGGCGCTGCTCCTCGATTTTATAACTCTGATCCACGCACTGCTGCTGCATAAGCCGTCAGGAGCAAAGGATCAATGAGTTGCCTCCTCATATCTCCTCCAGGAGTAACTTGCTTCGATGTGGTAAAGTCATTCTCACTAACCTCAGCTTCGGCTCCGTCACAGCGTTCACGGCGCGGTGTCTTTAAGATGCCGATTATATCCTATCGACAAAAACGTTGTCAAATCAAAGCCAACGCCGCCAACTAAGGCAAATTTATATTGAAAAAACCCTTAGTAGTCGATAGGGTAACGACGCACATCACATGGCAGCCAGCGGATTGCATGCTTCGAACATGCTTTGGAGTGTAGCCATAATCACCCGATCCAGGTTGCTGTTAAGCGCCATCACTAGAATCACCATTACCATTTCAACCATTTCATTTCGTTGTGGCTCGACAATCGAATCGAATAACTGCGCATACGTCGGTACATGCCCAGGAAAACGATCAAACGCTCGAATCCTATGACGCAGGGCACTTTGGATAGGCTATGTGTACGCCCCTCGTCCATCTGCTATAGTGCGGTCCTGACGTACACGGTCATCCGGTCGCACTGTTGCTCCCATCGATGTAAATTGTAAAATTGAATTGAAAGACTTTTATTGATGTGTGATGTCGGAGAAACATTGTCAGATATCATGAATATGGAGAAACTGCACATCCAAGTAGGGGTAAAGTCTACTCTAGTCTGTGGCGTTGGACTTTCCCATACAATTTTTATGGGGAAAAATTTTATGGCAAAAACTACGCTTTGCCCATTGCAAAATTTGTATAGCGAATTTGGTATGATAAAACTTAGAGTGAATTTCTCGTATAAAAGTTTATGAGCACTCTGAGCAACTCTAAAAAGCTGTATATATAACTGGTTTGAATATATGGTTATACAAATTAACCAGAGTGCATAAATAAATTAATTCTCACATAATTTTAGTTTTGGTGCATGGTAGTTGTAAGGAAAATATTACTGGGATACCTTGTAACAACACACTTTTACTGTTGTTAAATGGAAACGCATTTTGAGAAGAATTAATTTATACAATATTGCTTCTATTTCTAGAGGGTAGTTACAAAAACAATGTTTCGCAAATGATGTACAAAATAATTAAAATACACAGATTATGTATTCGATAATGAGAGTTTTTTTAAATTATATTTTAATAGCAGTACAGTGAGAGTGAACATAAACTATTTGGCGCAAACACACGTTAGGTACTCCATTCAATGACTATCTATATGGCAACTGTTATCGATTAGTTATAAAAATGCATTTATAAAAATCAAATTATGCTTGATTTAGTAGAATAAATTAAATAGAAACTAATTGAGAGAGCTTTTCCAGCAAACAAATTAAAAGAATACGTGCGATATAGCTGAATATGTGGTGCCACCCGTACATGTGGCCAGGCCATTACAGTTCGTCATCAAAATGATGAATGTTCTGCAGATGATCACCATAGTCGGTAGCTTCACTACCAACAAAGATATCGTATTTGTCGATGATTTCCTGGTGCGACAAACGATCATCATGGTCATCATCGCTAGCAGCAAACAGGTGATCAACTTCATCGCTTGCAACCTCACTGAAAAAAAAATATAGAAATACGAAACACATGTATTTAACGCTCATAAGATGAGGTGTCTTAAAATTTACTCATTGCTTGGCACAACCCATGACAGGATTTCGTTTCCGCTCAGGAATCCATCGTTGTTCTTATCGAAATCCTCCTTGAATTTGTCCATCTCAACCACCAGCCACTCCTTGTCATGGTCTTTTGCATTGTCTCCAACAAATTCCTGAAAGTCGATACGTCCGTCCTTATTCGTATCCTTATCCCGCAGCGTTTGTTGCAGAATTATGGGCAACATTTGTGGGAACTC
Organism: Anopheles maculipalpis; assembly: GCF_943734695.1. Taxonomy (NCBI): domain Eukaryota; kingdom Metazoa; phylum Arthropoda; class Insecta; order Diptera; family Culicidae; genus Anopheles; species Anopheles maculipalpis. The sequence goes on along the minus strand of NC_064872.1, from coordinate 45,082,836 downwards.
TTCCGGGGAAATAAACTGTACGAACTCGACGGAATCTAGCTTCCCGTCGCGATTGGTATCCGCTGCATCGAACATTTCCTTGTCGTCTTGAATTAGCTTGCGTTCTTCCTCGTTTCGGGGCTCCTCGAACGGTAGACGGACTCCTTCCTCATCTTCGCTATCCATTCCGTACGTTTCCTGCAGATATTCGTCCCACGTCACGGATTCATCATTATTCAAATCAACATCCTCAAATCGCTCCGATGCTTCCTCTTCTGCAAGGCTTTTAAATGACCGCAGAATCCACGCTTTTAGCTCATGGCGATCAACGTATCCGTCGGAGTTTTGATCCATCTTGACCACCAGCACAGCGAGTCGCTTCTTGGACTCTTCGGGCGATAAATTATCAAACTCTTCCGCCTCCTTAACGCTGCCGAGGATCGCCTCATGATCGAATTCCGAAAAGTGTTCCCCACCTTCCATGTGATGCGCATCTCGCGGTGCGTATGCTCCGTCCTCGGTGCGTTCCTTCGTTGCCGTGTGCGTGTGTTTATGTGTGGCCGCACATTGAACGCATACGGCTATTAGTAGAACCCAGAGTGCCGACAACCACATAACACGGTCCATTCTACAAATGCTTTTCCAGTGAAGAAAAGCTGCCGCCAGCTGACTAGTATTCGTAAAATTCCTTTCCTTAATGGATCAGGGTTCACACACGCATCTAAGTGAAACGACTTCTGCACTATTAATAATGAGATGCTGGATTCGATGGTTTTTTGTCCTTCAAGTACCTAGAAAACAGAGTAAACACAAATGGGAAACAAAATGTATGTTGCACAGCTTGTTCGGTGTTCTTAAAAATATGTCAAGTTTTTTTTTTCAAGATTTGTCACAACGGGTCTATCGCAATTGATGAATGGACATACGCTTCAGTCTCGGCGCATCTGTCTGTTCACAGAAGTGGCAGTTTCCTTTGACATTGTTTTCAAACATGTTTTCTTTTTTTGACATGTTTTCAAAGTTGAATTTCAAACATGGCGGTTATAATTGAGTAAATAAATGTAAAACAAATTAAAGTTCAACAGTTAGAATGCTAATGGCTGTTTTAAGAATAAATGGAAGGATCATAATGAGTCCTCCTTCACATACAAGTCCGGGGCCAAGATTCCAATCTAAAAATCCCTTTTGTATTTGTTTTTATTTATTTTAATAATTCATTAGTAAATTAAAAACAAACATGAATATTGATGCATGAAATGATGCTAATCTAGACGCTCATCCAAAGCCAGAAATTTTGGATCGTTTTCTTCTCGTTCCAATGCTTGCAAATATTTTCTACGCTCTTCCAGTACCAATTCCACATCAGTTCCATGCTTAAGTGCCACCTCCAGTGCTTTATTCCATCGGTGCATGCGTAGACAAAAGCGAATTGCTTCTGGAATGCGCTTATTGTGCATCAGTATGATCTCGGCCTCTTGTATTCGTCCATTCATAATCGAATTTTCCGCCATATGTTCCGGGCTTGAAAGGGGCAAAGATTTGATATAATTTAAGTAGTTCACCTTATCGATTTGCAACGATGCCGAAAATGCTTCTTCACTTATTTCCAACTGATTTCGCTTCGAAGCCATTGCTGCAAGCGTCGCCCACAGTAAGTGGTTCTGTGCCAAGCGACACAATTTCAGCGCACGTTCCCATTGATTCTCGGCGAACAGTTTGTGAAGTATGACGCAATAAGTTTTCACCGACACGGTGAAAATTGCACCCGAGCTACGAAACGTTATGTTTGCTCCTTCAAAGTTCTCCAAGGTGATGTTTTTGCCGAATTCGCTTGTATCGTACGTGAAGGTGGTCAACGCTATCAATGTAGGATCTCCACATGCCTCCCCGGGACAATACCAAACACTGTAGCTGAGGTCGTGCAATCCTACTAAAATATTAGTATCGGAGGACCACATCATTGTTGTAACCTGGGTTCCAATTTTGTGCATCACGTACTCCGGTCCACTGTGCACGCTCGTGATGTACAAATCCTGATTGGCGTCAATAAACACAAGATACTGATCGTCCGGATTGCCATAACGGCACACAGCTACCTCGATCACAGGAGATTTGCTGTGAATGGTGTACGGTTCTTCCTGCCGTGTGGCACCAGGAAGCAGATCAAACACATGCACGATCATTTGATCGGAATGGTCGCGTATGGCTAACGAATCCATGCCAAGCGATACGCAGCGACCGTTCAGGTGAGGAATTTGTGCCTGAGATCCAGGATATCTGGGATTCAAATGTAACCGTCCAGTGTAGGTGTAAATCCAAATGGAGTTGTAGTCAACTAGAATGAAATGTCTGTAGAACAGAGCGAAACATTAAGCATGCTCAAATAAAAAGATGTTCTGATCTACTCACTTCTTTCCAAGCATTATAATGCGAATGTCGCTACGACCATCTATAATAATCGGTGTGTTTATGTAATGCTCGTTGAAGATATGCACTTGATGAACCGTGGCTACTACCAAGTGACCGTATCCTAGTTCCCATTTGATGATTCGTTCAGAAAAGTCCAACGTGTCACTAGTTCGTGCAACAATGTCCTGCAGCTGGATAGTTTTGCGGCCTGTGGTTACTGCCTTTAGGTTTCGATTTCGCAGCTCACGTTCAATAATGTGCCCAAAGAGCAGCGATCCAGTGCTGGTTGAGGACGCGATCTGTGTGCTATCCGCAGACCACACAATGTTAAATAGCGATCCGGTCACTTGCTGATTGAAGCGTACGATGCTGTGGCTCCACTGCAAAGGAACATAGATAATTTGAATGCATTTACTACATCGTTGAATGTAAATCCAAAAGTTACCCCTGTATAATGGCATAGTTTCAACATATTGAATCCACCGATAGCTAGCAATTCTCCATCCGGACAGAAATCCATTGACGTTATAGCATAATCATCAGCCACACTTGTGTATATGTTCGTTCCTAAAGAGTCCCAAATTTTATAACGACAGTCCTCGCCACCAGTGCCGATCATACTGGTATTGTTGGACCACGTAAGACAAAGGACCAACCCATCGTGTGCTCTCCATTTCGTCAGCTTACTATTTGCTGCCAGCGGTTTTACTGCAACAAACGGTCCTTGGCAATACGCGATAGCCGTTGCGTTGGGGGACCATCTGGCGCATCGAATTTGCCCTTCATTTTGTACAACCGTCGACCGAAGCATTCCTGATCGGGACCAAATTTTAATGATGCCATCCTCGCCGGCAGTAAGCAAACCGGCACCGTCCGGGCTCCAACGAGCGGTCACAATTGGTCCGGTGTGTGCCGAAACGTTTCGCTCGATTCGTGCACTTTTATTTAAAATCACAAATCGCCCATCCGCACCCGCAATCAGCAAAGATTCGCCACCTTTGCTACCGCCAGCAGCACTTGCACCAGGAGTACCTATACCTGACCATTTGCCAACAAGCCAATGCAAATCTGTTGACACGAAACCATCAGGAAGTTTGGCCACTTGAACCATTTCTCGGTTGGACGAACTCCACTTGTACACTTGCTGATCTTCATTACAGCTGTAAATATCTTCATTGTTGCTCCAACCAAGAGCGGCAATCGTTTCTTTCAATTTTAAATCTTTGGATATGTATGTTTTGAATTTCATCTTTTCAGTTCTTTGTAAAATATGGTCTGACTAATCGTTCATATTCTCAATACCCTTCCAAAGCACCGTGCGTTTGTGTTACGTTGCACAATTTGTTGCCATGGCAACGGTAGCGCAAAACTTACACATACAACTTATTTATAAACTCATTCTGCTGGATTTGGTTCTCAATTTGGTGCGATCTAAGCAATAAGTATATAAATTTATTTAAAAAAAGTACAATTAGTTCGGGTTTGTTCAATAACGCTACGGAGGTCTTTGTTCATTTTGGTTAGAATAAAAACTAGATACATACATACTAGCCAGGAGATTGTCTGTTGCCAGTATATGAAAGCTTATAGAAACATTGTTAAACCAGAACTTTTTTTTTTATTCATATGGGACGGCCAGGCCGTATTGCTTAAACCAGAACTTAAAAGATAAACAAAAATATACATACATATTTTCAATTCTGGAGTGGCGGTCAAAGATTGAAATTTTGGAAAACTGAAGTACCCACCCCAATTACCTAATAGTTTGACAACCCTGTAACATCACAGTGGCGACGGATGTATGCAGTATGTACGGCAACTACACACTGGGCGTATGTAGTTGCTCAAATTGGTAACTTTTAATCATTATTTATTTAACCAAAGCTCTTTTCACACTTACCTTTGCTCTGTTTATTTGACACCTTGTAACTATTTGATTTGATTCCTTCATTGTTACACATTAAATTATTAATTATTTTGAACTAAAATACACAACCACATGACATTGTTCGATAACCGGAAAGTTCACTTCGACAAGCAGCATAGAAAATATCCAGCTTAAAAGCATTCAAATTTTGTGAAAATTATTCTCTCTATTGGCTGATAATTGTACTTTCGTCCTGTAAAAAATAGAAGCAAAATTTAGCTTATGAAATGTCATATTTCTGGTCCTACGGAAACTCATTTCCAACGCTCCATAAGTCGGAAGAAAGTTGAGCGACAGAGCAGTGCGAAAGGAATTCGACGCAGAGTGTTTCGAGCGCGCTACGCCATTTGAACTACGTAACACAAATTGAATTATAGTTCCCCGTGCTTTGTGCTAATTTTTGTGTGTCTGCTTTGCTCTCTGGCTTTAATGATTCGTCCTCATTTCACGGGATGCACACCCGATGCACAAAATAAGGCAAATTGTCGAATTGAACGGTGGCTAAAAGAAGGACTTTTTTTGTCGTACTTTACAAACAGCGCAATGTTTTTATTCTAAACCAGCCTGTTTTTTTTGTATCCAATAGCACGACCCGCGACCAGCGTAGCGTTAGTGTGCGTGTCATCCACGCTCTGTCGTACGGGGCGGTAGTGTGCGTGTGTATGTGTGTGTGTGTGTGTGTGTGTGGTTCGCTCGTTCACTTTCAGTGCTTTCGTCGTTGTTGGTTCGAGCTGTCAAGTGGCAAAATTCAAAGGTGGTGCAGGCGATTGAAGAAAGTCTCTGTTTGGCCGGACTTTGTGCAGTGCGTGCAGGGTGAAAAAAGAGAAAGCCGTCCTCGTCCGATGCAAGAAGTTGTCGCGGTTCTCATAGAATATAGAAAATAGAAAAGCATTCGCCATTATCCCGGATTCGATGCAAATTGTGAACCACTAGAAGTGTATTGTCCTTTGTTGTGTTTCTGTGTGTTATTTCTGTACCCGTTCTCTGTGCAGTGAAACCGTGAGTGTGTGCGAGCAAAGTGAAATAAAAAATGCAGTGTTTTTCAGTGGCCCAATGTGCAGAGCATCACCGTTCGTGTCAATAAATAATACGTAAATTAAAATCAGTTTTAAGCTGTTTCGCATCACTACGGTGTATTGCTGCCCAAGTGCGCAGGAAAGGAAGTGCAAAAGCAAAAGGAAAGAATAGTAATATTGAAACCACGACGAAGCGGAGGTGAAATTCAGGCCGCTATCATCATCTTCTCCATCAGCCGGAAGTGGTCAAGTCACTGCTGCACCGTTGATAGGCGGCAGTGAGAGGGCGCGGTTGTGTGGAACGCGACGAAGGTTTATTTTACAGCGCGGGCACAAATAAAACGCAGTCAGCGTATACAGGAGAAACAACCGAACGGCAAAAGGCCAGCAAGAGCAACAACGATGGCCCTGGTGCGGAAGAAACTCGATGACAAAATACTAAAAACGTTGCGAGAGCTGGTAGGCGTCGGCGGTAACAAAGAATGCTTCGACTGCGGCCAGAAGGGGCCCACATACATCAACATGACTATCGGTTCATTCGTCTGCACCAGCTGTTCCGGTATACTGTAAGTATTGTCCGTATAAATTCTGGCCACTCTTGTCTTTCCGTCAGACTACGGTGCAAAACATAGGAAAAAAAGCAGAATAAAACGATTTTAAGTCACCGTCATCAATTTCGCACCCGTACTGGCGTCGTACTGCCTGTCGCCACAGTGTCCATCGTGTAAACAATTGAAGACTTTCATATACAACTTCCAATGCGTCACCTCATCAGCCAGATTTAGTAAAAAATCTATGCCTAAGCTTAGGGGTTTTCCAGTCTTTTTGTTATCTTGAAATATATAATTCTTTGCTGACGAGTCTACCACACTACGGGAAGTCGTTCATTTTTGTAGTTATGCTGAGGAATGCGCGGAAAGGATGTGCTGTCCAAGATAAGAAACGATTGTACCACAGATCGTTAAATGGCAATTCCAGCAGAGAAGGGGTTTGTTTCGTAATCGCCACTGGGAGGGAGTAAACCTGATGGTGAAGCTGCAAACTACATCTAGTTTCTAGTAACATCGACAGTCACAAGAACCACACAATCGATCGACTGTAGAATGTGGTTTAGCTTAAACTAGAGTTTCATTTTTCGCTTAACTAATATCGGCAAGTTTTCTAAACGCGATTTACCGTTTAAAAATGTTTTAGCTGGATAGTTTTACTACAGTCTCACAGCCGTGATAAATGTACGTAGTTTTTACTTCAAACTCTATATTAAAAGACACGCTTAGTGTGAGAACACGGTAACCTTTTGCAGATAATCCTCGAAAACTCATAAACCAAGACACAAGGAAGGAGGTTTTCCTTGCCTTTCAGTCGATTTCCTCAATTGTCAAACGGTAGAAATGTCGTGCACCGAGCATCATCTAAGGGACGGATTATCTCTTAGCATTACCATTTTGGCCTTCCCGGTTCCATATTGAGAAATAGTGTCTCAGCTCGCACCATGTAAAAACGGCCTTTTTTTGCGATCAGCTTTTTTTTTCACGGCACGATCGCCGCGCTTATATGTGTGTTTTCATGTGCGGGGCTTGCTTGCCTAGGTACGCTTTCAAGACATTCCCGTGAATGGAGGAAAGATGATGTCGGAGGTCGTTCGCCCGTAATTGTCAATTCGTTACAGTGCGATGCACACACGCACACAATGACACACACATGAAGATGCTAAAAAAAAACACCAACGACAAAAGTGTGATGGCCGAGACGACATCAATTCTGTGTTGTGAAGGCCCTTTACGTCGTTTTGTCGTCACAACAACGGCAACGGTCTTTGCTCATCAAACCATCCCTTTTTGTGCGTCTACGTTTCAATCCGGTCCTGCTGGTGCCGTTTGCTTGCTGCTGTGTAGCGGAACCGCCCGTTTCCGGCTGCAGTAGCAATGTGGCCGTGCTTTGGGATGCCTTTTTTTTTCTTCTTCTGTTCAATTGATTGATATTTCTGCGTCCTAAGCGTCGATTTTTGCGCTCATCGTTGTGCACCAACCTCTGCCAAAGCGTACTTCATCTTCCTTGTTCGAAAAGGGTCGTGGCTTGATTGGGTGACTGAAACCAGCATTTCTGGTTCGGAATGAGTGCAAATAACTGCATAATACGGCACAAATCGTGTGAACGACAGCAGACATATAGAGGGTTTGTACACAGGTAGATGTGTGCACAACTCGCCACGGAATGGTGTCATATGAGTGCATCCTGAAATGGGCAAGTCAACAGGTAGAGTGTACAAGAGTAGATGTTTGCCCCTTAGAGCCCGATTGCTATCTTCCAACTTAAGAAAGGTGTGCAGCGATCCTTTATGGCAGGTTGGGCTTGTAACAGGGACAAAAGAGGATCGGGTACGGTCTACTTTTTTTTTGCCGCAGAATGAATCCTCCATTGAATAGGAACTAGCTTTGCAGGGAAAAACGTTTTAATTTCGACTAATTTGACTGGGGAGATAAAGACGTTGCAGCAAAGAATTAATTAAAGTTCTACAAACAAGTTATCGACTAGCTAACGTAACGACAAATAGGATGACTTCGCAATTGGAATTTCTTCGCGGTTTGGAATCTCTTCTTTAGGTAGCACAATGGAATCAATTTTACCCTAATCCTACATCCATGAGATATTCTACAAAATATTACACTCCTTAGCGGGTGGTCTTTGGACAGATGTTTGCATTTGTTCTGCTCTATCTGGGGTTTGACGATCTGCTCAAATGCTCAATCCGTCTTGACTACATAATGATAGGACACGGCTCTCCAATTCCAGTTCTTTGGGGTTTAAACTTGCTATTATTCCAACAATTTCCTAAGGTTCAAATGTTTGGAGTATTTACTCTCCAAAAAATTTAAAAGTAGTACAAAGAGCCTACTATTGAACTTCACACCATCTCAGACGTTTCTCTAATTGTAGAAGAATTAGGGTAGACTTAGGAACGAACACTTCTACGATCATCGTGCTCCTGTTCCAATCCTGTTTCCTGTTTTCCAATAATATAATATTTCTCTATTTTGGGTCGATATTCTATTCCTTGAGGTCTCTTTTCTGGCCTAAAAGCTATCACGTTGCAAATAGTAAGGCTATAAAACCAAACCATCGATTAGGTTAGATGATAGCCTATGTCATGGAGAGGAAATCCTCCCTCCATTTGTGCGATAAATCGGAGATGAAAAATGTTATACAACGTGTAAGTAAAAACTTGTTTTAACTTAGCAAAACCATAGAGTACAGGGTGTTCAATAAGTTCGAATACAACTTTTCATCGATTTGTAGTTGTGCACTCTGTGTATTCTGTGTATTAATTTTTTTTGTTAGCTTTAGTAGCATGTATTGTCTAATCGTTGCATATGGTGTCGATTAACTGTCACTGTGCTGTGTAAACACTGAGCACAATGAAAGAGTACCGCGATCTTTTAGTAAAATTGTTTGTGGGAGGTGAGCAGCCCGGCGACATCGGTGAGGACATCAGCAGTCATCGACATGATGAGGGAGCGGATCCGTCGCAAAATGGCCCGCTCGATCCGGAAGACCGCTGCTGACACCTGAATGTGTCAATCGAGATGACTCACACTATCATAACGAAGGAGCTAGGGTACAAGCCGTACAAGAAACTCCGTTTTCCGATGAGAAATTCTTCGTGTTGGAACAGCCGCACAATGTTCAAAATGATCGATTGTTTTCGCCGACGTTGGCCAGCATCCCCCCGTCCCAAATAAACATCTCGCGGTTCCAGAATGCCGCGTCGGGGGGCCGTATCCAGACATAGAAATCCCTCTCAGGTTTTTATTAAGAAAAACGTCAAAATTAACGCCACGAACTATAAAACCGAGGTTCTGGAGAAAGTTGTGGCTCCGGTACTTCAGGATTTCTACGGAAAGGATCACAGGCGACCATCGTCCAAGCGTGGTGTCAGGAGAATTTGACGGGGTTTCTAGATAAGGTGTTCTGGCCACCCATTTCCCCGGATCTCAATCCCCTTGATTACTATGTATTGCTTGTATTGCATGTATGACCGCTGGCCAAGCAAAGCGAGTATAAAGTGAACACAGTCGACCAACTCATGAACGTTATTTCCAAGATCTGGGACGAAATGCCGATGGAACAGGTGCGTTCCGCGTGCGATTCGTTTGAGAAACGTCTCAAGCTCGTGATAAAGTACAAAGGGCGGGTGCTCCTTCCTAATATGCCAAAAAGATAGTAAATAAACATGGTTTCAAGAAAAAAATACTCAAAAAATTATATCTTATGTTTTGTTCGAGCTCGTTTTTAAAGTGTATTCGAATATTTTGAACACCCTGTGAACTATTTGTGAAACCTACATGTATTTCTCCAATTAAAAATCAAATTTTAAATTTAAATTCAAAATATGTTTAACTAAAAAAAAATATTCAGGTCGTCAACAGCGGTCAGTTGGGGCCGACTCTTCGAACGAATCTCCATCAACATCATAAATACATTTTTATAATTGACGTAATTGGATGTTTTGTGTGTTCAACGTCCATTTGGCCATTTTCATTACCTTTACCGAATTCAATGCTAATTGCATTCGAGATAAGACGTTAATTGCTCGTTTCTATTCTCATTTTTGAAGAGTCCTGCAACACTTTTGGATGTCCCAAATCTGCCAGAAATGCGAAAATGTGTTGGCGTCAATATTTCCAATTTATTCGTCTCAATGTAATACAAAATATGATCAATACCTAGATGTATCGCTTAGATACATAGACAAAGAGTTTAATGCATACGTTATCATCAACACCGATGGCGTACTCTTTATTCTTAGAACTTAAAAATATCAAACAAGCGATCTTTCCAAGATTATATTGGATTTGTTTACTTGATTGTTTTGCAACCTCAGTTTATGTCGGCACGCTTTGCAGATTGAGGAAGCTTTTCGTTGTTTCTGGTACAGTTAGCTTAGTTTAGGTCAGCAAATCACCAGCAAAGGGATCGTATGCAATCAAAACAAACTTCATTTTACTCTCAGAGCTGTAATCGGACACTGGTGTAATAGTGGTTTCATCGTATGGAAAAATTGAAATCAAAACAACAAACACCAATCCAAACGCACAAGGTCTCGCGCACAAGGGGTGTACGTTTTTCGCAAACGCTTCTTGATGGGTGATGATCGCGAAGAAGGCATTTGCTTTGCGGTTGATGTTGCAGCACCTTCTCGTGGTGAAGCACGGGCATTGATGCTTCTTCAATCTTCTGACATGGCGCATTCCAGTTGCGTTTTTTTTTTGTGTCCGATTTGTTGTACTCGTGATTTGCCGAGACACCGCTCCGACAAAACCGGTTTTCAATTCCATATATGAAATTCCATGCTAGCGGCGCATTCGCGTCGGCGAGGAGAGCGCAGCAGCTGTCGCATTCGAAAATGCGCGCTATCGCTGGCTGCAATGCTATTTTCATATTGGCGCGCGCGATCGTTCGGTTGACTCATCGTGCTATGGAATTACGGTGGAACTGCACGCTTCTTTTCGGTTTACAATTGATGTGTTTGTTTGTTTTCAATTAATAATCTTTGCTTTTAACATAAAAAAACGACAGGAATGTATGTTAAAAAAGTGAGCCATACGTCGCTGATAAAGAAACACAGCGATTTCCTTGTGCGACTGTTGACGCATTTGTAGCTGTAACAACGATCGCTATGAGTCATGAATTAAAGCAGATCCAGCTGTAACAAAAAAAAAGTCCTGCATACGGGAAGGCCCCGGTCCGGACCCTCCCCATAAAAGACAGTCTTCACAGGCTTGGTCGTCCTGTGTTATTCTTATGATATAACCCACTCACCGGCGCCTGCCAAAAAATCCGTACAGCGCCTTCTTCTTGGCCTGCTCAGGATTAAGCAAGTCTCGTCGACATGGTCAGGTCTCCAATCAGTTTGCAGGAAACTCGGTCTCCATCCACCACGGCTGCACTGCTGCATCCGATCTCCGAAAGGTTAGACTCTACTTGATCCAGCCAACGAGCTCGCTGTGCTCCTCTACGCCTCGTGCCGAACGGGTCGCTGACGAGCACCTTCTTGGTGGGGCATGAGTCCAGCATCCTCATCACGTGACCCAGCCAACGTATCCTTCCGGCTTTGATTACCGTCAGGATATCAGAACCGCCAAACGCGGTGCTACCGTTTGAAAATGCCGAGTTGTTGGAGTCTTCTGGATCGCAGGAGTTTGTGGAGTCCGAAGTAGGCACGATTTCCCTGAACAATGCGCCTTCGTATTTCGCTGCTTACGTTGTTGTCCGAAGTTTCGATCGTACCAAGCTAGCAGAACTCCTGTACCACCTCGAGATCGTCGCCGTCAACTGATACTCTGCTTCCGGACTCGGACTCGGACTCTATCACGGTCAGAGCCTCCATCAAGCAGGTATTTTGTCTTCGTCGCATTGATGCTCAATCCAATTCAATTTGCCTCGCGTTTCAGTCGGGTGTACGTCTCGCACACCGCCGCAGTTGTCCGTCCGATGATGTCGATGTCATCCGCGAAGCCAAGGAATTGGAGAGATCGGGTGAAAATCGTGCCTCTTGATCTTGCCTCAGACGGCGGTGAGATACGAACGATTCCGACAGCATGCTCGAAACTCTCACCTTGCACTGTGCACCCCGTCCATAGTGGCGTAGGGATCTGGTGCTCCCGGCATTTTTGGAGGATCTGCCGTAGAGTAATGTTTTGGTCGGTTGTCGATGTGCCTCCAACGAATCCAGCTTGGTAGTTTCCGACGAAATCTGTAGCAAGGGGCTCCAGTCTGCAGAAGACTACTCGAGACAGGATCTTATAAGCAGCATTCAGGACTGATGATGGCCCGTAAGTTATCACAGTCCATGCTGTCGCTCTTTTTGTACACCGGGTGTATGACACCCAGTTTCTTCTTGATCCCAAATCTTAACAATCAGCCGATGGATGATGGCGAAAAGCTCCTACAGCTTGTTTATTGTAGCGAACATCCTTTCTTGTTCTTCCACACAAACGTTCTTCCACACATATCTTTTTGATCAAAATTCTTCTTGAGGAAGTGGCTTAGAGGAATTCATGCCTCAGAGATGTATGAGAATACTGTGAATATATACATTCTACACCGTGCCAGCTTCGTTCGTAACGACAAGTGCAAAGGGCAGAGTAATTAACCTCCTCTAAACCTGTACCGGATGAATCCTATTCATAATGCCTGTGTCAGAACTATTATTTAAGGTTAAGGTTCGATTTTTAGCCTTCCATTGACAGTACAATGTTTAAATTGTATACTGCATTCGTTCAAAAATTGTACCCTTGAATTTCCCTTTAAAAAACTTAAAATACGATTGCAACAGTCCCAAACAAACATTAAACAAGAAAGTACTGCCGATTTTCGATCACAAAACTGTTCATCGATAGGCTGACAAATCGTTATTGCATGATATTTTGGCAGCAAATATCGCTGAAACTAGTGCCAATTTTTTAGTTTTGAGTTTTCGGCTGTATTCGTTTCGATCGACTGCCGATAAAATGCCCATGAAATCATGCATTCACAGAATGACGGTGGCATGAGTTGTTTGTTTGTGGGCGCACCAGATATCCGTACCTTGGTGTGCTGTGCTCATAGCGGAACTTCCATTAGTTTGATTGACAGGGTAAGGAAGGTGCGCGCGTTTATTGCTGCGTTGTATAAAATCGTCCAAAAAAAAAAAAAAAATGTTTCCAACCATCGCTTCCCATCTATAAAATGCCCACAGCACCACTTGCGGAAGAAGTGGATGGATTGAAGTGCAAACGATGGAAACTGGTTCTCAAAACGTACGATACAACAGGTCAGAGGGCTGGGGAAAGTTTGCAGTATTCAAATTGAGTGGAAAAGGTTATTATGATATCGATTGACATCTGATCTTTTGGTCGCGTTTTAATTCCACACCCAAACAAGCGGATTGATTGCATACGCGTTTGCTAAAAACATCGGTTGTCCTACCTACTCATATATAATGCCTTATATATGTGCTCTAATACACATAAACGATTTTCAGATGTGTTCTATATCCGGTGTATCTGAGATGAACATATATTATGTACTAAAAGTGTAAGTGTATATTATGTACTTATTTACCTTACACATCACTAAAGTTACATTTCACGCCAAGTTTAGGCCGGATTTTAGTCATTGGTTATCTGCGAGGATGTTATCCTATCACCAACATGTCTGAAGAGTAGAGCATAATAGCTTTTTCGACTTAGAGCATAATAGCATAACAACTTTTAATTACGAACATTGGCCTTCACTTCTCGAAGCACGGAACTGACCACGGGGCACAAGACAGGCACAAATTGCAGTTCATTTAAAACTCGATGGAAATTGCATTCGCCTTGAAGAGTGTGTAGCGGCACGGTTGTGTTGGATATCAAATTATTAAAATTTCTCCTCATCGTCGTCCGCGCGCGCTTCAAGTTTCTTCGGCTTTGATTCAGCCGGATATCTGCACACATCACCCCACACACATGTGTGTGTGTGTGTGTGTGTGTCTGAGACTAGGGTCCACAAACCGGTCAATGTATCATACACGGGGGGGGGGGGGGGGTTACTTTCCATTTTCGCTTTCCGCATAGCATAGAAGCCAGCCAGTAGCGGCCAGTAGTTCCAGAAGGGTTTTGATGTGTTTTATCCAAGATATGACTGTTTGCTTGCATCGTTGATGATACGAGAAATTATACAAAGCAATTTCAAGTGCCTTCAAAACATGCCACAGACGGTATTCGGATCTATTTGGGCACGTTAGTAATGGTTACAAATCCTTTTCTTGGCTTAAACAAACCTCCTCTAAGAGGTCAAACCAGCCATCGAAATGGCTTACTAGACTTGCCCGAAAAACCTCGTAAATTGGAACGAAAGACAGTCCGGATGGGATTTGAACCTCGGTCCTGTCGTTTGAAAACCGGCGCCACTGACCGGCTGACGCCTGCACCACTGGGCACCTCCCCAAATGGTTACAAATAATTCCACTTTTTATGTGAAATGTGCGCTAACGAAGTGATCGAGGCAGCAGTGGCGTTGGTCTTTCACTGCGTAGAACTGGATTTTGAAACCTTTTTGAACCGTCTGACTATCCAGACGCTTAGAGTATAATAATGACAAGAAATTCATTAATGACACAACAAACATTCTCATAGATTTATTGCCAAACAGAAACGTGGAAGCAGAACCAAATGCTTCGTAATGTAAAATCAACAAGTTTATCATACATCTTATCACAAGCCCAACAAATTATTGAATAAATTGCAACAAAAGTTTTCCAAATTCTCTCCAACAGTAGATAAAAAATCTCATGAACCGGCTATAGTTGAGTCATCAATCTAAATGCTAGTTCCCCAATGGACGGTGAAACATTTCGTTCCCACTTTGCTTCGCTGTGGTCTCTTGAAACTCGGCCTGACGGTGCTCTGCCAGCGCAGGGTGACTAACAAAAAACTGGGTATTTCCGGTAATGCGTTGCTGGCCCATACCAATTCACAGCTTACGGTGGCTTTATTATTTTAAACAATTAAACGTTGTTTTTCGACTGCATATTTGCGTGTTCAATTTGAAATATCACGTCTATTAACTCTATACGCAAATATTACTTATTCGGAATGACGTCCGTTTGGTGGTGGAAAACTATTCAAGAAGTCAACCAAAAACTTATCACATTAACACACATTTTCACGTTATGGAGATTACTTTTTTAGTCATAACTTTTCACCATTTCTTTGGTTGTTTGCAGCAACAAGAATCATAAGACAGTGATTTGCTCCCTGCATAGCAAATTCCTGTTATTGTGCCATGCCGAATAAAAGTGTAATCAGAGTGTGCGAAGCCCCTAAACTGTCCAGTTACATGAGCGCTCGGTTGGCTTCCTTCAGGTCTGACAATAATATGCAAAAAAAAAAAAGATGCTCTTTCCGAAACCTAAATTAAAAGCGAGAAAATTTGTTTGTTAAAATTCATCGCTCCATCATGAATCGTATTGTCATGGGACTGGGTGGAAAGTTAACACATTACAGATATTTTAGTGGATTGAAATATGCTGCTACAGGGGCAGGCAAGTACACAAGCAGCACACAAACGAAAGAGAGCGCTCGGCACACTGGACAAAAAAAGCGTTCCCCGTTGGATGGAGGATTAATGAGATCTGATTTGCATGCAAAATTATTGTCGAGATTCGAGAAAGTGGTTTGAGAAAGCGTGATGATGTGACGTTTCGCTGTGCACCTTTATGTGGAGAGCGGTACGTTAGTTAACATTTACTTACAAGAAAGGTGTTCATTGGCTATGCGAACTACACTGACAACTGTTGCGAACTGTTTTTCGGTAAATTTATTTACTGACTAGATGAAATTTACATTTCCTATGGTGTGGCATGCTGTACATACAAGCAAGGACTGTCTCACCGTATGCAGAATTAACTCTCCAGCTATGGATACATCATGTTTATAAATTCATAAAAGGCAAATTAATAACTTGTGATGTTATTATGCTTTGAGAAGTAGAAGAATATCAGTTTTGAAATTATTGGGTACTTCAACTGTAAGAAAATACACAGAACACTCAGTGAACAAATCTAACTCATCTGCTTTAATGGTTAAAGCCATTGTAGCTTAAAGACCGAGAGCCATGGGAAATTTCAAAAGCAAAATTTCTGGTTTTCATGTTTGTTTGTATAATTTTCTTGCTAAAAAATCGCGTTTTGAGAACGCAATCACGAGGCAACGGCAACTTGGCTAGGCTCCTTGCTGTTGGATAACGGTCGTGATGGGATTCGAAACCTAATCCAATCCTAATCCTAATGCAACCTACTCTGCCATCTTCGTTCTTCCAAGACAACTGTCATGGTGAATTGATCCATTTAGTGTGTTTAGATTGCAAATATTAGAAAGCACAGAAATAACTAGTTGAAATTGACACTAGAATGTTTAACCTTACTTAGTTAATTACTTATCAGGCGCTATAACCGCTTTGCGGTCTTGGCCTGCCGCAGCAGGATCCGGAACCGCTCACGGTCCCGCGCCGTCGTCCGCCAATCCGTTATCCTGGCCTTGATGACGGATGATTCCACGCAATCCTCGCACCTCAATCTGGGTCTACCACGCATCCTCTGTCCGTGTGGACGGCCTAAAAGGACTTTCTGAGCTGCGTCGTCCGGTGATATGCGTATAACATGGCCAGCCCATCGGAGCCTGGCGAGCCTAATTCGCTGCACGACGGTGAAATCGTCATACAGTTCCTTCTGATCCTTCTGAGCATCTTCCTCTCGAAAGCGGCTAAGAGGGCATCGTCTGTTTTGGACAGGGTCCATGTCTCAGAAGCGTATGTGAGTACTGGGACTATAAAGGAACGATGCAGTCCCAGCTTCGACCGTCTCTATGCTGTTTTCGGAGCTGACTTTTGACCCGAGATATGTGATGTTTTGGACAACTTCTTCAAATTTGCGGTCACCTATCCGTACATCATCCCCACGTAGTTCCGGATTTCTTAGTAGCATCAATTTGGTCTTTGCCTCGTTAATATGTATCCCGAGGTTTTCTGGCGCCTGCTCGATCCTTTGGTAGGCCTCTACTACCTGTGAGAGCCGCAGACCAATGATGTCTACTATACCATCAGCGTATGGCAGAATCTGGGTTGACTTATAGAAGATGGTTCCCGAAGTCTCCACCTCCGAGTCACGCATGGCCCTCTCTAGCGCAAAGTTGAATAGGAGACAGGCGAGCCTTCGGTGGTAGCAAAGGACCCTGAGAGTTTTCCATCCACCTTGGCATGTGATGTTGGTCATGGTCATTCCAACAAGCCTAATCAGTTTGGCCAGGATTCCAAAAGAGCTCATGGCCTCGTAGAGTTTTACATATGCGGCCTTAAAATCTAGCAAGAGATGGTACCTGTTCAACTGCAATTCAGCCGTCTTCTCCAAGATTTGCCGCATGGTGAAGATCTGGTCAGTAGTAGATTTTCCGTTTCGGAATCCTCTTTGATAGTTTCCAGCTATCCGTTCAACGAATGGGACAAGCTTATCCTGAAGGATTAGGCAGAATATTTTGCAGGCGGTATTTAACACCGTAATACCCCTGTAGTTGTTGCAGTCCAACATATCTCCCTTCTTGTAGATGGGATAGATGATGCCGAGATTCCAATCACAAGCCATCGATTCGCTATCCCATACCTCAGTAACAAGTTGATGAACCTCCTTTTCGAGTAAGGCACCACCGTTTTTTATCAGTTCGGCTACGATTCCGTCGGTTCCGGGTGCCTTATTGTACTTTAACCGAAGGATAGCTATGCGTTGATAGCTTGTTTAACCTTAGATAGCCATAATAATCAAGATATGTTAAAAATACTCCCAATTCACTTTGTTAAAATTTTATATTTTTAGATAATATGCTCTGTTTTTACTAATTTTTTAATTTGTCTTAAGCAATGAAATTTACTGTCTGACTAGTTTATTTTTATGGTTGGAAAAAGTTGTTCCAAACTCATTTTTGGCTAATTTACTATTTCAATTTCACTTTGAATATTACTCGCTGCCATGTTGCACTTTCGATTTTCCTTCTCAAACATGTCGCACTATTTGATCTAGATGTTATCCAAATAAATGAGCGGCATTTAATGCCGAAAAATCGGCTTGTCTAGTAAGAATGATTGTAATCAATTGAAAATCACCTGTTAACTAACACCACGACCACTACTCCACCTTCACCAGCTTGCGTGCGGTGCATCAATCAAATGCTTAAATTCGTGCTGTAGTACAACCTGATGCAGTAATTCCCCCACACTACAGCCGTTACAGATCATCGCTCGAGCGCGCATTTTTTCAAGGCACCAGAAACGGTGGGGTGGTTTTTTGAAACCATTAACCATAGGCACCTGTAGGCGTACGTATTGACGAAGCGTGAACGTAAATAAACGCAACGCCATTTCCTTTCTGCAGATCGCAAACCTTAGTTCGTGTCTTGTGTTGTTGAATGCCGGTTTACTGTAGTACACGGCTGTACAACAGTGTAAAACGACTCAAAAAATAACGATGTAACGAGGTGAAGGATGTAAATGCTTAATTGTGCCAAGCGGAATTGCTTGTTGATCTTTAGCGGCTGGTGGATTTTACGAGAACATAATTAAAATGTCTTTAAGTGCGTTTTGTAACGATCACAAACGTACTTGCAACTTTTAGACTATTAAGAGTGGTTGGTATGGCGTCACAAATAGTAGCATCACTTTTGAATGCTGCTGCGGCGTGATGTGATGTATGTGCTTATCATGAAGTTTTGCTTCTCCCGGAAGTTCCAGAGAAATGGTCCACGTTCTGACGTATGCGCGATTATCAACTGCTTGGTTCTGTTAATGTTCCGCATGTATCTTGAAATAGCAGTATATCAGAAAAAGAATTTGCAGCACGTACTACATGAAGTCGCTTTAAATTTATGCTTTTCTACTGATCGTATGATTTTCGATCGATGAGATGAAGTTAATATTTTCTATGTTACGCCATGTTTTCATCAGTTGTTAAATATAATCAAACACGGAGTAATTGGATCGTTTTTGATAAGACTTGATGCGAGATGAGTCCATAGTTTGTTTCGTGACTACACGCTCATACGTGGTTGGTTATAATGCTTGGGTGATTTTGCACCAAAACGTTAAACCTTCAGCCCAGAGACCAACGCAAAGCGCGCCGCCAAATTCAACCTGTGAAGGCTATTAAGTAACGTTTTGTACTTACTTCTGCTGGCAAAAAAAAAAAACCGCGCCATTCTTGTTTACTCCATGTGGGTGACGCGTGTCTTTGTGCTGAAGTAAGTTTTGCATTATGTTTCCATTTCCGGCTTTTTGTGGCAGACACTCGGCACCGAATGTGTGCGGGCTGTAAGAAACCTCACAATCACTTCTGCAACTTGGGGGGAAGTACAAAGTCACTCAACTTTGCAGCGCTGCGAGTTTACGGTTTGTCGAGGGAGCGACATGTCGGCTGTGATGGTGGAAATGTCTGCTTAGGTTAAACTCGGTTAGGTTGGTTCGAAGGGAAGCGCGCTGGCCATGTAGAACCGGCATAAAACTTGGTGTTTAAGTACTGTTTAAGCGTGAGGTTAGAAGGGTACAGCGTTGACTGCGTTATTTAAGCATGGCTGTAATTATTGTGTTCAATGTTTCCATTTGCTATGGCAGGTGGATGTTTGCTTGTAAGGAGCAAACACCTTCACGTAAAACGTTGTTACACTATCACAATAGCGTCCATATTCTTAGATAATGATCGTGTCCTATAGAATGGATAGCGAGTGTTGTCGCCCGTGACGCATGTCAGGAGAATGGTTCTATGAATAACCGGTCTTTGGCTGAACATGACATAATATACAGTACTGGACAAAATAAAGTATACGCGCAAAGTAAAAATGTTCTTTGAGAAGTATTTTCTTTATTTTTCAGATAAAGACCTTGATTTATTCGGAAGCATTATAGTATTTTCAATCAAGTTTTAAGTAACTTAACAAAACATTTCTTCTTGCCGTGATATTTAACTAACGTTCAGGCAGCACTGTAAAACTAGCAGCCCTGTGGCTTATTTGACAGTTCTTTTACTGGAAAGCTTGTGGATCAAAATATTGCGACATATGAAAAGTGTAAAAAAAAGAAAAAAAAGGAAAAAGGATCCTATCCGGACGGTATGGTACGGCTTGTCGATCGCCGTACCATACATTTGGCATCGAAGCGCCCTTTCATAAGGATGCAAAACAAACGGAAGAGATTGGATTTTGCCAAAAAGTACGTCGGGATGTCCATAGACTTTTGGAAAAGCGTTTTGTGGAGCGATGAGAGCAAGTATGAGCTGTTTGGACAAAAACGTCGATCCAGGCGTTATATATATAATATATGGCTCAGATCCGGCGACGCACTTAAGGAACTATCCATTCAGAAGACGGTAAAGCATGGAGCGGGGAACATTATGGTTTGGGTATCGTTTGCATCGAGCGATCGATCGTCTGAAGTTGGAAGTTTGGTGAATATCAAGAGGATTATGACCGCAGATGTATATATTAACTTGTTGAAAGAAAATTTGGAGGTTTCACTATTGAAAACTGACTTAGAAACCAATTACATTTTTCAACAAGACAACGACCCCAAAAATACGGCCAAAAAAACAACTGTGTTCTTCAAATCTAACCAAATTAAGGTGCTCGAATGGCCATCCCAATCTCCCGACTTGAATCCTATAGAGAATTTGTGGTGTTATTTGGACGATAAAGTGGACAAAACATCGATCTCCAACAAAGACGACTATTTGGATGTTTTGAAAACAGCGTGGGAGAAAATTGATCCAGAATATCTAAGGAATCACGTTGAAAGTATGCCTCGTCGATTGGAAGCGTTGCTGAAGGCAAAGGGTGGTCAAAATAAAAGGAGATATTAAGCATAATTTGTGAATAAGAAATCTGGTGTATGATTTATTTTGTCCATTCCGATCCTCATCCTTTCCTGAAAGATAGCATATATTTAGAACGTCAAGCGTAATTCTAATAACTTCACTTCTACAACATTATTGCCTGATAATAGGACAACCACTTTCCTGAAGATAGCATTGTTGTAACTATTACATTGAAGGAAATATTGAGCTTGTTGAGCTTGACGCGAGAAAGAATAGTTAAAGCGTATGAATTTTTTTTTGTCCAGTACTGTAGTACATGTTGTTAGTTACTACAATCGTTCTGCAAAAGAGCGTTCTGCAATATTGAAAAATGTCATATGAATGTGTTGCGAAATGTGAGAGCTGCATAATGATTAAAAATTCAATAATCAAATCCCATATCATACAACATCGTAAAATGCATTTCACACCTTGCTGCTGCTGTGCGTAGCTAAAATATTCAGAAAGAAGCATTTCCAAGGCTTCCAGCTCACTGTACACAGTTAGCGGTGCATGATAAAGTAAAATACTGCAAACAAAATTGTGTGACTATCTCGGAGTTCGTTTGCTTTGCCCATTATTCATATAAGGTACGATGAAAGTAAATGCCATACAAAAGGGGTGTATGGGGTGCAATATGCAGTTCAGGGGGGGTCCAGGGTGCTTAGCAATGGAACATTTACCGTACAAACTGTGTGTACTATTGAGGATTCCATCATAATTTAGTTTTTGCATTGGAGAGCAATTTAAAGAATAACGATAAAAACGATGTCGTTTACAGCAAACGCCTAGTTTTTTCATTTATTTACCTTCTGGATGTGTGCGCTGTATGCGGCGAAACGAAGGTTGCAACGGTTAGCAAAAGTAAAAGTTTTTCACATTGACTCAAACGCTTGGTACCAAGCGGCGGTAAACATTGGTACTTTTACGCCACGCAACCCCACCGGTGGCAAAATGAGTCATATTGTGTTCGTTGCGGAAGGGGCTGAACGGAACCTTAGCTGGCGTGATGGACGCCTGTTGTGAATCTAAATCGTGTGTCGGCTCTCTATGCGCTGTGCGGTGGAAGCAAATGCAGCATTATCCTGACCAGCATCGATAGTTTACTGCGGATTGACGACGCGTTTAGCATAAGTCGGCGAGATTTCAAGACAAACCCAACAAAGACAGATGGTGTAAGTAAAGCGACTGAAAAACTGTGTGCAAAAGATGAACTGTTTGCACTGTTACACGAGGTGTAGAACCTCCTCTCTGTCGACGGGTCTGAAGATTCTCAATCGACCGACGGACCACAAAACGGCTTGATGATCGTTGTTTCGTACTTCAATGTGTCATGGACAATGGTTTGCCTTTCTCATCGTGGCATCGAGCCGTTGAGACATGGACCGTGTCGCGACGCGACGTACGTGTTCCGCTTTGAGACGGAACGTCGTCCAACCGCCACAGACAGGGCAAACATACATACAAACAGCGTGCATTACCATGCAGCCGTAAAACTGCGGCTTTGCCCTATGCGAATCGGAATCGCTTGTAATCGGCCATCCGGGTGATTCGAATGAAAAGACCTTCACCGATTTCATTTCATGGCGCCGCTGATCTCGTTTCTCTGGTAGATTTCGCTTTTTTTTGTGTGTTACCAGTGTTATCGTCCGTACCAGTAGGACGATAACGTTTTATCCTGCGCAACTTTGAGCGGCGGTATCCTTTGTTAGCAATTCAATGCCATGCCGTGTGGCTGGTGAGGAAGTTACGTGATGAATATTTTTATTGATAAATTGATGGGAAAATCTTCAGGTTTCCTTTTATTACCTTCTTGGTTGTACAGCGCCACGCAAAAGAGGAAGAATAAAACGCCGGCGTTAGATTTTTCTTTCCTTATTTTAGTCGATCACATTCGATGTTTGCATGAAACGTGCCACGATTGTAAACAGGTGTTTAAAAATAGGCCACCCACAACCGCCTATCGCTCACTGTGTCTGCAGGAGAGAGTAGTAGTAGGCGATGGAAACGCTGCTGTGAATCGTTTTTTTTATTTTTTTATTTTGAGTGCTGTTTAAACTAATCTTGGATGAGTTGCCCTTTCACTGCACGAGCTTCCTTGCCCTGGATAATGGTTCCCTTTTTTGCTGTAATAAAGCAAATGTTCTGTGCTGTAGTCTTTGCCAAAATTGTGGCCAATTTGAAAAAAAAAATCATACTTTCTCGTTTTCGGGAAGGGTCTAGTAGTGACGCCCCGGTTTTTGGGCCCAGCCGAGACTAGCCGAAAAATGATTATGTGATCAAGGCGTTACCTCACCTTATATTAGATGCTTTATTGAACATGGCGACGTTTGACGTCGTTTCTGTTGCTGTTATGTTCGGTGAAATCAATCGTTCAACATTACGTTTCGCAGGTTATAGTATAGCGTTATAAATAGAGCGAAGACTGTTTAACGATAGGTAGCAAATTATGGAATGACTTCCAAATACAGTCTCCGACATTTCGGTACTATATACTTTATCTTTTGGACTGCTCCAACGCAATATAAGTTGCACAAGGTTTTTAATGTTTTTCACACATACTCCGATAGCTTTGAATTTGCTGGTAAATAGCTACTGTCGTTACAAAGTTCAAACGTTTCACTTAAGCAATTTTTGACATTGAAATGGTCAAGCAGCCACAGTCAGGTCAGGCCTGATGAGAATGTAAACAATTCTTCCAACGTGATAAACGTTGGCTTACGAATGTTGGTTAGATAAAATGGCTGGGAGTGTTAAATATTCTGTTACGAGACGGAAGCGCAGTAAAACCATTGCCAGTCGACTATCTACAATTTCTATCGATTGTCGACAGCTGCTCATCATTCATTCATAAAGTATTGTTCCCCATCGATTTGCACTGTCTGTACATGCAAACATTCCAGCCTAATTGCTGTCTGTGTACACAAATCGCTACTAGTTCTTACTGTTAAATAACTATTGAATTTACTTACATATTTTTTTTCTATCAAATCTACAAAAATTTTAAACTTCACACAGTTGTAGTTTTTAGAAAGGAAATAATAAGTCACTTAGTTTATGTTATCAGTACTGCAAAAAGTCCTTTAAAAAAATTAAATAAGCCTGCTCTTACTTGCAGACATAACATCTGCAATGCATCATCCTCTATTGGGTCATAACATTTCGACTGATCAATAAGGCAGTAGTAATTCCAGACTGCAATCACTAAACTGAAGATAAGATTAGTGCGCAATACCGTTTCTAACAAAATGTAAATAGTTGAGGCGTGCACAAATAAGTCAAGGGCGATCCCGGTGTGTGTGTGTGTGTGTTCGTTACGTGAGCAGCAGGGTATGATTAACTTCATTGGCTTGGCGTTAACAGCAGGGGCTTCTTATGTGACGCGGTACGAAGAACGCGTAGATTGTTTTTCTGTTTTTTTAAAAAAGACTTTCCTGTTGTCTTTTCGCTGAGAATGTCACGTAGAAAGATAGCCAACTTGCAGATTATGAACTGATTAAAGTGGCAATATAAAGCCGGTATCATGTGCTTTAGGGTGTCCATAGGGTGTGCACTGTAGTGATACAAAAAATATATATTCACATCATGTGTAATATCTCTTGATCTGTAGGATTTTATCAAAGACATGATAAATCTGGATTCTTTTCAATTAAGCCCAAAATCAGCCAACACACCATTCTCTGATGTAATTAATCCATTATTGATAATTCGTTACCAACTTAACTGTAGTGAATTAATTTGATTTCAATTTAACTTTACTGATCAGGTACGTTTGCATTTTGTTTCTTTTCATATACCTGCCAGACGGGGACTCACACCGCCACATCGCGTAAAATCGATTTCTATGGCCACATTCACGCAGGAGGAAATCGAATTTTTGAAGCAGAACGGCAACGATAACTGCAATCGTACTTGGTTGGGCCTTTGGGATCCGAAGCGTGCAATCAAGCAGGAGCATCGTGACTTTATGATAGACAAATACGAAAGGAAAAGGTACGTTTGGTGGGCGGGAGGCCGTTCAATTGCTCGACCCCCAAAAACAAACACATAATTGGTTGTTGCCGATTTGACAATACACTTATTGAACCGCGTGTCTTACGTACTCCGCTTGTATGCGCCCTTTGCAGATACTACCTGGAACCTGCTAGTCCACTGAAATCGCTGCCCACGAACACATCAAGCTCGCTGACATCACTGTCGGGCGGTAGCAGCAGCAAGAATGCCAATGAAAGTTTAGTTCCTCTCAAAACGCCAACACTAACGCCACCGGCAACGCTACGGTTGAATCGTACCAACTCCGGCTCGTGCAATGGACTGAACAACGTCAACTCATCATCATCATCATTGCCGGGTGCAATGGGTGGCGGTGCACAATTTCAGCAGCAATTTACGCCCGATGATTCCGGATTTTTCGGCTCGGATCCACCCAAAATTTTGCCACCGACTCCGCAGAAGAATAACATGCTTCAGCGCAAGAACGGCATTAAGGTCAAACAATCGTCCAACGGACTGCCGCCGACGTATGGACGTAACCAAAAGAATGGCTTACTGAACAGCAGCACAGCTGGCGGACTGTCTGGTAGCAGTGGTGACATAAATGCCAACAAGTTTACACCGGATGCTGACTTTGTTGCGGACTTTGGCAGCGCCACGATTGTGAACAACGTTAGCAACGGGGGAAGCCATTATGGGAGTACTAATAGCTTGAAAAATGGTACCAATAGTGACAACGGAGCTGGGATGTACGCACAACACAATGGAAACGGCGAGAAGATCAGGGAGATGGAAAACTTTGCTGACTTTGACCATAATCCCATCTTCAACTCTGCAGGTAATGAACTTAACATTTGAAATAGTTTTAATTTTTTTCTTCTAAAATTATGAAACATATTGAAAACGATTTGGTGTAATGAAAGTGTGACACTAAAACTAACTCTGGCTGCAAATGAGAAGAACATGTATGTATATCTGTTTGGTTCTTTAATTTCTCCATTGCGGCGTATTTCTCATATATACTGGATCGTCAATAAAACAAGAAAACATGAAATCATACTTCAGCAGCAATAGCATTGACAGCAGCACCACGACCAGTGTCAGCAGCACCGCGAGCGTGCAGAGTTTGACCGGTCCCGATCCATTTGCAAACTTTTACTCCAATACTGTCGCTGGCAATAATTGCGGTAGCAATTCGACGGGATCCACCACCGGCACACCGACGGCCTCCTCGGGTTCAGCATCCACGGGCATGTCCGTTCACGGTGTTGGCTACACGTGTATTTCCCCGGAGGAAAACTCACATGCAAAGGGTATGAATACGAACTATGGATTCGGTAACGCTTTCACCGGTGAGCCGTGTTACGCGACCAAGGAGTGTATGATCAATGGTGGTACTGCTGATACTACTGGATCTGCTTACGGTGCTCAAAATTACACCCTGCCTTGGGCTAACAGTAAAGGCACGCAACCAGATTTGACCGCAACGAGGTATACTGGCAGCACAAATCAATTGAATAATAATGTCAGCATCGAAAGCAGCCAACGGGATACAGTACAGTGGAACTTTTGGCAACAGTTTGGCAACAACTGTTGGACGGCAGACGAGCGCCTTCAGTCGCTTCATCAGCAGCAGCAGCAGCAGCAGCAGCAGCCACGGTTCCGCAATAGTTCCGCTCAACAGATGATGATGAGTCCTCAGCATCAAGCAGTAAATCAAATGTCGTGCTATTCAGATCAAAATCGGTGGAGTAAGTGGCTTTGTGACATTGTGGATTGCCATTTAGCGAAAGCGAAATAGAAACCATCAAAATTGTGTTTGTTGTGTTTAATATTACATACTGCGCTTGTTGGTTTTGAAGCATATCGAACATGTTTGCTGCTATTTCGCGCGTGCCTAATAGAGATTGTAATTTAGTAGTTTATTTCTGTTGGTTTAGTATGTTTATTGAGTAAACACTGTTACTTGGCGTTTTCCTGTTCCATCCACCATCACTAGCCACCATACGTTGACACCATTTTGCTTGCAATTCAAATGTAGTTTACTTTATTATACTACTCAGATTATCCTTTTGCTAATTTATCGTTGGTAATCATTACTTTGTTTGCTTTTGAGTAAAGAAGTTTGATGTGTCATGCTATAAATCGAATTCTTACTTTTAACCTGCAGGTCTTCCGATGCCGCTTGGATCGAACAATTCCGACAGCAAACTGTCCAATGGCAAAAGCAGTAACTCATCATCCATCCATTCAACACCGTCCGTTGACCGATACGCTGCACTGAAGGACCTGGACGACCAGTTCAGGGAGATAAAGTTAGAGCAGCAAGCAGAGGCAAATAATAATACAATAACTGCTAACGGACTAGGACATGCAGCCAGCATAAACGATTCTATTACACCAAGTATGTGTTTGAAGGAAAACAGCACCAAACAAACAAACAAAAAAACATCTCCCTAGCAATGATTTATGGCCGACCCAGGGACACTGAACCGAAATTTTGGTCTACTTATTTCAGCTTCCTCGGCCAACCCGTTCAAAGCGGCTAATCCGTTCCAGCAGCCGCAACAGCAACAAACGATGGCTTGGCCAATCAGTGGCATTAACGGCACGTCGCCGCCGGATGCACGACATCAAACATCGACGGTAGCAACAAATGGGAATGGGTTCTACGCTACCTCACCGTACCAGGGAGGATTTAGCCACGGAACTGCTAGTTCACAGCTCTACAACGGCAATGTGGTTAATGGAACCACGGTCTCGGGCCTGGGTTATCTTCCTGTGGCAGGCTACCATCAAAACGGTAACGGATATACTGGAATGACGGGCGTGAATGGTGTTATGATGGGTGGAGGACAATTCAATGTGACAGCGAGCAGTAGTGTTTCGATGTTAAGCAACGTTCCCGGCGTCACTAATCCGGTGCATCATTTTGCCAACTTTGGAAATCCATTCATGGTACGTTAAATGGGTGTGTGTGTGGGTTTGTTTACATCACTTTTGAAGTTAATAATGCATCTTTTTTTTTTGCACTTTCAGGCCGCTGGCACTACAGCAGGAAACTCAAATAATCCTTTCTTATGAGTAGCTTCATAAGATGATCTGTATAGATAGCGAATTATACATTTTACATCAAAATGTTTGGACATGTGTTTGTTACGCTTTACGTTGTTTTAAATAGAATGTGTTTTAGTGCTTCGTATTATGTTACAAAACAGAGAGTAGACAACAGTAGTGAAATGAAACCGAAAAAAAAAACTATGAAAGGAAGAGAGAGGAAGTGGTATGCGTGCTGGGGATGCTCCAACGGCATGGAGAGATGTATATAATTTTTAATTTAAACTAGTTAAAATGAGTAACTAACTGACACATTTAAAGTTTAGATTTTATCGAAAATCTAACCCCTAGCCTTATTCATTTGCGTAAATGCAAAACTTTTATTTAACCCATGACACGTATGGAAAAATCAACACAGCTTGGTCCGCACACATCCGATAATTGGCAATATACAAACACACTTTACGATAAAGTTCAACTGATACGTGACATACAAAGAACGCAAGCAAGTAATGTAAAGCAAGCACACGGCACAAGGTTTCATTTTCTCGGAAGTTGTTGTTCTTCTAGCATTTGTGTAAAATGATTGATGCAGGCAGAAATCTGCAAGAGTGCAAGTCTGTGTAGCAAATTGTTAGAATTCTGCAAGCCCGATTTTGAGCATCATTCAAAGTTGGGATATTCGTGCGGATGAAAGCACCGGCTGCTGGGTTTGTCCACCCATACACCAGAGTAATTGTTACAGCTTAGCGGGTGTTAACTGTTAACTAGAAATACAGCAGCGATTTTCGGTTAATTTTTAAACAAAAATTTAAACACGAATAAATGCACCAAAAAATATGGCATAACACATAGAGCGACGAATACTGCTAAATCTGTGGAAGATATGGTGGTATTTTCTAGGAACAGTATGGCAGGTAGCTGCTGCAAGGATGTCTCTAGTAGAGAAAACAATTCAATGGTAAAGAAGCTACAAAACGAACGATCAAATCATCATCTATCCGTGGTTGATAACACTTTCAATAATAAAAGAAACAAATCCTTCAAGACTTCTTTAACCTATGCAACAGTTCCGAAAATGCATCTTCAAATTATTGGAAATACAGAGAAACGTGAAATGAAACACGTACATTTCTAATGGTTGTAAAACAAAGAGAGAGAGAGAGAGAGAGAGAGAGAAAAAGAGAGAAACATTCGATACGAAAATGTAGTGTTAAAGAAGCAAATGTGTTAAATATTTTATGCATATATAACCCTTGACACATACAGAAGAAAAGTGATAAAGTACAGAAGTATTAATGCTAAATTTTAAGACAATTTATGTCCTCAACAATCTACTCTAGCTCGTTTACGCCACGCTGTTCCAGTAAGGAACGGCATAGCAGATGTATCAATTTAAAGCTTGTTAAGTAAACGGAACGTTTTTAAAGTGACAATTTTCCTCTCCCTTCTTAAAGAATTTAAAGAAACGAGCGTTTTAAATGTCTGCATTAAATTAAACAACTATGGTCTTCAAGCGAAAGTAAAACAAAAAAGAGACATGCTCAATTGAATAGATTTACGAACGATAATTTGCCTTTCCGAAGCCACTATCTACAATCCAGTACACGCGGACAATTTATTATCCGGAAACTCGTAAGGTATTGTGTGGTTTGTGATCTAGGATCGCAACATAGTGAATGATGCCCACGGGCCGAAATCAAAGAAAACGCTTATGTGGCCTTACATTAAAGACAGAACGATAAAACGAAAGTTTAAAGTGATGTTACATTACTACTACATTAGCTCTGTACATCTAGGCGGAAAGCATCGATTATTCAAAGAAATCCTGCATACGAATAGCTCGACAACACCAAGCGCAGTACCTAGCAAAAAAAAAAAAAATCGTAGTAAAACGAGTAGCAAAAATCGACGATAAGCAGCGCCGTAGTTTTAAAAATATTTTCTCAACGTTGCGAACCGATATGTGGCCGTTTTACGAAACATCACCGAGCACAAAAAGGATGATCGAGCTAAAGCTACCTTTAATGGTAACAGCAAACTCTTTACTCAAAGCTATAGAAAATTACCTGACTAAAGAGAAAGAGAGAGAGGGAACAGAAAAGATAAACCAGGTAAGCAAAAGAGTAAAGCAAATGAAAACAAAAAAAGAGTTAAAATTGATTTTCTTCCTTGGACAAAGGTCTAAATTATATAGGTGATACAAAGCAACGATTAATTATGTGTTGAGGTAAAACATTCGCCTTCTAATAATATAATAAATGAAGAGTTAGCGAACGAATCAAAACAATGACAAAAAGATAGAAAAGAGGGTTGTTGGCTAGGTTGGGGAAATAATTTAAGCTTCTTCTTCTTTGAAGAATGGCCTCACTATACTTTGCCTGGTCCCATTGCCACGATTCTGTCTGTGAAAGTGTTTAGAGCTATGTTTCACATGCAAACAAGGTATAATTGTTAATGTATTTTAATTGTTTATGCTTTACTCACGCAACAAGCATAAAAGTAATGCACGCTTAACTTTGTGTAAGAATTTACAAAGCAAGTCATCCATCGTCGAGGATCGAGTGTCTACGACACCAAAAAAAAAAGTGCTTTTCATTGTCTAAGTTAGAGATCAGTGCGATCAGAGTGTAGTGATTTAACCACCAATCGGACGGAGCTCTACATCAAAATATTAGTGCAGTGCATGCATCTATTGTGCCTTAATTTGCATCAAGTCTTGCTTCATCATGACCTTTGGCGGATGAACTTTTTGTGGCAGTTTGCCAGTTTCCATTGCGTACACTTCGGAGAAAGACTTTAGTCAGAATCCGTCCTTGTAATAATGGATTTAGCTACTGCACTTTTACGTTGCCCGAATGCAACTTACTACTGTTTAAATCGATTGCTGGCTTGCACGGCGATACACGCGGGTGCATTCTTCGCATAGTGATATGAATGTGCATGTAGAGGGCTATCGAGCAAATGAACAAATTGTTGTGAAAAACGTACGGTTATGCCAGTACTTGGTGAAAGATTTTAACTCAATATCAATACAAAAACAAACCGTTTAAAGAAGTACCATAGCGTTCTAGCAGGACAGAATAAAAGTTACAGTAAACTCTATCCATATAGGCATACCCGAACAAGGCAAATGAATGGGTAATTCGCCAATAATACCAATCTGTAGTAGAGCGTAGTGATAAAACCAGCAGTTCCGAGGTGAAAACCGATACGATTCTTCTTTATATATATAAATACACGTGTAACAAATGCAAGTTTATGCGCCTAACTATGTTTCAACAGGTCGTAAAATAAAGAAAAATACTATTTAATATTTATTAGGTGACACGAACAGACACTTAGTTCCGCGTTTTCTTTTTTTCGTGAAATCGTGAAATCGTGAAAATGATATGATTTTTTTTTTTTCATAAGAACGGCCTTGCCTTATTGCGGAAATTTATACAATATTTTGTTTTTTTTTTTTATTCATAAGGGACGGCCAGGCCGTATTGCTATACAATATTTTGTTAACATATTTAAAAAAACGAAGATGGAAAATACACCATAATCGTTTAAATAATGTTTTAAAACATAAACGCTCTTTCGAACGACGGGTGGCTCAATCTCTGGTCCCTTCTAGAAGAAACGACAGCATGACCGTGACGAGATGTCGATGTCGTCGTATCTAATTTAAAACTGCACTTAGAACCATTCACCCATTGGTTCACAACACGACGATAAATGATGCGTTTCATAATCGGTGACTAATTCTTTTCTAAGAAAAGAAAGGATATTTTCGTCACAGATCCTTAAGCTCCCGGGCCACCATGCAAAATCCATGAAATCCATGCGAAATGCTAAAAAAATCTCTAACTAAATAGCTTTTTCTCCGCTGTTCCGTGTAGGTAGGATGTGTATGTTTTCAAAACGAAAAAAAATTGCGAACACCAAATCTCTCGTGGCTCGCGGCCTTTACTTTATACGGATTCTTTGCAGGACTTGATTTAGGAAATATAAAACACACACCGTTAATACATATTTAGGTTGCAGAAATATTTTATTTTCAAATTTTCAGTTTCGCTTGATAATCTTCAACCATTTAGTCCGCAAATTCGTGCTCACCACACACACACACACACACTCGCAAACGCACCTTCCTTTCCCCCTCGCTCTGTTTAATGTCTACGGCACTACTAGTAATATGCTTAAGGATACCCTATGCTTACTCGGATAATTATTAACCGTTGTTCTTAGGCAATTCTGAATGCGATACGATAGTATTGGATCGAGTTTGTGTATTTAAGGTGCCGCTTTTGTTGTGTGCCGAGGGTAATTGTATATGGGTTTCATAAAAAACAAACCAAAACATACACCACCACACACATTCATCCCTTGCGCTGCACGGTGAGGATTGTGTGTTGTATTGTATGTGGGTTGAACCTCGAGCTCAGAAATCATATAACCAAAAGAGTAAAAATGAAACAATTGAGCTGCAACTTCGCGACCAAAGCTTAGAAAAAGGGCAGCAAGCGCGGAGCAAACGATTTTAAGTTCACCACCATCGGGATCATTCGCGATCTTTCTTCTTCCCTTTTTCACTCGATACCGCACACTCATACTCTCTCTATCTCTCTCTCTCTCTTTCTCTGCTTCTCTTTTATGTTCTGTTTTAGTCCAAGGATATTTGCGACTTGTAGTAGTAGCAGCTAAAAAAAAAAAAATGAAGAGAGCCGCCGACGCCTCAGATGTTGTGTTTGCCTTTACCCTTTCCTTTATATATTCGAGAAGCATGTTCAGTGGAGTTGAATGATTCCGGACTCGAGTAGTTTCTGGATTTTGGAAGCTACTTGAGGATTTTTGAGATGCCTGAAACAAGAAAAAACATAAGCAACATAAAGTTTCATCTTCCCGGATATGTCATTCCATCCCGGTAAGAGGTTTGGCAACGCTACTCACTCTTGTACCGCCTTTGTATCGCTATGCATTTGCTCTAGAATGACACGCATCGCCGGATCTTTCAGTATCTGTTGCACTTCCGGATCGTGCATCGCCTTCTTCCATACTTCCTTCGGATCGGCATGTACCGCCATCGTGCACGCTCGGTACCCTTCCAGCGCTTCCGCATTGTTCGGATCGATCTCTAAGGCTTTTTGGTAGGCAGTGAGTGCTTCGGACGATTTTTGCATTCCCTGCAGAATCTTGCCCTTGCGCACCCATCCTTTGATGAACGTTTCGTCCAGCCTGCAGCACGTTTCACAATCCTTCAGCCCTAGATCGAATGCGGCCAGCTTGGTGTAGCAGGCGGCCCGGTTACTGTACAGCTTTGCATCGTCCGGATTGCGCTTGATCGCTTCGGAGTAGTGTTTCACGGCTGTGCTGTAGTTGCCTTGCTTGAAATACTCGTTGCCCTTCTCCTTCTCTTCCTCGGCCTTGGCCGGATCGATGTACGCTAGTCGCTCCATCTCCTTGATCTTCTTCTCGGTGTCGCTAAGCAACGACTTTACCTCGGGCGTTCGGTGTTCCGAGAGCGATTTCTCGAAGTAGGTTTTGGCGGATTTGTAGTCTTCCAGCTTGCGGTACGCATTGCCGATGCGAGTAAACGCTTTCGCAATTAGCTTATAGTCCGCCCGGTTTTCACGACCTACCTCAACAGCCTTTTCACACTCTTCGATACATTTTTTGAACTCCTTCTGTTCGAAGTATACTGCCGCAATATTGTTGTGGAATGTTATGTCCGTCGGATCATGCGTCAAAGCCGCACGGTAGTGCACAAGTGCGGTTTCGAATTCCTTCTTTTTGTACGCGGCATTGCCCAATTCTTTTTCCTTCTGGGCCAGCTGCTTGTTTTCTTGAGTGGCCATTTTCACGCACAAACAGTCTTTCTGTGTCCAACCGCGATATACGAGTGTTGGTTTGTACGGGAAAGGTGGGGAGTCGGGGAGTTAGAAACACCCGGTCCGAATTAAACGTGATACCAGTGGATCACTTTAGCACAAAATACAAGCCGATTGAATGGCAATCCTCGAGCAGATATTCTGCTTAGCGTCCGATTGATTTCGCAGCAGCTTTGTTCCGAAAACACAGTTCACAGTCGCAATACTGCCGAGACACGTTTTTCTTCGCTTTAAACGACGTTGGTTCTTTTCTTTTCACCCGAAGGTTCGAGAATCTTCTGTTCTCTGTTTCTCTGTGTGAGCGTTAACCGGTGGTCTATGAAAATGCAGCGGGAGCATGAGATGCCCAAGTGTTTGAGAAAGTCAAAATCGTGCAGCAGCTGTCACTTTGTATCCCGCTTCAATGACAGCTTGTGCTGAGTGAAAATGCTGCAGGCTCACTTCAACCATAGTGATTCTTGTCGGAAACTCACCCCTTTTATTGTTTTATTTTCGTAAGGCAATTTATGTATGTAGGTGTGTATAATTGCAATTCGTATGTTGACTATATTTTTTCTATAGTGAAATATCATAACATTATTGTAATTTCGTATAACAAAACCACTTTAACAAATATTAAAAATACTTCCACAGGATGAAGATCAATTGCTGACCGTACTATTAATCATCCATTCAAACACGTCAATCTGTAGACACGGCTAACAATACAGCCCCTGGAAAAAGTAGATTAAAGCATCAAAATCCGCAGCGAATCTAACGGTGGGCATGTTATGCTGTCGCCTGTGGCACTTTCCGCGGCAACTGCCTAGGGAAAGTTGTAGTTATTTATCATAGAATAATTCTGGAGAAAATTCTGTCGGGTGATTCTATCTGTCAAAAGCTCATTTGCCTGTCTGAAAAATGCGTTCCACCCGTATGATAACAAATTTATCAGATTTCTTATTACGAATTCAAAATTTGAACAGAAAAATAGTTTTTCCTTGATAAGTGTGCGTCGAAATTCTTGAAAGACAAATAACATGCTTTCTTTTGCTATTTGCCATCAATCCGGGACAAAAACAAAGCCTTGTATCCATCTGACAAAAATTTGTCACCCAAAACCAGAACGGAATAGTGCATGCTAAAATCTGATTTAGGATGGTGTCATTGCTCGGTGGTATACGGTTTTATTGTATAAACTTATTGGAAGGGGTGTCATTGCGCGGCAGTTTAGTTGTGCGACCATTTTCGGTTTGACGTTTGAATGTAAACAAACGAAGAAGGAAGGCTATCTTTGTATTAGCTGGTGAAGGAAATACTTTGTTAACATTGTTGTGCTGTAATTTTTATTGTACGTGAAGTACGGTAAGTTTGTGTGTTTTAAAATAATATTTCTGTTACAATTAATGTTACCAATTGTTAGTGTCGGTCTAACGCTGGGTACTGTAAACGAAATGGTCAACGAGTGGACAAGCATTCTGCAACCAGAAAGCAGTTCCATGTTTTTGTTTGCAGCACTGGTAAATATGCCTCGTATCGGCAGTCCTGTTAGGGCACACTTAACTTTGATGGATCGGGCGAAAGACCGTACTACAGGAATACTACACTCCCGGTGTGATGGTAATTAGACTGTTTTGCTCAACATAATAAACCGATTGATATTACAGATGTACCTATTTACCTTTTTGCAGTTGTACCGTTTATGCAAGCGAGTTCAATATGTTGCAAGCCACCGTGCTACCAAATAATTTTTTATTGGTTGGCACGACTACGATGAGGCAGACGTTCAACCTTATCTGTCAAATCCCATTCATTTCCCTTGCAACTAGTGGCATGCCACTGAACAATGACACCATTCTCAGGCTCATAAGAGGGGGTTTATTTTATGATCTGGCAAACACTGTAAATGTCGCATGCGCGTATAATCGCATCTGTAGCGCTTTGGTACGTATAAACATAGCTAAAGTAAGTTGTTGTTAAGCTGTCATTTACTGACTTTCAATTAACCGCGTTTGTTGAAAAGTAAACTATTTGTGTGGAGAATTTTTAATGTTAAAGGTAATGCAACCGACACTGGACCGTAATAATCAATTGTAAAAAAAATAGGTAATGCAACTTTCTATAAAACAATGAATTTGTGTTGTACTAAAGCAACTTGTTCTAATTCTAGGTATTTGTTTAGTTCGCTGTTTTGCACAACAGAAGATGTACCCGTGCATAATGTACTGCACAAGATAAAGCAGAATACTAATCGTCAACAAACGAATTTTCTAATAGTTAGACATGGGAAAAACGATTCATTTAAATTATTAAAAGCGGTACATTTTATTCACTTCTGTAAACTTAATGCGTGCGGCAATTCTTTCGCGCATCGTCCGTGCGAGCATTTCAATGTACCGATGATTTCTTGTACTTTTTTGTTAATGTACGGAACTCGTCCACGCTGCAGAAAGAATGTAACGTATCTAACGATTCAGATTCACTTTGCCGATGGCTGATGATAATGTATACGGATTTTGCTTTGTGATGCGATTAGCGAATATCAATGTAATCGGGGACTTAAAATAGGATACAGGTGAATACAGTTTAAGAAACTCAAAACCTCTACAAATAAATGAAAAAAAGCTTTGAAGAGGAGCAACTTTTTTATTCTGGAAGCTGCTAGCATACATTAAGAACAAGTGTCTTATTTCTCAAGCATTACATTGTTGTTGCCAATTTAAATGTAAAATGGTAGATTTTTTTTAAATTTTAGTTTAAGTATTCAGTCTCGGTGCTGTATTCTCTGTTCTTCTTCGGCAGATTTTTTATAAATTTCTCCTTGTTTTTTTTTGCCTTATCCCGGACATGCTAGCTAGCAAGAAGACTCATATACAGGTCGAGTTGATCCTGATGTGCTATTGTTGGTAGGTTGGTGTGATGAGCTTTGTGTGTGTTGAATATTATGCTTGGTCCGGTTCTATTAGTGTGTCTATTGTGGCCGGTGTTGATGGTGATGTATAGCGGGAGGAGAAGAATGGATTTTCTTCGTCCTTGTCCAGGCGTAGTACAAGAAAGGGTCCTTAAGTGTTCTCCAGTGTACTCCAGTAGTGACGTTCGTAGCTTGATCTGCCTGGCCGACTTGCTCCGCCAATGCTCATTTAGAGTTCCCCTACGGAAGGTAAGTCTCGGGGTCTCCAAAGTACCATGAAGAATATTTTCATCTAGGGTCTTCAAAGATCGGAAAGATATTGATTCGCTCAGATAGCATCCATGTTGTTCAGCCTCGTCGCGATTAAGAGTCCGAACCCTTTTCTTCATTACATGGCGTAACGTGACTCGTCCGATTCCTCTTCTTTAAAACAAATGTGATGATAGTGATAAGGTAACATTCCCTCCATATGGGTTTATCATAATTTTTGTTAGACAAGACTATTTTTGCATTGCAAGTTTCAGATATTCCTGATTAGATGTACTAAACTATGTGTTAATTTTTTTTACTCAATTTTGATTTAATCTAACTTTGGTAGGATGATTACCACATCGAGTGTAAATC
Organism: Anopheles maculipalpis; assembly: GCF_943734695.1. Lineage (NCBI taxonomy): Eukaryota > Metazoa > Arthropoda > Insecta > Diptera > Culicidae > Anopheles > Anopheles maculipalpis. Next base: position 45,045,653 of record NC_064872.1, on the reverse strand, counting down.
GTCAATGCACTTTCCCGTTAGTCCACAATCCACTAAAGAGTTGAATATCAGACAAACATACATAAAGTCAAGGATCATTGCCCATGGCTAGTGAATTGAATCCTCGTGTCCTTTTGAATTCACGCAAATAAACTTAATCAGTGTGGTTCAAGCGAATGATTAGGAGTGTGCACGGCAGTGATTAACCTAATCCCGGCCGAATGACGATTGAAAGTGTCCATTTGTATAAATCTCACTACTCGCCATTGCTCACCCAAACCGCTCCCTTAACTTTATTAATAACGGTTCACAGTGTATTCAATTAAGTATTTTCACCATCGTTAATGAAGGCCATTCTAGCGGGAGAAGGGATCATAGGAAAGTTGCGTTTGCTTCTAAAGGGCTGTTGTGAGCATAGTTTGCACCGATGATGACGGCCCTATCCAATACAACAGGAAATGGGTGGCGATACTTGCTAGGTGGCAGCACATTAGGACATAATTAAAGCGAATGTGTATGTCGTAGTTGTGTAGATAATAGAATTTTATACGCACCAGTGCAAACCTTTCAATTCACGATCTGAATGATGGGATGTGCGCCGGGTACGAAGCTACTTGGGGCTTTAATTTTAATCAAACTTCAGCTGAAGCCGGGCGTTAAATTACACCTACACCGGCACACAAATCACACATCAAGTACGGGCTAGAGAACGGGTGGTGCTGGTGGATGTAGTGTTGGGTGAGGGAATCGCACCATGAACATATCCTCGGTTTATTTATTTGAGTTCCACATTTTCCGTGCCCCACGGTGCATTCAATGAGTGGGGTGCATCGCGACTGCAATCATATGGTTGGCAATGGTGGTGAGTTGAAATAAATTAATTTCATTCTGGTGTCCTTTTTTGTAGCCAAGTCGTCTCACCTATTCCTCCACGTTGGAAGCTGATGCGACGAGTAATATAGCAGCGGTCCTTGTTCTGGAACCACCGATGATGATTGTGCAACTATCACCAGTCATAGAATACTTGTGAATGTTTTATTTTATATTCTTTCTTTCTTCTGATAAGTCATCTAATGATTTTCTTTTAACTAACAGAATTTCAGAACAGTTGTACTAGAGGTGATATAACTCTCTGTTTCTGTTTCATAAACTGATTTTTCCATTTGCAACCACCACTATCAACTACTTATTTATTTGGTTGATTACTTTTAACAGTATTTTGTACTTTACGAAGCAACCACGCCATGAGCTCCCCAAGCGAGACATAATTCAGCATAAATCTGTAGCACCGTTTTCAATTGAGGATGAAAGGGCACAAAACAAAGTAAAGATTATTGAAACATTTGACTTGCACACTCAATCCATTTCCACATTGCCAGTAGCTACGGTTGCACCAAACCACATATTAATTTTCATCATTTTTCTCTGCGCGCCGATTTACCCGTGGCCAAAAACCGGGTTCTTCGGATTAGCGTGGCCGATGCATAATAGCGCAAATACGGCGCGAAAATACGAACACTATTTCCTTGTTTGTCTACCACCATACCTTCCATACCGTTGAGGGCTTTTGGTCGTCCAAATAATCGGCGACAAAATAATATTTATAGTTTTTGGATGGCAAAAATGGATACGACTCTCAAATAATAGCAAAACTATCAATAAGCTATGCGGAGGGTGACTTCAGAACTCGGGATTGTTTTAGAATTGCATACCACCAGCAGGATGGCACAAAATTGGCCCTATTAATAATCAGTGCAGTACAGGGTCGCTACACTGTCGATAGGCTAAAAAGCGTTTCCTTTACCTACACACCAACGCTGCACGCACAATGCAGCGAGGTCATAGTTATTTATGGTCATTGATGCAGCAGATACGGATGGTCACTGTGTGAATGCAATAAGTATTGCAACGGGCGGGAATATATATTTTTCTCGCGCCTTCCGGATGTGCATGAATATTTGGTTTTCATCATATGCATGAACAACATCATTGGTAGTGCATGTTTTATTTCTTGTATACTGTTTAATTCGATTTTTTTAAATTTGACTTCTTAAATGAATGTTGGACTCAAAAACAGTGTTCCAGTAGTATGTGAACAAATGTATTCGTTCAATTTAATTCAATTAATTTTTCTTTTTTTCCTTTCAATTTCACTTATTTCACAATGCGTTATTTTATAATTTTAGCACTATGCAAAAAAAGTATTCCAAACAAGTAGATAGAAAGATTTTAAAATCAACAGATCGGTTTATTGGGATGATATTTGAACTCCGGTACAGCCGTGTGAGAAGACCGGCACCGCTGGCGCCTCTACCAGCGGACTGTCCCGGATATCTAACTATCTCATCCAGTGATGACATCAAGTTCTCTTAAAGATTTAGTGCTAAAAAGCAGTAGTAGCATGATTCAAATTTGACATATGTTTAAGCTTATATATTAAAGCTTATAAAAGTTTTCGAATGTTTAGAGATTGAGCAGTTGCATTGCTACAAGAAATCTCTTTGATAAAATTGACCATACAAAAAGGATTATATTCTAGCATATCGACTATTAGTTTTTAATCATCATGTCGTGATTTTCTACCAAGCGTTTATCATTAATTGAAATGTTTCCATTTATTATTATTTTTTAATTATTTTGTTCGTCTTTCAGCTACACAAAGACTAACTTACCTAACCGAACTACTAAACTGGCAGCAGCGTATTTAATTGGGAGCGGAAGGAGGTAAGAGAAGAATTAAAGTCAAAGCTGTGAGCCACACGGTTAAAGCCGCCCATAGCACGAGGCAGAGGATCTTTGCGACCAACCGCAGAGCGTCTAATAGGGATAATTTAAAGAGGACGAGGGCGTAGAAGGCGGGAATTTATATAGAGGTGGATTGAGGAGAGCAGGAGAATCTAGTAGATCGAGAAGAAGGGAAGCGATGAAAAAGGATTGAACAAGGGAGCGGCGATCTTGCAGAGAGCGTAAGCCTAGAAGTTGACATCTGAATCACCCAGCAATTTACGAGTAGCAAACCTGATAAAAATCCTCTGCAACTGGTGAGTCCATACAACTGAGCAGTACTCCAGCAATAACCTGACCAACGAGCAGAACAGAGCCTTGAGACATAGTAGGGTCGGAAAAATAGAGGGGGCACACGTTCTAACAAACCAAGCGTTCTCCAAGCACTGCCCAAAACAGCATCGATATGGTACGAAAAACTAAGACCAGATTCAACCCAAACACCTAGGTCCTTGATGACCGAAACACGATTTACACTGACTTCACTAAGAACATAAGGGAATAAAATAGCAGTTCGGGAACGTTTAAATGAAATTGAATTGCATTTGACAGGACAGAGGGTAATGGGAATTACGAGAACATCAGGACGTAAACCGATCAAGGATATCCTGAAGGATAGAACAGTCGGCCAGAGAGGAGATAGGGCGGAATATTTTTAGATAGTCATCATAGCACAGTGTGACAAGTGTGCGAAATGTGACAATTGACTCCAAGACTCCAAGACTCCAAGACTCCAAGACAATTTAGCTTATAATAAGGAATGGGAAACTCTATCAAAAGCTGATTCAAAATCAGAGTAGATAGAGTCGACATGCGGAACTGATTCGAGTTGGGAGGATAAAAATGACGTATAACACATTAAGTTGGACAAAGTGAAACGCTTATAAGGATTTAGTGGTAACTAATTCTTCTTCTTGGCTTAACGACCTCTAAGGTCATGCCGGCCATCGAAATGGCTTTCTAGACCGCCGATACCACGTAGTTGGATAGTCAGTCCTCACTACGGGGGGACGGTCCATGGATGGGATTTGAACCCCGGTCCTGCCGTTTGAAGACCGGCGGTAAGTGGTAAGTAATATTTGTTATATATTTCTTTCCGTGGATTGGATTGGATCCATTTCTTCCACGCTAGTGGATTGTTCTTACAATAGATCCTTAGGAAGTTACCTAACATTTTATGTGGATTTTCCAAAGCTCCTATGCTTTCATGATGCTATGCCGTGGAATTAAGCTTTTGTATTTTGAGGCATTTACAAAGTTCTACGAAAAAATTGGAGATGAATTCGGTCCCTTTATCGGTGGAAATTCTCTCCGGAACATCATATTTCAGAATGACTGTTGTGTCTATGAGTATGCAATTATAATCCCGTAATATCGTGTACATATGGTAATGTAGTCTAGGCATAGAATAGGTCTTAGTGTAAGAAATATTGTAAATATTGTAGGTGTGAATACAAATAATTCAGTCTTAACGTAAACCCCCGACGGAAAGGTCACAAACAACGATCCGAAAGAAGCAAGCGAGCTATCGAACAATGACATTTTCCACGAGCGCCTTGACGACGGTTTATGTTTTCTTATTAGTGATTGGTGTTGCTGTTACAAATTTTGTAAGATCACATTGTGTAGTAAGTATGTACTCATAGCCTTCTGTCGGCCTTCTTACAAGTGGTACTACCAGATCTAAATACACTTTTTGTATTGGTTCGCTAGCGGTTGATGTTATTTTTAACGGAACCTTTGGTTCATATGTCTTCTTGTTTATCTGACACTCCTTACAATGTTTGACCATGTTTCCCACATCTGAATCTACACCTTTCCACGTATATCGCTGTTTGATAGTTTACAACATTCTATTTATCCCTGCATGTCCCGCTGGAGGCAGGATATGATGATCGTTCATAATTAGCAACTTTAAGCAGTTAGTAGTTTGTTCATCATTTTCCTCATTACTAGTACCACCTCCTTCCTTACTCCTTTGACTACTTCGAGTAATATTCTCCGTAGAAGAATAATACTTTGTATTGGAGGGATTTTAACTTGCACGTTTGTTGCTTTTACTTCTTTAATCTCAGGGCAAATCATTAGCTCCATGCATACAGTTTTGTATTCATGGAGCATCCTCCTGGCAGGATCCCCATGTTATATACATATTTCTTTCGGTAGTGAGAAGTGAATTTGTGTCTTAGTTGGAGACCCGCGCTCTAATCATGGCTCGCATGAGCTGCTCGTCCTTTTTATTGTAATATTCATAGCCTGCCTATCATCGACAGCTCAACCGACAGCATGACACTATGGACTCACATCATTGGTCATAGTGGTCATACTCAACCACATACTAAACGCGGGGCGATCAACCGAGTTTTCTTACGGCTGAACCTGGTATCGATTTCCGTTACTGATTCGGGTTACTCGACAGCTTAGTCACGGTAGCCTGTAATGCTCAGGAATGGCAGCCCAAGGCCTCTTTAGGTTGTACAGTCAAGGAAAAAGAAGTGGCACCTCCTGCTTGTAGAAGATCCTTCAACTCAAATAGATGGTTTTTTATATGCTTACTTAAACAGACTTTGAGTAGAAGTAGAAGTTAGGAGTAGCAAAGTCTAGATACCATTAAGGAGATGTTGGTTTAATAATAATTTAAAAAACCACAACAACTGTTAACAAAGTTAGTAACGATCAGAAATTAAATTATTTTTTTTCTTCTTCATGCTTGAGTGTGTAACATGTATCAAGCAGCTAATAAAGAGTAGTTCTTCAAATCTTCAAGGTACATACTCGCCTAACATATAACAACAATTCGTATAAAGATTAAGATGTATGACAATCTGGAAAGCTACTTTAGCGTCACAAAAAGCACCAACGTTGACCACGTCGTTGCTGAGTCCTCTTTATTGTTTAAAAAAACACCGTGTCCGTGGTGTGGTGTATGTGCCAGGTATACATACAACGTAATATAACGCTGACTCGCCCGTTTAACTCACTAAACATTTTACTTGAAAATTAACTTACAACAATCAGACAGTGGTGCATAGCTTAATAATTAGTTGGCGGAAAAGTTTTGTTCACTTTTCCACCAGCGTCTTGGCAGCAAGGATGACTATTCTGCGCTTCGCGGTGCGTTAATTTGTTTCTTTCCTGCCCGGCATGGATCCGGTTAGTAGTAGTGCAGCACAGCACGATGCACTAATAAGCAGTTCTTCATTAACATCGCTGCTGAGACTGCTTTTGTTGTATGAAGATCGTCAAGTTCTAGCTCTGGTACCGGAGCACCGAACCGGTGGTAGGGTTTTTCATTTCAAGGATTATACTGGCTACCTTGCGCCAGAGAGCAAAGGCACCCTTACCACACTACCTGTTGTGCCCGCCAAATGATAGCGGACGTATCAGATGCAACATACCGAAGAAGAAGAAAAAAAAACAAACGCGGCAAGATGTACTCCACCTTCCGGCAAAACGTTCACCAACAGATCGAGGTGTTTGGTGGGACCCGGGATAAGCCTCGGGTGGATTTGGTTGGTAGCTGACGGTAGCACAACAAAATTACACATTTTTGGGCACCGTGGCGTAGCGGGTAGCGTTGTCAGCCGGCACGAGGACAAGGACAAGAGTCCTGCCGGCACCAGCAACATCGTGCTAGACTTGGATGAAAAGAACAACAACGTTTTAACATTTTATGTACCGCTCTCGGGTAGTTGTACGATATGCTTACCCACATGGCTCATTTAGAACCAGCGGGATGTTGACGGGAACTGGTGCAACTAAAATCACACTCGTACCAGGGAATGTTGGAGTGGGTTAGCGTTACAGCTAGCAGGTTGAAGGAATCTAGGATTTGTAAGAACACTGTACATTAATTAAAAAATGTTCAATCGGTTTAGCTTTAGAGTTTGGCATTTTGCAGTGTTTTACTTTTAGTAATACATTCGATTTCGTGCTTTTGATTATTTTTACTACTTTAATAGCAAGCAGTGTCCTACAGTTTGTTTTTGCGTGCAGCTCGCGAATACTTGTATATGATGCTTAGCTCACGTCATATAGAACAAAACTGTTTGCGTGTATTGTGCTAAGTGTGGAATACGATGGGAAATTTTGGGTGGTTCGTGTTTCGTGCACACTCCCGATGGTATGTTTATGCTATCCGACTGACGCTGATACACGGAACAGCAAGGAAAAGGGTTCGCTAGCTCGCTACTTGCACAAACACTCTAACTTTGTGCAATGCTGCCTGCGAAAGCTGCTTGAGCTGTACGGAACGATTTTTTCTTCTAAATTGTCATCTCCCTCCGTTCCTCAACAAGGATTTTGAGAACCGCTGGTTCGTGGTTAGGAAAGTTCTAGCCAAACGCAGACATTGTGACACGATCGTAGCGCACAGCATATCTATGTTCCCGTTGGGGCGCAACGTCTACGTACGGGCTTGCCGTGGTGAAAAAATAAAATGCTTCCCGTGGGGTAGCATAAGTGATATTATATTGTCTATATGTTTATTATGCTGTTAGCAGATAATGCTTGACAAAACTGAAGAGCAATGGAAGATCTTACAATGTCGAGCAGGCGGGTGCCACAGTTTTCAGGATAGACCCAACGGGACTCACTATATTTAGGTACATTTACACCGCGGAGTAGCATAATAGTAATATGCATCCCAGTGGAGTATAATTTTACGCGGATCGTTTTCACCGGAATGAAACATGACCAGCGACAGGAGCAAGGGACCATATGCGGCTCGCTGTCTGTAATGTAGTCGTGTAAAATAATAACGACGCTAAAATGTTCTAAATTTGCTACAGTGTGCCATCGTTAGCGATGATGTTTTGGCGTGGCACTCGCAAGAAGTTCGCTGTTGGATTATAGCAACATGCGGACTCATGCAGTCGCCATGGGATATCGAATGATCCTGAATGCTGGGATTAAAAGGGAGTCTAGTTCTGTGGGTACCAAGGTAAGGTGAGAATAATAATCATCTCGCAATAATGAAAGTGAAGCTAGGTGCTAGAAAATCTATGTGTAAATTTGACACATAGAGCATTAAGTACGCGGCTAAAGCTTTTTTGAGCGAAGCAACAAACATTTTGTGATTCTTGAACTGCAGAAAAATGCTCTGTTGCAGCATTGATAATAACCTCACATTGGCATAAATGGGATGATATGGTAAAGCATGTACACTCCCCGCCCATCACCGCAAGATTAATTAAAGATTATCGTTTAGGCATAGTTTAGATTTCATTTCGAGCAAACCACCAGATTCGATAACCCACCGCACAGACCCCTTCTGGCAAAGAAAACATCCGGTGTCTGTGGTATTCGGCATAGATTGGAAGTTCGCGGCACAAGCTTCTTGAAGAATCGCCAAATCCGTGTCTTAATCGGGTTTGGCAAGCGGCTAAGCTTAGGGAGGATCGGGGAAAACATTCCCTGCTGCTTTGAAGGAAGCATCGAATCAGAGCCACAAAACCGCATCATTATTGTTGCGGTTAGAACGGTGGCGCAAACCTTAAACATTATCAACTGGCGAAATCTCTAATCAAACAATTCACAGTGCACAGCATCCACACCATCCCACGCCCCACGGGACATTAGGCGTGTGGGATGCGATGTAGCTTTTTAATGTTACGCTTCCCATCCTTGGGCTTGGGGCTTTGGGAGCGTTTCGTTACGCGAAACATCACACAAAGCAGCATACCGTGGGGAGCATGGCATTGTGTGTCTTTGTCCAAAATGGCACCGAGAGCGATTCTTGCAAACGACAGGAATTCGGGCAGGGATATTGTGTGTCTTTTGCAACGATCGCTGGTAACTTTTGCCATATGGCATTGCGTTCGAGTGCAGCTGGAGGCAGCATCGCCAAGTTGATCGTATGCGATTCAATTAAACGAACCTACGTGATACAAAAGTTAAACCATTGAGTGCGGTGGCGGCGGCGTTGGCTTGCGGGCACGGTCATGCTTCTTGTGTGGACGGTCGGCTCGGCAAGACAAATTGAACGAGAGCTAATCTCGAAACAATTAACTTCATTAAAGGAACAAAAGCCGCTAGAAATAATTGAAAATATAATATGATTCCAACTGATTTCAATTGCTGTGCAGTTTGCCAATCGGAAGACGATTCGTTCGATTAATTTTCCCTGTTTTCGAAGGGAAATTATAAACCAGCCACGGACTAAAGCGAACCACAGCGCCATTTCAACGGGGATTCTGCTGCTGAAATAGTGGTTTATCGCATTCTGCTGGGTGGTTGTGAACGAGGGCAATATTTGGGGAAATTCAAGTTATCTATAGCTAATAGTGCCCCTAGGGCAGAAACATGTCCATTTCACGTCTAACTAAAGACTTTGAAGTGTGTGAGAGGATTTGATGGATATGTGTGTCAAAGCAAGGACGAATCAAAGTTCACGGTCAGTTATTCTTGGCATCGATATGTACAGCCGAATGATCTGACAGTCAGATGAAGGATTCAATAAGTCGAAATGGCAAATATCAGGAAGCAAACCGACCAAAGACAGGGATTGAACGATGGTGAGTTGAGCCTGTTAATAGGCAATGATCTATCCTTTGGTGGCATTGAAAGTGCCAAGAGCTGTATTTTTTAGGTTTGTTTTATTTTATTTTTATTAAACATTGTTTATTTAAAACAACTTAAAAACTAGTTTACAAAAGAAAAGTGGGGTACATGTAGGGACGACGTACAGGTTTTACAAAGAACATTTAAGGATATATTCATCAATCACAGGATTGTTGTTTCGAACAATGTGGATTATGTAGTTTGCAAAACAAACGTAGGATGGGAATCGTCTTACTTATGCTAATGTGACTTAAAATAGGTAAGAGGAGAGAAGGGAAGTGGAGGTTGTAGTTTGGAACAATGGCTTCCATAGCCTGTATCAGTATGCTCCAAGCACTAGACAACCTAGAGCACAGGGCAAACTTGTGCTTCAGAGTCTCTGGCTGGGAGCAGAATGAGCAGGCTGAAGGAGACCGATCCATCCTGTCGAGCAGCAGTCCGTGTGGCACCTTGTTGTGCACCAGCAGATACAGTATCGAGCGTTGGTCGGATGAAAGTCTGAAGCTGGTGACGTTTTTCCATATCCATCGCCAATCCGTGGAAGGTTACTCCATAGCCACTTTGGAGTCTGTAAGTCTGTCCTTCATAATTTTCCGCAAACTTTTGGTTGAGACTGTAGGTAACGGATGGTATGCGAGGTGCTGGATTACCGCCCGAAGACACGGATACGTTGTGGCAATGGAGCCTATATTCGGGGGATTCCCGGCACAATCTATGTGCTGAGCCCGGATTTTTAGGAAACCCTGCTCTGCAACGTACCGATTCACCAGCAACGCTGTTGTGTTAATGGCGGGAATGTGAAGATTGAGTCCACCTCGATTGCGCGGAGGGGCCAATTGGGTTAATGGGATTCGAAGACCCCCAGATCCGTCCCACAAGTAAGACCGCACCGTCTTGGAGGCCAAATCGATGTCCATCGATCGTGCGCCACACACCGATGCAACAAACCAAAGTTTGGGTAGAAGGAAGGTGTTTAAAAGGACCTTTTGCGCCAAATTGAGGTCCCTAACACGGTGCAATCTGACCACATTTCGGAACTGTTGGATTACGTTTTCCCAGTTATGGCCTCCCGTATATTGTTCGTGAACAATATGCCAAGCAGGCGCAATCTTTCTACTTCCCGCAGCCACGGAACATGCATCGGGGTGGTTGTTGGTGTGATGTGTCCTATGTCCAGTGCTTTTGTTTTTTCCACGTTCAGCTTCGCCCCAGCGGTTCTGCCAAACGCTTCTATCGTTGTTTTCACCTCCTCAAGTTTGGGAAGGGAGGTTGTCACCACCGAGATTTCGTCTGCATATGCGTTGATCAGGTCATCCTGATCGCAACAAATACTTTCTAATCTAGTGATGAGCAGATTAATGTAAAGGACAAACAGGTGCATGGATAAAGCATTGCCCTGTCGGACAGAGCTGCTTATGGGAAACGTCGGGGAAAGGTTTCCATTCACAAGGATACGGGAGGAGGATTGTTTACCAACTTCGCAAAAATCGCACAAGTCCTGGATTGAAGCCCAGAGAAAACATAGTTTGCCACAAAAAAACTACTATTAACTCTGTCAAAGGCCTGTGAAAGATCAAAGGAAACGAGCTTACCACACTTTCGTTGATTCTTGAGATCAACCACCCTCTCCTTAACAGAGAGAGAAAAATGTTGCAAGATCTGTTGCTACATTTTTGCGCTGTCGATAATATCCCCCACTGCCTGATTATAGAACCAAGACGTAGTTTAATAATACTCGACAGTAGCTTGTAGTCTGTGTTAAGCAGGGATATGGGCCGAAAACAAGAAACGGAGCCCGTACCTCCTTTCTTTTTCACTAGAACTATGACACCGCCTTCAAGACCCTCATTCAAAATGAGATGTAGTTCCGTTTGGATTATCTCATATGCACGAAGAAAAAATTCCTTAGGGATCCCATCAGTTCCAGGAGTCTTTCGCGACGCAGATTTTTTACTTGCTTCGAGGGAATTGATGAATTGATTATGTAATTTACTTAGATATTAAAAATCATGCTCAGTGTGCTATTTCTAGTTTTTAGTCTATTTGGTTAAGAGTCATAAGAGTTAATTAGTTATTTATTTGGTTGATACTATACGCAGGTACACGAATTTTTAAAATATATGTTTCAAAATTTTACAGCAGTACAATGTTTCGTGCTATCCTTTTGTGCGGGATAAAATTTTTCACCATTATTTCCATACGAATAGTTTGAATGATTGCGATTCGTTTGAGGGATAAATTGTACAAATTGATGTTCGTCATTTGTTATCAGAAGCTTTTTTTCTATATCGGTTGTATTTTTGTGTGTGCTGCCAACGGAGAAGCAAACTGTGAGATTTTATAGAAGAACGCGATACAAAGAAAAACACGTGCACGTTGTATCGGTTTTTTTGTCATTGCTATCATTTGCAGTCGATTTTCAATCAGATAGATTTTCAATTTGTTCAGATTAAATTTGTACCAATTAAACGGGTGATTTGGCAGCCGGATGCAGTGTTTTTGTATCATTTCGCGCTGAAGCAGCGAGCCCGCCGGGGTTTTCATTGCCAAATGTGTGAGCACTTTTTCTGGCATCACCAGTACCAGAAGTTTATTTCATTTCCGCATGGACGAGCGCACGATTCATCGATGATGGCGCCCACCGGTGCATAGCTGCATGCGTGCGAGCTGTGGGTGAGTGTAAACAGATTTAACGGGTGCAAAATAGTAACATATTTCCTGGAATCGTACTCGGTTCGTCCCTTTTTTCTTTGTCGTGACGTACAGCACTGTTGCACTACCTGGCGCTTCATTGCAGCTTGTTCGTTACCAAAGTTCATTCTTTACTGTTGGACATTCTTCGGACGGGTGTGCACATACCGTGCACATCGGTGGAAATTGAAATTAATGCATTTTCCCGACAAGTGCAAATAGTGACGGGCGCGCATATTGACGCCCTAATCAAAGCCCGCGTACGCTTACTAAATAGGAAACGGTTGTGTTTGTTTGCGTAGCTTGATTGGTGTGGTATATTGAGCAGAGAGCTTTTCATAAGATTTCATGAGGTATGGAGAGGATTGATTGTTTGTGTATGGTGATCTATCGTTAGTGATTATAAATTTGTATTCATTCCGTATGATTTATCGTAGCATAACTCACCAAATGTAGCAATTTGCAACAGAAAGTATTAAAAGTTTTTTGCATGCAATACTTACTTTTGAGTTTTTGGTATTAAATAGTTCGAACTATCGTGCCATTTCAGTCCGTAATGCCGCCTATAAGATCCTGTCCCAGATCTTGTTCTGCAGACTTGCTCCCCTTGCCACATATTTCGTCGGCAGATACCAAGCGGGGTTTGTTGTCATCTTCAATCTTCGGCAGATCCTCCCGAAGTGTCCACCTATTTATCGATTTCAAGGCAGCCTACGATACCATAGATCAAATGAGCTATGGACCATAATGCAGCGGCATTACTTTCCTGGAAAGCTGATCCGGCTGTTAAAGGTCACCATGAATGGGGTGCAGTGCAGAAAGAGAGTATCAAACATGCTGTCGGAATCGTTCGAATGCTCACAGGGGTCTGAGGCAAGGGAACGGACTCTCCTGTCCGTGTGGGAAGCATCGTGTTACTCGACGGCGATAACCTCGAGGTAGTAGAGGAGTTCTGATATCTTGGGACTGTCGTAAATTCGGAAAACGATGTCAGGAGCGAAATCCGAAGACGCATTGTTCAGGGGAATCGTGCCTACTACGGCCTTCACCGTCTGTTGAGATCCAGAAGTCTTCGAGACCGCACGAAATGTGAGATATATCGCACACTGATTCGCCCGGTGGTCCTGTATGGCCACGAGTTTTGGACCATCCGAGCGGAGGATTCAAACGCTCTTGGAGAGTTTGAGCGACGCATCCTCCGGACCATCTTTGGCGGTGTGTTCGAGCATGGAGTGTGGAGTAGAAGTATGAATCACGAGCTTGCTGAGCTATAAGGAGAACCGGACATCCTGACGGTATGAGGATGCCGGACACGTGCCCCGCCAAGAAGGAATTCGTCAGCGACCCCCAGTTCGGTACGAGACGTCGGGGAGCACAGCGAGTTCGTTGGCTGGATCAGGTGAAGAGTGACCTGTCGGAGATCGGGTGCCTACACGGATGGGAAGCTGCAGCCAGGGATCGAGTTTCCTGGAAAACTATTGTTGACCGGGCCATGTCACGAAGACGTGCTCTTTAAAAGAGCAGGCCAACATGAGGGCCTGCTCATGTTGGCTCATGTATCTCTTCGGGACAGAGAGAAAGAGAGAGAGAGAGAGAGAGAGAGAGAGAGAGAGCAGTCTAGAGAGAAGGTGCAACAAGCTTAACCTTGCGTCCATTTCTTTCTAGAGGTTTGAGTGTTCCCCTACCCAAGATAAGGCCTCAAACCTCCAACATGCCTGTAAGGGATATTCCTTCTGCCGATGAGCAGCGAGAGTCCCCCTACCAAAGGTAAGGCCTCGATGTCTCCAACGCTCTAAGTAAGAAAGATTCTCATCTAGAATCTTCAGACTTCCTGGACAGTCAGATAAAAGAAAGATATTGGTCCGCACAGCTAGCAATACGTTGTTCCATTCTCGTCGCGATTATAAGTCCGAGTGTCTTCTTCCCCGCCAGAAGATGTCCGTGAACGAAATTCTTCTTCCCCACCACAAGGCGACCGTAAATACAATTCTTCTTCTCCATCAAAATATGATGGCTACAGCAACAGCACAAAATGCTTTAGTGCCTTTAAAAGAATGACAAAATTTATCAATTTACGCCCAGGATTGTAGAGCAGTTTCAAAAACACAAAATTAAGTTAGTTTTTTGTCAATATTTATTTCCTTAGCCATTTTAATTAGTAACTCATGTCAAACCATTGGAATAACAGTGTATTTTCATGCGTATTTTCTCCTGGAGTTGTATAATCTACATATCAAAAATAAAATCTCAACTACATTAGGCTTGAAAGCAACTCAATCAGTAATCATAGAGTATTGTTCCAATCAGAAACAACCAGAAGGACAACATACATTTCAGCTCTCAGTAAATGTGTATTTCGTCTAATTTGAACTACCAGGCAGAAGTTTTACTTAAAAAACGTGCATGCGGTACAAACAAGGACGAGAAACTAGTTTTAAAATGCTATATCAACAATGCATCATTTCAGCAACTGCTGTACGAATCCACTCACCCACCCACATACGTCTGTTGCGTGTTTTGCGCTTTTGTGCAGTTTCCATCGTACAGTTCGGTGCAAGTGCGCCAGCTGACAGGTCAGGATGGGAATAATGTCAAATCAAAACTTTATTTATGATTCGGTTATATTGTGCATGCACTCTATAGCAACGTGAAGGCGAGAGTTTTTCTTTTCGATAAACCCTAGAAGCCCTGAAGAAGTAGATACGCGTGCCAGAAACAGGGAACTTCCTCTTCTTCTGTAGAGTCCCTGTGCCCTGACATTCCTCAAACAAAAACCCTCGAGAACAACGAACGGGGAGTTTGCATTTTCCCATTCTGGGGTCCGTTTTCCGTTTTTTTTTTTGCCATGAGGGATGCAATTTTTCTCTTCATAAAACACAACCACAAAAAACTACACGCAAAGGTGTTTGCGTGTGTGTGTGTGATACAGGTAGATTGGGAGGTTTTTAACACTGGGATTTGCAATGAATTGAAAACTCTTCCTTGTTATACTATTCAACACACTACCGATGGATATGAAATTTCTCTGACAACAGCTTTCACACCAGCTGAATGAGAGCGGTGGGGTGCTATAAAGTGCTTGAAATATCAGAGTTGCATAACAATAAGTTTTCATTATACGATACCTATACTGAGGAGCAATGCCTGTGCCCTTTACTCTCGCAATATTTCCATTTTTTTTTTTACATTGCGTTTGTAAAACATAGACGCTAGCCAAGTTTCACATTTTGTTTTCATTCATTTGCAACATCTGACTCGCATCAGACCACTGTCGGGGAAGGCTGACTCTCTCCATTTGCGCCATTGTGTACCTTCCTACCATCATCATCGCTTGCAGTTGCCAAAGTGTCATTTCGCTCTTGGTTCCATTAAACGCCTCAATGTGACAGCCATTGCCTGGTGAGCAGTCGACGTCGCGTCGCTGGTGTTTGCAGTTTTTGGGCAGAGAAATTTGTACACCACAATCATAGGAAATTGCATTCAATAGCAAAATTATTATGTGCTCCCTGCATCGTTTGACACCTTCATCGAGAGTAGTGCAGGTCTGTGGGGAGGTTTGAAAATGAAAACCGTTTTATGGCGAGCTGCAGTACACTTGGGGACACATAAATTGCACATGGCAGTGCGTGAAAAATCATTCATTTCGCTTTATTATCAAAAAACTATTCTTAGATTACAAGAACCAAAAGATGGTCCTTGTCTAGCAATTTATATTTTACATTCTTTGATATGATGGAGTAGCAAAATATCTTATCAAAAATGTTAGCTTTGTACTTCGTCCAAAATGCGATTAAATTGCACCCGCGTGTGGAATCCATTCTCGATTTCGATGCCACCATGATGCTCCGAAGTGCTCTTCAGCTCGGCAGTGGCGAGGTGTTTCCGCATAGTCAACGCCCAATCAACAGTACGGCCCACCCTGACCAAAACTGTCACCGGAACCGGAGCATTGCATCCTCGAAATTTCCTCATCTTTCCTTCCGAAGTTTGCCCCTTCTCCCCTTCGCCTGTATGACGGTGATGCATTTGGGGTTGATTTTGGAGCCGTTTTCCTAGAACAATGAAATGCATTTTAGCGAGAAAAAAGACGAAGAATATCAAATATTGTCAACTTTATTGAAGGTTTTATGGTGTGTGCATAATGCGACTTCACTTGGCGCAACGTCGAACATCGTCACCATCATCAAAACGAGCAATGAGCAAGTTGCATTATGGGATACCCGAAGCCAGAAGCATCAGACACCGGCCGGTCGGTCGGCCGGCAATCGGCTGAATGATGCTGCACCACTACTGCGTACACACACACACACACTAAGCGCTAGAGCACAAGGTCTAGGTTTATGCTGCACATCGACACACAAACACCTGCTGTGCGCATTGTTTGCGGAAGGTTAATCAGAAGTGCAAAAGATGTCCGGTTCGCTCGGGAGC
Source organism: Anopheles maculipalpis (assembly GCF_943734695.1). Lineage (NCBI taxonomy): Eukaryota > Metazoa > Arthropoda > Insecta > Diptera > Culicidae > Anopheles > Anopheles maculipalpis. The sequence goes on along the minus strand of NC_064872.1, from coordinate 45,029,207 downwards.
CAATATCAATATGCGCGACAATGCGGACAGTGCTCTACTCTGCTAAAAGTGCATACGACGAAATTATAATGTATAAATTCACTGACCTGCTTTGGCTGCTCCTGGTTGGTGGCTGAATAAGGAAAATGGAACCAGAGAGCAATATATTTCATAACACGAATTGAAAGGTTTAATTCATTCTTGAAATCAAATCCGAACGATAGGGACGACGACCACCATTCCAGCGGAGGGAGAATCGATGCGTTGCTTTTCGTCCTATTAACCAGCTGCTTTGGGCCCTTGGACGAGACAGATCCGTGGGCTGTGACTCTATTGGAAGCATTGTTGCATTTGTAGTCCCGTCGTGTTGAGGTTTAATTAAAATCATCAATTCAGTTCACCATGAAGTTGTTTTTACATCTACTGGCCTATTCATGATTTTTACAATTGATGAGAGACATGGATGTACTCGAGTCTGTATATTAGTGCTTCTACTGGTCGAGAGATCAAGCTGTCGTCCATAAATTACGCAAAGTTTTATCCTCTGCTTATAAATTTTTTTAAATGTTTTGTAAAATTATTATATTTATTGTAACAAAACGTAACGCTAAAAGAGATCCACGCCAATATTATGTAACGCTAATGCAAGCCCCTTCTCATTCCTCCTTCCCAGCTCAAAATGTTTCTTAAACATAACCAATAATCAACGAACCTAGTATTTTATTATTCGTTCAGTGTTCTGGCTGCCTTGGAACGCAGCACCTCCAAAGACCCCCAAATCCAGCTCCAATACTCCATACCTGCATCCCCGACAATCGTTTTCTGTTGGATTCCGGGTCATTCCGGAATCAACGGAAACGAGAAAGCCGACCAACTTGCCAACAACGGTCGACTCCGCCCTGTTGAACCACACAACACCCTTTCACGCCGAGATGCCATCCGCTTCACCAACACCCTTATCTCCCAACACTGGAAATCCACATGGCAGAACCTGGACCCAAGCAACAAACTCCGTCCCATCAAGCACAACACCGCTTCATGGGAAGATATCGAATCCAGCCACATCCAACGAGTCCTTTCCCGCCTTCGTATAGGTCATACCCGCCTTAGCATTCCTACCTCGAAGAAAAATTTAGTCCTCCACTCTGCAGCTTCTGTGGTGTTGACATCACCGTCCACCACATCCTCACCGATTGCCATGGATACATGAGACACTGAGCCATATGCCAACTAGACACCGATTACACGACAATGCTATCACCCGACAAACTTCAGCAGAACCGCCTTATTCGATTTTTACATAAATTTAAGCAATAGTTTTAACTTATCCATTATCATATGCCATAATCGCAATAGTTATTTAACCCACCTGCAATAGTTTTGTATTAGATTACACCATTTATTTAAAATAGAGAGGCGAATGTAGTCTCTAAGACTCAAAGCCGCTATAAATAAACGAAGAAACAAAAAAAATTAGCCGTTATTGCCTAATAGATCGTTAAGCCAAGAAAAGGAAGAAGAATTTGAAATATAAGGAAACTTTAGTAACCATGACAAAGTTCCTAGTGAGACAGCGATCTGCTAATTAGCCCTGTCGAGCAGTTTCGGCTGTCAAATCGTACCGTTCGTAGGTGTGGCTTGCGATATGAAGTTGAGAGCATTTGACATGGGCTATTTAGGTGCAAATTAACGGTAACTTAAGGGTATCGGCGTTCTCGTACATATATTTTATTAAAAAATATTAAAAATATGCCTGACTATTGCTCAGTTATGTGTTAAAAAACGAGCGGCTTCTTTTGCCTCTTCAGTGTACTGAGCTTTCTTTATTGCCAAGCTCTTTGGATACAATAGAGAGAAAGAAAGAAAGAGCCAAAAAATTAGTCCGCTGTTCGCGCGCGCTAATATTAATTTTCCTAACTTTATCCGCTCGTGATACGTTATCGAATGATCGATCGTTCCCTAACTGATCCCGGGGCAGGCTCGTCCTGCCCTTTTCTGATCCTTCTTATTTCTTCTATTATTCTTCTTGCCTCCTAACTGACTCCTAACTGACAGGGCGTTGAGAACCTTATAAAGTTTCCAACATTGTCCCCCCAAGTGTGCCACGGTTGAATAATCTAATCGTCTACAGCCCGTAAACCCTTGAAACGTTTAACCCGCCGTAGTGACCCAACCTTATCTGCGTATCATCTAATCAACAAGAGCCCGTAAACGCTTGAAACGCTTAACCCGCCTTATGTGATGACGCAACCTCTCCTTTCTCTTATCTAGCTATCAACCGTGGCTTCACTTCCTTTACGTCCTTTACTTTTACGTGGCTTCACTTCCTTCCACTTCGTGTCGTGTACGTATGTGTGTTAGTGTTTCGCGTATTTGTTTGTTTTCCTTGCTCCGTTGGAACCACGTTTCTACTAGGTTTTCTACTAGGCTGTAACGTCCAAGACTGCTATTTTGTGTGCAGGTCTTACGTACGTTCCGCTGGTGGTTTCAATTGTCGCCTGTCTGACCTGTCCATCCTTGCCAGGGACAACCGATACAATACGTCCTCTTGGCCAACAATTCCTAGGCAGATTGTTATCCGCTATCACGACCAAATTCCCTATCTCGATTGGCCGTACCGGTTCGAACCACTTGGTCCGACGAGTAAGAGTAGGTAAGTATTCGGAAACCCATTTCTTCCAGAATAAGTCCGCTGCCTGTTGTGCTGCTCTCCACGATGATCTCAAGGCTGCGGGACTGTCGCAGTAAACGGTTGGCGGTTTGCTCCCATCAGAGCTCCCGAGGAGCAGGTGGTTCGGCGTTAAAGGCTCGGCCGTTTCATCTTCCAATGGCACGTAGGTAAGTGTTTTAAAACCCACTTCTTCCAGCATGAATCCGCTGTCTGCTGTGCCGCTCTCCACGTTGATCTTATGGCAGCGAGACTGTTGCCGTAAACGGTCGCTGCATCGAACGTCATGCGGATCTTGCCGTGTTTCTCCGGGGTAGTCACCGGTAAGATGGGTAGGTACCGGTCATTATTGTGCGTCTCCACCGTTTCCGCGTTGCTCAACCGCCGTAAGTATCCTTTCGCTTTATAATCTTCCCTCTTGGCATTCACAGCACCAGCTAAAATTGGATCCTTGAACATTTTACGTTTTAGGCATACATACCGCTTCAGCGCTGAGGTTTTGTTGCGAGGCAACTCAACGCTGTCGCACCGCCCCAGGAGTCCGGTCTCGTAGCGCTGTCCGTCAAAAGTAGTCTCGCGTTCCAGTATAGCGAGTGCCCTTTCGCCTTCCTTAGACCTCAACGGCTTTACTGAATTGTCGATACCGATCGGCTCCAGATCGGAAGTAGATCGTTTCGCTGCTGCGGTAAGAAGATCGTCCGGCGCAGCGTTAGACGAACACACATGGAATGAGTTCCACGTGGATCCTGGTGTGGCACTCGCAACCGAGCAAGGACCGTAGACAACCCATCCCAGGCGGGTTTTCGAAGCGACTGGCTCGTCACACTTCCCATCCACACTCTTCAACGCTCGGGTGATGTTGCAGTTGTCGATGCCTATGAGGACACGTGGCAAGGCACCGGCGTACGACATAACGGGAAGACCTCGCAAATGCGCATAGCAGCCAGCCAGTTGAGCCATGTTGACGGACTGCGTTGGAAGGGCAAGCTCTTTGACGGTATGGACCTCAGTCAATTCGTACAGCGTTTGCGACTCGTTTCGGCCCGATATGCGAACTGTCAATCTAACGGAATCCTTTTCTTCTCTGGTTACGTCTCCCGTCCATTGTAGACACAGCGGGTGCGGTGTTCCGGCGATGCCTAGTTCCTGCAGGAGTCCGTGTTCCATGAAGGTGGACGTAGACCCGTCATCCAAGAAGGCGAATGTGTCTACATGTCCGTGGGGTCCATACAGTGTCACGGGCACGTATTTCAGGAGCGTGCTATCCTTCAGTCTTGAATGGGTGAGAACCTTAGCAATGCTAAGATCTACTCCCTTACCTGAGTCGGCTCGAGGATCGCGCTGGTCGGGGCTAGCAGTTGTCCGATCATCCAGGTGGAGCAGCTCGTGGTGCTGCATGGTGCATCCGTTCACGCCACACGGCGTCTTCGCACTGCATCGACCTCCGTGGTACCCAAGACATTTGCGGCATATCCTGCGCTCATTTATGAAGGCCCTCCTGGCGGTAACCGTTGTTCCTCGAAACCGCTTACACTGCGCGAGAGACGAACAGTCCGCGCCGCACAGAAGACAACGGGGCAGCAGGGCTGGCGCGTCGATCGACGAAGTTGGGTCCTTCTCGCCTGGGTCCTCTCTCAGCAGAACCGTGGTGTTGCAGTACGCTGGGTGAACATGCCCAGTACCAACAGGTTGCCGTCGATCGGGCTGCACTGACGGGAATCGATGGGGCTGGAATCGCTGAGGCTGATTACGGGATGGCTGAGCTTGAGGTTCCGGCTGTCGGCGATTTTGGTCGCTGCTGCTCGTCACGGGGTTTATATCAATAACGCCGCAGAGATCCTCCGCAAGATCTCCGATCCATCGACCAAACTCCACCAGCGTAACCTCCGGTAAGTGTCTCCTAGCACGCGCCCAGTCAATGCATATGACGGGTGGCAGCTTCCTAACCAACTCTTTTAGGAGGGCTACGTCGTACATGCAGCCTCGTAGCCCGGACGCCGTCATCGCTCCCACCAAACGCTTCACTGCGAATCCGAAATCCACCACCGTTGTCAACCTGTCAACCTTCGGGGGTGCCATCCTCCTAATCTTCTCGATCATCGATTCGACGATCAAATCGGGTCTTCCGAAACGCGCGTGCAGTGTTGCCATAGCCTCCTTCAAACCACCCGGAAAGGACAAAAGGTGTCCCACAGCTTCGAGTGCTGCTCCTCTCAGCGCATGCTGCAGGCGGCCGATGTTTTCATCATCCGTGTAACCGCAGGAGGCGTTGGTGCGGTTATACGTCGCTATAAAAAGCGGCCAGGCTTCCACGTCTCCTGAAAACATCGGTAAGTCGCGGGGCACCGGTTGGCGAGCCGCTATCTGGCTCTGGCTTAGCATTGTGGCACCAAAATGTGACTGTGTAAATGCGGGTTGTGTTGATGCAGTGTGTGGCGGCAGTGTTTGTGAATATGTGGTGTACGGCGGTAGTGTGTGTGTATGTGCTGTGTAGGCCGGTAGTGTCGCGCATCCTGGTTGTGTCGCGTATCCCTGGTGCGTCGCGTATCCCGTGTGTGCTGCGTAGCCGACATGTGTCGCACAGTGTGTTGGTGTGTGTGTCGCGACGCTACCCTGGTTTGTTGTGATTCTCGGTAGTGTCGCGTGTGCTGATGGTGTCGCGCCGTAATGCCCGAGGTCATGACCTTTAGCCCCGGGAACGTGACCTCGCGAGAAGCCATCTCCATGCAGGTCAGCTGCGCGCACGGACTCATCGAAACCGCGCACCCACTCCGCGAATTCGGGGTAACGCGTCCCCCCAGTGCTGCAACTAGGACGCTGAGCGATGGACGATGCGCCATCGTCGTTTTCGGCGTCCATCAGCGTCTGCATCTCGCGCTCAAGCTCTTGCAAACGCGTTCTCCGCGTTTCGCGGGCCTCTTCGTGGCTCACCTGTGTTTGTTCGGACGATGCTGCCGTGCTTAGTGCAGGGATGGTTACGCTCCTCAGGGTGTTTCCTCCCGACGATAAAACTCGCCGTGCTCCCGGAGTTGATGATAATCGGCTTGGCCCGCCGGAAACGTTTCCGCTGTCCTCGCGTTCCATCTCCGGACTCGCCACTAGAGTATCCTCTGCTCGCGGTATACGACTCGCTTTACTCTGCTCCATTTCACTTAACACTTTTTCTCACTCGCGAGCCTAGCTTACTGTACTTTCCGCTCCGCGAAACAAGTGTTACCAGTGCAAGTAAAATTAGCGTCACTACTTTCGTTCACGTTCCTATTATCGAAGTCGGATAATTTTTTGGAATGTTAAAAAACGAGCGGCTTCTTTTGCCTCTTCAGTGTACTGAGCTTTCTTTATTGCCAAGCTCTTTGGATACAATAGAGAGAAAGAAAGAAAGAGCCAAAAAATTAGTCCGCTGTTCGCGCGCGCTAATATTAATTTTCCTAACTTTATCCGCTCGTGATACGTTATCGAATGATCGATCGTTCCCTAACTGATCCCGGGGCAGGCTCGTCCTGCCCTTTTCTGATCCTTCTTATTTCTTCTATTATTCTTCTTGCCTCCTAACTGACTCCTAACTGACAGGGCGTTGAGAACCTTATAAAGTTTCCAACAGTTATGAATGAAAAATGGTATTTAGTGATTAGGCAATGTTTTGCCAACGATAAACCGTGTAAAATGTTGGGAGTATCTTTAACTACGCAAAGCATTTGGAAACGGTAAATTAGCGGTAATTTAAGGGTTATTTAAGCAAATTTGTCTCGCTGTGTTATGCTCATCTTTAAAAATTGTGTGCTAAAGTTAGTTAAGATTATTCCTTTGTAATTTAAAATAACATCAATAAAAAAACTTTCTGCGAACATTTAGCATTTTCGAAAAATATGATGTGATTTAAAATGTACGCATTATGTTATTGTATAGTATTGAAATTATTATTGTAGAGATGTACATAGACTTTAGTATACCCTGAGTTTTATTTTAGAAATGAGTGATTTTTAAATGAAAAGAGTTTTTTGTTATGATCCATTTAAATCGATACTCTGAGTCCTGGATCCAAGATTCACAGTGTCTGCTTCCCTCCTTCTTGTAGAACAAATCGTAACGCTAGAAGGAATGCATTGAACGTCACGTCATTTACGGACATCCCCAAAGTGTTCGAGCGATCGGCGCTAGTATTGTGTGTACTGAGTATGAGTGAAAGAATTGATTTCAATCTTTTTAATGAATGAATTGAATAAACTCTTCACAAAGAGTTTAAACAACTCGTTTGTGATTTGAATGACAAAAGATTTTTACTCGGGATTTAACTTACTTGGGATTCAAATCGCAAAGAGTTTTTTCAACTCTTTTAAGAGTCTTTATCATTAAACTCCTTCTGAGTGAGTTGCTAGTCTGCTGAAGGGTTCGAATCTCAAAAGGTTTCAACAACTCACTTGCGATTCGAACCGCAAAGAAACTCTTTGCGTTGGGAGTCGTTGTAATAAGACTCCCTCTGAGTGAGTTGCTAGTCGACTGGAAGATTCGAACTAAAAAAGATCCCAAGTGAGTTTAACGACTCTATTGCATACAAAAAAACTCTGTTATATAAAAATAATTGTTATATGAATTAAATCGGAAAGGGAACAAATTGACAAAATCTACCAACTAAGGCACTGCTCCTTCTTGGCATTACGAGCTCTAAGATAACGCCAGCCATCGAATGGCCAACTAGACTTGTTGATACCACGTAGTTGAACAGTCAGTCCTCACTACGGGGGGACGGTCCGGATGGGATTTGAATCCCGGTCCTGCCGTTTGAAGACTGGCGCCGATGTCGCCTACACCACCGGGACCGCCATCCCCAACTAAGGTTGGGGTAATTAAGGTAATTAAGTGGTTATTTAGGTAATTTTATCAATAGGGAAGTGAATATTGAAACGGTGCTGAGAGCGCGGCATCTCACAAATAAATGACGCCTCCATCTCCACTCGTTTAACTGTTTACTTAAACGCCAGCTTAGATTGGATCTGCTTTTTGGCTTAACGACCTACTAGGTCCCAACGGCTACCGGACGGCTTACTGAAATCTCGTAGTTGGATGGTCAGATGAGATTTGAACCTCAGTCCTGCCTGGCATGCGAAGACCCGACCCATTGTTGCCTCTACCTCTGGGCCGCTGGTGGATAAAACTAATCCTTATCGCAAAATTAAACCAGATGTGATGAAAAACTCTTCAGCTTGCGGGTTCCATTTGATAGATTGTGTATTTGTGGCCATTTTAAAATCTTTCGTAGTCCTGCACAGGCGGGGAAAAACTAAGTTGTGCAATACATTTTACCTTCATATTTCTTTAGAATACAGTGAACAGTGAAAGCTGAACAACAAACATCATTCTTAGGGCAAACGTGCAACAAAGTAAAAGTAAATGACTTTAAAGTGGACTATAAACCGCCTTGCGTAACATAGTAGCAGACAGCGGACAAATGCTCGACAGGCGTAAATTAAGTTAAAATGTTTACCAAATTAGTGCAAAATGCAGCAGCAGCAGCAGCAGCAGTAGCAGCACCAGCCAGGGCCGACCGGATGCAATTATCGTGCAGATCCGTTTGTGTTTGCATTGCTTTGCCCTTTTTTATGTTTGTTTGTCCACTTGAGCATATTTCATCGCCTTGCGTTTTCTCACGCAGCAAGAGTAGTACGAAAGGAGTTTTCCCGGGTCGGAACACGGGGGCATGCAATGTTAAAGCAACTACCAGAACTTTTCCAGACGATGGAAATGACAGTGTCCCGCTCCCTAGAGTGGCCGGAATTGGCCATTTGGGCTTTGGAGGAGGGCGCTAACCGGTCGACACTGAAGATCCTGCAAAAAAAAAAAAAGAAAAACATCCCTTTAGCTGAACAGCTACGCTCGGAAACTGAGACACATAAAACAAACGTGAAAGCTTTTTAAGTAATTAACTTTTTACTCGGCACTACCGCCGGTATCGTGGCGTTCGCTAGTAGCATGTTCAGCTGATCGCTGAAATGATACTAATAATATTAAGATGATAGCACAAATTCAGGCACCACGACTACGTATGGAAAAGCAAAACAAATGCTTTCCAATGCTGGAAAATTATACCAGAACGGGTGACCTGGTAAGGAAGAGCTTAAGGGAACAAAAAATTGTTAAATGCCCCAGCCCGACTAATGCCTGGCCAAATAGTTTGGCTAATAGTGTGGATGTGTTGCCAAATGTGTTGAATGGAACTTTAGAATTGTTTTGATGAAAAAAGGGTTGTTTAAATATCGTATATTGTGGAGCATTTAGCGCTTAAACCATATAGCATTGCAAAAAGCTAAATATCTCATTAATTGTTGATGCTTTCTCACCTTGCAAAGTCACTTTCTACTATCAAAAATCATCGTTGTATAAAATTTCCAAACTAGGAATAAGTTTGATAACTACCTTCATCTTACGCTTTTCCAATCACTTTGTTTTAAACACTTCATTTATACATTACTTAACATAACCTTTTCACGTTAAAATGAAGCAAAAATCAACCGCTAAACCGATGGAAACAATTTTAATTACAATTCTGATGGGTTTGTTCGATCCTTTTCCTTATACAGGGTGCAGCAAAAGCCCATGGAGAAAAGTTTATTCGTCAAAACTACACATGATCTATGAGGTTTATGACTTGCATAAATCTGATTCCTGCGGATAATGACATCAGCTTCCCCGGATGGGCAGATAATGGATGGTTTGGGTTTAGGATCATCTGGCGGACATGCACTTTTATACACCATTTGACCCAGTTTCCTCCCTGACGGGCCATACTGTTACCTACATTCCTCGGCTAACAGGTTTTGTGAGATGTTCTTGAACTGTGGGATGTGCCAAATTTCTCCATTTACAGTCCGAACGCTGCGAGATGTCCTCGGAGCTCATGAATGGTTTATTACGTGCCGGAATAGTAGAGTCAATGCATGTATGGGCCCACGGTGGATTACATGGGTGTGCGAGGTCGCGACGAGCTCTCTCTCTCTCTGATAGCTTGATTTTCTAGCATGATGTCGCAATGTGTGTGTGTATGTGTGTTGATGTATGTTGAAAGAAGAAAGCCAAATAAAGTGCTCACCATCGGCGCTCTCGACACGACAAATAACCTCCCCCCAAATCTTGTCACCAAGGACAAGGTTAGCCTCGCTTTATCGGTTTCAATGCTTTCGGATGCTAGTAATTTCGTTTATGAAATTTTGATAGTGTCATTGAAAAATATGCTTTACGACGGTTCATTTTATCGGTTCATCCAGAGCCAAGAAACGTTGGCCAGGGCAGGCAGAGTCCGGCGGCATGACTGCCGCCGGGAGATGTCCAACGGCAGGGCAACATGTGCGACATGCTTTGGTGAGTTTTGGTTATACTTTTTGTAGTTCGCAACCAGCTTACAGTGGTATGCGATGAGTTCGGACGGGTCGTAAAACGGTTCACCTGATCCGACGCGCCCACAGCACGTGGGAGCCGGGTCGAAAAAGCTCATCGGGCACCCGGCAGTAACGATCGAAAGAAGATGCATATTACTTGTGAGAAATAAACAGCTACGTAACCGTATGTTTTACGAGCCATTCTCGTCGTGTGCTAGGCGAATAATAATGACTTTTCGGGGTTCATTGTCTATCGATCCGCAAACCGCATAGCCTCCGTCGCCCAGCACTCGACAGACGTGCGACGCTGGAAAGCTTTTTCCGATGGTATTCCACTTTTCCGACCTCGTAAACGCTTCATTACGATGTGCGTTGCTGCTGTGCGTGTTGATGTGTCAGTCCGTCTCTTCGGTCTTGATGCGATAAATCCAAAGTTCCCGTCCCGTTTCATGCCACAGTAGTCAGAGATGTCTGTCAACTTATGGTGACAATTTTTCGCACACTCGTGCACACGGATCTTTGGATAGTCGTTGCTCGGGGTGACGATTAGCTGGAATCGTTGCCCAAAGTCACGATTTGCTCGTATAAACGCTTGCTATCGGTATGGTTTACTGCCGCGCGGTTTAAGATGGATCTTATTGGATGTAGTTGAATGTGTGTACGTTCGTTTTTCGTTGTTGACTGTGCTTCTGAAATCAAGAACATTAATGTTTCGCTGCGGATCTGCCATTGTTTTACTGCCCATTTTTACGGAGTTTCTAAATTTGAACGGAATAGCAGCAAGGGAGACATCATAGAAGCCTGAGTCATGCCTGAAGCATAGAGTTTGGAGTGATCTCTTGTTTATAAAACTGACTGAGGCCGGTCTTTACATGCCCGGACCAGGGCTCAAATCCCATCCGGACAGTTCTCCCGTAGTGAGGTTTGACTTTTCAACTACGTGGTATCAACAAGTCTTCTCCCGTAGTGAGGTCTGACTTTTCAACTACGTGGTATTAACAAGTCTAGTAGGCCATTCGATGGCCGGCGTGACTTGGTAGGCAAAGAACCGATCGTACAAAACGAATACAAAATAATTCTAAGTCCGGGACCATTAATGTACGAGGGCTGACAATAAAGTAAGGTCTCCAATTTTTTTTTTTCAATAAAAATGACATTTATTTACAAAAAGCGATACACCGTTGGAAAGGCCAAGGTCTTGGCTACTTTTCTACATAATCGCCATTTTTTTCCAACACCTTGCGCATCCGCACGATGAATTTGTCTATGCCGGCAGAATACCACTCTTCGTCCGCCTCGCGCAGACAGGTGTTGACCTCTTTCTGAACCTCCGCGTCACTCGCGTCACTTCGGTCAGCTGTTTCGGCACCCATCGGGCAGAAACTTTGTGATACTGCAAGTTGTTCACAAGGATATGACGGATTGTTTCACTGCTACACACTCCTCCAAGCTTCTCTTCCAAGTCCCTAATTGTCGCACGGCGGTTTTTGAGCATTTTTGCCTCCACTGCTTGAACAATCGCATCCGAGACCGACGGTCGGCCACTTCTCTCCTCGTCGTGAACATTAGTGAACTTTAGTAAACTTCAACTACAGCAAACTTAGCAAACGTATTACAGAACGCAATTCGCACTTGGACGCTGACGCGAGGGGTACCTCCATCGTTGACGGCTGCTCAGCCAAGACTGAGCGGTCGGGGAAGCCTCACCCAGCAGCAAAGTGGTAGTGGGGGAACCAAGGAACACGGCGGTGTTGCCAGATTTCGCCTAGCGCGTGATCCGACGAAGTTGCAGCATTGGAGACCTTACTTTATTGTCAGCCCTCGTAATGAAGATTGTTGTCCATGTTCGCTAAGTCGTTAGATCGTAAATAAGGTCGCTAAGCCAAGAAGAACAAGAACTTCTGACCGGATATTTATCGTGGGTTTATGTGTTGGTTGCTGAAATATTCAGGGTGCATATGTTCAGTAGTTTTTGACGCTCTTAGGATGATCAATATGTTACTAGTGTTTTATTCGCTTGTGTAGACGGTGTGCCTAGTAGAGATAATTTTGCAACGGATCTTCACAACTTACCTATCTAAGTTTAACAGTATAATAATTATGTTAAAATTATTTCTGCCACTCAGCAAAACCAAGCCTGTAGTGTTAATTTTAGCTTATTCACACTGCCGTCCATTCTAGAGAATGCACTCCGGTATGAAAGACACTCAGGTAATGCTTCTAGTAAGATTTAAATTTTAAATTCATCCGAGAAGGGCACTGACTGAAAGATTTACGACCTTTTAATGCTTAACGCTTATCCTTCATCATAAATAAACATATTTCGCGTGAAATACGGTGGAAATTAAGCAGCAACATAAAAGAAACGTCAACCATAGGCCAATGAGCGTGGCAATGTTTTAACGCCGAAGGTCCTCCGAAAGTGAGATCGGAAGCATCGGACGTAGCGGTGGAATTTTTGGCGGAAATATTATCACCATCAACATTGCGCTAGACTTCCACCCAAAATGGAGTCGCGACTTCACTTTTGTAAATTTTGTAGCAAACCCTTCGGCATCCCTCGTGCCATGGCCCGTCTTGACAAACTGCAACGTCGCCAACGTGTAAGACTGGCACATGATCATAAAGTTCTATCGCGTTACCATGCGCTACACTCAGCTGAAAACTCAGCTAAAATTCACGATAAAAGATCTCACAGAAACATTTTACCGAAAACGTTAGACGGCTGAGGATGGTTGTCAACGGCAGCCAGTCATTTCAGTTAAACCGTTGTACGTGAATATTATGATCCTGTGCTGACGATGCCGTACCAGTGTCTGCGGGTCATCCTGCAGAGCGTGCATGCTATGGGGCTTTTGTCGTTTGATATCAAATTTTGCACGACGATGGAGCAGCATGTAAGCACATAATGCAAAACTACATCAGGTGTGACGCAAATATGTAAAGCCGTCATTACCAAATGTCAAAAGATTGGCATCGTAAAAGTTATTTCGGTGTACAAGCTTATGGAGGCTTGCGACTAACGGTGGGCATCCATCTTATGCTTAACTTTTAAAGCACAACCTATTACAGAGCTTGTCGCGCGCAGTACTAAATGGCGCTAGCGAATAGAGGTGCAAAATAATGTCTCAAGTAAGACATCAAGCGCGGGCGGCCCGCAAGATTTATTGAAATAGCGTTTTCATGCTAGGATGGTTTGAAAAACTTTTATGGTCGTTGGTCAGTCAGAGGAGATAATATTATTTTTTAATATGATTATACTTTATACGTTTTGTTTGGTGGAACAATATCATCTGTGGTCTTGCGTTTATTTCATTTTAAAAATATTCTCCATAAAGAATAAAAATTTATTGCACATTTAAAGATGCATTAAAGATGACGTATATCCAATTATGCTCTTTCTGTAAAACTGTTCAATCCTTTTAAAAATTTTTTTTGAAAACTGAAACAACGCATGTTTAGTGATTAAAGTAATTTTACTTCTTATTTCATTTAACACATTTTTAATTTATTTTCCATAGAACTATTACTACTACTTCTTACAATGTTCCAAATCTGTTAAAAAATCTCATTATACTGGTCATCTTGTAACATGTTTGCTTTATGCTCTGTGGTCATGGGTGCACTCAAGCGTTTTAATAGCTCGTTGCACAAATAAATCGTCACCTCCACACACTTTCAAACACCCACAATCTCGCTGTCATAATCGACCCAATCATTCCGTACTAGTAGGAAGAGTTTTTGTGTTTTGGTCATGGGACGTGCACCGCTTTTCCATTGCTTTACGATCTTCTCGGCACAATGCCTCCCACTTGCAGGTTGAAAAAAATAGAAAGAGCAGGAGTAACAAAAAAAAAGAAATACAGCCACAACTGACCCTAGCAGACCACAAGAGAACACCACTAGCGTTTCATCCCTTATTGTCTTAAAGTCCCGCATCAACACAGTGGCCGGGTCGATCCGAAATTAAAACAGCAGCGACGCGGCGCAAAACTTTTCGATGCGAAACATAAGTAATTTTCCAAAGAATCGTGCTTCCTTATCGTGTTTGTTGCTACTGGCCCCGTTGAAGTAGACCTTTCGACCCCGTCGAGTGCCCATTTGCGTTGTTCTTTCGTGTTGCCATCTTCAGCAGTCAACTTTCGTTGTTATTTTATGGCTCTTTGGATGCGGATTTGAAGTGCTGTTGAATGCTAATGAAGCATTCCCGTCCCGATTGTCGTCCCGGCCAGACGTGAGGCAAGGTTGGATCCGTTGTTGTCTCCTCGCGCCAGGATCGGACAAGCATCGGATGCGGCACAGGCGTGCCGGGGGACGCGAACAGTCGCACCGCAGTTCGTCTCTTGTCTTCCACTCGGCTCTGTTCTGTATGCAAAGTTGTGTTCGGAAAAAAATCACGTACGAAATGAATTTGTTTGCAGTCATTCGGGCTCTCGGATCCTAAGCCCTAAGGGTCGTGCAGACGTCAGCCGCAAGGGAGGAGCACTTCGGTGTCCGGTGCCATGGACTGACTGTTGACAGTCATGCTGTCGTAGCGGCGGACTTTCAGGCAGGCATAGACTGAAAAAGTTGCCGATGAAAAGAATCTTTCACTAACCTTCGTACGTTGCACGGCAGTGCTGCACTGTTACCACCTAACCAACCAGCTAGCCATCGGTACCGGAAGCCGTCGGATTGAAAAGTTCAATTCCACCACCGGGCGGTGTGTTTCCTACTCTCCACAGAACCAAGAGAAGCTCGACTGTAGTGATACCCAGCAATGCTCCTTCGGTCGTCCAATAATCACATTGAAGACGAATGTCCAATAAACGAGGGCCACCAAGCGTCCCACAGTGACTCCAATCGTTTGACCTCTGACCCTTCCACGACGGTTTAATTGTAGTACTCCTCAGGTGAACTTTTGCCCCATCAGCTAATGCTAGACCGTTAGAACAGAACTATCAGAGATGCAGAGACAAGAGGCACCGGGTGCTTTTGTGGAACAAAAGCAACAGTAAGAACTAGATTACGCACAAATTATCTCCAATTATGGAAGATTCTATGGCTACCGTTCTAAGGGAGAGCAGTTCACTTTTCGACTTCACCCGGTGCTCATTAGGAAATTTTAGTTTCAAAAGCAACTGGTTGATTGATGTGTCGAGTGAGTTTTCACTATTGTTCTTTGAATTTCTCTCTTTTAGATCGTGGTCGTATCGCATACCGTACGCTGGATTACGTTAAGCTTAGAAGTTTGCCCGACTCGAACTCGGACAGGAGAAACTTTGTTATTATGTATCGGCACCTTAAAGGTACGCTCGAAAAACGTTTGTACTGCTCGTATAAGAGTACTGGTATTGTTGGTTGAGTTACATGTTAGGCAAATTTTTAATCTTATTGGGAAATGGCATGTTATGAATTTAATCAAACATCAACATTCTTCAATTACATGAGTATAATGAGTGATTTTGGAGAATTTTTATATTTCTGTAAAGTACCCAACCCGTCTCATGTTAACAGAAAATCATTCAGATTCAGAAGATTCAAGATTCGCGATACCACAACCCCATAGACAAAATTGCCTCAGCAAGGGTTTTTGTCGACACAAATTTATCTTTGAAATCTGACTAACGAACTACGTGGTATCGGTAGTCTAGTAAGCCATTTCGATGGCCGGCATGATCTTAGAGGTCGTTAAGCCAAGAAAAAAGAAGAGATAGTTGGAAACTATCAAATAGGATTCCGAAACGGAAAATCTACCACTGAACAGATCTTCACCATGCGGCAAATCTTGGAGAAGATGGCTGAACAGCAGTTAAACACGTACCATCTCTTCATAGATTTTAAGGCCGCATATGTAAAACTCTACGAAGCCATGAGCTCTTTTGGAATCCTGGCCAAACTGATTAGGCTTGTTGGAATTACCATGACCAACATCACATGCCAAGGTGGATGGAAAACTCTCAGGGTCCTTTGCTACCACCAAAGGCCTGCGTCAGGGAGATGGGCTCGCCTGCCTCCTATTCAACTTGGCGCTAGAGCACCATCCGTGACTCGGAGGTGAAAACTTCGGGAACCATCTTCTATAAGTCAACCCAGATCCCGGCATACTCTGATGGTATAGTAGACATCATTGGTCTGCGGTTCTCACAGGTAGCAGAGGCCTACCAAAGGATCGAACAGGCGGAGGAAAACCTCGGGTTGCAGATTAACGAGGCAAAGACCAAATTGATGGTGGCACCATCAGCGGCCATACTATGAAATCCGGAACTACGTGGGGATGATGTACTTCACCTATCTCGGGTCAAAAGTCAGCACCGAAAACAGCATAGAGACGGAGTTACGCGCTAGGATGCTGGCGGCCAGCCGGTCATTGTACAGCCTGAGGAAACATCTTACCTCAAAAAACCTGTCGCGACAGTCGAAGCTGGGACTGTATCGTACCTTTATAGTCCCAGTACTCAAATACGTCTCTGAGACATGGACCCTGTCCAAAACAGACGAAGCCCTCTAAGCCGCGTTCGAGAGGAAGATGCTCAGAAGGTTCGTTGGCCTCGTATGTGTGGAAAAACAATAGAGGATCCGCTACAACGACGAGCTGTACGAACTGTAAGACGACCTCACCGTCGTGCATCGAATTAGACTCGCCAGGCTCCGATGGGCTGGTCATGTAATACGCATGGCACCAGACGACCCAGCTCAGAAAGTCCTTTTAGGTGGTCCACACGGACAGAGGAGACGTGGTAGGCCCCGATTGAGGTGGAAGGATGGCGTAGAACCCATCAAGGTCGGGATAACGGATTGACGGACGACGGTGCTGGATCGTGAGCGGTTCCGGAGTCTGCTTCGGCAGGCCAAGACCACAAAGCGGTTGTAGCGTCTGATAAGTAAGTAAGTAATTATTATTAAGACGGACTTTGTCAAAAGAAACTTCTTACATGTGGTTCGCTTTGTTTTTAAATGGGGTAGTTACCACTATAAAGCTCTAGCCACATGGAGCGTTAACGTGAAGCGCAAACCCAAGCGTTGTTTTTAGCGCTTCGTGTAGTCACAATATATTTGCGCTCGGCTTTGCGCTTACGGTGGATGAAAACAGGTAGCCGAAAATACCGGATACAATTGATTTGAAACTGCACAAAAACGGCTATTATTGATAAAACTAACGTAAAACAAGTAAATATCCGTAGATATCTTCTGCCTTCGTCGCAGGAACGATTTGTTTACAAATGTTTGCGCTTTAAGACCATTTTTAACGAAATAACGAAACACGGGAGATAGTAAATAAACAAGCAACACGCAACGAAAAACAATTCCCACAACATTCGCAGGGATTGCGCCAATCGATCAGCTTCGTCCACTGTCTTATACCAGCGGTTAACGTTAGACGAGTTGGTCAGTGACGTAATTACATATTAATTTAACGCACGTACATGCTACCGTAATTTCATGTTGTCCACTGTAAAACCACTAAATCGGCGCATTAGTAGAGCAGCAGCATCGGTGGCAACGTTGTCCCGCCGAATAAATTTACCTTCAATTCAAATGAGAATCACGATTTTCCAATTGAAATTTCGCTTCGCTCGTTTATCGACTGTTCCTTTACTTGCGCTGCTCTTTCTCGCTCGCGATCATTGCGATGGCGAGTTCTTGCCTTTTTTGGGGCTATTCCTGCAAACCGACCGCACATCGGTCATCCGTGTCCGAAGCTTAGGCAAACGTTGCACTCGTTCTAATTCCTA
Organism: Anopheles maculipalpis; assembly: GCF_943734695.1. Taxonomy (NCBI): domain Eukaryota; kingdom Metazoa; phylum Arthropoda; class Insecta; order Diptera; family Culicidae; genus Anopheles; species Anopheles maculipalpis. Next base: position 45,011,475 of record NC_064872.1, on the reverse strand, counting down.
ATCTTCCCACCACCATGATCCGCTTGTTCGTTTTATGAAGCGCGAAAAAGCCGTACCAGAACGCGTCCCGAACCCCCCAGGGCTCGCAGATGTGGCTGGGTCGATGGCCACTTGGCGAGTGGCCGTAATGCGTGACGACACTCCTGCCGAATTGACGTTTCCGTGTTTTCGTCCCGTTTTTTTTTACACGAAACATCGTTTGCTGAACGCCGATTTACAGGCCACTTAACACTTGAACGGGTTTTTATTCTATTCAATCTGCTTCGGCCTGAACATTTTCCACCTTCGCCATGAATAGGATGGCATAAGCATAAAAAATGAGCCCTTTCCCGATGTGTTTGAAGCGCGTTCGATTTGGTGCTCGTGGACGGCTCGTCCCGGCCCGTTGATGGCACTGCCGTAATGCATCCATAACAGGCACAAACCGATCCGGTGGATTTGTAATTCACCACATCACCAAATGGCGACGTGTCGGACTGATCGAAGCAGGGTAATTTTAATAAATTAACAATCGATTAGAGAGGGAATGAGTCGCGAGCTACTCGCTGGTGCAGTGCTCGCCTTTTCGGTAATGAACGTCTAATCAGCGGTGATTGCTGAGCTCCTTCCATTTCGAAGTGGGATGATAATTTGTCGACAGCGGATCATGGATGGGCCATGAACAGTACTTCCGTCATTGAGCAGGTATTTACTAGCAATTTTCAACACATTGCTTGCATATGCGGAAATCGATTGCAGACAGGATTGGGGACAGTAAAAAAAAACGAGGGATTTTATGCAACAAATAGGAAACCAAACTGTCTAATATCGTTTGTAATATATTTGTCTGCAGTTTGAAGTAAAGCGTTTCTAACTAATTTAACATTGTTTTTTGCTTGACAAAAACCTTTACATGTGGCAATGTTTGATGCATGTTTTGGAAGATTATAAAATCGAATAAGTAAAACAAAAATGATATAATTCCACCGGTGAACCCAAATATTCAACTCCGGTTCCTGTTACAAATAGGATATCGTCCGGAGGCCAAAAACCAACACAGGACCGGCATTACCATGCCCGGGATGAACGTGTAAATCGGTTGACATGATATCAACTTGGGGCTAATTTAATTACGGTGTTTCGGAAAATTCGCTTCAATCGACACCACCAATCGGCAATAATCGGTACCAATCAATGTGACGCTTTATATGCCCCCGTTGCCAGATCTAGAGCGACGGACGTTATAATCGATTCGTTGAAGAGTGCACTGTGGACCCCTGGAATTGATGTGGGAAAACTGGTGCGAAAATTCAGCGCTTCCCCATTACCCTGCCCCTGTGCCGCAAATGAAAAGTGTTGGTTGGCACGTCGGAAGTGTTGAAACGCATTTTGCACACTGACCAGCAAGGAAACTGCTTGTGGTAAGCAAACGTGCGGAGTTTGAAATTCGGTGACAGCTTATTTGCACACGGATCGAAGTCATTCCCGATTATTGCCGATGGTGTTTACTTTGCTTTGGATTAGTGTGTCGCTGTCAAAACATTATTGGTTAGTGTGTGCCCGCCGGTGCTTGCCAACGCTCGCACAAATCCGTGGTGAGTTTTAAATGTGGCAAGTTGATCGATTTTATACCACCAAAGCGATTTGTTGAGTGATGGTAAAAATAAAAGCATGCAAAATTAAATTTCTATGAATTAGTATGTCAAAAATAGTATCGTTGTAGAGTGTATTTTGAGTTTGAGTTTATGAACATGAAAAGCACTTGGTTAAATGTTGACAAGTCTTGTTATGCCACAAGATAAAAAAAATGTTCATGCAACTGATTTTCATTTCTAATTTATTAACGAGTCGTATGGTAAAGAAGTCGTCTAGCGCGATACATCACGACAGGGCATCGAATCTCGTCTGGATTATCTGCCCGATCGTACGATTAACTATCCAGCTAAGGATTAAGTCAAGCCAGGCGAGTTAGAAAAGGCAAGTCGAGCAAACCTTGTAAAGAGTTTCCGTAACTTAAATATTGTTATAGGTTATGTTGTTAATTTATTAACATCGTTATTTATCAACGTCGTTCCATTCTGCAACTTCAAAGCATTACGATATCTATTTAGGGAGACAATCATTTAACCCATTTTCATATCCATAAATATCAAGCATTATTACATGGATCATCAAAAGCATAGATTGACCCAATTGGTAATAATAATATCACCGAATTTGGAAATGTGGAGAAATCATTTAAAATGGAAACGGGTAAGTGGACTAAAGCATTTCAGTTTGAATTCACCCTGAAGTCATCAATTGCTCACTGTTGACTTTATAGATATACCCGGCAGGAATTTGTGCGGGCGTAGGTGCATTTGAGTTAATGGAATCAGCTCTTTCTTCAAAATCAAATCTCAAACCAACCCTAAAACGGTCAACTTAAGTAGAACACTTAAGCTGACGTACCTTTCTCGCACGTCTGCCGAAACGTGTAACGCAGTGTTAAGTTAACCGAAAGACGAGCAATCGAAATGTAACAAAATACGTGCAGGATATTGTTTTTCCGCACTCAACGGTGACAGTAATGGAACGTAATGAATATGAATCCCCGACGGCGGTTTGCGATGGTAGGACAGAACAGGAAAAGAAAGTCTTCCGACGTCAACCGTCCACACCGGCGTGTTTGCCGAAGGAATGGAAATGGAAAACAATGGAATGAAATCATTAACCGAATTGGGCAGTGATGGTTTAGATAACGATCGTGACACTTAAATCGTCATTTCGGGGGCTTCTGTCAAGCGTCTGTGTGTGAGTTCGTTCGACCAAACTTGCTTATCAGCGATATTTCATCCTCAACTTATGAAACTACCAAGCACCCTCGTCACTGCGCTAGAACGCATGCCGCCCGGACATTGACAACCCACGCTCGCCACTGACAAGTGCATCCGTAACCAACGGTCATTTCTGCTAGACGGTTGACGATGGTGGTCCGTTCCACACATCCGTTTGAGAGGGTGCGCTAGTCGATGCGTAAAGTGTAACCGAAATCATTTAATAAACGAAAGCAAAACTTCCTCAAACACTCCTTACCCGTTCTGCCTCGCGTACCTGAAGGAAATTGCATGATACGGAATGAGGAAGCATCGAAAACAACGAAAACATTGAAATAAAAACGCACGTGCAGGCGCTTGAACCGTCAGCCGGTGCACTGCAATGAGTGGTGAGGAATTGTGCTTCACGCCAAGCACCACTTGATGGCGGTTGAAAATAACGAATGATTTTATTTATGTACGTGTGTGCGCCAAGCATGAACTCAGAATTAGGGTGCGTCAGGTACCACCACAAGCTCGAGGCTATGGCTAGCTCGAGTCATAGCCCCGTAACGGATGGTTTCCAATTTGACTTGCTTCCTAACTCTTACCAAGGCATTTTATGGATGCCACTAAAGGTAACTAACGTCATTGAATCAGACAGGTTGATTGGTAACTTTGCATACAAATGTAACAAAAAATGGATATTTTATAATTGGGGTGTGTTCAAGGGTTTTTGCACAAAGATGTGTGATGTCATACCTTCACTTATTGAACGAATTTTATAACTCTGCAACTTGATTCCCAGCCTAACTGAGATATGATAGTTGAGTAGCATAAATATATTCACAATAATCACAGTATAATCGATCACGTTTGCTCATTTTACAACGATCACGGCAGGAATCGCAATCTGTCTTTGAAATTTTCAACAGATTGACGTAAGTGAAATGCTTCCGAAAAAGAGTTTAGAATTGGTTAAACTAGAGATTACCTACTGTTTTCAAAGAATTAATTCACTCTTACTCTTTCTCCGTTGTTAAGTTGGGAGTCGGGTAAAAGACTAGAGAAGGCACCCCCTAGAATATGTTGTGTACAGCACGGTGAGATTTAAATTTTATTGCACAGTGTGTTTTTGATGGTGTTAAAAAGAGATAGAATAAATATGATGGGCTTGTTTACAGACCAAGGGGGGTAGGATAGTCGCCGTTTCTGCTTTGTGGGTGGCATTAGGATGTGCATGTAAAAGTGAAAATTATGAATCGAGAGGAAACTCGGGCTGATGCTGATGCGTAAATACCACGCATGTTAGATGTTGGTGGTAAAGGTCCGTATGCAGTGCGGTAGGGTCAGGAAAGTATTTTTCTTTTTGTTTTGTGAATGGTCAATCTAGCAACAACCCGCTTTTTTTCAGAGACATCATATTTATTCTCATATTATCTCTTTTGACAACCACCAAAAACACACTGTGCAATAAAATTGAAATCTCACAGTGCTGTACACAAAATATTCTAGGGGGTGCCATCTCTACTCTTTTACCGGGAGTCGTTCTAATTAAACTCATTCTTAAGGAGTTGCAAGTCGCCAGAGCGATTCGAACTGCATAGTGTTCTGAAAAGCTCTCTTGGGATTCGAATCGTAGAGAGGTCAAATCATTTAAATCAATTTTGTTATTCGTATCTCCCGTCACAGAGCTGGAGCTGTAAAAACTCTCATTATTGAATCTTCAATCTGAATTTTATGCTGATGTATTTTTTTATACTTCCCATTTCCTTCAAAATATTAATAAAGATCGAATATACCAGGCTGGTATTGAAGTCATTTAAGGTGGCCACTTTACCTGATGTACAGCAACCACAATTGTACCAATAGATGATCGGTTGTAATTGTACTGATGTATGCAGATGATCGGTTAACGATGACACGAGATCAGAATGACTATCACTGGCTGCAAAATATGCTCACTTTACTAGACGAATGGTGTAAAAACGCAAAAGATTGCGGGTTTCAGGAACGCCTGGTGTTGCGAACCAAAAATTAAGCCGTTCGTTTATTGGCGTTTTTCCACTTAAAAAAAATCCCACGCACTTCGCCCTTCTAAATCCTTGCCATTACAATTTTCCTCTCAGTTTCTTCTCACGACTTTCTTACTCTCGGACAACCTCTCTGACAGATATTCCGACATTCTTGCCAGTGACAGCGACTGTCGGCGTAAACAAGATTTGTTTACAACAAATGGTGTAGGCCAGTTGACTCCTGATAATTGCTTAGCTATAATTTGTAGTCTTCTTCTTCTTCTTGGCCTGCTGAGGATTGAGCACGTCGTGTCGACATGGCCAGGTCTCCAATTAGATTCCAGGAAACTCGGTCTAGGGCTGCAGTCTCCATTCACGGCTGCATCCGATCTCCGACAGGTTAGACTCCACTTGATCCAGCCAACGTGCTCGCTGTGCTCCTCTGCGCCCCGTGCCGAACGGGTCGCTGACGAGCACCTTCTTGGAGGTGCATGAGTCCGGCATCCTCATCACGTGCCCTAGCCAACGTATCCTTCAGGATTTGACTACCGTCAGGATATCAGCACCGTCAAACAGCTCAGCTAGCTCGTGGTTCATTCTCCTTCGCCACACGCCCTGGTCGCTCATACCGCCAAAAATAGTCCTTAGCGCCCGCTGTTCGAAAATGCCGAGTGCATTGGCGTCCTCCGTCAGCATAGTCCAAGACTCGTACCCATACTGGACTACCGGGCGTAACAAGGTGCGGTAAATCGTACATTTCGTGTGTTGTTGGAGTCTTCTGGATCGTAGGAGTTTGTGGAGTCCGGAGTAGGGACGATTCCCCTGAACTGATACTCTGCTTACGAGTCGGACTCTATCACGGTCAGAGCCTCCGGCAGACAGGTATTTTTTCTTCGTCGCATTGATGATCAATCCAATGCTATTGCCCTTGCGTTCAGTCTGGTGTACGCCTCGCACACTGCCGCAGTTTTCCGTCCGATGATGTCGATGTCATCCGCGAAGCCAAGAAATTGGAGAGATCGGGTAAAAATCGTGCCCCGGATGTCGAAGCCCGCGCTTTGCATGACACCCTCCAGAGCGATGACAGCAAACAGTCCGTCGTGTCCGTCTCGTTGCCTCAGACCCCGGTACATTCGTCCAGTAGTTCTTCCTGATCCCAAATCTTAACAATCAGCCGATGCATGATAATTTTTAGTAAAACTTGAATTTCTGTCCCGAGTAGCTAAGTCATTAGCACACAACACGATTATACAAAAATACAGGTTCCGCGATCTTGCAAAAATATTAGAGGGTTATACTACGAAACATACTACTGTAGAATAAACCAAGCTTTATAGCTTATGATAAGAGTACACAAAGAGTTTGAGGCTCAAGTGTGCCTAAAACAGTGCCATTGTGCCAACTTACCGACCCATATTAGAATACAGCAAGGTTGATTGGTGCCCTGAATCATGTCGCGACAACTAAAAATATTAACGGACTACCGAGCACTTTAACAATGATAGTAAAGTAATTTTTAACTGTCGACTAAAAGGTGCTATCAGCTGTGTTGATAATAACATAACAATTGCATCAAATTAATGGTTTGTTAGTTTCTACAACTATTTGTTAAATAACATATTTATTGCTTTCTATGCTCATTTCACCAGATAGATTATTATCATCGTTACTTTACAGTGTCGTGCCAATGGTAAATGAAACGTATCGCTCAATCATTAGCACTACCAACCAGCAATAGAGTTATTAAAGTAAGATTAGCGTAAAATTTGTAGTTTGATTACAAATTCTTGTGACTGGTCTAATTTGCGTGTAAGGCCGCAAAAAGTTTGTGGAGGGTCATTCAACAAGTACCTTCGTGACAATCAGCGCTGCCCAGATGCTTGGTACGAAATGAATAATACACGAGAAACGCCTAGTGTCAGCCGTTTTAGTGGTTAATTATTTTTCCATTTAGCGCAACCACCAGGTTCAGATTGTGAGAATTAATATCCCCTTCATAATGGCCATTGTGGTGTCACGGCAACATGGGACTTGATTTCGAAGTTTTCTTCGTTTATGTGGGCTGTTAGTGAAATGAAACCCGAAAAGAAAAATTGTTCATTTTGCCATTGTTAAGTGAAAACTTCTTACGTGATGAAGAAAAATGATTTGGGGTACTGTTAACTGGCTTACTTAAGGTGCGATGTCACGCTTTATGGAATTCAGTTTGAGAATCACTTGTTCCCGTTTCATTATGCACTGTATCAAGATATTTAGCGAATCTATGTTCAACCATGAATGACAATTAGTTTTCCATAAACAAAAAAATGGGTTAAAACTGAAAAAGAACATCATGCAAACTGCATGATGTGTTCGTAAAACTAGTGCAAGGTTTCGGGGATGAATTCTTTATCTTGATATGTTTATTGAATATATACACCGAAATCATAAAGCAAGATGGATATTATCCACACACGTTTTCACAAAAGCTGCAAAGAAACAAGAAAAGCTTTCCCGAATGCTTACTTCCAAAGTTGGTGATTCTATTTTCACTAGATTATTATTTTTAAAGTTGGTGTTTTTCTTTTCCTGCAAAAGTGATTGAAAGTGTTCCCATTATGTGCACACTTTACGTTAAACGGGACGATTTCTGAATATTGATCAGCCACCGTAGGCGACACTGAGAAGTGTAGCAAAGGAGAGGGAAAACTTTATCCATTTCCTACTTCAACAAATTCTTCGGCACCCGCTTAAAACCTCAAAGTGTGACTGTGCATGAAGTTTTCCGACTACGATTCGTTCTGGTTTCGGTTTGTTTCGTTGAGGCACCGAACGGCTGAATGGGTTTTGCTTTAGGAAGCTGTTGCTCAAAAGCGTGTTTAAAACTTGCTCCTATGCTTGTAGGGGTGCAGCCGATCGATATCAATAATTGGCCTGATGGAGATTTTTTGGGTTGTGCCTTGTGGCTTGTGACCACGAACATTATCGTGCAAAGTTACAGTGAAAAATTAAAACATAAACAACTTGTCTGATCAATTTGTGAGTTTATATTGTGTTGGTGTTAATGATAAGAAGTGTCTTGTTTGCACAATAATTTGGAGGAACAGGAAAAACACATTTTTGTAGTATAGAGATTGATAATTCCCTATTCAAACGTGTTGGGTGTTGACTTTTACAATTGTAAAGCATATCACATCGATATTTTGTTTATTATTAAGTATGACGGCAATATCACATCGTGATCGTGTGGTAATATTTTCGCCAGCCATGCAATTTTGGCATTTCTGTGATTTTATGTTCACTATTTGGCGATGGTCGAAAATGCGCATGTTGATGGTCGAACATGCTGACCATTTTGCCGATTTTTGTTTCCCTCCACCTTCTAGGGTGAACGAATTTCACGTACTCAAACTGCCGCAGAAAAACTTGCCCGTAAAACTTGTTTTTATCAGCATAATTACATCTTAATTAGAGAAGCACCAAAATAATCATCAACAATCATGTTTTGCGGGACGACGAAATTGTCACATTGCTTGGCAATAGCGTTGCACCCAAAGACCAGCACCAGCGAACGAAATGGACACAGGAATTCGGACCAAAAGAGGTACAGCAGATGGGCTCTCGTACATATGAACAGCGGCAAAGGGCACTAACTGGAGACGTGAAAATTGATGATGGCCGGAGCTGGTTTTTGGAACCGGGCTGTACGGTAAGTTTCGTGAGTAAACTTCATAAAATAGGAGCAAAACAGCTAAACCGTTATCTGGTCGAAAGTTTTCGCCCAAAGTTCCAGTTCAAGTCGTTACCACCGGGAAAGGACAAGCTGCCATCATCAGCGTCGATCAGTGGGGTTGACTTTGGGGCGATTGCATGCCAATGGCACATGAGTACTGCCCGCGAAAGAAGGGTTATTTTCCAAGCATTCCAAGCACCGATTGCTCTACCACGCCTCTCAGAACAAGGATGGTCGGCGTATGAACCAATCAACAAACCACGGTTCCTCGCCGTCAGCGAACCAAGTTCTCCAAAAAGTAGTTGGATGCAGTTTTTCTATCACTTCCACATCAACCCTTGGTCCGGACTTTTGGATCTTTTTAGAGTCGCATAATTTAGCTTTCAATTTTTCCAGAAGACGACCGAACGTTCGGAGCTCTCGAGAGGAAAATGACGAGAAAAACTTCTTGACTTTGAATCGTCTTATTACGGAAGTACTATAGCCCGTAGCTTTTAGTTTCAGTTATGACGGATGCAGTTCGTTTCTCTGCTAATGCTGCTGGAGGACAGACATGCTGAATGGATTGATGGGATGTTTTCGTCGTTATAATTCGCTAAGAAAAAGGAAAACGCTTCTGCCCCGGAGAGACTTTTCTTTGCTCACTTTGAAAGATGTGTAGCTCAAGAGTCCTTAAACGACAGCACCATTTTTGTTTGTACCTTACACCGAGAAGCACGTACGGCATGTCATTTTTTTTTTTGCTTCTAGAACGCTGTGTAGGGCGCTAAAAATCTGTGGCTGGATAATTGATTTTGGCTAAAATTTAAAACTCGAACGAAACTCGAACGAACCAATACTAACAACGTTTCTTGGTATGCTGGTTTTATTAGGCAAGTGGTCTTTCCGTTTTTGTAGACCGGTGTTTTCATGTGATACCATAAACTTTATGCGGAGTAGAATGATGAAACGACCGTGAAAAAGGCATTCGTGTAGTGTGCATACGCAAGGAATAAATCTTCAATCCAACAAAGGTTATTAATTTTTTGTACTCTCCTTTTTAACTTTTCTCCTGCTTATGGAGCTAAAGTTTTGTTAAGTGAAATCAAATTATTTCTTTCTAAGCAAAGCCACTTTTTACTGGTAGATAATAACAGAGCCATCTATCCCTCAACTGTCAAATCATGCGGTGAAATTCTAAAAAATAGCAAATATCGCGTTTTTTGCGTAAGAACGGCTTGGCCGTATGGCTTGGTAATAGCAAGGTTACCGACTTATCTTTTCCCTACTATATTGACAAAATTGCCTTAATAACCACTACTAAGGGATTGTTCAATACAAATTTGCCTTAGTAGTGCTTTAGTTAGCAGATCTTGTCTATAGGGAAGGCAGCGCGTACCCGCATGCTCCAGCGCGAGACCCGGCAGAACGTAGAACACTACAGACGACTGAGGAGGCAGCAGATCCGGCTCTTCCAGGACAAGAAGCGGAGTTTCGAAGAGTCGGAAGAGCAACTGCTGCAGCAGTTATCCCAGTCGGGGGAAACTCGCAAGTTCTACAGGATGTTGAATGCGGCACGGGGCGGTTTTACTCCAATGATCGCTATGTACCGCAGCGAGGAAGGAGATATCCTTTCGGACGAGCGAGAGGTGATCAACTGGTGGATTTGCTACTTCGACAGACACCTTAACGGAGCAGATGCAGGAGGCACCGAACTAGGCGCAGGAAGCAGAGGAGTGCTACGACAGCCAGCATGATGATAACGAGATTCCCCCTGGACGAAGTCATCAGTGTCATCAAACAGCTGAAATGCAATAAATCAGCTGACAGTGATGGCCTGGTGGCCGAACTGTTCAAGATGGGTCCGGAGAGGATTTCCACCATCATGCATTGGCTGATTGTTAAGATTTGGGATCAGGAAGAACTACCGGACGAGCTGAAACTGGGTGTCATACAGCCAGTGTACAAAAAGGGCGACAGGATGGTGCTAACTTCTGGGCCACCACAGTCCTGAATGCTGCCTATAAGATCCTGTCCCGAATACTCTTCTGCAGACTGGAGCCCCTTGCTACAGATATCGTTGGAAGCTACCAAGCTGGATACGGAATCCCTGGGAATGCTGGTACGGCTGCTAAAGGCCACTATGAACGGGGTGCAGTGCAAGGTGAGAGTTTCGAGTATGCTTTCGGAATCGTTCGAATCTCACCGGGGTCTGAGGCAAGGACACGGACTCTGCTGTTTATTGTTCAACATCGCTCTGGAGGTTGTCATGCGAAGCGCGGAGCTTTGACATCCGGGGCACGATTTTCACCCGATCTCTCCAATTTCTTGGCTTCGCGGATGACATCGACATAATCGGACGGAAAACTGCGGCGGTGTGTCAGGCGTACACCAGATTGAAACGAGAGGCCAATAGAATTGGATTGAGCATCAATGCGACGAAGACAAAATACCTGCTTGCCGGAGGCTCTGACCGTGATAGAGCCCAACTCGGAAGCAGAGCATCACTTGACGGCGACGATCTCGAGGTGGTAGAGAAGTTCTGCTACCTTGGTACGATCGTAACTTCGGACAACAACGTAAGCAGCGAAATCCGAAGGCGCATCGTTCAGGGGAATCGTGCTTTCTACGGACTCCACAAACTCCTGCGATCCAGAAGACTCCAACAACACACGATACGTCCGGTAGTCTTCTACGGGTACGAGTCTTGGACTATGCTGACGGAGGACGCCAATGCACTCGGCATTTTCGAACGGCGGGCGCTAAGAACTATTTTTGGCGGTGTGTGTTCGAGCAGGGCATGTGGCTGTAGCTGAGCTGTTTGGCGGTGCTGATATCCTGAAGGTAGTCAAATCCGGAAGGATACGTTGGCTAGAGGAGGATGAGGATGCCAGACTCATGCCCCAACAAGAAGGTGCTCGTCAGCGACCCGTTCGGCACGAGGCGTAGAGGAGCACAGCGAGCTCGTTGGCTGGATCAAGTGGAGTCTAACCTGTCGGAGATCGGATGCTGCCGTGAATGGAGACTGCAGCCCTAGACCGAGTTTCCTGGAAGCTAATTGGAGACCTGGCCATGGCGTCACGACGTGCTCAATCCTGAGCAAGCCAAGAAGAATTAGAAGAGGAAGAAGAAGAATCACCACTATTTGAGTAATGAATTTTATCTGAGAAAACGTTGATGAATTGATAAGTCCCAATAATTTTGAAACAAAATATTTTTGTACAAATTATCAAATGAAAAAAAAAATATATCAAAAGCTAACATGCGATCATAGTGATTTTTATATCACGGATGTACGATGCATCATGAAAGTTCGAAAACGATCTCAAATTCACAAGCAAGCAACTATAATTCTTCCCATTAGTGATGCAAACCGACACCCAATCAACTACAGGTGATCATCGTCTGTTTATGGATTTTAGTAATTAGAACGATTTTCTCAGATGACCAGTTTTATGGTACTTGTAACGTCTATAATTACTGTGACGTTCTGTTCAGTGATGACGCTACCGATTCAATGCATGTTTGAAACGCTCGTTTTGTTGATCGTCTTGAGGAAATGAGTTTTATTGAGTTCTCTAGAACATAATGTTTTGTCTACTCTAGGAAAGACTACTCGCTGTGATCATTTCGATCTTACAATGTCTCGTCCGTTGTACACACTTGCCTGACCCTCTTGGCCAGCGGATCAATGTCATGTCGGATGTATCTGATCCGAGATCCGGAAAAAGGAATTAAACGTACAAATGCAAGCGATTTGTTCAAACCATCACTTGCCGGAGACAGTCTGATTTAGAACGAATCAAACAAAAGTTTTATGATGGAAGCAATAGTACTAGCAATTTGTCGGAAACCAACCATCTCCGGCTCCGGCTTGCCACCGGCCTAAAAGCATATTGAAGGGTGAAAAGAGGCACGTGTGCGCACGGCCATGCCAAGGGACCCGTGTCAGAATGGGCGATAATGAGCTTGGCAAAAGAGGTGAAACCCATCTCCCGGAGCGTTTCCGCCAATGTTCCACCGTTGCGATCATGCTCGTCATTGCGTTTTGGCACATCATCATCATCATCTTTTTACCATCAGTGGAAGGTCTGCAAAGGAAAGAAGCAAACAGACTCAGAACGGTTTTCAGAAGCCACTTTACCACCATTCCATCCCCAGCACCTATCGAGGCTTTCACCGCAATCGCGCGCTTTTTTTTTTGAAAACCTCCAACATAACGTAAGCTAAGGCCAGACCCTTTTCCATCTCTGTCCTACCACGTTCTTCCGGTTCAATCCGTTTCTTTCGTTGGAGCATATCGCCAAGATGCTGGACCACTGAACTTGGCAACAGCGCGCAAAGGGAGAGCCCGATAAATATTCATTTATGTAAAAATTTAAAAGCCCGACTCCAAGAACCGGCAGCCATCTTGATCACTTAGGCAGTTGGCGCACGATTGCGGGCTTTCCGCTCACCTGGCATTTCACGCCCTTACCTTAAAGACGCGCTTTAAGATGAGGTTGTGTGCGTATACCTCGCGATCACCGGTCACCGGTTCGGTGGTGTTGATGAAAGACAGTTGTGGTATAGCTTTTATGCTGTGCGGTCTGTTTCTATCGTTTCATTCGCTCGCTCGTTCGCAACGGGCGAAGCTTGTTGATCGTTTGTGAGCTTTTCATTTTCTATTTTTCTTGCTGTTTGTCTCGTTGGCTTTTGTCTTCCGTCAATCCGTCTACTTCGCGTCACGATGTCTTTTGAAGTGTCTTATTATTTTCCTCTCTTCCATTCTTCGTTCTGCCGTCCTCGTCTTTGGTGCACCGTTTCATTTGTCTTCGTTTTATGTTTTTAAAGCAAATACGGGCTTGGCTGCATTGCGGGTTGCTTTCCTGCTTCACCCTTCCTCAAAACGATCTTATGTGTGTGTTTTGCGATCGAAGAGAGAAAATAACAACCCGTTTCAGTAACATTCGTTGTCTTATGCTGTATTCTTGGGTTCGCCGTTTTGCGCCAAAGATCGAGTACTCGATCGATTCGATTTATTTCTATGCGGGAGGCCGAAAGGACTGTGTTAGAATGAATTGCTCAGGGAATGATGATGTTTTGTACGTATACGTATTTAAAGTTATAATAAAATATTACTAAAAAAAATCACAACATTGATAATTTTACAATGCGTAGAGGATCGCGTAGTTTATGGTGATAGGATGGATCTCGCCTTATGTTTTATGTGTATTTTTTTAGAGAAGTTTACATTGTTCTACTCTATTGATATGTTTATATGCGCATCGACATGATAATCCTAATAAAATCGAGCTTTATAGGTCAAATAGTTGTCTAACATGGTCCGGCAGTAGTTCTTTTAAAGCTACACAATCACAATCCCAACGACCAAGTTGTCGTCCCAAATGAAGTCATTTATTTAACGCCTCGTTCAAGCTTTCCCTTCGAATGCTAGGGATTCGTAGCACATTGGCCACTTTCTTCGCTACAACCCGGCTACAATCTTTGGCTGATCACGTCCATATGAGTAATGAAGGAATGGAATAGGGTCCCATTTCTACCTGTTCGGCAATTCGGACCGGCTGTTTATCTACACGCTTGCCATCCGTTGCCGTGTAGGCATCATCCTACTATGCGCATCCTCAAAATCCCCAAATGGTACGTCTTTTCATTAATCCCATCCCTTTACCGAAGCGATTAGCAGGCCGATATTCGAATAAATTTTGTACGATTTCGGAGGAAATTCAATATTGGGCAGCCAGTATCATAATTTACAGCTATTTTTATCGGTAGAATTAATATGTCGGTCCCCTTTGCTGCATCCGCCCTATGCCCGCAATGCCGCTCCTGCCTCAGCTCGTAGAGCGACTCCGGCGCATCGTTAATCATAGGTCCCGAAAACAAAACAATGCTGACAAAAAAAAAAAACATGGCAAGTAGAGAAGCATCGTTATGTTTCGTGCGAGCGATACTTCCGATCCCGGGACCGAATCCCGTGGCGCGTATGGGCGGCTTCAAAACGATGTCAGCTATGAAAATGATACTTTTTCTACGACCTACGGGAAACTTGGATGTCCGAGGGTGTTAGTGGTTGAATAGGTTGGTTCCATAGCTAACGTAAAAAAACGACGCACTGCAGCGTACGACCTCCAATTTGTCTTAAAGCAGGAGCACTGTGCGAGATAGCCAAAATAAGACGAACAGAGTAGTGTAGTGTAGGAAAGCATGGAAAAGGAAAACAACTATCGCTAGAATAAACGAAGCGCGATGGTACGTTTATCAGCTGGTGTTAATGTTGCCTCCCATTTACGAGGGTTGGTGGTGTTGTTAGGTTTTTTTTTCTTACCATTTCTCCACTACAGCATTCACACTTGCAGTGCCAGAGCTTCATTCTGTCGGGCGAAACATTTCGAAACCGACGAAATACTGCCGCACTATCGATAATTAGTTTATCAACTGTTTAATTTGGAGTCGAGTGATAGAGATCCGCCAACAGCTTGTCAAAGTTGTCAGAACAAAAAAACGACCCAACTGTTGACTTGAAGGTTTAAGGCGATTCTTTATTCACCTCCTTGATTTTTTAATAAGATTTGCTGATTGTTGCTGATTCTGCTGCAGTTTTTCCTGGCAGCTGCGATAAGAACACCATTCAATCAACTTATTATATTTTGGTTACAGTCAATTTTACAGTTATTTTATATATAAATTATAATTTAAGAATGCTACTGATGAAAAGATAATTAAACAATAAACAAAAAAATAAAACAAAAAACGAATTTAAATCATAGGAAAGTTTAAGCAACTCTTTGTGAGCTTAAAATGTTTATACGATATTGATTTTTCTGAATTTTTCTTTGCTTAATGAACTCATCGTCATCGTCAAATCGAGAACATTCATTGTGGTGTATCCGTAGATGTCCCAGTTTGATACAAGACAGTACGTAATCAGTACCGCCGAGATGAGATTAGTTTTACATATCAATCCAATGTTGATCATCAGGTCACGCTGGGTACGCAATGCGCAAACTACCAAGGTCCCAGTTTCCGCTCGGTAGCACTTCCTTTGCCGCGAAATGTACCGGTGCAATCAATGAAGTGAGGTTATTAAGCTTAGGGAAGCTCAATGGAAAAAGAGCCGTTGACCGTATGAGCATTTGCATCAAGAAGACTGTCGAAGAATGCTACACGAACGTGTGTAAGTTGCTATCATTTGCGCATCAGTCAAGCGCAGCCGGTTGGCTAATGTCGTAAAGGGCAATCTTTGCTGGATGAAGAATGCATACTTCCCGCTACCTGAACCTGAACCGAGACTTGTCTTAATTTCATGCTAATAGCATGTGCGATGAACATTCTAATTACGGTACGCTTATGTGGTTGCATTGGCCGCCTTGTGCAAAGAAAACCGTGGAAATTGGGTTGGCAGGAAGAATGACGGGGCCCATCCTTTCCGATGTGCATCGCGACTTAGCTCTAGACAGATATGCTTCGGTTGGGCCTACCGGATGAAATGCCGGTGACTGAAACCCTGCAAAACGGACTACTGGAAACGGGTTGTTCACTTTCCTGTACTACGGCAGGGCTAGCTGGGGTGGTAAGAAAACGGTAATCAGTCCGAGCTTACGCCTAGAGTTCTCGCTCATCTCCCTTACCAATTCTCGTCGTTTGACCGGCGGGTTGTTCTGACCGGTTTTTAAAACTTATTTTGCTGTTTTTAGATCGTTGCATTACGAGAGCTTTCTTCGTGCGTACTGTGTAGTTGTTTTGCGAAAAGAGGAGAAAAGAAACTTCTCGGACTACCTTTGGATTTGCAACGATCGGGTTGAGCAAACAGATGGCAGTGATGTGCAGGGCGGGGAATGTCACACATGCACATGTAACTTAGCTTTCGACGGGGCCCCAAAAGATGCACGTACGATGCCAACCGCTAATGGTAGTGTGCTCGTGGACAGGAAGGTGATTGCATTTTCCCGTTCATTGCTCTCGCGGTCATTCGTGATGTTGACGCGCACACATGCACATTCTCGATCGATCACCGTCGGTACGAGGTTGGCGTTGGTGTATGCATACGCATCGGCAAAACAGGATTTGCAGCCAGTCTCCATTTCGAGTTTTGCAACTATCTCTTCCCTTGACGTTGAAATGAAAATCCCGTTTTGCCAATGATCCTGTGCTACTTTTGCTTCTGTGGTAGTGTATATGTGACCAAGTGGTGATCGCAGACGATTTTGGTTCGATGTCAGAATTATTCTTTAGGGTTTTTTGTCTTAAATTTGCCAAAATGTAATACTTAGAAACTAACTTACTGAAGCTACTAAACATATAAATCTAGATGCAAGAAATGTTTCCAACATTAAGTGCTAATTCTTAGCTAATTTAAAGACTAGATCGATTGATTCAAGAACACTTGCAATTACTATTGAAATTATGTATTTAGTTCGTTCCACAATTGTCTAATGTGTATTTTTGTATCCCTTTTTTGTCTCTGCTATTTCCAATCACATAGGATTTAATAAAGAATAGCCATTTTTTGATGAAAATATTCAACATGAAACTACAAATGAACTTTTTCTAAAACTGAAGTTAGATTTAAGAGATTTTATTTTATTTATTTACATTTTATTATTACGGTCCAGTGCCGTAGATTCAAGAGATATATGGTTAGTAAAAGACTTAACAATAAAGGTACAAAACTGACATATGAGCTTGTTTGATTCAAGGCTGATTCAAGTAAAAATTCTTGTCTATTTTAGGTAGCTGGGTAGCCAATCCCATGTAACAGAAGAGCAATTTCGATGGAATATGGGGCCAGTCCTGTTTTGTGTACCAATTCTTCACTTATTTAGTCTCCTACAACCAATGACGCCGGTGACCTGCTTTTCAAAAAAAAAATATTCTAGTTTGTGCAAAATTTATCAGTAAATTTACACAGTCACAATCTGTTCGATATCTGAACTCACATCTGGCGTGCTGTTTTGATCGCTGTTGATAATGTATTGCAAGATTGTTTGGTTTCATTACAGTTTAAGGAGCCAGCAGCGGCACACATCTTCCAGCACAGTAGCTCATATTTTCGTGCTGAAGGCGATACCTTTTCCTCATTCTACCGATCGTAATTCCTTTCTGATCATAGCTCAAGATTTACAGATGGATTTGACCGTTTCTCTCTATAGCGTCGCTTCGCACAGTAGTGTGCGTAAAAGGTGTCCAGAAGGCGGCTGCAGCAGCGTGTTGCACCTTTGCCTAATAGCTGCGCACCTTAAAGGTGCGCGTCCATGGGTTATGCTGGTGTGCGTGAATGGTTCGTGACAGATATATCGTAGGGATCATGCAGAGAGCGCACCGGTTGCGCTGTTGCCATATTTCCTTCGCGTATTTCGTTGGTGTGTGTGTTTGATCGCCCCTGAATATCTAACACACCGTCGCGAATGCGTGAACGAGAGATGGGAAAGACTCGCACTGCTTTGTTTGTCTCGTTTACTCTAACCGGTTATGCACGGCCTTGCGATGGTGTTCGTGAGCGAATCAACGGAAAGCGACTTACGCGGCGGCAGATGCGTTGGGTTTGCTGGAACGCGCGTGTTGTTTGCAAGAGTGGGTTTCGGAGAAACGACGTCGCCTGTGTGTCGCTGCTGTCGAAGGGTTTTTGCCATAGACGTCTGTTACCCTAGCGACCTGGGAAAGAGGTGTGTGTTGTGTACCGAAAGAAAAAAAAAATTACGAGTGATCTGCAATGTACGCCGTTTAGCTTGTTGGATGTGGCCATTTTTGTGATCTAAAAGGGAATCCGATATCCAACGGCACGGTATTTGCCGGTCAGATTCCTTGCCACAATTCCGTTATCACGTTGTACTGTGATGTGTTTGCGGTTTAACGTGCTGTGCGGTGGAATGGAGTGAAACATTTTTGATTACTTTCCGGGTTACTAGAGCAGTGAAAACAACGAATTAAGTGTGCATCCTAAAGGTGGCAAACAGAAGAAGTTGCACGAAGATAAAATAAATTCACAATCAGTAATCTTGCCGTCGGTAGCGGGCCAAGGGAGGAGATGTGTATGCTAATTGGCCGAAGCACGGTTATTTAATTATCTGCACCGTTGGTAATTAATCAGTGGAAACCACATAACAAACTACACTTCTTCGGCACACACAAGCACACTCACTCATTCGCAGCAGCATCTTTGATCGCGCACCGGATGAAACCGGTGGAGAGAGAAAGAAAAGTGGTGATCAAACCTTTGGTGGCAGTGAGTGATTCGTGGCCGTTGCGGCTTCGAGAAAAGCCCCAACGAGCATTAGTTGATGCAAAAAGGTTAGGCTTGAATGAAACACCATTATCTACATACGAATGCGATTGTATCACAGTGGTATCACAGAAGAAGATGGCTTTCGTAAGGTGGTAAAAGATTATCCTAAGCGTACCCGTACCCCAGAAGAGTAGATGTGTGTGCCGGGGGTTGCGTTGATAGTTTCGAAGGCTTGCTCATGATCATGATCGTTCGTTTTTAGGTAAAGTAAAAACATAATCGAATCTTTAACACAGCGAGATACGAAAAGTGTTTAAAGCGAAACACAAACAGCACACGGCAGAGAAATAATAAACCAGGCAAAGAACAAACAGAGTGTGTTGTTGTTTGCTTAATTGAAAAGTAAAATTCCAGTGCCGACCAATGTGATCGATGATTGATCCACAACGTGTCAGTGTGTGAGGTAACGGTTTAAATGTTGCTGTTTTGTGGCTAAAGTGTTCAATTACTACTCCCGACAGGTCTGCAAACAGGTGGTTCTCTGATGTTTATAGTGGCGTGGTGATGATATTGTGCAACGACACTGCTGCTTCGGGCTGATGATCATCGAATTGCTTAGAGCACCACCGCTCCAGTGCAAAACGTTGCCGAGACAGAAAAGATCGATATTTGAATAGCGTGTGTTTGTGTGTGCAATCATGACGATATTACTGCGTCAGCGCTAATGGTGTTTGCGAGTGTTTAGGGTGCTGTGGTGTGTGATATAAGTTGCTGACTCAGAAACGTTCAACGAAGATCCGATATCCAGTTTGTTTGAATTTGAACCCTCTGTCCGATCGACGACACGACTCGAACATCGAGTCGTTTTCAGCAATGTCTCCGAAGATGGATTTATCGGGAAGCAGGCGAACGATGAGCCGAACACTTACAGGTATGTACTGTTGTGCATTGGGAACTGTGTGGGAATTTATGGACACAATATTTTCGCCATCAGTTATACCAGTTTCGACTTAACTTCTGTATTAAACGACATAATCGTCTAAAAAAGTAGCATTAACTGCCGTACAAAATTGAGGCTCTATCGCCTGGTAGCTTTAACGTTTTGTCTATTGGATCTCAGTGTTAGAACACCAGTCTAAACTTTGAAGACAATTATTTTGTGGATGAAGTGGACATTGTTATATAAACCTTGCCGTTCATGTCCGACACCATCAAGCGCAGTCGATGTGACAATAACACAAAATGAGAAACTGAAGTGCTTGTTTCGTCTTTCTAAAAGATTCCTAAATTACTTCAACACCAATCCATAGATATTCTAGGGCCAACCTGAACTCTAACCATTCATTGTTTAGCCATGATGATGTAGCAATTGAACATCGATGTCCAGGAAAATTTTCAAGAGAATATTTTTAAGTCTGCTATGCCCAAGATATCAACAAATTGTTACTTAGAAATATCCAAAGTCTTCCAAAGTTAGTTTAATTTTTATGCATAAATTATTTGTCCATAACTACCACGAAGATCGACCATTATGGTGAATGGCGTTTTGCTATGAAAGCAACTCATACTGAATTTATTTATATTAAAGAATAATAATCCCTTAATAGAATCTAAATGTCCTTACATGTTCGATTAAGAAACTACTAAAATTTCATAATTGATTCATAGAGCAAATAGAGAATTAACTGGTAAAGGAAATATTATTTAGAAAGGAACAAAACTGGGCACCATCGTTATTCCGTGCCCGCCACAATGGCACACGGTCACGAGTTTAACGGTCAGAAGAAAACGGCTTTTCGGGGCTAAATATGAATCGTGTAGTAAAGTGAAATAAACCACCCCTCCAACAGCTGATTTCGCCAAACGGTTAATTGTATTTGCTGCGTCAAAAATGTACCTCTAACCAGACGCACATACTGACACACACACACCAAATGCGAGCGCGTGGTTGAATGTAGAGTAGTAGCCTTTGTTTCGTTACCACGAGCCTTCTTGCTTGTGGTTTTTGCGCGCGGTGCGGCACAACGATCCCCACGATCTTGGGGTGATCGCGTTACTCCATTTCTTACGTCGTAGTGCCCCCCATTTTCTTCCTCTTGTGGATGTCGACTTGAAGCAAGTCGTTTGCTGGCAGTGCAAAACGACAGGAGGGTGAACAATGCGGTGTTGTGCATAAGCCAGTCGGTTTGCATTGGTCTGTATTTGTTGGGGGTGCTTTTAATGTTTCGTTTAAAATCGGTAGGTCGGTGGTGGTGGTAGTGGTGGTCCGGTATGGAAACTTTACTACACATAGCCGAACTTGTTGAGCTAGTTAGGCTGGTGGCAAGAGTGGCAATGGCTATTTTTATTGTGCCTAAAGTGCCTTTCAATCGTAGTTAAGCGGAAAGAGAACACTAATAGGGTATGAGTATTTTATTTACGTTTTTGGTAAAGTGTGTTACGTCAAGTTGAGTGCAATGTTTGCTTCCGAACGGTTTACCATTTTCGTAGCAAAATTTTAACTGATGCCAAATGAGGCTTTTTATGACGAAATGTATTTGGCAGGACTCACAGGTTTACAGCAATTTGTTGCGCAAATAATGTGAGCACAAATTGGTTTCTCTTCGGTTGCTCATCAATATATAGCTTTTATGAGTGCTACTAAAAGTCTAGGGAAATGTAAAATGTTGCCATAAGGCGTGTGAAATAGCTACAATTGACACAATATTTATTCTACATAAAACTTGTCGCTGAAGACTTGGAAAAATAGGTTAACTAAACGATAATCTAAAGGCCAGATACAAGAGAGCTCCGCCGCATCACTAGGCTGTATAAAAAATGGAAATCGCACTGTATCTTGCTCTAGCTGGCTGCTGACCACAAAAGAAAATTAAAAAATCGTTGACTCAAGCAGAACAGCTCGGTGACGACGGTGTATACAATCTCCTGCGTAGCAGAAGGGTTGGTCGTTGGTGGGTTTGTCGAATGAGCAGCTTCATCCGTTGCAACAAGTTCCTGCGCGGCTACCTTATAAATATCAAACCTACAGTCCACTTCGTGGCAGATAAATGCTGGTGTAAAAGTATAAAAAAAATGCTGTGCTGTAGCTTGCAAGATATCAAGCATTATTCAATGGTGCTCTGCGCGGAGTCGCAATCGTTTTCTGTGGGTAGCAAACGTTCAGAGGGCCGGCCGAAACGTCGTGTAACGGGGACGAATCATCAAAGCGTAAATTGTAAACGAAACGCCAACCCACAGATATTCGCTCAGCCAGGAGTTTGCTTTGGTTCTTTCGGCCAAACGACGGTTTTGTAAAATCCACCCACTGGAAAGGGAAATGGTCAATAACTCATAAATAAATGCAAGGCGAATGATTAGCACAAGATATGTTTATGTAAGAAGTGCTTTGCTGCGACAGGTACCAAAGCTAGCCACTGTACCATGTGGACATCTGTGGGTTTTCCTTTTGCACAGCTGCACTAATGTTCGTTTACCTGTTGGCAAGCAAAATTTCTTGTGCATCATAACAGGCAGTCAGGCAGGCAGGCAGGCGGGACAGGGTTTTATGTGAAGGTCGCATCTTGGAACCTTGTGTTGCGTTTGCGTTTGGTAGAGCGAAAGTTTTTGCTACCTTGACAGTGGCAAAAAGGCAACCATTTTGGAGGATAAAGCTCTATGATGTGCGGAGTCGTTGAATTTTCCATTTTCAAATGATAATATTGTGAGAAGGTGGGCACAAAGTTTATAGTAGTGCTGCATTTCACCAAATCGTTGATTTCTTTTGCGTGTATCAGAAGTTCGAGCGGTTTGAGAGTATATTCCGCGAGAGGACGGTGTATAAGACTTCTCAAAATAACTGAACCGTTCGGATTTTGAGTTGCGACTCACTTTATTTAATCTAATATTACATGTCTGTTAGCTTGCTCTGCTGCCGATCAATCCGATAATCGGGCACGATGTGTGTAGGGCTCGGGAACGATCGTGTTTCCCCGATCGTTTTGCTTAAAGTAACTAGTTCAATACTTAACAGACGGAGTTACCATGTATAACACGATTCGTATATCAAAGTTCTTGATAGTGACACAGTAAACTGTCTATTTACGATGGCATCGTTCCGTTGGCTTTCGTTGTTTGCGTCTATTTTTATATGCAAAATAAATCCCTTTAAGAATCGGCTTACCTTTTGCCAAGCTTTCGAACCGTTGATTATTATGGATCGACAGTTAAGTTTATGTGTCGTCGATCATTGACGATTGGGTGCTGAAATTAGAAAATCTTTTGCATCCTGACCTAGGAGCGTTTTAAGGCTGATCGTCGAAAACGTAGCGTATAATTAGTTGGCTACATACGAATTCCTACAGGGGTACCTCCGTGAGTCGTTCGGGGTCTGCAAGATCGTTAAAGCTCCAAAATATTGTTCGGTCATTAGTATGATAATTTTCGCTAGCCATGTGCCACGTCAAAGTCGTAGTAATGTCTAGGGTTAAACAAAGAAGAAGTGAGTAGGCACAGGCCTATTGGAACTTGATCTTCTCAGTCGTGGAAAGGGGACCGGTTTGAATGGCATGATCCTATCGAGGCAAGACATTAATTTTACGCATTCCTTGCGTCGCTTAACCGGTTTGAACGGCTTACGGCGACCACCGTTGGGGACTGCTCGAATGATTGCCATTGAGGCATACTCCAGGTGAGGAATATCTGAAGTAAGGATGGGCCGGGTTGAACTTAGAGACCAGTAGTAGGATGATATTGTGGAGGTTTCCAAACTCAGCAACACTGACTGATTGGCGATCGGTCAATAGATCGAAATGTTTACGCGTTTTTCAACCTGATCGTGGACACCGTCGACAGCAGTTTACGACGATCAAGGTGGTACATCGCATACGTTCGATTTGTATAACAGCAATGATGTGTCTGTGATGCTGAAGTGGTCCGTAAATGGTTGTCTTGTCAAG
This sequence comes from Anopheles maculipalpis, assembly GCF_943734695.1. NCBI lineage: Eukaryota > Metazoa > Arthropoda > Insecta > Diptera > Culicidae > Anopheles > Anopheles maculipalpis. Next base: position 44,987,836 of record NC_064872.1, on the reverse strand, counting down.
TACGATACTTCAAAAACGATGCTGGGCGGTGAAGCCCTTGGATGTCTTTACTATGCTTCAGCAGTACAATATACGAAATTGGCAAACCACCAGAAAACCTCCTTCAAGGTATTCTGTAAAACATTCATATCGCACTATTTCTGCTGCTGTGCGTTTCTTTGTGATAAAAGTGAGTGAAAAAAGGAACCTTTCGAAATAAAGAAAAACGCTGTTTAAATAAAACAACAAATGCTTAAGGCTAACGCTTGTGCGAAGGCATAATAGCAGGAAGTAGGGGGATGGTTTTTTTTCTTCGTTGCTATTTATTTGATGCTGGTAAGAAATTCGATACTTGTGAAACAACGCTTAGTTTTACCCATCGGTTCACCTTTTGTCCTGCTGCGTCCCGTGGGTCAAAAGGGCTCATCACAATAGTGCACGTTCGTAAGCAGAGTTAATAAATTTGAGTTCGCTTTCAGTGTGCTTTGTTGCATCTCGGTGTCCTCTCGAGAGCAATTAAATTGGCATGCATGCACACGGTTGTACGTCGACTGTAGGTAGAGTGAAGTGTGATCGTGTGAAGTTTCGTTCTTTATTTAATTAAATTTAAAAGCAAAGGATGTGTAATGGAGAGGCCAAGGATTGCTGAAGCACGGAAAAAAGCGAATGTAGAAGCAGGATGGATGCTAAAGTATAGTTCTTAAACATAGCAACTCTTTTGAGCTTGCTGTAGTTGTTCTTAATATTAAATAAAAAGCACCATCATTTGGATTGAACTGATTCCTTTACTAAAATGTTTAAAAATATATATGTGGATTCGAATTATGCGTTGGATGTATGTTTTGTGATTTATGTGACCACTCAGTAGCTACAGTTTACGATGACAGCCGGCTGGCACGGAATGAAATGAAACAAAATGTTTGTAATTAAATTTTAAAGTATCCTTTGTTGCCTGAAGTAGTATAATCGCGCCTGAAGGAAGCACTTTGCCGTCCTACACCGTTCTGAATGGCTTCGGTGTAATTGATGTAGCCAGGCTGTGCTCGAAGGTTTACGCTCCCAGATTCGAGATTGGAAAATTAAACGCTTTACTCTTCAGCTTCCAGCGTGTAGCTAACGAAGAAATTGTAAAGCGCATCCGCTGCATCCAGGCTGCTTCTGCAAAGTGCGCTTTGGGGTTTTTTTTTGTTGTTGTTGTGTATATGTGTCTCTAACGGGCTGTTGTTCTACCCAGGCATCATTGCACTGTATCGGAATTGGAATGATTCGAAACATGCACCTTCTCAGACAGGTTCAGGTTTGCTGCTGTGTTGTGTGCACGAACATGGAACAAAAGCATCCAACAACTGTTGTTTTCGGTTTCGGATGGATTGTATATGCATGTTCCTCTTTTTTTTAAACACAGAGCGATTAAGCCTTGTCGATATTCGTTCCCTGCATCGGATCCTACCGGAAAAGGTGCAGAAATGGGATTTTAGAGAGTGAAAAAGAAGCATCAACTTCATAGCAAAACGATGCATGAGCTCCTCGGTACAACAGAAAATGGGAAAAAGTGCACGTTTTGCGAAGATATGATGAATTAAATCGGCTCACCGGAATCGGTCTGTAAGACAGACGGAATGTTTGTAGCTGCGAGGATCGACACAAATCATTCAGGTAAAAAAATAAAACGTGAAAGAAAGGATGCCCACTGAGCTGATCTGGGGAATGTTTTAACACTTCTTTCGGCAATGTTGAGTTGAGTTTGGCTTTTAGTGAGGTTCGATCTTTCCGGGTCGAGAAAGATTCTTGCTTGCCAGTGGATGCTGGCTGCGGAAGGTAATTATCGCTTCCATACTTTTGTTCTGTTTCGTCGTTCTGAACGAAGGAATGGTATTGCATCAAACAGAGAGCGCTGCCCATTAAAGTCAAGGAAAAGGACCAGCTCGTAACAACAGGTAATAACGGAGAAGTTCAAGCAAGCATGAAACTCGATTCAGGGCGATCCTTTGTGCGCACGAGCTCTACCGATGTTCGATGAGTATAGGAGGTTTATTACATTAACCGAGTGTTCTGTGCCTTCGTACGTGAGAATATTGGAAATATATAAAACAATTTTAAAAACGCTATGACTGTTTACTGACTGACTGTATGTTGTTTGCAATTGAACAAAGAGATTGATGAGTAACAAGAGTTGGTCGTTGATAACAGGATCGATACTTGAGTTTTACAGACACTTATAGCCCTGATTATCTCTTACAAACGGAAAAGTCTCAAGACAAGCTGGTCAATACAAATGGAAAATAAATTTGTATTATGAAACCTTTCTTGTGACAGACAAGTTTCGTTAAGCATTTGTTTTTCGTTAAATCTTCAAAATCAATCTGTCAAAGTGAAGACACCTACAAAAACAAAACCAAAAGTGTAAACAAAGTGTTCTTGTTGAGAAGATATTTTGTGTTGCAGTTGATTTTTAGGATATCAAAATTATTTTTTCGAATCATGTGAGCGATGATAGCAACAGTGCTGATGAAAGAACGGAAGATCTGACTAAACAACGTCGACTGCTTCGAAGTATGTTCGATCCTTTGAAACTTACTAAGCAAGCGTGAGTTTAGCCAGTGATACTTTCGTGGCAAACATTTTTGATATGTTCTTGAGGTTGTTCTTTTCAGATTTAAGAAAAATTTTCGTGTATCGAAGGAAATTTTCATCGATATTCGTGATGAGATTGAGCTAAATTTTCCGCCTGTAAGGGCAAAAGGATTCACGCCAAAAGAAATGTTTGCTGCTACGCAGCGGTTTCTTGCGGTGGGGAGTTACCAACATGGAACCGGGAAAGATTTTAATATAGCAATTGCTCAACCAACTTTCTTCGTGGCATTTACCAAGTGTTTAAGCATTTGGGAAGAAACGTTGGTGCTCAACAACATTAGAAATGGAATCCAATGAGCGGCAAGATGCCCGATGATACTTTATTTCCCGTCCTTTTCGGGAAGATCCTTTCTGAAGTGAAATACACACATTTTGATTGGAACTGCACAAGAAAACGAATTGGAAACATTCAGGAACGAGTGAGTTTGGCGCCTTTCCGTTTCGAATAGCTGACGGAAAACAGTTTGACAAATACGAGTCTCCCTCTGTGTTAGAGAATACAAATTCTTGACAGTCTACTTGTAAGTTTGTCTTTCGTTAAGTTCTTTTTTTACCAACAGACAACACAAACAGCTGTCATAATTCGAATTATCCGTTTTTGACAATTTGTCGTGACAATTTGTAGGTGATAATTAGGCCTTATGTATAATAAAACAACCAAAATTTAAAGCCGTGGTAAATAAGTGCACGGAACATTAAGTTTTTGCTGAATGTTTGTATTACTCCTTTCGGATGTAAAAGGGATTTAATCCTCCATTGATTCCTCCTTGCAAAATTTCTGGCGACTAACGCCGCTGCCCATTACCATAGAGAGCGCATTGTGTCGTATTTGTGCACACAAATCGTCTTTAAACTTGCACAGTTAAAGATAAACGCATGAGAATTGTGGAAGTTTGTGGTTGATTTGTGCTCCAGCTCAGCGTTGGCATTGTATTGGTTTGTGTGTGTGTGTTTCCAGCTAACGCGCGACTAAGATACGTAAATTTGTGTGTTGCCATTAGCTATCATATGAGTCATGGATGTGAGTGAGGGTTGGTAAAGATTACCTTAGCTTCGGGTCAAACGGCATACCCCGCACCGAGGTGACATATCGATGAAGGGCTCTGATGATGGATGATGATAGAACGCAAACGTACACTCGATTCTTGTGCTCCAGGAGCAGATACAGTTTCCTTTGCCTGGACAATTAGCAAATGGTGTTGCCATCGAGCCGCGATCTGTTGCGATTGTCAATGTGCTGCGTATGTGTGTGTGTGTGTGTTTGTCTGCTGTGGTTTAATGTTGATGATCATGCCAATCGATGGTGTTGTTTGTATTGCTCCAACCGAAGCGATAGGCATTTACTGCTGCTGCTGCGCCTGGTTTGCTTCAATGCGCAGCTGTTTGTGGCTTTGGGAATTGCAACACCATCATTGGAATAATGAACGCGGCTGGCCGACCGTTCCGTTTATGTGTGTTTGTAAGTGTGCTTCGGTTAAACAGCGAAACCGATGAGCAATCACGAAGGAAGTGTTGTTTGGTTTGTTGCTACCACCGATGGAATGCTCATGAATGTAGCATTCGAGCTGAACGTAACAAATTGATCAAATTTCTGGCAATATGTTAATTTACACTGAACATTGCATCTCACAATGTTTGAAATGTGATAATTATTATGCCATTTATTGAATTAAGCAGACTGCCATAGTATTAATGGAAATAAAAAAAAACAAGTACGAAAAGGATTGAAAATGATTGCCATTGTTGCTAATTAAAGATCTCCTCAATTTTGGGTGCATCGTGTCTCCTCCTGACATCATCGCTGCATAGCATTATTAATGAGCTCAATCTCTCGGTGTGGCTCCTGTTTTAAAAGCATCGCGCTAATTCTCTATTGAATTTTTAGATCAATGCCATCACAATGCGCTCCCAAAGCCCCGCGCTGCATCAGCACACTGGTCTGCAACGTGATCTGTCGAACAGCGCAAAGAGCAAATCAATCGAACGGAGAACGGAAAGGTTCTCGATTCGTTGTCGGTTGATCTGTGGGGCAGTCCCCATCTGTGGACACAGCAAAGGCATAATCAATCCTTACCAGTGCTTGCTTTTAGCATTATTATTAGCTCAGCCTCGGAATCGGAGAGCGAGAAATGCATGGTGCGCCGTGGTACAGCACAATATGATTCATTTTGAAGAGTGTACCATGTGTGTGTACATATACAACGGTTCGGATAGTGTAGGAGATCACCATCGTGTGGCAAGAATTGCAAGTGATATGGTGATCAATAAATTTTCATATTTGTAAAAGCCCTGATTGGGCTTTTCTATGCCTTCGTTGTAGTTCAGCGGTTGAGCTTGTGTAATGGAGTATACGGCAACGGAGGTAACCATTTGCATATTGCAAATTTATTAATAAACGGATTTTAATACTAATGCAAATGCAGCTGATGCTGTGAGCTGTCTTGTCGTATTCATCATAAGTCGGATTCCTCTTTCTCCGGTTCGTACATTGGCGAAGAGATAATAACAACCGAGAGCGGGATCGGTCGTGTAGGCGACGGTGCAGGGCGAATGCTTTTTCCCCCCGGGGGACCGATTTTCTTCTCGCCAAGACGAGACATTGGTGGTGCATACTTGCTCGCGCACACACATTTACACAGCACACAGTCGTATTGAATATGACGGCCGCATTCGAATGTGCTGGCGCTGGGGAGCAACCGGTTTCAACTCGCAGACTCCTGACTCCTTTAACATATCCAGCCAAGCCCTCACGGTGCGGTTTTGCATGGCGACTGCGCTTTGTCCCGGTGCAGGCATAGGTGGAGTGAAGAGAATCGAATTTGCACCATCGGTTGGCTTTACGGCGACGCACAAGAATGTGTGGTGCGGCTGGAAGTGTAGTGAAGAAGGAGGAGGAGGAAGAGAGGAAGGTTTTGAAGTGTCATTTAGCGAATGTCGTCTTGCCTCGACGCTTGCTGGCATTGCATGCGCCGCATATCTCGTTGTTCGTTCATTTGGGTGAGTGCACGGCTGCATCCTAAAGCTGGATATTGAAAGCGGCTTATAAGTACATTTTACCGGTTAGCCAATCCTTTCTGCTGGAAACATATTTCTCGACGTTTTATGAGTAAACTTGTAGGAGCGGCAAGCAGCAATAGGCGCCGCATAGAAATAATGGGAGGTAAATGAGTACGAGAAGAGCGGATTGCGAAAATTTCGCTCGAGGGTTTGCGTTCCAGCTAGGATTTGTGGCGTTTGCTTCCTAATTCTTGGGTGCCATGGCAACGTTGTGGAAAGGTGACTCTGGGTCACAAAGTCTAAAGCGGGTGACATTTTTGGGGATGAATTTCATTTATACGTTTGAGTGGTTCTCGGGTTTGTTTGTCCTCAAGCACCCGGTTCACGGGAAAAGCTCTTTTAGGTGTGGAAGTTATGATGTGCCAAGTTCTTATAAGTGAACTGTCTTCCCTTGTCTGGCTGAATGTGGTGGAAAGGATCAAAGGGATGAGATTGGTGAAGATGATTTAAAATGGCTTTGTCGTGGCGCATTAATTCGGCCGGGCACTCTTATAAATAATGAATGGCAAAATTCTATCTGCCTGGTCCCACGCTTTTTCAAGTGCCTAATGGTAGCCGAAAATGATATTTTGCATTTCCATCCTCTCTCTCTCTCTTTCCCTCGTCTTTTAGCGTGCGTTTCAAAAACAACCCCTTTATCGGTACTTGAACTGGAAGTTCGTTGTGGACGTTTAATTATGATTGTTCATGAACGCAACCAAACCTCCCGGCCCTTGCCCGAACGGTTGATCGTAATATGAAAGCTTTCTGCTTCATGGTTTGAGCTGTCTGACTAGGTGTGAGATAGACTAAAGTTAAGCAAAAGAAAACGGAAAAAAAACTATCTTCGTAATGGCTGGGTGAAAGTTGAAACACCAATAATCGACGGTTGGGTGTAGATTTATGAACCTTTCCTCTTTGTACAACACACACACTCTCTCTCTCTCTCTCTCTGCTTCTTCCATCGTCTGTTTCGCATGTGAACATGTACAGCAACGGAAGAGGAACTCGGTAAATATCCAAAAAATGTGTCTCCAGCGGCAAAAATCGTCACATCGACCGTGCGATCATCATCATCAGCAGCGTCATAACTGATCAATCACGGTCGACCTGTCTGTCTATAACTGGTCGGACGCATAGTTTGGTTGATGGAAAAGTTTTTCCGTTCCAGAAGTTTTTGTTCACGGTTCGTACTACCTCGCACGCCGCACAAGCAAAAGCTACACACGGGAGAGGCAGTATTACTTTGTGAGGTGAAAGTGTCTTTTATATGATACCGGTGTAGCTACATGAGTGAGTGCACATGTGGCTTTTTGCTGCTACTACACTGGAAAAATTGAAGGGAAAGCGGGTAACGAAACAACGGCGAGGTGTTTGTGAAAAGAACTGGCTTTCCTTTTTAGCATCGGATGATGATCGGAGCTATTAAACGAATTAGTCAACCGGCCAGTAAGTAAGTCTTGAAATTAGGCACATGGTTTTATAGCTTAAGCGACAATTTTACCATGTTCAATTGTAATGCGACGGAAGAAAATTGATCCTATTTTAAGCTATATTTAAATATAGTCCACAAAGTATAATGTACTCAGTATGAAAATGTACAATTGTTTGAATAATTGAACTTGTCTAGCGACTGAGACATGTAACAAGTCGATAAGTCAAGAAAAAGAAGAGAACAAGAATAGTTAAAAGCATAATCAAAGCATACAGTGCTGGACAAAAAAAAATTCATACGCTTTAACTATTCTTTCTACAAGTTCAATATATCCTTCAATGTAATAGTTACAACAATGCTATCTTCAGGAACTTGGTTTTCCTATTATCAGGCAATAATGTTGTAGAAGTAAAGTTGTTAGAATTACGCATGACTTTCTAAATATATGCTATCTTTCAGGAAAGGATGAGAATTGGCATGGACAAAATAAATCATACACCAGATTTCATAATCACAAGTTATGCTTATATCTAATATCTCCTTTTATTTTGACCTTCCTTTGCCTTCAGCAACGCTTCCAATCGACGAGGCATACTTTCAACGTGATTCCTTAGATATTCTGGATCAATTTTCTCCCACGCTTTTTTCAAAACATCAAAAGTCGTCTTTGTTGGAGATCGATGTTTTGTCCACTTTATCGTCCAAACAACACCACAAGTTCTATGTCGGATTCAAGTCGGGAGATTGGGATGGCAATTCGAGTACCTTAATTTGGTTAGATTTGAAGAACACAGTTGTTTTTTTGGCCGTATTTTTGTGGTCGTTGTCTTGTTGAAAAATGTAATTTGTTTCTAGGCCAGTTTTCAATAGTGGAACCTCCAAATTTTCATTCAACAAGTTAATAGATACATCTGCGGTCATAATCCCCTTGATATTCACCAAACTTCCGACTCTAGACCACGAAAACGATCCCCAAACCATAATGTTCCCCCCTCCATGCTTTACCATCTTCTGAATGTATAGTTCCTTAAGTGCGTCACCGGATCTGAGCCATACTCTGGATCGAAGTTTTTGTCCAAACAACTCAAACTTGCTCTCATCGCTCCGCAAAACGCTTTTCCAAAAGTCTATGGACATCCCGGCGTACTTTTTGGCAAAATCCAATCTCTTCCGTTTGTTTTGCATGCTTATGAAAGGGCGCTTCGATGCCAAATGTATGGTACGGCGATCGACATCCAGATTCATCGTTTCCTTAATTTCCTTGGAAGACAACTTAGGGTTTTGCTTCACCATCCGAAATATTCTCGCATCATCACGACGGGTCGTTACGCGATGACGTTGCGGTGTTTATACCAACAAATTGATCAACCTTAAGGCGCTACGTTTTTGTGGTCGTCACTGTGCCTCATCATTCTAAATCGTGACGTTAGGCTAGCGTCCGTTTGGTGGCGCATTAGTACCACAAGATAGAGATAGAAGATAGGACATAGGACATATTACTACGACTAACAAAGGGATACAAAGAAACAACGAAAGATCGCAGCGAGCGATCATTCTCTTATCATTCCGACCGCCGAGGCGAACAGTACGCGATCTGAACAAAGTTAATAAAGTTGTGTAAAACCTCTACAACGTCCTTGTCCAGATAAGTTGCGCACAATTTCAAAGGTTTCGTGTTTTTTTGCAGATATGCTGCACAGTTCCAAGCGAAATTGAATATTTTTCAGCAATTTTCCCGAAAGCAATTTCTTCGATCGCTTATAACCAGATTTCTCACATCGAGCGAAATTTTTTTTCCTGACATTTTACACATTTCATACGACGGATTATTTTGATCCACTAGCTTTCCTGTAAAAGAACTGTCAAATAAGCCATAGGACTGCTGGTTTTACAATGCTGCCTGAACGTTAGTTAAATATCACGGCAAGAAAAAATGTTTTTTAAGTGTATGATTTATTTTGTCCATGCTTAAAAACCAACTGTTGGCTTTAACAACTTCTTGTATGCATAGAAAGCTATTTTAAACATTTTTCTCTGCAATATTTAAAACTTAATTGAAAATACTATAATTCTTCAGAATAAATCATGAAAAATAAAGAAAATACTCCCCATGTAGCATTTTTATTTTTTACGTATCATTTATTTTGTCCAGAACTGTATGTTCGATTCTGCATTTCAATTTTAAGTCGCCTAGAACATGATTTTTTTGAAACAACAATAGCAACTGCCCTTTCGTGGGAACCCTAATGGTCAGTATTTTACCTTTTCATGCTCAACTGCTTTACTGATGTGCAAATAAAATTTTTTTTTTTTAAGTTATTTGTCATTGTAGTAGTAAAAAAATGTACAATTTGGTTGGTACATAAAAAATAAGCTTACTCCATACCAGAGTTTATGTAAAACCGTTTTAAAATTTCCTCAACGCAATGTATTGCTGCTTTAGTGGCCACAGAACACAGGTTGATACTGTATAAAAAGTGAACGAGCACAAACTAAATAAACACGGAAGAATATGCTCAAAAAATGAATGTCTTCAACAACTTTCCTTTGATCGTTAAAGCAGTTTGTGGAAACAGAATACGAACACGTTTAATAAAGAGATATGATCGTGTTGCAACCGTCAGCGGCTTAGCAATAAATAGTGCTTTGAGCGTCTTTCGTAGAAGCTGTTATTACGCACGTTATGTTATTGAATGATGATCCTGAAGACCACCATCCCTACCATGCAAAATTTGCTGTGAACGTATGGTTTACTCAGAATGATCCTTTTTTGTTCCAGATTTGTGTAGCAAAAATGGCAAATGTTAGAGTGTGTGGCAGCTGACGGCAGGAAGTGTCTATCCTTGGAGCTGTTGGATGTGATCACTCTGCTTATCGTCAGGTTGGTGTTTGTACTGGTGCTCCAAACCGCAGCGAACCTCGATCCTCAAACGATGGCAAACATTAGGGATGAAACGATTCTCAGAAGTTGCTGCTTGTTAATTTTGTTTTGTGTTCGTTTGCGTCCTTGATAAGAATCAGTCCATCGGTGATCCACCATATGGTGATGAGGAGTATCTGCTTCCAGAAAATAAGTTTGCTTTGCGGTTTTGTGGTGTTGAGCTATGTGTTTTAATATAAACGTCTGCCGTTCTTTTTTTCGATTGCCAGCCAGAGCTGTACGAACGCTATCATACAGGGATTTCAAATCACACCTGTTGTCTACCGGCTCGTTTAAAGCGCAGGCCATTTTGTGTAGCGGCAGAAGAACCTTTCGGGTGGAGATACCTGTTTGGTGGATGGTGATTTCCTTCCATTTCACCGCACCTCCGTGCTCTTAATTATACGTAGGCTTGCGAGAAGGTGCAATTCCGAGCGTTTGTCAGATGTTTTTTCTTCTTTCGTTAAGAGAAGATCGTTTTGGTTTGGTTCGAAACAGAAAGTGCAGATGCGCTACCGCGTATAGTTTCAGCGTACGAGAAGAGAAGCTCCAATAATGAAGGGTTGTGGAGCAATTATTAGTTGAATTGTGCGGCAGAGAGCATTCGGGAAAACGCCGATGATGGTTGCTTCTTTGTGGTAAGCTCCAAGACGCTGCTATTAAAAAGTAATTTGGATTGAAAAGTGAAATGTACGTTCGTGATCGTGCACTGAATTGTTTATAGAGCCGAATAGTTTGTGCAGATGGCTATTCAAATAGAATATTCTTCACTGTAGAATATATTCTTCAATTCTGGTATCGTCAGATATCATGGAAATATGGCATTGTTATGTTTTAAACTGTAATCTGCTACAGTTGTTACATACAAATAGAATGATTATTGTGCACGGACCCTTGAAAACGTGTGATATTTGACAATAATTTGCCAACTCGCTTTATTATTAGAAAACCGTAGCATTCCTTTTGGGGAAAATATCGAACCGGAGGTTATTACCATCGATAGTTGCGGTTGTGAATAATCACAAATGTAGCACCTTTTCTGAGCTTTTGTGGAGGTTTATGCTTTTGATTTTCCTGCGTCTCATTCAATGCGTATATTCATTCCCCAAGCGCTACGATTCTCTCAAGTTCAAGACAAAGCCATAAAGCAAACTAATTTGCCTAAAATAACAATAAAATGGACTGCCTGCGACTGAATGTTGGACCGACTAACGAGCGAACGAAAAATCGAACATTTCAAGCTCCAGGTTTCGGTTCAACTGCCTAAAGAAATGAAACGGTATGGATATAAAAAAAATATTTAAATTATCCCTTTTGGAGCTCGGAATCCAAAATTTGAAATCTTTTATCTTTTCATCCCGCTGGCCAAGATGGTTGCCGGATAACGAGCTCAATCTACGTAGGTTTGGAAGAACTCGCATCGCGACGTATGTACGACAACTTGGTTTTGATGTTGAGGTGTTCTTCGCATTGTTTGGAGTTTGGATTGAGCGTTGTCCCACAGCACAAGACCACTGTTCTGTTGGGTTCCTTCTATGAGATGACCGCAAGAAGATAGTCAAATTTGGTGCCAAGAACTGACAGCAAGGAGAAGAAGTGTCTCCATTTTGGTGACATGGTGACACTACCGTAATCTGGCAAGCGCAGTAGAGATGTCCGTGGCGCTGTTTTGTATGCTGATGTCCTCATTTTTTTTAAAAAGAAACGAAAGAAACATGGCGAAGAAACATTTTTACGGGGTGCGTGCGTGTGTGAATGCTGCAGACGAACGGGTGAAACGAATACCACACTGACTGTAAGAGAAAGGTAAAGCGCAGAACATATTCCCGAAGAAAGCAATAAAGAAAGCAGAAAGATTGGCAATCGAAAGCCGGTTTTTCGTTCACAGCTTCCTTTCGATCAGTCCCGACCATCGACACTCCTTTGAAGAACTGACCCGGTTGTCTAGAAGCGCGGAGGGATATCGTTTTTGTTGTGCGCCAAACAGAGGACCACTCGAAAATACGTTTTTTCCGTAAGCGATGCGTAGAGAGAAGTAGCTTTAATAGAATCTTCAGTTGCTGCAGCGTTACAATGGCACATTAATTTGTCTCGCTAGTCGGTGTAACAGTCAAGCTGGAAGTAATCAGAAGAATCGGGTGATTGGCCGGAAAAACTCCGACCAATTAAAGCTTATCTTTAGCTGCGAGAAGTGCTTACTTAAGTGCTGCGGCAGTTATTGAAGTTTTTAGTAAATTTCATGAACTGCGTGCCAAGTAGCGATGGATCGATGGACTGATGGATCGATGTCAGATTGATTGGTTTTTTAATTGGTTTCGATTTGGTTATCGCATTTCTTTTAACGTTGAAATGAGAGTTAAGAATATGCATTAAAGTTTATGCTAAAGAAGGATGGTTTTATAGTGAACCTGTGGCTAAATGCGACGATAAAACTTTTAATTCCCAGATTTGTGCTGTTGGAAAGCGACTTGAGCAATTCGATAGATGGATCATTAGATAAGACCTATTCATTCAAAGGTTATTGGAGTTTGTAGGCTTAGTTCAGATGGCAACTTTACAACAGATAGATCTATACAACAACGGTGGTTGTTAATTTAAAGATTGTTTTCTCGAAGAGCTCATAGGTGTAACAATAACTTTTCACCCTGTAGTTTAAGTTAGAGTTTTAAGATATGTCTCTAATCCAATGGCAAATTGGAAATTTTAAAGCTCTTGCATGACTTCCCAGTGATATGTGTATATTATCAAGCATATCTAGTTACCTTGTTCTTGTGTGTCTTCTTCTTCTTCTTCTTCTTTGGTCGAGGTATTCCACGATACGGCTCAGGAATCCAGCTTCCTGGGCCTTCCTGCGCTACTTCGTAGATTTGTTATAACTAACAAAACCTCTATGCTTGTGGACCGGCAACTTTGGCCATATGTCCATTCTTGTGTGTCACTTTGACGTTTAAAAATATGACAGGTCAGATGTATGATTTGTGAGCGATCAAGCAGGACGTGTAAGCTTTGTGCTGAAATAAAAAGGATGAACTACAATATGAAGGTATTCAGTAGGTGTTCTTCGAAGGTGTTTGCCCATTAATCGTGACCTCAAATCGTGCAACTAGCTCGTACCTCCATGCTATGCTTTGACACGGCAGAAGGAATCAACAATCGTGACAAAAGGTGTTTTTACTTAGTGCTGATGATGATCGAGGTTGTTCAACAATTCGAGTTGAAACAGTTGCTCAAATATGCAGCCGATAGTGGCACACGCGGCCCGCTCGGTGCAGCTGCTGTTCATTTTGTTACCGATACACAACTCGAATGCAAGTCGCGTAGATCGATGCAGCGATTGGGATCGCGCAGGAAGGTAACAGCAGGACGCGCGAAGCGATGGCGGCACACACTGCTACGCACACAAATTATCTCCCCACAGATCATATTTTTGGGTCTCAGTTGTCAAGCTGCAACTGCCACAAGTTTGTCCTATAGGTGGTGGTAGATTGTATCAGAGTTTGGGAAGGGTTAAGGACAAAGGAGGAATTTGAAGGTTGAAAAGCTGTACGTTGAATTAATATTGTACTGGAGGGCGTATTTGTCTGTGGCTTTAGACGCCTAAAAATGACTGCTGCTACACTTGATGGAGTGTTCGAACGTATGCAGTTGCGGTGTTGATGCTTCGGTCTCAGTCAGTTGGCCATCGCTTCCAACATATTTTGCAGTGTGTATGATTATGAATGCAGGTGTGTTTCGCTTTGCTTGTGACGTAAAATTTACGACTAAAAGGTGTACAGAAGTTAATTTTTTTTCGTTTTCTCTCTCTCTCTGGAACGTTTGCTGCTTCATCTGTGTTGTTGTGTGCCCACCGGTCGGTTGAGAGGTCACTACATCGTTTTCTTATTTTGTTTTTTAAAGCCGTAAATTCAGGACAACAAGACAAAACATCATGGCAGAGGTTTTGTGTGGAGGGCCCGGTGGAGGTACATCGTCATGTTCGCCTGTTAAAATGCCAGCACAACAAGCGGCGAGCCCGGAGGCTGCTTCACGGCGGCCATGTTGGTGTTGGCCGTGTCAGAACAAGAAACAGCCAGGCGGCAGTACGGCAACCGGCCGGTAGAGCGAGATACACGACAGTGAAAAACCGGTTTCTTCGAGGTTTTTGTTGCTTCCATCGGGGAGATTGTGTTGAGGGTATTGAGCATATCGGGAAAGGGTGTTCGACAGGTCAAACTGGTTTGCAGGAAAGCACCGAGATCGGGAAAGGAGCGAACTAAAACTATAGTCGATAACGGGGTCCAAGCTGTTTGGTGCAGACCCGCTCTTTTGCCTGTTTCCAGCATAGTTTGGATCGTTGGTCAAATTGGAGCCGAACGGAGATGCTGTAGCGTAGAAAGAGTTGGGTTAGGAATCGGCTAGGCAGCAGGAAAAGTTGTATAGTAGACTATGTAAGCGAATATCGTAAAAAGCTACTTGTGCTGTTTTACTAATACTTCTTCTTGTATGCTTTGTAAAAAAATACAGCCTTCTTAGCGTGTGTGTGTGCAAAGAGTTGTCATGTTCTCGATGCACCGTAGCCCCTGCAGTATGAAGAATATTGCGATTCGCTCACTCTCAAGCGTTTCGCTCGCTCCTTCCTACACAGCTTTCGTCAAGAAGGACCAAAGACAAAAGGTAAACGGCTTCTTGCCCTTACTTATCTCTGGACCGCGGACAAAGGTTCTTTTGGCAGGCACGGAGCGGTGAAAAGATAAGCGATCGTTGCAAGAAAGTAGAAGGGGGAGCAGCAGTTTGTAAAACATTCTCTTTTCTCTCTTCACCTGATGAATCGTTCTTCAGCTGCCGTAGAAGAAGGCCTTCGATAGGATGAAGGCGTAATTGGAAGCCATCCTAAAACCCGCGCACCCGCAGAACTTGGACTTCGTTGAATGTATAAAGAAAGGGGTATAGAAGACAAAAACACAAAACAAAAATGATTCTGGTTTTTTGGGTTTCGTTTTTCCGCCCGCCGAACAATCGGTAGTGGTAGCAAAGGTATTATTATCGTTTGGTGTAATCATCATTGCTATTATGGACGCTCCAATGGCCGATGGATGGTTGGGCAGGCTATCTTATGCTTGTTTTCTTGTGCCCGGTGGAATGAAACGCACGGGTAAAAGGACGTGTACCAAA
Source organism: Anopheles maculipalpis (assembly GCF_943734695.1). Lineage (NCBI taxonomy): Eukaryota > Metazoa > Arthropoda > Insecta > Diptera > Culicidae > Anopheles > Anopheles maculipalpis. Next base: position 44,972,681 of record NC_064872.1, on the reverse strand, counting down.
ATGGAACACCAAATGGAAGGATCATCATATGTGGAGAAAGCAAAGCCCACATGACATGAGGGGGGATAGTTGGCCATTTAGCAAGCGTCTTTTGTTTTGTTTCAACGACGATGCATATTTTTATGAGTACCATCTTGAGGAGGGCCCGTTTCTGATGGCGATAAGCAGGATAAGTTTGCTCTTTTAGCCATTCTACGTAAAAGTAACTTGCGTGTGTGTAGTTCATCCTTTTTTATTTCAGCACAAAGCTTACACGTCCTGCTTGATCGCTCACAAATCATACATCTGACCTGTCATATTTTTAAACGTCAAAGCGAGCTATACTTGACAAGGTAGCTACAAACTCGCGTTTACATGTGTCGTATTTGTGCTGACTCTAGTACTGGTTAAAACAAGTACAGGCTAAAGCTCTTGTTGCATTTTATATTGGTTTGAACAAGTGGGACACTTGTGGGCGGATGTCCCATATTGTTGAAATTTGCCTTACCTTATACATAAATGCGACGCGAAATGTTTGCTATAAAATGTAAAAAATCCTCATTAATTCTCTCTTGCGCTCTTGATTTCGGGTTTTGATTAAAGCAAAATTTGTTATCGAACTCCAACACGAGCATACATTCTTAATCAGGCCAATCTACAATGAATGGATTGCGTCTTCAAAGGGGTATTCTGCATTGGCTTCGGCGTGTCATTCGATTTAATGTGTTCAGTTTTGTGTTTCCCGGCCAGTTTCTTATCTTGAATGGCTTCACAGCGTCCATTGATTTTAGTCTTGCCGAGCATAAGGAAGGTGCTCATGATTTTCGAAACCGAGACAGGGAACTGCTGAAACAGGAAAGGTGCTAGTTAGGTGCCAGCATATAACGGAGATGGTTGTTTCGTTTCTAATTTTGCCATACACGCGGTAGAAGGTCTATAAATTTATAATTTTCCTTTATTTCGCTTTCGAGTTCATTTTAGCGTTTTGGAAGAGGAGAAGGTTAGGTTAGGCAAGAAAACGTGCGACTTTGCGCTGGACCATGGGTCGTACGTGTGTGCGCGATCAGTGGATTCCTCTGGTCAACTGTGCGTGAAGTTGTCCGCTCCATTCAAGTCCTCTAACAGTGTGGTTGGATACGTATGTGGAGGGCAGTAGAAGAGGGTGTACTACACAATAATTTTCATTCCAAAGCAAAAGAAATATCGTCGAGAAAGTGTTTAGTGGGTGGAACGGGTTGCATGAACAAATGTAAAGGATTGGAGCTGGTTAAGAACCGTCGCCCGTATGCCAGCGAGTAGGGGTCAACGGTTTTTTTTATGCCGACCTGTAAGACATTTACATCGAGAAATAAAGTTGGTTGAGTGGTCTTTTCATTAGATTTTGTTCGACAACGACAGCTGCAGTATTGGTAGAGAAATTATTTGCATTTTTCTTTCACACGAAAGCAATAACACAAAATATTCGAGAGTTTACTCGTAGGGCGACTGTGCTGGGAGGTCTAATATAGGGTAGCATGCAGCAAACTCGAAGCACATTGTACTCTCTGGAATCAGACACGATACGATGAACTGCATCCCCATGCTCAGGCTTGCTTGCCGATCTTGAATGATGAAGTTTCTCGGATGCAACACAATTATATAACCATTATCGATGTCTTACACTTCAGGCTCGAAATCAAATCGCTTCTCGGTCTATCTTGTGTGTTGCTTGCTGCATGTAGGAGTTGCATCTTCATGTGTTTGCTTTGTGAAAGACTTGGGTGGTTTCATTTTCATCTGCCACCGGCTTAGTGTGTGGTGTTGTGGTGCTGAAGGAGGAGGTAACACAGTAGACGAGGTGTCAAATGCAGAGTGGCATTCCGTCCGACGACAAGTTCGTTTTCCGTACGGTGGGTTAGACAGGACCATAATGCACTGGTGAAGTGTCAGCCGTGTTGGGCCGGGGTGACTATCGAAATGGAAAGATAAATACATAAATATTATTGCTCGTGCATGTTTGTCTTTTATCAATGGTTTGCTGCCAAAGCACGCTACTTAGTCTCTTTGCGGTGTGGTAACTACGGTTGAGAATGAAGAACAATCGCTGTAGCAGTCGCTTCAGTCAGAGGCAGTGTGTTGGATTTCTTCTGCGTAGGAGATTAAATGGTTCCAGTTACGGTTAGAAATTGTCGCTTGTCTAGCACAGTGTGTAGGGCTACGCATTGGAACGATTGTCTATACGAAACAGTTAGCAGAGGTTGTATGGAACGCTGAATAAAACATGTGACCAAGGTTTCCGTGGTTTAGATTGGGTTGGTTAAAAACTTGAGCGATCATTGTATAGCAGGGCAATAGTAGTTTAGTTTTCGGTAATGAATAGCGGCTGTTAAAGAAATGTTTAAAAATGGCCAAGAATAAACAAACCTAAAAGAAAAGCAAATAAAAAGAGAGGTCACTTTAAAGCACAGAAAATGTTAAATGTTGTAATGGTAGTGATTTGAAATTTATTTATTGATCGATAACTGAGATTAGTTGATTTTAAATTGAATCACTTATGCCAATGCAATGCTGCTGCTCTTGAAATTTAGCAAAAAGTGATAACGCCTATATTATCTATATCAGAAAAGTAATGAAAAAGATAGCAGCATCAGCTTAATCGGCACGTATCTGCCAGTAGGTTCTGCAGAGTGATGTTGCATACATTTGTACCGGACTTGGAACCGGATGCTTGAGTAAAGCCTTTAGATAGTTATTCGGTGTTTTTGTAATTATACCTCCGTATCACATCTCATGCAGAAGAAAACTTGCACACCACCAACAACAACATGGTGGCACGGTGGCCGCTCGACTGCTTCCATCGATTGTGTTTGTGAATGTTTGACTGCACTTGTTTAACGGTGTTCTATAAATTATATTCGGTGCGTGTTGCAGAATGTTTTCTTAGCCGTCCGAATGAACTTTGGTCCGACGACCGACAAACCCCCAGACCAAACTTAACTAGCGGCTTGCTACTGGCATCGAAATTGTGTTGCTGGCTGCTGTTGGCAACCGACTGTCCATGTTTGGTCGGAATCTTGAACATTCGGCCACAAGCGGCAACCGGAGAAATGCCCCCCCCACCCCTCCCCTCAACCGGGTGGGCAGGCAAATGTGGTGCACAATCGCCAGGATCGGGCAGTACCTGTGCTGGTCAGCCATCGGGACACTGTTGTGCGGTGAAGCCTTTACTGTAGTTTGCTAATCACTTTTATCTTTGCAGTTGTGTAAGCGTGTATTTCATACAGATTCGCTTTATTATCCCCGCGGCAGAGTTCATCCCTGCCTCCGGGGAGGGGTAGCACTGTGGTTGAACGTTGGATTTATCTTTTTAAGTTGATTCATTCTATGTGTGTTTGTTTGTGTGTGTGTGTGTGGGTGTAGTGTGCAACGATGGTAGCAACATCTGTTTTCCGGTTAGTTGTTGTTGCTTGTTATCTCAAGAAGATGCAAATTGTTACCACTTTTATGTAACTGCGGTGAGGACAGACACTCACAGCAAGCACTGAAGTTAAGTTGTCGGAGAAAGGAGACTGAAAAACTAGAATACAAATCTGTGGAAGTTGAACGATTTGCTTTAAGATGTGCTTAGTTGGTACCAATGTAGTGGGACGTTGTGGATTTCAGAGCGCTGTTTAGTGTTTGTAGAGGAACTGAATTATTTTCTCAGCATTCCTTCACCAAAAAAGAAGAATCGTACATTAACGGAAATTCATTGTGCATTGTTCATTCGATAAATTAGCGTAGATTTTTTCTAGACGCTGCCAAAGATGTCTGGAAGCGTAAATGGTAAAATATAATATGGAAATAAGTGTAAAGGTTGGTTATTAATCACATACAGCAAGGCGATTACAGTGAAGTATGACCGCTTTAAAATTCCCTTTTATGATTTCATTGTAATGATCAGCGACTGGGTTGGCTCCATGATTGGTCTGTCGGAGGGAGCAATCTTTGGATGTGTCATTCGATTTTATGGTTAAATCAGCTGCTCACTCGTCGCCTCATTCGCTCGCTTCGTAGAACGCTAAGGAATGTGGAATGTTGCGCAAAGGTTTTCATTCCTGCATTACGTTAAGGTCACTCACGGGTGTTAGTGAGAGTAATTACATTTTTATATGAACGGTGGTAGGAAAGGACGTTTCTGACACCCATGAAAGAGGTGGAGGTTTTGGGTTTTTTATACCGAGCGATGATGCAACCGCCCTGTGTGCATGCAATACTGCGCACGTATGCATTGTAAATCGTAAATTTTGTCGTTGCTGATTGTGTGACTTTATGCAAGGTTTCGATGCCTTTAACGATTTAAATTCCTTTTACAGCTCAATGATAAGTAAACAAAGTGCCTTGTGTGGACATAACCTTTTGCAAAAGCTTATATTTTAACTTTAAAAGGATTAACCAAGGACCTTGGTCTGGATAAACATTGAGTTGAGATAAGCAGTGTGCAGCAGTAATTCTTCAAAATGTGTGAAAATGCTGTTTGAAGAAATTTCCCATAGATTTTTCAGTCAGCTGTAATTAACCCTAGATAGGATATAGGTGGTACAGCGCAAATTGATCCGACCGATCAACCAAGGATCGTATTTCTGCATGTAATCGAATACTCATCCTTTCGAGTGTGCTGGATAGAAGCCCTTTTGCAAAAGAGGGGCATACTGTGTCGGCAAGGTATCATGAGCAACTACAAGTTGCAACCTTCGATTTTGTAGATTGATACGGGAAATGCACCAAACCACGGATCGCATAATATACGGAGGGTACAAGGGCCAACGCGGTGGCGGTCACAACATTTATGCGACACCGAATGGGATGTTGCAAATCCAATGAGGGGGTGAAGACATGCGGCATAAATGGCATTTTCCGGTGGACATCTCTGTTCTCACCGTACATATATACCGTGGGTGTTTTCTGTTTTACGAGGAAAGCGTATCTTGAAGGATGAACGAACGGAAATGATATGGTGAACTTTGTCTGCGACGAATCGTAACTCAGGTTACTTTTACAAATTACCGAAACATTTTCTTTTAGCATGGGAAGAAAAACACGAACAAACCAATGCTGGGTGTCATATGGTTTAGCCCACACGTAGAAATGGTTCCTCAGAAAAAGCGAGAAAGAGAGAGAGAACAAAAAAAGAACAGATCCCTGCGGGAACGATTGATGGTTTGGTTCTCACCGATTTTTCTAATGCCGGTTGAGGTAAACATTTGTTTCTAAAGGACGCGTGTGGCTTTTACCTTTCATTCGTTATATGCTATCGGTTTTGGAAGCAACCTTCATCGATTCCAGGAAGTTTTTTTTGAAAGACATTGGAAAAAGGATGTTTTATGTACGGTGGAGGTTGTTTTTTTATGTTTGGAAGGGATGCCTTTCGTAAACTACTTGAAATTCGTTATGGTTGTAGGAACCAATACTACTGACGGTGGGACAGAAAATTCGAAATATTCTCTACCTGCGCGCTGCATCCTGTCCTGTGGATATGTCGGTTTAAGGTGTTTCAGCATGATCTTTGGTCTGTTTGAAGATTTGAGGTTTCAAAATTGTAGAATGGTAAATTGTCACGAAAAAGCCTTTGTGTGAATAATAAATCTCGAGAATAATGAAAATGTTCTTAAGCCTACCACGTTTGAATGTCAAACCTGTGGAACAGTGCCTCATAAATTCTAGGATTCAAAATTCCATACAATGTATCAGCAATACGGTGAAGAAATATGACGAAGACACGAATAGTTGGATTCAGGGCTCGTGCATACTATTGGTTTGATTGTATAGTTTGCCAATATGTATTAGTTTCCATAAAAGTGATCAAAGTATTCATGTTTTGTCATTATATAGCCTCGTAAGTTTATCGGGGACTTTCACTCTATTTATTTGAAGTGTTTTTTTAACTTACGCATTATCTACACTTACCGATCGAGTAATCAAATACGCTTACAAGGGTTGCTTTTTAACGATTTATGGAACGATTTCTTATCTCTTATTCTAAGAAGGAATCAGAAGACGAACACGACATTACATACACAATGTGTTGTTAGAGAGAGATACGATCGTTTGTTCTGATTTTTACTGTCCGTCCTTCAGCCACAATCGCCATGAAAAATGATTTATATTTTCTAATCTCCTTTACTTCTCTTTATATTTGCAGGTATGAGCCTATTGAAATAAAATTCAACACCATTCGTCGGTTGGAACGTGCGGAGATGACGGTAAAGTTTTAAATAATGTTGGTTTTGTATAAGATTCGGTATTGAAATTATGTGTTGTGTACAAGTTTCAACCACAAAACAATGTGAAATTTATTATTCTCAACTATTTGTCTGTTAAACTATAGCAATAGGCCTGATTATCTCTTACAAACGGAAAAGTCTCAAGACAAGCTGGTCAATACAAACGGAAAATAAATTTGCATTATGAAATCATTCTTGTGACTGACAAGTTTCGTTAAGCAAGTTTTTTCGTTAAATCTTCAAAATCAATCTGTCAAAGTGATGAAACTGACAAAAACAAAACCAAAAGTGTAAACAAAGTGTTCTTGTTGAGAAGATATTTTGTGTTGTAGCTGATTTTTAGGATATCAAAATGATTTTTTCGAATCATGTGAGCGATGATAGCAACAGTGCTGCTGAAAGTACGGAAGATCTTACTAAACAACGTCGGCTGCTTCGTAGTATGTTCGATCCTTTGGAACTTACTAATCAAGCGTGAGTTTAGGCAGTCAAACTTTTGTGTAAAACCTTTTTTTATGTTCTCGTGCTTATTCTTTTCAGATTTCAGAATTTTTTTCGAAAAATCGAAAGAATTTTTCCTCGATGTTCGTAATGAGACAGAGCTAAAGTTTCCGCCTGTAAGGGCAAAAGGATTTACGCCAAAAGAAATGTTGGCTGATACGCTGCTGTTTCTTGCGGAGGGGTTTCGAAGATTTCAATAAATCAATTGCTCAACTAACTTTCTCCGTGGCATTTACCAAGTGTTTAAATATTTTGGAAGAAACGTAGGTGGTAAATACATTAGAAATGGAACCAAATGAGCAGCAAGATGCCCGGCGATACTTTTTCCTCATCCTTTTCTTCGAGAATATCCTTTCTGAAGTAAACTATTCGCATTTTGGTTGGAATTGCTTAAGAAAACACACAGGACCGAGAGAGTTTGGCGCCTTTCCGTTTCGAATAGGTGACGGAAAACAGTTTGACAAATACGAGTCTCCGAGTCTCCGAGTCAAGAATACAAATTCTAGACAGTCTACTTGGAAGTTTGTCTTTCGTTAAGTTCTTTTTTTTCCAACAGACAACTCAAACGGCTGTCATAATTCGAATCATCCGTTTTTGACAATTTGCTTGACAATTTGTAGGATATAATCAGGCCTAATATCTTAGTATAGGCCTGCTTGGTTGAAAAACAATTTTAATCTGTTTGAATGTTTGAACTTCTGCTAGTCTTGACCTGACTGACATGAAAATAATGCTATGATTATCACTTGTGTAGTATTAGGGAAGTTTATTCAAGTAACCCGATAGTTGAAGTTGCTAATTAGGAACCTTAAGGATAAACTTACGCACCCGCACGAGAACCATAGTTTGGATAATCAGGCAGCAGAATAGCTTTGATCGCACCGTCGTCTTTGTTGTTTAAGGTATTGTTTGATTTTCTATTATCGAATGCAAGTTAGGCAGAGAAACGTGTTTGTTAACGCACGGGAGAAGCGCATGAGCAAACGTTAAGCAAGAACAATCGACGTCGTTTTGTGTAGGATCAAACGTAGCTCATCATTCACCAGGATAGCAATTATTCAAATCGTACTGTTACTCTGAGCTAGCGGACACGAATGTAAAGTTTTGGTTAGGACCAGGCTAGTGATTCCTTTTTTTGTTTCAATGTTCTTTCGCACTTCTCGCAAAGACGTTATTCTTGAAGGAATGTACGATGAAAAAGAGGGATCATTATTTTTTGTTGTTATACCCTATCGCTTTCTGACACAAGCCACAGGTTTGGTGTGATGATGATGACGAGCGAACGATAACTAAGAGAAAGATACACAAACACTCGTCGCCGGTGATGATCAAAATTAATGATCCTCTATGATTCGTGATTGAGTTCTGGCTGGGGAAGAATGTTGAGGATCACGTGCTTCGTTTCTTTGGGCTGGATTGGATGCTACAGGAACAGATAAGGGGGTGCGTCACTAATGTTCAGCGGATGCGGAATGTTTCGTTGAAGTGGGTTTTGAAAATAAGTGCGTTAATTGCTTTCTTTGGGGTTGCCCTTTTGAACCCGTCAAGTTGGGTGCGCCCCTAAGATGCTTTCATAGGCGATTCCGACAAGGTGTGACCCATCAATCGATCATAGGAGCGCGCGGCATTAGAGGAGTGCTAGCCTGTTTTGCCTTCTTACGTGGTTCGAGTCTCGACATGATCGAAGGGATAGTTGAACTGTACGCCGTCTAATCTAAGGCGTGGCTCAGCGTGGCAACGGCTAGGTGTTGGAGGTGTAGCTACTTTGGCCCAATCCATACTGAGTATCGTAGCCTCTATGGTAGGACTTTCACAATTTGCTCCCTTCGGTTACGATCGTAGAGCGCGTGCTAGTCAAAAAAATGCAAAATCAAGGTCGATTGTTCTTTCTACTACTGCCCTTTTTTGTCACTTGTTTGATGAACACAATGCCGGGTGCCTTTAGTCTTTGGAGTCGTTCAAAATGAGAGCGCTAAAAACCATCATCTCTCCCAGCCGACCCATCGTGCCAGCCCTTCCTGGAATGGTGCTGGTGTTTGTAGTGGTAAAAACGCATTCGTCTCGAGCTAATCGAATTTTATTATCCCGCATTGATGAGATTGACAACAAGGAAGACGCGTTGACGAAGCAAGAAGTCATCAAATCCCATGTGTGGAAGAAAGGAACACACATTCATTGCCCAGGTGTGAGTGTGTGTGTGTGTGTAGCCCTTGCGGTCATCGGAGTTCGTCGATCATTCCGTTTTCTGCCGTAGGCACTTCTGCGACTTTTCATTTGGATAAAAGCTCCATAAAAAAGGAGCTCCATTCCATGGCTTCTTTCCTTCGGATCTTGCGTTAGCGGCGAATGAAACTGGTCCTCGACGTATGGGCGACGAAGCGGTTGACATACATATTCCCGGTCAAGACCGTAAAAATAATCATCGGTGTGATGGGTGGGAGTAGGTGGTCGGGGTTGGCCGGTTTCGAGAAGAAGTGTATGGCGGCAACCCTTTTTTCCTCATACGGTTCTGTAGAGGTTGTTCTTGTCTTGTTCGCTTCACTCGCTTCGAGTTCCGTGTTTGAGGACGCTAATGATGTTGGCAATGGTTGGTCATCATGTAGGCCATTATGTACACGTAGATACAAAAAAGGCTTTGCTTCCATGGACAACGGAAAGAAGAGAAAAAGTGTCAGCAGCCGTTGAAGATACGAAGCAGAAAAAAAAAGGAGAAACAAGGCAAAAATATAGTCACCCTCGAAATGGTGACGTTGCTGCGAGATGTCGACAACGAAGTGGTTATATGGTCGTTTTGGAACATGGGGATGAGGATGCGGAGACTGATATTCAGCAGCAAATCAATCGATAGTGTTGGGAAAGAGCAAGAGGATCGGTGAAAGCAGACGAACAGCTAGCAGGAGAAAAAGCAAAAGCAAGGATAGCACGAGCCTCACGATCATAATTTATCGACAACCATGGTGTTCTTTTCCACGGGCTGTTGGACCGTGTCCCATTTGGAATGGGACTGACTGGACTGCTCTTCCCGTTTGGGAGGAAATGACGTCCTCATGCAATGCATGAAGCGCTGCTTCCAACCAATTTGCCCGGTGGCCATGCCTGGCGGGCAGACAAACAGGGGGGCAATGTGTAGAGTTTTGAATAAATCTTTAACCCTTTAAATTTGGGACCTTTCTCCGATCATTCATTTGGTCATAGCGTGGTCCTACTGATGTTCGAACTCGCTTTCCCCTTCTCGACCATAATTATCGATGTTATTTATCTGTGTATGGACGGAAGGAACTGTGCAGATGGCTGTTTCGTACTCTCCACCGAATTCATCTTCCAATTTCAAGCGAGTTAAATGTGACCCCTGAATATTTTTGGATTCTTCGCCCATTGCTTCCGGAGAATTTTTGACTGGTGATCATCCCTACGTGATGATGCTGTTCAATCATCACCACCATCTCTGTCACAGGTTTACCATCTGGCAGTTGACAGATTCATCGGATCCGTATACGATGAGACCTATTGACAGTGTCATTCGATTGTTTGTTGGTGTGATAAAAAGAAAGTTTTCCTACAGGTCTTGAGGTTTCTACTCGTTATCACGCGCGCTCGTCGGGTCTCAACGTGGCACCAATATGCGCGTACGCTGTGAGTGTTTGTGTTGATGAAGTTGGGCTGACACTTTTTAATTTCCTCCCATCTCGCTGGTCGATGATTTTTTTTTTTTGCTGTTGTGTTTCTCTTGTTTCCACGGGCAGACCCAAACAAGTGGTTTTTCCTGTGTGGGCCAAACAGGTTGGTTTTCGCCCCCCTTTTATCAGTATTTGTAGGGACCGTCTCGCCCAGTCTCGCCCATCAGTGCCCATCGGTCGAAAAGCGGCAGAGAAAGGCAGCAAAAGTAACGGTTCATTATCAAAGGGGTGCCTCTGCCTTGCGGCTATTTGCAAGCGGAAGAAGATATGACCAACACCACACCTGCGGTTTGTGTGTGAACGTGCGTTAAGGTTGATGGTGGAGCCGCAAGCTTGTCCGCGACAAATGACCATTGGTGAACAATCTGTTTCGTTCAATTGAAAATGGAGCATGCATAAACCCTGACCCTTACATGTTGCTTGAAGATAGGATATATATATTTTTTCCTGTATTAACCAGCGTATTGGAATGAGTTTATGCAAATTATGCGTTAGCCCGCCAGTGTTTGCGTGGCAGCAGCAGCTAGTGTGTTTATGCAGTCTTTAAAATAATAAGATGCCGATAATGGGTGAAAGAACAGACTGAGCAAATTGTTCGGTTCATAATTAAATCAAAACAAATCAAGGCAAATCAAATTATGCCTAATGTCGTGTTTTTTGGTCTCTTGTGGTAAGGGTTGGGTTTAATTGCTACAATTATTGCCATTTATTGATGTCTTTCGTGGAGCTGAAGTAGGCCGAAGGTGGTCAGCATCGCCGCTTGTATTGCGAGTACGAGTGCGACATGAATGTCACGTTTGCTGCGCTGTTATTTAGGTTGCACTAATATGAGAAGGAAAATCCACTTTCTTCCCGGTGCACCCTATTAAGCGTGTTGTCCATCAAAGTGTAATTATTGCAGACAGACATGGTGACGATGTTCCAGCGGGTAGATTCAACGTTTAAAAATGAAGTGTCAGTGGAACGCTTCGCATTTTCCTTCAGAATCAATGCTGGAGAATATGGGAAGAATGCAACGCACGGGAGAAATCTTCCTTTTGATTTTTCTCTCCATGTGAGTCATTAAAAACTCCACCGCAGGAATGAAGAATATTCGCTGTGTATGTTCGTATGATGGGATTCGTGCAAATTATTCGAAGTATTCCTTCGTTTATATCTGGTGACGACGAGATAGCCATATTAAGCCCCCCACCCCCCTCCCGTCGCCCTCCCAGCCAGCGCTCTTCAACCCGGAACATTATCATCTTGCTGTCTAAGAATACCTGGTCAGTTCGGTATGCCAAATGCAGTAGGCTTTAGAGAATGAATGAATGTCTCTTCATGTTTACCGCTTGTGGGAACTGCTGCGTCAGCGACCCGAGGAGGTTGGGTGGCAGGGTAGAATTTCGAAACGCAAAGCACACCGGGTCGCTAGATGGCTGTGGGAAAATGTCCCATCGGGCCCGGCAGAGTGATAGTCGGCGGGCAGCACACCACAATGTGTTTGCAATGACAATAATAAATGAAAATAATAATCATAATTGTGTGCAGTCGGTCGTTTAAACGTATTTTGCCCTTCTTGGCGCGATATGTGTATGTATAGAGCAGCATGTATGAAAAGTTTGAATGTATGAAATGTTTGCCCGCCTGGAAACGCGATGCGGTGGAATTGTGCCGGACAAATCAAGTATGTCTGGTCTTGAATGGTATGTGCAGTTGGTGGTGACATATTGCTTGCAGGGCTTTAAAGGGTACCTTTGTCTTGGATAATTCTTGATCCATCCCGTGCGTACGTGTGTGCCTTTTAAAACGGTTGCGGAACGTAACGATTACCGTTGTTCGCAGTTGCCGCTATATTGCATTGGTCATGCCCGTTGGGCACCAGCATCGGCAAAGTGGCAATGAAAGGTTATTAAAGTTTTAATAATGTTTTGATGGTTGTGCGATAATTTGTCGACAATTTTTTTGTCGACAGCCATGATAGTGTTTCCTTCGCCGTGGTTTTCCACCGGTCATCACGCGCCGCGGTGAGAAACTGCACGAACGAGGTCACCGCAGCAACAGACAGACATTCACATGGCAGAAGAAAAATACCCAAACTACTGCGGTACAATTTGGCGGAGCAGTGAGGCTAATGCTTTTGGGCAAGAATTGTTCAAACATTATAAAACGGAAAACGATTTCGGATCTGCTGACGGTCGGTCGTGTTGAGGACAAATTGAATTTCATCAAAGATTCGCTTCGAATGTTTCGGACGGTAAGCTGAGCGAGATGAAACTGCAACGGCAGCTAGTGTTTAACGTTTGAACCGTGTGTAATTAAGCCGCTTTAGATACACAGACACATGCGCGTATTTGGTTGTAATCATCGAAAATTGGAAGGTTTGTTTAGGCCAATAGACACGCTTTTCAATTGAAGCGAAGCTCCCCCAAGGATCGCGCCGCACGAATGTGTGGAGTCTGTGTACACATTTGGAGAATGTTAATAAATCGAAACGTGATCCACTACTCCTCACGCTTCAGCATTCTTTGGCTCGCTGCCCTGCCAAGAAAGCTTAGTGAAGGAGGAACGGAAGCCGATCAGTCGCTGCAGCAGCGCAACAAATTTATTAGTTCTACTGGAAGATTAGATAAAAACGAGCTGTAAGCGGCTTAGCGGCTTCAGTTCTCTTCTTTTGCCATCGATTCCCAACGGTTTCGGTGGTTGATTTTTTGATTATTTTCCCTTCTTCATGAAAGATTGTAGGATGCATTGGACTGACGATGGAAACAACAAACTGTGCGCTTAACTATGTGGCTTAAACAATTTTCCGGTGTATTTTTTTTCTTTTCTCTTTCTCTTTTTAAGATTATTGTTCATAGGGAATTGTTGTAAAGGATTAGCAGCTACTGTGAGATGGTCTGACACAACAGTCAAAAATTTTAAGCGGTAGTAACATTATCAACGGTGTAAGATATCCACCAAAGGGCAATATCAATCGTCGATTATCGGTCGAGGCTTATCAGGATGCATACTTCATGTATGCTGAAAGTGTTGAACGGGATTTCAATTCAGTTCAATTCAGCCTAAGTGCCAATAGGTACAGTTTTACTCTGACAGATTAAGATAGTTTGAATGATGTATTGTTTGACAGAACAAAATCTACCCAACAAAACTTGTTGCCACCGTTGCATTCTATCGTTCGTCGGTATGCACGCTTATTACAGTGTTTCGTTTGTGAGACAAGAACTTAATCTACCCAGCGTTAGAATGAATATTCAAGGAACGGTGATAAATCTGTCTTAAGCAAAGATACGTAGCTTTCAGTCCTAATGTCATACTCACTGCTTGTTGCTTACCTTACGTTTCCACAAACAATCTTCTCTTGCCGGCTCAGAATGTGTGTTTTAATGGCAGATTTCTTAGATGTTTTTTTTAGTCTTCCGTCTTTCATACTCATCACTCACCTGTGCCCGTTTTGTTAATTGAAACAAATAAATTATTCAATCATTATTTGTATGAGACCATTGCGCGCAAAGTGAGTTCAGCAAACTGCTGCTCCCATCGCATAATAAGCATCCATCGTCGCCGTGTACCTCCCACACGTGTTGCCCGGAAACGAGGGGGAAAAGAATTGTGAGCTGCCAAATTACTAACAACGACGCGCGCCCTGCAAAGACAAAACCAAAGCAAAGAAATCCACCCGCGGGCGCGGGAAGACAGTTAGAACAATAAAAGTGAATTAATTTTATCTCTCCCAAAGGCAACCACCACCGCGTGCTATCACCTGACTTCATCCCACAGCCCCTGGGGTTAAGGGTGGCAGCTTTGAGCTAATCTGCGTCATTCAATCTAGACGCAAAGGGTCCATTGTTTCGCGGTTTCTTCTGGGTACCCCGATTTGGCAGGTTACCCTATCCTGGCTGGACCTTAGACGGTGCTAGATTTGATGATATTTTTTTTTGCCTTCTCCTCCTCCTCTTTCTTCTTTGGCTGGAGGTGGAAACTCTTTGAAGGTGCAGTTTTTACGACGGTGTCTTTTTCTCACCGAGTGGCAGGAATGGAATGAAAAAAAAAAAAAAATATGTGAAAAATTACCCACCCAAGACAAAGGCTAGCTCCGAAGTTGAGCGCTGGGATACTAAAATCGAAATAAAACTCGAAGGACACAAAAAAGAAATACCCTGACGAGGACGGAAGTTTCACCTCACCGCACACCGCACCCCGATTCCGCGCTCCGGTCGAAGTACGGGCCAAAAAAAAAAACAAAACAGAAAAATCACCTGGAAAAGCTCTCCAACTCCCAAACCATCCGGAGCAAGAATGCTGGGAAACGAGCGAAGAAAATTCTCACGCTCAGCAAACACCTCGTTTGTGTTAAAATAAAAATTAACATTTTAATTTTATTTTCCCTCACACTTTTCCTCCGGGCGCTCGCAAGATCGTTCGTTCTGGATGATTGCGGGTGGTGGCGTTCAAGCTCCAGAGCAGGGTCTTGAATGTGTGTGTGTGTGTGCGTGTGTGTGTGTATGTGCATGTGTCTGCGGCGAGTATGCACAAGCACCATGCACATGTTTGCCTTTGTCTTCCGTCTTTAACGGTCCTACGGTTGAGCGATTTCAGCCGTTTCTTCCTTTCCATGTGACGTCAGCATTTTCTTCACTTCTCAACCGTGACTACCTGTTTGCATTCAATTTCCGCTTTATGTTTACGCACTGTGGTCCCCAAATGATTTTGCTTGAACACAGCAGATGACGACGACCCTCGCTCTATACTGGAGGAAAATCAACTCATCGATAAAGTTGCCCTTCCGGTACACAAGAACATACACGTACACATACACACACACATACATAACGGGATGCATGGGAGGTAAAGGGTACAGAAGCGTGAAAGTTGAAAATGATGCACACATGCACCCACCTACACACAGGATTGTTGAAGGCAAAAGGGGCGAGAGATGCGTTGATTTTGAATTAATAATTTTTGCAGTTAAAATATAGACCTATCGAAAATCACATCACATAATTTATTTTTTATAAAACATAAATCCTTCCTACATTCATGATAAAACGATCATATTGTTGCAAAAAACAAGAATGGTAGAATTTGCTTAAAACGTTTATTGCGAAAGCGAAACCATATTACGTTTAGCTTGAGTCAGTAAATTATTCTCAAATCTATAACTATTTCTGCACCATTATCGTCAGCATCGTTATCGTTGATCGTCAATGAGGCGATGAACGCCTGGCCTTTGCAGCAGGTTGTGTTGCCATCGAAGCATCTTAAGAAACAGATATTCCATTCGCAACTGTATTACGTTTGTGGGAAAAATATCTTCAACATGATGCAGGAGAAAAGGGCATCCACGGGAATGGAAGTAATGCTAACCGGGAGGGAACAAAATTAAATTAAAGTAAGGCAAAAATAACGTGCTGATAGTGTGTGGCGTTGCTGGACGTGTGGCTGCGGTAGTGTTGTGCAAAGCATTTGTCCCAACAGAGCGATGCAGGTGGACCATGCACGTTGTACCGTCGACGAGCATATCTATTTATCCATCTATTTGCACTTATGTGATTCGTTCGCACGGAACCGACGGTGGGCATGGACCATTCTGTCCTGTGGGAGGTGTTGGGAGGTGTTTCTTTTGGGTCACACTGACAACGGTTTGATTCCGCTGAACACTACTTTAGATCTGGCAAAGCGAAACGGTGGCCGTCTTGTGTTCTGGCTCGAGGCGACCATAGTGTGATCGAATTTGGTCCTTCCGTCCTTCCACCATCCAGCGCTGGCGAGTGGTAGAAAGCTGCAAAAGATAGCTCAAGTGCTTCCACATACGAAAACAAGTTTTCAATTGTTCGAGAAGCACTTGACGCTCGAGAAAATTTGTTACAGTTTCGTACTGGCAACTACTTGCATGCTTCCGTCTAGAACCGGAAACATACACACACACATACACGCACACGCACATCTATGCATGCTCTGCTTGATTCCCTGGGGCGTAGCGTTGGGTGTAGCAGATGCACTATTCTGTTGCAACGATGCACAAACATCGGTTGTGGGTGAATGCGGGACGGGGTGATATGCATTGTGCCTGTCGTGAAACGTAGTTTCTTGGCCATTTTCTGGACTTGCACTTCTGGGAATGTAAACCCACAATCAAAATAGCCTCTCCTGTGTATGGCGAAAGAAAGGGCGATTAAGGGAGCGATCATATTTGGAGCTGAATGCTGCTTGGGTCAAGTGCAGCACGCGCACAATGTTAGAAATCGGTGGCAATTTTTTGAAGCAGCTTTGTGTCGTTCTATCATATTGCAACAGCAACGTACTTGGCTGTAGAAATAATGTCGTACGTTAAAGAGAATGGCATGAATGTGAATGTATCGGTAAGTGGGTGAATCGTGGCGTAATAATCGACAACGACGAACTGCCGCCACCAGCCCGGGAGCGGAAGATTAGTCGATCGGGAACATCTTATCGTTGCCGTCCAAATCCTTCTAGCAGTCAACGAACCAGCGAACCAAACGAAAGTCCTTTCTTCGCTCTGAAGTAGGATTGTATCGGCTTAACGGGGTTGGAAGCATCCTGATGCCTGCGAATGAAAGATTATTCTTTACCGAAGACACAGTGCCTGGCGGCGACGAACCATGCCTCCCCGACCCGATCGCTGCTAGCGCGGCGCTGGTTTCGTAGTTCGTGCGAATTCTAATTAATGTTTCGTTTCTTGAATAAGCTATTTTTGCAGTTGACTGATCAAAACCGCTCAACAGCTCACAACAACATGTGCTGGGCCAGCCCTTCCATTCCCACGTAGCTGTTTAGCAAACGGCGGTTGCGGGTGCATGGGGCGTCGGGGACGATAGCTCCGGGATGGAAGGTAGATAGAAAGTTTCCAAAATTCGCGCGCGGCCGTTTTCGTTTGTGCCCTTTGCTGCATGCGCCCTGCAGGGACGTTAGGAAGAGGACGTTACCGTTTCGGGCGGATCTTCGCTTTGGCGTAGAAATGTTAGCAGTGAGCGAAAGGAACGGAACGGGGTTTGATTAGAAAATCCATCACAGGTTTATTTTGCAGTACAGATAAATAGACACACTAATGGAGGAGTTTATCGCGCCGGTTCAGCGTGAAGCAGCCGCGGGATTGAGTGTAGCAAAGGCTACGGGCCACGGATCGAGTTTTGTGACGCTGAAGAAACGGCGGTGGCTATCGCTAATGATGAGCTCCGGTTTTGGCGAACCTTGTGCTAGGGAAGGTCGCGGAGACAATCAATCATGATGATCGCCGTCGCCTGGAAACAACGGAATGGTGTGACGGTGGAAAGACGATGGTCCGACGAAAGAGCCGGTTTTGGAATTGTCTTGCAGTGGAATTTGCTCCTTCAGGCTAATAATTAAATCCATCGGATGATCCTACCGCTGAGCCCTTCAATGCCAAGCTATCGGGGCGCGGAGTAGCAAAATCGTTTTGATCTCGGGATGGCAGCGCTGGTGTGGTGGAAGGTGTTGAACTATTTCAAACAAAAACATGGTATCATAATATCTCGTGGTGTTTGTGGTGACTGCGGCCAGCTTTTATCTGCCGCTCAATAGAGTCTGAAAGCCTCAACAAGTTAGTATTTAATTCCATGATATTAGATGAGCCTCGCCATCCATACAGGAGATGTATGTGAATGTCGTAGTACATTCCGAAGCTTTGCGAAGGTATTTATCGGCCTAAAGATATCCTTAAGCACGGGCATCATGTTGCGTGTTTTTCGTTTCTGTTAAGCGGTTTTGTAAATAGCTTCTGTCATGTGGTTTTTCTTCCATTTTGCCGAATGGTCTTGAAACGGAAAAAAACAAAGGAAAAAAAAAATGTAAAATCCCATTACTACACCCGAAACGGACGACCCATTTCAGCGAGAGGCAAAGAATTTCACCACTCAAAATCCAAAGCGCCCTTCAACGGTTTCTCGTTTCCCGGTGGAGCACATCATGCACGGTCGGGAATTGAGTTGAAGTAGCAGCATTCAAATCATGATTAATTACAGATGTGTCGTTACCACCTTCTCGAGGGCGTTCATGCACGGCATCAGCGAAAATCGTTTTTCCGGGTCATAGTATATCGATGCAACAGTCGACACAGTGCTTTGGCTGCGGCGTTCGTTTGGGATAAAATCCCAAGAGTACATTTATGTCTTTTACGGAACATATTGGTTTTCAGCTCTTCCCCTTCGATAGCGGAGGAGGCACCACTTGGTAGTTGGGTTGTGAGCTGCCAAAAAAGCCGCTGAATGTGAGTTTGGCCGCGTTGAAGTGGAAGTGTCGAAAGTATCGACATAAATACTCTGCATCATGCATTCGCCGAACAGAAATTCGTCTTCCGTTCCGATTGAAGGGGCTCCTTTGGCTAAGGAATGAAGAGGGGGAGCTTCATCAGCTTTGGATGGGGTTCCATTTTTTTTTTGTTGCTCTTGTTGGAATTTCGTCTCGAAGCAACCATGAATGTTTTGAGGCGGTGGTCGAATGTACCATAACAAGCGTGCATGCAAATAGCATCGCACGAGTAGTTTGTGTATTGGGGTCGAGAATCTGCAGAGCATTCTCTACCGTGAGGTTGTGTCGGAATTATTGGGCTGTGGTGGTATGGAGCAGCAAAAACATGGATACATACTCCCTTGGTAGGATCGATTGTAGCCGAGACGAGGGCTCCCGAGATAGATTGATTATAATCTTAAGCAATCAATTTAGTTCTTCCGTAGTGAAGGCGTGTTTTTTTTTTTCGAGCTTGATGGCGGTTGTGTCGTGTCCTTTGGCATGTGCCAAAGAGAACTCGTTTTCTATGCTGCACAAAAAGGATTGTGTGATGGTGTTGTGCGGTGCGATGCTATCTCTCGGACAATGGGCCCCAGTTGATCACCTGTTTGTTCTGGCATGAGATTACTTGTAGCTGTTCAATTTTAGACTGAAATTCTCAACAGGACAGCTTCCAGTTCCAGTTTCATTCGAGATCGAGGTAGAGCAATAAAGTGAAACGATCGAAAAGTAAAATTCTGGTGTTCTTTATAACACTAGACTGAGGTTGAGGTACAAATATAACACATTTTGCCGAATTTTCTTCAACCAGTTGTTACTTCATGCTCTAGTGCATTAGTTAATGAACTTTTCGGGAATTTTGGTATGAAAATTCTAGAAGTTGTATATTGTTTTCAAGACACACTCAAAACAAACCGAATAAAACAACCTAATGGCCAGAGGTACTGAAATTCCCAATGAAGGCTACCGGTTGATTTTAAGGCTTTGCTTAGACTAGTTGGACGACTCATGTTATCGTGCTAATCTCGCAAACTCTCACCTAGGCTGTTCGGGAAAATGGATGTATATGTGTAGCATTAACTTTTTGCCTAGAAACGGTCAGCCAATGGTACAAGTATTCTTCCTTCGGTGATGTGAGCACGTCGGGGATTAGATAGAATTTTCGGCTAGTGAAATTTGTTTTCCTCTTGTGCCTTGGCTAGTTCCGGGGAAATGGGAACAATTAAACATCGTCAGTAGATCAGGCTATCCATCACGACGCTAGAGAGCGCCCGAAAGATCAATGTCTTGCTAACCCTATGCCCCCCTCCCAACCCCATTCGTAGTCGTCGTGTATCGTGCGTTGGGGAGTCCTTATTTTCGAGGCTCCGCTTCGAGGCAATGCATAAATTATGGCTCAATCAGGATGCCGGAGCTTGGAAAGCAGGCTAGAACAAACCGTGATGTCGGGAATGTTTGTCATTGTCGTTTGTATATGCTTCGTGCGAATAGACATTCTACAAATCACTCCCTTGCCTTCTTCTGCTATATTCCTTATCGATGGAATATGGCGCCATATTTGTCAAATGCATTTTGTGAAGCGCCCGTTTGATGAGGATGTTGCCCAGTAAGTAGCTCTGGAGTCTGATGCGTCTAGTATGACAGCGTAACGAATGGTGATTTAAATCATCGATAATACTTAAAGAAAATCCAGCTCTTTTCGCTTCGTGTGAAGGCGTTTGGTGGGACGAATAGTCAGCTGTGTTGTGCTCAGTACAACAGTACGAGTACGAAGAGAGAATGGCACAATTTCGTGTGGTGTGTCCCGCTTCATAACCGGTGACAGATTGCTGGAAACGGATTTGGCGTCCGCGTGCTCATGTCAATCATGCCATGCTCAATGTACCTTGATCGTCTCGTAGAAACAGAATCATCCTGCTAGAGTAACATTTTTCTGTGTCGTTTTCGTTTGGAGGTCTCTGTGTCGCTTTAAGTTGAGCACAGTGGTCGCTATCTAGCTGAGAGCTGGACTTCCATGCACGGAGCGACGCGACGAACCAATCTGATTATTCCGTACAACCTTTCGGATAATTGGAACTCTCTAGCAGCAGCAGCAGCAGCAAAATCGTTCGAGCGCGTGACCTCTACGAGGGTATGGAGGCAAGGTACGCAACCGGGCCGGCTTGTTGCATGTGCGAGAAGACGGGCAGAGAAAACCCTTTTGTCACACTCTGTGGCCTCGCTGAATCTTATCCCGTTTGTTCGTAGATACGACGGAAGCAGTTTGAGCTGTGCACCAGAGCATGGTTTAAGCTCTGGAGCTGGATTTGAATCGGATTTGAAGCTTCCGTTCAAAATTAATTTCGATTTCATACTTTCTCCTCGCGGTTGCTACTACTGCTGCAGCAGCTGCTGCTGCTGCTGCTGCTGCGCTGGTGCCAATAGACGACGACGGTTGCTTGCGCGTGACTTGTTTTCTCCATGCTTCACACCGCTCGATGTCGGCGGAATCGCGCGACCACGCGAGAGTGGACCTTTTTTTTCTGCGATTCATGTCTCTTTCCCTTTTTTGTGCTTTTGAATTTTTCTCCGTGTTTTGTTTTTTTTTTTTTTTAGAAATGAGAGAAATCCGTCGCTTGGACGCGGACTAGTGTGATGTGCTAGTGCATACCGGACCTAGGATGGGGTTTAATCTCGTCTCCGTCCGTCGGCCTGTGTCGTTCCGTTCCATCTGCCCTTCGAACCGCAATAGTTGGGCCGTGTTTTTCTTCTACTTCATCAGTTTGTTTCCTGTGTTCCGCGGCGTGTCACCATTCTTCACGAAATGCGCTGTCACGATTCACGTCTCTCGACACTGATTTCGTCCATGTCTCTCGTGCCCTCTCGCTTGTTTGAGCTTTCTTTTTGATGCAACCATTTTTGTTGTGGTGGTTTTCATTTCTGATGCACAGTGAATGCTTCTTTCGAATAAGTATAACGAATCTACGAACCGTGGCGTGAAGTCCAGGATTGATAGACGCGTGCAATTTTTCTGTGTGTTTCGGTGACTCATGCGGGTTTTTATTTCTCTTCTTTAACAAATTTCCAACATTTTCACAGACGTCGTTGGCGTGGGAGTAGACAACAGAGCGTGTTGGAGCGTGAAGGACATCTCACTGTGTCCCGGTTTATTCTCCGCTGGCAGACAACCGTACAAACCCGACTGGAGCCTCTCGTTAGCCGTGTGTTCTAGAATGGCTGTACGCCAATTGAGATTAGTGGAGCTTGTTTTTTTTTTCTTTTCTTTTCTTATCCCACTCCTTATGCTTCCCTCGCCTAGAAAACGGTTCCAATTCCAAGGACGTATTTTTAGGTGTGGCTCAGTGATTAAATCGTGTTATGCTGCGGTCACTATATTTGCTGCCAATGCACACGATCGCGGAGCGCCACAAATGGCCCGAATTCCGAACGGGATAAACTCAGGCCGAATCCATCCACAGGCCCAACGAAAGATACGGGGTGTACGGTTTGGAATGTAGCGAAGGGGAAAAAGTCGTGAAACGAAAATGAGTGCCTGGAGCGAAGAAAATTGGACCGGATTGGATTGCGCGCACCGCACGACGCTGCACACGAACGTTAGCACGGCGGACATTTTACGTTGCGTAGCATTTTGCATTTTTATTTCTTTCCCTCCTTTTCCTTCTTGCTGGCCAGTGTACTAACGGAAAATTAACTGAAACGCTGGTTGGGCAATTCCTTTCAGATTTTTCAACCCCGGGGGCGGGTACACTTCATAAATGCGCTCAGTTAAGAGATTTGTTGCGCTCAACAAATCGTTGCAGCGAAGTTTTAGAGACATCGGGGAGCTACGGTGGACCGCTCATTGAAGCCCTTGCAACCAGCATACAACAATGCCTTGTCATCTGTGATGCCAGTCCGGGCAGTGGACATTTTACGACCTAATGCTTCGCTCGATACTTGAGACAAACAGCAAATCATTCGTCACACTTGCATGATGTCATTTTTGTTCGAGTTGGTTGATTTGTGTGTGTGTGTTTTAAAGTTCAAGGGACATATTTTAGGCTGTGACCCACGAACGGGTGACACTTGTACGAATCAATAATGAATGGTCTTTTGAGCAATTTAATTGGTTCGTGTTAAAAAGAACGATTAAATAAATGAGCGAAACGTGTCTGATTAACACTTGTGAACTTTCGTAGTACTTTTAGGGTGATTTAATTTCAGTTCAATGTAACATTGCTTTTCTATGCTTTGCTCGTAGATAATTTGTTGTATAATCATAACAAAGTAAAAGGGTTGCGGGGGTGTTGTTTTTATGGCATAAATGGAAAGAAGAAAAAATCATTTTGTTTTCTATAACACAAAACGTGTCTAGAATTAGTTTATTTCCACAGATTCATGACGCAAGCTTGATAGAGCTCGCTTAATTTATGATTTTTTTTGTTGCAATGCGATACAATGATGCTTTTATTGAATCATGTTCTGATTTCAGTGCCCCGAAGTGCAACCACTAATGATTCGCTTCACAATCTCGTTCATAAAAGTTTATGCATCAGCAGCAGCACCCGATGAGGGTGTGTATGTGTGTCGGAAGCTGGAAGAATGGTAGATCATAAATGCTTTCTCTATCGGCAAAAAAAAAAAAAATAGGTTCACCAGTTTTCCATTAGGCGCGATTGGACAGCTTTTCGTTTTGAACGGATTTAGAAGGAATGCTGCGTGCACATTTGCGTGTTTGCGTGTACCCCTTTCGAATGGTGATGGTGTGCGTGCTTGGTCCATTTGGCCGGTTCACGGCGTACTATCGACAGCTGATTAATCAAAGTTGATTAGCATAATCAATATCAAGCGAACCTGCACTTCAACTCAACCTCTTCCGATCGGGTACCGTTTGATGCTAGCAGGCAAATGGCCGCGTACCGTCTTTCGCTCGGTGTGAAGTCTCTGCGGTTCTTCGGTTTGGGATGCAGGAAGAAGTGCTTCGAGTGGTCAAAACCATTACGATTATTAGCGGTTATTTTTCGTGTGAGGATAATTGATGGCTTACTTGTCCTTGCTCGGCGTGGTAGCGCTGATGGTAGTTGCTGTGGTGCGTTCTCTTTGGCGTTCTCTTTGCCTCCGGCTTTGTGTTTATGACGGCAATACAATAGTGAAAAACCACTCCAATCCAATCAGACAGCAGTTCTTGAAAGCATGGCAATTTTTCTTCACCTCCGGCCATGGACGATACTATTTGTTTAGGGGCTGTAATATGCGCAGGGACCACCGCCTGTCTGCTAGTTCTATTGCTGGTGATTCTTGAAAATTGTGCATTTGAGCTTATGTTTTCAGACCTGAGCTAAATTCCCGAATCCCAACCATAAATTTACAAGACAATTAATTAGCAGCTTACTCTTGCAAGCGGATCAAAGTTTGACAGACGTGCTTAATATCAAAAAGAATAGTTGAAACTTCACTCGAAAATTGTAGTTTAGTAGCACTACAATCAAACATTGCACACCAAAACTTTTTAGTTTTAGTTGTTGCTTCATCGATATGTATGATAAGTTCGAAATATAACGTTACGTTTAGAGGTCGGCCCTGTGGTGTTGGCGACAGCGGCGCCTGTCTTCAAACGGCAGGACCGGGGTTCAAATCCCATTCGGACTGGTGCCCCCGTAGTGAGGACGTGGAATTGGCAGTCTAGTAAGCCATTTTCGATGGCCGACATGACCTTAGCGGTCGTTAAGCCAAGAAGAAGATAACGATACGTTTCCAATCAGTCGAGTATATAAGTTTTAAAGTGCAGTCCCTGAATCTTGAAGTCAAATTTCTCCCCGCTGCTGTGTCATAACGCGCATGATACATGATTTTATCATATTAAGCATCTGATTTAAGTATTATTCTATACTTCTTGAATGATCAATAACAGTTTTTGTGATGTACTTGGGGTAAACCAAAATTTTTATTACTACAAACGTCCTGAGTTCTTGCTTCCCTTACAGCAAAAACAAAAACAATATCCACTGTACATAGCAGCGGAATCTTTTCCGTTTTATGATGAATGACGAAACGCTGCTTAACTGGTGGTTATGTTGGGCGAAACACTTGTTCTACAGCTGTCGAGGTGAAACGAAGCAAACTGGAACAATGGAAAGAGTGAGCCATCGGGTTTGCTTGCAGTACGCTTGACGTAAGCATCATTTATCTTATTATTGAAGCATAGAAGGCATGGGGACATGGAAGCAGGAATTTGAAAATTTGCACCCTAAGCCGTATCAAACCCCAGCGTCCAGCAAGTTGTCCGCGCACTTTGCTCGGCATAATTTCCGGCGAAAGGAAAGGCCACAGTTCCTCCTTCGTGTGCCAATTTGAAATCTAGTACCACTTTAATGTCGGTCAGCGGAGGGAGTGTTTGATTGATTGGCTTAGTGTAGTGTACTTAAAGAGGAATTGGGAAAGCTGAGTATCGCACTTTCCATGGGTGTGCACACGTTTCGCTGGGTAGAGGCTAGGAAGTTAGGTGAACAGAAATCGAATGATG
Organism: Anopheles maculipalpis; assembly: GCF_943734695.1. NCBI lineage: Eukaryota > Metazoa > Arthropoda > Insecta > Diptera > Culicidae > Anopheles > Anopheles maculipalpis. The sequence continues at coordinate 44,947,530 of NC_064872.1, read as the reverse complement.
AATATTTAGTTACGGCATCGACAGCGGTATACAAACACGCACCGATTCTCCACTTTGTGCCCTAACGTGTCCGTGGGCTTTGAAGTTTTCGGTCGAAAGAAACGTTCAACTAATTACACAATCAATTACTACAACGCGGACTCAGGACAGAAGTGCGCATTTACCATTGCGCTGTGGGCGATGGTGAATATTCCGATCACGATTGCTAGGAAGGAATTTCTGGCGAAAAGAAGCTTCTTTTCCTTCACCCACCGGCCGGTAATTCCAATCAGAGACTATCATTTCAATATGCTGACGATCGTTCATTTCTTAGCGAGACGCTTGGGTGACCGACATCATCGCACTGTTTGGCATGTTAGACTGGACTGCACGAAAGTTTCCGATTTCGTAGATTAATTTTCAACTTCGGGACGATTTAATTAATTTTATCCTCGAGCTACGGGTGGCAACCTTCCCAAGAAAGGCCACGTTTCTATGAAACAGGCGCGAACATGTATCGAAAAGAAATCGGTGAATGTGTTGAAGGCAAACAACAGCTGCATGCAGAATGTTGGACAGGCGGCTGAATCCTGGCTGGCTGGCGGTTCAGTAATCAAAAGCATCCGAGCAAATGTCCTCTGTCGAAGAGGACCACAATTCATGTCAATAATACGACAGAACAAGAATTGTCTGGATGAAGGGAGATGCATATAATTCACGGGAAAATGTTAAAAAATGTGTAGCCATGGATGTTTTCGCAACAGCAAACTTCCGGCGAGAAATCATTTTTGAGTGGTAAAATGGAAGATGTTTTTTCAAAGCTTAATAACACTTCTCGCAATGGATTCCTGGGGGTGGGGGGGGGGGGGGGGGGGGGTTTACGTTCAATCCACTATGAAGTGCAGAAGCTATGGGTATGAATGTTTGATAGAGAGAAAAAAAAGGAAGAGAATCCGTGTGGACTGCGAGACTGGGAAATGGTTAGTTCGAATGATTGAGAATGGAATATTGGATAGAAAATGTATGTTCCTTCCCTATTTCTCGCTGCTTGATCGTGATGGATCGGAAGTTGTTATCAGTTTCTAAAGCGATGCTATTTTTCGAAACGAACGTATCATTAAATCGATTGAAAATTGTTTCTCTGAAAATTCTACTATTACTTAACACTGTTATTCGCGTCAGCAGTTTAGCAAAGGATTGCAGACTATTCTTAAATTCGTGTATAATGTGCTTTGTAAACCTAGTAAACAATGCTAGGTTGTATGTGGTTTGTGTGTGTTGTTGTTCCGTCAGTCAGCTGTACAATAAGGTTGGATTGCACTGTTAAATGCATGATTTTCACTTTTAGTTGGAAATTAGTTATACTATCCATGTTAATAGAAATCTAAAATTCATAACCATGGCGAACGCATCTTCATTCAATCCTTTGCCGAGGCCATGGGTTCGAGTAACCATCCTCCCCGATGAGACCATGGTGGGAGGGCGAAACCAAAACGAATTCGAAGCGTTTGGACATGGAAATTAAAGCATCATAAGCGCAAAGAAAAAAAAACGAGCATGAATCTGAAAAGCCCAATAGTGGTGAGGTTTAGGTTGGTAACGTAGTGGAAAGTGGAACTGAAACGAATAGCTAGACTACTACTACTACTACTACTACTTCTGAAGCATGTGAAACTGGCATGCTCATGAAGGATGCCTACCAACTGGGCTGGAATCGTGTAGTCAGTATCAATGTACGATTTTCGATGCTCGTCTGTACGAGATCGGTGGAGGCGGAGGTGTTTAACATGAAGTCTGAAAGCAAAACCCGGCAAATTTGATAGAAATACACGAGCCAGCTTTCAGTTGATCGGCTTATCATGGTCTTTTTTTAACATTGCTGCTGATATCTTTTTTACCCCAAAATCAAAGCTCATTGTTAAAGAATAGCATAACTAATTCCTCATATACAGGGGAGAAGGGATGGTGTGTTTCCTATTAACTGATTGATTTTGAAGAATCTCTCATTGTACGATGTTGGATGTGCTGCTGTTATACTGCTGAGAGTGGGATGCTTGGGGTTGGTTGAGTAAAATTTTAATTGCTGTAAAATTCCATTTTCACAAGAGTGGCATTGACAAGCAATTTTCAAGAAAAGGAAAGTCTTTGCTACGCACGTTTTGTAGGAATGCGAAGAGCTGCATGCATTTCGATTCAGTAAAGTAGAGTGAATTAGTGTGAAAGACTGGATGCCAAAGGCAAATGAAGAGCGTACGTGATGTTTATGCTTCAAAGTAAAAACGATTTGCTTTATGAGCTTCAGCCCATATGTGTACAGAATGAAATGATTTATGCAGTACGGAAAAAAGGCTCATGTAATTACTTATTTTATATCGAATTGTTTATACCTCAAATGTGGTACACATGGGGCAAATTCGGGATGGTTAAAATAGCAAACATTCGGTTGTATCAATAACCTTCCAGCTGTTATGAAGCGTAGCAATGTTTTGATGATATGGAACAACTTTTTCCTCATGCTACTGGTGTTATTGCGGCTGATGGGTGGCGAAAAAAAAGAAGGTTTCTTTAGAAGTCACAAATTTGCAGATGGCGTTTCGCGCAGATATTTTTCTGCTCCGTCATTAACGAATTAGGTTTGATTTGTAGGAAGCGGGCGAAGGAGTTGGGCCGTGTTGACTTGCGAGTTGACTTGCACGGTTGACTGTTTGGTTCGCTGACTACGCCCGTGGGACTTCGTTCATCGTTCAGATTGAACCTCGTACGCCCGTGCGTTGAGAAACAGGAAACCGTTTCCAAGGAATGGCATGAAAGAGTCTTATAAACAATGCAGCATAATGTAATTATGTTTGATAATGATCACACGATTCTTAACTGTTTCATACTTTATGAATGTGCCAAGCAACTGGCTCCATAAGCAGTGAAGTTGACGCGTGAAGAATATCTACTAAATGAAAGGTGCTGTGAGAGCAAAAAGAAACGAAACAAAACAAAAAAATACGGACAATAAAGCAAACATGGCCAAGTAAACTAACTGTGGGTTGTGGCCTTCTAACAATGGGCGACCGGTGGTGACTGTTGGCAGCACTGGCACAGCAAAGAATAACTAACTGCCTAGGAAAATGAAAAACACACACGCATTCCTATAGACACATAATGTTTTCGATTCCGTGGACACACACTGCTTCACATCACGCGTGTGTGTTATGTCGTGCGTGAGACAGATGATGGAAAAATCGTGGGTGAAAAGTCACCGACCGAGTGTTGGCCGACATACGCCTAGATAACAATAGCAGTAGTAACAGTTTGATCGTGGACTTAAGCCTTGGTAGACAATGGAGCATCTGCAAGGTGTCGTGCACCTGAGTTTTGGGGCAGGTTAGATCGGTCGAGCATAAAAAGGAGGCTGGCATATTATGGGTGTTGGTGGTTGTGTGGAAATTTAATTGTTTTATTGCAAACAAAGCTGGCGCCGATGGGAGCTACAATGCTGTCGGGGTTTTGGTCCCCATGATCGGATCTGATGAGAAGTCAGCATCACGCTACACAGGCTTAAGATGATGATGGGGTAAATAGATGAACGGATGCCATTGTAAATGTTTTCTCAAGTTCTAGATATGCTCGATACCGTTAGTTTGGAATTATTTTCCGAAAATGGCTCTTGCAAGTCAGCAAACTTATCAATATTGAATGCTGAATGAAATCAAATTTGCTGGGAGAAATTTATAAAACGAGCGTACACTACCTCTATGCAAATGTTTTGCAAACCCAACCCATTAATGGAAACGCAAAACATTTGCATTGACAACTTGTTTACTTCTCCAGGGCGATTTTACATTATGGTGACGTTTTTCTTCATTACGAGCAATGTGATCTTACGCAAAGATCCCGAACGGTGCTCCAGAGATAGCAAACAATACCCCGGTCATGATCAATATTTAGCTAGTTGTCTTAAAATGTTTACCGTCTGTTGCTATTTTTGGGAGGGTTGCTGCATTTTTCATCCGCATGCTAATGTATTGTTTACTTTTTTTCTCTCCCTACAGTTTTACTGTTGATCGGTTTGGCGATGGCAAACAAAACGATGGACACGCGGGAAGGCGAGGATGTAACGCTGAAGTGCCGCTTCAACGAGCACTACTCCGACCGGGAGTACTCCTACTATTGGGCCCAACAGTCACCGAACAAGTACGACAATGTTGCTATTAAGGGAGATACCTTTAACTCTAACTACAAGTAAGTACTCCACCGTGTGAGAATGAGTCATGCGTCTATGAACCGTTGATCACGTGAAATTGTTCCTTTTTTTTATATTTATTTTCTAGGATTGACTACCGACCAAACCAAGGAATTTACGATTTGCAAATCTTTAACGTGTCCTATGCCCGAGATAATGGGCGATTCGAGTGTCGCATCAAGCAGATCGGCAGCGATAATGCGATCTATGAAGATTACTACAATCTGACAGTGCTCACACCACCGCAGCCACCGTTGATCTTTCCCGGAAGCGAAACAACTGCCACGGAAGATAAAAAGCAAGAGCTCACGTGTAGCAGTGTGGGTGGTTCTCCGGATCCAACGATTTCGTAAGTACAACGCCAAGGAGGTTCTAGTTCTGTGCGTCACTAATGGCTTTAACCTGCTTTCTCTACTGTTGCTCTACTGATCGACCCGTAGCTGGTATCGTGAAGGAAGTACAACACCTCTAGCTGCCAATCTGATCTACGGTGGATCGCGTGACATGCAGACGACCAGCACATTGACCATTATCCCGCGCCGAGAAGATGACGGTGCGAAGTTTACCTGTGTCGTGTGGAATCGGGCTATGCCGGAGAGCCAGCGATTGGAAACGGTTACGACTTTGTCGGTGAATTGTAAGTACACGACTAGTTCCCCACAGTTTCATAAGAAATGTGTTTTTTTTTTCCCCAAATCGTTCCATGGTGCGTTTTGTGCGTCTTCCTGCAATTAAGCTTAAATATTGCACACACACCACATCCGTGTGCAGGAAGATGATCGACGAGGTACGTTTTGGGACAGCTAATCGAACACTTCCAGGAAGTTGGACATTAGTCAGTCACACATTCATTCATTCATTTGTTTGCCTCATTTTGTGGCCTTCGTGTTTTTTTCTTCTTATTCGTGCCAGACGATTCACTTACACCTTTAGAAACGGCACAGCAGCCTCGTAGATGAGTGGATGTATCACCCACTGTGAGGGGAAAATCCCTCGATCTCGAAACGACCGATCCTCACGAACAAGCGTACGCAAATCAGCATCCCATCAGAGACGGCAGAGTATCTGGTTGACCTGATTTTTTTTTGTCGTAGTCATGGACGGTTTTTAAATGATTCATTCTCCAACTTGCGTGCCGAACTGGTTGTCCGCGTTAGAATTTCGTTTTGGCTAGCTCGGGTTTCAAATGTACGCGAATAGGGTTATCTTCAAAAAGTGCGTACATATCATCGTTCCCGTATTTTTGTTTTTTGTTTTTGTTGCTGAAAGTGCGACACGTAAAATATTAATCAGACAAATTCGCGTGCCGCGCTGCGCACGTGTGTTTCCGCGTACTCTGTAGCGTAGTCAAGGCTTTCCGGCTGAGTGGCAAACTTTCCTTTTTTTTTTTGTTTGTTTTGTTTTACTTGCTTCGGCTTTACTCCGTGTGCCGTTTGCTGGTCCGTTGGATACTACTTTCTTTTTCCGCCTCTGTTTCCTGTCGACCTTCAGCATCCAGCCATTTCTTTACACTGTGGCAGCTATCTTTTTCAAGATCCATCGGTTTGGTGTTCCAGGAAATGATTTGAATATGGCGCCGAGAGTTATTCACAACTCTCCGATCTCCCTCCCCTCCCAAAAATGGCAACGCTGACAAGGATGATGCGATTTTGGAAGAAACTTCATCAAGCTTGAAGTTGCTTGAAGTATAACTGTTGCATTTTGCGAGAAGGAATATTCATGCGGCTCAGTCTGTATATTTATGTCAGATGGCAGCGTTACGCGCGTTTCGTTTGCCATGTACGATCCGTTAAAGGTTTCGTATTATGATTATTGTATTATTAAAGTCCTCACTGTTCACGTTCGCGTAGGTAGTACGATGGTTATTCGAGATTTCCAATGAATTTTTTATCCTATCCGAAAGATGAACATCAGAAAAAACGTTGTCGTATTGAACTGGTTGGGGTTTTTGTTGTCAGTTGTCAGTACGACTGTTTCGAAGTGATTGGAATGAATGAACACGATGCTTTGTGGTTTGCTTTTCTATTCAGAAGGTGAAAAAGAGGCTTCTAACTCTTATTTTACGGGTGTACAAGGGGCCTATGTAATGCCTTCTTCTTGGAGCTTTTTTTTACTATGTTGCGACGTTGGGTCTTTAAAACCTCATTCGCCTCTTTATGGTATTTGTTAACAAATTGCTGTGCAAACTATTGTTTATATAGCTTAATCTTAATTTACCACTATTGTAGTGGCGGGACTGCGGTTCAAACCTCATCGGGACATTCGATGGTCGGCGTCACCTGGAGCGCTCGTTAAGTCAAGCAGGAGAACAATATTTCATCCTACGCAGGAACAAAAGTTTAAAGGATTTCTTTAGTTTCATAAAAAAAGGATATAAATTCTCGACAACTCACTTTGGCTTGTCGATCAATTCAAGGAGAACAATTCAAACCATGTAAGATGTTTACGTATAAACAGAGTTTACGTATTCATTAACAGTGCGTTTATTCATTGAATTTCTTAAAGTTGCTGCAGATCGTGCAGATTGTTTTTTTTTTTATTTAACAATTTTGGATAAACGGATGGGATGAAACGTTTTGAGCGAGATAATTCTTGGGCCGATTTCTGTCATTTATGTCATTTGCAAATCAGCGGGAGGTTTAAGGTAGTATTACGCTGGTAGTATTATCAGGGGAGGTTTAAGGTAGTATTACGTTGTATCATTGCATCTCTTTTGCTTGTTTTGTCCTCGGGGCGTATACTGTACTAGGTTCTTGTTGGATGGACGCAACCAGGCTCACTGACCGCTCTTAATAACCGAATCAAGCCGTGAGGGAGAAAAAAAAAGTTAATGGGCATCATTAGCGCCATAGCGCTCCGTGCTCCACAGCGGGAGACAGAACCTTTAGAAAGTCGTTGATAAGTAAGGTTAGGGGTAAACGAAGCATGATGGTGGGGATGGTTTAGGAGTGCTAGAACGACGAAGGACGCTGTGCCCTAGTCACTGTTGCTGCTTCTGCTGCTGCTGCCGGTGTTTGTGGCAGTGAAATTTTGTTTTCCGTTAATTAGCCTCCAAGTTCTTCTTTTGCACCCTCCGCTCCCGTGGTTGTGGGTCAGGGTGGGGCATGGTTGGTCTGTTGTTGTTTTACTTGCCATTCTTCTCTACATTTTCTCTTATTTCACTTTTCTTTGCGTGGGCATTCATTTACTGCGTTTTGTTTTTTTTTCCGTGAGCACTGCTAGCGTAACGTTCTTGGTGTTTCGTTGCGAAAATTGAAATTGCGATTTGTGCGTTGTTTGGATTTGCTCAAGGACTGGTAAAATTGGACTGCAAAGTCGCAGGAAAAGAGCCTACGGAGGTAACACCCGAGAAGCACAGATGTTTTGTTTGGCGGTGTAGTAGTGCAGCATCGAGGTGTGCGCTGTCCTGCAGTTCGTCTCTTGTTTATTTTCTGTCCTCTCCTTTGCTCACTTTATGGGAGGGTATGCTAATTATTTTTCATCTGATTTAATGCTTGTTTGTGGTACCGCCTCGTTACGGTGGGCAATTGTGAAATCTGATTTTATCGTCTTTTTCGTCGGTATTTTTGCATCGGAGTGGGCTGAAATGTCAACCCTTATCATGAGGTAGTTCAGATTTTTTTTTTTGTTATTGCATTTGAGGTAATCACCAAGGAGGATTGTTTTGGTTTGATTAATTAGAGTCAACGGTTCAAACTTGACATTTTATGCTTAAGACTGAATTATCAGTATCAGTTGTCTCGTGTTCTTTTATCAGTTACAAAAGCAACAAAGCGGTACGAATTGACTTGAATATGTTCGAAACCTGGTTCTGAAAACAAATGCTTTATCTGATAGCTTCTCACCGTACGAGTGTTTCCTGCAAGTCACAAAATCGTAAACTATTTTGGTTCCTATTCCGTTCGAACAGATGGATGGCAAGGGTACAGCAGAACTCTGGCACTATGACCAAGCTGTTGCCACTGTTGCTGACAGGAACGTAAATAGTTTTGTAGTTTGCAGAATGGTATAATATATTAAAAAGTTGCTATTGGTAGCCAGGAGACTGCATTCCTTGTACGTGAAGAGTCCTTACGCCTGTTTACCGATCCGGGCCACCCATAAACACGAGGTGCATGCATGGGCCGAAGATGCGACACTTCTCCGGCGGATGTTTAATGTATTTAAATAAATTACCCAGCCATGAATGCCGGAATTTTCGTAATTTAGAAAGTTTGTCAATTTTGTACGTAGTGGTCGTTGCTGTGTTGGTATACGCTGGGATTGGGATGCAACCGAAACCGTTGCTCTAAAGTAGCTAGAAAACGTTTGTAGAATAACGACTGAAGACGACCATTTTGTAGCGTCTAGAGCTTCTTCGGTCTTGCTTCCTGCTTGCAACCGCTTGTGAACTTATCGATAAGAAATACCAACGCAAGTCAAGGATGAGCGCAGAAGTCTTATGATGTCGCGAAAGCTTCTTCAACTTTAACAACAAAGTATTGTAATATAATGTTTTTGTGTTGGACGGTGAACGGTGCAGCTCTTTCCTTTCCACCCTCGAACCTTTCATCTCAAGTGCAATTTATGCGACTTGCAAATGCGCCTTCAAGCCTAGATCGTTTGACGTAAAGTGAAGTAGCGGTTAAAGGCACAAGGGAGAGTGTTAAAAATTGCCTAAGTGAACCTGTAGATGGTAAAGGACACACCAATTTTTTCTGCTTCTATCTGTACAAAGCATTCAGATGAAGCTTATTTGTTATGTTGTTTGATATGTAATGTAATGTTCTGTAGCTTGCTCGTTAATGTTGCAATTGAAGGAATTTTAGGTATATTTAGGTAACTCTACTGACTTATCTTCTCGCTACCTCCATGACAAATTTGTTTCATCAAAAGGTCCAAAGTGATGAATGAGATACATTTTTTCACTTTCATTCAACGTGTGGGTGGGTGTGTCGTTGGAGTGATTTTTTTTTGGATTCTTTACATTGTTGGCAATGCATACGGCACCCTCCGTTGGGACAATTAGTGTGACCATAAAATTGATTAGTTAAGCTTGCTTAATTTGGGTTACGTTCTTTCCAGCTCTCTCGGCAAACATTCGTAAAACGCAATCACACTTAGGAAGCAACACGCGAAAAAATTGAGTGGATTATCTTAAGACGAGCTCGTGATGAAACGAAATCAGTGATAAGAACGTAGAAATGAAAGCAGCGTCACATAGGCCTCGGTTAAAATTGAGGGCAACAGATTAAGAAACAGTATGGCCCGCTTTGTCGTTCATATCGTGGGTCCTAATTGTAGAATGTATTATTTCGATGTAGACCATCGACAGCGCACGCACAGAAAGTGGAAAATCCGTGCTCGAACAAAGCTAACCGTAACGGTTAGAAAACGATAGTCTGAAAGAGTCTTCACGGGTTGATAACCTTCCGCATTTCGAGCGTTTGGGAAAAACTGCTTCGGGTTGATTGACGGAAATGCCCTTCGGTAGCTGCGCTGCCACGAATGCCCTGGAGATGAAAAATCATTCCATCGGAATTTGGCAGCTGCTAGTGACGTGTTCTTTCTCGTTCACTCTCGATAGGTGGTTTTGTACATGCTGGTTCACTCTGGCTGCTTTTTTTTCCTGTGAAGGATTTGCTGCGTGCAGATGAGGGCGTAAGAGATTAATGAATTGTGGAGCGTTTTCGGAAGCATGCGAACGAAGATATGTAGAGCATGTGAAGTTTCTTTTCAGGGTTTTAAACGTTACGCACCGTAGGCAGGCTGGAGATTTCCGTGAGTCATTTAATCTCCGTTGGAAGTAGCGATCCGCACGGGGTTCTCTCTTGCTGTTCGGCTACGCTGTGTGGTGGCCATATTCTTACGCTAGCACTACATTACGCTCTAAGTGTCATCATCATGTATGGCGATGGAAGTAAAATAATCACCACCAGTTGATGAAATTATGTCCTCCGGAAGCTGCAATGAAGAATTTGTAAATGGATTTTACATTAACGCTGGAGCCTGTACGGGAGCGGAAAGCGTACAAACAACATGAAGCTTCGTTGTCAAATCATTGTAACGGTGGAGAACAAATGGGCTGAAAAGCATTATATTGTAATATTTGGTAGAAGCGTTGGGTCTTTGTAAATGGAAACAGGAATTTGACTGAATGATTCTTACCTTTCGGTTGCTGTTATTTTGAAGGGGGCAATTTGCTGTCATTAGGGGTGAAAAATGATGCTTTAAATGATCGTACAAGGTGTCTCACTCACCAACCTTCGCAGCCATTGAAAGTAAGGTGTGTTTCTTCAGGGCTTTGATTCTTGTTTGCTGGTCGTTTGACATTGTTCGGTATGGCGGAATGGAACGGCGACGCGAGAGCGTGACACTACAATGATGCTCTGAATGCGAAGTACTTAGGTTCGTTGGATTTAATCAAATGGAGGATTGCTTAGATTGCTTCACCAAAACCGGGACAGATTTGTTATGGTGAAGCTGTTGCCTAATAAACGTTAATAGAATGTCAATTTATGACCAATCTGAGAGAGAAAAGAAAACTGTAAGTTGTTAAAATTAAGGCTTAGAAATTTGCGTTAAATGTTCCACGAAATGCACTGACAGAAGAGAAAAATGATCCGCTGCTGTTGTAACAATACTAAAACTCGCCATTTTCACTGAAGCATGTGGGGAAGAAAAGACTGGTTGACTTTGTCAAGACGCTGAACGTTTCAGCACGTTGAGTGACTTATGGAGACACATTTAGCGAGTGATAAGTCAGTGATAAAAGGTGACATTTGCTACGATCCGTTGTTACGTAAGCCGTTTCCCTTCCCTTCCAATGAACAAGATTTATTTAGTGCCTGTTGGTCATCAGCTAAACATTTACTATCGTGATAAAGAAAGCGAGGTGATGTCGGGGCCTTGCATTGCGTCAGTGTCGTAAAATATGTTGCTCATTTAACTTACCTTTAACGCTGCTGTGGACAGACACATTCTGTGAGTGTATTCGTGGCATAGAAGAACGTTGAAGATAGGGGTCTGATGTTGGTTTCTGACCACCGGGGGACAGGCACAGGATAGTGAAGCCGAAGTATCCTTAGGATCATGTTTCCGGCGAACGAATGTACCGGCGATACAAGATTGGCGAGGGGTTAGAAAAATAGTTTAAAGACAGTGAAAAATTTGCCCGCATTGGCATAAATTATGCTGGCAGTGCTTTGCCGCGGGTGTTCCTGCTAGGCACAGTGTGGACTTGTGATAGAATGTTGCGCTTGCGACTGCCTTTTCCGCCAGGATGGCAATTAATTCCATATCAAAGCTAGAAGAAGGTCATACGGCCAGGCGTGTTTTTTGCGTTCGATATTGCGTTGTATGCGAAACCATTGCTTGCTGTTATGATTTCGCTGAGGAAAGAGGTATGAAAAATAGCTAGACCACATAGTGCTCCAACAGTCCAAGGGAAATCCGAACCCGATGCGATTCGCTGCACGCTTACAGAGGCACCCATCAGTGTCACAATTGCACGGAAAGCGATCAAACGGATAGACTTGTAAAGGTTCCCGTGCTATTGGAAGAAGAAACTTGTGTCCCGTGCATGAAGCTAAATTAATTGTCCTAAACTGTGCCGAAGAGAAGAAACGCTAACGGCTAACGGCGTTACCAACGGTCTCCTATCTTTGATGGTAAAGATAAAGATAATTTATTGAATTTCGTTGCCCATTTTGTTTTGAGGTTGAAAATCGTCATGGTGAAAAACTAGTCGCTGTTCCGTACTCACGGAGCGCACTCTTATTTATGTATTTCTTGTTCACATTCAGCCTTGTAGCTGGTGGTACATTGCAAACTGTAGCAATCGCAGGCCACGGGCCAGTCTGATCCAGTTTTTTTTTTGTTATGATACAAGAAAGTATGCTGGTCCTTGTTTAGTAATGTAAATTGTTGCAACGATTTCTTGCATCGCTTGGGATAGGTGCAATAGAATGCAGGTGGTCGTTTTTTTTTGTGTTGCTTTGGGCAGTGCTTTCCTAGCAGCAACTTCGAATTTAGCGGGTGGATTAACGAGCAGATCTTGATCTTTGTTTTTAAATCCTTGTAACTCCAGTTGCGGCGTTACATTCTATCCTGTTCGGTCCGACATTCTGCACTTCAGAATGCGTTTGTTTTCCGTTCTTTTTCAACATTTGCGATTCCTCAACGTTTGTACTGTGAGACAGTCTCGTACTTTGATGTACTCCCGCGTAGGACAAACTCCATTTTCCAGTCTATAAATAAATCGTGGATGGTATGCCAAATTTGTGGATGAAGAATAAATAATATAGCCTGTGCAAGTAGACATTTAAGCTCTAATTTTATCATGAGGACATCATCAAGACCAGGACTTGCGTGATGAGTGACGTGAACTGTGATAATACAGTCACAAGGAACCTTAAATTTATTGGCTGTAGTTCAGTTCATGACGTTGTAACGCTTGGATTTTTGAATAGTAGCACCTCGAACTAAGGAATAAATTGCTCTTTAAATGAATATCGAACTCAGTGCGCTTTTCAGGGGAAGATTTCATTACGAGCGTACATTTAATTAGATCAATTATAGCAAGAACCTATCAAGTAGTATGCAAAAGAGTTACAATAAGAAGTTTCAACTTCCCTTTTGCTAAAAGCTCAGTAGCAAATCAATAGTTGAACCTTGTCGAGCGTATTTCTCCCGCAAGCGATGCAAAAACTAATCAAACCGAGAATCACGTGTCGGTTATAAGCTGACCATGGGCGCGCTGCTTGCTTGTGTGGGGGTTTGTTTGGGTTTGTTAGTTTAAACAGCAAAAAAACAAAAAAATGTCCATTCCAAAGACGCGGGTGGCCACAATCTTGCCATCACGAAAAAACCCTTTTCTGTTGTGTGGTACACAATAAAATGTTTACCTCGTTAGTGGTTCGATGGAAATTTATTGGTCAACATTCCAGGACCCGCCGGACAACCGACACTCGGTGGTGTGATAGTGCTTGCCGATGGCTCTTGGTGTTTTGCGGAAACGTTCCTTCGTCAGGGGGCAGTGTTTTGTTTCTTGTTCCCGTGCTGGTTCCGTTCAACATCGGCCGGAAGTTTGGACCCGGCCCCGTTTCTTGGGGCTGGAATTTTGGCGGAACACCCTCTCGCTATCTCCCTCGTATTGTTGTGATCATTTGCTTTTCGACCATTTACATTGTGACCCGTTTCATCGTCGTTGAGTCGTTGGTTGTAAGTGCAAACAGTACGAAACCAATCTATGCAGTAAGAGTAAAGAAATAAGAAACAATCTGGCAGTAGTGGCAAGAAAACAGGATCCTTTCGTGTGTTTTTTTTTCCTGGCACACTTTAGTTTGGCAGGGGAAGTAAAAATGAATGGCCTGTGCAAGATTTTTGACAACCGTTCCAAGCACTAGTTCTGCCACGGGTAATGGAAAGATCTGAACAGAGCAGCGAAATAAAAAGGAAGGAGGAAGATAGTGATGGTGACAGCACACCGGGGAAAGACTGAAGAGAAAAATTGATGGCCTGAATCCTCCCGAAGGGGCTCGAGAAGGAAAAATTTAATATTTTTTTTTCATCTTACTCATCCAACACCACTCGTGTGCTTTCTCGCTCGGTGCCCGGGATTACCAGTCGGTGGTTTCGTTCGTGGCAAGTTTTCTACCGAACAACTGGTGAAATAAAAGTACGTTTCTATCTTTGTTGTTTTTCACCCGGGTCGCTCCAATATGCTCCCGGCGGCTGGCACCCCTCCCCATCCCCTGTTCGATGGACACAGAACCGTTGTCGCTGCAATAGCTGTAGGGAAATTCCCGCTCTTCCTTCGTTAGTTTTAAACATTTTTTCCACTTATGCAGACGGCAAGGCAAATTTGAGCAGGGGGAAAAAATGAACCACACACATACACACAGACAGAGCAAAAAAAAAAAAAAACAGCGCGCGTTCAATGCGCGGACATGTCTCCCGGCACACGGAGGGGAGATGCTTACAAGGAAGTAGGAGGTACTGGAAGTACTAAGACTGCGCGCGAGCTGTGTTCTGCTGGGAGTACGCTTGATGTGGTGCGGAGGAAAGTTTTTATCCGCGAGTTTTATCGTGCACATTTGCGGTTGCAAGAAGAATGCAGCCCGCGTGTACGGCCCGCGACCAGGGGCAGAAGCGAAACTTGAGATGCGATTTGGCGTAGGGTTTGGAAGAAAGAAAAACACTCGGTACTTTCCGCCTCGGCACCGAAGAATCTTTAGGAGTAGTTTTTATGCTCAAATCTATCCGCGCAATCTTGCCTGCGTCCTTGTACTCCTGGTGGCTGGTCGTGTTTTTTTCTTCTTCTTCTCTTGCTTCTGTTCGGCCAGCTTTGCCGCCAGCGCCACCGTCGAACGGTGCAGATGTGGCTAAACGCCGTGAATCCTTAGTGTTTCATCGTTGGCGATGAAGAAAGTTATTTTTGCAGAAGTTATAAAATTCATGCTAACAGTCCCAGCATAATACACTGCTTTTATTCTCTTTCGCCGGCCACGCCGGAAGTAAGTGAGGGGAAGGTGTGCTTGCATGGGAAGATGGCAAGGTGAGAAAAGTTCCGTTTCTTGTAGAAGCTTCCCGGTTTGCGAAAGTAGTATTGACTTTAGTGAAGGCTTATTTTTAGTTCGATCGAAAACCAATTCTTTTCGATTGCGTAGTTCTGCGAGATAATGCGGCAAAAATGTAACGAATGTGTGGAAATTGATCTGAAAACTTTTATTTCACCTGGTAAAAAGCTTTCCATCGAATACTAGATCGTTGAGAGTATGAATCTGTTGGGAGACTTGCGATATTACTACTCGCATAAAAGCTGTCTGCAACTGTGTTTAAAATGTGTTTTTATGAAACAATATTCGTTACAGTGCTATTGCCATATTCCATATTTACATGGAAACACGCTATGAATCCAGCAGATTCGTTAATCAAATTCGATTGTAGCTCTTCAGCCTATATTAATTGCAAATGTTTCACGATTGTTGCATACAGTCGAACAGAAGTGTTACCATTTAATTACACACGGAATTTCACGACCGGGCGAACGATTGTCTCTAGAGTTGTGCACGGTTGCGAAGTGTCGTTATCGGTTAACATTGAATGGAGGACAAAAACATGATGGGAGCATGTGTTATTTACCAATTGATGTTCAACGGTGACAACCTTGCATTATAGCACTCCGGGCCAGTTCAGGTTCGTATGCATACAGAACAAACCCGAGGCACAACCTTGAAAAAGAGTTTTTTTTGTGCTGGAAAACGTGAAAACAATGATTCAACGAAAGCAACAAAAATACTGAAGTATCGGTAAAATGGTGAAAAGTGCCACATCATTACGTTGGGCAGGTGCAGCAGTGGCGCGCTCGTGCCCGTGGAGTAGCCGTACGCAATCATCTGCCCATTCTACTGGGGCAAATGCCAATACCTGCCGAAAGGGATTGTGCCCTGCCGTCCCATTAGTGAAATGGAAAAGTTAAATGTAATGTGGTTTTTATTCTCCAGATCTCTCTCTCTCTCCCTTTTCGAAGCAATACGCATTAAACCTTGCCCCTAGAGCGGTGAAGAAAAATATGTGTCCTTTGAAATAATAGCACGGGCACTGACAGCTGAACTTGACCGTGCACTGACCAATCAATAAATGCAACGAGCGTGTTCGGGGTTTTTAAGCGCGTTCAGCTTATCATTGTTTTAACACAATTGATCGATTTGCTGTATGATGATTATTCAGTGTCCGAATAAATTATGAAATATTCAGCCTCAGTTTGGTCGCCGCATCATGATTGGTGCACGTGTGTGTTTTATCAGTCTTTGCTGCTAGCAGATATGAGGAGCATTTTCTTCCGAATGGGAAAATTTCACAGCGAAGTGCAACGAAAACAAAACCTGATGCCTGGCTTATAGTGAAATTTTCGTCTATATGTAGAAGACTGTAATTTGATCTCGTTTTTTTTTGTTGTTGAACTCTCTTTCTCTTCTTCTCCCTGCATATCGACACAGGCCTGTACCTTGGGCGGCCTTATTAGCGTCAGTGTCGGATTATGAAATACGTTTCATTTACCTAAGAACCCCTTCTTTTCAATTTAATGAGGAAATCCGATCTTCATTGATTTCAATTAATTATACAGGGATAGATTATTCGAAATTACGATTGTGTTCTCGAGTGGAACAGATCGCACTAGAAGGTGAGGTGAGATGTGTTCCAGTATCCAGCTTCGGTACCACTTGCACCTACCCGGTCCGGCATAAAGCGGAACGAAAAGCAATCCCTGACCTGCTTCTTTCGAGTGCTATCATCAACTTGATTTTGCTACATTCATAGGATACGACGTCAGCATCATCATCATTTTTGGTCTTGGTCGTTGTTTTGGTTCGAAACCAAAGGGTGATTTAAAATTCATGCTGCTGTTAAAGTTAAGATGACGATGAGCAGAAGGATGATGTCTGACGATAGGACGATTGACCGCTGTGCGCCACGTTGGCGACGATGATGATGGACCAACGAATTTTTCAGTACTTTGAAACCTGGTTTGACTCTCACTCAGATTTCCCTTCTTGTATCTTACGCAGTCGCTAGTCTCTTGACCAGCAACAGCAGCAGTTTGTTTTTTGTTCAATTCTGGGTTGCTGCGTTTTGCTTATTATTTTTCATGTTGCTTCGAACTTGAAAAACCTGTCCCGGGTCCGATGCTGAATACTCTCTCTCTCTCACTCGCGGCAGATGTTCATTATCATTTTGAAACATAGTCAGCTCGTTCGTCTGCTGGGGACCGTCCACAACGCAAAACTTATTCGAATGATGGCGACGAAAAAGGGACGAAAGCAAACGATCGAAGTCAAATTGAAGAAGAAAAAAAAGTATATTTATACACGTTATGAAAATGTATCACGCGGGCGAAAAGCCTGCAGCTTGCCGTCGTCAGCGTACCAAGGCTACAGGTGTGTCAGCTCGATCCGAATTCCCCTTTGGCTGTAGTTTGCGTTAGCAAAGGTGCGGACGGTTCTCCATCTTGTCAGTTCAGAGTGTACGGACAATGTGGTATTTTCTCCCATTCTCTTCCATGTTCTTTTGGGGTGGCAAAGTACCGTACTGGTACGGTTTGTGCTACACGCTCTTCAATCTGATGTACATACAATCCTTTTGTTGAGAAATGGGAAGGGCCGTGTAAAAGACAGATTTGTCCTTTAAAAAAAAAAGTATCTGCGTCTCCCGTCGCAACATGTTGGCGACGGGTGCTTGGAAGCGATTGGATGCTTATGACAGTTGGAAAGAAAATAAACACTCCATGGCATCATCTGCGGAGTTTATAATGATGCTGAAAGATGAAGTAAATGATAATATTCAACACCATTATCGATAGTGTTGCTGGCGATATGATCGCAACTTTCGATGAACGCTTTGTGGAGTGGAGGAAAAAAGGTAGTTTCGATTAGATTTCCTGATCAAGTTTCGGGAAAGTATCGCATTTAAGGTTTCGCCTGCTTTATAAGAAGGAAAAAGGACATTCGCAACAGGTTCTGATGGAAACTGGTCGGCAGCTGTGGTGCTATGAAATTTCAGCTGGTTTCGTTTTTTTTTACCAGATAAGATTTGGAAAGAAGTACCAATTTTTAATGAAACATCTGGGTGGAAGGAATCATTTGCATTGCTATACATTGCTTCATGTGGTCATTTGCTGTTTTCGTGTACTCTTCTTAATGTTTTGTGTTTTTCATATATTGTAAGGGAAGGAGTAGACAGTTAAGAAATATAAAACCGAAGTCTAACGAATGGAAGAGATTGAAGATAGAGTCTAAAAATTGAAATGATGTAGATGTGGTTTCATATCCAGATTTGAGAGCTTTTTAGATGGAAGGATTTTTAATCCCACCCAAGAAGAAGCTTTTTGGTTTGCCAGATGTCGTATACTGTACAGGTGCATATATCAAATTTCCGTTCGACGACTTTCAATGAATTGATATTTTTTTTGTACATCCATCAGCTGCTAGGCTTTCTGTAGTTTAGTACATTTATTATCAGTTATGTTCGAATTATTAAGAAAAAAATATATCTCATTTTACTTTCTAGATTACCCCCGTGTGGAAATCGGTCCAGAAAATCCGCTGAGTGTGGAGCGCGATCAGACGGCTAAGCTGGAATGTAACATCGATGCCAAACCGAAACCCGAGCAGGTAAAGTGGACACGGAATGGACGCTTCATTTCGTCGCACCCAACGCACACAATTCATCGTGTGTCGCTACAGGATGCCGGTCGTTACACCTGCTCGGCTGATAACGGGTTGGGTAAGATTGGCGAACAGGAAATCACACTGAACGTCCTCTACCCACCGATTGTGCAAATCGAAACGAAGGCCAAAACGGCAGAAGAGAAGGAAACGGTTCATATTAAGTGCAACGTTACATCCAACCCACCGCCGGTGACGATTGAGTGGCTGAAGGAAGGCGATATTGATTTCCGGCGTAATGGCGATACGCTTGTGCTGCGGGACGTGCGAGCGGAAGATGCCGGAACGTACATTTGCCGGGGCATTAATATGATGAAACCGTACGGCGGCAAGACGCTTGAGCGTGAAGGTAACGCCTCGGTAGCACTGCTGGTGCGCCACCGCCCTGGGCAGGCTGTAATTACGCCGGAAAAACCGGTTGTGCATGTGGGCAATAGTGTCAGTTTGATGTGCAAAGCCGATCCTCCAGGCTATCCGGATCCACAGTACCGTTGGTACCGGGATGTGGGCGGTGAGATGTCAACCACGGTGATTGCCCAGGGAGCACAATATCTGATACCGAAGGCGGGACTTTCGAGCGAAGGAAAGTACCACTGCCACGCAAGCAACGAACTGGGCAATGGGGGTATGGCAAGCGCTACGCTAGAAATTCATCAACCGCCGCAATTTTTGGCCAAACTGCAATCAAACATGATCAAGCGTGCTGGTGAGGTAGACTTTTTCGTAACTTGCAGTGCCAAAGGAAAACCGGAACCATCGATCATATGGCTGAAGGACGATGTGGAGATCACGCCGGAATTACACCGGTACGAGGTGAAGACGAACGTAGACAAGGGACCTAACGGTATGGTAACGGTACAGAGCATGCTCAAGTTCACGGGCAAAGCGCGACCGAACGGAAACGATCTTATCTCCACCGATCGTGGTCAGTACACGTGTTTGTACGAAAATGAGGTTAACAAGGCAAATTCCACGATGCATCTGAAAATCGAGCATGAACCGATCGTACTGCACCAATACAACAAGGTGGCAAACGATATTAAGGAAACGGCAGAAGTGCTGTGCAAGGTACAGTCGTACCCAAAGCCAGAATTTCTTTGGCACTTTGGAACGACACTGCTAAGCACGGGTGGACATTACGAAATCATTACCAACTCGGACGGTAACGACGTGTACACCAGCATCCTAAAGATCAGTAATGTGCGTCACCAGGACTATGGAGAATATCATTGCCGTGTATCGAACTCGCTGAACCACATTCAGGTACCGATTAGATTGCAACCGAAGGGTCCGCCAGAAAAACCGAACAAGCTGAAGGCAGTCGAGCTTGGCTCAAACTATGTGATTCTTTCGTGGAATCCTGGATTTGATGGCGGACTGGTCAACACCAAGTATTTCGTTTCCTACCGGAAAATAGTGATCCCGAACGAAAGTCTCATGACGGAAGAGTGTGCGGCCGTGGCTGCTAGCGGTGCCGAATGGATGGAGTATGACTGCCAGCGTGAAATGCCCTGCACTATCAGCCCACTGGACCACCATCAGAGTTATGTGTTCAAAGTGAAGGCATTGAACACGAAGGGTGTTTCGGAGCATTCGAATGAAATATCCGCCACGACGAAGGTGGAAAAGATTCCGATTCCACTGTTGGCTAATTTCGATCCGGAAACGAAGATATTGGGATTAAATATCGGTGCAACCTGTCTGTCGATGGTGGCGATAGTCGAATCGGTTATGTACGGCGATACTCCAATGGCAGCGTGGCACATTATCGAGAAGGTAGATTTGCAGGTTAACGGTCACGATCCGACGTACCGCGAGCACGAAATTAAGCACTTTGTAGCGAACAGGCGCAACAACGGCCGCTCATTGGGTAACACGCTGGACGACATTCCAATACCGATCGAGGACGAGTTGAATCCACGTGTGCGCGTAAAGTTGTGTCTCAAAATCAATCACGAGTACTGTGGCGAATATCTGGAGGCTGACAGTAAGTGTTGAGGCTGTTTATTTGTGCAGATTATTTAAGTCAATAACGTGGGGTTTTTATTTTTTTTTTGCATTTGCAGTTGGACAATCCCTCATCCAGGAAGCCTCCTTTGTCGAGCTACCGACATTGATAGCGATTGTGGTGTCGTGCGTTGTGGCCGGTCTGTTTGCCGTGCTGGTGATTATGTTCTGTCGCTGCAAGCGCAACCAGATGAAAGAATCGGTCAAGTCCAAGGAGTATGATATCGATTCGATCCATCCGTCAATTGTGGCTCAACAAAACCAGGCCCCGCCACCGTACTATTCTGCCAGTAGCTTAGAAAACAAGGCGCTGGAGCATTCGATGGATTTGGCAATGGATCAAAATACGGCGTTGTATGCAAGCCAACAGCCAACGTATGGATACCATCAACAAAATGCAATGATTCCACAAGTTCCGCAAAATGATTGTAAGTTTCCGTACGCACACAATCGTATGGCAGTTGGATATTGGGCTTTAACGGTATTGTTTGGTTTGCATCATTTTATCATCTTCCAATGTATTCAGGGTCAAACATGGGCTACGTAGAGAACTCGTACTCGAACTCCAACAACGGAGGAAGCGTCAACTCGCAGGACTCAATCTGGCAACTGAAAATGTCAGCGGCCGCCTCGAACTCGGCCAACATGATCCCGCAGCACAACTACATGGACCAGCAGATGCAACAAAACTACGGCTATGACCCAATGACCCATGGGGGATATGGTGCCGTTGACGATTACGCTCCCTACCCACATCTAATGACAACCGCTAGCCAACACGGTGGAGATGACTATCATCATAACATGCGCAACAGCCAGAATCCATCGCGCCAGGACTACTGCAGCGATCCGTACGCCTCCGTACACAAACCTAAGAAACGCATGGATCAGCATATGGGTGAGTAGAGCAGTAACCGAATGAAATGATGCCATCGTCATACTCGTTCCATTAGGGGTTTGTTTGTGGGGCAGTGGCAGTGCTCTTTCTAGTTTTAATCCGATTTTCTCTCTCGCGCAGACTTTGTTGCGGAATCCCCGTACCACGATGTGAGTGGCCTTCCTGATCCGTACATGGAGCAGGACGAAGCAAAGTCTCCCGTGCAGAATCAGCATCTCTCGATGAGCTACGATGATGCGCTAGCCATGGAAAGTGGTTACTCGACACCAAACTCCCGCAATCGTCGTGTCATTCACGAGATTGTGGTGTAGGCAACATATCCATTGCCCAATGCATTGGTGCAACGAAGCAACGAGCTAGAACAACGACAACGAATCAATGATGGAATTGGGGAAAAAAAACTACATACAGTTGGGGAATCGAACGAATAAAAAAACCACGGGACAGTAATATCTGCGGGAGCGAGCATGCATAAAACGGACGACCATAGCAGGGAGAGAAGCCAATGCGAAACCATTGCCACCTGCCTGCATCTGTTAGCGCTGTCGAGTCGTAGTTCAAATTAATTTACCTTTTCTTCTAAATTATTTGTTTTAAATCGAAACATTGAAATGGTTGCAATCTACTACCGACGGAATGGAAACGCTCGCTCATAAACTGCGAGGGGAGAAATATGTTGATCTCAAAATATAGCTCCTTGTAGTGTTGGTACGTATAAACCTAATTACTCAAAGACGTTACACAATACTAACAATCTATTGCTTTTTTCCTTCTTTGCAAATCGTTCCAGATGGGAAATGGTTCCGTTGGTGGTGAAAATGTTGCAACATAAAACTGTGATTGTATATATAGATAACTGTAGGACGCGTAGAGCGATGGTTTTATGACACGAGGCGCATAATTGTACGCAAGCACATTTGGAATGTGGTTTCGTTCTTAGGTAGTGTGTAAATCGAACAATTGAGTTTCGCCGATGGCGTTGATCCACGAACCATGGGATCCATGGCGTCGGCCAATGCAATGCACCTCTTGCAACAGTATCGAGCTGTATAAGTAGCGATTAAGCAAGTGTCTATAGTAAGTACTTGGATTAAGTAATCACGAAACATGACCATTCTAAATCTGATGGTATCTATGCCGACGCGCGTCACTGGAACCGGAGGTTAAGAACCGAATGTGCCATTAGCTTGTAGTAGGTATTCCTGCCAATAGTTCTTTTCCCCAAAGTCCGTTGCGATGTGACGATGTGCCAACACGATCGTATGTGATCGTTCGGCAAGTTTCTGAAGGTCTTCTGAAGGGCTGATGGGAAAGAAGGACCACCTTCCGAGTGACTTAATCATCTCTCATCACGGAACTATATCTCTTTTAGTGTGTGTCCGTCTGGCGGTGCCATTGTTTGATCGTTTCGTGCCAAGTCTTCCTTTCTAGAGTAGCGGGGGGGGGAGCACAAGAAGCAAAGGTGCATTCCATGTTGTGTTTTATAGAAACGTACTATTGCCAATAAAACTGCACATTGGTAGGGACCTTCCTTGAACAGTGTGTGGCTTTTGAAGAATATTGTTTAAAGTATTGAACCGTCGACTTATGCGTTTGGTCGTTCGTTTTGCTCCTTCCGCGGTGTCTCCTTGGACAAAGTTCGGTTTTTGTTCGGTTAAAGTACGCGAGTCTTTCCCCGACGGTTAGCTTCAATTGTAAAACGAAGTTCGTGAGTTAAGAGCAACAGAGACGTAAAATATTAGTCCACATATTCGACAATGCTCCAATGTACATAAGCGTAAGGAAGATGAGGTGAGAAGCGCACATTGTTTAAAATACAAAGAATCTTAAAGCCTTGATTCAATTTAAAGCGACAAGCGAGAGCGATAAACAGTAGTTTTACGTAGATAATAAGAGAAAAATAATAATGTATCAAGAATTGTATGCTCTATGAAGTTGTTTGTGGAAGTGTGTTTATTATTGTAAAAAGCAGAAACAAGCTGCTGGCAAGCGGATTTAATAATCAGCCCCGTTCCCTGCCCGGCAACAGACGGTAAAATGGAGGATAAATCAAACCGACGCACAACTTAAACGGAAACAAAAAGTAGTTATACAACACCAGGAAACACTGTGCATCAAAATGGATGAAGTTTCTTAATTTACGTTAGCTTTCTTCGAATGAAACGCTCTAACGGTGCTCCTCATTCACCGATCGCGCGGAGGTTCATATAACACGGGGAAGTAAGAGAAGCGTATCCCTTTGCTTGGTGGTCGCATTTGCTTGTGTCGCAGGAGCAGATAACTGAGGGAACAAAAACTAGACTGAATTTATCGGCCAAGACGCGCATAAGCTGAGTAGCAGCAAAACATCATAGTCCGTTGCAAAAATGAAAATAAATAAACAAAAAACTTCCCCGAAACGAAAGTGACAAAGCACCGTGGCGGCGTTAGTACACAGGCGCTTACATTGCTCTGCTGCATACTGCGAACGAGCGTGTGAAAACAACGCTGTTTTTACCGAATATTTTGCGATTAGGATAAAAAAAAAAATCGCATTCGAAGCAGTGATTGACGATAAATATGCTTTTCCGCGTTTTTTACACCACTTTTTTTTCCACCGCGCTGCAACAGTTTGGCGTTTGGCAAGTTTGACTGCCGTGTTGAAGAGCGCCACGACATTAGTGTTAAGTGATGAGGAAATTTGTTTTCGTGTTGCAAACAACAGCAGTATCTGTGGACAGCGTGTAGGGGGAGGGGAAATCGAAAGCTCTCTCTGGGTCGACCATCGGGGACCACCAACCTCAATGATGGGGGTTGGATGTGGCGGACGTTAGTAATGAAGATAAGGGATATAAATAAATAGAGCGAAAGAGTGTGCGCATTTAAGGATTCTTTTTTATTTGCCATTGTAAGTGTCCGCTGTTGTGCTGCTTCCATTCCTTCATCCTTTGCATATACTCCCCATGGCAAGTAGCAGTCGGTGTAGCGAATTTTGCATACTTGTTCCGTCCACCGAGAGTTTCAAATTGCTGTAAATATTGACTGAGAAAAGTAGAGGTATTTGCAGGATTGAGGGACTTTTACTATGTTTACGTGTAAGGCCCGGAGAAAACAAATCTTAGTAGTTTTGTTACAGGTTAGCGATACGATAAGTTTCTTTCACGACGAAAAATAAATATTTTATTTTCTATTTTAAACAGAGCGACTCTTTTCACTGACTCTGATTCTGAATATCACATAAAATCGCCGTTTTGACGCGTCAATGGAAGGATCGTCTGCTGGGCGCGTCTTATGAACTGGGGCTATATTTTGACACCAGTGGGAATTAAGTGGATCTAAGTTGGTTGAAACATTTCTCATGCTTTAAGACGCAATTGAACAGTGGTGTGAGAGTTTGCCGACGGTTCGATGCTTTTATTCATCTGTTTTCAAGCAGTCGTTTAATCATGCCTAGTGTAGGCATCGGCATCCAAATGATAGGACACGGATCGTGTCACCGCCTTCCAGCCAAAACACATAGAAACGTTCTCTATTGCGCCTCACACCTTGGCTGTTGTGTTTTGTAAACGTTGTTAGTCACCGAAATCAAATTGCTTCGCTTATTGAAATTTATGGCCGAATGGAAGAGATTTCATATAAATGAAAATCTGTTTCGGAAGTAATTTCCAATGCCAAATTCCTGTCTTTCTTCATTGTTCGACTACGCCGGGCACATGCGGCGGACTGCTCCGGGCTGGGGAAAGAGCCCGTGGTATTAAACCGTTTTTCAATCCATTAGCATCGAATGGGTGGACGCGCTAAGTCAAGTGTCTAGATAAAAAAGGTGCCATTTCAACCGACTTTGAACGCAAATCGCTATCTATTTTAACAAGGCGGAGCGGGCGATGACTTCCAGCACTCGGGTCTGTCTTGCAATGTGCCGAAGAGCGTTTATCTACTTCGATAAATTTAATTAATAATTCAAATTAGCCCCACGCTGCGAGAGCATCAACGTGCTTCCATTTTGGGCAAATTGCCTATCATTCAACACAACTGATCAAACAGTACGCGTACAAGCGTGGTGAAGGATTTTTGTAATGCGTTCCTAGCGTGGGTACATCGCGCTTGTCGGTGCGTGGAATTGAGACTGTGTTGAATTGCCTATGGACTGATACTGTGAGTCACAAGTGAGCCAAGATTGTCGTCGCGCACCAATCTGTCTAGGTAACCATTTGCTGTTGAATTGGAGAGGGTGATGGGTGCGGCGAGTGTACAAAAAAAGGACGATTGAAAAATATTTGTATTCCTGCGATCCTAAACTAGGCGTGCGTCATTTTCCTCAGAGAACTTTCCTCTTCATCCCGGTACGGTGCAAATATCCGGGGTAGGGAATCATCCCGTTGGTAGCGGGTTGGTAGTGGTAGGTAGGTAGGCTTGCTAGCGTGATGTAATAAGACGGCATGTTTCAGCCGTTGGCAAAATGGAAAAATAAATTTTGTTAATTTATTCTTGGCATAGGGCAACACGAAGGAACACAGTGGTCGAGATCCCCCATTGCCAATCAGGTTCACTACCCACTACCACTACCACGTAAAAACGTAAACGTAAAGGAAAAAAAACTGAAATCGTCGATTTCCCTGCACATAATGTTGTCGGTGGAGGGTCATGGCTAACGGATATTCGCCTCTCGGCAAGGTACTTGTATATAGCCTTGGGTCATTTTATTACTGTGGGTGATTATGGGTTTGAGGGCATGGAAATGGTATGGTTGGATTGGCGCGTAATTGAACATACAATTTTACTGAAAATTTGCTAATTGTAGGAGAATTTTAAACTCTCTTTTATAGAAATTCGACCAACAACTGAACCACAGAGATAGGAAATTTTGATTGTTGGTTCTCAAAAACTTTTCTTATTTCTCAAAGCATGTTTTGTTTCTCATATTATTGAGTCACACAGTAATTTTTCTTATGGATGTTGATATGAGAATTTACAAGAAGTAATTATTTTTATCATATCTACGTTGTGTACGTAAGCGTTAAGCGTGCCTGATAATTCCTTAAATTTAGAACGTGCCCTCTTGTGTTATTGGGTAGAAGCTGCTTATAATAATAATAGAAGTACTCTACAATAATACTACCATCCGGTTCCGTGTGGCTCTACAGTCATCACCTAGCTCCTTGACCAGGGCTGGCGGTTTGCATCTAAATGCTTTATTGCTCTTAGGTGCGATCGGTTTTGAAATATGCTTCAGTTGTATGGTGGCCCTCTGTTGCTCGTCTGCTGGTCCGGTGATTCTGGAGGACTACTATTGGACTACGTTGGACGCTGCAAGGCCTTGAGTGGTTGAATCAACGAAATTACAACGCCCAGAGGCTGTTTGTTGTGAAATTCCTGGATAACTGGATCTGGTCTTAGCCTATACGTACCGAGATTGCACCGTACAAGATCGATGCTCGACGCGAAGGATCGCCGTACCTCGATTTGGTGCCCCTGATCCTTATTCATGTATGTGTTGTATTCGTGGTTAGCGACCTTCTCTTTGTTAACTTATTACTTCGTGTTGAAATTCATGTATTGTAAACTTGTTTTATGCTGTCCCACTTTAAGAGGGTGTTCACGTAACTCACATGGTCCGATGAATCAAATAAAACATATAACAACGAACAAGACTATTCTCAAGTATAAATAATAAAAAAACTAACTAATATTTCATTTTATTTTTCATTTGTTTTCGGCCATCGGCTACTTCCTTTGCTTAACGCTAACTAACCGATTGGATAAGGTCCTTCAATAAAATATTTTTGATGGACGACTGCGTTCGCAGGCGCAACTATATTTGTCCCAAGTGCCGTCACACACCTATCGTTTTCAACCTTCTTTCGGAAAAGGCGATGAATTTCGACAACGGCCATCCGAAAATTCGAAGTGCCAGTTTCTATGGACTGCCACAAGGGTCCAGCCTGAGTCCCTTGCTGTACAACTTACGGGATATATAAGGGCGTTCGAGATAATTTTGACAGTCACCTATGGAGAAAGAAAAAAAAATTATGGCAAAATGAATCATCGGGGAATTTGGTTTTGTTTTAGAAATAGCAGCTTACCATGTATTTTATTTATTTTATTCAAAATATCCGCCCTCGGCTTCGATTACGTCGTCCTTGGTCCGACAGCGGACAGAATCCGCTCCACCTTGGTGTTGCTGGAGGTTCTGTTGGTGTCCCGTTCCACCGCGCCCCACACGAAATAATCCATTGGATTAAGATCCGGGGAGCTGGGAGGCCACACATTCGGCGCGGTGAAGTCGTTGAAATTGGCCGCCAACCACTTTATCGTTTTGGAGGCTGTATGGCACGGATCGGAATCCTGCTGGAACACGTATGGTCTGCCGTTGGCCACTCTCGTGATCCAAGGCTTTACGACGGTGTCCAGCATGGAAATGTACCCGTCCGCGTTCAGCCGCAGCCCCTGCTCGAAAAAGTGGGGCGGCATCACGTCCCATTCCGATGACACGCAGGAAAACACCATCACCGTCTGGGGGAACTTGGTTTGCTTGGTGGCACGTCCGCCGGGCAGTAAGCCAGCCACCGGTTGTTCTGGGTGTTAACCGTGTCGGCGGTTGTCGCGTCCGGCGCGGATCATCATGATGCATGTGATCCGCTTCCACAATGTACTCTTTTTGGCATTTTTTTATCACGGGATGTTTTCGCTGCTTATTCCGTACACTTTTAGCTGTCGAATGACGTATTGCTTGTTTTCCTATGCCAACTCCATCACGAGTTATAAACAAAAATGTAACTGTCAATATTATCCCGAACGCTATATATAACGATAAATATAATTATATATCAACGATATTGATACATGCCTAGCTCCCGGATGCAGCTTACGGCAATTGGCGGATGACGGTGTTGTATCAGTCGCCAGCAACAACATCACCGACCTTCAAAGACCTTTGCAAACCACACTGGACAACCTAAAAGTGTGAGCCAGAAACCTTGGTATCGATGTACATATGTATAACAAAAAGATATCCATTGCTAGATCTTTTCGATACCTAGGCGTTTGGTTCGATAGCAAGAATCGAGTTTGGAGGGCACATATTGATTATCTTGCTAAAAAATGCACCAGAAGAATCAACTTTCTCAGCACAATTACAGGATTCTGGTGGGGTGCACACCCATGCAAGCCGCATCTGATCCGTCTTGAACGTATCAAACAACGTCTTAGATCAAACCCATTGATAATCGAGAACTTTCAAGAAACCTTTCATGATTTTACCTCCTTACCAGCCAGCTTACCAGAGTCCTGCAGTTCCCGGTTCAGAGTAGACACCTCGTTGAGAGAGTAAACCAAGTCTTTCCGCCATAGTTTTCGCAGGACAGCAATTCCCAGCATATTTATGGAAAAGTATGGCCATTGGAACTGCAACCATTTTTATACTGACGTATCCTCATCAGAGCAGGGTATCGGTTTTGGCGTATATAACATTGTATCTGAAGCATATTTCCAACTACGCCAGCCATGCTCGATGTATGTAGCGGAGCTCGCCGCAATATTTTTCGCCTAGTTGATTATAAGTGCTTGTCCTTTCACTGCACTGTCGAAGCATTAAAATCTGTGAAGGCTATTAAGAGCCCGGACTACTTCGTAAAAGAAATATTCGTATAAGAAATATATATATAAAGAAGGTCTTAAGCTCATTGTTTGAGAAATCATTCCGGATATCTCTTGTTTGGCTGCCTACACATTGCGGTATCTTCGGCAATGAAAAGGCAGACCAATTGGCCAAAAATGGTGCTTCGGAAGGGTCCTTTTTCGACAGGCTTATCTTACCTCACGAGTACATGCGTGCCCCACAGTCTCTCTGCATGGCTCGGTGGCAGAGTTTGTGGGACGCCGATGAGCTCGGGAGGTTTCTATATTCGATCACGCCCCAAGTGTCCTTGAAGCCTTGATTCCACGGCATCTCAGGTGATTGTGCGATCATTCGAATGATGTCTAGGCTTAGGTCTAATCATTTCGCTTTGGGCGCGCATCTCCAGCGTATAGGACAGGTCGACTCCAAAGCATGTGGCTGCGGCCTCGGATACCACGATATAGATCATCTGCTATGGTCTTGTGTGGAATATGAGGCTGCTCGACCCGCCTTGTTAGACGCAGTCCGGGGCATTGGAAAGCTGCCAAACACTCGAATTCGGGACCTGCTGGAAAACTGCGACGAGGTGTACCTGAGAATAATCTTTCTTTTTTGCCGTCCTAACGGATTTTTAGTGTGATCCACCTCCCCCTTCTTCTCCTACTGTTCGTAAAGCGTTTGTAACTGGCCAGATAAACATTCATAGAACGTACCAATCTTCAACAGCAGTTTTGCGGGTGTTTGAATATGGACCAATTGGTAAGGTTTAAATATTTTTACTGTCTATAAAATACGTGATATAAATGATAACTTTTGTTTGATTAAAACACTAGTATACAAGCCTATTGAATCGAATCGCGCTATTGTAACAGTCTGTTTATGAATGCATTTTTTAAATACTCTAACCTTCGAGGATTCCATTTTAGTTAAACTTTCGCTATTTCCTGTGCAATAAAGTAAATAGAAAAATATAAATATTTTTCATGTCTTTTTATGGTATTGTTTTTGATTTTAAAAAAATAATTGTTCAATTCAATATTTAAAAAAAAAAGACTAAATCATCACCAGATTTTGAACAAAGCTATTATAGTAATAAATACTTCATTATGAGTTAATATAAATGTATCACGTATTTTACATAGTACTTCTCTTCTAAACGATACAATCTTGAACATAAAACTGGTATGAAATTGATAAATAGCCATCAACACACTATCTGTATGCACAAAGCCGTAGTCATCCGCGCCCACTATGGCATCACTATAAGCCCTAACCACCTTCTCGTTGGCCATGTGATGTGGTTCATTTTTCACAACCGGATGAATGTAGCAGCCGTCCACAAGACGGTTTGGTCGCGGTATGCTATAGGGAAATCTAATTCAGTTATTATAATGTTAAAGGCAACGAATCAGTCAACGGTGTTCTGCTCCTCTATCCGCAATAGCCCGAGGGGATGGGGAACGTTTCGCGAGGACACGTCAGCCGGTTACGTTCCCGTTCGGATAGCTTCCAGTAAATCTTCATCCACGCTTTCCATCAAACCTGTGCGATGATAGAGGAAAAGTGGTCGCATTTTTCTCGCAGTATGGAAAACTGACTCGTTGCATCGCCCCAGGGGGAACATATTTTATATATTCCTTTTTAGTTGAGCAGTACAAACAGTTTGGCCATGCACACACACACACACACACACACACACACAACATTGGCCATAGGTTGTGGGGTATGGCAACTCGTCGTACTGCACGGCAACAGCGACAGACAGATAAATATGTTGCCTTTCCTTGTGCTTGATACATTTGCCGGATTGCCTCGGGGCTGCTCGGGTCTTGAGTGAATATTCTGCATTGAATTGAAAACACAGCCAACCAAAGAATTTGGCCTTTCGCGTGTACTTTCTATCCAATTTGGGAGTGCGGTTAGGGGGGGGGGGGGGGCAGAGTATTCTTACTAAGGAAAATATCGTTTCGTTTTCTTTTTCCCCTAGATCAGTTCGAATGATACAGCAACAATGAAGTTCAAAAGTTGTGCAGTAGATTCTGTTACTGCAGCATGGTGCTGTTGTAGGCTGCATAAATGGAAAATTGAAGAAAAAAAAATCAAAATATGGTTTGATGGTTTGTGTACAAAATCCGAAACGTGTTATCGGAATTTTTAAAATCCAAAATGAACAATATTGAAGTACCTTTGGTTGTAGTTGATTTTGGTTTTTTCAAGGGATATCAGCTACAGCAAAAAAAACCCCGAACGAAGGCTTCAACGCGCGTTCTAAACCAAACATTTCGTTCCTCTCTTTGGTATTCAACATCGGAGTTCGGGATTGGGAAAGTTTAATTGCATTTCGGTAGCTTCGGTGTTCTGCACAGGATACCAACAACGCATTTACCTCACATGTTAACACACACACACCCACACACACATACAGGGCCGAACAGGGCCTGATGGATGGCTTTGGTTTAATTAACGCTAACTGAGGGCTCTCTCTCCAAGCATCGCCTACTGCATTAATGCAGAACGCGCACAGCGAAATAGTTGGAGTTTCGTTGTTGTTGAAGATGTGTACAGTGGCTAAGAGCGAGAGCTGTCCAAACGTAAGGTACGGAGGTTCCTGAAAAGCATAGCAAATAGAAACCACACCAGAAGTTTCCCATGGTATTGGAAAGAGGAAAGAAGGAAAGAGGTCCCGAAGCGTAGGAATGGTACAGCGGGGCAGGGGTGTAATTTAATTGATAAGTAACTTTAGGCAGTTTGCTAATGCAAGGGGAGAGGGCGAGCGGGCAAACTTGACGGACTTAATGGCATCGTGATCCGTTTTGTGTGCATGGGGCGGGCGGGGAGAGCGTTAACAGATCTCATCTTCATTTCGTATGCGTGTGGAATTTCGGCGCCTGGAGGGACACGTTATGCTGCTATTAATCTCAATTCATGCACATTTACAAAATGGTACAACGGTGCCCGTGGCTGCCTGGACGTTTGCCGTTTCTTGCCGAAATAAGTGCACCCGACCTAAAGTGGTTGACTAAACAAATGATTCATGGATATGGTGAAATTTTTCGTTGAAAACATCACCCCGAATCCACGGCACAAGGGGCAGGAGCCAACCACTCTTAAAGGTCGGTGGTAACAAATCATGCCGCACGGCGGTACCATTAGAGGAAATGCTCTTGTGCGTCAATAAAATTGCCATTAAAGCAATTTCCTCTGCACTGCTCTGAGAAGGGTCAGCGATTCGCTATTCCTGGTCGCATCTTGCGTTGCGACCCGGGGGGGGGGCCATTCTAGCATCACCGTTCTTGACCGTTCCGGGTGAAGGGAGCCACTTTTAAAGTGTAGTTATTTGTGTCGAGAAGCAAAAACAGGACGAAAATAGATGACTTACGCACGCAATGGTCATTGAACTTTGGGGAAGAAGGGGAGAGAAAGGGCCACTGGAAGTGAACTAGTTTGGTGCAATAAAATTGAGCCATTGGAATGCCAGTACAAGAAAGTGAGGATGGTTGGGTTGCCGCCAGACATTATGTTTGGTGTCCTTTTGGAGTGATGATGTACGTATTTCTAATTAAGAACAGCTACAGCTCAAACGTTTTTATTGAACATGTGGTATAAAAAGTTTTGTCAATAAATGCATCTGGATCATAATAATGTTTACAGTCTGAAAAGTTGTGGGAGCCTTACAATAATTCAAATGTATTTAATATGAGGACTTTTTAATTAATTATTTATTTATTTATTTATTAAATTCAAATTGTCTGCCCCTCCGGGCTATACATATTATGATAAGGAATCAGTAGAGGTAAAGGATTATTATGGAGTAAAGGTAGTGGACTCCAGAAGACGAGTTCGGAGCTCATGATCTCTGTTGAAAGAAACGCATCCTCTTAACCAAGGATAATTCTGGCCAAAATCCGAACGGCGAGAAGGGATAAGTATGGGTGGTCTATCACGAAGTCGACGAGAAGAGACATACAGGGGTATAGAAGATAGAAGTGAAGGAACGTCGAGTTTAGAGGAAAGGATACAGGAGATGAATTAAGACTGCGCGTGCGAATGGCGGGATCTAATATATATTAGACCCAACATACGGCAGCGGAGAGAATACGAGGGCACAGGAACGGTGTAGCCGTGTAGAAATCTACGGACAGCGAGGCGCGTAAACTTCCTCTGAACCCTCTGATTCTCTGCATAGCGGTTTCTCCGGCTGGGGTCCACACTACGCTTGCATAATCTAGAACGGAGCGAACCCAGCAACAGTACAGTGCCTTTAAATATGAAGGATCTCTGATCTCAGAAGACATGCGAAAAATTAGGCCTAGTGCTCTGTTAGCTTTATTAACTACATGGTTAATGTGTTCATCGAACGAGAGTCCCTCATCCAACCAGACCCCAAGATCTTTCACGGTGGTTACTCTACTTATTTGGGTGTCGCATAAGGACCATAACAGCTGACCAGCAGAAGGCCTCCCGAAAAAGACGGCACAACATTTAGGGGGGCAGAGCACCAACCCATTGCTCAAACACCAAACAGAAAAGTCACCAAGAGAGCGTTGGAGAGATCGACAGCCGGAAGACGAAGACACGGGGAGAAAGATTTTGATATCATCAGCAAAAAGAAAGTGTCCATCAGTTGAAAAAACATTGATGCAGTCATTGATGAATAGGTGAGGAACGCCAGACAAGTCCATAAATGAAGATGAAAACGAGTGTTCCAATCTGACTGAATAAGATCGAATCGAAAGAAAGGACCCGATGCAGGACAAGATTGGTCCACCAAACCCAAGTTTCTCCAATTTTGCAAGCAGTAGATCAAGTGGAGCAGTAGATCAATTTGATAGTTTGCCTGCTGCTTTGAAGTCAGTATATATAGTGTCTACTTGACGTTTACAGACAATGTTGGACATAATAACAGACACAAAAAACATAAGGTTTGTCGAAGTAGAACGTTTAGGCCTAACGCCAGGCTGGTGCGGAGAAATGCAATTAGACACTACGGGAAGGATAAAGGATTGAACAAGGGATTCACACATTTTGGACATAGCAACACCTCGGAAATTGGAGGCGACTGAACGATCGTTCTTTTCAAAAACTGGACAGATCCAGGCCGTTTTCCTGACGGTTGGAAAACTTCCCTCTCTGAGCGGTCTTGAAAAAAGACGAAACAAACTTGGGACGAAAATTGGAAATTTCTTCAAGACACCTGATGGTTTACCATCTGGCCCGGAAGAGAAAGATAATTTTAATTTCTTTAGAGCTTTTTAAACGGCAGCTAATGTTACGTTACTAGGCGTTTTAATCGGCAAGCCGACATCGGAAAAGCTTTTTAAAGCTCTTCTTTTAAAGATGAGCTGCTACATTTCTTTCTCTCTGCGGGAGAACGGTTTGGGTGGAATTTGAACCCCGGTCCTGTCCTGTCAAGACCGGCTTCTATGTCTATTTACCACCGGACCGTTCCAATTGTCATTGTTACCATTTTTACCAACGCAGAGGTCCACATGTTATGTGAAAATGCAGAATTAAGAGTCATGCCAAACGCTACAAAAATCAGGTTTATTTTCATTACAAAGAGCGAGCTCATTGAAATAGATTACGAGTATTTAGACTTAATAGAGGTGACAAATTGTAATCTAAACCCGAAATGCATTGTAATTCAAAAAAAAACAAACACGTTATTTATGAGGTTTCCTTTCTTACTTGCATGAAGCAATACCAACTAATAGTGATAAAACTTTACCGCCTAATGCATCAAGCAAGCAAGGCTGGTATCACTTCCACGCAAGGAAATTAATGCCTCAATAATTCCTCACGTTCCTCTCGATAATGTTATCGGATAATCGCACCAAAAATGGATTGACGTTTTACTGCGATACTGCGGGGGTGAACAGGGGACAGATTTTTGTGTGCCAGCAGCGTGAAAGCGAAACCGAACCGATGGAAGTTAACTGTAACTTGTGCTCAACAATGACCCATGGCCCATTGATACGATGTACGGTATCAATGGCCGTATGTGTTGCTCCGAGCTATTCGGGGGGAGAAATTACTTAATCCTACCAAAATCGGGCTGTCGCTCGTAAGGGACTCATCCTTATCGTGTGCTATTAATCTATTGGACCATCCAGCCAGTTGGGCTGTAGCTCGTTGAACACTTAGGCACAGCATGGCGCACACAACAGGCTCATCATTGTCGTTACTAAGGTCACAGGCAGGTTAAGCGACAGTAACGAAATAAAAAAAAAATCGGCAAAGATTTTTGTTCGTTGATGACTATCGCCGGTCGGTATGGACTAGGACGAAATGAGTAGACAAAAAAACGCATGAAACAGGAAACTGTATCCCATTACATCTTCCGAAGCTAATGGACCAGTGACCATAGAGGGTGGAAGCGTTTGATTGAGTGGCCATCGAGGATAAAATGGGACCGGAGTAACGGGTCGGGTGACAGCGAGCTTATCATTAGCGTCAATCGAGTTAAGGCGCTGACGTGAGGAGGCAGTAAAATTGATTGTCATCGGAAAACACTCCTACACTACCGCATGGACACAACTAGAACCTGTCAATTCAATCGCAAAGGAGATGCAGTTTTGCATTTTAATGAATGGCTAATGGAAGGTTACCATGCACGTTGAAATCCAAACGGTGTATAATGGAACATAACAACGTATCATATAATCTAATGCAGTGTAACATTGTACAACAGCACTGAAAGTGTAGAGAAAAAATATGAAAAAAAATGCAATAGCAAATTGAAGCGAAAAGTATTCCCCTCTGAAAGTTTAATTGAGATGAATTGAAGGAACATATTGTCATCGGATATTTAAATAAACTTGTGTTGTTGCCACTTAACAAGGCGTTCTCGCTGTAAAACGTTTACCATGTTTATGCTGACCTAACATGCTCGAGATAAAGGATTGTTGTAGGCATTTTAATTAAATCCAGTCTATGATTCTACTCCTACATGTCCTCGATTGTCAAAAGCGAAACTGTTGGTAAAAAAAGCCGCTAAGCTAGTCATGATGGGATTTTTTTTTTAATTATTGTGTTGTAAGGACTTGTAGTTGTACACATTTATAATCGATTATGAAGTGCACAGAAACTAACAGTGACATTTTATTGAATTGAATGGCTTTTTTTTCAAACATGTGTAACAATTCAGGCGAACAAAATGGATCGTTTTTAATAACGAGAAATGCTGATTATGAATGCATAAAAATTGCTCACTTGGGTCTATCTGCTCGGCCATGGCCTGCTTGCTTTAATAGGCGTGTATTTGTAGCATACTTATGGCCGATTTTTTTTTTTCATCACTAACCAATTCCCAGCTGGTCACAGATTGAATAAAAGAAGGCAAATTAGTTCACCCGTTGGATGAGAAATGGAATAGCAGAGAGAAACAGCGAGATTTGCTGCAAACCAATAATTAATGATTTTTTTTTTCTTTACTCATCATTCCTACAGTGCTGTTGAGTGCGCCTTTGGCTTTTGGTCAGCACATTTTCCTATTGTTTCCATTTCTCGCCTGCTGGGTGGAAACTAATTAAATATCTTCAACAAGTCCCGTACCGTTGTAGAAAAGATTGGTCAAATGGAATGGTTGTTTAAGGTTTTGCGAAAGTGACACGGTGCACGGTGGTTGAGAGCGGGCAGGGGAAAACAGAATTACCAGGAGCAACATGAAGAATATTCTTTCTGTGGTACAAATTCAATTTGATTACTCTTATCCCGCACAGGCAGGGAATGGGTATGGGAAGGAGACATAATGCTGAGGTTATAACAAAAAATTACTCAACCGAAAGATGCTAGAACAGCAGTTGGTGAGAATACTGGTAGTAGGCAAAAATGAAAAGAAAAAAAAAATCATGATCATGGGGCCTACTTCAAGAGCAGAAATAAAAATTGTAGCGTTTGCCATTGGTTTGGAGTTGATTTTACTCCTTTTACTGCTCGTCGACCAATTCGTCCTAGGCTCGGACGCTGGATAGTTCTAATGATTATCCTTACCTTCTGTAGCGCCGGAAGGGGTAGGAACGGTTTCAAACGGTTGACCCAAAGCCGTAGCTAGGACTGAGCTGGATCGAGCATTCGAGTGCCTGTGGTGTTTCATTATTTCAACGGGCTGGTGGTTTACTAGCGACGGATCACGTTTGCCTCAACGATGAAACGGATAATGCAAAGGTGGATAGCATTATCCGGGAAAATCTTTTCGTGATCATTGGGATTACCGTACAGTACGATGAACGCACAGTGGAGGAAGAGGATGTGCTACCAAGGCGGCATGGTGGAGCTAGAGAAGGATTATAAAACGAAGAAAGTATAAGCAGACCGTACCGTGGCAAGTGTATTTGTGGGTATATGTGTTTGAAGCGGGGCAGCAATTCATTAAAGCGGGTCGGGTAAGATGAAGCTCGTACTATGCATTATTCATTACTCAATTAGAGGCAGAACCGTGTCGTGGATGCGTGTGCTCCGTTACAAGTGAGCCGGCAATTGAAGGGAATTTAAAATTTAATGTACGACTGTCTTTTTCCGGCTACTCATGATAAAACATCGAACCGAATGAATGAAAGTGTATTAATAGGTGGAATCGTTGAATTCGGATTAGAGCGGTGTTTGTTGCTCTATTACTTTGGTGTATCTGTACGTGCTTTACTTTAAGGACACACTCAATCGTTGTATATACTACGAAACGTATTTTTTTGCAGTTTAGAAATACTAGGAGTTGACCATGGTGTGCAATATCGAAGAAATAAATTTAAGTTATAGAAGTTATAGTTTGAAAGCTAGGCGAGCTGTGAATCATCTTTTTTTACCTCAATTTAAATTCTGACATCTTTTCATCACGTCTTCATAGACATTCAAAGCCTGCTATGTAACAAAAGCTTGCTAAAGAATGGTGCGGGCGGAACCAATCCTTGGGTAGGAGATTATCGAGGCGAAAACGATAGGCTATCGCAAAATCTAAATTTAAAACCTCGCCTATCGTAGGTAAAAAAATGCACTAACAACAACAGTAGGTTAATCGATTTTGAATTTCGTGTGAACAATCCAGTTAGTGTAAATTGTGCAAAGCTTTGATTAGTTTCGATGTTTTTTAAAGTTAACCGTTCGTACACTAATTACAATATAATTGTTGGATATTTAACACGCCAGGAGATAGGCAATCCGCTTTACACGAACACATAAACTAACGCCATCTATGCGTAGAAGTAGGAACTATCATCACCATCGTTGAAGTACTATATAAAGTGACACAAAATTTATACATCACTAATGAAGCACGGCGGCTCATGGTCGCTGGACTAGTAAATCCATGGAATAAATGAGAGAGTCTAGAGAAGAATCTTTAGCAAAGGCTTTTGGCATAGAATTAATTTCGTATCCCGAGTCTGTCAAGTTCTGAAATCTTACCAAGGTCCTTGACGGGTAGCCGAAATAAAACACTTCAGAGCATTCTCCGGCAGTGTATTCGAAGCCTGAGTTGGGAATTCAAAATCTCTCCCCGGAGTAGGCCGTAGCCCTACAATAGTTACGAATTCCGTTGTGTACTACTGTATCCGAAAAGTAAGCTGACATTGGATGTAAAATTTCGCGCGCCAAAAAAAGCCCATTGTTTTTATTTTTCGTTCGTCAATATGTATGTTTTTGACAGTTCTGCCACGTTTCAAGGCACAACATCAACCCGACTATTAGTGACAATTTGTTTTCGGTGCTGCGCCAAGTGTTTTGGTCCATATTGACCATGTCAAAGTTTGTGGAGCATCGCGCATGTATCAAATTTTGTTTACGCAATGAAATAAACGCTTCGGAAACACTGCGGATGTTATAACACAACAAAAAGCCTTCGGGAAAGAATCTATTTCGAAGAAAAATGTGTACAAATGTTACAGTGATTTCAAGAGTGGCCGTGAGAAGGTTGAAGACGAGGACCGTCCGAGGAGTCCAAATCAAGGATTTGGTGATCAACAATCGACGGTTCACGATACGAGAACTTTCGGAACCTTCACCGGATGAAAGCGGCCTGATTTATGGAAAAACGATAGCTGGTTTATGCACCACGATAATGCGCCCTCCCATACGACCATCATTTTGAGGGAGTCTTTCGTAACAACTGGCACCCATATTGTTCCTCAAACGCCGTATTTGCCAGATTTGGCACCAACCGACTTCTGGCTGTTCAACAAGCTAAAACGGCTGCTTCTGGGACACCGTTTTGACACTTTCGAGGAGAGAGAAGCCGCAGCGACGGCGGAACTAAAGGACATCCCAGCATCCGCGTTTTACACCTGCTTCGAGGAGTGGGAGAAGTGGTGGAAGAATTGCATCGGAAGGGGATTACTTCGAAGGTGATGAACTTGCAACTATTTAAGAAAAAAAAAAAAACTTTTGTGAACTACATTTTGTTGAACAGCTCTGGCTGCCCAAGTGGAGAAAACTACGGGGTCGATTCCCGTCCAAAAGAACCTCTCGTGGGACTGCTTGTCCCACGGTACTATGCTGCGTGTAACATTCCTGGACTATCAGGTTGTACTCTACGTTCCCCCGTAGTGAGGGCTGACTATCCAACAACGTGGTGTCAAGAAGTCTTGTAAGCCATTCTATGACCGCGTGTTACCTAGACGGTCGTTAAGTCAAGAAGAAGTTTATTTTTGAATATGAAAAAAAGTCGAGATACTTAAAAATGAACCTTTCTAGAAAAATAAAAAAATAAAAATTTTGAAACATTTTTTACTGTTTCCTAAATCAAGGTAACGGTGACGTCCACCGATTTAAAGTTAATCAATTTTTGTTCGAACAGAATGTGTACGTATACGACTAGTGAAGTAGATGATTCTAACTGGTGAGTTTTTTTTTTGTGTCTGATGAAAGCTGAGTAAATAAACAAGGGATGTATGTAACCAAGCCTCGAGCCAATCGGATGCAACCCTTTTACGGTCGTTCCGGTCGAAGTCCGATATGTAACGAACATACACCGTGTTCGCAAAAAGCCTGCATTGCACTGAAGCGTTGTGCAAATATTTTTTCATCCTTTCATAATCGCGAGTTGAACGGATTGTTGACGCAGTTTGGCAGCATAAATAAAATTATACGATCGTCCGGCTAGGCTAGGGGTTCCCGCCTCCATACTTCCAAAAAACAAAGCGAAGCTGCATAATGTTTAACTGCTTATTGCCCCGGGTTAGGATTGTTTCATAGAAAATCTTTCTGGTTAATGCTTCAATTTTGATCAAGTGTAACAACAGTATAGTATCAGCAGGGTTTGGCTCTGTGTGTTTCGTGCTCCTTTCACTTGTGGGATGGACGGTAAGAAAACAGTAGCCTTGCGGAGGTTTCTTATGTTGATATTAGTCGAAACCCCTCAATGCGAATCCTTTAGCTTCCTTGCACGTGTTCAGAAACAGTTTTGTTAAAGCAGTTTTTGTCATCCTTCCCCTTTGCAATCGAATTCCCCGAACCCTCTTCGGGTCAGAAAAACAAGCTAATTAAGGTGAGTAATGTTTGGTATCAATATTTTTATTGTGCGCTTGTGTGCGCACTGTTTGTACGGCAACCGGTCGCACTTTAGTTCCGCCTCTGTTTGCGAATGCCGTCAATAATGGTAATTTATTCGATAAATCCCTTCCCAGCGTGTGGCGCGCAATGTGTCGCAGCACCACCAAATCGACACCGGGGACGCTCATGCTAATCCGCGAAATTGAGCAAACGCAGCCTAAAAGCCAATGCCTAATGTCATCAAGCATGGACGTGACTGTGTTCGCTGCCTTGGAGAAGTGTGACTTTGTTGATCCTGCTGTCTGTAGCCGAAAAGTCCTAAAGTAGCACTGGTCGGAGGCGCTGCAGGCGTAATTCGTGTGGCTTCTTTCTGGTGGTGCCCAAGAAGACGACAGGATCGCACACTGATTTATCGCTGACCGTACGCGCCCGACGTTTGTGGGGTGACCACCGAAAACAAACAGACAAACATTTCTGTTCCTTTTTTGTCCGCTGCTCGACAGTGCAATCACAACTCAGCTACGGTAGTGCCCGAGGGAACGTTCCGTTTTGGCGTAGGGTAATGGCACACAGATTGCCCAATGACACTATCAGCAGCCGCAGATTCGAACGTGTGCCGTGCACGTGTCACCGAGGAGGTGTTTTTCATTCAATATTGGCTTTGATTGATAACGGGTGGCAGGTTCGAGCATTACCCAAGTGATAGCGCAGTGTCGAGTGACTTTAAAAACGATAATTCTTCTCGTTGGATTTCTCGAGTTGATGAGCTGAAAGGACTGCTTACTGGCAATACGAGAAAAAGGCCAAACAATGATAAAATAGATTCCTTATTTATTGCAACGAACGAACGAACAACCCACAGTAAACAAGAAAACGGCTCGATGGAACGTGTTTGATATGGACCAGAGGATTACAAATCAACATCCAGATGTTGCTGAGCTTAGTGATAAATGAAGATATCATGAATATGATAATAAAAAGGTGATGTGCATTTTCCGAACCTAATGCCATGGTGTAGAAGCACATGAAGTTCTTTTAAAACATGTTCATCGATTCTGCAAAATCTTAATGAGTGATGTTTTATTGTAGAATTAATTGCATATCCTCAGTCACAGCAGCAGTTCTTCATAATGCAGGACTCCGGACCGTTAAGTTATATAGTCTGCCGGTGATACAGTGAATAAAATAGTACCGTCCGGGGGTACGCAGCGCTGACAGGTATGGGGAATTTACGTCAAGGAAATTAGAAATGGAAATTGGTAATGAAAAAGTCTAAGCAGAAATAGAATCGTATTAAAACTGATGATGGTTTCATAGCAAATTGATCAAAAAGACAAAACAAAGATACAATAATATAAGGTACAATTATAGAATTCATGTTAAAACCATAAATGTAAAGCCAGCCTTCGATTGGGTTCCTAGAATTGTTGATACCACGTAACAGGTTGGCTGATAAGTCCCCGGTCTAACAAAGAAAAACACATTTTTTTGTCAAAATTCGTTTTTATTATTCAACATAGTTCCCTTCAAGAGCGATACAACGAATATAACGACCTTCCAATTTTTTGATACCATTTTGGTAGTACTCCTTCGGTTTGGCCTCAAAATAGGCCTCAGTTTCGGCGACCACCTCTTCATTGCAGCCAAATTTTTTCCCCGCGTGCATCCTTTTGAGGTCTGAGAACAAGAAAAAGACGCTGGGGGCCAGATCTGGAGAATACGGTGGGTGGGGAAGCAATTCGAAGCCCAATTCATGAATTTTTGCCATCGTTCTCAATGACTTGTGGCACGGTGCGTTGTCTTGGTGGAACAACACTTTTTTCTTCTTCGTTCTTTTTTCGTTCGTCAAGCAACCAAAAGTTGCTTGACAAAAGACGCTCTGTCTCACAAACTAATTGACATACAGACGTCAAATTTTGACACGAATCATTTGAAGGTTGGTGCTATATAAAAATAATATGCATTTAATACTAGCGGCGCCATCTATGTGTCAGACCGGGGACTTATCAGCCAACCTGTTATTTGGATAGTCCGTTCCCATAGTTCGCCTTGGATTTGAACCCTAGTTCTGCTGTGTGGAAGACGTCTTGGCGTCTTTTATAACTAAAAAGAAGGAAAATAATGCGTTACGTTAACTTTGCATTGCTAAAGTTTTATATTAATCTCCCTTGAGAAAATGATTGTCTAAAATCTACATGACCTTTTGTGCATTTTGCATTTTTTTCTGACGCCTGTACAATAGCTGTTTAAGAAGAATAACGATTCACAAAAGTAATTGTTAACTAATTGATTAACATGTTTTCTTCATACTTGCCATTTCCTCTATTTCTTACTTGATTACACATGTACACATCGACAAAAACACCCAACATGACTTTTGGCGTAGGCTGCTACCGCAAAGAAATCGTTCAAACCCAGTCAGTCACCAGAACCTCGCACAGAATGGTTAATAGGCTCGTATAGGTGGTTTTGTCAGGTGAAAATGATATACGACACACGGCATTAGCGATACATTTAATATGCTCCGAATCGAAAGTTGTGCGTTGACATTGAGGAATTCATGAGCCAAATCAAGCTAATCACGTAAACTGTTATGCAGGAATGTTCCTGCCAAGCCGTGGTTCGCCTCGTCGGCCTCGTCGGTCTCGTCAGTCGTTTCGTTCTTTCTGTTTCTGTGCGAATGCTTGGGTTTTGATTGATGTTTGCGCTGCAGCATGGCAGTAGGTGAGCTCGAGCAACCCTCGAGCGGTCCCCGTCTGGTCGTTCTGGGTGGGAGGCGGGTCTCGACAAATAACTCACGACCCGTGATCGGAAAAACTGTGACATTATGCGAAAGTCGTTGGCGAATGGTTGACTGTTGTTTTCCACCGCAAAGAGCAAACCGGTGGCTCAATGAACGCCATTCAATGATTGCGTTTTCCGTTCACGGCGTAGATTTTCTTCGTGATGTGTTGTGTTGGATCAGCATAATATGTGTCCCCCTTTACTGGCAAAAAGAGACGGACAGCCGTTTAGAAATAGGATGGCAAGCGAAAAGATGGTAGGTTACCCTGTGAAGCTATAAATTTTGCTAGTGGTCTAGCGGTTTGCTGGCCGAATTGCTTTTGTTTAGGACGATGAGTATCCATTCAAGCATTTGAAGCTGTGTACCGAGCTCTAATTGTCTCATTAAACACATTGTTGGCGTTGACGGTATAATGAATAATCTGTCCTCTGCAATCAGTACCAAAATTTCAAAATCTGACAAATGAAAAGTGGTGCCTGACGGTGTGATGTCTTGTGCAAGGAAAAAAAGTTAATCAAATAATAGTTATTAAATACGGTAAGAGAATTATTTGAATTGTCAGTTGAACAAAGAAAAAGTACAACTAATGTGTATTCAAATTAAGCTTCAAAAAAACAACCAGAATGTATTAAAAGCGTGTTCTTTCCCTCCCATATGATTGTCATAAGCATATTCACTATCCATTCAGTCGGGGTTGGAATTAAATCCTTCTCGATGCTACTTGACGGTCGAGCAGCTGCTTGCAGTTTGTGCACAGAACAGGGTTCTTGCTCACCAGCAGTCGTCTGACCGTACGGTGTTGTTGGCCGAACAAATTGCTAGACCGGGTACACATGTCTAAAAGCATTTATCGATGTTGCATTCTACTCTGAGGATGATGTGCTTGCAGCAGAATGTAAAGAAGGCTCACGCTTCCAAAAGCTTCCGATGCTGGATGGTGTCTGTAATGGATTCGCTTTCCAAACAACGTTCTCAACCTCCGTTTCGGTCCGATAGTGACTGTATGCAATGTTGGTACGGCATCAACATCCTGGCCCACCATATTGGCTTGCCCGTTTGCCAGCACGCCCTATAGCTTTGTAGCTGTGGAGGCTGGTCGTAAAGAAGCTCAAAAAATCGTACCAAAGTAAAAATGCTACCGTTCAGCACTTGCAGACTTGTTGGCGGTACTTGGTTGGCTGGTCTGCTTCCGACAGAATGATGTCCGGTGAAATCCAGAAGGAAATTGAAATCAAATCACGACTTTGTGTGTCCTTGT
Organism: Anopheles maculipalpis; assembly: GCF_943734695.1. Classification (NCBI taxonomy): domain Eukaryota; kingdom Metazoa; phylum Arthropoda; class Insecta; order Diptera; family Culicidae; genus Anopheles; species Anopheles maculipalpis. The sequence goes on along the minus strand of NC_064872.1, from coordinate 44,903,084 downwards.
CGTGTGGCTTGCCCTCGGTGTGCGGGGTGATCGGGTGAAAGGAGATGAAAAGAGTCGATCCCGGTGAGTATCGAACACCTGTAGGCATTCGTCTCGAGAAGGAAATCAATCAGCTTCGGGATATATATGTAGCATTCGGATTGGTGCACTTTCCGGAGCTGGTGAAGCGCATGAAGGGCGGCACATCCCAGGTGAGCCTAGCTTGAAGAACTCTCCATTACGCATTACACTTACTTTTTGTTTTTTTTTTTTGTTGCTGTATGCATCTCCCCGGCCCTGGCTTTTCTCCTCTATCTCTTGTGGCAAACAGCTGGTAGCCATTTCGCTCGAAGGCACATTGAACCGGGTGAGACGAAGCCGAAGGGTTCAATTTTGCTCAGCAGTCAAACACATTGCTTCAATTACGCTGAGTTGTGTGCGGAAACCATTTGCATGTTTTCTGGTAAGCCAGTTTCTGTTTGCCCGAAAGCAGTGTCACCAACTTTCTTTCGACACTGCACCAGTGCCCGTGCCATGCTCGGTCGGATTGTCCCAGTGAGCCAGATTGGAGGTACCTTTGATTGAGATTTTTTTTTGTTGTATTCCCCATTCTACAAACGGAACTCTCCAATGTGTCTCCATTGTAAACGATCTATTCGTAGTGCATGGTCGTCATGCTAGTGAATGTTGCTAGCAGATTCGGTGGGTGGAAGAAAATTATTTTTCACTAACAGTTGAGACTCTTCGGCAACGGGATATGCTCATCTTGCCAGTCAAGTTACGTGTATGTAAACCACTTTTGTCTTCTTTGTAAGTACCGCAGTCTTTGGAGGGACTTGAACCATGGGCCACATTTGATGACACATATGCAAATTGTACTAGCACTGTGACTTCAGCTTCACGTCACTTTACATGCCATTGCAGAAGTGGTCTGAAAGTGCAGAAGGAAATCAGTACGGCCCAACATACGTTGTAGCTGTCAACCGGGTGGATCGGCCGTTGCATAATTGATTGACAAAATTTCGCCTCACAGCTAGACGGTTTCTTGCGCAGAACGGGTGCCGGAAAACAGAAGATTTCTTTTGCACTTCAATGACCCATGACGCTGGGTAGAATGAATTTACATGCCCGTGTTCCTTTTTTCCCTCAACCCGGGGCAAAACATCGATCATGCCCGGAAGCTGTAGCAAAAGCGGCAATGGACCTCAAAAAACATCGGTGACTTCCATTACTGGTGAAGTCCATTGTGGTTCGTGCTGGTGCTGATTTATTCATTGTCATGTCAAGATTGGTTTCGAGGTTACGTTTGTCCAGTTTGTTGGATCGAACTGCTAGGCCGTATGCGGCATCCGGCCGGGCAAAGGTAAACTTTGTACAATTAGGAAACTTTGAAAATGCTAGCAAAACTCATCCGAGAGTTCTTAATTGGTTTACAAGCGGCAGCACATTATTCGTACGGTGTTCCCATACGAGAGCGGGAATGAACCATGCTTGCCTATCGTTTCGTATCCTGCAAGTGGGACGAACGTTGTCTTTTTATGTTCCACTTAGTAGCATGTGTTATGTGTGCTCACGTCACAAGATGAGCCTTGGATATCATTTGCAAAGATGATTGCAGCACTGATGAATTAATAATCAAAGATATGTCATGCATGAAACAGTTTCGGTTTCAATATTGATTCTTTGCTATATTTGGTAAACGATTATGATGTACTGATATCAATTAATTTTTTTTCGTAATCAGTTGTATTAAATTATTTATTCACTTTAAATGGCTTTCTAGACTACCGATACCGCGTAGTTCGTTAGTCATACCTCACTACGGGGGAACGGTCTCGGATAGGATTTGAACCCCGGTCCTGACGCTTGAAGACGGGGGCCGCTGTTGCCTACATCTCCTTTGTTTTACTATTTCCTACAGTGACACTTCGTGTAAATGCCCTACTTTAACGTGTCAGCAAAAAAAGTCAGCTTAGGAGCTAAATTCGTGTCTCTGATGCGTAAGTTCTAAATGTTAGGGCAACGTTTTATTAAAGATTGAACTTGAAATTTTTTTTTTTAGATTGAAATTTATTAGGGATTGAATTGGAATGAGATTTTCCGTGCCTCAACATATAATAATATTTATTTACTCCTGATTTTAACACTACATCTAAATTAGCCTAAACCAAACCTTCTTCTTGTCCTGCTCAGAATTAAGCACGTCCTGTCGACATGGTCAAATCTCCAATCAGTTTCCAGGAAACTCGGTCTAGGGCTGCAGTCCTCCATCCACGGCTGCATTCAATCTCCGACAGGTTAGACTCCACTTGAACCAGCCAACAAGCTCGCTGTGCTCCTCTACGCCTCGTGCCGAACGGGTCGCTGACGAGCACCTTCTTGGTGGGGCATGAGTCCGGCATCCTCATCACGTGCCCTAGCCAACGTATCATTCCGGATTTGACCACCGTCAGGATATCAGCACTGCCAAAGATAGTCCTTACCACCCGCCGTTCGAAAATGGCGAGTGCATTGGCGTCCTCTGTCAGCATAGTCCAGGACTCGTACCCGTAGAGGACTACCGGACGTATCAAGGTGGGGTAAATCGTTCATTTTGTGTGTTGTTGGAGTCGTCTGGATCGCAGGAGTTTGTGGAGTCCGTCAAGTGATGCTCTGCTTCCGAGTTGGGCTCTATCACGGTCAGAGCCTCCGGCAAACAGGTATTTTGTCTTCGTTGCCTTGATGCTCAATCCAATTCTATTGACCTCGCGTTTCAGACGAGTGTACGCCTCGTACATCGCCACAGTTTTCCGTGCGTTGATGTCGATGTCATCCGCGAAGCCAAGGAATTGGAGAGATCGGGTGAAAATCGTGCCCCTGATATCGAAGCCCGCGCTTCGCATGACACCCTCCAAAGCGATGCTGAACAACAAACAAGAGAGTCCGTCTTCTTGTCTCAGACCCCGGTGAGATTCGAACGATTCCGACAGCATGCTCGAAACTCTCACCTTGCACTGCACACCGTCGATAGTTGCTTTTAGCAGCCGTACCAGCTTCCCAGGGAATCCGTACTGCTGCATGGTGTTCCATAGTTCGGTCCGATCTATGGTTTCGTAGGCCGCCTTGAAGTCAGGTGATTCGTAGGGCTACTCTGCCGTAGAGTGGAGAGTTGGTCGGTTGTCGAATTGCCTCCAACAAATCCTGCTGGGTAGCTTCCGACAAAATCTGTAGCTAGGGGCTCCAGTCTGCAGAAGAGTATTCGGGACATGATCTTATAGGCAGCATTCAGGACTGCGATGGCCCGGAAGTTAGCACATTCCATCCTGTCGCCCTTTTTGTACACCGGCTGTATGACACCCAGTTTCCATTCGTCCGGTAGTTCTTCCTGATCCCAAATCTTAACAATCAGCCGATGCATGATGGCGGAAATCCTCTCCGGACCCATCTTGAACAGTTCGGCCACCAGCCCATCGCTGCCAGCTGATTTGTTGCATTTCAGCTGTTTGATGACACTGATGACATCGTCCAGGGATGGCGGGGGTACCTCGTCATCGTCATGCTGGCTGTCGACATCGCCTCGGTGGTGGTGCCCTTCGGCAGTGCTTCCCCAAGCGCGTTTGCGAAGTCCCTTGCCACCTCAGCTTGCCTCAGCCGATCTAACATGTTGAGCCTTGGGGTAGGCTGGAAGCGCAGCTTATCCATAACCAGGAAATGATCTGAGTCGACGTCTATAGGTCCTTACGTCAATAATATCCGAGAAGTGCCTTCCATCGATACGAACGTGGTTAATCTGGGAATATGTCTGCTTTAGTGATCTCCAGGTGTAACCTTACCTAAAGAACCTAATTAACGGAATCTACTTCTAATGTGTGTCGCACGAAAGCCGTTGAGAGAAGAGATCGAGCTCAACCGTTGCATCGAGGTCTAGTCCTGAGGCGATGATGGCAGTGTTGCCAACACTGTCCCTATAATACTTTATACACGCGTATCACACTGTAATTCTATGTACATAATTATTGCACACATAAAAGTTAATAAATAAATACATTACTTTGGTTCGGCATTTGTATCAAAATGGTACCTTTTGTGGCTTGTTGTACCATTTGTGACAAACGAATTCTTAAATGTAAGATATCTTTCATGCTTTTGAACCATTCCATTTACATTTGAGATTTCAGGTGTATAGCAAATTATTCAAAACTAGGTTCTGAAAGGCTTTAGGTATAAATGAGAAGAAAATGAAAACTGAAACTGAAATATCGTACTCAAAACCCACTTTTGAGTGGGGAATGAAATTAATAAAAAAGTATAATAGTACGGAGTTTTTTGGTAGCGCAACGAATCATCTACTGAATCATCTTTTATGAGGTAGCGAAGCTAACATGAGTGCTGTTTACGGTTAGTTGGCTGTGATATTGCGTAAAGCGGGTAAGATACGATCCGTACGCGGTAGGTTGCTCAGAAAAGATAGCTCCACAACTTCACAATGCTCAGCCAAATCGGTTTTTGCGGAAGTGGTGGTGAAGCTCCCTGCCACATCTCGACAGCAGCCCGCTCGAAACAAGGACAAGCACCAACCTGTTTGACAGAATTTGTAAACAGATATCTGCATTCACCGCATTTCCAAAGAATCCGGAACATCGTATTACTCGCAAAAGGCTTGAAACGGAGCAAAATACTGTCTTGAAAGAATTTTCTTTGAAGAAAAGACTAAGTACGCCTCTATCACATAGTTTCCGCTGCGCTCCGCCTCCATCGCGCCGTCATCGTACCGTAGAACAAAAACTCCCGAAAACGACACCCCCTACCGCTCATCGAGATTCATTTGGAGTCACAAAAACGAAGGAACGAAAGTACGAGCGAACGAACTTGAAGGAATAGATAGTGCTTATCTAAAAGCTTAAGATGGCCCGGCCCGGCATGAGAGAAGCGATAGCGATGGGAAACTGTGTGCTTCAGCGGCTCCGAAGCCCTAACAACCTGTGGAGTGCAGCAACTTCACCTAAGAGTGCAAAAATCAAGCTAGCTAGAATGAAACTGCACATGAGCCAATCGCGGTTGGAGGCACAGCATGAACTTTCGGATCTTTCCGACAAAGATTTCGCATGTTGCATTCACGCTTGTTTCGCTTGGTTTAATTTGGGATGAGTTTATGTTTTGCCAGAATCGCTTTTAGCAATGCGGTACGCTTGGTTGGCAAATGGGGAAAAAAAAAAGATTTTGCATGAAAGTGATTTTACAGAAAATGCATTGACACAGCAAGATGTCGCGATGGGAGGTAAAATTTTGGCAAAGTTTGTCAAACTGTTTGTTAAATACTCTCCAATGTAGTTCATTTTCTTCAAGAATTTTTGAGCTATTTCTTCCCTTCTTTTAGGCAGTCAACTTTTAGCTAGACGTTATGTCACTCGAAGCCGCCCGGGGCTGCAGAAACTTGAAAACATAACGGATAATGGAACGCTATAGACGCTATCTTTAGCTCAAAATCGGAGTTCCGGTGTCACTTAGACGAACTCGTGGCACGATGAATGCATCCTGCGCTTCAGACGATGATGCAAGGATTTGCTGTTTTGCCGGGCACAGCAACGAACGGCGAACAACTGACGGCAAACGTCGGTGTTGTTGCGCCCTGAGCGGACAATATAGACCAGCGCACCGTACAGCGCGACTTGTTTTCAAAACATTCCAACCACTCCTGGGAATGGGAAAATGACGTGAAATGTGAAATATAATGAAAATATGTAGCAGGAAATGAAAACAGGGACAGAAACAATAGAGTTTTTGACGAAAAATTTGCACCACACCGGGACCGGGACCGGGACACAAAAAGCATGCTGGCGATACGCTTCCGTCTCATCATCGAATGCAAAGCACGGTACAGCAAAAGGGAAGTAAAAAGGCCTGTCCGTCGGTGGTGTGTGAATCTGGGAAGTGAACCAGGAAGTGGAAAAGTGCAAGAGTGCTGACAAGCCTTCGAGGACAAATATCACAGGACAGGTGCGAAGGGAGAGGCGCTCGGCAGGCTGTATGAGTGTAAATTACAGTGTGTCCCTACTGTGTGGCAGCATCAGCATCTCGTGGATGGTTTCGAGCGAATTGCTTAACCGCCGTCGTATAAAGTATAAGTGAGAATGGGTATGGGAAACGTGCTGTTAGGGCAGCAACATTCTTTCACAGCGCCCCTTTCGGGATGGAAACGTCACTTTAGCATCATGTTGATGATATGGCAATGGACAACCGGGTAAGTCATGCAGATTCTGCGCTCGTACCGCAATCGAAGCGGAACGGTGAAGAGTTGTGGCTCTAGTGCATGGTGAAACGTGAAGACAAGGAAGGAACACCTAGAGATTAGAGATTTGGATCTGGAGTATCGGGCGAAGTGAAATGTGTGCAACATTGTGGATTTTGGAGTTTTCAGCAGACACATGATGACCATTGGGATGGATAATTTGGGATGCCAGCAGAAATCTCCTTGGAAAGAAGGTTTTAGATTGTTGCAAGAACTGATACGTAGTTGAACTGTAGCCAAAAATTCAATACATGTCTAATATTGCGTACCGAAATGTATGCTAATGATGTATGAATCATCATTAACCCTAGCAGCACTAATTGAGTGACTGAAGTCAAGGTCAGTTTGAGTGACAAATAACGCGAAGAGCAGTGGTTAACAGAAAAAAATAAAATACTTTGTAAAAACTCGTTGCCCGTTGCTAAAAGAGTTGCATCAATGAAGACATTTTTTAAATGCGATCTCTTCCATTCTTCACCCCTGAGCTGGAGAAATATAACAAAGGGCTGCAGAACAATGCAGAAAGTACACTTTTATGCTGTCGGAACAGGAACGTGACGGAAATAGCTAGGGGCAAACCGGTCATAGGGACACAGTAACGCACTTTCACATTCAACCCAGGAGAAATAACTTTCACGCTCTTCCACGAAACGATCTCACTTTTGTCAGAGGTATGCTGTGCGGTGTTGATTAGATTTCTTTCCTGCATAGTTCCCGAGAGACGGCGCCACTGCAAGATGGTTTGGCGAAATGCGTACACGCATGGACACGCAACCAGGAACAGGAACGCGTTCGTGCGTGAATGCCTTCAGTGCGCCGTTGGGAGCATCTCGGTCGGGCGCGCCGGGCCTCCGGCGTAAGGGCCACGGTAAATTTATGATCCCATGGATCAGATTTAATCATACGATGACGTGTTTTACGATATTAGATAGGAGCCGGAAGGCATAAGAAGCATACCATGTTGGAAGCCCGAGCTCGAGTGGCCCAATTGTAATTGGCAATTCTCGGGACACTCCACACATCGCATCTTTGCCATCCTCATCCATCTAGATCGCGCGCCATGCAGTCCGGTATTGTGGTGAAATAAAACGGAAATGATAGACTTTTGCACGATGCTCGACAGGACCGGCAATAAGAACGGCAACGTCCGGTTCGTGATCTTTCGGATGGCTTGATAAACGTGACGCAATTGCTTCCTCTATCGGCTAGTGTCGATAATTTGTCACCAATCTGTCGCTATAAAAATAGTCTAATCGTGTAAATACGGCATAATAAACCCAGTAGTTGGGTGCTTTTAATGAACAATCATTACCAGTTTCCTTATAGTAACATAGCAGATGGTTCGTAAAATTTGATTCTGATTGCAACTTAATGCCATAATATAGAGGCTATGTCGTAGTGAAGCTGATTTTTGAACGTCCATTTTATTTGCTGCCAAATATTTTTTAAATTTAAGTTTTTGAGGCATGTAGCTCTACCTGTAGATGGATTTAGTATGTAATGCTTACGGAGAAACGTCCCAGACGGATTTCGTTTCACAGACCTGTAGTATAAAGGCTGCTATCTCCACCGCAATCGAATCCCAGATTGATTGGATGAAATGTTGTTAAATGAAAAATTATGGTTCATGTTCAAATTCCTGGGTGAATATTTTTTCGTTTACTATAAGGTAATAGAGACTTCTTTGTTTCGATTTGATTGAGTTACTATTAATATTCTTCCATATCTTTCTCCATCTCAAGTGTGTGTTATGTGTTTGTACATTTGGTATATACATTTTTATTAGAATTCTCAAGCATGGGAAAAATGTTGGAATGTTTGAAGCATTGGGCGGATTGTCATATTTTATGTGGCTATATGTATGTGGTATAACTTGTCTTAAAGCACGATTAATAAACAATGACTATAGTTTTAGTTCAGGAACTAGAAGGTTTAGCCCTCCTTTTGATTTAGGTAAAGCGAGTTGATTCATTTTTAAGCGAGGTCCTCCCTGATTCCATTTAAATGAACCTAGCAGTAGTGTTATACGTCCTAAGAAGTGTTTGCTGATGGTAAATATTGACCCTACATACCTTAATTTCGACGTGAGATATGTGTTTGCTAAAATAACTTTTTGCTATAAGTTTAGTTCCCTTGTTTTGTGTTGCTTTATTAATTGCGCAAATTTGTGGGTTGTTGCTTCCCAGTTTAATTTTATGGTGAGTCTTAGGATTTAGATTTTATACGTATTTTCAAGCCAATCAATAACAATTTTGTTCGTATCCGATATTATCCCTATGTCTTAGAGACAGATGACCCCTTAGAGATATTTAATCTTGCTCCAGAAGTGACACTATAGTCATGGAAAGCGTTTTTAATAAGTTCTATTCTTTCCTTTTTCGTTGTAATTATCGAAATATCATCCGCATAGGTGTTAACCAAGTCATCTTCACCATTGCATATCTCTTCTAGTTTAGTTAATAAAGGATGAATTTATAAAGAAAATAAGAGCATAGCAAGATCGTCTTGTCCTACAGATCGTTTTATTGCCATTGGCGGTAGAAGTGTGCCATTCGCATTCAAATTTTTGATGAGCAAAATTGTATTCTCATTAAAGCCCATGGATTGCATAGTTCTATACAGAAATTTATGATCCACTCTATCAAAAGTCTTTTCCATGTCAAAGAAGATATTTTATTTTGTTATTTTGCTACTTTGTTTGTATAGAAGTGCTTGGAAAATATTTTTTGGTTTGTTACTGCATTTTTGTGAATGGGTGAGTAGTTTGTTCTTTTCTATAATACTTTCTAATCTGTTTTTTTTTATGATCTTAATAAATATTTTATCGTCGCTTTTTCATTAGTGTTATGAGACGTAGGTGCTCTATGTTTTCAATATCATTGCAGTTATATTTGGAAACTAAAACGATTATTCCTTCTGCAAAATCAGTGCACATTTGTAGCTTGAATATTTCATTTCATCATATTAGATTTAGCTCTTTATGTATGATGTCAAAAAACATATCAAAGAATTCATACGGCGAACCGTCTATCCCAGGACTTCGATTTTTCGTAGTTGTTCGAATTGCATCGTTTATTTCCTTTGTTTCTATCTCATGACTTAAAGCTCCATTAAATTGACAGTCATCTGCAATTTTAGTTTTGGTGTCAATTTCTGTTTCTCCTACATTTGCATCCAGAGCAACGAGTTTTTGAAAGTGATTGTTGACAAAATTATGGATTCCACATTCTTCTTGCATTATGTTATGTCTCAATTTCCTAACAAAAATTCGCTTTTTATTTTGTTTTTTGCAGATGTAACGTAGATATTTTTTTCTCCTGCTGTGTATGTATTGCTTATTCTGATGTAGTTTTCCGTCTGTTTGCGTTGTAGATTAGGTATTTCAGCTTTAAGTATGTTAATTATCAGCTTTTCGTCTGGATTGTTAACAAGATTTAGATATGATTCATTAAGTTTACTTCGCAGGCATTCGTATTGTCTATTATGTTCTTTATAGTAAAGACTGTTTATCTATTGAATGAAGCTTTTTATCTTTGGTTTCGCAAATTGAATCCACCATTTTGACCAATTCTATAACTGCTTTTTGTATCGTGTCCATTTTGACCAGTTTTCCTTGAATTCGTTAATTAGGTCTGTACTTGTTAAATGTTTTTGTACGACCAAAGATTCGTTCTATGTTCGTTGGTATCATCAGGTATTGCAATTCTCATCGTCGTACCGGCCGATCTGCCTGCTGAGCGTCCTGGGAAAAGTGTTGGAGCGACTTATACAGCACAGACGGAGCATCTCGATACGACGGGCGGTCTCGCTGATGCCCAATACGGATTCCGGAAAGGACGCTCTACTATGGACGCCATCAACAGGGTGATCGCCAACGGAAAGGTTGCGCTGGATAAAAAGCGCAAGGGCGACCGACTGTGTGCAATGGTGACAATCGACGTGAAGAACGCCTTCAACACGGCCAACTGGACAGCGATTGGAGCAGCTCTGCAGCAAAGAAACACGCCATTGTACCTCCAGGCGTTGCTGCGGAACTACTTCGTCAATCGCACGCTCCACTACGAGACGGACGAAGAAATGGTCTCGCTACCAGTGACGGCAGGTGTTCCACAGGGTTCGGTTCTAGGGCCAACACTGTGGAATGTCATGTACGACGACCTTCTACGTCTGGAGCTGTCCGGGAAGCGTGCGGACATTATTGGATTTGTGGATGATGTGGCGTTCACCCTTATCGGGAGGGACCCACAGGAAATCAGCAACCATGCTACGAGGAACCTGGAGAGGATCGAGCGTTGGATGGATGCAGTGGGTCTGAAGCTGGCCCATCAAAAGACCGGCTACATGATCTTCTGCACGCATCACAACCCGCAAGTAGGTCAACTACAAGCGGGTGGACACACGATCACTTCCACGGAATCGCTCAAGTACCACGGCGTCGAGCTCTGCCGCAAGCAGCACTACGGCCGGCATTTGGAGAAGGTCTGCACCAAGGTAACGCGTATCGCAAATGCCTTGACCACTCTGATGCCGAACAAGTGCGGCCCCAAAAGCAGCAGAAGGAGAGCCCTGGTTAACGTTGGGAACAACATTGTCCGTTACGCGGCACCATCGTGGGGACGGACACTTCTACACAGAGATATTCATCGCACAACCGTTCAGAGGACACACCGCACAGGAGTACTCCGAGTAGCCAGCGCCTTCCATACGGTTTCCTACGATGCAGCTTGCCTGGTCGCAAGTACTATCCCGCTAGTCCTCCTCCTAGAGGAGGATATTCGCTGCCATGACGACAAGGTAGCGAGGGGATATACTGGACCAGACATACGAAAGCGACGCAGAGAGGAGACCATGGAACGCTGGCAACAACAGTGGACAGCCGGAGCAGAGCAGCAGGGATCGCCGGGGATGAAGACGAGGACACTTATCCTGGACATTATGTCCTGGGTAAATCGTAAGCACGGAGAACTTAATTTTTTTCTATCTCAACTCTTTACAGGGCATGGGTTTCTCCGGAGCTACTTCGTCAGGAAAGGCATCCTCGACGGTTCGCCAAACTGCCCGGTGTGTGAACATGACGTGGAAGATGTCGACCACGTAATGTTCCACTGTCCACGGTTTGCTCGGATCCAACATGAGATGCAGCAGCAGAGCCACACCCGCCTGACGATGGACAATCTGGCGGCGGAAATGTGTGCCAACCGCGACACCTGGGAAGCAGTCCGGACTGCCGCTCGGACCATCTTCAGAAACCTCCAAGTAAGGTGGAATGAGGAAAGTCCACCAACGGCAAGACGGAGGCGGCATCAACGACGGCGGAACACGGAACAACCAAGGTAGCAATAGCTGCCGCCGTAACCGCACACAAAGGACTATACTACAACGGAAGCAGCAGCAGCAGCGACGAGTAACCAGAGCAGCAGCAGGAGCTTAGACCCAACCGGGAGTAACGGCTACGGACGGACGGGTCTGAGCAGCAGCAGCGGAAAGGAAGGCACGAAGCAGCAGCAGCAGCTGAGACAACAAGGACGAATGACGCAGCAACCGCGCGTCAACGGGATGAGTGCATTGCACAAACGAACCTGCATGGAGTACTACGCACATCAGCGCATCAGCAGGTTTCGGATCAGGTCGAGGAGTGGTTTAGTTTGGTCGCATCGGCTGCCGGGTCCGCTTCACGGGCCCAGCGTCACGATGAATCCCACATACCCCATCTTGAGGGTTGGTCTGTAGCCGCAGACCACCTTCCGAGATGGGGACCTTTTGAAGGTTCCTTCCCCGTTAAAAAAAAAAGCTATTGCAATTCTTATTATGTACGCTCTGTGATCACTGAAGGCCAAGCTTTAGATTTCAACAGTTCGTATAGTTGCTTTCAAGTTTTTCGAAATATATATTCTATCAATCCTAGAAGCTGTATTGGATATCACATGAAGTGAACTCGACGCCTTTTTTTAGAATATTCCAGGTGTCTATATGATGTGTGTGGTATATTGCATGACGTAGTGCGTTGCTATAATTTGAGCTTCCTAACAATAACTTGCACTTGACATTTTGCGAGAAGTAAACATCACAACACGTCAAAAACTAAATTTTTGTGTCACAAACGATTATTGTATTGATTTAATTATGTTTTATCATGTATCTGTGTTACAGGGTGTCTGAGTAGAACTAGACAAGTGCGATTTCTAGACAACGGCTAAGATGAACTGGACAGCGATTAGGTTGAACTGGACAAACACTAGGTTGAAGTGGACAAACGTCAAGTAGAACTGGACAGTCATATTTGAAATGGTTGGTGAAACGGTTTTAAGCGTTTCGGAAACGCTTGGCAAATTTCAAAATAATGAAGTTGAAGTTCAGGATGTATTTTAGATCACATTTTTGGTTAAAACTATTAGTGCCATGATCCGTCATTGATGTACATTGTCTAGAGTGTAAGGGCCTAGAAGAGTTATGTTATGTGTCGTTATTGCAATAGTTTTCTATCAGTACCGATTTTCCTAACCGTGGGATTCCCCAAATAAATAGTGGACACGAAGCACAGAGATGAGTCTGTGTGAAATATTTATTTATCTGTCCTCAACTCAAAGAATGCCATCGAATGGTATCGAGCATCGATTGAAGTTGGAAAGTAATTAGCTTTTGCTATTTGTTTTATGCCAGTATCCTTTGCCCAGTGGTGTGGTGCAGAAATGGTTCGAGCTTCAGACGATGCACATCTGTAAACGGTACGTCTGAAGGGTTCATTAGGCGCCCCCGTTTCAACAGTGACCCATCATCATCATCTTCGTCATCGGCAGAGACGATTTTATGATTACCGGCTACGCAACGGTGATTTAACTTTGAGGTTGGGCTGATTTAAGTTCAATTAAAATGGGATCGAAAAAATTAATTAAAATTATCGTTGGTGTATAATTGAATTTTTCCAATTATTTTTAACCGTTTATTTCGCTCGCCTGATTGTTTCTCGTGCTGTTTGCAAGGTGCTGCGCAGAAGCTTCAGAGCTAGAGCTGAAGTACGAATGTTTTTCCGTCCACAACATGGGGCAATCGAACGAAGGGAAAACTGATCTGAAGCTGGGAGAGAAAGTAGAATTATGAAACTCTTCCAGGTGGATGAAAGCGCCGGCACTGTTGTGTGTCATCAGGAATGTCTCCACTAAAACAATATGGCAAGGTATTCTAACGTATTGGGAACGAATAAAAAAGGGTTGTGTTAGAGAGTACAGCAAAAGAACAAACCGAAGGACGTTTATGAGGTCAATGTTATTGCGTTCTTTGTTCTGGAAAGAAATAGCTCTTAGAGTGTGCTACCTATGGACAAAGGGTCAAATTACCTGTTGCGAATTAGCTTGTACCGTAATTTGGCCATCCGTTCCGTGGCCATTACGGGCAGGATGTCGTGACGAGACCTGGGATTACTTTTGGATGTGACCGAGCAACCGTAAGCAGGGACGTAGCGGTACTACATTGCTTTGAATAATAATGGACAATTTATATTACCTCTGAAGTACTGAGCACATTTGAAGTACGCCCAAGCCATCTCTGGCTGGTGCAATGTTTTAAAACATGTCAATGGGTATAATCGAATGTTTTCTGTGGCACCCGTGCAGTTTTCTTCTGCTAATTCTGATGAACCCAAAACATTGCACACGTGGAATCGGTTTGCCTGAAAGTGCCATGAAATATGGACGAGTTTATTATGGTAGTCACGTAAACTTTACATTTTCTCCCCAACGCTCTCTCGGGAGACGCCTTGGTGACCAAACTCTTCTTGGAACGGCCACGTATTGACGGTTTGGCGCACAGGGTTAGGTCTGGACGAAGGCAGAAACGTTACCGGCAGAAAGCTTAATATGCATCCCGTGATGCGGCCCGACCACCGTCGATCGTTAATTTGTACGTTCCCATGTACTGGTGCCAGGCTTTTGACGAGCGAGACATTTTTCTTTCGCTTGTTACGCGGCTCGAGGTGACCCGGGGTAAGCTGTAATTATGATCTTGCTACATGCAAACATACAGCAGTACACGAGATGTGGCGCCACCGTGTTTGGGTAGACTGGTCGACGAGCAAAAACAAAAGCTCCCAAAAATCGATACAAGGATTTATGGGTGAAGGCTGTCACAACGGGCTGTATCACTTTTCGATGCCGGAAAGCTTGACTAACCAATGAACTATTAGATTGTGCAGGTACGCGAAATTATGCCAATTTTTCATGGGGTTTAACAACGGTTTTATTGCAACACAACGATACCTTCGACCTCACCAGAACACCGGAAAGCCACGACGTACCGTCAAATCGTCGCCCCTGGGGTTTCCCCGAGGCAAACCGAACAAGTCATTCAACCGTAAAATTGTGCATGGATAGCGAACCGTGCTATTGCATTTTCTTACATCATAGCTTCATAAAATCGGGCGTAGGGTGGAAAAGTGTTCCAAGCACACCACCGTGCACCGACGTGAAAAATCGTTGACGCTGTTGACGGGTTGCCACATAACACCCATTACTATATAAAATGACTTCCTTCAGCGCCTTTCGCAGTAGGCGATAGTAGGCGGCCTGCCGTCAGCGCTCAGTACCGGCTGCAACACAATCCTAGGACAGCGGTGACATTGATCGTCTCGCTTACCTCATTGGCAGGGCGTACCAGGAAATGGTAAATTTTATGATGATCGTATAATTTTGAAGTTTATTTGTTTACAGTTGGCTCGTTTCTTTCTTTCGTTGGTGTGTTGCTATCGGTATTCGCGTTGCAGGTGGCGGAACCAATTTGTACCTCGGTATACATTCACACATCCTTTCACGACGCTTTCACATAAGGTTTAGTAGGTTTTATATGCGATTTTTATTGAATGCAGACATTGATAGAACTAAAGCAAACGATGTGTTGTTTTGTTATTTTACACTGTGCTAGCGAACTGATGCCATATTGTGGCGTAGATGATACTCGTTTACCCATAAGGTCTTGGATGAACTGTGGATGGAGACGCCCAGTTAGTTGTAAATATGTTTGTATCGTAGTTTGAAATTTGTTACTTTTTACAAGAGAAAGTAAACAGCAAGATTATTGTGCTATAGAAGAGAGTACACAGCTATTTTATTGCACAAAAAGTGTTGAGAAAAAATGTTTATGATAATTTATATCATATTTCAACAGTAGAATCGTGCTACGATCTTTGCCAAACGCTTTTCGAATTATTTACGTAAGAAAGCTCATAGGTCAGTGTTGCGTCCAGCAACAGAGCCTCACCTGGTTCGCCTTAAATGTATCGTGTTGGTAACACTTCAAACATAGATTCAAATTTTTTTCTGCCGTCATCCGTTGCTTGATAAAGAAGGGCTAAATCATCGCGCGCGCCTTCTCTTCCTCTGCTAACGCCGCTGCCAATGACTCTTCGAAATCCAAAACACAAATCTGGTTCAACAGTGTTTATCGTTTTCAACCTAATTTTGCCGTGCAGTTTGCTCCAACTAATCCGCTATCCGATCCGCTGTCAGATGACGTGGACCGTTTCGTACGCGAAAAGTAAGTTTTTTTTTGTTATTCATGGCCGAAAGTTTTAGAGAGGAAACAAATAAAAGAACAGATAATAAAGAAAGTTCAGGATTTACAATAAAGTAAATCAAATTTTACCATGTTTTGACATAATCAAATAAACAGCAGACCAGTAGCTACCAACAGACGGCTCTTCGTCGTTATCACGTTGTCGTGATGAGAAACCTCCTCCTAAGAAATGAAGCTTTGCATTTACAAGACACGTAAACCCTTATTCTTTTGCTTTTACTGTCTGACGTATTGTATTGCTAAGCTCTTAGAAATAAACCAAAACATTAGTCCACTGTTCGCGCGCGCTTATATAAGTTTTTCCGATCTTTGTCCGCTCGTGATTGATTTTCGACTAACTCGATCGTTCCCTAACTGATCCCGGGGCAGGCTCGTCCTGCCTTTTTCCGATCCTTCTTATCTCTTCTTTTCTTTTTGGCGCCTGCTAACTGACAGGGTGGTGAGAACCTTATAAAATTTCCAACACTTAATATAATCAAATTTAATTGACGCCCTATTTTCTGAGTATTTATTTTAACGGCATGGTGTTGATATAAATGTCTGTATTGATTTTTTTATGGAAAACAATGAAGCAAACAAACGCATTATGGATTGCTTTCATGAGTAATGGCATTTCAAAATGTTTCAAAATATTGAAATATGGAAGATAAGTAGCAAATATAAACCATTTTCTGTTAAGATTAGCATTCAATACGCAACCTCCTCGTTAGCCACACAGTTTAGTTTCATGTGAGCTGCATTCAATCGAGAAAATGTGTTAATTCAATAACGAGAGCTTGCATTGTTTGCCTGATTGTGGAACTATTCATTATGCACTGAATCAAATGAATAATGGCGTTCGTAAAGCTGTGCTTCTACCGTTTGCCATGCGATCGTAGCGGCGGCTAAGCTGGTCTTTCGCTTGGCTTATGAAACTAATTGTTGAATGTAGCCTAATGTGTATATGATTACTGAGAATGAAATGTAACTGAACAAAACATTACAGAAACAAATCAAAAAATTACAGGCAACCAACAATAGCATTGCATATGCCCGTTTCGAAGCTAGTGAAGTGTTCATTAATTTATAGCAAACTTCGGCTTTTCGCTTGTTGTGTTTTGTTTGCAAATAGTTTCTCCGTAAAAAAAAAAAAACGTTAAATGCATTGACAGCAAAACATCTAAAAGTGTCTTTGTTACTGTTGATTTATTTACAATTTTCCATGCTAGCATTTGCGATGATTAGATTCGAATGAATTATTCAATAGAAATATTTGTTAATTCAACATTTAAGTTTTGGAATTATTCCTTACATTGTATCTAGACGAATCGAGTTATAACCAACATTCACAAAGAAATAAAATTTAAATAGACTTACAATAAATTATTGTCCTTTCAAAGCAAAGTTTAGAATCGTTTTTTTTTTTTACTTAGCTGCTTTCTCTCTCTCTCTCTCTCTCTCTCTCTCGCATACGTGTTACTTAATCCAGGACCCAAAGGAAAGGGTCCTGGACAATAAACAATCCCACGTAATGGCTGCAAATAATAATATAAATACGTATCATTTTCTTAACAACGGTGATGAAGCTACACTTTGAGAATAACATTTTTCTATATCATCGACACGCTTCACATTTAACGGTACAAGCCACGTACGGTCAAGTTTTTTTCCCATGTAAGTCGGTTGAAGTGCGTGCAAAATTATACCGAAAGCTTCCTAACTCACATTCTCCTGATACCTTTCTCCCTAGTGAGACATGGACATGGAAAGTATTGCAATAGAAAGTCAAGAAAACGTTCGTTTCCTGACCGAGTTACAACTGCTTCCTTCCGTGTGTCACAGACATCGATGTAGGGTAAGCAAAGGCACGCGTGGCGCGCTTCCTTCAAGATGGTGTTCAGGGTGAGGTAATGAAAATTCATAAAAACCTCACCGTAATGACCGTATAAAAGAAATCCAGACGTTCCAGTCGATTGAATAATGCTGCAGCTAGGTTCAACGAAAGGGAACACGCAAGGGTTCTCGAGTCTTAAACTGGGACCGTCTGTGTTTGTGGTAGCGTTGGTAGCAATCTGGTAAAATATTTATCAACCTTATTATGAGGAAGCAAAACAGGCATAATAAACTGTTAATGTGGATGGCAAACCTGCTAACTTGTTCCTCATCGTAATGGTTTGCTTGGGTGACTGATTGGAAGCAGGGATTGAACTTTACCTTCGTTTTACTTGTTTTGTATTGTTTAGATCCTGTTCGAATTTCTTACTTACGGCGCACTCTACGGCATTGCATTGGTACAAAGTATGGTAATTGAATGTGCTATATAGACATCAACCCGCCCGCGGTACAAGGCCGGTGCGACACAAGAAGCGCGGTACACGAGAGGTGCGATACAAGGCCGGTGCGATGGTAAGCGGCACAAGAATCGAGAGTTTCCTGCAGACTGGCGAACAAAGAGCGAACGGTTGAACGGTACGCCACTGGTAAGGCTGGTTTCTGGAAATCCACAGGCATTGCGACATGTGGCAAATAACCGTTCGCCGACACCTTCAAAAACGCGGCGGTACCATTCTTCACGTACCTACCATGTTGCACCCTTTATCGTCTCGTCGCCCAAACGCGGTGTCGATCTGTTTGTATGGCAGACAGGAAATTTTCAGGATAATAATAATTTGTATTTTATTTCCTAACGTCTTTCTTTTGTGTACGTACACATAACCTCACACCTTTCACAATCGTCAAAGCTAGATGCGAAACAAGCGTGCGCGCGCGCGCTCCATGACTGCCAAAGATTTTGACGACAGTAACAACGGCGGCAACGGTGACGACGGAATGTGTTTCGTTCACAATCCGTAACCTTTTTCTCTTCTACTAAACGATTCTTTTATAGTCCTGTTGACATCGATATTTACAATAACGAAGTTGGAGTGAAGCAACAGGACGAATCATGGGTTCACTGCTTAGCTGCGTTTAGCGTCGAAACATGGAATGTATCTATTTGTGCTTGTGTGTTCGCGCGGGTGAGAAAAAAGACGTTTGCGGGATGATTTGTTTTTTGTAGGATATGATTCGAACATAACGAGAAGAAAAATGGTGTCTCGTGCTGCAAAGTCTTGAGCAAACATGGTATTGTTGCTTTGAACTGTGAAATGATCCAACGCACGGCTGAAGAAGTAGCTTTAATGCATTCTTAAATTAATTTTTAATCAACATTTTCGTTTATTTTGCACTTGTTTTAGAGCTCGCATGGTTGAATTTAACTCAATATAATAATATTAACAATAATAGATAGATCAATCATTTAGACCAAATAAGCCAGTGCTACACTGATCGATCATTCTCTGAGGAAGGCATTGGCTTCGGTGTTTTTAGCGAGTCCACCGAAGCTTTTTTCAAATTGAGGCAACCATGTAGTGTTTACATCGCAGACCTAGAGTGAGACCTTCGAACCAGTACTTTATCTTCACTTATAGTCTTAGTTCTATTGAAGCACTGAGATCTCCGAAGGCTGTTAAGAATCAGGACTTCCTCACCATAAAAATCATTCAACTGCTTGGCTCAATGTTCAATAAGGCGTTTAGTCTCGTTTCGTTTCGTTTAATTCCACAATGACAAGGCGTCCAATTTGGGTGCCTTCTCATTGCCGGGAATTCCACAATGAGAAGGCAGACTCATTGGCCAAAACAAGCGTCCAAGATGGCGCTATGTAGGACCGACATATCTCGGTCCAAGCAGTTCCTTCGTTTTCCACAGCAACTTTTCCTGTCTAGCTGGCAGAGCATGGGAGGCGGATGAACTCGGGCGTTTCCTTTTCTTCGCAAGTGTCCCTGCAGTCTTGGTTCGAAGGGCTCTCTGTAGACCGAGCATTCATACGAATGATGTCTCGACTGATGCCGAATTATTTTGCGTTGAATGCTCATCTACAGTGTATAACTCTGGCTCAGACAAAAGTGTGGTGCTATGGTGACAGATTCCACGGTGTGGATCACCTTCTGTGGTCCTGCGTGGGATTTGAAACCGCAAGACGCAGACGACCGGGTACAGAAATTAGAGAAGTGTTGGCTACCAGTGACCTCCCCTACATGAGGGGAGGATAACGATTCGCCAGAGACAACGGTCTTGTCCTATGATTCCACATCCCTAGTATACTTTCACTCCTTATTCGTATTCCTTTTTGTCAAATGTTGTGTTGTAGCATATCTGCTAAACATCTCACTTATTTCGCATACAACAAACCTTATGTAGCATAATACGGTGAGGAAAAATTCACCAATTTAACAAATAACCTGCATTAGCCAATAACGTGAGAAATGTACATTCAGCTATTTTGACCACGCGCACGCCTTAACATGAACATTCAAACACTTACCAGCGCACCCGGCTAGCGAGTGACGTAATGCAATTTGATATCAGTTCAAAACAAACAGCGAGTCCAGACAGTGGTCAGCAACACAAAACAACAAAACACAAACAAGTAACTTCATGCATAGCAAGCATATAGATCCAACGACGAATGATATCCGACACATTTCTTGCAAGTGCAGCAATCAATCGCACCGCGACACATTTTATGCTTACGTAAATATTTTTGTACTAAATGCAATAGCAAAAAGAGCAACCTCTAAGAAACAATCTTGGTTACAAAAACGAGCAAAAACTATTGTATGAATTGGGTATAAATAAAGCGGTCTAGGAAGCCTTCGACACAAAGACAGGCAGATGGAGAGAGAAGGTACAACAAGCTAAACCTTGCGTTCAATTCTTTCTAGAGGTAAGGCCTCAAACCTCCAACATGCCTGTAAGGGATACTCCTTCTGAACATCCAAAGTCGCCTGGTCGACTTGCTCCGCCGATGAGTATTGAGAGTCCCCCTACCAAAGGTAAGGCCTCGATGTCTCCAACTCTCCGGTAAGGAAGATTCTCATCTAGAATCTTCAGGCTGCCTGGACAGTCAGATAAAAGAAAGATATTGGCCCGCACAGTTAGCAATCACGTTGTTCCGTTCTCGTCGCGATTATAAGTCCGAGTTTCTTCTTCTCCACCACATGGCGACCGTGAATCTCTTCTTCCCACCACATGGCGACTGTGAATACAATTATTTCTTCTTCCCACCACAGTGTTGTCTATGTCTTAAGTGTATTTTTTTAGTGTTCCACGGGTGTTCCGATGACGGGGCAACAGCACTCGAGGGCGATTCCAACACTGTCGTAAAAGGGAGGCAGGCGTTGTTCAAAGTACAGTGTTCTCCACTCCAGTCCAGCTTTGAAACATTGAGTTTAAAAGCGTTGGCGTCGGGTTCGGGGTATTTGGCGGGTTCAGTCTCGAGAGTAGTGAAGTCGCTCTTGATGCTGCGAGCGATAGAGCTGACCGATCATCCTTAGATTGGACGCTGACTAGATTGAGCTTGGAATGTCATTGCTGGACTGCACGGGAGAACACTGTACGCAGACAAATAAATGTTCGTGCTGTGTTAACAATATTTGTTTGTTTGGCGCAGTGGAGACCAAACCGCAACACCACCCACAACACCACAATAGCCGGAATTCGGATGTAACCAACCACCATCAAAACAATAGCCACAACAATAGTACCGGACCATCAGAACGCACATCATCCACCAATACATCATCATCTTCATCACCATCACCATCATCAGAATAAGGCAAAGATTCACGGGATAAGGCAAAGAATCAGGAGGAAACAGTCATAAAATTTATTCAACACAAACGGTGTTGTCAATACGGCTTTGTACGGATTAATCGTTGCATAGGATCACGGACAGTGTTTATTTTTACCATCAGTTTAAAACATTTTTGCAATAAAACAAGGTACAAATTACTCAAGGTAAATTTTTGCTTCGATAAATTTCTTTGTTACGCGATAGAGTGTAAGTGCCATGCTGCCACACCAAGATGAATTTTGTTATTGTTTGAATTAAGCCACCATATCAAAATCCGATATGGGGAATACCTAGATATTATCTACCTGGTTTTGAGGTACCAGGAACCCAAGATAGCAACACGATCAAATTCCTTAAAACATTCTGGGGCCAATACACGCAGATCGCGTCAAGCTTAAGCGCATGAGTTGATGCATAGGGAGCAAGGCTAGGAAAACCTTAGTAGAAGTAGACTTAGCTCACAATCACCACATTCGTCACGAAGGGATGTCAGGAGTGATTCAGGATTTCGTTAAGCAAAAAGTGATCCCATCCGTTGTTTTCAGCCAAGATTCTACTATACCACCTGATCTATGGCGACAGATATAGTTAAACTCAGATAGGTGCTGACATATCTAATCAGTTGTAGGTATTTGGACACCGTATCAACCGGCATGCTGTGGATGTGTCGATACCAGTAATTATCGCTGATAGTGAAGGAAGCTATGGGTGTATGTTCAACATTCATGAGATCTGAAGATGCAACGACTTCATGGTATAATCTTTGCCCATTACCGTTCGGTCGGGCATTTCATTGCAGCTATTTGGAATGCTGCTTGGTCGCTAGATGAGCTACGGCAAACCTTCCTTAAACGTGGCTGTGAGAGCCGCCTTAAAAACCATCTTGAATCTTTGCTTCTTTGATCGCCCTATTAAGCAGATTGATGTTAGTGATCCACTCAATGAAATGCAGTTCGAGTGTAGAGAGAGGGTACGCCTCACTTCCTAAATCAACATTCCGGACACTTTGGTGCAATGATTGTGATAGGTTAGACAGACTAATCTCTTAGATAAAAAAACACTGCAGAAAGAAAACTTTTTTTTTCTGGCGATATGTATGATCTGAAGAGGTTGTCCTATGGTAGATAAACAACGGCACCAACCCTCACAAGACAAGCCCGGGGTTCAAATCCCATCCAGTCCGTCCCCCGTATTGAATATGCAAATAGATTACCAACCACTTTAATCAATTTCTCATATACGCACCACATACATACACATGCATTATTTTGCCACTCACTATTAACGGACGTCAAACCAACCAAGTTCAACTGGGCTGCAACTGCTGCTGTCTACTAGAAAAGCAGTTATAATAATAATGGAGGCGCCCAGTCCTTTATAAAAATATAGCATGCATCAAACGATTCTATCAATGGCAAAAGAAAATTAGGAAAAAGAGAACACATTAGTAAATTTCTTTAATAATTTCCAATTCAACAGCACATTAATAAACTAAATCTGATCAAGATTTAGCTCTCTGCAAGATGATTGAACGACAGAAAGTTTAACTGTTGTGAAATGATGTTTAATGACCAAGTTAAACTGCAAGCGTTGCAAAATTACCTCAACTATGTCTCGTGTGACATTGCTCTAGCTTAAAAGTAGGCCTGAAAATGAAAAAAAAAAGAAACAAACAAACGAAATATCATGCAACAGACATTAAACTTCGTTAACGAGCATGAAACGTATTTCACAGCACATTACTCGCCCATGAGACTGAAGGTATTTATTTTTCCTCTTAGTTTTTCTTGCGCTGGTAATGGCGCACGGCGCACAGTGTACTGTACCGTGATTTCCTCTATCCACATTCTCTCTCTCTTGCCACCTTGCTCATCGCACCTTTCCCCCTCCCACCGCCCCTACACCCACTCAAAATGGGGATGGGCTGCACCGAGGGATCATTAAAACTTATTTAAAAATTATACAATCAGTAGAAATAATCTTTATTGCATCGTTACAAGGCTACAAGGCAAGCGTGTGGTATGTAAGGGCGAAACGAATGAACTCAGGCCGCAGCACGCCAACAAACTCTATCAACCTGTTCAACCCTCGCTAAACAAGGACACATGGCGGTAGGTGAGGAAAAAGTTAGGATACTACCGTTAGTCAATAAACAGCCAAATAAAGAATGATTGCTCGATGAGCTTTACGTTTCGCGTGGACACAGACTACGGTGGTGAGTGTATTTTTTTTTCTTCTCCTCCATGTACTCTGTGCTAAACGAATGAATTGATGTTGCTGAATGGTTTTGAAGGTATGGGAGTTATTTTTTTTTTGTAGGAAAATCCAAAGCAGAAGCGAGAAGGACGAAGTTAATTGCATTTCCTTTAATGATTTTTGTGTCTGTGTGTGTTTGATGTGGCAGGGGATTGGTAGATTTTTATGGGACGATTTCGTATGTTACGTGATTGCGGTGATAAGAAGAGGGTATGAATAAAAAACGAAACTTTTCTGATGACAGACAGAAGAATCGGGACAGATAGCCATTTGTCTCATCAGTCATATTTTGCGAATAATGGAAAAGTTTTGCTATGACCGCAGTAAAATGAACTATTTCGTTCGCTCAACTTAGGACTGCTGGTAGCGATAAAATTTGGCGTTTAAAAAAGTCAAACAGAAGCAGTACAAATAAAAAGTTGATTTATGAAGCCATGCGCAATGTTTGTTTATGGTGGTAATAGATGAATGGATGGTTTTAAATGAATAATAAATCCACCCATTAAACTTTAGGGTAAATCATACCGCACGCGAAACCCTGACCAATTTGATGCAATTTCCAATCGAACCACAACACAATCGAAAAGTTAATCATAACATTAAGGTGTAAAACTAACCAACATTCATGTAACCGGCATTGTACTGTAGTAGTTGTTTAGTGAGTGTCGGCCTTCAGAAGCAGACAGACGGAAGCGACAAACAAACTGCATGGAGCAAAGAGACAAAGCATGAACAGAAGGTGGATTTGGTGGCACATTTTTGGCAATTCATTCCCACACGATTTCCCCAAAATGGATGCCAAATCAAAAATGTTTACCGCTCGACTATAATGCATTCTAGCGGTGTGTGCAACCAGACAGCCGCAACGTCAAATAGTCTGTCGAAATATGAATTAATTATTAATTTGCAATCTCCTCTCCTGCCTTTCACACCTACAAACTTTGAGAGACGCCTCCTGCAGGAACACCACACATTGCATCGAACTACTACAACCAGAGACTAACCCGCAGCACCGCGTTCAACACATACAACCCCGATGCACACACATACGAATAGAGGAGGCCCGCTATGGACACAGTGCGTTTGTTAGGTAATTGGGCGCCACGCAATGTTCCAGTTCAGTAATTTGGATTAGCATGAATTGAAAAATAAACAAACGACAGTCATTATAATTAGTACATTCACGATTAACAGCCACGGGGTCCTAGAATTCATAATTTTCCATAGAGGAGGAGAGCGAGAGTGGTGGACCGGTTCAGCATAACAATTCAGTCACAGTTTTAGTGAAGATTGAATTGCTTGTGTGCTGAGCACTCAATAAACACTCAATATGTCACATGCGAAAATAAGACATTGTAGATGCGCAGCTGGGAGAAGCGATAATTATGCTCTTGAAAAAGCTCTCATAGTGCATAGTAGTAACGCTCGAGCTTGCCTTGAATAAAATTAACAGTGAACTAGCAGCAGCTGCTAATTGTTTTATACGCTGCGTGCTATCAAGCTCTGCCAAATCGATCTTTTCTTCACATTAATAACTTTATTGCTTGGTGATCGCTTTTAGATCATTGCTAATCGCTTTACCCCATGACATTTTATTTTCCGTCGCACTATCGCTGGCAAAGGTAAAGGGGTGTTGTATATTCTTGAGCGATCATAATGACAGATGATGGACGCGGTTGAATTCGAATCATTTATGTATTTATAAATTTTATAAATTCTAATGTTTGTCACTTGGGTTTAACTACTTAGATTACTTACTACTAGGGAAAGGGAAAAAGCAGATAGGAATACATACATGTTTGTAGATTACAAGGTGATGTGTTGAACCGCGCTCTTTTGAACGAAGCGCACGCTCTTAACCATGCATCATTTAGGTTACAAAATCATAAAAAATCATAAACGGAACCAGAGATTATTTTGATAAAAAAAAACGGATGAGCAGCGCAGCGAATAACATGGCACAGGAACACTGTCTTCTTCTTCTTCTCGGCTTAAAGAACTGCTAAATCGCGCCGGCCATCAAATTGCCTACTAGACTTGCTGATAACTCATAGTTGAATAGTTAGTCCGCATGGGATTCGAACCTTAGTTCAGCCGTTTGAAATCCGGTGAAATCTTCTCTATTTTCTGTATAGCGGTAGTTCCAGCTGGAATCCAGGCAACGTTGTTATAGTCCAAGACTGACCGAGATTAACTGAGGTACAATTCTTTAAAAAGGGTCTCTAATTTATGTAAAAATTCATCGGCTAACAAAACTCCCAGATTGGATAGTCAGTCGTTACTACGGGTTGACGGTCCTGCCGTATGAAGACCGCTGTCGCCATCACCACCGGGCCACCCCAAGGAGCTCACTCTGTTATCATTTTACACAGGGAGTAGTCCCACACCAGCTTACCAGGTGATCTTCCTAAGAGTGATATTGCTGTTGGAAGCTAGCTCGATCCAAGATTCGTCTCTGTTGTTTTCCAATAATATAGTTGCGATCGTATTATTGACAACAGTACATACTCTCGTGGTACAAGTGTGTTGATTGTTTGTTATAACTCTCTGACGTCATGGGGAAACAAAACGAATGGTACATCGCTTGATCTTGTGTGTGTAGTCATTGAACTGCGTAAAACAGGGTTATTTATACTATCTTTTGCCAAGACTTTCCACAAATATTGCTGCACTTCATGAATTCGGGTATTGCATAAGTTCGCTGTGCTCGTTTACCGGTGAGAGGTTGGTAGCGGACGTATTAACAACTCCTACTTTGCCAACGATTGATGTGCAATCAATGTTGAAAGCGATTGATCGTCTTAAGCCTTTTTTCCAGCGCCGAGCACGATTTCACTTTCCATTCTGCAACGTTGTGGTGTTAGCTTTGCGTCTATCCTGTCATCGATTTTTTTGATACTCAAGCTGCTAGAGTACGAACCACTTATCGCTGCTGCCTCGTATTATATCGGCGCTGTCCAACATGAATTTCCCCCGAAGCGCACAACCACTAACCTGGTTGAATTCGTTATCCTCTGTCACAGGAAAATCGATCCCGGATCGTAGATCGACGTCCTTCACTCCTTGCTGATCGCCAAACTCCAGAAACTTGACACTAGACACATTGTTCAACTGGCTAAAGCAACCTGCATGTGACTTTACTGAGCCGGCTTCAAGATAAATGCTTTATTGCTATTTAGTACGATCAGTTTTAGAACATGCTTCATTACTAAGGTGGCCCTCTACTGCTTAGAGGTTTAGTCCTTAGATAGTCCTTACCACCCGCCGTTCGAAAATGGCGAGTGCATTGGCGTCCTCCGTCAGCATAGTCCAAGACTCGTATCCCTAGAGGACTACCGGACGTATCAAGGTGCGGTAAATCGTACATTTCGTGTATTTTTGGTGTCTTCTAGATCGCAGGAGTTTGTGAAGTCCGTAGTAGGCATGATTCCCATGAACAATATGCCTTTGGAAATCGCTGCTTACGTTATTGTCCGAAGTTACGATCGTACCAAGGTTGCAGAACTCCTCCATCACCTCAACATCGTCGCCGTCAACTGATACTCTGCTTCCGAGTCGGGCTCTATCACAGCCAGAGCCTTGCTATAAACTAGACCTCAAATTCAATGTTAATAAATGGAGCAGTGTTAAGTTAAACAGAAAGACTCAACGTTGCCCTATGTCCTGTTTCCTGTAATTGGTTATTGACGATAACTTTTCAATCATTGAAATTTTCAAATTTTGAAGCTACAATGGAGACACCCAGTTCTTTACCCTGTTGTGAAAAAATACCTCATGAAAACAGATATGAAACCATCCATAAATGGTGTAACGCTGTTAGGGTGGGAAAAGATATTTGTTTTGGCATTATGATTCTTTATAGAGTGGAGATGTGAGATACAACTTTTTGATAGAAGTTAAACTAAAATTAACCAAAAATGCGGATAGATATGTATTTCGCGCTATCCGCTTAACGAGAAATTCGTATTTTGAGTTTTTGTTTTTTTTTTAAATTATTCATAACGGAAGGTCAGGCCGTATTGCTTACAAATAAACTTTAAAGTAAGATACTCCTTTCATTTTTGCTGGGAGACATTTCCTTCTCCGAGCCGTGAAAGGGCACCATATCCCGGGTGTGCTCAGTTGTTCCGTTGCATAATATTCCGTCATCCAAAGCCAAAGTCGTGTTCTCAACGAGGGTCTCATCGTGTGAGGGCACCTTATCCTGGGGTGTGTGTCAGCGTTTCCATGCTCGTAGTCCTGAGGGTAGCAGGGGACTTGATCGTTTTCCATTTCGAATGCTTCTTGATTGTGTCCTTCTAACTTTTGATTTATTATTATGGAGAAATTGGTCCATAGCAACTGTGATTCCTACTTTTTTAGTATTTTTTTTCTTTCGATCTTAGACAGACGCTTTTCTATCGCTCCTTTCTATCCCTTTTGTATATCTCTTCTGTCTTCTTTACGTCAACCTTACAGCACGTATGTCATCCAAGCGATCGCTCGTGCAATCGATGTTCAAGGATCTCAAGGAAAAAAAATCGTTAGTTAGATAAGTTGTTAGCAAATTTAAAGAATATATTAAAGATAAGTAATGAGTAATACTTGCTCTTTGCTTTTAATTATAATATTTATTTCTTCCATTTTTCTAAAACGGAAAAAACTTACTTTCGCCAAATTTTTCTTCATAACAACGTTTATGTAAGCATCTAAATTTAATGCCTCTAAATGTTGCAGCGAAACCTAAGAAAGAATTGCAGCGATTATTGATCAAAGTTGTAATTAAATTTAATAATAAATTCCACTCTATTGAAGGCTGTGGCTTGCAAAATAATCCACGAGCAAATTTCTCATCAAGCTATGGCAAGAAACAACAACATGTAGTTATAACGAGTTTGTCTTCCTAGTTATTGTGCAGAGTGTTAGCGCCAGTTCTGGAACAGCCCCGAATGGCGTTTGCAATGAAGGTGGTTTTACCCAATTAATTTTGAACGCTGATACATAATAAATTTCCGTGCCGTATTAACTTTCGCTAGTCGTCGATAAGTTTGGAAGTAGATGCAAAAATCATGAAGTCCTGTGCATGATGCACACGAACGAAAAAAGTAATGATAGTTTTAAAGCACTTCATGATAACAACACAATGTTATGAAGTTTTCTGACAATACGGCGACGTGTCGTCACACTTAATAGTAAATAAATAAAGTAATTAAATTTTATTTTAACACTGGACCGACGTAATCAATTGTAAATAAGTAAATAAATAAATTTTTATTATAAACAATCTAAGATTTTTTATCATAATAACACTAATGGCATACTTTGCATGTACTTGCAACAAACTTGTTGAACGCAACGGTTGTTGTTTTTTGTACCATTTTAAAATTGACCAGTGAAGCCTTTTAGCAGTGAATATTCATGCTCTTGGTGTGTCGGTAGTCTAATTTGCGTAATTAATTTTAAGTGACGCCAAATGCAACACTTGCGTGCAATTATGGAGGACAATTAACGGGCCGCAAACTGGGCAAGTTGTTGATAATTTACAAGCTTTACCATCGTAAAGCAGTACATAGCGGTACCGTTTGCAACATTTTGCATCTAAATCAAATTGGTCACCACCGTGCCTCAAATGGCCGATCAAATGACCAAAAACGCGAAGCTATTTCTAGCTGATCGCTTCCATCGTTTAGTCCTTTGTTAGAACAGGAATACACGTTTGACCGCTCTCCCGTGCCATTTTCGATGGAAGGAAGCAGCTATCGACAGAGCTGATGAAAATTTCATACCCATGGCACAACGACGCCTTTATGGTGGTGTGAATGCACGTAATGCATCGAACAACAATCGGCGTTGAACGAGAATCTGTTTACTTTTGGTGAGCATGCAATCAATATGCGCTAATGACGTTCTTCGCTTTATATACGCCTTTTGTGTGTACGTTTGCTAGATGCTCCAGCACGGCGTTGCATCATAACTAGCATTAGTTTTTACTCGTATAGTTTTGCCATAAAGATCGTCAGAGTCCTATTACGTAGAAATGGTTAATTTTAAAAAGTAATCGTTTGCATCTGTTTCGCTCTAAATAAGTTTCTGCCTTAAAAGCCCGGCTATGGTAACTAGAATACTTGTTTTTTTTTTATATTTATGAGAAGAAATATAAGCATGTAACAGATTGAAAATTTTATTTTCCTTTCTTTTCCTTCTTCCTAGCAGGCTTATCAACCTGCTAAGTCACGTCGGGAACGGTTCGGTTGGGATTTAACCAGGGAAACGATCAGGTTGGGATTTAACACTAGAACCGCCGGGCTTTTCAACCTTACTAGAACCGCCATATGGGACAATTTTGTCCCAAACGTTATGTATACATATTCTTACAAGTTTATTATTGCCTAAGTGTTTCTTGGGGTAATTCTTAATTCACAAACATCATAATTACGTCAAATAAAGCTTTTCTGGCAACTCATACAATAACAATAAAATCAAATTGAGATAATCGTTTGATCATATTAACTGCCCAACCAAGGATATCTAAGCCTGTTTTCTTTATACTGATGTAAAATTATAGGAGTTTTAGAGATAAACACTTAAAATTATTCCTTAGAAGATTGAACGACAGTAAATCTAGGCTTTGAGCTATAAATTATTTTAACAATCAAGTGATAAGTACGGTTTTTATGATAATAAAACAAATCTTTTGTTCTAGGTTGTTTGGTTCTAAGCGGGCGTATGTGACTCCCTTTAGATACATTACAAAAATTTCATGTCAATACTACTCTAAATGGTCTAAACAGGAGGACAAAGCTTTTCTCGAAAGGAAAAGTAATACCTAAATTCTATAACATCTATAACACATCTTTAAGTTTCTTGGCATCAGGACAAAATATCACATTGCTTCATCAGAACCTAGCTCATATGAAACGCCTACGTACGAAACTATTTTAGTACATTTTTTACGTACTGGTCTATAACATGTGAAGCATTCGTTTGCACTTTTGCCCTTCTGGCATTTAAACCTGGTTGCGCCGACGAGAACCTCCAGCACCTGACACAGGCAAGTTAGCGTTGACGATCTTATTTTTAACGTACTCTTTGACAAGTTCTTTGTCTAGCTTGAAAAGAAAATCGGGGCTAGATATCTTTTCTTTTGAAGTTTTTCGTACAAGACCCAATCATTGAATCCCGCTAAATCAAGAATATTAAAATATGAATAAACAAGTCACCTTCTACTAGCACTTTTCACGGAGTACTTTCTACACATTTGGTCAACTGCATCAACTCCGTACTTGATCGAGTTTTACAAAGGCACCGATTCAGACTTTGATTTTCTATGTCCTAAGCACACCAGACAAACTGGTTGCGCAGTTGTTGGGAGAGTATACACAGCGATCAAGCAGGCCAACAAGTTGAAACGTGTAGGCTACTTGTTTGGACCTGCAAGTATTGGGTGATTCTTTGGGTGGAAAGCATACAAAAGAGGCACTCAGACGAACCAATGTTACCAATAAAATTGCGGTAGAGTGTACAAAAATGGTGCTTATATAGACTAGCCAATTGATGATAGCGAAAAAATTCGTGCACTTTTATTATTTTATTCGTATTAACATGCCATGTCACGAAAACGCGTACACGCCAGTGCTCCCAGACTTGCAGATGCACATCCGAAACTAGTTCACAGTACAGCCATCTCAACGTATTTTGCCCATGGGACAAAAATGTCCCATATGGTGGTTCTAGGTTAGAAAAGATTTTTTTTTAAGTACCATATGGGATACACAATTTTGTATGGGCGCATTCGAAAGATCGTTAAAAATAAATAAAAGTCAGAAAATTTCAATGGATTGTCACGCCGGCAAGCGGAATAACACACCTTTATCGAGTGCGATGGGACAAAAAAGTCCCATCGGCGGTTCTAGTGTTAAGCTTTGGTTCTGCCATGTGAAGATCAGAGCCAATGTTGCCCAAAATAACACCCAAAATAACAGTGTTCGAGTTGTATACACTACACTTTATATTTTAATACACAAAACAATTTATTTTCATTCCTACTGTAAATGTTGTTATTCGTTGTTGTTTTTGTTATTATTTAAATTTTATTTGTTTTTTTTTGTTATTTTTTTGCTAGTAATCGCATGTTTGTACAGGGTGTAGACTTTCCATTCCACAGTCGTGTTATACTCCTTCGTCCTTGGATTTACTATTTTTTCACTTCGTTCACTTTTTTTTACAAAAAATTGAATTGTGTGGCCACCAGGCGAAGATCAAACAAGTTTTAGCAATCATTAATGATGAAGAACATACAAAA
This sequence comes from Anopheles maculipalpis, assembly GCF_943734695.1. Lineage (NCBI taxonomy): Eukaryota > Metazoa > Arthropoda > Insecta > Diptera > Culicidae > Anopheles > Anopheles maculipalpis. The sequence continues at coordinate 44,871,080 of NC_064872.1, read as the reverse complement.
TATTGACGTGTATCCTTTTGGAACATACTTTATATCACATCATAGGGCCAATCACAATCAAGGTATGTAGTGATTAATTTTTGAAATTTTATTCTTTTTGAAAATAAGAAAAAATCCAATCCTTCGCCTTTTATCCCACCAATCACTTTGTCAAAAAGTCGTTTGACACTATACGCCACAATGCGTCCTGCGTGCATGTAGCGTTGCTCGCAAAAGAACGATGATAATGGGCTTCGCTTGAACGATAAACATGAAGCATAACATCAACAAATGGATCCCAGACCTTGGGGCACACTGTGTGCTTCTTGAGCCAAGGCAACAAAATGGAATTGTCTTGTGATGATGGTTTGATGGTGTAATGATGTTATTTTTGTGACTGCTATCTGTTATTACGAGCGTAGTTTGAGTCTCGACACAGGCATCCAGTGTCAGCGTTGTAAGATGGTTTGGGGCTGAGCTTACGTTTTGTGGCACACCATTGCCTTGACAGAAGGTAAACAGAGCAAACGAAAACGCTCCAAGTACGTTGATCGAAAGCTAACGAAATATTGGAATGCATTTCGATTAACGTAGCAGCATCTGGATGAGTAACACATTGAACCGTTGATTGATGTTTCACAAATGAAGCACTAACCAATGTAATCCAGAAACAAGTAAAATACATTCATTGCAAATAAAAACATGAACATATAATTACGGTATGCGTTACCCCAGCTAAGCTCCTCAATCACCACATGTAGACGTACGTTTCAAGGCGTATTAAAATGGTAGAATTAAGATCCTAGATGATTCATCTGACAGAACTCGCATTTCGATACATTTTGAGCTATTTTAAGTTTTATTACAGATTAAGTTGCTGTTTTTATTATGATAGAATGGCTTGGCCGTATGACTTTATGTAAGAGTTTTGAAAGTTGTAAATTAACGATATTTTAAATTGCACACATACATAGTAAATGAATATAGTCCAACGTATAAAATTAGCTTCGGCGCAGTGTGGTGACATAGCGGATGCGGAGTTAATGCCTTTCTGCCCCACCACATCCCAACGCAATGGTTTTTATTGTTAGTTCATTTTTCGCATTTTGCGGCAACAACTTCATTAGCGTATCAAGTAAAGAACACGGTTTCCTGATTCATCGTTAGAAACAATGATATCTCAATTCATGGTCTGGTGGTCCGTTGGCCGAAGCTTTTATTTAACAGGCCTACGAAATGTCGTTGAAAGGCAGAGATCGCTCGAGAATGTGTTTTTTTTTTATGGAAACGTTTCGTTTGTGTCACTTGCGCTCAGGTAACATCCATGTCACTTTTTTCCCTTATTCAATGTTCAATGTTCAAGTGTTGCAATAAATGTTCTGTTTTATTATGTTGCATGTTTCATCTTTTAATTATATCGCAAATTTAACGATGATCTCGAGATGGAATCATCCTTAAAGTCTGTTTTTGATTGAAATAATTTAGCTCAGTTGATGCTGAAGAACCTAAACTGTTAGCAATTTGGAAATGGTTAGCAAGGTTCGACCCGTTGGCTAGGAAAGTGCAATTTATTCTAGTTCAAATTTTTCGGTTCATATTGAATTGAATGGAGAAATCATATTTGTCAACAATAGTCGACGGGTTCGATACAAATGTTCTTGGGGATCGCAGTGGTACTGCCAAACATGCTTTAGTAGCTACTCCTCGACAGGTGGCGCTGTGCGTAAGTGATCGTGCGTTGTGGTTGTACGAAGAGACTACACGAAGAACAGTTTCCCGACGAAGTAAGCATGCCCAAATACGGTTAGGTGTAGTCGCAATCTAGGATAGGGAAACTTATGATCACTTATTCACTCACTCATGTTGGCCTGCTCTTTTAAAGAGCACGTCGTCGTGAAATGGCCCCGCCAACAATCGATCTCCAGGAAACTCGATCCCTGGTTGCAGCCAGGCACCCTCGATCCTCGATCCATGTAGGTACCCGATCTCCGACAGGCATCCAATCTCCGACGCCTCGTGCCGAACTCTGGGTCGCTGACGAATACCTTCTTGGCGGGGCATGAGTCCAACATCCTCATGACATGCCCCAGCCATCGTATCCTGCCGGTCTTTGCCATCGTCAGGATGACCGGTTCTCCGTATAGCTCAGCAATCTCGTGGTTCATCCTTCTACTCCACACTCCATGTTCGAACACACCGCCAAAGATGGTCCGGGGGATGCGACGCTCAAACACGCCAAGAGTGTTTGCATCCTCCGCTCGAACGGTCCAAGACTCGTGGCCTTATAGGACCGCCGGGCGAATCATTGTGCGATATATCTCACATTTAGTGCGGTCTTGAAGTCTTCTGGATCTCAGCAGACGGTGAAGTCCGTAGTAGGCACGAGTCCACTGAACAATGCGTCTCCGGATTTCGCTGCTGACATCGTTATCCGAAGTTAAGACAGTCCCAAGATAGCAGAACTCCTCTACTACCTCGAGATTGTCGCCGTCGACTAACACGCTGCTTCCCACTCGGGCTCTATCACGATCAGAGCCTCCGGCAAGCAGGTTTTTCGTCTTCGTCGCATTGATCATCAATCCAATTCGTACAGCTTCACGTTTCAGTCGGGTGTACGCCTCACACACCTTCGCTGTCGTCTTGCCAACGATATCAATGTCATCGGCGAAGCCAAGAAATTGAAGAGACCGGTAGAGAATCGTGCCACGGATGTCATTGTCTAGCCCCGCGCTTCGGTCTTATAGGCGGCATTAAGGACTGGAATGGCACGATAGTTCGATCATTCCAGCCTGTCGTCCTTTTTGTAGACTGGGTCTACAAAAGGGGCCGGTCTTTTTGACGCCCAGTTTCCACTCCTCCGGCTTCCTGTTCCCGGATTCTCGTGATCAGCTTGTGCATTTCGACGGTAAGCCTCTCCAGCCTCATCTTGAAGAGCTCGTCCGCCAGTCCATCACTATTAGCAGCTTTGTTGCTTTTAAGCTGCTTGATAGCGCTGGCAACCTCATCCAGAGATGGCGGAGGCACTTCGTCTTCTGCACTGTTGCTGTCACTGATATTGTTGTTGGAAACTTATGATCATAAGTGGGCATAAACATTAGACAAATCGTGGGCACGATCCCGGCGACAAGAACCAGTGGGGACAGGAACGTGTCAGTACCGCCAGAACCAAGCAAGCGAAAAATACGTGTCTTTTAGCCTACGACACAGTAAACAAAACAGAGTCAGCGCTAAAAAGAGTATGTTTGGCCTTTTTATACATCCGAAAGGGTCTGCTCGCGTTAAGAACAATTAACGCGATAAAAATACTACTTACTTCACATGGCTTCATAACAAATACAACGTTTGTTGCGAATGAGAAAAAATAATATTTTTTAAAAGAATCTTTTTTAATAAAAAAAAAACCTATAAAATGTATAAGCCGGCTGAAGCAAAATTTGAGTAATTTATTTTGATCGATTTTTGATATTATGATCTATATAAATAAACAGACGTTTTCAGTGGGAACTAGTCGAATTGTAATAGTTATAGGAGTACTAGCCCATCAGCTACCTTCGCTACCTCAGCTAGCAGCTCGCAATAGTTACTAATTGCTCTTACTATCCGTGGCAAATGGTTAAAATCATTTAGTTTGCATAATAAATCCAACTTTTTTTACGATACAATTTCCAATCCTCACGGCCAGATAGTGTAGTATTTTCTCAGTATAAATTTGTGCTCGTTTTCATTCGACTGACTGGTGGAATAAATCCCGCATGATCCTGCGTAGCTTTTCCCCGGGAGTCGTTAAACTAACTTGCAAGGGCTAGCGATTTAAATGAGATTGAATGTGCGTAACCGGTAAATAGAACCGTATGCCCAACAGAACCGGACTGACGCAGAGTGATGGATAAAAGTAATTAAAATTAATAGGACATCTCACCGATGGCTAGTACGGTAATTAAGCTTCCGTTTACAGTCATTGAAACTGGACAAAACAGGGGTGTCATTTTGGACGGGTCCAAACGGCTGGGTGAAAAGTGACTCCATGGCATCGAGAAATAATCGTTATTATCCGCAGTGAAACACCTTTTCGCATGCTCCGGTAACGCAGATATTACGAGCTATCGAGCGGGTGCTTTTGCACGGTTCGTTTGATATGGATGAGTGTCGACCACTTGTGGCAGTTTTGAGCGGCTATTTATGCTCATTTGTCGTTTTTAGATCCCCATCCATCCCGGGTGTTAGCAAAGGTTAGTGTGTGTTCATTGACAAATATTAGTATTCGGACTGCTGTAAGCAAATCTCAACATTAAGTAGCTCCCAAATGCCATTTTCAGTGTGTGGAACGGAACCGAACGGATATCTCCCTGTGTCCTGCTGCTGTCGGTTTCGTACAGGCTTTTTCAACGGTTGAAATGAAGTTCTAACGGGCCGACCAAATTTGAAGTACATTTCAAGAGCAAGGTATTGTGCCGCACGCAGGTCGCAGCATGTTTGGATGTTTTTCAACGCCCTACAAACCGAGTGTTACATTAGCATAATTGACTAATCGACCAGCAATAAACTCTCTTATCAAAGTCCCATAAATTACGCTAATCAAAAGCGCTAAAAGCCAAACAGAAGGCATAAGAATTGTGTGAAGCAATCACGCGCAGAAAGTTACGTTAACACCGTTCCGATTCGCTGTGGTACGCGAGTTCTTGAAATGCAGATGTACAGAGCGACGATTCCTTGCGTCGGTTGGTCACTTTGGGTGGGAGGATTTCCCCACTTTGGGCTTTCCCTTTCCTGTGCTGCTTTTCTTCTGGTCAAACGGTGCAGTTTGTCGCTGCGGACCAAAAATCATGTTAAGCACTTCAGTGTACAAGAAACTCGCCCTGGGGAGTTGCAAGGCAGAGTGTAGACACGATGAAATAGCGCTTCTAGAGCAAAAGTTTATTTTACTTAGCTTTGACTTAATTTTTACGGGCCATATTTTTACTCACTGCTTTAAGTTTCATCCCCCAGCAGGTTCGGTTCGAGGTGACGATGGCAAAACAGTCGGAATGGACCAATGGAATTCGCGCGAAGCCGACTGGAGTTTTATTGCTTAGCTAACTTTTCATGCTTTTTGCAATGCGTTCTTTTCCCTTTTCTAGCGCTCACGATTCTTTTTTCGACCAGACCGCTCTCCAGCACCGTACAGTAGGAAGTTTAGCTTAGTTGGTTTCTTTTGCAAAGTCCTCTCAGAAGAAGTTTAGAAAAGAAACGAAGTAAAATAAGGAAATTGCTGGTGGATGAAGACGGTAACAACGACCAGCAATATTCGAGCATAGTAAGGTTTGAACTGGCTGGAATATTGGTTGTAAAAGTGCTGTTAGTGTTTATCAGTGGATACACAATGCCAAGCAATACGAACCAGGTTGTGAATGGAAGTGAGCAGAGATTTGTTCTTCTTCAACTTGTTACGTGAATCTGTGTTAGTGTATTGAATTGTTTTTTCATTGTTTTGTTGAATTTGTAACGTTTGATGCAATAATTGAACTGTTCACTAAAGAAAGACACAAATTATTCGTTAAAAATGTAGAATAAACCTAAGACGTAAACAATTTTTTTATTGATAAATTTTCAGTAGCAAAATTTGGCACGTGCAGAAACGTTTTTTCTGAGTCGTTACATACCACATACTTATTAGACCGTGCGACTGCTTCTTGGTCCTAGGCCTGCTGCAAAAATCCTAGAAACCGCTCAAGATCTAGCGCCGTTGGAACTTTCCTCTCTCCATATAATAATATAATTCCTTTCTCTATATAATTTTGTTTTTTGGCAGTAATCTTGATCTTCGATTTAAAAGGGGATAAAGATTTTTGGTCAGAATTGGGCACTTCCCAATCACATCGCATTTTGTGTGGTAATAATTAATAATTATGTTGAAGCTACGCTGCATAGAGCTGTGCAGCTCAACTAATGTTCTACCCTTTGCTGAAATCGCTGTGTCGTCAGCGAGCATGAACAACTGGATTCCGTTGGGAAGTTGAGGAACATCCGAAACATAAAGCAGGTAAAGCATAGGACCGAGTATGCTACCCAGGGGTACAGCCGCTGGAACATTTGTGGTTTCCAAAGAAGTGGATCCTAATGCTACACAGAATGTTCTGTGTTTCAGATAACTCTGCAGAAACTTGATGAGGTAAACTGGCAGTTTGAAACGCATCATCTTGTGAATAAGCCCATCATTCGATACGTTTATATCGAACGCTTTTTCTACGTCGAGTATAACAACAGTAGTAGGTTTTTTGTCACGTTTGTTCTGCTTAGTATTGTTTACAAAGCGATGAAGTTGATGAGTCGTAGGATGACCTTCACGGAACCCAAATTGTGTTGGTGGAATGATGCTCAGTTCGTTTGACACTTCTTTTAGTCTTCGTAGGACCAGCATCTCGAATAGTTTTCCAAGAGCTGAGAGGAGACTGATAGGCCTGTAGCTGGATGTCAGCGTTGAGTCCTTCCCAGGTCTGATGACAGGAACCGCTCTAGCACATTTCCATGTCTGAGGAAAATATATCGAGACATTTGTTAAAGATGCCATCGAAACCAGGTGCTTTCATGTTTTTCAATCCCTTAACAGTGCAACGAAGTTCCTCTGGGGTTATGCGATTTTCGGAAGGGAAAGATGACGGCTTGTTCTCAAGTTCGTAAGGGCTACGAATGTTTTCGCCTAGACGGTGGGCACTGACAAACTGCTCGGAGAATTTATTTGCATTCTCTGAGAGGGTCAGTAGACGGCCTGTATTTGATGCCAAGGGAGGAACGAGTCTTGGTTTTCGACGTAGATTTTTTTACCATTCCAGAATGGTGAAGAATGAGGATGAAGGTTAGCCGTTTGAGTTGCAAAGTTGTTGTTGCGCAAGTCGGCGACGCGTGCAGCTAAGGGATCCGCCTTGCTTAATAAGGGAACGTGTTTTGGTGTCCAATCGAAGCACTGTACCCCTGGTCTGTATTTCGGGAACAGAAGCACTTTCTGCCGCAATTTTATAGCTCCTTCCATCCGCGAAATGGCATTATTGGTTACCTTGACTGATGAGACATCAGTCCATGTAATGTATTCCTCTGTCTATGTACACGGTATAACAAAGACTTGATGGGTTGAGCCATCCGGTGCCATTCTAACAACATGGCCAGCCCATCGAATTCACGAATATTTTGTATGAACAGATTGAATACGGAAGAAGCTTTTTTATACATAAGTTGGATCAAAAAATCAAAAATCAAAGCTACCAAATCAATGTCAATCAAAAGAAAACAAAGTTACCAAAAATTTAAAAAAAAGTTACCGGGCGAAAGTTAGAACTGTTGCTTAACTATTGGATAATATCGTTTATCTAAAGAAGAAAACACAATGTCAACATTCATCGATCAAAAACACAGGAAGCGGAAACGACGTGCAGGAAAGACTGCACGTGGGCGGTAAAGATAATGTTCAATATTTTATTGTCTTAATTATGTAAATTTGCTTTGATTTTGGTTTCTGGCAACATGCTGCCGATTCTCAGTGTGTGGTCAGTAAAACTAGTTATGAATGAAATTTCAAATGACACTTCAAATGTTCATCCGGTTGTGTGCGGTTTTGGGTAAAGGTTCTTTTTTTATAGCAAACAACAAACCGTCCCGCTCTCTGAATATTCAAACTCCACAATCAACGAAACAGGTTTTTTCGATCGGTGTGATCATGCATGTTAGAAGAAAGATCGATGAGGATCAGCATTTTTTTTTTAAATTAAGATGTTAAGTTAGTGAATTAAATATAAAACGCTAATCATATCTGTATAGGTGTTAATGGACGACAATAGGATGGAAAACATAAATCATAATCCGTAAAGCTACAAATAATCGCTTATAATTCATATCGCCTGGTTGTAGCGGCCTGACAGTACGGCGTCAAACCGTCAAACTACCAAATAAGAAAATAATTTAAATAAGAAATTATTGAGGCGGAAGTGGGTCAGTTATCCAGCTTTAAGGAGACTTCAGCTGAATGTGCTTTAACACTTACAAAAGTAAAGAGTCTCTTATGTACGTTATAACTGCATGTTTGTATGTTATTATTTTTATATGTGAAACCTACTATAATATACTGACTCCAAATTGCATTATGACAGAACCACACACTGGATAGTATTTTCTATCAAAAAGCGTTTTATCGATCTTTATTTTACATCCTTAAAGTTACCAAAACCATCTTTAAAGCAGAGCTCAATGCCGGAATGTATCGATCTACAACTGGCATGCTTAGAACGCGGATCGGGAAGTCAAATAAATTAACGATAAAATGGCACTGGAATACAGAAGCGAGCGGGGTAAGCGTAGGCAAACACAACAAACCCAAAAGAATGATGACCCAAGAAAACTATTTTCGAAGATTTCCCACTTTGGCCAACCGAATGGAAGACGGTCTTGGATTTTGGGAACCTTTTTTTTCTATTTCTGCTGTCCCTGGATAAGTGTAATTGTTTGTCGAAGCCTCTACAAACATGCCGATACTTTTGTGGTGCTGTTTGGGCCAAATACAAGGGAAAAAAATTGGCCATTGGCATCCTGTCCTTTAGCCATGAAGTGGACGGGGTATCTTGCCCGGGTCTTGGAAAAGGTTAAAATGATAACACTGACACATTTCGTAAGATAAATGCCCGTTGCCCGCCGAGGAATCGAAGTAGAATCACAACGGTGATTCTTTCGCTTGATCCTGGTGGGTTTCCATCTGGGAATGGGATACCTTTCAACGATTGGCTACCGCAGCTTAAGAATAAAGCTGTCCTTTTTATGCTTGGCCGATGGAAAAATTATGCAGAAATCCTCTCAAACTCGAACAAAATATGTGCATGAAGAAATCAGGAGAAAAGTTCGAGGCTATCGGAAAATTCATTTCATTTTCTTGAGCCATCTGCAACAACGCAGGAGACCGGGATCGACTTCAATGTTTGGGTAGGGTAGCATTAGAAAGCTTGCCCAAAATCTTTTTGTACGTTTATCAGACACATTTTACAGTAAGAAAAAAGGTAGAAAGTTAGTTATTGTGTTCGGTGAACCGGAATGCTAGGAATTTAAACACGTACTGTTGGGGTTTTATACGCTGTGTTGCTTTTATTTATGAGCTATGTCTAGCGGAAATAGAAACAGTATTTATCTGTGTATGTAACTTATATTTACAACAATTCGCATGCACTAAAGGAATAACTACATTGGAATCGAGATAATTTTCCCAACAAAAGACGTATAGTAACATAGTATTGTAACTGTATCAAATGCTTTGTAAAAATCATACATCCGTATGCTTTTCCGAAAGCAACTCTAAATTTATAGGCCAGTTTGAAAGAAAATCGAAAGAAATCTCGAAATCGAATGGTTCCCAGCGCGTAGATGACACCTGTTCCTGGGAATTGGCACTTGTGGAATGGCGTGCGTGAATCAAGAAGCAGACTACAGCATGTGAAAAATTTCCCACGAGACTTTTAATACCAAAGTACACACCGAACCCATTCCGCAAATTCACCCAGGCAATTCCCGATTATGTGTGGGTTCATATTGCACACACCCTTGCGCTGCAACGAGACGGTCGTTGAGCCAGGAGAAGTGTCAATTGTTCTCCCTTAACGCAATGAGCGTACGTGACACTCTTGACATGTGTCAATAACATAAATTAACCAAACGAAAGCGTTTCTTCAAGCTTGGCAGGAACAATGCTTAGCCTTCCCTAGCCGTAGGTTCCAAGGACCAGGAAACAAGTCATGGAAAGGATGATGCGTAAATGTGTCTTTTAAATTGAGTCTTCCTGAAGGGTTCACACAATACTTTTCACGAGTTCTCACGTATTTAAATGAAATGACATTTGGACTCGGACGTACTATTACGTTTAGAGTAAAGGAAAATCGATAAACATAAATTCAATCAGAGAAAACAGATTTAAATTCAACCTCGCAGGCGAGCTGCACACAAAAGTGGAGGAATTAGTTTAGCGAACGATTGTACCAGATGGATTGCGATACGATTCACATAATCTTTTTCACATCATTGGCCACACAAAGAGGTTCTTCTTTATACAAAGGTATGAGTCATTCAAATGGTGCATAAAATCATATCCTAACAGATACACATCTCACCATAAACGATCTTCTCTCATAAGCCACACTTTAAGCAACCCGACAACCCGGGCAACTCTCCCCGAGCAGAAAGCAATCCTGACTTGTTCCTTTTCCCTGTGCTACCTGTGTTCGATTTTCTCTTTACGATTTGAAGTACGCCAGCGCCCAGATAAGGTCCCAGCAAAATGACTATGAGCTATGGTTGCAACAAAAATAAAAATAAAACTCTACACAAAAAAGGAGGAGTTCTTCGCTGGAGCATTCCATCCCATTTTCTCCAGCTCACCGACACCCTGCTACTATCGAATAGCACCTTAGCCGAGCAAGCGTTTATCGCACAGGAGTATCTGTTTGCTTACCTTGGCTTTGCCATTTGCTAACCCGTTTGCCAGCGCCGGATGCATGTATCGCTTTCGATATTATGGTAATAGTTTGGACTATGATTTTCTTTGGTTTTCGTTCGATTTTTCCGGATTTTCTGCTGGTGCTGGTGCCGAATGAGACAAGCGGCACATAAAACGGACAGCAAGCATCTTGGAGATGGAATAGGAAAAATCGACACTGGCGAATATTGTGCGCAACATTACCATAAATATATCTGCTGCTTTGTGATGTTGTGCATGGGGGAAGGAAACGTAGATATAAAAGCAATAATACCATCCTGAGACTGATTTCTACGCTCCGGATGTACCGGTCTAAGAGCAGACAACCCCATTCGGCTAGATAAGTGGGTGGATTCTGTTTTGTGTGATTTTATTTGAATTTATAACATTCGTCTTGAATCGATTCGGGATTTCGCAATCTTCCTAGCACGACATGTTGGTTGGCGTGGATATCGTAGCGTACGTAAATCGTTATCCTTTCGCACCAGGCGAGAGGCGAGTATGTAGAAACAATACTGAAATAAAGGACAGTGTCAACTTCGTGGCGCAGTAACATGACACAGGTACGAATCGGACGGTATCATTATGGTGCATGTTCAGCAGCTTTTCACCATCGTTAAGCGCGCTGAGAAATAAAGGTAATATAGGATAAACATAAACATCAACGTGGTGCTAGTATCCGGATTGATGCGGCGGGAGCTTTGTGCCTGGGATATGATGAACAAATGCCATTGATGGTATGCCACCTTGATCATTAAATACGTATGTTCAACACCTTTAGTATAGTTGTGTTTGTTTAATGTTGTGCAAAAGGTATAAATACTTACTTGTTAAATATATTTTTCATAACAATGTAACTGATCTACCCAAACAATGCGGATAAAGAGTGGGAAGTATTTTTTATTTCGTTTTTTTTTCGGCATAGTTCCGGAGAAGAAGTATGTAAAATGATTCAATACGACGACTTAGAAGTGGTTGTGCTCTAATAATTTTATAAAACTTATCAAAATAGATTTATCATAATAAATAGTTGTCGCAGCATGTCGTTGCATGATTTGTACATCATATTAGGTGTGCAAATAAATAACGGCCATTATTTTCATAAGTTTATTTTTACTCGTGGCATTTTTATTAATAGAAACAGGGTAAATATTAGTCATTATTATTTATTACTTTCTTCAGCCTTTCGGGTAAATTGCGGATTCCTTTTCGGAAAAATGAAAAGTTTTCTGGATCTGCTCATAGGAGGAGAACTGCTGGTCAGACAATCTATGTGCCATGGATCGGAATCGGATTGTCGTGGCGTGCTAAGTATTCTGGCCGGTTTTCACGCAGTGTTCGGCTTAAACTCATCAATTGTTTCCGGTAGCGTTCACCAGTGATTGTTCCTCCCGATTTCCAGAAGTTCGTAGTAAATGATGCCGAGCTGGTCCCACCAATTACCCAGCATAACTTTCAAGCTATGGATTTCGGCCTAGCTGATGATCTTGGTGTATGACGGGGGGATCCCTATGAATTTGAGCTTAGGATTGCTGAACAAAATCCACTTCTCGTCTCCCGTCACGATTCTGTGCAGGAACCCCTTTCTGTTGTGCCGCTGGACCAGTAATTCACACATGAAGAGTCTGCTTTCAATGTCCCGCGGCTTCAACTCGTGTGGTACCCATTTGCCCTCCTTCTGTATCATGCCTAACGCGTTCAGCAGTGATCATATGGCCTGACGAGTTACACCAAGCACGGCTGCAAGCTCTTCTTGCGTTTGGCAGTGATTTTCCTCCAGTAAAGCCGTCGACTCTTCATCGGCGAACGTTTTGGGCCTTCCTTCACGTTGAGCATCCTCCACGGCAAAATCACCGCTTCGAAAGCGTCGAAACCAATCCCGACACCTTGACACCTTGCGTTTCGGTTGCCGTTTTATTCGCTAGAAACAAAAACAGCAACACCTTCCGCATAAGACACTAATTCGGATCAAAATTAGACATTTTCAAGAACCCTAGTTCTTGAACTTTTACTCGCACGAAATAATCACTCATCTATTTACGAACATGATTTATGACGCATGCCTAATAATATATGAAAGAACGTTACACAAGAATTCTGCTAACAAGAGGTAATAAGAAAGATGGACGCCGTAAATTCATTTTTGTCTAGTGAAAGGGAGCAAGATCAGCATGCTACCTTAATTATTGCGTGTACTTTAGGTTTATACTTTTGTTCCCCCAAAAAACGGTGTGGAATTTAACTTTTACTTGTTTTGACAGTGTATGAGTAGTAAAGGCAACGGCTACGGTAAGGAAGGATTTAATTTAATTCTAATGAATAATTTTTAACTCTCACTTCACATATCGTAGGCATGGGTCGGTTAAGGTAGAACTGAAATAACAAGAAATTAATCGAGTTGCAGTTCGTAATTTTAATATCCTCCCGTATAATTGATTTTACCTCAATTTGCCTTCGCTGTCTTATGCATTGACAATACTGGGGAGGTGTAGTTTTGATAAAACAGAAAAGTTAACGCTAAACCCTCAGTGCATATAGTACGAACTGTATGAACGTGATTGACGTACTGTATTGTGTAACATAGATTGATTTTCCTTATACCACCTTTCATCCCAGTTTAGTCTCTCTCGCTTTATCCTAGCCGTGCCGATTCTCCATAACGTTACAGCAACGTTTGATAAATAAACGATGGTGGTAGTGCATGCAACTGACCAGCGAAAACCGACACATGGCGCAATCCGGCCGAGCACACTATCACAGGAATGGCAGGTGTTTCTAGCTGCAAGCACTCGCCGTAATCCCAAGATAAATCATTTATTCATTCCTTTGCGGTAAATTCCGTACATTGATTTCTATTATACGTCAAATGGTCCACCGATCAGTCGGCTGCGGTTGATTTTGGAGCGAGCACATAGCGAGATAATACACATACTCCAAAAAAAAAAGGAAAATTCCCCGATTTTCCTGTTTTCTGTTGTGTTTCTCTTTCAATATAACGGTACGTGGTCAGACAGCCGTTCGCAGATGTCCAGATAAAGCACCGAAATGAAGCACCCATTTGCACCCGAAAATCGATCTGAAAAGAACAACAGCCTCAATGCAGTCACACAGCGAGGAGGCGGCAGTTTGTTCATTTTGAGATTTGTTAGTTTTATTTTCGGCATTTTTCCAGCAATGTTGGTCGTTTTCTAAACCCACTAGGACTACCCATTTTCCACAGGATTTTGTAGCGGAGGGAGATGCAATTGTTGTTGTTTATTTTCATGATGGATGGGTAGCGTCGTACGGGGAAAAGTTTCTATTTCGTTTTGGCACAGGCGATACCGGCCATCAGCAAGAAAAAGCTGAAAATAACTTAAAATGGTAAACTGAAAAACGATGGAGAAAGGCACGATGGGACAATCGTTTGGTCCTGGACGGAACAGTTTAGAGGTGAAGCTTGATGGCAAACACACAGATAAAGGTTGATGATTCGTTAGATAAAAGCATTCATTGAGCGGTACGGTAGAGAATGATACAAGAGTCCAAAAGTTTGAAGCATTCGATCAACGTTCAAATGTCACAAGACAAAGCAGGATTGTGGTGCTGTTATCTCGTCGAAGCGCTATTGGAGCAACCGAGCATGAAGAGGGATGGTGCCAAGATCGCGGAAAGCCAAGTTTTCAATCCAATCAACTGCTTTAACTTAGATTGAGCTTCGATGCACAGCTCGAGGAAGCCATCCAATTGGTAAATCGGATTTTATAAGAGAACGGTTGTGTTTCTTGATAAAAATGCACTCGCTTTGCTCGATAGGACTTCGGATGGACTGGTCTGTCGTTATCGAAATAACATAAGGGGGAGGTTGTACGGTGAGAGCAAGTTTAATTTAAATTTCCGCGGAAACAAATACATAAAAACTGAAAGGTTAGATAAAACTAGAGGTAATTTTTTAACATAAAAGATGTAATCCACAGCCCAATACATTCTTGTTTTGCAATACATTCCTGTCCTTACATTACCTTATTTTGTTAATCAATATTCTTGCATGTACGTATTTATGTTTCGCTATCAAATTCGCTGGAAGTGAGCGCACGAGTTAAGAAACCAATATTCATTTTCATCGTCCTACCAACTGCCAATGAAACCTTATTACGAGATTGCAGCCAACCGATCCATAAAGAATCGTGTGCTGATGACAAACAGAAAACTTCCTTCAAGGACTACAATCAAAGGGAGTTAAAGCGGGCTGCAAATAGTTTCTTGAATGGTGCTGCCAGCTATGGCTATTCATTGAGACCGAACGCATACAACACAACGAGGGAACAAAAGTGTGTCATGGAGCGATAACGGGTCACCCTCTTGAGCCACGTGTGCCATTTGGATGGATTCCCATTTCCCACCGCCACATGGTCACCCGCCAGGGACTGACACACATACATACATCCACACAATTGCAATAAGTTCCTACAAGATGGTTCCAGCATAACGAGAAGGTGCAAAGATTATGTCTGGAGAAAAAGAACAAACACCCCGGAAAAGGATAAGAAATATTAAAGTGCAATTAGGCAGATTTCTGCTTGGACTCGTTTAATGATTATTGTTATGACTATTATCATTTTTATTATCGCGACCGTTTATGACTGTTTGAGGTGCTGTTGGTGTGGAACTTGCACTTGCACTCAGGTTTTGCTTCACGATTGTTTGCGTTTCGCGTTTGGTGCGGCTACTATAATCTAACTGTTCGAATCATGCAGTTAGTATGAATGTGACATGAGCACACATTTCTGCAGTTGGATTTTTTCTCTACCTTTTTGAAAACATTTATTACAATGATCTTCAGTGTTTCCTGCAAATTGGTGGGAAGATTTTGAAGTCTTGTCTTTTTTGTATGTTTTGCTACGATTAAGGTATTCTTTATTTGGTTTTCCATGCATAGAAGCATTAAGAGTATGACACATAAACCACAGATTTTCATAGACGGTACAAGCAAAATCAACCACGTTGGTTGCACCTCGCTTCGAGTGTTTTTATTACGAATGGTTGTACTTCAACAATTCTATCATCCGGTGTGATTGTTGGTACAATAAAACATTCATTCAGCATTTGCTTCATTCCGTTCCAGTTGTTTTTGGTGAGATCCTCGATCATGAAAGCAATAATAATTTCATCTGTTAAACCTATTTCTTGCTGCACTATCGCTCGTCCTGTATTTTCTTTCCTCGAGATTGTACAACCACAACAAAGAGTGCCCACATCAAGATGTAAAGAGAATCGTGTCACGCCGAACAAACACAGACCTCTGAACCCTACCCAAGTGTTCAAGTGTTTCGCTATTCGTGAAACGAAGAATTTGAACCAGATTGCTCGTTCCTCAAGTGGCTGAACACGAAGTGGAGGTAAAAGAAAAGCGATAGAAGGATAGAAGCGGTAAATACGCTCAAGTACCCTTATCGCTAGGTCTGGGGAACTTGAAATCGAAGACCTCACTCTATCTATCTTGGGCGAAAAACGTTGGGAAATATGATCGTCATGCATAGTGATTTCGGTTTTACTGGTAATGAGACGACAGCAAGACATGCCGGTTGGCCGACAGCAGTGTGAGAAAGATGCGATCCTTTCCCCCGAACAGTACCCCGGTACTGATGCGAGAAATGGAAAATAAATCACCAGCAGAATAACAAACCTGTATGGGCTGTGTTACAGCCTGATCGCGATCCTTTTTCAGCTGTGGAAAGTGTCTGCTTTGGGTTCGGTTCCATAATAATTGGTTTCACAGACACGCCAGCAGAAAATGCAGTACAGAAACTATGAAAAGGGAACGCAGAACGAAGTACGTAAATTGCCATATCCTGCCACATGTTTGAAACTCATGTGCGGGATTTGTAGCAGAAGTGTGTATCTTTCGGAAACGTTTTGAATATATTAACTCCAAGAATTCACGAATACCAAGAGCATTTGAAAGGTCACTCACTCATTCACTCATGTTGGCCTGCTCTTTTAAAGTGCACGTTGTCGTGACAAGGCCCGATCAACATTAAATCTCCAGGAAACTCGATCCCTGGCTACAGCTTCCCATCCATGTAGGTACCCGATCTCCGACAGGTCACTTTTCACCTGATCCAACTAACCAACTCACTGTGCTCCTCTACGCCTCGTACCGAACTGGGGGTCGCTGACGAATTCCTTCTTGGCGGGGTACGAGTCCGGCATCCCATTCCGTTAGGATGACCGGTTCTCCGTATAGCTCAGTAAGCTCGTGGTGCATCCTTCTACTCCACACTCCATGCTCGAACACACCGCCAAAGATGGTCCGGAGGATGCGTCGCTCAAACTCTCCAGGAGCGTTTGAATCCTCCGCTCGGATGGTCCAAGACTCGTGGCCATATAGGACCACCGGGCGAATCAGTGTGCGATATATCTCACATTTAGTGCGGTCTCGAAGTCTTCTGGATCTCAGCAGACGGTGAAGGCCGTAGTAGGCACGATTCCACTGAACAATGCGTCTCCGGATTTCGCTGCTGACATCGTTATCCGAAGTTACGATAGTCCCAAGATAGCAGAACTCCTCTACTACCTCGAGGTTATCGCCGTCGACTAACACGCTGCTTCCCACTCGGGCTCTATCACGATCAGATCCTCCGGCAAGCAGGAATTTCGTCTTCGTCGCATTGATCATCAATCCAATTCTTACAGCTTAACGTTTCAGTCGGGTGTACGCCTCACACACCTTCGCTGTCGTCTTGCCAACGATGTCAATGTCATCCGCGAAGCCAAAAAATTAAAGAGACCGGTAGAGAATCGTGCCACGGATGTCGTTGTCTAGCCCCGCGCTTCGCATGGCACCTTCCAAGGCTATATTGAACAGTAGACAAGAGAGTCCGTCCCCTTGCCTCAGACCCCTGTGAGATTCGAACGATTCCGACAGCATGTTCGATAATCTCACTCTGCACTGCACCCCATTCATGGTGGCCTTTGATCCGGCTGGATCAGCTTTCCAGGAAAGTGGTGCCGCTGCATTACGTTCCATAGCTCACTTCGATCTATGGTATCGTAGGCCGTCCTGAAATCGATAAACAGGTGGTGCGTAGGGATCTGGTGCTCCCGGCACTTTTGGAGGATCTGCCGAAGAGTGAAGATTTGGTCGGTGGTGGATTGGCCTCCAACAAACCCCGCTTGGTAGCTGCCGACGAAATCTGTGACAAGGGCAGCAAGTCTGCAGAACAAGATCTGGGACAGGGTCTTATACGATAGTTCCAGCATTCCAGTCTGTCGCCCTTTTTGCAGACTAGGTGAATGACGCACAGTTTCCACTCCGTTAATTCTTCATGTTCCCAGACTCTCGTGATCAAATTGTGCATTTCTTGAAGAGCTCGGCCGCCAGTCCATCACTACCAGCAGCCTTGTTGCTTTTAAGCTGCTTGATGGCGCTGACAACGTCATCCTCAAGATGGCGGAGGCACTTCGTCTTCTGCACTGTTGCTGTCACTGATGTTGCTGCTGCTGTTGGCTTGTCCTGCTACTTGCACCAACCTCTCCTGTCTCTGCTTCGTTCAGGTGTCCTTCGAAGTAAATGTATCCTTTGAAAGGTCAAATACTGTAGAGGAAGTATTTCATGACTACTATATTGATCATCATAGGTATAGGGTCTTTCCACAGCAGGATAGTTGTAAAAATCCTAGCCGTACCGATGCCTCGCAGTAAGGACTGAAGACCAACTACGTGGTATCGACAAGTCCAGTTTGCGATTCAATGGCCGGTGTGATCTTAGAAGGTCGTTAAACCAAGAATAAGAAGAAGAAGAAGAAGATTTAGTGTTAGTGCGGTAGACAACGTAGTGTCGAGTATCGAATTCCTTCCGAACCGTACACATTGAACTGTTATTTTTAAAAGTTTATATTTTATTGATAGACTGACATGACACAAATCTTTGTAGCATAAAAATAGTTTAATTCCATACTCATTTTAATATGCGTTAATAAAAACTCGACCCAAGCTTTTACCGGTGTGATTTATATTTTTTATCGCTCTGCTTTAGCATAACTGACAGGCGGATAAAAGAAATCCACCAGCGTATCCACAGTGTGTCACTTTAAATGCTATGTTAATTATTTTCCAATGTTTCAACGTGAGCCAATGTGAACTTCCCAGCCAGATTGATACCGCAAATGATACACCACAGATAGCGGTAAAAATACAAGGATACACACACACACATCCCACACCAGCAAGTTCTCACACACCACACGCCGGTGATCGTCGACTGGGAAATCCTCTCGAAAAACACAAACCAAAGTAGAGCGGAAAAATAACCGAACACCGATCAACTGGTCAACCAAATGTGGCATGTGGTAATGTGGCAAACAGAAAAATCAAAAGCCAAGCACAAGGGACACAGAACATAGGTAAAAACACCAAAATTTTCACCCGCGTAAGTAAAAAGGAAAACATTGAAAAACAGTCACCGGTACGCGCCAGATACGCGGTGGTCAATAGCATCGCATGGCAAAAGTGTAGCAATGCAATTATTATTCTTTCTCGGCTGCAGAAAACGCAATTAACGCTATGAATTTTTCGCGATTACGATGTAAACAATACGGTGGCTTAATTGAACGGCTCAGGCGTGAAATGTCGGACCAGCGAGGCCCATGACTCACCTCGCCACTGTCAAGGATAAATGGGCAGCAATTCGAATGTGCGAGTGTATGGGCGCAATAAGACCCATCTCGTTCAATCGTTGGACCATTAAAACAGTGCAAAGGAGCAACGCAGCTGGTGGCCATAAAAATCGTTTCACCGGTAATACGGCAACTTGAGATACCACTGTATACACCCCACCCCCCTTTCTGATTCAGGTGTTAAAATAGAATTCAATGACACCCACAGCGGTCCCAAAAGAAGAAGAAGAAGAAGTTATCCTGTAGCAAACGACTCATTCGTCCTGACAAGGCGCAGAAAAAGGTAAGGACCGACGGCACCGGCTTCGCAGGAGAGTGCGGTTGTTTTACAGCAAATAAAATCAACTTCAACCCGAACCCGGTTTGCGATAAATCCATCAATCAATTTCAGATAGGAAAATCACAAGACGGTTGTTTTCCGTTTGGTCCGTACCGGAGGTTGCGAAGCGCATAAAGCAGAAAGTATGACGCAAAACCCGTTTCCCGGGCGCTGCTGATGTGATGTTTGAGAGTGCAAGACGGATACACCGTCGCTATCGGTATCGTAAAACACCGTTTCTTCAGAATTTCGCTGATAATCTCAATCCAATTTGGTTCACTTTCCTGCACCATATTCCCACTTTTATTCATCCTTTACCCGTTCAGCGAACGTCCACCGACGGCTTCTCGTTACGGCGTAGAAAGCAATCGGGCTCGTGGCACTGGAGGTCGGTAATGAACCTTAAATCTACCGCATAAAATACGGTACGCCTTTATCGCCGAACACTCTCGCCCTGACCCTTCGCCGTTCTATTTTGCGTATTTTTTGTTTTCGTTATGTATTACACGCTATTGCCCTGATGCAGGCAGGGAAATAATGTAAAAGCAAAATTGATCGGCGTTTGGATGGATGCATTGAAGCTGCTTTTTAATTCAGTGCTACAAATTCAATCCAATAGTTGATGTATGTGCAAAGGTAAAGGTTTTGGTTTATCTTGACACTATTGGCCGGTTTGATGAATTACATCACGTTATGCCTCGTTGAGAGTGTGATTTTATTGATTTGTAGATATTGAATTGTTTATTATTCAGTGTATTATGTAAAGAGTTGTGACTTTGTTATTATAGTAGGATTGATACCGTAACTTCCGGTAAGCATTGAGCGCAGTGGAATCATATTTAATACAGTCAGGTGTGTTATCATCGTTCTAGGTGACATTACACAAGGTACTTACATACTTATCAGGCGCTACTTTGCGGTCTTGGCCTGCTGAAGCAGACTCCGGAACCGCTCACGGTCCCGCGCCTTCGTTCGCCAATCCGTTATCCCGGCCAAGATGTCGGATGATACCACGCCATCCTCCTACTTCCATCTGGGCCTACCATGTCTCCTCTGTCCGTGTGGACCGACTAAAAGGACTTTCTGAACTGGGTCGTCCGGTGCCATGCGTATCACATGGTCAACCCATCGGAGCCTGGTGAGCCTAGTTCGCTGCACGACGGTGAGGTCGTCATACAGTTCCTTCTGATCCTTCTGAGCATCTTCCAACGCGGCTAAGAGGGCTTCGTTTGTTTTGGATAGGGTCCATGTCTCAGAGGCTTATGCGAGTACTGGGACTATAAAGGTACGATACAGTCCCAGCTTCGACCGTCTCTATGCTGTTTTCGGTGCTGACTTTTGACCCGAGATAAGTGCAGTTTTGGACGACTTCAAATTTGCGGTCACCTATCCGTACATCACCCCCACGTAGTTCCGGATTTCTTAGCAGGGCCAGGGCAGGGATGATGGTGTCACCATCAATTTGGTCTTTGCCTCGTTAATCTGCAACCCGAGGTTTTCCGCCGCCTGTTCGATCCTTTGGTAGGCCTCTGCTACCTGTGAGAGCCGTAGACCAATGATGTCTACTATACCATCAGAGTATGCCGGGATCTGGGTTGACTTATAGCAGATGGTTACCGAAGTCTCCACCTCCGAGTCACGGATGGCCCTCTCTAGCGCCAAGATGAATAGGAGACAGGCGAGCCCAACTCCCTGAAGCAGGCCTTTGGTGGTAGCAAAGGACCCTGAGAGTTTTCCATCCACCTTCACCCCACCTTCAGCCATCTTCTCCAAGATTTGCCGTATGGTGAAGATCTGGTCAGTGGTAGATTTTCCGTTTCGGAATCCTTTTTGATAGTTTCCAACTCTCCGTTAAACGAATGGGACAAGCTTATTCTGAAGGATTAGGGAGATTATTTTGTATTTTGGATACCACATATTATATAAAGCTTATTACACAAGGTAAGGGTAATTTAAAAGGGGTAGTCCTGTGGTAGGGGTGACACAAGCGTTGGTCTCTACATGACAAACAGATAAAGATGCTCAGTAGAATAGGTATATGTATGAATGAATGAACTGCTTCTATGACTAGCTCTTGTACAATGATTTTTCCGTTTTGTACAATTATTTTACCACTTTTTTTGAAATAAAAAATTATTTATTTAAAGCAGTTGAATTTGAAACCAATATTAACATATTGGTAACAACCCGTTTTCTCTTTATTTTAATTATTATCATGGTATTAGTAGTTAAATCCACCCGCTTGAATTAGGTTATCAGTGCTAAAATTGGTATGATTTGTCTATTTGTAGCAATTTGTAGTGTATTACGATGTTACACATTGCTGTAGAACCTTGTAAAATTGAAGAAAGAAATGTTTGTTTGGTCGAAAGTGAATAGAAGAGTAACAGAAGGTCAACAATTATAACTGAAAACAAATTCAGTGCTTTGATTAGTGCAAACTGATCACAAATACATTAGAAAACAACAATCGCAATATGACAAGTAGCTCAATTTTTATGTCGTGCATAATCTGCTGACTTGATCTGTGCAGTACAACTAAAGGCCAGCAGCGACCAAATCAAATTAGACGTTAAGCTCATGGTACAGCTTGAGCCCTGTCGAAACTCCAAGTTCCAACTGCACAAAGCTACTCGCTTTATCCATTAAACAGAGAGCATACCGCTCACCGAGATGCTTGCTGTTATCCATGCCGATAAAACCAGAAATTAAAATATGTTACACTTGATTAAACTGGCGCGTTGCGACACGAGCTTACGATAAATGTGCTACCCCCGGGGGTTGCAAGCGCTCGTGGCTAAAACCTGTTCATCTTTTCAATTCAACTCGCCCATTTCCTCCCTACGGTTTGGGTTGGTTAAACAAATAAATCATAAGGAAAATTGTAATAAAATCCAATCGAGATACCAGAGCGAGAGGCAGAATGAGCTAGGGGTGAAAAGGAGTGATGAGATCTGAGGTCTAGAAAGAGTTCCCGCGGTGCGGCCTCATGATTCATGGCCTTTCAACCGTTCCCGTAGAAGCCTGGACGTTCAACCCCTTGAATGATTACCATTGAGACCGGGCGTTTCGGCCCTTTCATATACATCCCATGCGTGTCACAAGTGCAGAAGCACCCCATGCATGCCGGCGCAAACTTTCCCGCTAATCTCGAAAACGGCCAAAAATGCTTCATTATGATATCAAGGGCGTGTGCTCGAGGCATGCCTCCTAGCACCGGCTGCAATGGCCGGATTTGCGAGTAATTTAAAAGAAAACATTTGATGTTCCTTTAATTTAGGGATAAGTCACCGCGACGTATCTCACGATGATGATGATGCTGATGATCCGCACCGTCGTGCTGCTGTAGGTACCGTCGTCAGTGTCGTTATCACCCCCTCGGTGAAAAATGACACATAGTGCGTTCTGTTGCGCGGTTAAAATATCTTTCTAACTTTAGGGACAATTGCTCCGCCCAATTCAAGGCCCTGTTTTGCAGCGTCGAAACCAAAGCTGGTGGGGTCGGGAAAACCCAAAAAAAGAAAGCGAACACTCAACAACTTGCGGCGATACTTGCCAGCAGGGAACGTTGACGAGCGCGGAAGGAATCCCATTCCGAGGGGTGATCAATTTCAATTCACTTACGGGAATTCATTGCCATTCTAGAAATAATAGATTGCTCACGATAACACAGCGGGAAAAGTTTTTTGGCGGGCCCGTTTCGCTCACCGGGTTTGACGGAGAAACTCCTCGTTTTCGGCGACCGTAAAGGAAGGGAGACTCGAAGATTGCCGGATGGAATCTGTTTGCCTGCGTCTACGCCACTAGCGCCGCGGCCCGCGAGTTTTTGGCCAAGGGTGAATTTTTCCCCTAAGAGCAATAAGATGATAAGCGAACAGTTTTATGCACTGGCTGGACTTCCGGTGGTAAGTTTCACGATCAATTTTTTTTCCTTCACTGCATGTTCTCTGCCTTTCTCCACGTTGCTCGCCGTTTGTTCCTTCATCTCAAATCGGTGCGGTGGCGGTGATTGTAATCGAGCGAACGATCCAAATGGTTTTTGATGAAATCGTTCGAAGAAACAAAGGAAGGGAACACTTCCGACAGCACCCTAGACACTTGTCAGACCAGCCAGCAAGGCTGAGCAAAAGTACGTCTCGGTCTCGGTCATCCGGATGCGGAGGGAAACAATCCAACCGATGAACTGTGCTGCTCTTTTGCAAGAAGGATCCCACTAGAATCGGGGATAGTTTTTTGATGGAAAGAGCGAACGACAAGGACAAACCATCCCGCCGGGGGTTCCGTATTTATGACGCTTTTCTACAAGGGTGCCGCACCCTGACCACCGATCGAAGGACTCCGCTAACTCCGCTAGGATCAAAGCAAACAGTGAGACTCGGCTAGTCCGTACAGGATAAAGCAGGGAGGAAATGAATGTAATAATCGTTGCCCTCAACAGTGAGCCGTTCGGTTAGGGGAAAGAGAGTTTGAGAAAATCGTTTATCGGAAGATTTTTATGGAACATTAAAAATTATCCACTCGATCACGGAATCGGAATCGATGGAATCATGGATATTGGCGTACTATTAGCACGGGAATGGTAGCTATTTCGAATTTACCGAGCACCGCACCATGATATCGGCTGGTGTTGCTGCGTGTTAAATCGTCAAAAAGTGAGCACAAAAAAATGAATCGATTGTAGCAATTTATTTCGATTTTATGGCCCTCCTTCGTATTAGACTGGACTGCTGCAAGTATAACATCTGCTTGGCAAAGTACTGTCGAAGTAAAATTGCATACCTTTTTTATGTGTCTTACTGGAACGTACAAAACAAAGTTTCAACGAAGACAAAAGTGCAATCTGAGTCTCTAAACCATCACTCATACCCATCTGCTCAACGCTGTCGAATGCATAATACAGAGCGTATCATGAAACCAATTTTTGCTTCTGCAGCGAGATGCCAAGCGAGGTGAATTGTTTATCTCATTACTTTGTTGTGCGATGACCCAGCCTTGTGAAAAACTTCTTCCATCAAAAACTTCACCGTACACGAGCGATTAAATGGAAGCTCTGAACAAAGCATCCGTTTTCTGTCTTTAGAAAATTAAATGCTGCACTCGTCAATGTCAAATGCAAATGATTTTGTACTGATACGTTTTAAATACACACAAAATACAGACGTGTAGTGTTGCAGAGTGAAATTAAAACAATATCAGTGTGATCGCACTCTGTGAGCGTACTGTAGATCATGTGCCCCCGTTGAAAGATTCCAATTTCAACTTAACTTTTTTGCAACTCAGAAATTGACAACGAGCAATCAGTATTGAATGTTTTTCTCGCTACTGAACCACCAGCGAAACTTTGACCAGTTGGTCAGCAATGCTGGCAGAATCAGTTTTCACATTTTTAAGTGCAATCAATTATTTACGGATCCGTCTGTTTGAAGGGTAAAACTTCTCAACGAAAGTAATTTTTCAAACGACTTTCTAGTATCGTAACAACTACCGGAACGGTGAATAACGGTTGGATCTGACGGCAAAACTGTCAAATATAGGTTATCACCTTTGCCTGGACCCTGCCAGGACGGAGGTTGTGTCCCTTGGGTTAGCTGGTCATCGGCTGTCAAGGTTCGGGGGTTAGTATAGGGTGTGGATGAATTATTCATCTGATCGATGAGCGAAACCGATAATCCCTGAACTGGCTACAATATTTATCAAACGCCATACCAAAGGGTTGTATCATCAAACGCACTCTTTCAACTTTTCACACAATCTGACGACAATCACGGTTGGATGCTAGAAGGTAGAGGAAAACATGAAGAATTCTTGTAGAATTTGGTTGATTTTTGTCGCATTTAAGTGATAACAAGAAGAAACGCTTTATCGCCAAGGGAATTGGCGAGAGCTGGTTTGATGGTTGGAACGAACGTTGAATATTGCAATCCGAATGTTCGAATAATCGTCTATATTGGCCACAATAATCGTCTACATTGGGGCGGCCCGGTGGTGTAGGCGACAGCGGCGACGGTCTTCAAACGGCAGGACCGGGGTTCAAATCCCATCCGGCCCGTCTTCCCGTAGTGAGGACTGCCCAACCGCGAACTACGTGGCATTGGCAGTCTAGTAATAAGCCATCTCGATGGCCGACAAAACCTTAGAGGTCGTTAAGCCTAGAAGAAGAAGAAGAGATTGACTACGAATTGAAAATAGATTTTTACATGCAAAAATTCGATGAGTAATGGCAGGAGCAACATTTTTTCCTAAGGATCGAAAACACTGATATTTCGTGACCTTTATCTCTTACAAGTCCTTTCGCCTGCTGTAAATCACACTCTTTGCTGATAAGTGAGTCGTCATGCTAATTAAACAACAATACGTAGAGTCCACAGATTATCCGCTCATCTTCAAAAGATAAGGGTAGAAAAGAGAAATGAAACATGAACGAGCATGTCATGCTTCGATTCAAGAAAAACCCCATCAAGACTTTCTTGCAGATGCACAGTAAACATATGAAGAAAAATATTGTTCCTTCAAAATGCTCCTGCAGTATACAAAGGAAATAATTGCAAACAATTATTTATTATTATTCTTGCTCTATTAGTTTGAAATCTATTACATCAATAACTTTATTGTCTTCTTCACCATCATTACCTCTAATTTGCTGCGAAAATTACTCCCGGCCGATAGTTTCGAACGTTCGCTTGTAAATCAGTTCCACCAGTCCACCGAGTGATCGATAGTCCACATACTGACCTAGTTACAATAAGCCCAACATTTTGTTGTGTACCAAAGAGAATAAGAAATAAATAAATGTGCCTCACTGGTTGGTCGACAAATTAGTGCCCGGCAGTTTGTGGGTGATGCGGTTCCAATACAACACCCCTTCATCGCCACCATCATCCCACCCATTGCTGTTGATCGTTTTAAGCTTCAAATTGCGTAATTAAGACCATTAAACTTTAATAACCATCATAAAACGCGTTCGCGCTGTGCCAGTCGAAGAGTGCGCCTTCTCACCACCCACGGTTAGCCGGTTTGGAGAAGCCACACCAACCTGATTGGCCACCGGTAATGATTCATAAAAATCCGATTCCGAATCAAAAGCTAGTTCCTGCCACTATTACTGCTGCTCGGTGGTGTGGATGTTGGGAATAAGTCTTCCTAATTTTAAGCTGCATTTGTCTCACATTTTCGTCCCACACATGAAGATGGGTGATTGGATGCTGCAGTAAAATGTTGTAATATTGAAATTTTAGCATTACATTTTATTTTCCGCGAAATGATCGTTGCAAGTGGAAAATTTGTTCCCAATTCAATATTTTTTTCACAGCTTGATACTTTCGTCTAGATTACAAGTGAAGATATCTGGCGTAGGTAGTGCTTGTAGGAGCTACTGTCATATATAGTACTCCAACAATAATTCGATTGCAAGAATCGTCCATAAGTGCTGCACGCCGTTGGTGCAAATCGTTTTTGAATCAGATTTATTCGGATATCGGTCAGCGATTTTTCTCCCCCCAATCGTTAGTGTTCTTTTCATCGCGTGCAAGGGTAGTAGCTTCACGTGTATTTGAGAAAAAGCGGGAAAACACCCATACTCTCTTTATTTCGCTCTCTTACCCTCACTAAGGATCTCACGGTGGAACGGGTTTGACATTTGCGTCTGGCAACACTGCTTTCGCTCGTGAGTTCTGCCGGTTGGAGAAATAAAAATAGGAGAGATAAAAAGAGAGATGAAGCGAGAGAGTGAGAGAGAAAGGACTGAGCTGAATACATTGCGAGCGAAGCATTGCTAGAGTGCAGGGTTTTTAGCAAAGTAGACGCTACAATGCAAGCAAGTTCTATTAGATTATGCTTTAGCTCCCTCGTAGTATTTATTGTCGATACGTTCGAGAGTGCGATTAAATTGTAATGACACAGTCTTAGTGTTACTTTTTTGCTACGTTTTATAAATGTCTATTGCGCTTTTTTTATGAGCTTTGATAGATCGAAACACTGAGCTGTTAAAATTTTCAGGGTTATAAAGTTTACTGCTCACCGATTAACTGACAGTTATCAAATAGTCCCACAAAACTAGTATAAAGCGTTCAAAGAAACAAAACAAAACGGAAAACAGTGAGAACGAACCAAATTCTCACACTATGGCTCCTCCTTGACCAGCTCGTGCATGTTTTTGTTGATGAGAAGATATTGGTCTTTTGAGCAGCATCTCAACTCTTCGCACATTGTTTTTGTCGTTATAACTTCGTTTTCGAAGATACGGCACGCGGACGCGAGAATGAGATCCAACCATTGTTATCATTCATGGTTTGTAGAATACTTCAAAAATCCTTAAATCAATGCATTTGATCAAATCATTCTTTCAAACTACAGATGGAAACCGATGCTTCTCTAAAAAATAATCGAACCGGTACACCCAAAACCTAGCCTAATGTTATGCTTTAACAGGTCACCATTCCGCATTATCGAGCATAACTCAGACTCAGCTTCTCACGACCGAGCATAAAGAGCATAACGTGTTTCACAGTTCGCTCAGCTGTACTGCGGCTGGCGACGGCTCTCGCGACGAAGCGGCCGATGTCGGTTCGTACGGTTTATGCTTTCGCTCACGCGTTCAGTTTGTTTTTGGTGTTCGTTCGCTGTTGCGTGCGGTTTGGCGCGTTCTGTCGAAGTGCAGCATAAAAACGTGAGCTCGCGTGGTACGTCTTTAACGAGCAGTGCGCGTGCATAAATGCTGCTCCACCTGGAGCAACCTCCGGTACACCCACATGGTGAGGAATTGGAAAAATAATTCCAACTGAAGCAACGAATGCAACATTTATCGTGGGATGATTGATGTGTACACGTATTGTGATGTGATTGAGTGGTACTGTATTAACTGATAATACAGATTGTGTTTACAGTTTGCAAAAAAAGTTGCTTATCCTACATACAGTGAGGTTGCAACATCATCAAACCAAACGTAATATGAAGCTATTTTTGTGATATTTTCATTTAAAAAAGATAACTATTTTTACTAAAAAAAAAAGACGTCTTGCTCTACACTTTGTGCGTGGTAACGTGACCAGACGAAACGTCCGAAATCGTAGCGCGGGAAGATCCCCAACAACTATCATCCAGCGACAGCCATGAGCACCGGAGAAGGACCTAAGTATGATTGATGGGGAAAACTTCCGGAAAAACGGCATACTTTGTTGTGTGCAGGATTGCTCATTGTTTTCTCGAGTACTGTGAGTTGCAGTAAGGCTTTGAAGCCGAACTGTCATCTGAAGTGTGTGTTTGTGTGTGTGTGTGTTGAACTTGTTGGATGTGCTGCAGTGGGGAAGGTTTTTCTTGCACCGATGTACATCCATCCTCTTCGTACATATTTCACGCGTTTGCATATAAAAAAACACCGGTGGATAAGGTTGTGTGGAGTGTATGTGTATGTGTGTATGTTTTGTGCTGCAACGTGTATGTGAATGTAAGCTTTTTATATTTTGTCTACATGATACAGTACAGTTTCCGATTCCGGCTGTCAGCCGTAGGCTAATAGTGTATGAGTGTGTTTACTATTTCGTTCCCAAAAACCTCCAAGTGTTGGTTTGTTAGTGAGATCTGTTGTCAGTCGGTGGTAAAGCGTGACTAACAAGAAAGATGTGCGTCTGAAGTTGGATATCCCTGTTTACTTGCATGCCGGATCTTTGTATATCAATGTGTGTTGTGCTGTGCTGATGATGGGTTTGATATGTGTTTATTTTTATCAATTTTCTGATGACTGTGTGCCGCCAAAGAGTGTACAAAGTGCAAACAACGGTTTAATTTTTTTACTCTCTGAAAACAGCCAGGCCGTATAACTGACAACGGTTTGTTGTAAGTTACAGAAAAATGGGAAAAAAACTCATTCGGGAAAAACGGGGAAAAAACTTCCATAACGCTTCATATTTGTGTGCTTAAGCCACACACTTTTCCACACTTCAATAATTCAAACACAACAGATAAACGGCCAAGGCAGCAAAGTGATTAATTTTCCAATAACTATATACAAATAGAAACGAAAGCAAGCAAACAGAATTAACACACCACCAGCAGCACACGAGCGCGTTCTGCAAGCGATGCAAGTCGAGAAGCGATAATTATGTTGATTACACAAAAATTGAACTCGTGCTCCGGAAAATCTGCACGCTCGGTGCATTCCAACGAACCAACCGAATGCACGAATGCATTCTACGGTGGTAGGAAAAACACGGCATTTTAGCATTGTGGCCAGGGCACCGAGTGTGGCGAACCGGTCGTCCGTCGACCGAAAGTGACAAACGCGGTTCGGAAGCAGGAAATGTAGAGTGATTGCACCATTCTCCTAGGTGAAAACGCGGCAGTAAGAAAGAGTGAGAGCGAATCGAATCCACCAGAAGAGTGAAACGAACGAAATGTGTCACATTATGAACGTGCTGCCGTATCCTGACGATGGCTCGAGCTCGCTCGTTCTCCTGTGTGTTTATCGATGGCTTACACCTGATGAATTTATAATGATGTTTTAATTAACAATATTGTGAATTATTTTTCCACACATAATGTTATTTAAATATTTTTTTCTCTCCTTCTTGTGCTGCCGTGGTTTGTTTGTATGTGTATGTGCAAAATTTATGCATGATTGGATTTAGTCACCGTTTACGACCCGTCTCCAGAGTGATCCGTGCGCGATGCGTGTCTCAGAGCAGACAGAAAGAATGTTAGCGAACCTGATTGTGAACCGCTCGTATACGCGTTAAATAGTCGTGTAGCAAAGCATGGAGTCTAATACTGGGTCGGAAAAGTGCAATACAGTTAACGAAAAATCATATTCGTACATGGTGCTCCGCAGTGAGTTGCGATTCTTAAACCGTCCCGAGCTGTAAAAGTGTCGTTGGCGGATCAGCGTGACACATCGATTGTGTGCCGGCGGGAAATAAAGCGCCAGAAGCTATCTGCGCACAGATCGTTATTTTTGTTTGGTGATCCTGTGAATCGATCCGATTGTGTTTGTGCGAATAGTATTAACAAGTCGTGGCGATAGTCGTGTGCATTGTTGGTGGCCATTTCGTGTCGAATACACGTGCATTTAAACCACGAAAAAAAGTCAGTGCGAAATTCAATGTGCTCATTCTGCTGCTGCGCGCCCACAATGTTTGTTTTCCACCAGGCAGGCTGCTGTTGGTAAAATATAATGCCGAAATGCTGATTATTGAATCATTGTGTCACATAAATAATTATCCATGAAAAATCGATTGTACAGTGTCGTGTGTATAGTGTGTGTGTGAGTGTGTGTGTGCAGTGCGGAGTGCGGAGTGCGGAGTGCGTAGTGCGTGTAGTGTCTGTTTCCAGAGCAGAAAAGAATAAACCGGAAATATTTTGCTCACTTGGTGAATCCCACATGTGGCAGCATCCAACGGAACAACGGCAGAGCCTGCTACGATGATTGTGTGTTGATGCTTTTTTATCTGTGGCATCATCCGTTTTTGCGAACCAATTATCGTGGGCAATTTGAAAAATTGATCAACTCTTTCCTTGCCTCTCCCCACTTGTGGGCGTCCCCTTTGCTCCGCCCTGGCCGAGGAGTTCCTTGGCCAACAGGACACATATAGGGGGATTGACAGTGGGATTGGAGGAGCCGGCGTAAAGTAAATAGTAAAATCGGTCCCAATCAGTAAGGGAACCGACACCGGTGTAGGATTGTGTGATACGTTCGATGCTAGGTGTGGATAATCGGAAACAACAATGAGCTACTTCCGCAGAAACTTTGTCACAATACAAGGTAGGTAATATTTGCATTTTTTTTTTTTTGTTCCAAATTTTTGTGAGGTACCTGCAATTCTGCAACCATGAAGATGCATTCTCTTGTGCCCATTGGTCAAATGTGTAGTAATTTTGGAAAATGTGTAAAATCTGATATGAAACAAGAATTGTTGATGAAAGATACAGCCAACCATTTTTTCAGCACCAAAATCTGTTCGGCTGCCAGCAATAACAGTGTTTATACTGAGTTTTTATGTGTTGTATCTGAAATACCAATTAACACAACATTGCAAGCTTTTCCAACCATCCTTATTACATGCCGTTCGGTTGCAGATCCTCGCACTGATCGATTCAGAATGAAGATTACATCTCTCCATTCTACCCAATTAAAAATGCATCCAATTACGGCTGTTTTTTAACTGGGTGGTGATGGTGTACGAGCCAGACATTAAAAAAAAACCTTTGCTTTACGACCACGTTGCATTTATTCAACAAATTCTGCAAGCGATGGTGATTATCGACTATTAATTGATATTTCACCAACGAAACTGTCACAAGCACGATGAAAAATGAAAACTTATTCTCATCGTCGTCACCCATCCACGATATCCGTGGTGCCGTGATACTTTCGATACCGCCATTGGCTAGATAAAAGTTATATTGTGGAAAAATGTCCTTGTCCAGTTTCCATCTTCCTTTTTTTTCATTGCTACAGCACAGCCATTATCGGTAATTTACTTTACACCACACGGCAGCAGTAAAAAGAAAGCAAAATTGAGACTGATTATTTATCCTTCCGATGTTGCACGTTTCCCGGGAGTGTATTTAACCCGCTCAGGAAATGGTCAGGGAGTATATTTGGCCTAGTTTCGCTTGAGGTTTCTCCAATCGCGTTCTTTGGCACTTGTTGAAAAAAAAACGACTCGAGGAATCATTATTTGAAATTAAAAAAGTACAGTTACTTCCCAACTTACGCGAAAAATGAGGGCCGGAAAAATTCGCGTAACTCGAATACTGCCTGACATATAGTTTATACTTAGTATCCGGGGGTCGAGTTCTTATGTCCATGTTATAAAAAAATTCAAATATAAAATTTATCCGTTCATTTGGATACAATGAGTATTTTTCAAGCATTATTGTATTAAACGCAATAAAACGAGTATTTTTGGTTGATTTATTTATAAACAACATATTTATTTAAATCTTGCCATGTTTTTGACATTTGCCATTTTTTATAACTTGCAGCACTTTCGTTAAATAAGGATTCAAGGAACAAAATGCGTCCTCTTCATGAATGCGTCTAATGACTTTTGACAATTCTCAGATGGAGAACTTAATTTGGTATAATAAACCCAACATGCTGTCAAACTTGAAAATTCGCGTATCTCCGAATCCGCGTAACTCGAGTACCGCGTAAGTCGGATATTGACTGTAATAATTTGAGCACCGCTAATGGGGCATCAAGGATTGTTTTAGGGAAAACTCATTAATTTATTCGTTGAATATAATTTAAAAGTTTAAATATAAGAACCAGTTTCGGCAACTACAGTTTTGATTTGGAAAAATTCTCACATATAAACTGAAACGTTTTATTTGTACCTGCGGTATGATGAATTCTTCAAAAAGTTATCACAAGTCAGTCAGTGCTTCCACTTTCAAATCTATGCTGCATTATTCATAACACGCTTTGATTAAGTTCAATGGTCCTGCACCAAACTAATTGATAAACTGGCACAAAGTGCTCCTAACGTGCATGCCAACTTAAAGGTCCAGGACATTAATTGCCGTTTGAAATTTTAAAAAATAAAATTAATTGATTTTCTTCAAGATCTTTTCCCATCAACGTGAGGAACGCGGTGGACGTGGAAAACTCTGGAGATGCTTAAACCCGGCAGGTCTCTGATGGAATCAAATAAAAAAAGTCTTAGTTTGAAGTTACTTCGGGACGGCGATGGTTTATTTTTTCGTCCCTCGCTCTGTCTCGCTCACGGCAGCAATAAAAATGATTTATTGAATTTCCTTTCTGACCTGCAAAACTTTGGTCTACCTTTTGGGCTGGTCGATGAGTTGAATATGGTTACGTCTTGCTGGCTATTTCCGACTGGCTACGAACCGGTCGGCCGTTTCCCTGTCGTGGGGAGGGTTTTCCCCGGAAGGCCAGCAAATGCGAATGACCTTAAACAATCCCACATCTCGAGGATCATGACCCGGAATAACCGGGATTTAAACTGTGCTGCCGAACGGAGTGGAAAGTTTTCGGTTAAGTCAAATTGAACGAAAGCGCAACGCAGTTTTTCCATCCAAAAATCCCTCTGCCCGAGCACACACATTTGCTGGCATTGATTTGACGAGGGCACGGTGCTGCTTTAGACCTCTCTTGGAGGACTCTTTTTTGGATGATAATTTACGCCACGCCTGAAAATTGGAGCAAAATCAATCATAAATGTTCCTAAAATGCTGAAGTTCTAGTTGAGTATTATTCAGCCTTTTAAAAACAGGACTGACTCTGATGATTACATTCTTTATTCGATGGCTTTATTACTGTTCCGCTATAATGGCACGCGCACTGTGCATCGGCCATGAAGATTCTCCATGTTGACGACTTTCTTACTACTTCTAATATCTTCATCAGGCCAAATATCTTGCCAGCGGCCCTGTGTAACGCAGGTTTTGGCAATAAATTTCTCGTGGACTCAATTTATTAGTTTATCGAACTTTGGTCTCTTTGGTCTCTCTCAAAATTTACTGACAGGGGCGCACAGAACCGGCAGGATTGCTCCAGTATTCAGGGAGAAAAAAACGAATGGTGTTTGGACGTAGTGCGTCAACAGCAGTCAGCGCTCCTCGTCAATGGACGTCCATCCGAATCCGACCGTACAGAAGCTTCCGATCCTGCGAAGGTTAAGCTTCTTGCCGAGACTGGCTGCATGCGCGTGTCCTTTGGGAAGTCGCACTTCTTCGACGGGCCGATTATCTCCCATTTTCTCTCCATTGAACACTTCGCTTGATTAAAGCTCGACCGTATCAATATCAATTTCAGTTAGTTGGATAAATTTGTACCTTAGGTACAAGGTAGCGTAGCCTATATGTGTTTGTATAAAATAAAACAGGATAACGACTATGGGGGCAATGTTTGAGAGTGGGGCGAGAAAAGGATCAACCGGCGGTCGCTTGCTTGACACCGATGCGGATGGACAGCTGGGCTTCTCAACGGAAAAACGGAAGGTGACCAATTTGCGATAAGGATTTACAGCTAGTTGATTGGTATTCCAGTTGCGTCGCCGAGAGACTACGAGCTTAGGTGTAATTGGAATTAATACGAGCGGCTTTCGGAACCGCCGGTATAACGAGCTCCACGTCCGTGCAGAGCACGAGGTGTGTATGGGCGATATGGCGTGTGTTGTTAAGCAACCTCTCTCGATCCCATCGATGTAAATGATGCAGTCGAAACTGCGTTAAATCAACAGAAACTTTTCCCATAACCTGTTTCCGAGAATTTCGGCCCTTAAGATCCTACTGCGGGAAAAGACTTCTTCAGCTTCGGAATTGCTGCGGGATGCTTAAGGTAATTCTTTACTGAATTGAGGATTGTTCAGTCACTTGTGTGTAGTTTTATGTGTAAGAATAATCTAGATTTTACTAAAGAAAAAAACTTGAAAGGCTTCTGATTCAGGATTTTTTGCCACCCTACAAGCAAATTGCTCTATTCGCCCCGGCAATCACGGTTTGGTTTGAATCGCTTTCGCACACTGAAAGAACCATCCACGGTGTATTGCGAGCAAAACATTTACCCCGTTGATAACACCATGAAGGATGGCCACGGCAAGTAAACAAAAGCGTGCGAAAAGCCTCATTTCCCGTGGACGACAGATTGCGCAACAAGCCTGTCGATTGCTTCCCGAAATTTGCATAAGCTTGTCTGCCTTCCGGTTCGCCACTTTTGTTCGCAATTTCGACACTCTCGGGGAATCTTCGGCCAGCAATGGTGTTTTTTTCGCCGATACGCTTCACCATCGATGAAGAGCAAAGAGATTGCATTTGACGGATATTTCTACCTTGTTCGAGATATCCTTCGAAAGGTTCTACGCAATTCGTTTTTGTGTGTGATGGAGCGAGCTTCATTTTCCTCGTACATGTTGAGTGGAGCTTTTTTTCCTTCCACGGTTCATACAGCGTATCGCGGTCCTCCACCGGACCTCGTTTGATCGAGCATGGCGAACGTTTGCAGTTCACAACAGATCCGGCTGATCGTTACCAAAGACCCTGTAGACTTGCCCCGGAAACACATGCCCGGTAATGTTACCGTTCAAGTCTTCGCCCACATGCGTTTCAATTACCCGTTTTCCGATTGTTGCACCGAACGATCTCGATGTGTTCCTTTTTTTTCTCTCTCCAACACTTCAAATGTTCTTATTCGGCAGCTAGCAAAACAACACCAAAAAAGACACACAAACAAACAACATGTCCAAACGTCATTTAGAATCGCTGGTAAGCTTTTTGTCTTTGGCTCTTATCAAATTCCTACGGGGAGGAACGTATTCTTCTACGAATCAGGCCGAGATTGCAGTGCAAGTCATATTCACCCCGACGCAAGAGTCTTTGTGTGATCTCGATTTACCGGATTCATCTCCGAAACTCGTAGCACGTTCTGCGTTCACTGCGACTAATGGTTGGTTAGAGTTTTTTTCCACTTTTTTCCCCCTTGTTTTTGCGTGCTAAGTAAGGGAAAGAGGCAGAACGTCACAGGATATCCTTTCATCTTCCAGGTCCAGTACAAGATGGCGTTGATAGCGTTAATATCTAGTGCTACCAGAAACACCGAGAAGTCGTTCCGGCACTGGCTCGAAATCTGGCGACACACCACGGGAATTCAACGTTCAACGTGGATGGAGTGGTGGTATGATGAATTTCCTCGAAAGTGGACCCATTTTCCGCAACTTATCCTTTCGCTTTTCCCATGTTCACGTGGTTGGATTTTCTCGATTGAGTAACGTTTGCAGGGTGCGGCACGAGTATCGGGGCACAAGAAAAGGTGTACAAGCATGACAATCGCCTCCAATCACAGGATCGGCTCGCACAAACACATACAAATTATTCCAGGTAGCAAGCATTGGGCCACTGCATAACGTTTGCATGGGTACGTTGGGGTCGATTTTTCTCGACGGTCCACAGCCATCGTTCGCTCCAACATTCACTACGCATCCGAAGCCGTAGTGTTCCCTGAAACTCTCCTCGTCCTACTGGTTGCTTCTTTGTGTTTGTAAGGTGTGTGCTCTTGGGTTGATTTGGGTTATGGGTGAAGTACTGATAACCACTTCACAAGGAAAATCGCAGGACCGATGTCGATTAAGCATTTTCTCCGGTTGATTGGAGGTTCGATGAATGTTTGCCGGATCAATTGGTGCATGATTGATTTTCCCTGCTCTCAAGCGATCCTGGAGCGAAGCGTGCAATCATTGAAGTGTAACTGGTCTGATCAGAGGAACTAGAGTGGCAAATGCGTACGAAATAATAAGCCCAACTAATAAGCTTCTAAACGTTGCGACACCTTGATTTACACTTCGTTGCTAATGCCGATGTGTAACAGACCAAACTAGCATGTATCGTATTACAAGCACTTAATTGCTTTGTAAAACAGTTTCTTTGCGTATATTAGTTATCTGAAATACTACATGAACTTTGGATTCCACTTCCACTGCAATCAGACGACAGTTTCGCGTGTCACATCAATCCGCGTCAAAGATCAATTCATTGCAGCTGCCGACAGCAATGTGTTCAAAGTTCATATCACGCATTTAATGAAATGTCTAAGGTCAGTACGCTTAAAGTCAATTGGAGCATGATGCTGTGATAAACAGTGGAGAGCAAAATTAAATGGTCAATTTGATTGCTGCATTTCGCTGAGGTTAAGAAAATGGCCTTGAAACTTCCCACTGTGCTGAAGTGTTGATGTTTGTTTGAATGTTTGAATTGCACTCCAACCATGTTTCATTACTACACCACGTAAACCTACGCCACTCGACGTTAAACTAAACATTAGCTTGGCATTTTTGTATCTTGCACTCATGGCACGCTCCACTATCTCACGAGTGCGGATAAAACCGAGCAATTTAAACCGGTTTTCAGCAAAGCGGGTAATACATCGTGATCTAATTTCATAAAGTAAGCGCCGCAAGAAGTGCAACACGCTTTCCCGGAAAGCTGACCAAACCGCTCGAGAAAGAGCAAAAAAAAAAAATAAATCGCGCGCAAAAAGACCTCACGGTCAAATAGACCGGCGAACAAACCACGCCGTTGCAACTATGGTGCCTAACCTAGCCACATTCAATCGGAGTCAATTGGATTGCCAATGTGAAGTAATCCTTGGGCCTTGTCCGCAGCAAGGTGAGGTGAGGTGTTTCAGGCAACTTCCGCCTGCAGCAGGCCAAAGAGTCCCGTTACTGTTTTCCTTCGGCTTACAACGACAAATATTGCCTGTTGGTAGGGCTAGCGGCTATCCATTTTTTTCTCATTTTTCCGCCCATTGCAGAGTTCTGAGCTGGTCAAATGTGTGTGTGTGTGTTTTGTTGTTGTGATTATATAAAAATGCAATGCAACAACAGAGCATTGCTGTGGTTTCCTTAGGCTATGGGCGATGATTTTTCCCTTTATTTCCGTGCAATGCCAATTTTCCCAGACTTGAGCTATTTTCGCCCGTAAAAGCAGTAAGCAGTGCAAGATTGAAAATAGGTGCATTCGGAAGCAAATTGTTCGAAAATACATGAGTAATAGGCACCAGTGCCAGAACACAAAAAAATATATTTACTAATAACACCTTTAGGTGGATGATTGGAAATATTTTAAGTTCATTTTACTTTTAATCGAACTTTTTCTTAAGCTACACTTACTAAAGGGTAGTTGTAGTTGCGTTAGAGTGATGGAGCTGTACAATGAGCGCTAGTGTAAAGTTTTTTCTCCCTCTTTCTCTCTCTCTTTTGCCGTCTTCTTTTGCAACATAATTGCAATCATTATCGATCAGCAGCGGATGGTGGTTTTGTTCGCAAACATCGACAGTACTGGTGCAGTTCGCCTTTTTTTTAATGTAAAGAAAATATTGGGATTCGAATCCATTTTACTGCGGTTACAGTGGTGGTTGCGTGGCTGAACCTCATCCCCGAAGGCCTTTTTTTTTGTACGGCAAAACAAGTATGTTGCGCGTGTGAATGAACACTTTCATAAGAAGAGACTGGAACAGATCAAGCGCAAACCCCTGCTTTAATTTTAACAAATTATCTTTCATTGCAATCGTTAACGAACAAAAACTAATGTTTTAGCACTTCCTTGTGTAGGACTTTACCATGCTCGGGAAAATTGTAGTTGAGTGTGTCCAATGTAACTTGTTTGAATATGTTGAGCTTTTTTCTTCTTGAACTACTATCCTTTTTTCCCGTAATTAAAATTATAGAAAAATATTTCAGAGATCTGGGGATGTAGAAGTCGATGTAGATTTAACTGCAAGTCAGTAAATCGATGAACCAAAGTCTTTTTCCATTGTATTATTTCAATTAGAAATAAATGACAAACATATTTCATGTGATTTCAACCATCATTTGCGCTCTTTACTTTTGGAACAACCAGCAAAAGCAAACCAACGTTACACTGCTTAACATTAATTTGAAATTCTTGTCTCGTATTGACGCAGCCACATGAGGTACATCTCATTGCATTAAGTTGATTGTTTACGTATGTTCATAGAATCTGGTATGTTCTGGGAAACTGACCTATATAAGTGACTGTCTTTCTATCGTTTTCATGCTAAGAGGCACAGAAAATAACACTCGGACAATTGCTACAGCCCATTTTCAGCAGGATTTTTCAAAATGAACTTTCAATAGTTTTAGGTATAATTTTTGTTTTTACAATTTACTTATCGATACAAGAAGATATTGGAAATGAACATCATTGTTCGGATAGCTCAACAATATTGTCTTTTACGCTACCCCTAACACTAATACCTCTAATAGATCTAGAGAAATGTGAGAAATTAATCTGATGTGCGTCCACGAATACATACATTTAGGCGCAAAGAATCATATTTCAAGTACAAAATAAAAACTATTCAACTTATAGTTTATTCGGTTGAAAGATTTCTTATTTACTAACGTTTTTGTAGAAAAAAAAATTCATCTTTTTTCTCATGCGGTTTGCTACATTTCTCCCCATTTTTCACCTTAAATCGTGGTTTACGAATGAATACTTCTAAAGGTGCTTTTCAAATCCGACATCGGATCAGTAAAGCAGCGAAAAAAAAAGGGGAAAAAGCCACGCTACTACCATCATACTAATATACACTCAGAACAGAAACGCAAGGTTGCTCAGGGTTGAAAATAAAGGAGCAGCCCTTTTGAGCTTTTCCCGTTCGAAAGGGCGCAAAGTGGAGACGTGTAAACATTCAACCGGCAGGCAACTGGGCATCGGTACGGACACACGAATCTTTCATTTTGTGTCCCATGCCGTGAAACAACGTTTTCACCATTTTTCTTATTATTTATTTCCGTAAAATTCCTGCAGCTGGCATGAGTTACCGGAAAGAACCGTAGCGGTGAGAATAAGTAGCATAAGAAGAAGCTTCTCTAAAACGGTACGGTTCACCGTTGGACCGTTCACTTAAAAGTGCTCACGTAGAAAGGATGAATTTTTAAAATTTAATTTTATACTACCTATTACGTCCATCGATCTCTAGCTTCCACTTAAACATTTTTTTTTCAACCTTGGTCAAGCACGATGTTTACCAGTGGATTGTCTGTTGTGCTATTATTGACTTTCGGTAAGAGTTTCTTCTATTAGCAAGACATTATACTATTGATAAAGAGGAAAATTACTAAATATTGCTCTATTTAAGTGTGTGAACAAGTACTAGGATGTTGTGAAAGATCAATCCAGAAATTGCAAGTACAAATATTATGAATTCATGAAGATTTTAAACTTACCATTCAGGTAAATAACGAAACTTTTGCAAAGACAAAAAAATCGTCAATTTGAAAATGAGTCTACTTGCCACAATTTTCGTCGAAAATAACTATGGAAACAATAAAAATAAATCTTTGGTAGAGCAATAATTACCTTCATGAATAGTAAAAGCTTCGTACTATCTCTCGTTCACGGCCCATTGTCTGTTGGACAGTGGCATTCTTCTCGCCTAAACATTGTATTTACAATGGTTCGATCATTTTCAAGTCTTTAAATGTCCGTACTATGTCGTTTCACGACGATCGCGTCTAGCGTTAGAAAAACACCCCAAATTTTCGTCAGTCCTCCTGCGGAGTAAAGTACAAAAGTTTAAAATTCCGGCAATGATTGCGCTAATGGATCAAAATAAATTATGCAAATTGTTATATATTTTACGATATGCGAATTTGTTCGCGCTGTTGTGCCTTGTTGAGATTCATTGTTTTACTTTCTACTCCACGGCGTAGAAGCGAAAAAAACACCAAAGAGATTGTTCTCCAGGGCTCGATTGTACCTCTCACTACTGTCCCACAGCCATTAAGCGAGAAGAAGAAGAAAAAAAACACCGACAAGAACAAGAAAAAATCTTTCATCATCAGTCAGTGATGCTTGGTACCGATTGAGCCTACTGCCATGTGAAGCGTGCCCTAAACATTGCCAAAAGCCGGCGTCAGAAGGGGAGGTTTGCAAACAATAAGATTTATAATTAATTTCTCTCCCAAAGAACAAAGCAACGTTCGGAAAAAAGCGCCATAATCCGCGATGCAAAGGGGCGCCTAATAAAAATCTTATAAATTTTAATAAATGTTGAAGAATTTTCCGATCAACTTTTGGTGCTTTCAAATTTTCCACCGTTTTACTTCCGCACACAGTCGCCTTCCAACGGCAATCGTCAGTAGCAGCAAGTGAGTCAAGTTTTGCTGTGGAGCCACAAAGGTCATCCCTTCCAGCGCATAAAGGAAAGTGCGAGATCTTTTATTAGAACGTAACTTTTACGGCGCAATGTTGTTTTGGTCGCCTTTTGCTGTTTTGGTCATCCGTTCGTTAATTATTTCATCTTGAAATTTTTGATTTATGACATTCTCAGCATCATTAGATTTATTTTCGGAAAGTTTGCTACCAGTTGCCTACCAGTTAAGTAAAGCTGTTTGTAAATCTTATGCCAACAAAGATTTTATCAAGAAACTTTAATCTAAAACTGCTGTTATGCTTCCTTTTAACTTTTTATTGTCTAAACATTTTCAACAAGCAACACGATCAATGTTTGTAATTTTCACTTTTCAAACATTTTTTTAATTTTTATGTTCTGAACACTATTTTCTGAACTGATGAGTATGGTTTTAGTTTAAGTCATGCAAGCAGCACAAAATGTGCAAATGTTTGCACAATGAATCTTACAAAATAATAAGTAAATCTCCCATTCAAGATTTCATTTACTTCTTTTGATGTTTGTTTTGTCTCCATTATTACTGAAATAAACACAGGTACCGTTTCATTCTCAGCAACATTTTATTGCTCTGGACTGAGGACACGTGCACGGTAACGCGCTGGCTAACATTCTTGCCAGTTAATACGATTCCAACGGTTTATATTTCGAGAACGATTCGTCAGTTAACTTACCGACATTAACATGAATCTACGAACGCGAAACCGTAAAGGTTACCTTTGATAACAAATTACTGGCGCGTAAGGAATGATGCCGTTCCGTGCTGCTTGGAAAACATTTTCATGCAGGTATCGGGGGCAATGTGTTGCTGCGCACCGTTCTCCGTGCCGTGCGAGCGATGATAATGGCGACGGCGATGACGATTGGCATACCGAAAGTGTTGGGAATGGTTTATAAAAAGAAACTCGACAATCACAGCTCTCGCTTCTTTCACCGCAGGCAGCATCGTGTATCTAAAAATGATGGTAACATGATAACCTCCTCACGCCTTTCGGTGAATAGGAACGCTAAGATTTACTTTTCTTTTCATTACATTAGCACGATTACCACCGCCCTCCGAAATACGATGAAATGCTGTTAACAGAGGAAGCAATCAAAACCAACCGAATAGCTTTGGAGCTTTTCTCTTGTAGTTTTTTTTTTTCATTTACAAATGAGTGAAATAAAACATAGTTTATGTGCCTTTTTGTGTGCAAGGTTGAATGATTTATTGAACACAAGATTTGCGAAAATGTACAATTATTTTAGTACATTTTCTGCATCAACGCATAATCCTTGCGCTTGTCGAAGAATATGTCCCATTTGTCGCTACTATTGCAGTGTGGGGTTGTACGTTTTAACGAGACCATCTGCAGGATAAGTTTTATATCCGCTCCCCGGCAAATGGAGCTGAGTAGCAGAGATGCGAATGCTCCAAGTTGCTCATGGAACAATGGCGACTGGTTTGACGGAGTGAAGTTGTGCCACGAGTAGGAAAGTCGCATATGGTTCTATTTCGTGAGCTTCCCCCAGACACGCAACGACCTACGCGTGCGGGTTGCAAAGGGTGGGATTTCCGGGACAGATTTTTCCTAAGGGTGTAGCTTATTCGCTAGAGCATGTGACATATGCCGTCGAAGCAAATGGCAAAATGCCACAGTCTCGGGTGAGTTTGAGGATGAACAGTGAAACTCCCGCGATGGTATTGGTATTGTAGTAGTCCTGTGGAGCACACAAATAGCAACCAGCAACTTCGCCAAGAGACGCTACCGGATGGAAACAGATGGAAAATTAAAATCTCAGGAAAGAATTTTGCGGGATTTCCGAAAAAGCATAACGAGAGAGAGAAAGAAATAGAGAGAGAGAGAGAGAGAGGGAGAGAGAGAGAGGGGGAGAGAGAGAGAGAGAGAGAGAGAGAGAGAGAGAGAGAGAGAGAGAGAGAGAGCGAGAGAGGAAATGAACCATTGACAAGGATGTTCGTTACCAACATATTTTATTTTTTCACGCTTAAATAGCTTGGTGAATAGTACGCATTTCATCCAGCAGATCGCCCATTTCTGCCTTGTGAGCAAAGAATTGATGGATAGTAAATAACCGCGTATTCCAAGTATTCTACAAAATATTTCAAGTATACTCCTATCCATATTTTGTATTTTTTAAATACCAAAACAACTTCGGAGCATAAAATTATCACGATTTCTTACCCTCGCAAAATCCAAATGACTCTCAGGTCTGTCCTTAGCTTTGCTTGTGTTTTGCTGCAAAAATCTGGGAAATTCGACTTGCTGTGACTGCAGATGGTGGGCTTTCCTCCGGCAACGCCGACAATCGACACTCTCAAGGGATTCTTTAAAGTCTTATTATTATGTATTACGACCATTATCCTGACTCCATTCCGGCTTCGCACACATGTGCGCATCACATGTGCATAGAATTTCGCCTAAGTGCTGCTGTCGCCTGCACAGCGGGGAAGCGAACGCATGCATATGGTGCAGAGGCAAGTCTCTTAAGCAAGCCTGAAAGTTGAGGCACCGTAACGGAAAGATCTGATGGGACAATCCATTTTCTCGGTACATGGCAAGTATAGCAAACTAGCCTTGTGTGTTTTCTGTACAGAAAAAAAAGAAGCTTCACTCGCTTGTTAGTTGCTTAATCCATTACATTGATGAAAAGGATTTTGCTCGTTAAATATGGAAAGTTTTACGAATCTTCTCATTGTCATATGGTTGGTAAACTAACAGTGACTTAGTTAGTATTGAACATTTTTATTTTTGCTGTTGAGTTTAACAAATCTCGTAGAAATGAATTCACCTAATCGCCGCGATTATATTTTGTATTCCTTAATTTGTCGTTTTTTTTTCTTCTCGTAACATCATTTAATATTAATCGACAACAAACAACATTAGTACACCAAATTGAAACAAGTTCCAGGATTGGAACCAGAACTCGAAAAGTTCTCCTATCTTCCCTAACAGCAGACCAATTATTGTTTCGCATGTGGGGATAGAAAAGAAAATCATGCGTGCTC
Organism: Anopheles maculipalpis; assembly: GCF_943734695.1. NCBI lineage: Eukaryota > Metazoa > Arthropoda > Insecta > Diptera > Culicidae > Anopheles > Anopheles maculipalpis. Next base: position 44,826,971 of record NC_064872.1, on the reverse strand, counting down.
GGATACAACGCTACACCAGTGCAAACATGGTTGACCTAAAGAAGTTTATTTGCTCCACTCAAAGCAAAGGAGCAACTTTTCCGAGTACCATTAAATATGATTAAATTAGTTCCCGGTATTCCTGGATTAATGTTTACATATGTTTACATCGTGCATTGTACCGGATGGTAAGACATATTTCTTTTCTCATTTTCATCATCGTTTGACGTACCACTTTTCTCGCAAGCCACCTCTACCAGGAATGCTACGGTGACCCAAATCAGTTCGGCAATCGGCAAATGTGCCATGATCTAGTTACAAAACGGGAAAACATCAAAGTTCGGTTTAGTTTCAACAGCTCAGTTGACCGGACATCGGATGCTCGACGATGTCGCAAAGCCATCGGGCGTAGTTTCAGCCACGATAACGGAGGTTGTCATTGTGGCCTACAGGCACACACTCACGCACGCACATGTGTGCGATCGCACCGGTGCATCCGCTACGGGCAGAGAGCGCGACAGCACACACCGAGTGCCGGGCGTGAAATGATACATTTTCAATGCAAATTATGTGCGTCGTACATAATTACCGCCTGACATTCACCAACTCTACATCCAGGGCTGGGCGTCTTACTGCAGCTAGCGTATGTTCTGCCGGTCTGACTCTTCGGCCCCATGATGCACTCGCCGGACGGGCGACTGCAATAAATCTTCCAGATTGAATGCAGTCGTAATTGACATTCTATAGGCGAGCGTATTATCTCGCATCATATAACAATCATAACAGTATTTGCATCCGAGTGCACTGTCGGGATTGCACAAGTTCCAGAGGGCCTCCGGCAGACCCCATCCTCTTTGCCCGATCGTTGGAATCGACCGTACGTTCAAATCATGCATTCATGGCTGCATGGCTGCTTCTAGCCTCCACCAGCTGGGCTGCTCCTGTTGGAATCGGACTGGAATTCTGCATCGAGGCGCATTGCAACAGCGTGTGGGATTTCGAATAAATATGCAATAACAGTTGTTATATCCAGGCGCAACCGGAGCGCAAGATGGATGTCTCCTAAGGTGATTAATGAATGGAATATTTCAAAGTAAAATGATGAACTGGACGGGGCAGACCCTTGCAGATGAAATGTTTCCTGAGATCGGCAATAGGAAGTGGTACTGATTTGATTGCTGTGTTTGCTGGAATATGATATCATGTCTGAATGTAAGCAATGTGTGGTGCGTTCGTTGTAGAAATTAAGAACAGCTGTTTTGCGACCGAACATTTTTAATGTAGCGTCGCACATGTATTGCGTGCTCAATATCTTTAAATGCCTCAAATAAAATATAAAGTTGTGGTTGTTTCGAGCAAAAGAGCTAATACTGTGTTTGCATCCTTGAAAATTGATCAAACATCGTTGGTGTGCCTAAAACTCTCACAGTGAAATCACCTTCATTTGAACAAACCATTAAAATTCGATCCGTTTGTCGATGATGGTTTCGTTAACTGTTCAAACATATCACCATACTAAAACGCAAATCAATTAGGGACACAATAAATAAATGTGATATGTTTTGGTGTTTGGAAAATGGCACGAACTTTATCCTGCACGCCATTGTAGTCACCTCGGGGAAGGATTGCCACTCGAAACTAGATACTTGTTTTGGTGTTCGCAAGACAAGTTTTTGACGAATTTGTCGAAACAATCAGCATTCTATCCGGATACTTTTATGTCAACAAACCTATCAGTAGGAGTCAGGACACTCCATCGGTACGCGGCATGAGTACAGGTGGTTTTGATGGATACACAGGCACCGCACGTTTGCTTCTGGCGGTTAGCAAAGTGTTGTGAATTTGACGACAAATTTGAAACACGAGATTTGCCGGTACGTTTTCGGTTACTCGCACTGTACGCACGCCAAAAGTTGGTTCATTTGTACCGTGAGTTTGGAACTTTCGTTCGACTATAAACGAGCAGCAGCAGCAGCAGTAGCAGCAGTAGCAGAAGCGCCGGGATGGAAGGGCAAGCGTACTCGCCCTAGTAACGATGGCCAATGCCATCAGAAAGAACAAACTACTGCAGTAACATAAATACCAAATCGTGCTCATTAATAACGAATGAACATTCGTGCCACACCGGATGGTGTCCTGTGAAGTTTCCCAGCGGGGTCTACCCGACGAGACCGGGCGTTTCCAAAACCTAGTCAACTTTTATCTTTATCGTCCGTAGCAATGAAGTGGCCCCCATTGTTTGTGTGACGGGATCTCTGTTGTGCTCGGCCCATTCTCGGCAGTGGTGAGAGACGGCTCATTGTCAGCGTCAAGTAAAAAGGACACTTTGCTGCCTGTGCTGCCATGTCCTACGAGCGTGTTTGCCACGTTTTTGTGCACACTTGTGACTTGAAGGTGCCATTCTGCAGGTATGCGCTGATGCTAGGCGACAATGTATTAGTCAAATACGATAAACCTGGCAGCCGTGCTCCATTCTAAACGACAAATGCGTCGAAATGATTGGCTGGATTGCATTGTGCGTTAAATTGATCATTGATTTTCCGAGCCTTGCAATCTCGGAGTGTCTCCTCCCTTTCGGCAATCTGACAACAGTTTAATGGAATGGAGCCGTCTACAGTGTCGGTAAGTACTACGCCACTACGACCTACCTAGTGAACGGGACAATTGAGGCATATGAATGATTCACATCGTTAGTCAAAGTAAAATCTTGCCCCGGTTCAGCACGCATTTTGTCAACGACTGGTAGTAAATTATATTTTCATGATTCTTGCAGAAAGAATATGTTTTATGACACATGCTACCCGTCCAATGAATAATAAAATGGACGTTTCGCGTTTATTGCTTCCCGGCCAGGAGCGGTTTTCAGATCGGTAAACCGTGACACGTTTCGGATTTTTTGCCAACATCAAAACTTGCGCATGCCTTGTCCTGTCAGCGGACGTGCGAATGTTGTGATCTATGTATCCAAAATGTAAATCTGTACCCTTTCGGTCTCTCACTATCTATCATTTCTTAATCGTTTAGCTTAAGCGTGGGATGACGCCTTGGATTACACATTTTCTTATTACAACTATACGCAAACACATTCACGCCCTGTGTGACATGACACAAAAGATCAACAATTTACAAATTAAAATTACCTAACGAACAGTAATAAATATCATCACTTTCTTGCATTTCTTTTGGCTCTTCATTTTATACGAATTATGATATGACCCTAAATGCAGGAAGGTAATTAAATACGACAACCACAACCACAGCGGAAGGTCTTCTGCGGAATAATTGATCTTACATGATCTCATTAAGACCAGCGGTAGCTAAATATGAGATTTCAATACCAGCTGTCAATTAAGGAACCAAAATATTGTCCCAGTTTATAACCCCTCTCCCGGTCACCCGGAACGCTAGAGTGGAGTGAATCGGATTGACAGCGGGTTAGCAAAATGGCATCTTTGTAATTTTTTTTTTTAACCGTCGGTGACAATTATATGCTCCGTTTGGTGCTGCCTAAAAATGGCATCACCCGCCTTGCGCATCCGTCGGAATGCTTGTGAGACGCGCAAAGCGTACACGAAAGGCGTAGCAGCGGTGACAGCAAGGCCTGAGGTTGGATTAAATTTCATCCTTTCATCCTTCCTCGATTTAAATAATCATTCTCTTGTCGGGCGTTGAGCGTTATCCTTCGGCATCCTTTTCATACCCGGCGTCACTGTCTCGACAGCCGATGGAAGAGACTGTCATAATTCGTGAGGTGCCACCAGCACGACAACTGTATTTACGCTTTGTCCATTAAATCCTTGGGTAATCTTGCCTACGAAACCTAACCAATCCTTTCCCTGAAACATGCAAGAAAAGGGTTTATCGGCAAGGAAAATGGCGAGAATGTTAAAGAGAATAAGGGTATGATAGGATTTTCCATTTCTTTGAAATGGCTAGCCCATGGATTGAGCCTGCTCATAGTTGTTTTTATAGAAACCGGAATGGTTTAGCATGCTGCAGGATGTTCGTTGTACGCAAAATAAATTCTACAAGCACGTAAATATTACCAACAATCATACACAATTTGATTTATCAATTTTTATTTATTTATTTTTATTTATAATTAATAATGACGGTCCAGTGCCGTATTGTCAACACCGCTTGTGTTGAAAAAAAAAATTACAATCATATTGATAGGGCATTTCCTCCCTATTATTTGCCTTATCCCGGGCATACTCGGTTGTGGATGGTTGTGGTGATGGTGTTGATGATGTTGATGATGATGATGATGATGATGATGATGATGATGATGATGTATTCGTGGATGATGGTCCGGTTCTATTGCGGTGGCTATTGTAATGATGGTGGTTGGTTGCATCCGAATTCCGGCTATTGTGGTGTTGTGGCTGATCTATTGTTGATCATTTTGTTATGGTCTGGACTGTAACGAACAAATAAACATCGTTAAGACAGCACGAACATTTATTTGTCTGCGTACAGTGCTCTCCAGTGCATTCCAGCAATGACATTCCAAGCTCAATCTAGTCAACGTCCAATCAAAGGATGATCGACAAGCTCTATCCCGCAGCAGCGAAAGCGACTTCACTACTCCCGAGACTGAGCCCGCCAAACACCCCGAACCCGACGCTAACGCTGTCAAACTCAATGTGCCAAAACTGGACTGGAGTGGAGAACACTGCACTTTCAACAACGCCTGCCTCCCTTTTACGGCAGTGTTGGAATCACCCTCGAGTGCTGTTGCCCAGTCATCGGATCGCCCGTGGCACTACAAAAAATACATTTAAAACATAGACAACACAACATTTAACAAAAAAGGAATTGGGGAATACGAATAAGGATTGGAAGGATACTTGGGATGTGGAATCATAGGACAAGACCGTTGTCTCTGGCGAATCGGTAAATGATCCTCATGTAGAGGATGTCCCTGGTAGCCAACAGTTCTCTGATTTCTGTACCCGGTCGTCTGCCGACATTCTCGACTGCGCTCAACAAGGAGGGTCTTGCGGTTTCAAACTCCACGCAAGACCACAGAAGGTGATCCACATCGTGGAATCCGTCACCGCAGCCACACACTTTTGTCTGAGCCAGAGTTATACGCTGTAGATGAGCATTCAACGCAAAATGATTCGACATCAGTCGAGACATCATCCGTATGAACGCCCGGTCCACAGAGAGCCCATCGAACCAAGGCCGCAGGGACACTTGCGGAGAGATCGAGTAAAGGAAACGCCCGAGTTCATCCGCCTCCCACATGCTCTGCCAGCGAGACAGGAAAAGTTGCTGAGGGAAACGAAGGAACTCCTGGGCCGAGATAGGTCGGTCGTAAAAAGCGCCTTCTTGGACGCCTGTTTTGGCCAGTGAGTCTGCCTTCTCATTGCCGGGAATTCCACAATGAGAAGGGACCCAAATTAGCGAGATCCTATACGCCTTATCGAACATTGAGCCAAGCAGTTCAATGATTTTTATGGTGAGGAAATCCTGACTCTTAACAGCCTTCGGAGATCTCAGAGCTTCAATAGCACTAAGGCTATCAGTGAAGATGAAGTACTGGTCCGAAGGTCTCGCTGCTATCATGGATAGTGCGTACAAGATTGCGGCTAGCTCTGCGGTGTAAACACTACATGGCTGCCTCAATTTGAAAAATGCCTCGGTGAACTCGCTAAAAACACCGAAGCCAGTGCCCTCCTCAGAGGATGATCCATCAGTGTAGTACTGGCTTATTTGGTCTAAATGACCATACTTGTTCATGAAAATACCCGGAACTACCCTCGGGCGAAGATCATTCGGTATGGTCTTAATTTCCTCGCGCATCGAGGAATCTGTTATTAAAATGGAACTGTAGTTCTCAGGAAGGGCAGCACGATTTAATGCCTGTGGAGCGCTAGGATGCACTTGTAGGGCAACAAAATCTTCATAAATCTTGAGGATTTTGCTCTTAGAACCTGTCTCTAGAAGCGCTTCAAAATTTTCTATTATCAAGGGATTTGATACTGAACAACGGACTAGAAGGCGAAGCGACAGCATTTCAAAACGTAGTTTGAGCGGCATCACTCCGGTCATCACTTCTAGGGACATGTTGTGTGTGGATTTCATGCTCCCTAGTGCGAGTCTAAGACAGCGGTACTGTAGCCTTTCAAGCTTGAGTATCAACGTATTGGATGCCCAATGGAAGCATATGCTTCCATATTCCAATACGGATAGTACCGTTGTCTTATACAGTCTCAGGACGTCTGATGGATGTGCGCCCCACCAGAATCCTGTGACTGTCCTTAGAAAGTTGATTCTTTTACTGCATTTTTGCACCAGACGGGTGAAGTGAGTACTCCAGTTTAGCCTTGAATTGAACCATACACCAAGGTATCGAAAATTGTCGGTAGTTGATATCTTTTCACCATACAGAAAGACATCAATTTTCGGGTCATATAGTCTTTTCTCCCTGTTTTTTCCCGTGTCGCTAAAAGGAGAAAAGACTACCATCTCAGTTTTCGTTGCAGAGAACTTGATACCAAGGTTTTCAGACCACTCGGAAATATTATTCAGAGTGGTTTGTAAAGCCAGTTGTATTTCGTCGGCGTCTCTGCTTGCGACAGATATAACGCCGTCGTCTGCCAATTGTCTAAGACTGCAGTTTGGCGCTAGACAAGAGTCTATCTCACTAACATAAAAGTTATACAACAGGGGGCTCAAGCAGGACCCTTGTGCCAGTCCATGGAAACTGGTCCGTTTTAACTGCACGTGACCATTGTTGAAATTCATAGCTTTTTCCGACAAAAGGTTGAATAACAAGTTATTCAACTTTGGTCCCAGGCCCGCATTTTCTAACTTTTGACTCAGTTTGTATGGAGAAACTGAGTCAAATGCCCCCTGTATGTCAAGGAAGATAGACCCCATGTTCTGCTTGCGTGCACGGGCAAGCTCTATTTCAGTGACCAAAAGCGCTAAACAGTCATTAGTACCCCTGGCTTTACGAAAACCAAACTGAGTACTTGAGAGAAGGTTGTTGGTTTCCAACCATTCTTCTAACCGTAAAAGAATCATCCTTTCAAGGAGTTTTCTCAGACACGAAAGTAATGATATCGGCCGATATGAATCGTGTCTTGATGGCGGTTTGCCAGGCTTCAAAATAGTGACAACTTTCACTTCCCTCCATTCTTGCGGGACGCTGTTGAACTCCAACATATCGTTGAAGATTCTTAACAGACGTTTCTTGCCCATGTCGGGAAGATTTTGCAGCAGTTTGCTGTTGATCTGATCCAGGCCTGGGGAAGAATTTTTGCTTGAAAGGAGAGCAAGCGATAGCTCAACCATAGTGAACGGTGAGTCCATGATAGGGTCACTGCCAGGCGCATTTTGATGAAAGTTCTGCGCAGGAACGAAATCAGGGCAAAGCTTGTGGGCAAATTCATTTAGCCACTCGCCAGAAAAGCTTTCGCTCTCGTTGATGTTGTTGCTGTTTCGCATCCTTCTAGCCATCCTCCAAAGCGAATTAAGTGATGCGGAAGGGTCTAGGTTATTGACGTATCTACGCCAATAGCCCTTTTTCTTCGCCTTCAACAGGTTTTTACACGATCTCTCCAGTCCTTTATATTTTTCATATAAAGACCTTGAGCCCGTGTCCCGGAATGCTTTAAACGCCTCCCGCTTCTTGTTAAAAGCCGCTTGGCAATCCTTGTCCCACCAAGGAGTGGGAGGTTTTTTGAATGTCCTTGCTTGGTGGGAGCGCCTTGTTTGGGCTTCAAAAGCGCACTTGTTTATAATTGAAACAAGTTTTTCGTACTCCTGAACTGGAGACAAATCTTCCAAGTCAAGAGAAAGCGAAGCGGCTACTAATTCACCGTATCTCGTCCAGTCGATGTTCCTCGTTAAGTCACATTTAACGGGGATTCCACCTCCTGGACATCCTCCCTTGATGTAGGAAATTTCTATCGGCAAGTGATCACTGCCGATAGGGTCCTGGATCACCTTCCAACTAAAATCCAGGGCCATCGCTGATGGACATAGAGACAGGTCCAGTGCACTCGCCCTACTCTTAGGTGTCTGCATCCTAGTTGCCTCTCCTGAGTTGAGAATTGAAAACCCAAATCTGTCGCAGATGTCTCGGATAATAGGAGCGCGAATGTCATCCTTATCGCAGCCCCAGTCGACTCCGTGAGAGTTGAAATCTCCCAGGATCAAAAGCGGTCCAGGCAAGACCGCTGCTAAATTTCCAAGATCCTCTTTGAACTTTTCAATTTTTTCCTTTTCATTGTTGGCTATCGGGGGGATATATATTGAGGTAATTGTCACGTGAAGATCGCCAAGGTTTGCCTTGACTGCGACAGTTTCAATAATATCTTGTCTAGGAGTGGGTATTCTGCTGAAAGTGTGACTCTTTCGAACACCAATTAGTACTCCCCCACCCCTTGTAACGCGATCTTCACGGATTATATTATATCCCGGGAAGGTAAGATTAATGTCTTCCGATAGCCAAGTTTCACAGAGGGCGAACACATCACAGTTGTGCTCGCCCACTAATGCTTTAAAGGAGTCTAGCTTACCAAGCAAACTCCTACAGTTCCACTGTATGATGGTGGGAATCGGAGGAATTAATCGTCCAATCGGACCATCATGCTTAAGCATGGCCATTGGGCCAGCCACTGTTTGATCATCCCCTTCAGGAAAGGAAGGGCCCAAGTGGCGATCATGTGCAGGTGCTGCGGAAGGTTGAGGGTCATGAGGAGGGACTCTAGGATCTCGGTAAGGGACGGGGTAGGGGTTTTCGGAGAACCCCCGATTGGAAAAGCCAAGCTTTCCAGAGGTGCTTCGGTCCGGGGGGATCGCTTCTTCTTGGGCTCCTTCCTGGCAGATTGAGGAGCGGGAGTAGAAGGAGCAGCGTCTCGAGTTGGGACTGAGGAATTTGCTTTAGCAAGACGCTGTTGTGCCAAAGGTTTACTTTTTTTATTTAGGACCTTCCGTTGTATCTTTTTATAAGATACTCTCGTGGCCTTAGCTGATCTCAGAGGCATCTGTTTGGGTGCAGTCGTGCTGGTCTCGCCATTTGCATCAGTACCCAAAGCTGCAAAAGGGTTCGATGCGATTGCTCCCTTTAGAGCATCGCTGTATGAGCCGCGTGCCCTCTCGGATACAGTTTTCGTCTGTTCCTTTTGCAGCTTTTTATACACGGGGCACAAAGCTACCTCATGCCACTCATCCCGACAATGCGAGCATTTCTGGGAAGGGGCTTTGCACTCCTCGGTGGCATGTGCCCCTCTGCATTTTCCACAGGAAGTTTTGCGAGTGCAAAACGCATCGGCATGCCCAATCCGACTGCACTTTGAACAGGTGGCCACCCTTGGTACGTACGGCCGGTCAATGGGTATCCTGAGGCCTTCTAGAATGAGGGCCTGCGGGAGTACCGTACCCTCAAACGTAACCCTGATTGAGGAAGTCGGAATGTATTTTTTTTCTTGCTTGCTTGAAGCATCAAGCTTGAAGAGCTTTTTTGCTTCAAGCACTTTTATCTTGGGCGAGTTTGGGGTTTGAAAAACCCCAAAGCCCAATTGCACCACTTCCTCCTCAGGGTAATCGAAATCCTCGATTACGCCGGAAACCTCAACCAAACTACCGGGAATATAAACACGATAGTGCTCCGTATATTCTGGGTCAGCCGCAATGACGTTGGCTTGAGCCCGGTCCTTTGCGGTAACCCTGATCTTGTTTGGATTTTATCAATTTTTAAACACTTTAAGAATTGTTGATTCTTGTTTTGAAGCTATCACTTCCGTACATGATTGAGATATTGTAATTCATCATCATGGTTTGATACATTTTATGACTTTGCCTTCGGAATTTATTTTTACTTTCCTAGAGAGACTATTCACGCTGTTGAAAACAAAGCTTTGAAATCATTCGTCCAGTTCCGGATCCGGTTTCTTTGTCTAGCATCTAGCGGGACTGGCTCACTATGTTTGCTCCATAAGCTGCGCGGTTTCTGTCGCGTTTTAGCGAGCAAAGACTGATGGAACAAATGCCACGACTGTCCACCGACCGGTGCACCAAGAAGCCGAGGCAAAGGATCACATAAATCAAGGAAGCATTGAATTTCGCATTCGTTTACATGCATTGTAACCGTTTCGGATCGATCGGAAACAGGATCAAAGGCTCCGGTGATATGTTTTCCGTTTCGGTTTACCCATTGTGCTAAGTTGAATTTCCATGCATGGATGTCAAATTATTATTGAAGGGCCCATCTTCGTGGTAAAAAAAGTGTTGGGTATTATTACATTGAATTTCTTTTATTTCTTTAACAACGATCTGACCGTTTTGATGTTAAACTTTCTATTTAATTTTCGTTTCCAAAACTTACGCAGTCACCGGGCGGCTTCGGCTGATAAACTTTGACCGTTTATAATAAAACCTACCATTTTGAATTAAACTTCGTGATACATCTTTCATTGTGGAGGTAGACAAAGGGATTTAGTTCTCGAGGATAGCACATACAATCAGTGTGGTTCTAAGTTCTATGTTCACGCGCGTAAGAGTGTTTCGTCCAAAAACCTCAGCAATTTTCCACCCACTCATGGCATCGAGACAATGCTAACCGCAAACTTCACTCAACTCGATAGCACTCTATCCGACGCCAGCATAGGCAAGGGAACCGGAACGACCTTAATCTATAATAAGCTTCCTCTTTCATCGTGTGCCGTCGAATGCGTAGGTAAATCAGCCTCACTTTATCACTGCGTTACGGTTATCGGAATGTGTGGCGAACGCGGTCTAGATTGTGGATCGAGGATTTTCTTACCGAGTGCGTCACATAAAAGTGGAACCCTCCCCTACCCGATGACGAAACGCTAGTAGCGTCCCTAATTTCTTGGAAGCTGAGCCTACAAGACGTTGTCACGAGACTAATTTGAGGGATGCGCCAGAGAAAAGGGAGAAAATAAGAAGCTCGTTGTAGGGATTTGCTGTCGGTTTCCTCGGGTCGGTTTGGACAGAGGTTCGAATCGAAAGGGAAGCAGTGGTTGGCAGTGTGAAGTGAATTATGCAAAAAACCGCACACGTTGCCAGACGTGATGGGCGGCTTTGTCAGGGGTTTGTTTTATCCTCTCAATTTTTTTGTTAAGTTGCTCATCTTATAAAGCGTTTGGCAAGGTTGGTTTTGCTCTAGACGGAGATCACGCAGCGAAACACGGCGGAAAATAAACAACTCACAACATCTTCCCGCGTGGTACTTCTTTAGCGTTTCTGACAAATGCATCCTGCAGGCAAGCCACAGCCCCGGCTCCGGATCGTCGATAAACGATGAACACATAAAAGCTTTCGGGGGGAAAAAAAAAGTTTTAATGCACTTTCCAACCACCCAACACCAAGGGGACGCTCAAGATCGGTGTTGTTTCTGTGTGGTTTGTAGTTCGTACAAGCGCTGAAAATGAAGATGTTGTTATCGTGTCCCGCTAGCGCACGCGTTCCGTCAAACTTTCCTCTCGCGCTTCTTCCAATGTCCGTGTGCATCCGATGGACAACTTCGACCGGTTTGATCTTGCTGGATGGTTGAATAGTGTTCTTTACCTTCTTCTTTCCATTCTTTAACCAACCCGTTTTTTTTATAAACACCTCTTTTGCTGGACCTCCTACGTTTCGAGCGATGGAAAGGGTTGTAGTGTTGAAGGCCGTTTCTAGATGTCACAGGGAACGGACGCCTTTGGAAGACCACACACACGACAAGCCGGTCTATCAAAATGAGTGGGCCTACGATAACACGACAGACGTTTTATTGTAACATCCATCAGACTTTGCCGATGTTGTGCTTTACAAAGCAACAATAAAAAGTTTAATTATTAAAACTGTATTTGCGGTTGGTACATTTGTACGCGCAAATAACAAGTGTTTTTTGATTGTTTTTGAAGTTTTAATTTAACGAATATGTTAGTTCGAAAACACTTTACTCCCTTCGTTTGCATCCATCAGCAAACATGACAAAAACAACAAGAATTTTTATTTGTTTCCCCCAGAGGCAGTGTAAAATTCCACACGTCGATAAAGAGTTTCACTGCCAACCTATAATTTAAATAGCTCTGCTCTTTTCTATGTAATTTTACACTCATCGCACCCACCAATAGGTAAAACGAGCAGACACACCTGGGCTTGATCGATATGTGTGGTTCAATCGATGCGTGGTTTCAGCGGGTGTCGGCACAGGATGATACTGTGCCTTCCATCCGCACGACCACAAAAACCGCATGCATAAAAATTTGACACCACTTCGACGTTTGACTACGATGTTCCCCGAGGGTGGTATGTTGGTTTTCTTTTTTTTTTTTTTTGTGTGTGGCAACGCATTTCGTGAAACAACACATTTTCCTACCAGGTTCGTTCGTTGTGTGCACGTGCCTCTTGCTGCAGCTACTGCAACGCTAAACAAATTAGGTGCTCTCTTTACCTGCGGCTTAAAGGAGCGTAATAAGGTGCTAGCGGAAGTTTGCTCTGTAAATATTCGATTATTGTAAACATTTCATTAATATAGAATGTGTAAAGTGAATTAAAAACAACGAGCTTTAATATGCATTCGATTTGCATAGTTATAGAGATTGACTCAAACACCTTTGAAGTAAAAACACGTAAAAAAAAATCAGGACAGACACATATGCTTCCAAAAACCTTTCAGTTTTGATTCAGGAACTTTTAGGGTAATAGTAAGCACCAGTTCAAGAACAAGCTGCCAAATACTGAGCAGAATGTATGAAAAAACTACACTCTGTTTTGTGTACTTAATCTGGAACGCAAAGAGGTGATTAAGTTACCACTTGCAGGTTTTCCTTTCCCAAAAGACGGGTGGCCCTGGCCGGCGAAGACAAGATGTTGGCATTTTTTGAGGCTTCAATGAAAGTTCCCCCAAATTACTAGTTACTGAAAACGAACGTGAAAAAGTACTTGTTAGACGGTTCATTTCGCAGGATACTATTAAGGGGGGGTGCAGTATTTAACGAGGGTTTGGCTTAACAATCGTTATTGATTGGTTTATTTCGATGAAAATCCACCACAAAGAGGGTTTTTCATAAAAGTCATCTATTGAAATATTACACAGGCAAAAGACTGTTTACCTTACTGTTAACCTTACAACATATTCAAGACAATGCTTTGATGTTATCTACTCACACTATTTACATCAATTACATACACTCAATTCGGCTGTGCGGGAAAACCTATATTACATCACCTTTTGTCTGGTTGTCTGCTAGCTGTGATATTTTTACCGAGCCGTTTGATCGTCTCGAAATGTCCAACATATAGCTCCAGATGTGATCTTAAGAGCATGTTTTTTTTTCTTCCACCAACCCGTGTATCGGTTTCCTTGCTCCCATTCAGTAACAAAACTCGACCGACAGTAGATAATCATTGATTAGGCGTGCAAGCGAACAGAAGTATTTTTCACACACCAGTACCCGTCCGGCACGACGTAGGGTATCATTTCTAGATCAACTACCGAAACAGAGTCGTATCTTCGGGGCACAGCCTCCAGTGGGCAGCCTTAGCATTAGCTCTACACTAGACACGATTCGATCGGGCTGGTGCTTTTTCTCATGTGTGTGCTCTCGCTGGAATAGTGGTACATCTCATTTTACGCCGATTTGAAACGGATTTTAAGACATCGCTATTACGGCGAAGGGCATGGGATCGATGTTAGTTTAGTTTTTGTTTGTTTGTTCTATACTTCAATAACTAAAGTTCAACGCCTTTTCCGATGTGTGAATCGATGACGCGGTGGTGATGTGTATGGGGAAAAATCTAACTTTATTCTTCTTTTCTTTTCAGGTAAGGCACTTGTGGTGTAATGTTTTCTTAAAGTCGATGTTGGTGAGTACATGTACGAAAAGGTATACAGTTATGAACATACAACTTTTTATAAGAATCGCTTTTACGGTGGACAGGAATACCTTGGTGTAAAACCAACCGAAGATGCCACAAAAGTTAAACTTTTTACCTTTTTAAACTGAGAAGAAAAAGACCAACAAACCATTATTATTCAATACTACCAGTTTACTAAAAAAAACAGTAATATGTAACTCAACATGCATTTCACCAACCAAAATTGTAGATGTATTTCCCAAGGCATCTTATTTATGCGACGTGATCTAAACCATTAGGGGAAATCATTTGCAAAAAGTAAACAACCGAATGTGGCTAGATAAAACTTTCCGGTAGGAAACGCCTTGCTAGAAATCCGATTACCTGCACCGTCTCGTTCGCTGATGTATCGAACTTTGATCATGTTTAGTGTATGAAGCACGACCAGCACAGCACACCAACCCCGATACCCTTTTGATGCCCTTTGGTCAGCCTGCCGTTGACCATTTGCCCATCTGTACCGAAGTACCGAGAAAACACGTCAAAGTGGGATGTATAGTTTGGTTCACTCGCCCTGGTCTCGGATTATTTACGATGAAAGACATCCTATAAATTTGATTTCCTTCTCCGATAAATTTCCTATCAATATTTTATCACTCGTTTCACAGGCATTCGGGCAGTGTGCGTGAGCCCGTGGGAGCTTGTTGGATACACTTTTTTAATCTTTGAACGGATATCGAAAGGTAGCCAAATATCTGATTTTGGAAATGGCATAATAATAATAGATATTGTAAATTATGAAGGATACCTAAACCAATAATGGAACGTGCAAAATACGCGTGAAGTAAGAGGAAAGAAAACTGTAGTTGGTTGATGTACTTTGTACAATAAAATTACTATGTAAAGAACTATGTTCGTATCATAAAACAATAACGAAAAGCTGAAGAAAATAACTTTGATATTTAAGGGGGCGATCTGGCGGTCGTTAAGAGAACAGCGCCGATCTTCACACGACAGGACCTGGGTGCAAATCCCATTTAAACCGTTTAGGCTGCTAAGCTAAGAAGAATATTTTCAATATTTCACTAGTTAAGTGATTGGGAATAAGTTTACCTCAAATATATGACATTTTACGGGTAAACGATCGCAGGTGGTCTTTGCAGACGGTGGCCAAATAACTATCAACGCCCGTCTCAGTCTGGTAAATAATGCTTGATTAGTTAATTAACTGACACATCCCAGCGAACACGGCTGCCCTTCGCAATGCGAGTGCTGACGCTTTGTGCTCGTTGTTCGAACACACAGTACATATATCCACCAGTCGAACACGGTGGCTTGGTGAGAATGCCCTCATAAACACAGCAGGAAATGATTAAGCACCAGGAAGCATAAGATTTTATCCTTAAAGTTTGATGCTGATGTTCAATGTTATACGATATTCAACGACACTTCTAGAGTTACGGCAGCAAATCCCATTCGATCCATGCTGATGATCAATCGGCAGTGTATGAGAAATATTCGAGACTCGCTTCGCGATGGGAAAACAAGCTGTCCAGCGATAGCGACCATTTCTATCGATTTTAATTAATTCTCTTTAACTCACGTCATTTTCTGTTCGACGAATCGAACACTGCGCGTTCTCCTTGCGCTCGCTGAGAACGTGCTTGAGAAGCTGCGGTACACGAGAAGTTCAACAGATGTTTTATAGCGCGAATGCGTCGTTATAAACTTTTATTTCCAATCGATAATTTCTCTTTTTAGTTTTATGATTTCATGTTCTCTTCCTTTGCATTCGATTTTTACGTTTGCTCAGTCAACTATGCGCAACTAGAAATGTCGCCAAACCGTTCTCAGCGCGTCACTACTACGAGGTGTGGGGTGTTCTCTGCTCGGCCGGTGTAGCTGCTGCTGGTGCCACCGCTGTGCCCTTCGGTCCATATTTCCAGGGGCCAAACCAACGGATAATGTCAACGGCAGAGATTGATGAGATAATGAGACTGGCCCGGACATGTTCGTAATTTGAATGAGCGTTTGATATCCAGCGGTCCAGCCAGCGGTCCCGCTGTGTTCCCGGTTAGTTGTCAGTTGCACTGCCAGAGACCACAACGATGTAGCAGTTAATTAATTTGCCTCCAGCGCTCCTGCTGGTGGTCCTGCCCCAATGGCGAAGGTAATCGAGCATTCGATTACATTGACTTCTTTCTACGAGTGATGAAAAAAAAAATAATCGCTTTGAATCTGTGAGCTAATTCAAAATAAGTTCAAATCTTGTGCAAGTTTTCAAAAAGTTATTCATTCGCACCATCAGCAGCAACACAAATGATCAAAAACCATATGACCACAGCTATGGAGACGAAAATTCTTGGAACTTTATTTCCTGCTCAGAAAGCAATGAAAACATCATCATAATAAGATGATTTTTCTTTTCCATCAGAATTTTGATCGAATATAGAGATCGACTGCTATTGTTTATTTATGTTGCTGTCTAACTCATCTCTTAGAAGTTAAAACTTCGTCGGAAAAACTACCACCAAGTACACACACACACACACACAGATAGACAGATAAAATTGTACACTTAAAAAGTCTGGCATAGTTTATTTAGCTTCGGAAGTACCGGATTTCGCAAGGTGCCATCCTTTTCACTCACCAGAATAACCAGAAATTTAACAACGGCAAGAAGTGTGTTGATACAAGTTGTGGAGCAACTCGGTTCGTGTGTATTTCGGGATGCTGCTGATGCTGCTGCGTGCTGCTGCCTTTCGGTTTTGTTCTTCACCAGCAATCCGTAACGAAGGAGCTTTGCCAAAATCGATAACCGGCGACTATAGCAGGAAAAGATCTCACAACTTGGCCCCAAAAACCCAAACCGGGTGGTAACGATTGGGCGGGCGAGCAAATGTTTTGAGCTGCAAACAGAAATCACTCGTCCGTCATGGTATGGTTCTGGATTTAATTTTCGAGTTTTTTTTTTCGTTCGTGGTGAAGTTTGGTTTGTGTGTCGTATCGGTAGCGCTATCCCTATGAGAATGGAAAACCTTTTAGTGAAAAGCAGTTGTTTATTCTTGGACGGTAACCAGCCATGTTTGAACCAGTTCGATCAAGGATTGGGTAGGAACTGTGTAGGTTTTGAGGCTATGGATTTGATAAAAACTGTTCTCTGTTCATTTGAATTGTTAAAAAAAGTGTTACATTTAAATAATGTACGATGTTTTTATAAGTAGATCTGAGGGATTTTATGTAAAAAGGCACGAGTTGTGTAGGTTCAAAAACGGTCGCAATGTTACGCTTTCCATAGGAGTACCTTTGATGGTCTCGTTATATTTTGTTCAGATCGTTTAGCTTTGCCAACACTTTGTACTGCAACATGCATTGTTTTAACGCTTCGTTACGAACTACAAAGTGCTTATGAAAGCGCTTCTTTTGAATCGTTTGGAACGTATGGTACATTCGACCAACCCACACGAAACAGACAATCGATTTGTGTTTCTTAAACATGACGTTTTTGTTTCAAACTCATGCTTCGGAAAAAGTGTATTCCTTTCCGCTTTTGATGCTGAAGCTTCGATGCCGAACTCACACAACGAAAAACCCCAAGAAAAGATAAAAGCAGCAGCAGTTGACAGTTACGAATGGAGATAAAGAAACCGAACCAGAGCGCTTTAAGCCACTAAGAACCGTTTCGCTGTGTTTCGGAGCGTTCCCTCGCTCTTACCTATGCGGACTTATTTATGGTTAATTTAGTAGGAATGAATGTCAATGCCAGGGGAAGCGTAGAAAACAAGAGACTTAGACTATTGGAAGGAAACGAATCACGCACAGAAAGAATACGGAGAGAAACGCTAGACGAACGGTGGAGAACTGATTGTTTCTTCACCGTTCGGGCATTCGGGACGAGCAGATCCAGCAAAGCGAGAATGAGAAGTGAGGCGAAGAAAAGTAGACATTTTAATTTCGTCCAAATAACGAAAAACCGTCGTTGGTCCGATACACATATACACAGATATATATTGACATGTAAATTTTCGATTCTTGCGTTTCCCCCTTTCATGGACGATAATTCTCCAAACTTTAAAGTCCGCTGGAAGACAAACGAGCGACCAAACCAGAAGAACTAAACTATCCCCGAACAGGCAAATCAAACTGACAGAAACAACAGCAAAAAAACCAGATCACTAGTGGAAGAATAAGCACAAAAAGTCACAACCCCACCATACAAAAAAGGGAAACAAAGTTGAACCGGACTCCAAAATCAACCAAACAACATTGTTCTGCTGATTGAAAGCAGATTAAACATTACGGGTCGTCTGCACGAAAAGAGGTGTTTTCTCTGGTGCCTAGAGGATTAATTTTAGCTTCAAGTGAACCAGCCAGGCCAGGCCAGGCCAGGCCAAGAGCCGTACGGATTGTGTCGCTCGATTGGTTGCGACTCCGATTGGTCCAACACAGGCGGAGCAAGCGGCTTGTGCTGCTGGAGCAACGCGTGGTACGATTGTGCCTGGTGCTGGTGATGCCTAAAATTGGTCGGAACCTGGCGTCGAAGCGTTGATAAGTGAACATAGGCATTTAAGCGGATTTATTCGCTTCCCAAGCATCGGTAAAAGGTGCGTAATTCCTTGTATTGTTGATACTTGGCTGTCTTCCGCTGCACACAGTTGTTCACGGTTGGCCACTTCCGTTGTGTCCAAATACGACCGCTGGGGATATCAACTGACGGCGTAACATCCAAACCTTGGTTTAGAGAGAGAGAGAGAGAGAGAGAGAGAGAGAGAAAAAAAACACCTCACAGAAATACTTTGACACGGACTTTCTCGTGATTTTGTACTTTACTTTCCTGGAGTGAACGACGCAGGTGACATCTGATAAATGATAAGCGAACCAAATGTTGCGACACTGCACGTGGCTTCACCGTTGAACGCAACTATTAGCATAATAAATTATCGATTACTTTTAAATTATATTCAAATCCGCTTTTCCGTTCGCCGCTACACCAGCCTAAGGACCCGATTCTGTTTGCTGAAGAAGAGCGTTAGTGCAGAATATCTTCACGCGCAACCAATGGTGGCCAACTTCCTGGTCCCGGCTTTATTAATATTCTTTCGGGCCTTGAGATAGATTACGATGCCTAAAGGAGTGACGCGTGAGAATACTCCGAAAATAAATTACTTCACCGTCTCGAGCAAAACTTGAGCCCCCTACTTCCCCTGCCAGCTTTCATATCCTTCCCCAATTGTAACCCCAACTGAAGGTAGCCAAGTTCCACGTTGGTGGCTGGCTGGCTGGTGCTTTCCTTTGGCTTGGATGTACGGTGACTGGTGGCAATTAGTTCGCAAAACTCTTCGAATAACAACCGGCTCAAAATGATCGGCCAGAGTTCCTAAGAGCTATCAGGCAAACGGCCACTCCCTCCCGTCCCTGCGTTCCCATCCCACCCGATGGGAACGATGAAAATTGAATTTAATTCCAGAGCAGCGCTCTTTTTCGGCGTCAACTATAATGGAAGAACGCCGCACAAATCAATTCACTCGTCACCGCTAAGGCCAAATGGCGTTTATTCGTCGGAGAGCGGGAAACGTAAACTGATTTTTCAGACGATTGAGCATTAAAGTGGGACATTTTCGTAGATAAACAGGTTACAAGTGCTTGCCTTTTAATTGGATTACACAAGTGATTAGAAAATGCTTTTGTTCTTTCTTTCGTAATCGAGGGATTGGTTGGAGCAAGGCAAATGTGCGTTCCATAATTTTTGGTACTACTGGTCGTCTCATTACTAAATCCATGGTTGTAATGCACTCCAACAAAACGCAGTCAACCAATATGAACGCTATTTTTCTAAACTTGAAAAGAAAAACAGTGTAAGAGCCAGATCAAAATATCAATCGGATCGGATGTTTTTATGCAAGCACATGACTTGTTAATATATTAATTAATCGACAAAAGTTCCGATTTGCAGGAAGAAACTGTCCAACTATCCTGAGAAATGATAACGAAAAATTTAGCTCAATTGAATCTTGAACGATTTTCGAATCAAATGGTTCCATGTTTATCTAAATTGATTTGGTTTTTCGATTCTTCGCTTCTTTGTCGCTCACAAACACTGGTGAGTGGATGGCACAATCTTCCTTCAAACCTTTTCTTTTTTTTTTGCTGCTCAATCCTTCACTTATCGCAAGTTTTCATAAGACACAACATTTGTAGCAACAGGGTGGCATACACACCGAAAACGAAGAAAATGTTTCAGAGAAACTGGTTGCTGGTTACTAGCGAAGCGTGTGGCGAAGCATTATCAAGATGTCAACGAACAAAGACGTTTGCTGGCACGGTGCTTGTGGTGGCCTCTGATCGGAAACGGTCTCACTCCGGGTGACTTCCAGCGAGCGGTGCGTTCGATAAGCAAGTTCTGGATTTTCTCTTTCCATTCCACACATTGTGTAGAGTCGAAGCCGAATCGAACGATTGCCGGTCCGGTGAAGAGATAACTTTAATTTATTTCTTTTAATTCCTGCGGTGCGTGCGCTGTTGCACACGTTCCAACTCATCCCCGCAAGCTGGACCGTGGAGTTTTCAACGACTTGTTTCACCGAGTCATTAATATGTTTTATCCAATTTACGACGTATCGTCACAACTAAGGCTTCGAAATACTATAGATCTGGCCGATAGCGAGCGAGTGAGTGTGAAGTTTCAAACCAAAACAGAACGCACGTCATGATGGTATCGAAACATTCGCTTTTTTTCTGTTTTCCTTGTTGTCCGCTTCGAAAGCGTCCATTCCGGGCCTGGAGCTAGCTAGATTTGGAACATGTCTGTATTCCTGAGGACTTTTCTATCGTGCAAAAGAGACAACTAGACTCATTTTCTCCTCAATACTCAGCATGGAACTTTGGCCTGATGCCACCACCGATCAGTGGAATGAAGAATAACTGACGTTTGACCTCGCCGGGGCCGTCAAAGGTGTCGGATATGAGTAGTGGCGTGACGGTAGGTCGCAACTGTCATTCCGATATCGTCAAAGAGTGAGGCGTGAAAATCGATACTGAAAACAGTTGCTGTTTTTTTATGTTTCTGCACAATACTCTTCGAAATTAAACAAGTGTAGAAAGTTTTAATCATCACAAAAATGTAAGTCTTAATAATACTGATACTTAAATTTATGAAACTCTCAACACTGTAGAAACTCTCATGTGAACTGACAAAAATAATTTTCTTCATTTAAGCTCCTTGTGTGAAAACTCGACTCCAACACTGTTCAGTTGATGTAGCGTACGGAACGGTTCGCAATGCATAACCCTTGGCGATCATCAAAAATTTTGGTAGCTTCTTTCGCCAGTATTCGCCTGCATGGAGGGAAAAGCGCAAAATACTAAAAAAAAATTATGATTATGTCAAACGTCAATAAGATCTGTGGTTCTCTTTCCGTGACCCGCCGTTAACCCGCCTCTTCTTGTGCTTGATCAGATCTATGTCTATCTTCCATTTCCCAGAGGTGAACCACCAACGCCCGTTCATAGGATTTTCCGGAATATTTTCGTACCACACCAAACAACGCCGGACGGGTAATCGGCGGTCCGCTTTCTCGCTTGTGTGGCTGCTATTTTTCAGCCGAGAAGCAGGCACCAGCATTCTATGAGCCCTTATGAATTCATGAAAAAAATACAGCTTGACAGGAGACAATGCTAAATAACTTGATAAATAAATAATATTGACAAAGGACGTGCCCAGCCTCGGACCGGAAGGTGGCACAAAAAAAAAAAGGCTAGCAGCAAAAAAAATTGACACAACCGGAAAGGCATGAAATGGGTCACAACATGCCAAACCTCCGCACTACGACGGTAGAGTACGGATCGGAGCAGTTTCTTGCACGTTGACGTAGGCGACCCGTGCTACCACCACGAGGAGTCCTCACCGAAGCCGAAGCGAAAAAGCATGACAAGTGCGGTGATGATGTTGCTGATATCATCCTAACCGCGTCACAACGGCCACCACCAGCAAAATCTAATCACAGTGTATAACGCCGAAGATGAATAGGACGGTGGAAAATGAAAATATAACATCAACAACAAAAAAAAAGAAAGGAAAAAGATGGCGAAAACAAGAATCCAACAGCAATGTTTCCGTTTTTTTCGCACCTTTCTTGTCGCCCGTGGAACACCGGATATGAACACTTTAGTGCGGCGTTTACGACACTGCAATGAGTGTGGCATGCGAATTTCCCTTGCCCCGGTTGCGCCCTTTGCACGCTCTACGGTTGGTACGTAATTCCGAAGCGGATTAGTGGGCCCACGATGTCACCTTGCGCCTTGATCCTTCCGCACGGTGATGAACGAGCAATGGCAGTGACGGCCATTCTGACAAGCTTGGTGGGCTACGTAATGCCGTATTAAAGAGTTTCATTGCCCTATTTGCTTTATGGCTGGCAGTTCCACGGTGGATTTTGCTCGTGTTTGTGCCCCTGTTTCGTGGCCATGAATGATTTACCTTTGCGCACACCTTCAGATGCTCGGGATGAGATTATTTGTAACAAATTTATTGTGAGTAGATTTCGTTTGGTCGAGAATGTTACTCGCAACGCAAAGAAGTCCATGTCCGTTGACTAACAAGAGACAAGCTTTGACGCTTTACTTGCAGTATGTTCTTCAATAGTCACAATATCAGGTGGTCATTGGACGTTGGTCAGTCTACAGTTTAACGATTTCAAACAAACAAACCGTTGCACTTATTAAATTGAGCTGTACACAACTGAACCGAACATAAACGATATAAATTATGCATTTGCTGGATAAGCCCGCTGCATCTTATGCCTGTTGCAAGCTTTGTTGTGTCATACTAGTGGCTCGAACTCATTTATCAGAGCTTACCCGAACTCCCCGGAAAACGAATGGCTTCGTCGTTCCGTTCCGATTCATTTGTATTCCCCTCGGACGACTGTCAGAATCCCTGCGGTACCTTTTCAATCAGCTTGCAGAACGGACTCCTCAGTACCGTCAGCTCTGCGGATCTGAGAGCTCCACCGGTTCGCTGCTTCGCCACACAAACTTAACAAACCCAAATAGCATGAACTTTCAAAACCCGAAAGTAGATTGTCTTCATTGATAAACGACAACCGCCATTCCCGTGCGTCTGTGTTTGTGCCGCGCATTGCAATCTGCTCGAGATTTCTATCCACTTTCTGCCTGCAAGCTATTCCATAAGTGTTCTCAAGACATGGTTCCACCGTGCACCGGGAGCCAACATTTTCCAGGGAGGTCCTCTGTACGATCGTAAAAGCTTTGCCTCGCAGCCAGCTTGCGGCTGCCACATCGGCTCAATGGAAAATTATTAAATGTATCATACAGTGTGTCGCCCAAGGGGCACCGTCGGAGCACTGCAGGGCAGCTTTAGGATTCGTTCTCCTTTGCTCGCGTACCGCAGCGAGCCCCGTGCGTCATCCATCCGTCCATCATCCGAATTTCTCTCCTCCAACTTCTGCTTCCATCCAAGCCCATCGGCAAACGGTGGTGGAATAAGATATAAAAATTCATTTCGGTCCTGTCGGCTTACGGGCGTAACCGGCACACGGTCGTGACTGAAGGAGAAAACAATAAAAATGATGCCACTCTCGACGTTTTAGTAAAACAAACATATTCCCCGATTTATGCCTGCTTCCACACGCCCGGTTTAACCCTATCCTGCAAAGTGGACGGCCCCGGTGACGAGAAGTGCTATCGTCTTATGCTTTTAAGCTCTTCATATTCGACTCTCTTTCGTGTGTTCCGCCGAGACGCCGAGGTTTTCCGTTTCGTGCTACGTTATGCTCTGTTCATCGAAACTCGGATGCTGAAGAACGCTGCGTGGCGGGTGTGGCTTGGAAGCTGGAAATTGTATCATTTTTGAAGTTGATTCACTTCACTCGACCCTCGCACTACGCTGATCGGTCTGCTGGAGAGGAGAATTAGGGGCAAACATGATGATGATGCTTCGTTTGGCTGTTCTTACCAGTGGCCTCTTCACGTCCCCAATCTGGACTAAATTGCCGGTTTATTTCAATAGCGAACAAGACACACACTTAAAACAGGGTAAGAAAAAAACGTAGAAAATCTTCTTCTTTGCGAACGACCGAAATAACTTGCTGGGATCGATTATTAGATAGTTAATGCCATATATTATGATGATTTCAAAATCGAAACGTAGATTGATGCTACAAAGTAGTTATGGCGCAACAATAAATTACTGGAACAACAACAAAATTGGTTATTTTGTTGGATATTTGTTTTGGACTTTCTTATTCTTGGTTATTTATCTAAATTTAGCATTTGAAGTCACACAATGTTGTGTAGAAAATACATGGAAACTTATTGTATCATATTTTCTCAAGAATTTATTGTTGGATAATAGAGCTAGAGAGAGACCACATCCATTAGAACTTGTTTGCAGTACAAAATTAGCCTTCACATGAATCGCAACAGTTAATTAATTATGAAAAATCTATCGTATTGATTATGGCCTCTGCGCCGGTTGGTCGACACCACACAACATCGACACACCGTCGTCAGCACATTAAAAGGTCGGCTACAAACATAATAGATCAATCAAAATTAAATAACTCCTAGTTTGATACACTACCTTCGGCAGAAATCCTCGCACCAAGGCACACAAATTAACCACAGAATTGATCGATTCCATACCTTCTCACCACTCTTCTCGTCGTCGTCGTCACCGCTCAAGTATCTCATATTTCATTTAATTTCATTGATTCTATCAAATAAACCCGAACCCGAGTGCCCTACAACCACCCGCCGACCGGCTCAGCTACCACAAAATGATGCCCAAAATGATTCATCCATCAATGTTCCAGATCTGACAAGCGCGCTATCAGATTACAGTTTACACACGTGGCCAACGACTGTGGCGTCGGAACTGTCACCACCGATTGACTGCCAATTTGTTGATAGACTTTGGACCCGGTACAAACGCGCAGGACCTTCTTTCACTGGCTTCGCTCGGTGAACGGGGAAAACGAAGCCAAACCGTATAAACGCCTACCGTGTGCTGTGTGCATTTGAAAGGATCGTGTGCCCACACGCACTGGGTTGCCAATTATGGACTCCGAAGCAACCGACAATAGGCATAAGCAGCAAAATGGTGACACTTTTTTTTTCTTCTTTTGGCCATGGTTGTTGTTCCGAATATGTTCCCCGGGAAAATGTCGTTAAGAAATAATTGAATCAAAATTGACGCAGATAGACGCATTTCGCGGTTTTCTATTGACAGTTACGCTCCGTGCCGGGGAACGTGTCGCCGAAGAGTTCGTGCTTTCTGCAGGATTGTTTTTCATTTTTTCTCTGCGTTGCCTTTTTGAACTAAATAGAAAACCCCAACAACCTTGGTTTTGGCAACGCTAACCGCGGCGAAGCATGGGCTAGAGTGGATGTAGAAAAAAGGGAGAGAGGGCATTCAGTTAAAATCGAGAAAGGAGAACATCACCCAAGACGTTTCAGTACGTTGGCTAAGGCACTTTCCAAACTGGGTAACGTTTCTTTTTTTTTTCTCTCAAAAATTCCAGTCACGTTCTGGCTGTCGCACTTTAAGTGAAGCAGTTCCGGAAAACAAGTCACTTCGTTCGGTACCGATCCTCGGTAAACGGATCTGAGGGTGGACTAGAATCGTTAAATTGAAACAAGAGCATAGATGTAGTACCTCGGTCGAGCATGTCGTAAGCTTCAAAAACAGTGCCCTTGCCATCACGATATTGCCATAGAATGGCTGACGACGGCAAAACCAAAAAATCAGCGAAAGCTCAAATAATAATATCGTTAAATGGTACTGTTATTGCGCTTTGGTCCAAAACCATGTGGATGCTCCGGTTGGGTGCTATTACCGTAGCTACCAAGCCACACGGTTCTGCTATCTGTTTTCCGGTGTTTACCCTTTGACGCTAACGCCGTTACCATCAAAAGGATCGCACTGAGGATAGCATTCGACGCGATACCCTGGCTGGTGCCCCACCAGACCAGAGCCCCAGAGGGGAAAACTATTTTCAAGCTTCACCGCTCCACCGGAAACTAAAGGAAATAGCAGACCAACACACTGGAGGATGGGGTCCTCTGGGATCGCAACATCAACGTGCCAGCAAAGAACGAATTAAGCTTTGATTTAAGCCAACCGTACGGACCCATAAATGGACAGTCAAAACAGGCACCCGGTGCCGGGAAATGCATCCGGACGACATACTTTGTGCGGCTCCATTACAATTTTCAAAGCGCAGCTCCCATTGTTGCACTGATCCGCAATGTCAGCAAATCGCCATTCAGCAGCGCCGGTGGGAATATTGTTTAAAAATGTAGAACATTCAATAATGACAATAAAACCCACATCAGGTACAGCGCACAAACTCGGATTATCAAAACAGTGTCGACGGAGATGTTGGACGTTGTTTGTCTCTTTAGGGGTTTCCGCTTACAGCATCACATTGTTTTTATTGGTTGGTAAATTGGAAAAAATGGTTCAAAGAGACCAATGCAATCAATATTAACAAAAGTTAATTAAAAATGTACATCCTTGCAGCAAAAAGAGACCGATCGACGTTTTGGGAAACCCCAAGCATTTATTGATTGTGTGGTGTTTTATTCATAGGGAATCATATAATTCGATGAAAAAGACCTCTGAGCCATGTTTGCTGGTACACTTTGCTTTAATCAACATGTTTCCTTTTTTTCGATTTTGAAGTTTTATCACATCCACAAAGAAATAACAATTATAATGTGTCAAAATGCCAATATGCCGACACGTTTCTTCCGGAGGTCACAGAAAGGAAGATCAGTAATGCATTACTAAACGTTCCCCTAGATGCCATGGTTCCTAGTTTGCTGATTATTGAAACGTCATCGGTCATCTGGGCCATTAATCGACTAAAACCCTCGATCGCTCCGGGTCCAGATGGCGTTCCACCATCCATACTGAAACGCGGCGCCACCGCTGTTGCCCCCATATTAGTCGCAATTTTTCGGGAATCTTTGAGATTGGGTGTTTACCCAGCCTTTTGGAAAACCTCGTGGCTACTTCCGGTACATAAGAAAGGCGACAAATCAAACGCGTCTAACTATAGCGACATCACATCACTTTGCGCCAACGTAAATTTTTTCGAGCTGCTCATGTACCAGCCACTTCTTGCTGCTGCCTCAAACTATATCAGTACCGCTCAGCACGGGTTTGTCCCCAAACGTTCGACTTCCACCAATCTGCCTGCCACAAGATCATCGATGCGATTTACACGCACATTAAGGCAGCTTTTGACAGTGTTCCGCATTCGTTGCTGCTCGCCAAGCTTCAGGATCCAGGCCTTTTCCGGGACAAATGCTGAACTGGACGCGGTCCTACCTCACCAACCGTTCGTCCAACCTTCAGGAGTACCACAAGGGAGAAACCTTGGTCCGCTTCTCTTCGTAATATTCCTGAACGACGTCACACGTGTACTTCCTCCTGACAGCCACTTGCTTTACGCGGAAGACGCTAAGTTGTACCCTCCGATACACAACCAGGAAGATCAGTTGCATCTCCAAAATGTTCTCAGCGCGTTCCACTCCTGGTGCTGTACGAATGGCTTGGAGATATGCGTCGACAAGTGCGTAGTGACTACGTTTGCCAGAAAGCGTAGCCCCTTAATCTGCACGTATACCATTAACGACACTGCCCTTGTCCGTAAAAGCTGCATCAGAGATCTAGGAGTGCTCCTTGACGATAAGTTGAGCTTCCATTGCCAGCTAGAGCACATCGTCGCTAAGCGCAATCAACTAGTTGGCATTTTGAAGAAGCTTGCGCGTGAGCTTACCGAACCGATTGCCGTTAAGATGCTGTTCTGGTCCTTAGTTAGGTCTGTGGTAGAATATTCATCCGTGGTGTGGTGGCCCATATCGGCACGCTCGATGGCTCGCCTGGAATCTATCCCGCTTAAATTTATTCGGTGTCCAAGTGGAGTTGTAACGCGCAGAGACTTTTTGTCGCAGGTCTACTTGACAATCGCATCGACTCGCCAGTGCTGCTCTCTGCTATCAACATTAACGCCCCGGCAAGATCGCTCCGTGCTAGATCACTTCTTGACGTAGGGGAACGTCGTATTCGATTTGGCGCCGTAAAAAGTCGTATTCGTAAAAAAGTCGCATCAAGGGAGCCACATATGGTTCGTTGAATTCTACAAATAAAATAACAAAATAACAAATACGTCGTCGTAAAACGGATCAAGCATTCACCAATCATATGAGCTATTTTACAAAACGTTTTTCAATTCATTTCAATACATCTTTATCTATTTACTTGTAAATATATCTCTCGAAAAAGTCGCAGACGATCTAGACTAAAACGACAAACCCTAAAGCGTTTCCATCTCTTCGCTTACAAGCAGGCATCATGGGAAACACTCAACCATGCTTGACCTAGGCAGGTTGCAGGTTCATTCATTTGTTGTTTTACTACCTCCAACGTCCAATATGCACCACCCACCGTCCGTTCCATATGTTTTTTTTGCCACTGCTTGCGTTCGGTGTAAAATATGCTCACAAAACATGCCCCGAGTCCTACCGAAAGCTTTCCACACAACACTTTACGATGAACAATTTCTCCCAAATCTGCGCAAAATCTTGTTGCTGGTAAAGGTTTACCGAGCCGCATGTTGCAAACTTTCCCGCGATTTTCCACCAAGGGCTTTCCCGAGATATGTAAACCCAATTTGGTATGATATTTTACGATAGCAGACAAGGGTATGCGCGAATATCAGCCAAGCTATGTGGGGTGTGGAATTGAGGTATAAAAATCACACTGTAAATACACATCGGCTTTCGCACCGAACGAGGTAGCCGCGTGGTGAAAAGAAAACAACATAAAAATATGATACCCAAACACAAATTTTGTACCTTATGCCCGCAGACCTAACACTGGAGCAGGAATCATACATCCCGGCGACGACGTGAAGAAGCGTAAACTTCTTCCGTTCCACTGCTGCCGAAGAAGTTGCAATCGTCCGTTCTCTTGGTCGAAGGAAAGCATGGGAATGTGAGTTCACTCGGTGCTCTGGTCAGTTCGGTTAAAGTCCTATCTGCGATTCAGGCATTCGAACGCTCGCCAGGACTCTCTCTCTCGTTCCGATGCTGCGCTATGCTCCTACATTGTTGGATTCCTTTCAGCACAGCTTTTCCATTAGATGTGTACGCGCCTGTGTGAGTACCCGGGAATGTGTGTTCGTATTGTTGTTGTGTTGCTGTCGTTTGCCAACGGTTGAATTATTCATGTTTACTGATTCTAAGCACTGGGTGGTTGCCGTTGCTGCTTCACTGCTTTCTTTCGCCGTTTGCCGCAGACGAATGTTTGTCAATGCCAAGGTTCGTTTACGATCAGAGCGCCACTGCGCGGCCACTGTTGGTCGGAAGGTCGCGCTAGAATTCGGAAACGCAACTAAATGCAGCAGAGAGAGAGAGAGAGAGAGAGAGAGAGAGAGAGAGAGAAAACTGTGTACACCTTACCATGGTATATATCCTCGTTGGGTACGATTGCTACGTCAAGGAATTGGGCAGAAGTGTAAGAGTGCATGGATTGGGTGGGAACGACTGGGTGAGTGTAGGTATGTCGTTCGTTAGACGAAGCGTAACGACACAGAACGTGGGACACAGGCAAAAGGTCAAACCCGCTCGCGTGTGGCACGGGAAAACGGGAAAAAGGCATCATGATTGTTTGGTGTGATGGAGGCTGATGTGTTTTTTTTTCTTCTAGTTTTTCATTTTTTTTCCTAAACAGCTATCCAACCATCCATCCATCCATCGAAATGTCGCCCTCAATGGGCCGTGAGAGTGCCGTAATTTTGTTCCGTAGCATTTCCTTTCTCAAATGATCCGAACTGGTCGGCGGGTGATGCTTTGCTTTTAACAGTTGATGATCATCGAAGGGAAGAACTGAACCGCGGTACATAGTTGAGTTGCGCCAACTGAATCTCGAAATGACATATTCTACCGTTTCGATTTCCTGTTACATGCTTCATGAGCTTTTCTTGAGTGTTCTCAACAGCCGTTAAACCTTACTTAATGACTAACCAATAGAACGAATGAATATCTTTTCTTTCCTTCCTTACCGAAGGTGGTTATTACCTTCTTCGAAAATATCGTCGTCGCATATCAAGTAAAGTTCTTCCGAATTGCTGACATCATAAATTGTTTGCTGGGTGTGAAAATTCCGTTATCTCCGAACCAGTCTTCGCCAGCAGTCGTTAAAGGATACGAACCAAACAAAACCATTTGATCCAAACTATGGCAGCCATACCATTGTGGGCCATAATCTGGCTTCCCAACATTTTGGCAGTGATGTTCACTTTGTGACAAGGATTACAATCCTCTAACAGAGCAGATGAAGCAGTGAGTGTGTGAAAAACGAAGAGAAAGAGAGAGAGAGAGAGAGAGAGAGAGAGAGAGAAAACGAGAAGAAATCTACATGTATGGGTGTGTGTGTGTGTGTCTGGTTTTTGTCATTGTGATATTATACAACGAAGAAAAGCCCCGGAAGGAAGAACACAAATTGGCAAAGGGCTCCAAATTCTCGGCTGACAAGTCGGTGGAACAGGAGTGAATGCCGAGATAGCTAAAATAACCAATTCATTGGAATGTCGAGGGTCCTGTGATCGTTCTGTTGGAAAGTTATTTAGGCAGGAATGTTCCGCCGCACAGCTCACGACATGATTCTGGGTTGGCCATTTTGCCTCGTATACCACAGAACCGCACTAAATTGTCGTTTGACTGTTTACGTTGTTTAACTGTGAAGCGTTAAATTGTTTAAAATGAACCAACATGTGCTGATGTGGTGAAGCTGGCACAATATGATACAATTTACTGTTCTAAACTAGAGTTAGGCAAAAACTATTTCTATTTATCTATTCATCAGTTAAAAATTGTTGTGATATCTTTGTTATCACTATTTTGTATTCATTTTGGGAAGCGTTATCGTGAGAGGAATTGCAGGCTTTTTATTATTTCCATCCATTTCACCTGGCTGTACACAGTTTTCCAGCCATTCGAGCAGTTGATTGCTTTTTCATGGTTTTTAAGAGCTACTACGTGCGGTTTACGTGCTACCCTGCTTCGCTGTTGCGGGTGACTTCCACCTTCATTACACTCGCTTGGATGTTCAGCTGTTTATTTATCGCTCTTTTGGTTTTCCTTCACCGTGAACTGCCGCGTCACTGGGTCAACAACAAAAAAAAAAAACAACCCTGCTCGGACAGCTGACAAGCACCGCCGTCACTGTGCCAATAGGACGAAGTTTTTTGGATGTCATAGGACTACCCTACATACAAAAAATAAAACATTGCAACGGGATCGTCTGGTTGGTTTTGTGTAGCGGTAGTGTCAATTTATTGAAAGTTGATCGATTTGATTCCCTTTCACCAAGGCGCATGTCCAGCAAACAAACAGGGAATTGAAATTGATTTTTTTAGAATAGAATTAGACCAATAAATTGTGTAAGCACAGCAAAAGACAAAAATTAAAGCAGTGCAGTAAATTTCAAAACATTCGTTTAGTTAATTTTTTTTTTATTTCGTAATGACGGCCAGGACGTATTCCTTAAAATCTAATCGTAAATATAGCTTACCAATTCATCAAACTTATATCCTATTTCGAGGGTAGACATTTCCTTCTCCCTCAATTCAAGTGCACCTTATCCCGGGTGAGCTCGGTTGTGGATGTTGTTACTGCCAGGTATGGTTCGGATGTTGTCCTCGCTATTTCCGATAGCGCCTCTTTGGAGCATCGTGCCGTGGAGACTAACTACTGGCTCCCAAGAAAACCCCCTTTGATGCGGATAGTTTGTGGTGATTCGCCACTCCATGTCGTTACGAGGATTTTGTGGCTGGCGGCCCCATCATCGGTAGAACGCACGAGTCTGAAAGCGGGTCTAGCCGCATCGAACTCCACACATGACCAGAAGATGTGTGACAAGTCTTGAAGTCGGCGCTACCTACACGTTGAAGATGAAAAACCATCGCATAATGGTTCGACATAAGTCTCGACATCATACTGCACGATCTACCGGGTGCCCGTGAAACCAGGGACGCAGGGAAACCTGTGGTGAGTTGAAGTTCAGGAACCTCCCGAGTTCGTCCTCATCCCTTATGCTGTTTAGTTAAAAATTGATAATTCTAAAACTAATAGAGTAAATTCAAACTCATCTTTTTTTCTTTTCTTTTTCCAGGTGAGTTGCTGATAGCCAAACAATCAACAATACCAACAGGAGTATATAGGTATCCTGTGAAAGGATAATTTCACATGGTCATAAAATAGCATCACATTTGAAGATTATTTCTACTATTCCAACATGATTTATTATTGATTTCGAGCTTCAAGTTGACTGAATGAATGTTCCAAGACTACTTTTAACATTACGTTGAAAAAAACTTAAGCACAATTGAATGAATCTATCAAGCAGTTCTCCTAAAATCTTACCTTACTTAAGATGCAGCGCCAAATCACTGTGTAGCGAAGACAGCTGACGACACGAAAGAACAGGATTTTTAATGCCGATGCTTCCACTCTGTCTGCGTGGAGGAGCAAACTTGATATCCAGTGTCATCGCCATTACCATAATGCACATCCACTCATGGTGCATGGGTTTTGCTTTATTCAAATGAACCCCAATAACAGACCATCCGATCCGAGCTCGGATGCAGCTTCCACTTGGCTTTCTCGTGCTTTCTAACAATAGAAAACATTCGCGAAATATGGTTCCCAACATGGCAGACTCGGCTAGAAAATCATTTCACCATCAGTAGAACAACAGCATCCAGCATCCAGTTCTCGGGCATGGAGATTCACGGGCAAAGTCACATGCACCGGTAACGATGTTGTTATCCATCAGCGATGATCACACACTCTAGCTCGTTGCCAACTTACGAGTTCAAGCTTTCGCCTTTTCGTCTTTTCCATCCTTCATTTGTTTTACAACCCGCATTTGGTCGTGTCAAAATTGAAGCCTTTGATTCCCATTTCTAAAAGTTTGCGCCAGTTGCTTTGTGTTGTGTTGGACAAGAGTAACAAGCGACGATCGAAAACAATGTCTGCATTACTGATTTTGTGTCAATTAAGATAAATTTAAATTGCCAAGGTATGTTTTTGCTTTTGTATTGTGCCCAGAAGCTTTATCAAAATTCCTTTTGTTCTACAAGTGGTGTTTACCAATTCTAAAAATATGCAAAAAAAAACAACATCAACCCGAATCAGATTGGTACACACAAACCCAGCAAGCTAATCCCGGATAAACCGTTTAATATTTCATTGCTTCGATGCTTTCGTGTAAACGACTTAAGGTCTGTCTCGAATGGTCAGTCGAAGGACGTCTTATTTAAAGCGTCTTTTCTAGCCGTCCGGCTATAACCCTGCTGTAATACGATAAACTTAAACAATCCACTTAAGCAAGATTAAACCACCTTTAACTAAGGTTTATCCGCAGGCCAACTGCAAACACACGAATAAACCTTCTCTGTTCTAATTCCCTGTTGTCTTTGTTGATAAACCTTTTTCTAGAAGAAAAATTGAAACAAGGTGCCTTCCTGTTGGGAATAAATGCATACAACTATCTCTTGGCAACTACACAGAACTTTATCGATCATGACAGCAAATTTGGAACTGCGTAAAAGAAACATTTGGTTTATAACATTGCCATTTGGAGTCCCTAATCGCAGTTACGTTTAAACGATTAAAATAACTAATCATTCGCAAATTCCACGTAAGAAGCAACATAAAAACTCATGCATGGTAAGAATGAAAAATTGATCAAGGTTTTACGCTGATGACGTGCATGAAAGGGTAAACTTAAATTGCAATCATTTGCATATTATGGTTACACCCAATGGGTAATGTTAGACCGTTTCCCTAAGACTTTCCCACCTACGAATCGCGTGCCCTTTCCGTTTTATTCTTTCACCCGCCGAAAAAAAAAGCAGCTGGAAAAAGATACTCTACAAACAGCATAGCCTAGATTGTTTTCGTTGTTTTTTTTTTTATCTGACAGAATCTAGGCAAAAGGGAGAAACAAGCTGTAACCCAATTACCATCCAAGCCTGAGAAAAATGAAAAAGACATTTGTGCCCAAAAGTGAAATTAATTAAAAATTCAAAACCATGCTACCAAAGCAGGTCAGGGCTGCTGGTTTAGGTGAGAGATGAGGCAAACAAAACAAGACAAAAAAAGAACCAATTTAGCGACTGCAAAGAAAACTTCGTTCATCCCACCTCATTTTTTCCGATGCTCTGAGGATGTTTTTTCTGTTTATTTTCATCCTGTGCGATCATTCAATTGTTACATGCGCGAGTAGGTGGTACTAATTAAATTATCGTTTCGCATGTCTTGTTTGCAAGATGTTTTGTTCCTTTTTCTAATTGAGCTTGAATGACAAGCAATTGAAAATCTATTTCATTCTTCCCTAACTACTGATATTCTTTGTTCGTAATAGTCATTAAACGGCTTTGTATGATCGATAAAATTTGAGTTTTCGAATTCTATTTATAATAAATAATTACTTCACGCTATAAAAAGAAATAAATATGATTCAATACCATATTATCTCCAGTTGTTCCGATAACTATCTAAGGTTCAATATTGATAAGACATTTCCTTCTTATTCTTTGGTTGCCAGGGATAAGCCCTGGCAAAATCGGATGCATAGATATTTATATTTCTGAATTTTCCCCCTTTTTTACGGCTTCGAACGTCTTCTACTTGGCTTTATCGACCTTCTAGGTAGTTGGATAGTATGTCCTCACTACGAACAGTAACAATAAAATAATTAAAATGGTTGTGAATAATTTTTTATTGGCACTTTTCTCTTGCAGGCTGGAAAATAGTGTAATAGCATGTTATATTTACAGCATCCCTTAGAACCAAAACCTGATACGTTACTCAAGGAAAGGAACACTTATGTTGCAACATAATTTACAGCATTCTTCTCGCCTTTTATATAAACATGTTTGGTGCACTCATGATGAAAACGATACGCACATGAAGTGGTAGATGCTAATGCACGAGTGACATCAGACAATCTGATCGAAACACCCACACGACATTCGCTAACAACAATCGTTTTAAAACGGTTCCTACGGTCTTTGTTGCGATGGTGGGAAAATGGGAGCGAATGAAACCCATTTTACATCGTGATGAGTGGAATCGATTTGACGATCCAGCCGACGGACGAGGCGGACGAAGCGGACGAATTCTCGCTTCCAGCGCAAGCAGACGAAGAATTGAAAAGGACCAGACGATAGAGATAATACCATCTCGATAGCATAAATGTCACCTTACTTTACGCTTATTGACTCATAAAATTCAAAGAAGGGAATGCTCTTAAAAGCAACATAATCATCAAACGCCTTCACTCACATCTTCACCACGGACGAGGGCGCTTGCATAGGTGCCATCAAACCGTGTGGAGTTATATTGTGAGGTGGACAGTAAACGGACCCACGGGTTGGCATTGTTTCCCAGTTTCCTCATATTGGTAACGAAAATAAATAACTATATTGTCTTACCGGCGTCTCACGCAGGCTTTCATGGACAAACCTCGGACGAGGGAACTTGGAGGTCTTTTGTCAGATGCGGGAGACGCATCATTTATCAAGCAATCTATATGCGACACCATAAACCATTCTCGTAGTACGCACGTTGACAACACATCGAACGCATTAAGCTGCGTGAGGGAGATTTTGAGCTTTGGGCAAATAGCTGCCTTTGAAGCAACCATAAAATCAACATTATTCATCACCATCATTCAAAAACAAATAATGTGATTCAATAAAAGTTAGTTTTTCGAACGAATTTTCGGAGTACCGCATCGAGCCTCTCTTGCTGGTTGAATTAAATTTAAATACAAACAACTTACCTCAAACAGTGTTTCAACTTTAAACTTAATTACGCCAATCCTTGCTTTCAATGCCATTTTAATTATTTCCACAGTTGTTTCATCTAACTTTATCCTGAAACGAAAACACACACACACACACCATGCACCACGGTTTTTGTGGATCATTAATTAGAGAGACATTCTAAACCACCCATTTGGCTGGCAGGAAGAAAAATGCGAAGCAGCGATCACGTTAAAAGCATGCCGCACACCGGCACGCTGCCATCGGGCACCGGGTTTGAAAATCTCATTTCCGATCCTCGTAACTCGAGCCAAGGAACATTCGCTCCTAGGACGAGTGCCAGCCAAATTCTGTGTTAGTACTTTCGTGAAAAACTAAATTTATAACCGTTCCGTTCGGTGGATTAAAGGCTACGCGGAGTCCTCGTTTTCTGCCTTTTTTTTTTGAATTTTTTGGCTAATGTTTTCTACTAACCTTAGCCATTCGCCAAATCGCCCAAAATGTTCCAGAAAACACGGTACGTTGGTGAGACGAAAAGGGGACCAGCTACGCTGTGCGAACCATTGTGAAAGATACTGCACACCGTAATTACATTTTTATTGCCATTTAGAATGTACTTTTCACAAGCAAATTGTTCTTTCATGCAGTTATCTTCAAAGTCTAGTAAATTGAGCCAAAAAGCGCTGACACTGGTTAGTATGCTAGAGCGTACAAAGTGGGGTAGGGACGGAGAGAGGATAGGGAAGTGGGTGGTTTTTACTAAACCGACAGCATCGCAATTGTGGTTATTTTAAGTCGACCTCAAATTACCCCAAATCGGTTCTTACACCACCATCCACCAAGCACCAGGCCATTGCAATCGGATGGTTTCGTTCTGCCGGACGGACAGTTCACATCCGCCACGATTTCTTACAATCAAGCTAATTTGCTGCTTAAGAACAACGATCTTTTTTACAATTTTTTTTTTTTTAGAGCCGGTCAGGACCAGCCAAGGCACGAGTTTGCGAGATGAAGCCACACTCTTATAAAAAAAAGTACAAACTCTCCGTAATGCAAACCATCGTTTTCTAACCTTTGATCCTGACCGCGAACCCAATTTCAATCTGTTCATGACCTTCCCTTCCCATCACTTTCCACCATCACCCCTCAGCAGAGAGATACCATCGCTCTGCCGATGCCGGAAACCGTGCCGTGATGCACATATTGGTTTTTACTTTCATATCAAAATTAACTTCGAAAGAAAACAAACCATCGAACGTGCCTTTTCGTTCGCATAAGCTCAAGCAGGGACGAAAGCTGGGAAGAAGGTTAGGGGAAAGAAAAAAACACACGAAAGCATCTCGCTCGAAACGATCGTTGAATGGGCTGGCACAACAACGGTCGGTAGAACGGAAACACCGGGAAGAGCACCGATAATGGGAAGGTGTTTAAAAGTAATTTTCATTATCCATCCATTCCGGCGATGCGTCGTCCTGCGTGCTCTTTAGCCTGCGTAAGGATCGAACGTAGAGTTCAACGCTGACCAACATTCAGGCATACGAAATGAGTCTATCCGTGGATAGGAATGACGGGTAGAGCGGGTAGGGTGCAAATTAAAGATAAATATACTTGATCAACACCTGAGTCCGTGTCCGATGCTGTGAGTTTCGTGCCCAACCGCAAGCGCAAGCAACCGTCGGACTTCATCACTCGACCACTGATGCGTGTTGCCCATCATCCGGGCAACATCCACTCAGAACGTTTCATCCGCAACGAATCAAGCTGTAGTTGCTGCCGCTGCCCGGCAACCTCAAGAAAGCGCTCGCGTCAAGTCAAATTGCTTGTTCCTGTTTGCTTCACGTTTACTCTGCACCTCGTCTGTGGCGGATTATGCAACGAGTTTGTTTTTACTCGAGCTTTTCTTCCCATTTTGCTCTCAATCAATCCCTTTTTTATCGGGCCGGATTTCGTTGCCGATGCTGAATCTCTGGTAGGCCCTTAGGCCGGTCGGCCCAAGGCCACAGGCAGTTGCGAGACGCGCAAAGTGGAAGATTGCTTGAATCACTTTCCGTTCAGAAAGGCCCTGGGCAGGCAGGAAATGTTGAGGGGCGAAGTGATTGATTGGGTTTAATGTTTGTGTTAGTTCCTTATTTCGAATGTAATTTATCTTGCACTCATTCGCACATCTCCTCGTCCTTCGCGCATGTACGTGACTGAGATTTGAAACGCAACGGCTACAAAGAATAGCTCTTCAGCGCTGTTAGCTCATTGCAACGTGCGTGGCTTTATTTGACCAATGCTGGATAAACAGATTTGCATGTTTTGAGGAAATCCCTACAGGGGAAAACATAGAGGGAAAAGTCCTAAAGTCTGTAAGACATTCTCAGACGATTGGATTTGTTGTGTGAAGAGCATCGCTAAAATCGCACACCCGTAGAGGCAAACGATTACCTGACCTCGGTCTGATCCGTGACCTGCGCTGCGTGACCCTCCTGACATGAAGTGATTTATAGGTTCGTTGTGAGCAGTATGGCAAAAATATGTTTTCTGTCACAAGATTACCACAAAAAACTGGTAATTGTGAGATTTGGTTTTTAGTGACAAAACAGCAGTAACAAATACCGTTTTATTGCGTACCTTGCTTTGTTGCAACTTAACTTCCCATTTCTATCAGAAAATATTCGGTATCGCCCGTTCCTTTCACTTTTGCTTCGCATGTAAAACAACCGAACGACACCCGTAAGTGGTGCGCGAAACTCGGCTTCACAATCAATCATCATAATTAGTGAGATGAAGCATCCCGTGCAATGAACCTGCCTCCCACTAATTTACCACCGAATAAACCATTCTATCCGATAGCGCCGAATGCACCACACAATTTATAAACCACCACGTAGCAAACCACTGGAAAAAAAAAGATCGTTCGGCTATCTCCGTTCACACCGTTTCCATTTCCGACAAATTGTTGCTGACGGGCCATTGTTACGGTGAGCGCTGTTCGCGAGCTTCCTTCGGGAGGAAAAACCAGTTCAATTCCCATCGCGGATTCCGCGGCAAGCGTTCCTCACGAAACATCACGGATTGAGAAACGGCCAAAACATTCCCACCCTCGTAAACTGCAACGGAACGGCAAACCGGGCTTCTCATAATGTAAGCTACCCTTCCTATCTCGCGCCATTCTCTTACTCTACACCTCTTTTTCTTTCTCCCATCTGTTCAAACAACCCGGAAAGAGGAACAACCCGTGCGGATGGAATATGTAAAAAAAAAATATTAAATTCTGATGTGCCATTATATTGTAATCAAAATAATCATCATAATGGAAATTAGTATAGACGCTGTTGCTTTCGATTGTTTCCTTGTCTTCTGTGCTCCCGCTGGAACCGCTTCCCGCTTCAGAACCAGTCCAGTTTTTCGGCAATGCGTCTCTGGAGAAGCCGAGACGAGTCCGGATCGGAGATGTTGCCTTCGTACTGCATCATAACCTCTAGCGCGTCGTTTTTTTTAATGTAGCGCTCGTTTGGGTTCTTGTTCCCATTTACGCTTATTATGTTGTTTTGGCGTGAACGCTCGGCCCCAAACCATACACACAGCGGAAGACCTCAACGCACACGAAACTGATCATTGATCGCTTTTCGCTTTGGTACGTTTTTTTTCTCTCTATCGTAAATATGCTCCCGAGCTTTTCCTGGTCTTGGGACAGGATCGAGCATGTTCGATGGTTGAGCGTTATGTTTCGAAAAAAAAAAACAATCGCTGTCTGCACCTGCGGAATCGACGCGTTGGATCCGAAATTGATCCTCCTTCCTGTGTGTGCAAGCTGATTAGAATAGGTAAACAAACAGCATCTAGCACCAACAAAAAGCGACGAATCGAAACGATCAACGAAGGCTAAGAAGGGAGCTACGATTAGAAGTGAAAATATTATGATTAAAATTCGTCCGCCTGTGGCATCGTACTGTTGTTCCCACTGTACAAACATCGCGATTCTCTAGATTCACCCTGTAGATGAGGCTTTCGCTTCAAACGCACGCCTAGCCCCGAATGCGAACGGAACACTCACGCGGTGGTCGTTCTCCAGGGCGTCTCTTCGGAGGAGCTGTGTTCTCAGTTCCATAAATTATCATGTTTACCGTAATTAATGGTCTTTCCGCTGCAGGAAGGTTAGGTTTTTGACCAAAAAGGTATCAGCACCCCTAGAACTAGAAGTTCGGTGATGCGCGAGTGTCTTCATTCTTTCGTTTGCCCTCGCTCTGCGTGAACTAGCGGCACTGGGAAACAAAACAAACGGTGGACTCCGTTTCGTTCCGTTGATCCCACCGTCCGAATCAAACCGATCAGACAAACAAATGGAGAAAGATGTGAAAAGACGCCCTCTCCCACACACCGGGCAGCATGTATCCGGAAATGATGCGAAAATTAGCTTCTGCTTTATGTGTTTAGGAAATACTGGAGAATTATGTAAATCACTCTCGCAGTGCAGTCAGTATTAGTTTCGGTCTGTTACACGTCCCAGTTGACCGCGAGATGTCAAACTCATCAAACTATCAACGAGAGCATGCCGAGTGAGTCGACACAGCCCATCCCGTTGACCGGAATGTGGTGGACAAACCTGTCATTTTTAGCGAACCATTAGAAGTTCTACTTCTGGCCGTTTAGAGCTTTCTCGAACTCAGAAAAAGGGGGTAAATTATAGCTTTTTGGTGTCTGTGTTTTGTTTTGTTTTTTCTTTTTCTTTTTCTTTTTTTTTTTGATAATTATCTTTAAATTGATCTCCTGGAAGTGGACGTCAGAAATGCGGTCGACTGAAACTTCAAAAGTTGATGATTCCCTGATGGATGGGCGAATGACTCCATCGAGCAAAGTGGTAGTGGTGGTATTAGAAATTATTAACGAGCTGGGAAACGAAGAACTTTTCTGCCGAAGCTCCCCCGAGCTCCCCAAAGAACTAGCTTGCGTGGTTCACGTAAAAGTCACCGAGGTAGTACCGCAGACCGAAATCTCCAAGGGTAGTCTTCTACGTATGTTTTTTTTTTTTTGGGGAATGGATAATTATCTGTGTGATCTTTTGTTGGTTATTCAAACTACGAGAAGCCAAACAGCTAAGTGGTGGGTTGGATTTTTTTTCCTAGCATCGTTTATCAAAGTTTAGCCGGAGCGTTTGCTCGTATCAAGTTGACTAATAAATACGGAAAAGAGAGCACATCGCACATCCATCACGTAGATCCCTTAGGAAATGATACTTTTCTAATGAATAAAAAGCTTTCTAGTCGCACATGTTTTAAGCTATTAGTTATTACCGTTGCGTACATATTTGTTTTAAAAGCCTATCAAAAGGAAATTGATGGTGTAGCTTGTGGGCAATTGACTCGTAAAATATTCATCCGTTTAGCCAAACTATCTCTTTAAAACAAAATCACGCAAGTCAATTATTTCGTAACTATTATATCAGCTCAAATTTATTTCACAAGCACAACGGTCACGAAATATATGCGAGTAGGAAATATTCCAAAAGGAAAACATTGAATTCTCGCCTTAGTCTTGCATAAAGGCGACATTTTCTTCCAATGCATGTCTAACAAGGCGCATCGTGGCTATGAATAATTTCCATTTTTCGACGTTTTTTCCGAAACATGTTTAGCACAAGTTTGCCGCAAAAGGTTTTTCATGGGACATATCTCCACCGCACCAATACATCGATACGTTGTGCGAATATTATTCAACGAACATTATTATTGTGATGAAAACACAATACATCCGCCGCACACTATTTTCACAGGTGCATTTAGAAAGTTGAACTATATCAATTGTTTTCATTTTCCTTGCGTTTGTGTTCACTTGCGAGGAATAGCGCAACATTGTACATTGCAAGATGCTTTCCTCCTCAACCAAAGAGATTTCGATAAGCGCCAACCTACTTAACATTTTCCTATCACTTTGCCCCATTTCCTGATGCAAACCGTTCCCATGCTAAGTAACAATCAGATAAGGAATCTACAATTTATCTTGGAGAATGTTTCCGACACAGGTTTTTATTTTTTTCGCAGTACGTACAATGCTGCGACTCGAATGCTCATATGGTGGATGCACGCATAATTTACTTTCTTTTGTACGAACTAGTCCCATGACTGATGTGAAAGATTGCTCTCAACGAACAGTCGTTATCCCATCCGTCAT
The DNA here is from genome assembly GCF_943734695.1 of Anopheles maculipalpis. Lineage (NCBI taxonomy): Eukaryota > Metazoa > Arthropoda > Insecta > Diptera > Culicidae > Anopheles > Anopheles maculipalpis. Next base: position 44,785,146 of record NC_064872.1, on the reverse strand, counting down.
CAAGCCGAAGCAATGCACGGTGCAAATTTGAAGACAACTCTCACCCGAACTTACTTGATTCGTAACGTCCTTTTACTTTAATTTAATTATTTTGTATGGTTAAACAAGCTAACAACGTTGTAACGAAGTGTGACAACAACCCACGAATGCATTCTATTTGGACATGCACACGACCACCAATCCCCCTGTGACTGGTTTTTGATGTTTTCGATGCCTGTCTGTTTGCAAAAGAGCACATCCTCACTCGTCATTTGTTTAACGCTTACCAGTAACCACACTATTCACACCCTTGGCAAACGGCCATGTTTTTTGTCAGTTGCATTGCATCGATATATCGCTCGCTACCGCTTTTAATGTCTTTATACACCTGGTTCTACTTTACTGTGTGTTTGCTGTTTCAACCAAAATGTGCGGAATTTTCTCATTCTCGCATGCATGAGTGGGCGGCTGTAGTCGCCAAAAGAGATTTGCCCATTTCAAACTTTGCTCGATGCATCATTGCACATATCGCTGCTGTCGTACAACTTTTGTGGCAAATAAAATCGTTCGGGAGTGCATGAAAAGAGCGCCATTCGTAGTAAGTAAAAATCGATAGCAGTGAGACAAATTGATGCTGCCTGTGCATGCTGGGAGTTTGAATTTGAGTACGAAAATGGACAGTACTTTTTTTAAGGATTATAATTGTCATAGGGCGGCCCGGTGGTGTACCGGGCAGGACCGGAGTTCAAATCCCATCCGTGGACCGTCCCCCCGTAGTGAGGATTGACTAACCAACTACGTGGTATCGGCAGTCTAGAAAGCCAATTTCGATGGCCGGCATGACCTTAGAGGTCATTACGCAAAGAAGAAGAAGAATAATTGTCATGAAACTTTCTACAATAACAGAAAAAAACTTTATTTACGAAGCTCAAAACATATTATTAGCAAACATATTTATAGCAAAAAGCCGTTCGAAACTATTTTTGACTTGCTGTTTCTTCATCAACAAGACCAATTACATTCAATACCTACAAACCCTGCGAAGAAGCCAGTGGAACGTTCTATCATTTAACATTTCATTGATCACTCCCCTGGGTCGTTTGCTTAGCATGTCGAGAGGAAAAAAGAAAAACACTTCAAATTAAACCACCCCAAAAGCAGACACAAAAAAGCGTCACCACATACACACACACACACACACTGCATTCCAGTACAAACCCTTGCACGAATATTTTTCTTTCCTGTTTTCGAATTAATCTCAGACCCAATCATAACAACCGCCCGTAGCACATTCGTGAGCATGCCACCGAGGAACCCATACCTGTCCATTGTTTCGTTGCGGTCATCGTCATCGTTTTTCGCTTCAGCAGATACGCGCCGGAAACCACCAAGATGCCGATTTCGCCGCGCCGTGTGTATGTGCTGCTGCTGCTCAGTAAAGAGGGTCCTGGCAAAAGAATAACACTGAAAGACGGCAATGGAAAAAAAGAAATGCCAAAAACGAAAACACGGAGCATGGGCGGGAAAAAGCAACATTTTCGTGTTTTCAAAAGCTGTACAAAGAACCGACCGACGTAGTAGAAGGTTTGGGCGAACCGAGTCAGAAAAAGCGAGCTAGTCTTCAAATGGCTAAATTAATAATGAACAGCAACAAAAAATGGCCGCACCGCACTTACCACCCCGTCACCCTGGACGCGAGTGCCGGCAGGGAAAAGTAAATATTTTTGGAAGAAATTAAAATCGAATGAAAAGTAATGTCTCCGTCACACCACGTATGTGTGTGGCGCGGTGGCAGTGGTATGCGGAAGAATTGCCGGAAAGAGTCCCCCGTAGTAACAGAAGGCAGTTGAAATTGAATTTTCATTATTATTTTTTCATGTCCTTGGAGCGCTTTTGGATTTCACTCCGTTCTATGTTATTCCACGTTCTATTCCCATGTCCGTCAGATAGAATGACTGAGTGACTGCGAAGAGTATCACGCTGGAGTTGTCCCTTTTTTCCTTTGTAACTTCCTTACGGTGATTTATTATCGTGAACTGTCCTGAAGGAAAATAAGTCGCTCATTGATTCACGATCCAAGCATGGGTCCGGTTTCCGCTGCACATAAAATGGATTCTTTCAACAAATAAATCCTCCCGGGTACGTGAAGGAGTTGAACCGATGATGATGAAATGAAAAGAAACCGATGCACGGTAATTGTACAGTAGGGTCGAAAATAAGTACCCAACAGCATAAGCCATCATTAGTCCCTTCCTTACCTTTACCTCAAGTCAACGCGCACGCGAAAACTCTTTTTAACTGTTAAACAATGGCCAGCGTAAGTAAAAAAAAAAACGACTATGACACTAAAAACTGGTCAACGAATGCGAAAAGCTGAAGTGTGTGATACACATCAACATTGTCATCGGGAAAAGTTTGTCCCGGACTGTTGAAACCTACGCGGAAAGTCAAAGAGACAGAGAACAACAGCTCATGCAACATTGCGCCATTGGACTTCAAATATTGTCGGATAATTCCAACGACGCGGCCCGTCGGCATTGAGGATTCCACAGATTTTAATCTCTATTGATGGTCGACGACGACAACGGTCGATGGCGGCTTCACGTGTTTCTCATGCGCAATAGGGCAGTTTGTTGTCAAAACAATGGCCCACGACAATGTGGGCTGACGCTTTGAACCCATTCCAAAGCGGGAGTTCCCCAGCAGACACAAAATACATACACATACATTTTCCACTTTTTGGCTTGTTCTTACGATCTCCCGCTCGGCGTACTACACTACATTATCGACCATAGTTTGATGGCATCTTTTCATCCGACAACCCCTTTTCCCTTGCGCTGCCAGTCTCTTGATGGACTTGTAACGGCCAAAAAATGGTCCGTCAGATAACCAAACGGCGAAGGCGAATATAAGTCGAGTGTCATGAAGCAACTGCCCCTGCCCCGGGAGAAGCATACTTGTTTCATTCGGCGCGAGCAAAGAAGAAACGCCGAACATGGCCAGAAATGGAGCAGTTTCGGGTAAGCTCTACATTAAAGACACACAAAACACAATTGAGGTTCGAGAAACGGGCACGAGACGGCCGAATTGCGATGGCCGAAAAGTTCACTCCAGGCAATTAGTCATCCGCAGCAAACTGCCACAAAACCCGGCAAAACCATTCCAAAGTGCCGCGGCGATGACGATAAAAGATCCGTGGCCGGGCGGAAGATTTGTACGAATGATAAGATCGCGCGGGCTAAGTAATCGACTGTTCCGGCAACGCACTCCACAATCTATGTCATTCTTCGTCGCTGCAAAGCCACCGCCAGTAAGCAACTACAGTCAGCGTCTTATCATTCGTGGGTTTAAAAATGTTCTCCAACGATGACCATTTTCTTGCCGCTCCGGTGGATGGACAGCTTCCCACGGTCGAAACTCGCGACGCTAGCCTTTTAATGTAGACAATTAGCAGAATAGTGCCGGGACAGTTCGCTTTCATTCGCCACGCGTTCTGCTCGGCCCCGATAAAACTGAGCGGATTAGATTAAAATGAGATGTTCCAATGATTGTGACACCCAGTGTCTGGGGTAAAACGATGTAATATTTGCGAATGGTTTTGCAAGATCGAGATATAACTTAAACCAACAGACAAACAGTTCACCAGAAATGGGACAATTGAAATTGTTTCGATGTTTCGATAAAACCCATTCTTCAGAACACTAGATCAACGAACACTATTGCTGGATTTTAAAGGTCTAACGCACGCATGATGGTCAATCAGTCGAATATAGCATCGCGAGGCGTAATTCAATCGTGAAAGGATTTTATGTGCACCCAGTTCTAATCCGATCACTATACACGGTTTACTCACATAATTCAGCCTAATTCACGTCCTTTCGCTCAAAAGCGTTTCCCTTTATCGATGGCAGGAATTTCCCGTAATCACAGAGACGTTGATGGATGCTTCAATAATGCACACAATGCATCACAGCTCCACACTTACGAACACGCCACAGGCAAACACACTTTTAAGCAATTGTGCACCTTCGCAAATTCCATTCCCAATGTCCTAACACCTACCGTGGGACAGACAGGTGTGCGCGTGTTCATATGTGGCGTTCCAAATGTAGCCACATTCTATGAGGGTGCATCATAATGGAACCTGTTTGACATTCTCTAGGGTCCTTGTTGACATGAATTCCAACTTGGCGAATACCTACAGGAATCGCATTGCCGCATTCCAAACCATCATTATGGTGACTCAAGGTGTATGTAATATTCATTAACTAGATTTGTCGAAGGTGTGCAGGATGTCTTGCTTGATGGATCAGTGTTGGCCCGATTGTTCTTGGAGTAGAAATTCCGGCCTTGTCGAATCGGGGGAAGCTAATCCAAAATGGCACAAAAAAGGGATGTAGTTTCGTCGTATTTGCTAGGCAATCAACACGATCGAGTGCACTTGTGTCTTACAACTATTCAATTTTCTGTTATATTAATTCACCCGTCTGGTCTTCGCACCCTTCGCAGCACTGCTTTTGCGCAACAAATTTCTCGCAACATTGCAAATCAATTTGACAAAACCATCTAACATTCGTACTACGGCAGCCACAACAACACAACTTGCCATTTTTGTTCATTTGCATACAAAATTAATTCCTCACGCCAAGCCACAGCTCCCCAGCTCTGGACCATTTCGCACGTCGACAAGAACGATGCCAATCGACTACTGATTGGTTCTATCAGACTAAATTTCGCATCCAATTCTTACTCACACACAGACACACACACACATTCAACCACTCATACAAGGTTGTTCTTTGCCAGATTCCTAGCCCGTCCTAGCATTTGGACCACTACTAAGGGACGAGCGCAAATGTGACACATTTTACACACTCAGCTAACTTTCGATAGGCAGCAACTCGAAGCAGCAAATTCCCAACAGTTTTCACCCAATCTTGTCACGTTCTCGGGCACGACCCGAGGACAAGTCACGTGTCCCAAAGTCACAGGGACTCACAAAAAGAACACGGACAGAGACGCAGATTGAACGGCATTCAATGGGCAACGGGCGGGTGATAGGCAGCGAAAGGTGACAGGTGGGAAATCGGTTGGATTGGGAAATAGTGCGGAATGATGATTTCCCAGGCGGTTGCAAATCTTTCTTCTTCGTGCCACCGGAGGGCTCTGTTAGGCTGATAATCGCGATATAAACTAATGTCATTTGACCGTATTTCTTCTCCTTCTATGGTGCTTTTGACACTTCTTGCTCTGGACCGGTAGGGAAATCCCTTCGGGACAAACTTTCAGCAATCTTTTCAATGATCGATTTTTCGATTGTGTTCGATTTCTTGGTCGATTGTGTGCGGGGCTAAAAACAAACGTTACCTTTCTCGCAAAACTTCTCGCTAGGAGATGGCCAAAGTTGTCGAAGGTTGATGATGTCGGTCCAAAGGATTTTGTGGAATATGTGTGCGTGTGTGCGCGAGTGTATTTTGTTTTACCTTTTCGAATCCATAACCTTCAGGTGGGAAACAAAAGTTTTCGTTTGCAAAAAAAAAAAAAAACAATACAAGAAAAACTGTGATTGGCGAACGATTTGTTTCGAAATGATTGCTAACAAAGAATTGCCATCACAATGCCTATCATATACTGGCAAAGTTTGTGAAATCCCTTATGACTAGAGTAACATTCTAACTAGAAACGATTCTACACAGCTTAACTTTCCAAACAAACTCTTATCATATACCACCAATGAGTCCTGACATCATTATCTTCCCATTGTAGGGAAATATTTTTCGCAAGTGCGTTGCTACGAAAACTTCCAACCACCAACATTATTCATTACACGAAAAAAGAGAGTAGTTAACAATAATATTCTTAAGCACTTTGGGTGCCTTCGAAAGTAGCAACTGTTGCCGCGCACACTAATTACTTCCAAACGCCTCGCCTAAGTGCTCGCCAAACGGCAGCTTGTTAGACCACTAGCTTTATCCAAACTTTTTCGTCCGTTTTCCCAGCCTCGTACCGACTTTCGGGATGGAGCGCGGTAAGATCGTGATTACATTTCACTGTCGGAGAATCGCCCTGACGATGAATGCACTTTTCGCGAAAGGACTCTAGCCGGAGGATGTAACCGAAGCAAAACAATCTGCTTCCCGAAGCGCACCTTCTCATGGGCGATGCGCCATTTCGGAATACAGCAGTTGTGCGATTTGAATCGGGTATTCCAGAATTCTGCAGTTTAAGCACGTTGTAGCTCTAGTCAGGTTGCCGTGGTGGCGGGGCGGGCAGTGCATCATAATATTTTTAACAGTAGTTTATCCCACAGCCACCACCTTCTACCGTTCATTCTCCGGGTTTACTTTCTTTAAAGTGGGAAAAGCATTTCTCCACCGGGAAAAACCTCATCCCGTAGTGGGGAACCATGGCCACAGCCTGGACGCCTGCAACCCCGACCCCTTTCTCGGGGCAATCGTAGTGCTAAACGAGATCCTGCCGAGAATCTAGTTAACTTTCGTTTCCTTACCGCCAGCATCACCGCTACCAGCTTGCAAAGGTCCAAACCAGGCGGAAACTGAACGTGAGCAATTTGTACCACTCGTTCCCATTTGTCTAATTTTGTCTGCATATTTTATTCATTACCATCTCACCTCGTTCGCACCGAACCAACCGAGCAGACCGAAGCAGCAGCTTCCAAAACATGGGGGGAAAAGATACACTTCAGGGCGCGAAAGTCCTTCTGGGCTCACGCAATCCTTACACCATACACCAAACCCAGACCCAAAGTGGCCACTTTTGCAGCGGGGACTAGCGATGCTTAGTCCCACAGCAGTAAGTATGAAAAATTGCGGAAAAGTGATACCAAACTGAATTAAATTCAATTGCGCAGCGGCAGCACCCGCTTTCTCGTTCCGTGCAGCCAGTCGCTAAGCGAACCGGATACGCGCGTCGTGTTGATGTTGGCCGTTGGGCGTCGATGCGGACAGGTTGGCGGGACACGAGCGTGCGTTAACGGGAGTGCGGAGTTGACGCTTAGCTGCTAGAACTGAAAATTACCATTCCTTGCATTACGAACCGTCATGAATTATGTCGGTGGCGTGCAGCATGCAGATCCCGTATGCCCTGTGCCCTGTTCCAATTGCTTCTCCATCTCAAGGAAAGCTAGCGAGCTAATTAAATTATCTCCAACACTCTCGATAATTTGCTGCTAAAACATTCCTTTCACAGAGTACAAAAAGTAGAAGGGAGTGGTTTTAAGAAACACACGATTTATGAATTATTTAGTATTTTCAATATGCAACTGTTCCGTTACAAAACTGCTCACACAGATATTCCACGAATGTGCATCAGAAAGAGCAGCGGGATGTCCTTTTTGCAAATGAGAAACATGAATCCAATCTGTGTTTTGTTTTTTTTTTTTTTACTGAGAAAGAGTTTCCAAACATCGACGCAGTCAAATCATCCGTCGTTTCACGCAAACATACACACAAAATCGTCAGTTTGGCAGAGCATTACCATACCGTGCAGTAAAACGAACGTGTGCTCCTTTTGCACTGTCTTGGTGGGAATCGATTCACAGAAAAAGTTAGATAAACAAAATGAGATTATGACGCCGTCAACCATCTTCTTCTTCGTAGAGAGACGGTGTAACGGGCTAGCCGCTGATTCAAACCGCTCCAAATCTGCAGCTTTCATCCGAAAGCTGCCTTTTTCGTCTAAGCTGAATCCTGAATCGTCAAACAAATCGAAAAAAAACCATATGGATTACGGTGAGCCATAGCACAGAGGAACTGGTAAAAGAGTTTTCCGTGTCACTTCCTGTGGGGCCGAATACTTTTGGCGCATGATTCGTACGACTTTTTTTTCTCTCCTCAAGCAGTACGAGCGCTCGGTTTGTAACCAAGCGAACAAAGACCACCAAACTCCTTTTGGGCCAAAAACGAAATCAGGCATCAGGTTCGAACTTCTCCCTGCATGTTTTTTGGCGGCCTGTCTGCAGCCGGAAAATGAGGCTTCGGCGAACTTTGGCTGGCTAAATTTGTTTGTGTTTTCTTCAATTAACTTATAATCGAGTTTAGCATTCCGTGCCCAAATGTTCGCTGTTTGCGTTTCGCTGCCGAGGCAACACTCGGTCAACATTCAACAGCAGTGTCAATATTTGTACTCGAATGGTAGTTATTTCTTTTCCTGCTTAGCAAATTTATTGCCCTGTCTCGGCGAGAACTACCCACTCGCAAAAACACTGACACGTAAGATTTATTGCAAATATCGGCAAAGGGGATTTCATCAAATTCCACCCCAAAAGCACGACTCCACACGTTCCCACTGGAGGTATTTCTGTGCGGGACAAGCCACGTCAATCAATGGCAATTTTTTTCCGTTTTATGTGTGCATTATGAGGACTCTCCGTGCGACATTGTTTCAAAAGCTGAACTCCATTTTCATTTTTTTTTTTTTTGTTGCAAAACTGTGTCCTTCCACCGCACTGAACCCTAAAAGTAACTCAAACGGCAGAAACACCACTCCTTTGACCTTTTACAATGCCTCCAATTAAAGGTTCGTGTTTCTATCACTTTTGCTGTCCACGTGCTGCACGGCAAACTTTTGTGTGTAATTCTTTTTCGGTGAGCTTGTTTTAAAGCATTACGCAAGACCTTCGGTAGAAAAGCGAGAAATGATGTTACCGAGTCTTTCCGAGGCTCACGGGTCTTCCACGTACTAGTTCCGACAAGAGTGTCATTTTGAGATCTGTTGAAGCGACAAATTAACTCCAATTTCTAGGTAGGCGAGTGTTTTATCATTGAGTGTTTACTTTCTGGCAAGGAATCGCTCCCCATTTCGGGAAGCTTTTTGCTTTTCGCCTCAATCTAAAACGAACCCCCGGCCCAAGTAATAGTAGGATGTGGTGGGTAACCTTTTCCGAAAGGTACTTAGGTGTTCGAAATGGTTCACTGCACTTGACAGCGTCTTAGAAGTCAAACTGTCAAAACAATTGGACTCGTGTCGTACAGAAGCGTGTGTGTGTGTAAAAAGATGAGAGCAAAGTAGGACGTCTCGTTTGGGGCACGGACGCTCTACCAGGTGTTGCTTACAAACCCGGCGCTTCTTACACCTGTGTTCTGTTAACGCCCATTTTGACCGGAGTTGAAACCCGAACTCACATAATGTTCGTCAGGTTGTGTGTGTGTGTTTTCAATTTTCCTTTAACTTGGCTCTAAGCTGACTTTCAAATGCGAAAATATGCATTACCAAAGTGGGGTGACCCAAAGTCTTACTGAACTTCGAATATAAATGAGTCCCACCGAATAAAACCTCTGGCCATTGGACTCGGCGAGTATCAGCAGCAAAACACTGCCTAAATGCTTGCCTAAACTTCCGAAAAGCGACCAGGACCAGAATTTCAATTTCTCCCCTCTATCACTGTGGCCACAAAGTTTTGATCGATTTTGGGAGCGAACGAAAGTTTCGATATAAATCTCATTTTCATCGCTGCCGGGCGGAAAAAGCGTCCGGATCAATCGGTCCACCATGGCTGTGGCGGCTTGCCCGGAACAGCGGTACCGAAAATCTCAAGCATCCTATTGCACAGGAAAAGTTTATAATTTCTTTTCGAATCCGTTTAGTGTATTATCCATCAAACGTACTGCTATCGGGCATCAGTTTCACAGACCAGAAGCTGTTATAAGGTAAGGTTCACCCTTTCCTTCGCCAAAGCACCTCCCCCGCCACCAGTCAGGATTAGATCGAAAAATTGGCTTTCTACTTTGCCACCTTCACGGAACCACCGCCTTACGGCTGGACACAAAATTCGTTTGTACGATCTGCTGACACTAGAGTTGTTGAAAACCTAAATCTAATCAGTGACATTCCTGCTGAAACGCACGTAAACAGGGTATCTTTTTCGATGGTAAAACTTGGTCACTGTGTGGTGTCACGCTTGCTTGTCGAATTGTGGTTTTGCTTGGTAGCAAGACGAAAAAAAAAAACTCATTCCCGTGCACACACGTGCACGTGCACAGGAGGAAAACAATGCTGCAGCACACGCGGGAGAACAACAAATACAACAAACAATCATACGTTGAACTAACTTCCGCAAAGGGCTATAATAGTTGTGATTTGTGCCAGAGAACTACAACCCTCCTGTTTGTCCGCACAAGACGGAACTGCAAACGAAACCAAATAGCTGGTACACTACTCATGCACACGAGGAAAATAAAACAAAATCAGCTGAACTACTCCAGTTCAGCAGTTTTGGGCTTTTTTTTCTGTCAGCGTTTCCCATTTGACTCGCACTATTCCGAGCAAATTCCATATCCGTGCTTTTATCTGTCATCTCATATCGGCATCGGTACCAAGCACAGACAACTGGCATTCGGATGGTTTTTGTTCTTATTGGTGAGTTTTTTGGTTGGTATTGTTTGCCGCCTAGAAGAAAACTAGGGGGCCTGCTGGTAAATTGACTTATCATCCCTCATCATCTGATCTGTGCGTCTGATTGAGCCTCGTCCTAGACAAAAACAGCATCCAGAAATCATTTGTAGAATAATATCGCTTTCAGATAAATGGATCATCTGCAAAACGGACTATTGAAGCAAACTCATTCTTGGGGCGCTTAGACCGCGAAAAACCAAAGTTTGATCTTTTGTTTTCATTCCATGAAATATATATAACAAGCAAAGTCTAATTCAAAATCTTTAAAATGTTGAAAGGTAATGTAAATTGAACTGAATGCAAGAGGGCACGTTTATATCTGTAAAATATTGTTGTTCAGAAGTCGAATCATATTGTCCTACTTTTCTGCTTCTTTTTCTAAGTCTAGAACTGAATTGAGATTGCGTAGTTAAAGGTTTTTGATGTCAGCAATGCTTGCCTAATGAAACTATTTTTTGCTCATTTTTCCAAGTATTTATGATGGAGTGGAATTTTTAAAATTAATTTCATCAAAACCAAATTTAATAATGAAACTCATGGAAAAATGAAGAAAAAGAAATTGATTTTATTTCATTGAAACTGCTATTGTTGATTTCCGTTAACCTTTTGATTTAGCGACCTCATTCAGCAGTTATTCAAACCGGTCAAATCAATAGCTTAATCAAAATTTGTACTTTGAGAGGTTTTGTGGAAAAATAAGATAATACAGTTTCAAGAGCTGTACTTATGAATTTATTTATTTTCATATTATATTCCTTTGCAATCAAAGCTTTACAAATTATACAAAAATAACGAAGGAACAGAATACCGAAAAAAAACATGAACAATTCAACTAAAAAAGAGAAAATCTTATTTAAAAAATATTAAATAACACATGAGACTTCGAATGAATTACGAATCATGCATAGATATATAGGAATACAAGTATTAATTTCATTACGAATCATCGTATCAGTTTTTTATCTTCTTTTTCTTGACCTGCTGAGGATTGAGCACGTCGTGTCGATATGGCCAGGTCTCCAATCAGTTTCCAGGAAATTCGGTCTAGGGCTGCAGTCCTCCATCCACGGCTGCATCCGATATCCGACAGGTTAAACTCCACTTGATCCAGGCAACGAACTCGCTGTGCTCCTCTACGCCTCGTGCCAAACGGGTCGCTGACGAGCATCTTCTTGGTGGTGCATGAGTCCGACATCCTAATCACGTGCCCCAGCCAACGTATCCTTCCGGTTTTGACTATCGTCAGGAAATCAGCACCACCAAACAGCTCAGCTAGCTCGTGGTTCATTCTCCTTCGTCACACACCCACTGCCAAAGATCGAAAATGGCGAGTGCATTGGCGTCCTCCGTCAGCAAAGTCCAGGACTCGTATCCGTAGAGGACTATCAGACGTATCAAGGTGCGGTAAATCGTACATTTCGTGTGTTGTTGGAGTCTTCTGAATCGCAGGAGTTTGTGGAGTCCGTCAACTGATACTCTGCTTCCAAGACGGGCTCTATCACGGTCAGAGCCTCCGGCAAGCAGATATTTTGTCTTCGTTGCATTGATGCTCAATCCAATTCTATTGGCCTCGCGTTCCAGTCGGGTGTACGTTTCTCACATCGCCACAGTTGTCCGTCCGTTGATGTCGATGTCATCCGCGAAGCCAAGGAATTGGAGAGATCGGGTAAAAATCGTGGCCCAGATGTCGAAGCCCGCGCTTCGCATGACACCCTCCAGAGCGATGTTGCACAACAAACAGGAGAGTCCGTCTTCTTGCCTCAGACCCCGGTGAGATTCGAACGATTCCGACAGCATGCTCGAAACTCTCACCTTGCATTGCACCCCGTCCATAGTGGCCTTTAGCAGCCGTATCAGCTTCCCAAGGAATCCGTACTGCTGCATGGTGTTCCATAGTTCGGTCCGATCTATGGTATCGTAGGCCGCCTTGAAGTCAATGAACAGGTGGTGCGTAGGGATCTGGTGCTTCTGGTATTTTTGGAGGATCTACTGTAGAGTAAAGATTTGGTTGGTTATCGATTTGCCTCCAACAAATCCAGCTTAGCAGCTTCCGACGAAATCTGTAGCAAGGGGCTCCAGTGTACAGAAGAGTATTCGGGACAAGTTCTTATAGGCAGCATTCAGGACTGTGGTGGCCCGGAAGTTAGCACATTCCATCCTTTCGCCCCTTTTGTACACCGGGTGTATGACACCCAGTTTCCATTCGTCCGGTAGTTCTTCCTGATCCCAAATCTTAACAATCAGCCAATGCATGATGGCGGAAATCCTTTCCGGACCCATCTTGAACAGTTCGGCCATCAGCCTATCGCTGTCAGCTGATTTGTTGCATTTCAGCTGCTTGATGGCACTGATGACTTCGTCCAGGGATGGCGGGGGTACCTCGTCATCGTCATGCTGGCTGTCGTAGTTCTGCACTCCTCTGCCTTTAAGGTGGTTATCCCCCGACTGGGATAACTGCAGCATCAGTTGCTTGTCCGACTCTTCGAAACTCCGCTTCTAATCCTGGAAGAGCCGGATCTGCTGTCTCCTCAGTCGTCTGTAGTGTTCCACGTTCTGATGGGTCTCGCGCTGGAGCATGCGGGTATGCGCTGCGTTCTTCTCGGATAGTGCTCACCTGCACTCATCATCAAACCATTCCTTCCTCTGGTTACGTGTCACGCGGCCAATTGTTCACTCGGTTGTGTTGCTGATGGCTTGCTCCACCATATGCCAGTGGAGAACATTGGTCACTGAGGGACATCGCTTCGGTGGTGGTGTCCTTCGGCATTGCTTCCCCTCAGCCGATCTATGTTGAGTGTTGGGGTAGGCTGAAAGCGCAGCTTATTGGCGTCGCATAGTTTTTGGCGCATCTTAACCATAACCAGGAAAAGGTCTGAGTCGACGTTTGCTCCTCCATAGGTCCTTACGTCGATAATATCCGAGAAGTGTCTTCCATCGATAAGAACGAATCAGTTTTGTATACTTTCTTGTAATTGTCCGATAAGATAAGTTAAATTCATTTCTTTATTAATAAATTTTCTTTAACAATAAATTAAGTTATGCCTCACAACGGAACAGTATTGGAATTGCTTTGGTGTTAACATATCTGTAGATACACCAATAACAAATTGAAATTGTTGTTGCTTGATTGCTCGCTCGCTTGCTTATTCCTTCCTCCCCACGCAATGTTAAGCATTCGACGAACTCCGCTGAAGAAAACCAAAGAAAACACTGCCCAATTTTAGGTGGCTCAGCCTTTCTCTCCTTTGCATGCCGCAGCATCAGATGACGCTATAAATTCGTTCCCTCGATTGCGCAGTGCAAACAACGAACGAACGAAGCACAATGTGCAACAACATTCGCGAAAATGTAAACGTTCCAATCGTTCAGCAATGTTATTAAATTTCACCACACACGGTTGTTGCCGTGGCTTGTATATGTTTGTCAGAAAGTCTATCACAAGCATCGATAGCTGCTCCATTGGGTAGGTTTGATATCGAACAATTAGGCCTGCGAGTAGTGTCTCTGTAGACAATGCTGCTTTAACCAGATCCTCTCGTACTGTTTCGTTCTTTTGCTGCTACTTTCTGGTTGTATTCTTTATTTGTGTTCATTTGCAAAAGCATGTAAAAATTAATTTATGACAATTTACAAACGATCGCTACGCTAACGAGCAACTCCAAAACGGGACGACAGCAGCAAAACGGGCAAAACACGCTCCAAACACGCTCCAAACAAGAACATAACCTCATACAACACGTCTCAGGCGAAAAGTCGTTCAATTTTTTTTTTATTGCTGTCCGTGCCTCCAAACTTTTTGCTTTTACATCCTATTCGAACTGTCCCAGCTTGCACGAATGCATATCATAAACTTTTCTGGTCAACAGAGCCAACTTTACCAACGCAAAAACACCGGATTGTCTACCGGTTGATCCTACATCACCGTCTCACACTGCTATCGGTATCGGGTATGATATCTGTTGGTTCTGGTCAGTTTAAAGGGCTGCCCGGTAAAAAAGGGCCATAAAAAAGAAACTGTTCTCCTTTTGTGTGCTGTTGTCCGCTGCAAACATATTGTTTCATTTACCGGATACCATACTTGGAACCTCGAGATTTGCTCGAAAGCGGCAAAATGTTTATGTGCCAGCAAAGGAAACGCACACGCCGAGCGCATGCATGTGTGCCGTGGCCGTACGAAGCCAACATCTTACCGTAGTAATGGATAAAAACCACATAAGCTAAGACACTGTGCGAAAGGAAATAAGTGGCCGAGAGAGAGAGAGAGAGAGAGAGAGAGAGAGAGAGCTCAAAAGCTCAAACAATGTCGCATGCTTTGGCCACAATGGCGAAACTGGATTAAAGCTGCAAAGTTTACCACCCCGGGGCCATAACCTCAGGGAGACATCTGGACTTTCTTTGGTTTGGCTCACGTTGTATTGTGTGTGTGTGTGTGTGTGTGTGTGTGTGTGTGTGTGTTTTCTTTTTTTTTCTCTCTCTCTCTCCCTCTCCCTGTCTCTCTGCGCGTCTCTGTTTTTCTTCCGTTTTGTGCGTCCGCAGTTTTTCAATTATTATTTCATCCCAGCGCATATCTCGTCCACCACACGACCCACCCCCCCCCCCCACCCTCCCCCCCAACCCTCCTTGTTGAACCCTTTACCACTATCAACGCCTGTTGCGTCAACGGTTGCGCTTCCTGGCGACACATCGGCGCGTTGTCATGATTCCCCGGGCGCTCCAAGGTTCGTGCCGTTGCTAAACAGAGTGAAGCATTTGTTGGTTGTGCGTTTTTCTTTCCTTTTTTTTTGGTTTAATTTCTGCTCACTTTATTCTACAGCCACTTTTTAATCTGCTCCCCAAGGCGCCTGCCTTCCTGCCCAGGGATGCTTAACCCTTCCTTTCACCGTACTTGCAGTACTGGGAGTTTGTTGAGGTTGTGGTCCGTTTTTTTAACTCCACCACTCTCACTCTTTTTCCGTCCAGACCAACAGTGGCCAGCCGGGTGGCTAGTCGACGGGTATGGGCGGCGCAACTTCACCATGATTAACGATTTGTGCTTAATTTTAATAACTGCACAGCTTTACCGCGAACCAAGCTTTGCCACCTACGACGCGGAGCGGACGATGAAACGGATAAACTATTGCTATTTATTTTATTTATTATCTTCAGACAATTTGTTGCGCTACACAAAAAGCGCGCCCATTAAGCGCGTGGACGGTTGCGGTTTTGGATTTATTTCTTTTTTTTTGCCATATCCCGTTTCCTTGTTTTCAGTTATATTGTTTGCTGAAATATTATGCTACCGGCCAATGTGCAATGTGTTTTCGGAAGCCCGTTTGTGTCCTCTGCTTCAACTGCCGTTTCCACTTCTACAAGCGTTCATTGCATTCGGCCATTGCATTCTTAATGATTTTATTTGATTGCGCTTATTAATTTCGATTCAATCACAACGAATGTGCTTCGGGATTAATGTTTTATTTTAAGTTGAATGATCAGGATTCCCAATAATGATTCCATCCCCTCATCCACACTCATTTGCTGTGGCAATTTGTGTCGATCAAACAATACGTTTGAATTAACAGTACGTGCCTTCATGGGTTTACTGCGTAAGAAATGTGAATTTAATCTTTACTTGACACAATTATTAATGAAGTTTTTTTATGAATAAATAAGTGAACAAACTTTAAAAACTACATATTTCTGTTAGGGATATTATCTATTACTGTTATTGAGATATTTCTCTAATAATTGGTTGTTGCTCTATGCAAAATCTAAACGGCTTTTGGCTGTTTCAAGTTTAAAAATCACTCCAACTAAAGGAAGGCCTTTAAAGCAGCTGAGTGTGAAGGACGAGATGCATCAACACCGATGTCAACGAGGGCCCCACACCCCCCATCCATCGTGCTAATGCTGTCTATTGGTCAGTGACATTTTTCGGTAGCAAAATTTACACGCAAATGGTTTCACTGTAAATATCTCACCACTGCTCAAGGGTTTCACTAGACCATCATCAACCAGCAACGCCAACCGGCAACCGGCGAGAGTTCCACTTCGCAACGATCGCGAATGTGGTTTCCCCCCTAACAAGCACACACACACACACACATACTCCAACAAACGACCACAGTAAACTATCATCCCCAATGATTCGGGACGCGAAATTTGGTGGCAACCGTTGCTCCCTATTTTTCCCGCTTATTTTGTTTTGCTTTTTTGACTTTTCTATTTTTGTGGTGGCAAAAAAGCCACACTCCACGCCGGGATGCCACTTTCGTAGCTCAAACTATGCACCACACTAGTATGCACTCAACCAACAGTGCAGCGACCATCAAAGTGAAAACAACGCAACTTGTTAGGTGCCTCAGAAATAAAACAAACCTTGCGTGGAAAGTGCACGTTCGGTAGCTAGGATTCACGGGACCGAATCCATCAGCATAGTTTATGTGCGTGTGTGTGTGTGTCGATACTATGGTCACCATGTCGAGCAATGGTTAAAAATCATCATGACGATGACTTACGTTTTGGGCCAGAGAATCCGGACCGACATCAGGTGCATCAGCATGGACGAAGGATTTTGCGGATTGGATTTTATTTATGAATTAGCTGTTGTAAGCGCTTGCAAACTCATTCACCGTATCTGGCTAACCACTGGTGGAAAGGATTGTGGAATAATGAATTTCGCGGCTCGCAAAATTCCGGTCCCGCAAAATGCGCGTGGACTCCGATGGCCTGTAAAAATGTTACCAAGAAAAAAAGTTTAGCAATTTCAGTATTTTTATGGGACGATGGGACACATGTGTTCTAATTGGTGAAACTACCAATTTTCGGGTCGTACTTTAAGTGTCAAATAATGATGTCCAGTTGATGTGATTTCATACAGTACACTGTCGGACTACGAGGCCAACCAAAAGCTTGTAAATTTGAGATGATCCCGAAGAGTGGAGGATGAATATAAAAAAAATGCCATTAATATTATTCTAACTTTTTTACAAGAACTGTGTTTTATTTACGTCCATTTTACACGCTCTCCCGACGCTTGCCCGGGACCATAAAGGGAACAAACAACGATCGTTAAAAAGGCTGCAAAATAGCCAGCGATAAAGTTGTGACAATTTGCGTAAAGCGTTTCTGTGAGTTGGTGTTTTTATAACAACGGTCGTTACCGACCTACAAACCCACTGGAACAGTAGCAGAGCGCTATTGCTTCATTTCGACTTTCACTGCTAGAACACAGTGCTGGAAAGGTGGCAAAATATGTTTTCCGACTACAGTTTGGCGGAGTATTTTTCATATTTTTAATAATCAACCCATAAATCCAGCCAGTATCAACCAAGAAGAAAGTACATTTTAACAACAATTTCCACATAAACTCGCTGGGTGTTGGTACACAAAAGCATAAACTTACACTTCCTAAGCAAAAACGCTCCACAAATAATAATCGCTGCACATCTGGTGCATCGGAGCGATAAAAAGATCTAAAATACTTCCGTCGTCCGCCATCCGTCAAAGAAAACTCTGGCGAGTTTGGGTCAGCGAGCATGGCTTTAAAGCATTTTTGTGACGTGCTAACGGCTAAAGTAATCATTTGTGTTATGAAATGAACACACACGCACAATAATTATGCTTTTCCCAACATTAACACAAACAGCACTCTAAAAGGTTTCGTCCATCGTAAGGCAAGATGGATTAATAAATCAATAAACTGAAATGGATTTTTCAATGCTTCGTTTTTTTCTATTTTTGTGCCGTTTATTCTATGTTAATTGTACTTTTGCAGCACAGTGTGCAATAAAACGAAACTTCTTGGTCCTCCGGAGCAGGGAACCACAACCCATTAGAACGGATTTTATATCACCCTTCATTCCGATGGCCGTTCCGGCCCGGCCGTTCAAACGTCTTGTTTTGAGTCATTGCATTTCTGTACAATCTTTCGCCTTTTCTTCTTTCTTTTTCTTTCATTACAGCGGTGGCATTTTCGGTGACGGTGTCAACGCTCCTGGCGCTCGTCACCATCGTGGCCGCGGACGAGATCCGGGACACGCGCGAAGGCGAAACAGTGACGTTGAAATGTCGCTTCAGCGAACAGTCGGCAGCAAGCGATTTTTCCTACTACTGGGCACGTTCGACCGGCAACAAATTCGACAATGTTGCCATCAAGGGTGTCCAGCTCAACACGAACTACAGGTAGGTGGAAAACATATAGTTACTGCCAATCAACAGTGCCCATCGCGTGGGCTTCCGGTTTAATATTCCGGATGCGGTCTCAGTTCGGAAATGCACATATTTATTTCCCGGCCCAGAACCCCAGGTTCCGCGGCAATACTCATGATGAGGGTGGTGGTCATCTCACCCGAATGGTAGGCGAATGTTTCTGAGCAAATAAACGTACCCATCCACGAATCCATTATTCGCTGCGTTCGACCGACTAACCGGTCCTTTTGCTGCACTTTGTTGGATGAACGGGTTTATGCTCGCAGCATCGTGGATAGTAAGCTGGCACTGAGGGTGTGGTAGAGTGAAGAACGTCACCGGCAAAAAAGGCTGCACTGCGGGATCGCTCGTTATCATCGCTCGTGCACCCACCGGCCGGTGCACCGTATTGATACACGCCCTGCCAGAGATCCGGCATAACCGGGCCCGAGGATTGATGCCAATAATGCGGCCGGTGCCATCAAGCGACCGAGATTTTTCATGCAACTGTGTGCACACGACCGATATGAGCGGGAAATGACAAGAGCATTTTCAGTTGCGAACTTCGTTTATTCGCTTTCGATTCGTTTGTGTGTGTGCGCACACAACTATTGATTTTATTTCCCATCAAACGGTGAACGAATGGATGAAGCATATTTAAATGCAGAACTTTCATATGCTTTCGACAAAATCGAGCAATTAGGTGGCACGGGTGCCCGGCACGGCGACTCATTACCGGTGCAATCATCGAGCGAGTCTGCGGCCATATGTACATTAATTTTCATCTAAATACTATTTTTCTACGACAATTCTTCTCCCTTTGTATCAATTGGCAAATGAGAATAAGGTGTTATGAAGCGCAGAACAGTAGTACAAGTTATGCCCTCATTCCCAGCCTCTGGTAGTACGGGTCAGGTTTATTGAATTTATAAATGCTTAAATATACGAAACGGCACATATAAATCACAACCCCTTACCCCCCTTTCGCGCGCTTATCAAAGCAAACGAATACCAATGAAACTTACACAAATTTTTACAAAGCACGGCGCCAAAAGCGATTATGCTCCAAACACAAATTTGATTACCAGCCTAGCTTCCCATCTACGAGCGTGGTCAGGTCAAACCAGCGGACGCCGACGTGATTTTTGGTTTCCAGCAGCCAAAAAAAAAAGTCCCATGCACCTCGAAAAAAATGAATTTTTCACACAATCTTCTTTTTTTTTCTTTCACTCTTCAACACGACCTTCACCCTTTGCGGACAGTTTGGGCAACAAGGGCAAAAAAAACACACACACACACACACAAAACAACGATGCACGCAGTACACAGACACCTCAACGCGTCGGAAATAACGTACACCCACCGTCGATAATGGAAAAAGGGCAACCGAGTCGCCCCATTAGGTTAAGGGTTATGCTCCGCATAACCGTGCGTGGGAGAGGAGAACACTTGATTGCGGATTGTGCAAGCCGAACACCGACGCGCAAGCTAAAAATCCCCGCTTTTTTCAGGATTTTTAGTTTGGTGATGGTGTCAGTCTGTCGGTTGGTTGGTATGGCAGGGCGGAAAGTGTCAAGTGACTGATAAAATGTACACCGAAAACAGGTTTATTATTATTTCATTCTGACAGTTAAGCAACCGCAGCATAAAGACCACAGTGATGAATATTAAACATTTTTAGCGCATAACCGCATAAAAACCGATGCTGAAGCCGGACTTCGAACGCAGGTTGGCGCAGCAAGGGCGTATCAGGGAAGGTGTTTGCTGATCGCTAAACGGGGATGAAACATTGCGTTCGGAAGGTGCAGAGCACAGGCACCGGACCAGACATACAACACCGTACGAAGGAATAAATTTTCGAACTGAATTTTTGCACAAAACAGCAAACGACATCGAGGCGAAACACAAATGAAATGCCACCACTATCAGTAGCATGGTTCAGCAGTTTGGGGTTTTTGCCTCGAGAAGTAAAAAGACTTGCACAATGAGTAAAACAAGCGATCTACGCTACGGACGTTATACATTTGCATACTTTTCAAGTGTCCTCTCGCAGAGTGGGCCGTCGTTACAGTTAGTAGAACTCTCGTATTGCATAATCCATTTACCTTGACGCAAATCTATTGAAGCTTTGTTTTTGATTATTGCTCAGAAAACATTTGTTAAACTTGATTGTGCCTATTATTGTTATCGATGTAGTTTAAATACGGTCATTAATCTTGCATGTTTCGAGCGGCCCGGTGGTGCAGGCGACAGCGGCACCGGTATCAAACGACAGGGCCGTGGTTCAATTCCTATCCCGACCGTCCCCCCGTAGTGAGCACTGACTAACCAACGTGTTGTCCTCCTCCAGTCTCTAGTAAGCCATTTTCGATGGCCGGCATGACGTTATTAGAAGTTGTTAAGCCGAGAAGAAGAAAAAGAAGAAGAAGAATCTTGCATCATTAGCAACTACTGATCAGATCTTTACTATTCAAAAAATTTTGGTGTCAGCTGGTCATGGTCAGTCAGGTGTCAGTATGAAAAAAACTTTTCCACTCAAAATAGCTGTCATTGCTATTTAACGGCCGCTAAGAGAAGACAGGTGACAGCGAACGGCAGGTTCGTTCTTCCGTAGTGAGGATTCGCTATAAAAAGAAATGGTATTAGCATGTCTTGTGAGCCATTCGTTGGCTTAGTATGTCTTAAGCCAAGAAGAAAAATGATCCAATACTTAAACATGTCTGTAAGGCTTGGACTCCGCCTAAAATTGACGAATGCCTCATAACCTCCTACAAATGGAAGGATGTCAGAAGAATTTTAGCTCCGTATGTGTGGAAAACCAATAAAAAAGCCAGCCACAAACAACGCAACGCTGTAGACAATTACTTCAATGGTTTCGTAATTTATGGCCCCCCGTCCCCCCCAGGAGCTGTATTAGTTGTAGAGTTATCTCACTATCCCCTCGCAAATAACACTAGCCAGGTTCCGGTGGACTGGTCATGTCATGAGAACGGAAACGGATGACCGAACCCGTAATGTATAGAGACAAAATACATACTATTTAGATCGCTGATGAGGCCACTTGGGTATTGGATTGGCATATTTTATGAAACAATAAAATCTACATTGGCTGGGATCAAAAGAAAATTTTATATAATGATCCAACCAACAATAACCAATTTGTCGAAAGGCACCTTATTACATATTGCTTCTTGCTTCCCAATGACTTAAGCGATTGCCATATCAAACAAAGAAGTACAATCCTACAACCATCCATTGAAAACGGCACTTATCATACTGTTCGTGTACATTTCTGTGTATGTTCCACAAAGAGTTCTTCGTTTAACCATCCATCATTTGATCTATGCTTAACATAAGAGAAAATCAGAAAAATATCCCTTGTTCATTCATATCACTTGTTTGCCCCATTTTCATCAGGCTCCATGAGATCCACTTCGCCACAGATTGAATTGGTCAACATGCTTTGACACACTGTAATGCAGTTGGTGAATCAATGTTTTCCGCTGGTTCACTTTCCCATACACTGCTCACCGCATGCTCAAGAAGGTGCAAAAGTTTCCGACAAACTTGCCCATCGGTCCGCTATCCGCCTAAGGAAACTGTATTACACTCTGACCACACCACGCCCGTCCTTTCGGGACCTTTGATTTGTCCCATTCGTCGTTTGAACTTTTTTTGTTGTCTGCGCTTCTGCGTTATTCCAAGAAGCTTTTATGTTATTTGCCAAATAAGCAATATGTGGTATATTGGCACTGTTCAAGAAAGAACAGCACAACAGGCCAAAAAAAAGCACGCACACACGCTAGCTCAGCAGTGTTGAATGCAATAGATTTGTTTGAGTTGGTTATGAAGCTTGCCTTCATTCTTCGCCAAGCGATCGGTCTTTTCTGTGCTCATCTTCACAAACTAAGCGCGTCACCGAGCATGAAGGTTCTAGCTATCTGCCTGGTGAAGGAGACTTGGAACCTTTATGAGATGTTGTGAGCAGTTTCGGATGAAATGGATACATTTTTTTTTTGAATGACAGAAAGACTTTAGTGGGAGTTTTCTTAAGGCCACGTTTAATGGTAACTTCATTATCAGATAGTTTAGTCATCAAGACGCAACCGACGGATTTTATTTCCAAATATTTTTTTTATTTATAAAAAAATTTATCACAACTTTTTACTAAATAAACATAAGATCCTTGACAAAAAGTTTGGTACCGTTTGGAAGGTGTTCTTGGCCAAAATACTCACTTTTTTACTTTTACAAAGACTTGAAGACTTTGAGAACTTTCGTTTGGCGCTATTCTAATTAAATAATCAGCCCAACAGAGCCGGTCGAGATTAACTTTGCAGTTTTACTCAATTTTATCGGTGGGCTGGGCAATTTTATAGTCATATTCTATTTTGGTTGAGGGAGAGGCCTTGCAAGCCACCCTTAGAAAACAAATAACGCAATGAAAAGTCAGCAACAGATTACCGCAACGGACCAATCAATACAGACCCCTGCAAGGAAAAATTTGGACGATTGGAGGCTCGGATCCTGGAATTGTAGATCCCTTACATCTGATGGAAGCACCCGTATCCTATTAGATGAGGTCGAGGCTCGCGGCTTCGAGTTAGTAGCACTTCAGGAGGTGTGCCACTACCGTAGCGACTTCAAAATCCACCAAAGTGGTGGAAAAACGCGTGAGCTCGATACGGCGTTCATGGTGCTAGGTGCGATGCAACAACGAGTGAATGGATGGTGGCCAGTCAACGAACTAATGTACAGGTTGAGAATTCTTGGCAGGTTCTTCAATCTGAGCTTCATAAATGTGCTCAGTCCGCAACTTGGGAGCACCGATCACGAGAAGGAGCTCTTATTTACGCAGCTGGAGAGGGAGTATGACCGCTGCCCACAACATGATGGGAAGATCGTCATCGGAGACCTTAATGCTCAGGTCGGACGGGAGGAGGCATATAAACCAGCAATTGCAAGCTTCAGCGCCCACCAGCTGACAAACGACAACGGCTTCAGGCTTATTCATTTTGCCTCTTCCAAGCACATGAACATTCGCTGAACCTTTTTCCAGCACGCATCTCGGTTCAGCTACACCTGGAGATCACCACAGCAGACATATTCCCAGATTGACCACGTTTTAATAGACGGAAGGCATGAACATTCGCTGAACCTTTTTCCAGCACACATCTCGGTTCAGCTACACCTGGAGATCACCACAGCAAACTTATTCCCAGATTGACCATTGAGGAGTGCTCCGCATACTCCTCTGCCACATGGCAGAGGAGTATGCGGCAGCGCTCGGGTAAGCGCTCTCGGAAGACAATCCCGCATTGACCCTAGAAGACCACTGGTGTATGATGGAACGAGCCATCAGAACCGCAGTCTAACTGAAAATTGACCTCTTACCACGCAGACAGCGAAAGGAATGGATCGACAAAGAGTGCACTCGTGCACTATCCGAGAAGAATGCAGCACGAAACCCGTCGGAACGTGGAAAACTACGAACGACTGAGGAGACAGCAGACCCTGCTCTTCCAGGACAAGAAGCGCCGCTTTGAAGAGTCAGATGAAAAGCTGCTGGAGCAGCTCTCTCAGTCGGGGAACGCCCGCTCGTTTTACAGGAGGTTGAAAGAGGCACGGAGTGGATTTGCTCCTAAAACCGCGATGTGCCGAGATGCAAACGGCAATCTCCTGACAGACGAGCGGAAGGTGATCGAATAAGGGAAGTGCTACTTCGAAGGACACCTGAACGGAGCAAAGACAGGAAAGGTTGGTGCAAGTAGCAGAACAAGTCAACAGAAGCAGCAACACAGCAGCAACAACATCAGTGACAGCAACAATGCAGAATAGAGCCCGAGTAGGAAGCAGCGTGTTAGTCGACGGCGACAACCTCGAGGTAGTAGAGGAGTTCTGCTATCTTGGGACTGTCGTAACTTCGGATAACGATGTCAGCAGCGAAATCCGGAGACGCATTGTTCAGTGGAATCGTCCCTACTACGGCCTTCACCGTCTGCTGAGATCCAGAAGATTTCGAGACCGCACGAAATGTGAGATATATCGCACACTGATTCGACCGGTAGTCTGACTGTAGCAAAGACCGGCAGGATACGATGGCTGGGGCATGTTATGTAGATGCCGGACTCATGCCCCGCCAAGAAGGTATCGGAGATTGGGTGCCTGTCGGAGATCGGGTACCTACATGGATCGAGGATCGAGGGTGCCTGGCTGCAGCCAGGGATCGAGTTTCCTGGAGATCTATTGTTGACGGCCCCATGTCACGACGACGTGCTCTTTAAAAGAGCAGGCTAACATGAGTGAGTGAGTGAGTGTATTCTACTTAAAAAAAAACAATTCTTATGAAAAGCTCATAGGCTACAGTTTCTACAAGAGCTAAACAATGTTGTTGCTTAAAATCCTGCTATCCGCATCATCTTTCAGGGTTTCCCTACATAGTATAGCATAAGACATGAAAATCTTATTTAAATCTGGCTAAAGTTCATGAGTTACTAAAAACAACTCCAGGATAAAATGACTATAATCATCTACAGTACGCTACAATATGTTTAAATGTCTAGTTATGAAGAACAACTAATACGTCAAATGACACAACTTTTCCATACTGTGCACAAACTTGAATTTTCACCCACCTAGGAATATGATTACAATGAAAACATTCTCGAACCAATAAAAGCGAGGAAACAGGTACAACAGCAACTTGTTCCTTATGCCGTGACAAACTTAACGCCATGCTACCTAAGACTTTGCCTACCTTAATCCAAAGTTTAGACTCACACCGAACATTTTTCCAAAAACGAAAATTTCGAAACAAAAAAAAAAGCAACATTATGCTGCTGGCCCCTCAACATAATTATCCAAAGAATAACAGCTACACTCAACCCCCCGGGCGTGCCTGTTGCCCTGTCCGACAGGATCTGGATCGTTGTTTATGCTTCAGCTGTCGCTTTCAAACGTTCCTATCCAAACTTTCCGTCAGCAACGGCCCGCTTCATCAAGGCACAGTTTGTTTGTGTGCGCCGAACCAAGTTGTTGGTTTTTTGTTTTGTTTTGTTCTATTCTTACCATAACTTTAAGGCTCCCGTGTAATGCCTTGCCCCAAATCACGGGCGAACGAAATCGGGGGCCATGGGAATGTGTTACGCAAAAATATCACCGACAGAATGGCGGCAGCGTAAACTTACCGAATCGTAAATCATTGCATCGTTTCCCATTGTAGGTGGCGTGTGGCATGATTTATTTTATGATTGCTTTATTTCTTCTAAATTTTCCATTCTGTACGTTCGGAATGAGCAACGGAATGAGCGTCCAGTTAGGATTTCGCCCGGAAACGGGTACTCTCGCAAAAGCAAAAGGGAGCGGAAGCGCTGAGGCTAAGGTTAATTCTATGCGCCTAATTTTATAGCCTCACATTGGCAATCACTGTTGCCGTGTACTATTAAGGTGGTTTAATGTGCTTCTTTGACCATTATGTACATTTCGTTCGAATCGTTCAACACAAGGACAAAGAAACAAATTGTCTCAAACAAAAAGCTTCATGAACTTTTGCAAAATTCAACGTTCTCAACCTTCTTAACAACTAACAAACACTACAATCGGGCCAACGTTGATTGCCCAAACGTTTCCTATTCCTGAACCGATGCATATTTGCAGCATCATTCGCATTTAGGCCATTAAATCATTCACCGTTCGCAAATACTTTCTGCTGCAAAAGCTCTTTTTTTTATTTGTATTTCCTTTCTCGAATGCTTTAACAAAAATTTGCTTCACTCACTGTTAAGCACGATAACGTAGGCATCGCTGGTCATATCTGTCGATTCTCCGAGTGCCTGCCATGCAAGCACAGCTACGTTCTATGTTTTCCTTCCACTGCCAAGCCGACTAAAATAATACCATAACCATGAAAGCCATTGCATACTGCTCATCCACCGGAACCAGTCCGGTGGAGCAGAAGCATTGCTGGTAGCAGTCGCAGTGTGGTAGCTAAATGCGAACACAGCCAGGAAAAACACAGCCTCCGATAGGATTGTTTTGCGACGTGTTTTTCCAAATTATCTAGGTGGAAAATACACGAAACTAACGCATCCCCGGCAATAGCGACTCGATTGCCGAATGTGTGCATCCGAGTGCAATGAAATCGCTGCCCAAAACCGCCCCGCATACGCACAACGATTGGCAGGCGGACAAGCACAAAAAAAACAACACGTTAGGTACAACATTCTAGCTTCGTCCGCCCAACATCCTAAACGCGAATCCAAAACGTCTAAAATACAATCAAATTCAACAGCGCGCCGGCATGGGCGCTCTGTGCGAATAACTTGCGCTGGAATGCGTAAAATCGAATGATCGTTCGTGTCACTTGGGTGCAAACGGGTGGAAGTAACCCGGGATCCCGAAGTGGAGCTAGGAAATTAATTTCACTGAAAGACCTTTCCATTTTGCCAAATCCCCAAACCAGGCGGGCGGAAACGCTGTTCCGAGCACCGCTCTTACATGAAAATTAATTGTTTGCTAATCGCGTGGACTGATTTTGTTTCTAAATACATTCACGTCGTCAATTTCCACGAACCTTCAAATATGTTTTGCCATCGCCTGGGTAATCAACGAATGCGAAAACGTGCTCGTACTGCTGGTTGTGAATTTCCGGGCGATCCGCATTATAATGCTCGCGCCGGAGTGCACGCATTACAGCACGCACGTTCCGAACATCTCAACCGTAAAGAGCTGCTGCGATTCGTGCACGAAGTCTTTACTCAATGTAAAACACTCGTTGTTATATTCAGCAAGCACAGTCTTCAAATTGTCCTATAGCGTTGCTAGAACATTATTTGACACGATCCGATAGTTAATTTCGCCCAGAACCAAATCGGGACGCCATAGGCCGGATATGAATAGTTTCGTTTCTTGTCGCAATTCACCCTACTTCTCAGAGTTTTGACTAAATCTATGCGTTTGTTTTGTTTTCTGCTTACAGGATCGATTTCCGACCAGAACAGGGTATTTATGATCTCACAATCATGAACACCTCGTACAGCCGGGACAATGGGCGGTTCGAGTGTCGAGTGAAAGCGAGTGGAACTGGTGCGGATGTTCATCAAGAGTACTACAACCTAACCGTTCTGACACCGCCACAGCCACCGTTTGTGGAGCCAGTCGAGCTGCGGGCTACCGAGGACGAAAAGTTCAACCTGACCTGCAGTAGCATCGGTGGCTCACCGGATCCAACGATCACGTAAGTCCTGTCGCCTGCCCACTATTTCTTGGTGCAGCTTTCATCAAGACACTTCTACTGCTTCCTTCCGCACAGGTGGTATCGAGTAGGGTCGGAAAAACCTCTCAAGTCTAGCATCGCCAAGGGCGGATCGAAGGATCTGCGCACCTCGAGCACCCTATCGATCGTGCCCCGGCGCGAAGATGATGGGGCCAAGTTTCGCTGCGTTGTCTGGAATCGTGCCATGTCGGAGAAGGACAAGCTGGAAACGACCGTCACCCTGTCCGTAAACTGTGAGTACTATGCACGCACGTCTACATCAAAGTTTATTCCGTGATTCTTCATTTTCCCGGACCCCTTCAATCCGTCTGGAAGCTAGTGCCAGATAAGCAGAATGAGCCAAGAGAACGAGAGAAGAAGAAAAAAAAGTCAGCAACAGCGCTTTGTTTCGCCTCTTTGCGATCAAATCACGCTGTACATAAGGCTGAGCAGTTCTTTTGATGCAAAACTCATCAAGTCTTTCAATTTCTACGTACGACTAAAATCATGCCCCGGTTGTATCGAAACGGCCCAATAGTCCAAGAAAACTCGACTGCAGGCAAAAAAGGTACTAACTTTTTCGAACAACATTTGTCATGTTTCAAAGTCCTTGCCTGCTTACCCACAGCGCTTACCGGGTAATTCCGGCCGGGAGGATGAAAACTTTTCCTTCAGTTGTCGGTCGGTAGATCGAAAGGTCAATGCAGCACACTAATAGCTTCATCCTTGGCCGTTGATTGAACTTGTTTATTTATTTTCTCTGCTGACTGTTTGCTCTGCTCTGCAGGCAAAGCCAACGCATCAAAGAGAAACATTTCATTAAAGTGGGAGTTCTGGGAAATTTTGCTGTTTCGTAATGATAAATCTGATTATTTTTTTCTCTCTTGCATTGAGTGAATCATTTACAAAAAAAAAAATCTGTCACAGTTCAAGCAGAACATGTACTTGATTGATTTAATTGAGTTTAACATCATTTCGTTATTTAACAAACTTAAACCACCGATTTACCACTCCAACATTTCACCCTGGCCCACCGTGGTGGATGGGTACGATGCCACATATCAACAACATCTCGTAATTATTTATTTGCATTGCAATTATGCCCCTCCAAATGCTCATTAATGACTCGCTAATCATTTATTCATCGAAACAAGAATGGCGAAAAATGCAAGAAACCGTCTCCGAGAAAATCGATATTTAATTAAACGGAGCTCCAGCGTCGAAGAAATTGATAACCTCCACTCAACACTCTCGAGTGCACATGAAAACAAAACAAAAACTAAACAATTATGGATACTCATACTAATGTGTTCCGTTGATACAGCTTCCATCCATCCGTGCATAGAGTTCCGTGTCTATATTTGGCACACTCGCTCGATGGATTTGCTGGTGTAGGCCGTTGCCGTTGCGGGTGTCATTTATCTTGATGTAGTACAAACTGAACTACTTCTTTGACCAGGCTTCCTGGGATGGGCCAAGCATTGAGGCAAAAGTTGGATCTTTATGCCCCGGACCACCAAAGTCTTATATGTTTTCCACCCTGTCCGGTGATCAATCTTTCGCTGATGCTGCGTAGCGCTCCGCTTTTTTTGGGGGTGTGATAAAATGAGAAAGCATAAGCAAAAGGCGAAACGGGCCAAAGATATTACCCATCGAACCATTTCACGTATTCGCTATCAAACAACCACTGGAACCCATTTAGCCATCGAACGCGATGGTTGGGGCGCACATTGAATCCAATCAACGAATGGATATTTATATACAAAAGGAGGGTTTATCATAAAAGTGTATTTATTATCATTTCCCACTTACGTTTGCCAATGGTTATCGATCTTCCGGCACTGAATCGGTGAAATACGTGTTTCTTATGTTGCTGCGTGGATGCTCAGAGACGTCCAGCAAATTTTTGCTAACTAAACATTTTCATGTTTTACCTGCTTTGGTGTGCGACGTAGTCAACTCGACTAAAATATGGGACGTGTTTATGTTATGAATTAAAATTCAGCACATTTCTCTTACCTTTAGATTATTCATTTACATCGAATAGAGGCTCCTTTCTCCTGTACTATTCCTTTCATTCTTATTGAACAATTCTAATGTGTACCAAACTGGGCTTTAGTATTTTTATTCGAAAGATATGACAAAATACCAAAATTTAAAGATCTTCAAATACCGTTTTACAATCCTTGACATACTTTTTCAACTGTCCTCAAGCACGTTTAGTTCAAACTAATAAAAAAAAATACTCTGACTCTGCAGTATCTCAAACACGAACTTTTTTTTTCATGCACAAGTTTCATAGAAGCTTATGTTAGAAAATTTATAATAGTAATTTTCGTGGTTTATGTTCCTCGGTGTAGACGTTACGGAGCAGGATTACGACGACTAAAGTATATGGCCATTCCGACCGTACGAAACGAAGCACCCTCAACATTCGTTTAAATTTTCCCCGCGAGTAATCCACTTAAAAAGAGCTGGACAGGTCGGAAAGATACATCTAAGCATAGCCTAGCTGTACCGTATCTCGATGGTATTTAATTGAATCGCCAACTTTTTTTGCTTGACCTATGACCGAAGTATTGCCCCATTTTGGCGGTTTGTGATTCCGTGTCTTGTCCTCAGGGAAGTTTTTTTTTGCGCAGTATTCGATGAATATATTTGTAGTTCGTGCGTAGAGCCTATCACTAAATTTTGTGGTTAATAGCTTTTTTTAATTTTATATTCCTAACCTAAAATGTCTGACAAAGAACAGCTCGTATAATGTTTCATCACACCATGTCCACGATAATTTGATATCATAAACTCTCTACGACAGGGCGTACGCAAATTTCCTTCACCTTTACCAGCGATAAACAACAGACAGACGCACAGCCCGTGTACTACGTGACACTGGTGGCTACAAATCGATCCATCTTCCGACCGGAAGCATTTGAACTCCGTGCGGTGTAAAGCCCTTCAAAGCACATGCTTCGCAAACGGTCTTTTGCGCCACCGCGTCAATCGTAAAGCCCGTCGCGAACAATCCGATTTGTAGACGGGTGAACCACTTTGGCCGAAACGACATAATTGAAATGATAGAACGCCGGCCGTGCTTCAAAGCCTTACGACCACGACACACAGACTCCATAATGCTAGCTTTCCGTTTCACTTTCGAAAAAGTTCAACCTTAGCGCAGTCCCGCACGTCGGTCACGAACACGTCTGGGCCGCGATCAACGACACCGTAACCAGAAACAAAGGCCGAACGCAAATCGTTGGTTCGAAATGCCGTTTGCAACCAATCGAGCGCGGAATCGAATCCGGAATGTGCAGTCCACTTTTGCGTTGGTCCATGTTTCGATTTTTTTCTCTCCCTCTCTCTCTCTTCCTCTCTCTATTCGCCGTACAAATTTCTTTCCCAAACGGCCCGAGGTGACACGCGTTCTCGCAAACGATTATGGCCACAGCGAGATGAAGAGTGACGTGCCGAAGGGCTCTTAAGGAACTCGCCCTCCCATCCCACACGTCTACAACGATCATTCCGGTGCCATTTCGGTTCGGGATTATTGTTTCGACTGGTCCCGTGATGCCTTCACTTTTCGCTACGCGACACGTTCGACCGGTAGGACAGTGCTTTTATATCGCGGATCCGATCCGGTACTACACCCAAGGGAGTCGTTGATTGAAAACGAGCACGTAGCGGATGGTCGCATGCCGCTGACGTGGCAGCCGCGGAGTAAAGACAACAAGCAACACAGGAAAAAAAAAAAGCAACAAAAACACGACAACCACACCGACAACGGCAAAGAACCGGAGCAAAGTTCGGCTCTAATTTAGCTCCAATTACGCGAAACGCAAGATTAAAATGTTACGAGATAAAAACGAGCCCAAACAAAGGAAGAAAAGCCCGGCGCTGGTGGATGGCCGGATCCGTCTGCCGCCTTGCGCGCGACACATTCCCGGTGTTCCGAAGCAGCGTCACGAAAAGCGATTTAACAATGGAAGTGAGCGATGTTGCGTTATTTGTTCACTTCGTTACGGTTGTTGTTTCTCGTGATTGGTTACATCAATAAAAATGGGTGCTTTCGCTTTTCATATTGACGCCATGTTTCACCAAAAACTTTACGCTTTTTTTTATTTTTTGTTTCACTTTTATCAGACACGGAGCCGCTTAGCAATCTTTGGACTCGCGGTGGCACAAACTTTATGGCCTGCGATGATAATTGCGAAATTGGTGAGGAACCATCGCAAATCCTTGCCGGTTCCGTGTTTTTGGGGATGGGACGGTACCGGGGCGATGATTCACAACCGACTGTTGATTGCCGGAGCGCGGGTCCTTTGGCGTAGATGTATTCAAAGCCGACAGGATTATTTCGATGAACCAGCGCGGAAACCATAATTCCATCCAATCAATCGTATCGCTCTAAACTGGCAAGACGGTCAGCCCATGTTGTGGCCTATTGATTCGTTGTACAATCGAAACGAAGCGATTGGGATTATACACACGAGATACGTTCGTGATCGATATCCCAGCAGTGCGAGACGTTGAGATACGATGCTCGCAATCCCAAGACCCGAAATCGTTCTTTCAAGGCCCAAATTGATGATCAAGTATCGATGCTGTAATTTGGAGCATCCATGATTGACGGCGATTTATAATTCCCTCCAAGCGATACGAAAACGTGCATTTCATGTTGCTGCGTGAGGGTCTCACTTGTTTATTGCTCATAACGCATAATTTTAAGTCCGACTAATCACATTTATAAAGCGAAGAATAATATTAACGAATCCCACGTCGGAAAGAATGGGTTTGAAAATTGATAAAAACCCGACCAGCGGTAACATCATTTGCACGGAAAAATCATGTTAATTCCTCTTAAAACTAAGCTCCTCTTATATTGCATTTGTTGCTCAAATGAAATTTGAGAATAACACGGAATGAATGGATTCTATTATAATATGTGTTCTCTCACCTGCCAAAAAAAAAAAAAATCATCCCAATCATCGCTATAAATGAAAACATCAAACAAAGCCGGTGCTCCAGTCTAGAACCACACGGATGATGACATAAATGGTTCAAAAATGCGTTGATTATCCGCTTCGCTGAAATGCTACAATCTTAAAACACTTTATCCTTTCTAGGACAGGTAACCGAAGGGGCTAATGGGAATGGGAGTGTGATGATGATAGTAAATAATGCCCGTTCAGGGCAACACCACGCGAGAGAGAGCCGCAGTGGCGAATCGTGACGCAGCGTCAAAGTGACGCCTCAACCACCCAGAGTTTTTTGACGAGATCAAGCCCGAGCTGGTAACAGAAGGAAGTGCGAACTCAAGATTCCAGTACGGCTCGCTTCAATTGAACCACGGCCGAGTAAGCTTAAGGCGGTTTGTTGTACGAGACGAGGCACACACCAATAAAGTGTTTACCTTTAATGACGGAGCAGAAAAATCAGTCCGATCGCGACCAGGGATAGCCATAAACCGACGACGACGGTGTAGATAATAGAAGAAGAAAAAACCGCACACGCAAGAGGGTGTAGCATAAAATTTCAATCCACGCGTAAATTATGGCCTAAAAGTGTCCGATGGCGACGGTCTGGTTGTCGGCACAATATCATCACCTCTTGCCACCGCACCGCAACACGGCGGGTGGAACCTCGCGGTGGAAGGCTGAGCTCGGCTATGATCGAACGAAACGGGGATGCTTTTTTTTTTTCAATCAGCATACTTTTTTATGAGATACTCCTTTTTGCATTTACCTTGCTTTCGCCTACCGTTTGGACAGCTTGGGGTGTCTGGGGGTTGAGAACGGAAGGTGTGAAAAAATATCATCCTGCATGTACGACGAAAAAGATGTATGGACGCCACGGCAGGAATATTTCATCCGCTGAATCGTAATCAATAAATGCCAAACCGTAAATGAACGCCATTTGTCATTCATCATCATCATGTCATTCCCGTTCGATCGGTGACAACCGCAACAGGAAGCAATCTATAGCTGTTGAGGCGAAAAAAAGGTAGCCAATTTTTAGAGACACCCTTGCACACCTTCTGGCATGTTAAAAAAAAACGTTACCAGCTTGAATTGCATATCCTTTGATTGACAAAATACTTGCAAAGATGCGCTAATTTTTTTTTACTTTCACTACTTTTTTTATTTTTATAAAATCCAAGGGACATCCCTTGCAATATTGTAATAATTTAAAGCATGCTCTTTTTTTTTTTTCAAGTATTTTTATCATAAACAACACGTATGCTAACAAAATTGGGAAATCGTGTCTATGTTTCCAGCTGTTTATTTCACACGATCACAACATATGGGAACGACATGCATCATTGTGCCATTTGATACATTCTTACGACGCCTTTCACTTTTGTCCGGCAGCAAGCCATTCGACCTTTCAAGGCGTGTCTAATAAGTAGTCAAAGTCGTTCAGCTATCGGTTGAAGGAATGGGTCGTAAATTCCATACTTTCAACTTCAAGCGACCATTTTCACACGTAACAATCGATTTCCTACAGGTTAACGCTTCAGGACGCCTAACTCTTATTTGCAAAATGATCTCAATGAATTGTCAGTGTTTCATTTCACAGCATTTTAACAATCTAGCACAGTTTTGGCTAGGATTAACCTTTCGGCTAATAATTTATTTTAAGAGGATTATCGATTTTTTTGGATTAAAATCAGTCAAAGAAACTGGACCCGACGGTTGCACAGGCATACACTCTTATGCAACGCTCTAGCTCTAAATTAAAGAGCCCCTCGAACTTTTCGCCTTCTATGTTTCTGCCGACGGTTCCGACGATATCTGTGAGCAAATACATGGCCCATAATCACAGCGGAGAAAGCTTTCTGCAAGACTTCGAAAACTACGCACCTCTGCAGCGTTCTACTAAGCAGCTAACAGCGTTCTAATTATGATTCGTAATCAACGCTAACGAAGCTCTCGCAGCATGGCGAAGATGTCCCGTCCCGCGCTGGCTCCGTTCGTTGCAGCTTTCTTCATACCATCCTCACAATCGTCACACAAAACTGGTAAACAAACACCTTTTGCTCGGGTTCCGTCCAATGCAAACGAGATGCTGCTGCTCTCGAAACGGGGAAAAGCCATTAAAATTAATCAAACACGTCTTTCGGGCACGGGATATTGCCATTCGGCGGTGGTTGTGCTTTTTCGGGTTCGGGTGCGGCTTAAACGATTGCTTCTGTGCTTTTCCTGGGAGCAGGCAGGAAACTGTTGCGGAAGGTAAACGAACACTGGGTTGAACAAAATGAAAAAAAAAATGCTGTCCCTGGTGTGTGTTGATTCTGAAGTTGAGAAAGCCCTAAAGGTATTTATAACGGCGGATTATAATTAGTGAGAATGTGATCGAATTATAGTCGATGTTTTATGAGACCTGCGGCATAACGTGTCGTGGATCGCGAGGACGGCTAATGGCGTGTCTCAACGAAGATTTTGAACTATATTTTGTGTCCGCGACCGTACTGTTCACGGTTGCTATCTAACGACTAATAACATCCAGTGATATAATGTACACCACCCATAGTGTTCCAGCCAAACGAACGATTTTACCTTGTATGTAAGCAACATGTCTTACCCATAACGACATAACCCGTCTGGCCGTTGTTTTGCATCGCACTTCTCGTTATAAAACACACGACTGTGTGCTCGATACTGTCGGGGTACTCGCAAACTCAGTGAAGTCCATTCTGCAAGGGTTTATTTGTTGTACGTATGTGGAACGCAATTTTCCATAAGCTAGACTTGCCGCCACACTGTCGGCTGTCTGTGAAATTGTAGAAATCATACCACGAAACGATACCAGGACTGGTGAAAACGGTTCCCTGTGACCCTTTGGCCGCTTCTGAACCAAATGTCATGGAACGAAGTTTATATGCTGCAGACACATACACACAAACACATCCTTTCCCTTGTGAAGTCACACCGTCGTTAGATATGGCCCCCGAATGTCCTCTTGGCCAGTCGTCTTGCGTCGTCGTCATCGTCGTCGTCGTGAGGGCGACAATAGGACGGATGACAAAAATTCAAAACACTCCCCATGCAGCCTTTGAATACACGAAAATTTTGCAATCAACATATATTACCGAGTGAAATTAGATGGCAATAAATACTTGCATTCCATCTCTGCTGGTCGTTCACTTGCAGTGAGAACAAACTGCTTTTGCGCCAGCAGAACCTCCAGATGACAGTGCTAGTTGTAGTATTTTGTGACAAATTGCGTGAGCCTGAAGTCACGTCAGGTATCATATAGCCATGGAAAAGATGTGTTCCATTATTCTTGGTATGATTTGTACCCCAATCAACAATCGGAGTATATTAGTTCCGTACTGCAAAAGAGTAGTTGTGAAAACATAATTTCGGATCTGGGTTCATTAGTCCTGTTCTAGTTTAACATTCACATTTATTAAATCATGTCCACCTGGTGGCTCAACACACAAACTCATATGAAACCCAAAATTAAGATCATCCAACATCATCAGATATTGAAGATATATTTTTCTGGGCAGCGTATTCTTAATGTTATTTATAAAATGCAATCTATCTACCATGAAATGTTTAGTTAACATAACACAAACAAACTAAAGCAGTTTTCTGGCAAACGCAAAGCGAAGTCCGTTTTAATCTCAGCTCAATTGTGTTTATTCACTTACCTGAACGAGCATGGGTCTAACTTCAAAATGATGACGTTTCTCGGTAAAAGACGTCATAATCCATGTCATGGGAAACAATTAATAATACTCAATTATCGTACTGATGAATAAAGTATTGTCTCGCCACTTCCCTTGTTAGACAGCAGAACACCCGAAGGGATTTTCTTTCATCGACAGAAGCACAAGGCCGCCGAGCCGCCCCGAACGAGTTGCAGCTTTCACTGTGCACGGCTCCATTTTTCATACCACTGTCTGCACGATTTCTCACCATTTGCAAGCCGCACTTGCTCGCAGCATCGCGCATCAGCAACATCAGCAACACCTAAATCCGGAGCACCGTGCCGGGAAGCAACTTCACGGATGCTTTCGAAGATAATGAGACTTCAATTGAAAAGGCGGCCAGTACAATGGGCTGGGGTGCCAGTGCGAGCAGCGATGAACGAGAAAAATACTACCATCCCGTAATGCTCACCTTTACACCATTAATCATGTGCGCAACAATCATCACAATCATAACAATAATTCCGGCAGTTGCCACCCGGCCATAGTTCATCGTTTCTCTGGGGTCCTGTTCGTTCGGGCTGATGCGTCCGGCGGCTTGGAACCGGATCGGAACAGGGCCCAGCTGGATCTCGCCTAATACACTCGGGTCCAATTTAACGATTCCTGCCCATTGTTCCATCCTGCTGTCGGTGCGCTTGGACCCGAGAACCGTTCACGAGTTTTGAAATCTGCCGTTGCGTTCCGTCCGATGAAGGGTTGTTAACCACACACGATAGCCACACTCACGGCCCATACAACCAGCCAGGGTACGGAGTGTTATCAGCGCCCCTGACGAGAACTTAGGACTGCTACAACATTCAACAGTAGTATTACGCAAAAAAAAACAACCCAAGCCACTCACGTACTTGAGCGCAATTTAGGTAAAGAGGAGTACCAATATCTGCGCGCAATCCCGGGCCTCCAGGGCTCTGAAACACAAGCTTTCGGCCAAACGAGCTCTGTAGGAAGCTGCACAGAGAAATCCAAGTGCACGTTTGTGTGTGTGTGTGTGTGTGTGTGCAAGCGAAAGATTCACCCAGAAACTAACAGCTCTCGAAAACTGCCGACCGAGGCAAAGCATCAAGAACTGATATGAAAACAAAAGTAACCTCAAAACCCAGACGAACCCACCACCACCAGCTCCAGTACACCGATCCGGTACGGGTTGAATCATTACGAAACGGTTTCGTTCGCACCACGTGGTAGCTTGTAGATCCATGGATTTGGGAACGATTACCTTCAAACTGATGAGTCAGGGTTCATCAGGGAGTGAGGGTTTATGAATTTACGGCTGAAACTGCTACAGAGAGGGTTGGGAGCAGCAGCGGGTGTGATGCTGGGATTGGATTGAAATTTAATGATGAAATGGATCACTTACCCGACCTCTCCTGGGCAGAAATCTAGAATCCACTTGATGCTGATACCGGTCCGCACTACATCCATCCATCTCATAACACGTGCTTGCGTTTTCGCATTCATCAACCATTTTACCTTTGCTTTACGTAGCCGGGTTCGGTCGATGATTGAAAGCACTCTAAAACGGAATTGCGCACCGAGAATTGGAATGGCCGGTAGGCCATGCAGGAAGGATGAAAAGCGATTCAAACATGCACAGAAAAAAAAACCCTTACCACCTTCACAAATATTCCCTGTCTAAATGTGTTACCAGTGTGAAGATGGTGATGCTGATGATCATCAGCATCATTGTCAGGATCGGTTGGCAGGACCTCCACAAATTTCTCAGATACTACGAGTACCCAGTCGCCTTTTGCGCGTGTGAGCGTGGAAGTGATTATCGATTGAGATAAAGCGTGAATTATTTAGAAAACGACCAAAACCGAACCGAACGGCAGATCCGTTTCGTACGACAGGCTTGTTTACTCCTGACACTTTCAAATTATCATTCCGTTTGATATTTCTTTTCGTTCGCTTTTTCTCTCTCTCTCTCTCTCTCTCTCTCTCTCGCATCCTTGTCGCACCATACTTGAACCGTCTTATTACAGTTTAGTCTCCGGCTTGCTCGTTTCGTGCTTCGGTAGAGCGGAAATTTTTGCTTCAGTACCAATCCACTCGACGATCGTCGGCTCCGTTTATGCCGTACACCCTGTTTACAATCAATGATTTGGGAGGCAAAATTTGAGTTGAGTTGAGACAAGAAACAAATCGAGCCGATAACATTAAAACACAAGAGAAGAAAAAACAAACTTTTGCTGCCAGAGTTTCGCTTACGAACCGTTTGCGTTGTGTATCCTTTTACGCCTACAATCAACACCGTCATCACCGTTCGGTGTTGCCGGCGCTGCCAGATGCAACACTCACCGGCAGCGGAAAGCAACTATTTTCGTTTCGGTTAGTGCTTTCGCTCGATTAACGTCAACGCCACCGCTGTTAGAATGGAACCGCGCCACACCGCGTGATCAGGACCGTGGTAGCGGTTATCCTCCCGAGGCAATTTAGTTTGGGCCACTCATTCCGTTTCACGGAGGTGCAGAATCGTGTGGTTGTGGAGCATAAATAATTAATTATGTGCTCGGTGCGCTTGTGTGTGTATGTGTGTGTGTGTGTGTGTGTTTTAGCTCCGTAAAGCCTCATCGATATCGTTCTCACGTAAGTGTTTTCGCCCTTTCTTGTGACGCTTTTCGCTTATCTAAACCACCGGGTTTGTGCTTCTTGTCCGTGGTGCTCTGTGCGCTTGGATGGAATAATCGAACGGACCCGCAAAAGTACACGCTGGCTAGGGGTAAGCAATCAATTAGGATTTTTTGCCATCCCCCATTTTTTTTTTATGAACAAAACGCCGCGTCTGCTTTCTTCCTACTCTCCCCCCCCCCCCCCCCCAACTGCTCCCCTCCTCACTCCGCCATGCTATTTTTTACGTTCCACCATCCCAAAGAAAAGCTTCCGTTTATGGCCAGGATTCGGGAGTAGTAAAATATCACGCTAAAGGCTGAATACGGTAGCGTCCGTATGCGTGATGGGCTTTTAACCAACCACCTTCCATGTTCCTGCGCCAAAAAAAAAAACGCATTCCCTACTCTGTT
Source organism: Anopheles maculipalpis (assembly GCF_943734695.1). Taxonomy (NCBI): domain Eukaryota; kingdom Metazoa; phylum Arthropoda; class Insecta; order Diptera; family Culicidae; genus Anopheles; species Anopheles maculipalpis. The sequence continues at coordinate 44,745,599 of NC_064872.1, read as the reverse complement.
GTGGCCATTTTTTATCTCATCTCGTAACCGCAACAACAAAAACCACCATCATCCGACACAAAAAAAAACGAAATACACTCGCTGCTGACTTTGTTAAGAATCGGCAGTTGGACGGAGCTTCGGTGTATTAGTTTGAAGGAGCCACAACGAGGGGCATAATGTGGTCCGGTAAAGTCGGCCAAAGGAAAAGTTCAGTCAATTATTGTAATTTGACGGGCCTGCCTAACGATGATGATGATGTTGATGGGTACATTGGAACAGGGTAAAGGAGTTCAAGAGAGGTCCAGCGATGGTCATAAGTATGATGAATATGCTTGCTTTACACACACATACACAGACCTCACCCGTGACAGGCTCCGTTTGGTTAAGGTTTGATTAATTTTTAAGATGCTGATGAATGGCTGCCCCATTTCAACACCTTCGACAGTCCCAAAGTGGTCTGCTATTGGGAATGCCTTCGGGAAGAAAAAACCTCCCTGCTTACCGGGTTCACAGAAAGGTACTGTGCAAGGCTCGAAAGGAGGAGGGCAGTGGGTAAGATCGGTGGAGATGGGTTGGTTATTTTATTTGTTCGCATTTCCATTACAGCGACGCGTACTTGAACCGCACGCGATTCACACCTTTCGGTTTGTGCATGTTGTTCGGGCACGGCTATTGATGCAAGTGCGAGAATTGACACTGATTCTAAGAGCTCTCGGAATGACACCTTCCAGAAGAAAAAACCCCATTGCTGGGGATGCATGTCTCGGAGACAAATATTGATTTAAAATGCTATTCTTTCCTGCCTTCGGTAACGATCGACCTGGCATGCCTGTTCAATGAACCTTCCTTTTTCTGCGAATGTAAACATGCTGTGGTAACCTCAACTCTGTCTTTGTTTTGAATTACAAATATGCTTTACGGAAAATTTTAGCTCATACGTGTACAGCATAATATAATGCCACAGCATCGTTTTGCTTCCAGTCGATATCTGCGAGCATTCGGATGTAAAAGGAACATATTTCTCAACCATTACTAAAACAAGGTCCGCTGGATTTACTTCGAAAACAAAAAAACCCGGCCAGCAATGAGAGGCAGGATGCATTACAAAATGCGCTCAATTATCGTGCCCCCGGTAAACAATCGATCTGGTCCGTTCAGTGGCCTTAGGAACACGTGTGCTGCCCGGCCCTAAACTGGTTCCGCCAGTACGGTGTTGAAACACGGTACGCCTCGCCGCATGTTCGATAAATTCTTACTGCATTCAGCGGGCCGGCGCGGCCGCATGGGCAGCGCGGATGGAATATTTTTCATCCCAAGACACGGCGCGGGGCTGAAAAAACTGATGATTATTTACGTTACAGTGCGTATTTTGGGAGCTGTTTACTTTCCTGGTACGCTCGGTGCTACGTTTTCTGCCATTCGCGTTCGAACGATCGGTTAGTTCGGTTGGATGTTGTTCGTTTGTTTTTCCTATCCGATGTAAGTTCTCGCTTCTTCTCGCGAGTCCATTTCGAATGTTTTTCAAAGCCCGCTCCACCATCATCCCCCGGGCGGTGTGTTCGATCTGGTGCTTGCAATCGGCCACCAGAAACAGTTCAACTTAGCCGGGTCATTGCATCTGGAACGAATGAACGAACAATGTGTACAACTCGTTGAATGTAAACAAACCCGCTTGCGCTTGGCTCCGTGCCTGGTGCATTTTTTTTTACACCGCGCTTCTTTTACAAGCAATCTTCTCACCCCGGTTTCTTTTGCTGCGCGGGCTGGGGCATGAGTTCGGTTGTGAAAAATAGCCACAACTAACCGAACAACTAACGGGTCGGACTTTTTCTTTCTCCTCCCGAGACACCACAGCAGCCGTAGCCGGGAAGACGCGAAGCTAAGATACGATAAATTACAATGTAAAATAAACAATCGGCGCTATTCGCAGTGCTTACCATCATCACGGCTCGGCAGCGTCGCTCACTGGTGGCTGTGGCTGCTGCATGCGCCTTACCTGTCGCAGTTAAAGAAACACAAAGATTCAGAACGACAACAACAACAAAAATCTTCACAAATGCACCACCTTTCTTCCTCCCAAGCGGGTGCTCTACAAGCGGGAACGAACGGGAATGCTGCTGAATGGACTGATTTTCATCAACTCTAATCAAACTGGATCACACACATAAAAGAGCAAGCAAACGATGTCCGCCGATCAGCCGACACAGCCATTCCGCAACCGCGGTGTGCATTGGTGGCCGTGAGTGCAAAAAAGAAGGAAAAATAGCCCACATTCCGACCGGAAGCGAGAAGTGAGAAAGCGAAAGCCCTCTCACTATGCAACCCACCACATTGGCAGCACCACGACGACCCTCCACTAGGCGGCAGCTCGTCACGATTTTCTTAGCGTTTTCCGCATATTTTTTTTTTCTTTTTGCAAGTATCTAAAAGAACGGTTGCCGTCTATTTCCCACAACACTCTTTGGCAGCGCACTGTTCTTCCCCCGCGTCATAGCCCAACAAAGACTGCTGAGCCCATTTCATTTGATCCCATTTCTCCCGATCCAATCGGTGCTGCGAGCTGCACGACATCAAGTCGTACTCATACTTGGGCTGACAATGCAGAAAATTACGGATTACGGAACGGTGTGGATCACACTCCCAACACACACACACACACACACCTCCCAGCCACCAGATGGTGCTCGTCTGGCGCCATTTGTACGTTGACAACGCGCACGCTGGCAATGAGCGTTCCCTGGCTAAAATGTGTGTGTGTGTGTGCCACGGGAAACCAGAAAACAAACATCATTAGAGCGGACGGCAGTTGTAAATTGCATGGATGCGCGATGGCGCTCTGCCGTGTTACGTCGCAGTGCCTTTTTGCAGCGGCTCCCGCGCCATCACCGACACCACATTATTCGCCTCTTCATCTGCCACTTCATCCGCCGCTTTGCACGTTCTTCCGGTCCCATTTTACCGCGTACCTTTCACTCCCGTTCTTCGCTGGCGACTTCCAGCGACCATACTTCAACCGCTCACCTTTCACTGATTACCAGCATCAGTGCGGCGAGGGCAGCAGTAGACGACGACAACCACCGTGGCCAACGGTACACGGAATCAAACATTGGACTTTCTGCTCACGCGCCACAAACTATTTACCCCGCTTGGCAGTCCCTGACATCCCTGCTCGTTGCGTAGCCGCCGGTGACAGGAAGCGTGTCCCGTGCCTCGGCGGAACAGTTACCGCTTTAAGCATGCTTGGTGTCTTTCGCAAACAAGCTCCAGGTCCATATCTACCACTGGTCTAGCAAGCCACACCTGCAGCTCGCATTTGTGTTGGCCACAAACGAATGAGCGCGCGCGTGCGAGGGACTTGAGTGATCTGGGTGCGTCTTATCAATCTGCCAGGTACTAACTGTCACTCCGATTACGAACGCACAGTACGCCGCAAATGTGATGTGGTACCGTCGTACTCGTAGCCAGCACGTCAACTGCTAATATAACGGGCATCGCGAATAACATAAGCTTTTCCATTCGTGTTTCAATCTCCTTCGCGTACTATCCATACTGTTGAGATGGATTAAATAAAGCAATCGTGAAGGATTTTGTTCAGAGCACCATGTAATCAAACTTTTAAACGGAAGTTAGTCAAAAAGCTTGCTTATTTAGGCAATGATATTACTTTATGTTCGAATGAAGAGCAACCAACATACGTCATTTATTTTATTCTTGTATACTAAACGATCTGCAAACTACAAAAATATCACTAACTTTCCCTCTCTCTCTCTCTCTCTCTCTCTCTCTCTTATTTCTCTTCTAGGTAAGTCCCACTACACGACACTGTATCGAATAAGGTAAAATCAGATAACTAGCAAAATGACTGCTACGGGAACATCCCGATAAGGACGATAATCAGTCGCATTTCACGCTACCCGCCAGGAAACTAACAAACCATTACGTTTCACCACTAAACGGTCGCTAATGGTAAATCAAACAAATCAATTGTCGTGCCTCGAATACACGTGCTTGTATTTGTGTGACGGTGACGGTTTGCTCAATCCGGGATGGCTAATTTCAACAGTCATAAAATGGCCCCCAACCACAATTAAACGAGAATCCTGCGCGCCAACTGCGGCAACCGATTTATAGCATTTTCAACACTTTGCGACAACAGTGCGCTCCTCCCCGGACTGGCCTGAGCTTTCCCATGTCCAAGGAAGGGGGGGGGGGGGGGGGTAATGCTCTTCGGTAGCAGGCGTAGCAGCTCACTTTTGCATCGGTCAGTTATGGCGTCACTAATTATGAGAATTCATAGCAAATTACCTTGAAACACGCTACGCGCGGTGTCTAGAACTGAAAATAGATTTCAGCAGTAGACAGGAGGTGAACGTGTTCATCCTTTCTTGCCCAAATAGACCGCTCACGGAAAACTAAGTATGTGTGTCGGTGTGTCAGTGTGTGTGTGTGTGAATTAGAATAATGCATGCGAAACACGCCAATGTCAAGCAATAGTACGCTCCGTGCTCGTGTGTCCATTTGTGTCCTTTCCTTCCGTTCCCAGGAACAAGTTGGAAACGAACGGAGTCTAAATACGTATAAGAGCTTCCTTTTCATAAATTCATGCCCGGTACTACCAACCGTTCGGATTTCTTTTTCCCTGAATGGGCACCGAACGTACAGTGAGCATCGAATTTGGCACGCACGTGTGGATACCACAAAACAAGAGGGCGAAGATTTCCATTCGTACATACATCACTTTCAAGTCACACGATACCGATGGCCCGGTAGTAAATAACAGACAGCAACAGCTTTACTGCTAGCGAAAATGATAAACGGATGGATACCGAACAGGATAGCGAATTTTCTGGCGATCCTTCCCGCCCATGTTGCATGTTCCGTGTGCACATGTGTTCCTAGTTTACGATACCAAGCTCCCACACAAATCATCCAGCACACATCATCACGATCGTGAACCATCGCGCCACTCTCGCCAAGGCGTACCGTGTAAAAATACGAAAGGGTTCGGAACATTACTTCGATACCTTCAGTAGCTCCGATGGCGGCAAAAGTGTGAAGACCGTTTCTCATTTGCTGGTTAAAAAGTGCCGAGGAAAAAGCACTCCAATCGTACGGAAGGCACAGTATAATTATACCTTTTAAAAGCCATTGTAACTGCTGTTGCTGTTTGTTTCGAACAATCTGTTTTCACCTCGAAGTTCTCGCGAGCTTTCAAATGGGTTTTTCCTCGTTCGGTGTAAAGTGCTCACCCTTACCTACCCCGGTTTGGTCCATCAGAACGGTAATCGCAAAACAATTTCTATATTTAATGATACATTTATACTTGCGCTTGTACCGAAGAGCTTCTCTGTTGAGTTTTACAGAATGTTCTTTTAAGGTGTAACACATTTTTTCTAGAATCTACAGGTTCGTAAAATAAATGACTTTAAACTCTTCAACTATTTATAAAGAGACTAACTTTTACCCAAACTAACTACTAACTGCTTACTAACTGTAAATGTAATTCGGCGATTTCTTGTAACGCGCTTTAGTCCACTTAAACATGCCCCACCACGTCGCACTCACACTAGTTCACGGCCATTTTGATTCAACAGTAATACAATGAAGCAACACAAAAGGGAAATGTATGTGGCCAGCAGCAATCCGCACCAACACTTGAGACAACCAACCCTTTCCGAGACAATAGACAAGCGCAGGGTGTTTTACAGACCCCTGCCAACCGGTCATAAGCTTCCGTTTCTCAGCGCTCGATGTTTCCTTCCGTTTTTCGAGCATTCGCCCAAGAAGCCCATAATTACGTTAGAATTATTCACATCCTAGCGCCCTACGCCGCAGCGTTTCAAAAATGACCTCGAGGGTGGGTTCACTTGTTACCTGTCCTATCTGCTGAGTCGTGTCAGTACGATTTAACGAATATTTGAGTGCTAGCGGCAGTTGCTTTTGCTTCACGTTGCAATGTCTTCGTAGATCCTGAGATCAACCCTTTAACATGAGCTAAATACCGATTTTCCCTCGACTTCACCTTAAACATTCAAGCAAAACAAAACAAAAGTTTTCCGCTGTTTGTATGCGTGTGTATACATGTATGCAGAACGTGATCTTTAGACCGAAACCCAAACCGACAAGTCGTCCGCATCCTCACAACAATTTTAGTGCTGGAGTCAGGAATGCTTACTTTTCCCATTTCCAATTCGATGGCCAGGTTGGGGAGGACGATCTACCTGCCAGCTTGCCGACGCAGATGTACGGTTCGAAGATTATGACCAATAGATGGATGTGCTAGTGGATCGTGGCAAATGTGTACACAGACCAGCCGGATAGGATGCGATTGGAAAAAATAGACAAGAGTGCTAAATGCTTTTAAAGAGCGGAAAGCTTTTAACTTTAATTAACAGTCCAAGCCTTCGGGCAGGACCCTCGTGCAAGCGCTCCCAATCTACCTCACGCACCTTATCTGTCTCACTCATCGCTACACTTTGCTGCCTTCCGATCGCATCGATTGGTGGCGAGATTTTCGGTAATGGAGACGTACCGGCAAGCGCATTCGAATGCCGTTGAACGATTAACGGGACACGGCAGTGAAGGTGGAAAAACCATTAATTAATCAATCGTGCACGACAGAAGGTTTCTGGCTAACAGCGTGAGTCTTTTCTTTGACTTTATGGCGTCTAAAATGTAATGCGCCTGCGAATAATTCAGATAATGTAACGCATCTACCATAGCGATGATGTTCGATGACTTTAACTTCGAAACAATACACACAATCCATTGTACTGTTACGGTTTAGAAAGTACTCGATTGAATAGCCATTAGCAGCTAATGAGTTAATGAACGGCTGCTATTAATGCGCGTTCAATAAATGGCTAATAAAGTTCGTTAATTCCATGTATTTATTCATTTGTATTTACTTCGCAATTTGCTTGTATTTTTATAATATGTATTACTTGAAGTATTAGTTTTGATACATGTAATTTAGCTAGGTGAACAAGAAAATTATTATTCTGTTCTTATACCATTCATGAGTTCATGAGAAAGTTCAAGATTTTACTTACCATAACAGCATCTTTCGGGGGCGGCCCGGTGGTATAAGAGACAGCGGCGCCGGTCTTCAAACGGCAGGACCGGGGTTCATATCCCATCCCGACCGTCCCACCGTAGTGAGGACTACCCAACCGAACTACGTGGCCATTGGCAGTCTAATAATAAGCCATTTCGATGGCCGGCATGACCACAGAGGAGGTCGCATGGCATAGAGGTCGTTTAGCCAATTAGAAGAAAAAGAACAGCATCTTTCAAACCTCAAACAAGATTGTGTTGCCCATATACAAGCATAAGGCCTGACTATCTCTTACAAACGGAAAAGTCTCAAGACAAGCTTGTCAATACAAACGCAAAAATAAATTTGCATTATGAAACCATTCTTGTGACAGACAAGTTTCGTTAAGCTATTTTTTCGTTAAATCTTCTAAATCAATCTGTCAAAGTGATGAAACCAACAAAAACAAAACCAAAAGTGTAAACAAAGTGGTCTTATTGAGAAGATATTTAGTGTTGTAGTTGATTTTTGGGATATCAAAATAATTTTTTTTCGAATCATGTGAGCGATGATAGCAACAGTGCTGATAAAAGAACGGATGATCTGACTAAACAACGTCGACTGCTTCGAAGTATGTTCGATCCTTTGAAACTTACTAAGCAAGCGTGAGTTTAGCCAGTGATACTTTTGTGGTAAACATTTTTGATATGTTCTCGAGACTGTTCTTTTCAGATTTAAGAAAATGTTTCGTGTATCGAAGGAAATTTTCATCGATATTCGTGATGAGATTGAGCTAAATTTTCCGCCTGTAAGGGCAAAAGGATTCACGCCAAAAGAAATGTTTGCTGCTACGCAGCGGTTTCTTGCAGTGGGGAGTTTACCAAAATGAAACCGGGAAAGATTTTAATATAGCAATTGCTCAACCAACTTTCTTCGTGGCATTTACCAAGTGTTTAAGCATTTGGGAAGAAACGTTGGCGCCCAAATACATTTCATTAGCAATGGAACCAAATGAGCGGCAAGATGTCCGACGATACTTTATTTCCCGTCCTTTCTGTTCGTCCTTTTCGGGAAGATCCTTTCTGAAGTAAAATACACACATTTTGTAAAATAACACACAGGAACGAGTAAGTTTGGCGCCTTTCCGTTTCAAATAGCTGACGGAAAACAGTTTGACAAATACGAGTCTCCGTTTGTAATAGAGAATAAAAAATCTTGACAGTTTTCTTGTGAGTTTGTCTTTCGTTAAGTTTTTTTTTTTCAATAGACAACACAAACGGCTGTCATAATTCGAATCTTCCGTGTTTGACAACTTGTCTTGACAATTCGTATGTGATAATCAGGCCTATAGTAACGATCGGCCAGGCGTCTGCTCCGAGCAGAAGCTAGGGAAGCGCGGCGTGGTGGACGTCCACCATCTACACCCCCGTCACCGACAACGGCTGCTCGATGCGAAGCAGCTCGACTGCGGGTTGCTCGATGGAGGGAAAGACGTAGGGCAGACATCAATGTCCGTCTTTTCGAAAGGGAAGATGTCTCTTCGAGTGAAGAGGAGTTCAGCGACGGAGATGGCCTCTCCATACGGGGCTTATCTCCAGCCGAGCTGGCAGCGGCCAGTGAGGCGGAGCGCTCAGGACGCTAACGAAGTATTATATCATGCACTGGAAGGGTCGATAGGGCTGAAGTGGAGTCGGACTTCTTTTATTGTTGCCGTTGTTGATCCTGTGGCTTGCCAAAACCTTCTGCCTCTCGCCTCACTATTTTCCGCTCTTTATACCTGTTTCCTAGCACCAGAGTTGTTTCAACTCTGGCTGTTTTGGGCTTTTTATTTTCCTGGATTGCCGCGTGGATGCTACAAGGCCATGGCAGGAGAATATCATACAGATGGAGAACACAAAAAAAATAATTAATGTGCTAATTATAATATAAGAAAACAATGGGCATTGCAACAAGCAATCGACAAACACCACCCCAGAAAAAGAGCCCTCGCAGGCAAGCACTGAGTTTGGTTAAGGTGAGGAATAGTAAAATCTATAGGATGAAAAAATTCCGTTTTGAAAAGGCCTGTAGTAACGAAATACTTCGATTTAAACCAACATTTAGTTCAACAAATTTAAGCATTCTTAGACTCTAGCACAAAACACACACTTCACAAGACAAATTCGTAACCTAATTGTATTACTGCCAAGCTGACCGACCAGGAGGAAATCAGGATCAAACTCCTGGTGCACTTGTAAGCTAAAAAGTCAATGTACACATGTGCACTGCACAATACAATACTACAAAACCGGGAAGACTTATGCTCTGCCCAATTGCCGGACCAACAATTTATTTGCGCTGGAACCATCTGTTGCAGACATTTTGCTTCTGCTCGTATCCACACACTCACTCACAAGCTGCCGTTGATATCTCTGCCCTGCCATCTTTCTATCACCACCTACGGTTTCTCACAGGGAAAACCAACTATTGGGGTGAGTACTAGTTTGAACAGTATGTGGAATTATGTGTAGCTGTGTGTAGGACGACTCCATTGTTTGCATATCTAATCACCGTAAACCGTAACCAACGTTGACACCCATGCACACGTATGCAAGCAGATATCCCACGTACTTACACAGAGCAGTGGCTAAGGTTCATGTCAACAGAGATCAAGCAAAGGTCTCGCCTCTGAACAAATACGACCATCGGATACCTGCGTTGCTCCATGCAAGAAACTCCTGCTAATGGATACTAGTTAAGACGCACTAGGTGTGTAATCTTTCTACTACATCCGTTACATTTGTCATTAAAATATAATTTGCGACCAGCGACCGTATCCCCTAGGAGCTGGCGGGAGATGCGCAATCTCCGTACTACATCCAACCGACCAGCATATTGCACATGCACAAGGATAATGAGCGTTTGCTCGGCACTCCTAACTCATTCTCTCGCTACTCTTTCAGGTTGCGTTGCATTTTACGTTTTACCGTTTTTTTTTGTTTTGTTTTCCTCCTTCGAAAATTAAACCGCGAAACTCTTTAGCCAGATGGGAAAAATGAACTTTAGCTTTTGGTCGTACTAGAGATAGAACGTTCCGAATGCGTCAAGCGTTACAGTTTCAAGATAAATTTTTCCCAGCTGTGACGCGACGAACACATTTTCCATTATACGGTCTGACGCTTTCTTGTCCTCGCGAGCTGTGTGCTCACAGACACAACGTTTGATCATGAGGAACGATTTCTTCCCTCGATTGCGGCCCCATCACTAGGGTGGCGAACTTTTTGTCACCTTACCGAAACACTTGATGCATCACACAAATTCTCGTTCCCGCATACACACACACACATATACTGTCAAGCTCGTAAAAATGCTAAAAAGCTACCTTGTCTTGCATGCCCTTCTGCTTGAGCGATCTGCTTTTCCATTTTTCTCTTTCCCATCCTTGTGCGTTTTTTGTTTTGTTGCCTTTGCTGTTGCAAATACATAATAAATTTTATGCAAAACTTTTCTACCATGCGTCGTCACCTGCCGTGACCGCAAACCCTGCCACCGGGATGAGTAAAGCTCGGAGATTTAAGGTTGATTCTTCGTTGGGTGTTGTTTCACTTACGCAACACTACATAATTCACCACGTGCACTCGCTCGTACATGTTATATTTTAATACAATATGTGTGTGTGTGTAAGTAGTTGTGCATTTCAAGTGCATGTATCATAAAAGGGAACAAAAACTGAAAAACTTCTTCCTCCAACTACAAGCCTCCTTAGTGCGATCCTTAGTGCGATGAACTAAAATGTATTCACAGTCCAAAAAAACAAAACGCAACACGAACAAAATGGGCCACTCTCGTTCAACCCTACACTAATACATTTTCATATATCATATTCTCATTTTCTCCTGTCTGAGGTTTCTCCGGTAAAATTTATGCACACTTTTGATGTGCGGGAGAAACGGGCAGATTTGCACTTCATATTCTGCTAGGGGCCCGGTTTCTTCAAACGCCCACACGTGTGTGGGTCGAGTTTGCTTTTGTTGCAAAAAGAAGACGATTTACCATATTTTGTGCCAGGATTGTGTGAAAGGATCTAACGGATGGAATCCTGATTTACGAAGGTTCAGCTGAATATTTTATTTAATCACAAAACGAAACCCTACAGACAAGTGTTGAGTGTATTCCAACGAGTGGAGCTTCTCTCGATAAAGCGTCTTTAATGCGTTTGGTAGCATAAAACAAAAGATTATGCATTTTAAATGCTTTTAAAATGCTAAAAACATACCTGAACGATATGGAAAAGAAATATGAAACAATTGCTTAACCATAAATCCACACACACACACGGACGTACACACCTTAGTGCTCGTTTTATACTTGCAAACGATCCTCTTCCTATCATTTCCAGTATATCCGTTGCATGCACCTTTCTACAATTCCGCCACGAACCGATCGAAAGGCAAACCTCAAAACAACGAAATAATATTCACGACCTAACCCTCAAATTGTCGTCGTCTGCCGGCAAAACGATTCAAACGTTCCGGAAGTTCAATCTGATAAAGCGTATTAATTTAAACTATCGACAACGGCTATCGCACTTTACCGCACGACCTAATCTGGAGAATGGGTATAAATATTTAACCATTCTAATCTCGCTACGGACCTCGAGTTACGGTTGGTGGCAAACGCGCCAACATCAGCAACGATCCAAGCAGATTGCCCCAATGTCAAAGTGTCCCAGCCCAAAGTCTAGCATTGCGGCAGGCGGTGCTGTGCAGAATTGCTTCTGTGTTTGCAGAACCAAGCCAGAATCAGTGCCACCAGGACCGATGCAAGCGTTCGTGCAGCAACTTGCAACCCACATGCACACCACGACTTGTAGCCATTTCAGGCTCACCTCCTATTGGCATTCTCCTATCGTTCGCAAACACTTATTGCTCTGATAGGGAACGAAGTTCACTGTTAGGATTTTGGTTCTGCATACTTCACGTCCGCTCACCAACTCCCTCAAACTCAGGTCTGTTCTATTCGAAACGAACGAGTCGGAATAAAATCTAACACTTTATTGAATGCATCTTCTCATAACTATTTATGTGTCGATAGGAAAAATACGTAAACGAAAAACTATAACACACCCGATCCGAAAGGCGTACAAGCAAGCAAATCGAGAGTTGCCATTGGGGTTTTCTTTGCTCTCTTCCGGCCAGACGGTCCTTTTGAAAAAAGTCCAATTCCACAGTACACGCGAGTACACGGAGAAGTATGCTGGAGTTGGTAAGGGTGGCGAATGCAAAGTATCCGACATGGAAACGAGCGAATAATCTATTTCGCCATTTTTAGTACTGGCAAACAGTTTTGCCTCCGAGTACCAGGACTGGGCGCAACTATTTGCAAAGCCAAACGATCCTTCCTGGCTTGCCTAGGATGCATTCAAAAATGTGCCACCACCGGGCGAAAGGGGTTTGTAGGTGTCGTCGGGATGTAGGAATCCATTCTCTTTGAAATGCATCCCAATACATGCATGCAGTGAACAGACGCACCAAGTAATGATGTCGCTCTTTCATTGGCTCTCGTTCGAACGCGTTTCGAGTGTGCATCGAAATTCAAGCACCAGCAAAACTGTACCATCATCTCCGGGTGCAATGCATGGTGGACCGAACGATGGACGGGAACGATGTTTATCTAAACATTGCATTCTTTTGCTCGGTATTTTGCCTTATATTTTTATACCCCGTACCGTTCGGCAGCTCTCTTGCCACCTTCGATCGTTTTGTTCCAGAGCATTCCGCTGCTGCTTCCGAGGCAAATCGTTGCAATCGCTTGGCAGACAGGCACACTCGACGTTTGCCATTTGTTCTGTTGCCTGCTGCTTGCCACTCGGGCTGTCCCTCTCTTAATGACATAATACGATCAGCTTTATAGCAGACAGGACTGTGACTGTCTGATGGCGCTATGCATGCGTACGACGCTCATCCATTCCGATGGATGAGATGGTGCAGGGTAGGAAAAATCTCAAGAACTTTTCCCCCCTTTTTTTCCGGACCAATCAAGAAAGGCATTCGGAGAACGCACACACGGAGGGGGAGATGGGCCACTGCCGGAAAATGTCACCATGAAACACACAAACACACGACAAAATAGTTTCATGAACATTTTTTTTTACTGCTCCAAAGCAGGTAAGCTGAACAGAAGAAAAAAATCATCGTTCCTTCCAATTGCTACCGGGTGAAAATCCGTTTTTCCTGCTTCGATCCATTCCTGCCGAGACAAATGGGAAATGGAAACCAAGGGGTTATAAATTTATCCAAAGCAAGAATGATTATATCCAATACTGCCTGCCTTTTCCTCTGCGCTCCGGGCTCTTCACGGTACACCAACGATGCAGAAACTACACTTCAACACTTTGATGTTTAGGGAATTTATTTTCATTTCGACTGGTAATCTGTCCTTTCTTCTGTCGCACCGTTGTGGGCCGAGAAACACATGTTTCTTGCATATCTTATCAACAATAACAGCAAAAAGCAATACTGAATACCTTTGGCTTACGTTTGCAATCGATACGTTTGATGTTTGTAATGTTTCGCTTTGGAGTTAATTATTGGCAATATTCAAATTTACATTAACGAATACTTCCCGTGAATGTAAGTGAAATTAAATATTTCATCATCCGTATTGTAGTAGCTTTGGAAATTAAATGAGCTTGAAATAAACTTACAAAAATGCTGTCTCCAATTTTAGCTTCTTATAGACAAGAAAGCAGTACCATCGAAAGAATTCTGTCCTGGAAGAACGGTATGCAGACACGTTCGCCCGGATACCACCTAATGCATTGGTACATAGTTGCACAAACGAAAGACGAAAAGAATCGTATCGTTCGGTGCCTTTTAAAATGGACCAGTTTTAAGTTAATGGTTCAATTCTTTTCAATCTTATGCTTCCAATTTCCCTCCACGGTCCCATTCCACGGACGGTAAATGCGACGTACCGCACATGGCTATGTACCGCAGACCAAACCCGATCAACCCATTGTGGGTGATCTTTCCGTTGGGACGTCGCTTTACCGTCGCTTACATGCACTGCCATCGGACGGATGGCAATTGGCGCGATTATGGAGCAAACCCTTTCACTGAAACAGCGTTGTTCTGGTGCTTTGGAAAATCTTACTATAAGATCTTTCAATGACCAGTATTTATATCTACGATGGAGGTAAAATGATGGAAATAAAAGCCACAGACGCCCACCAGAACGACTGCAAGACGGTGTACGAGTTTTGTTTTGCTTCACCCTACTTCCCCTTCCAACACCTCCAACACAAGCTCCTATGGCATATTTCTAGCACGTCTTACCTTCTTGCGTGTCGGTTCCCGCCGCCTCGCACTGGATCGGGATAATTGACCCAACTCATACGTGGGGCCACACCAGCCGAAAGCAGCCCTTTACTTTCTTCCATACCAGCGACGGACGAAGAGTTATGCACGCGCGTTAGAAAACAGTGTACCATTGGCTTCATAGAGGCAGCGTGTGTTCGGCATACAGTGAAGGTATGTGTTTTTCTTTCGTAGCCACGTCATGCTACAGTTTCGGCTCATGGACATTCCTTTTACGGCAAACACTAGGTATGAGCAAAGGGTGTATTAGCTTCGTTTGCCCACTTTAGATCGTACATGCTTCTCTTCTCTACATTCGATTTGCACTCTCGGCTGGACTTGCTGCGCTAGAAGTGCTACCATTTTCTTTTCTTTCGCTGCCCTTTTTGGGGAGCGCACAGGAAAGTCGTGCTGTGATCTAATTTAAAAGTAGTTATAGAAGAAATAAAAACAATCCTTTCACGGAATGTTGAGACGCTGTTATGATGTTTGGTTTTTTCATTGTGTTTCAGAGGCTTTCTTTTTTTTAATTTGGCACAAAACGAATTGAAAACGCCCTAACTTTTGTACCTTTAAAATGCATTTTCGCAATACAAACGGGCTGGTTGATGTAGTCCTCTTTTAATACGCCTCACGTATTGTCCTGTGTCAATTTTCTGCAAATTGATTTACAAATCATACATGTTTCATGCTCATTCAAGTCAGAAATTTACTTTTGTGCAAGCAGCAGCTATAAAAAAAAACAAAGCGAGGCGTAATCTAACAACTGAACCATAATTTTATCATCTTTCCAAACAAATCTCTCTCTCTCTCTCTCTCTCTCTCTCTCTCTCTCTCTCAATACTACTGTAAAAGCACTTTTAGCTATATCTTCCATCGCTGATTACTAGGCGCGCTCTCGCCAAAGGCACCTACTATAAGCTGCACTCTGCACACTAACGCTTCTTCAAAGACGAACAAAATTCCTCTTCCGGTTTTGTTTGGGGCAGGGGGTGCTTTTGTGTATTCGCATTCCACCAACATACATATAAAATATGATCTCAACATTTGTAATCCTTCGACTATAGCACGAAATGTTACATTTCTAGCGACAAAATACGCCAGACATTTCAAATCTCACCCGAAAAGCACTCTCGGCGGAAGGCCGGAAAGATCGCATCGTGGCGTACCATTTCTACAAATACTGGCACAAAATTGACCGAACAAAAGCCCATTTTACGGCTTGTCGGCGTACAAGATGGTACAGTGTAGCTTCTCCTGTCAGTTTGAGTCCGGCCGACCGGCAGGCACTCGGGGCGCGGTGTGAACGGAAGGAATGAATCATTTGATGAAGCGTCATAAAAAAGCTCCTACTTGTCCTCGTTACAGGGCAAAATTTTATGTCCATAAACCATATTTTCGCTAATGCAACATGATAATAAAATCTTCCTATCGTTTGATCCCTCCGACGATTGTCCTGTCTAAGGAATATTTACCAACACACACACACACACACAACATACACAGAAGCAGCATGAAATAATATTTTTTATCATATTCTTTGCTTTTTCTTTGTTTCCCGAGTGGGTATGAGCTGTTTCTTACTTGCAAGCCACCCTCATATCCTTTTGGAGACAAAGAACTGGAATCAAATTTTTTTCCCCCCGTAAGTGTGAGAAATGAAATCTGCGAAAGTTGTTACACTCCTCTCTCGAGCAACCCTGAGCTAATAAATCACAAAGCCGAAGCCACTACGCGTGGCCTTTGAACAGCAAATACTATCAGTGAGGTTTGTGCTTTGAGCTAAAAGTCATCCGACAAAGCGGCAGAAGCTGTTAGATATGACTGGTTTTTGTGTGTGTTTTTGTTCTATATTTCGTTTTTTATTTCTTTATAAAATCTTTTCATACACCTCCTTCGTTAGGTCGTACTAACATTTAAATGGAAAATCTAAAGTACCGAAAGCCAAACGGAAAATCACGAAACCCAACCAAACGTCATCCTGCGGTGGACAATTTAAGACACTCATTTTTGCCCACCAAAGATGACCGTCATCGACTTGTTTTGGGTCCCGACACACAAAAAACCTCCAACAATCGGTGAATCTCTTGTAACAGCAGCCGTAATAACGCTCTCTCGCACTGCTTGTAAAGCTCATACTGTGCGCTTTCTGTACTAACGGGCATGGTTGGCAGTAAATTTCACACAAAAGTAAAACGAATAGATTTATGTGGTTATGTGTCATTCGTGTAATAAATGGGAAGACAGGATGTTTTTCATTGCACTTCCCGGTTTTTTGGCTCGGGTCATCCCGGAACCGACCCACGGAGGTAGCTAGCTTTTTGCAACGAAAACGCTTCCCAAGTGCTTTCCTGCTTTCTGCACGAAACACGCACATCCTAAACATATGCTTTTAATATCCTCACATCAGACTTAAGGCACCGGGTACCGGGACCGTATGCCAGCAGCGCCGAAGTACCGCAGCAGTTCATTTGCATCGAACCCTCATGCCTAAGAGACAAAAGTTCCCGCCGCAGTTCCGCACGTCGTTCCCCACCGTTGCTTTCCTTTTGCACGAACAGCTCACAGATGAAATCCTTATGGTTCGTGTACAGTTGCGCGGTACGGAAATTGATTTCCAGCCCGCCTACGCCGCCATGCGAAAAATGGAAAACCAAAAACCAAAAATGAAAAACCATTCCCCCTCCATTTTTGTTCAAGTGTAAACGAAACGAGCCAACGGAAGGAACAGTGTGCCTATGCAAAGGAAAACATCCTCGTTCACGGATGTTGAACCGCATGGAGCATGAGTACTTCGCACTGTGTGAGGTGGTTTCCATACCACCAATAGAGAGCATTGGATTGCCATGCCTCGTTGATCGAAAGTTCCCGCTTCCAGTGGTAAGTGTGGGAAAACCCTGCAACCCACCAAAAACCATGCTGTTCCTGTGAAGAAATATTTGATTTATGGAAAGTGCGTGTTGTGTTGCTACTTCCATGTACATGACGCAAATGTCACGCTAACTTCAACCGGCTGGAACTTTCCCCACTTCCAAGCATTTTGCGGTGTAGTGACGCTGCGATACCTTTCTTGTCGACCAACAAACGACCAACTTTAATAAGTGCTCTTACAAATAACACCTCAGTGTGCTTTTTTTCCGTGTCTAATGAACCGGCCATAACCGGGTACGGTTCGTCCTAGTCAATGTTCGAACCTCCGAACCCCCCGATGGAGGAAAATGGTTTTTCTAAGGGGGGTCGCGTGTTTCACGTCCCGATCCTTTACGTTATTCATTCATTAACGTGTACCTATTGCCTTGGCTGAATGTATACAATGTTATTTTCCCGTTCCGATGTTTGTTTTCTACCTCACGTGAACATGCCTCACACTACGACTTCCCGCTGGTCGTTGGTTTTGAGGATCCTGAGCATTACTGCCCACGTGGCACGTTAGACGCCGGACATTCCGGTAGATATAAGCATCCTGGATCCTGTAAGCTAGGCAAGATGGAGGGCCACGCTACCCTTAGAACGAGCGCATATTGTTGTCATGGTTTTTAATAGAGCATATTATTATCTTAACAACTCAATCATTTCACGAACTAACTCGGTTGGAAGTGGTCCTCGCTAACAAATTAATTCTATTCCCTTTTCTGCTACAAATGGAGAAGGGTTTCAGTGAACGTGCAGCGAAGGTTAACTCTATTACTGCTGAGCAGTGTATTTGGCAACTTGTTGTGCTGTCACTATGAGCAGCCCTTGGCTTCTAAATGATAAAGAGGTCAAGGGCGTGTCATGCACTTAACGCTCCGTAACATGATGATGAATCGACAAAACCCATCCTAAACAACCTCCTATTCTACCACAATTTTACTCATTATATCACTGCCTGGCAGAACTTTGCGTTGTTTCGCTTCGAGAAGAAAATGTGTAGAGAACAAACCAGTAAGCTTCTTATTTCCGAAAGCTCTCAGTATCGGTCTGCTGTTAGAGACATCGGACGCCGGAAACGAAACTCAAACTGAAACCAAACTGTATCGCTTTCCGTTGCCTCTGGTTCCTGTTCGGCCATCCGCTCGCTGCGTTGTGATAAAACTAAAAATTTAATTAACGCAACAGCAAGCCCCTCCCCCGTCAGAATTGTGTTTCTACGTGCTGTTCCTGCATACACTTTCTGCGTAATAAGAGAAGCAACCGAATCTCGTTGCTCCATAACGAGAAAGCCGAAAGGATGAAGCTACCGGCGGCACACGTTGGGATTTAGCATCAGCGCAAAGATCTTCCGAGATCTCTATATTTATTATGCATTCCACATCCCGCAAGCACATTCTGAAATGGGTTGTTTGTAAAGCAACAACCGGCTGTTCTTACATCTGCACGAAGGCCTTCATGGTACCTTCATCATCATTTTAGCAAGCTCGAGTCGCAGTGCATGGAGAAGGTTTGGTTTGACGTTCTCTTTTGGCTCTCTCGTATTGATTTCCAAACGCCTTCAAACAAGCAATATGTCGCCACTGGTTTGAATGTTGAAAAGTTTGATTCAATTACGCAAAAACATGTAGCAACCCGACATGCGGATGTTGTGTCCTCCCCGTGGCATGCACTTTTCTTCCCAGGCTATATCTTCTGCACCGGTGAGCATTTTTTTTCCATTTCATTTCACTTTATGCAACTTTTCACACAAGTTTCACCACTGAAGATACTGCACTGTTCTGAAGATATGCACAGTTGAGGAATATGGGGAGGAAAAAAATCACTTCCAAAGAGAATATTTCTTTTATCCAGCAACTCGAAAAACTTCACTTTAACTCCCAGCCCAAAAACCACCGTCGAACAAAAAGCACGATAGCGAGAACGGTAAGCGGTAAATGAAATTTAATAGAATTATGTTCTGCAAAGTGAAGTGCAGCAAAACAAAAAAAACACCAAATACCGGGATTGAAACATATAATAAAAGCATAAAGTCCAGCTTCAACAGTAGAGATCCACTGTAGTGCCGAAACGGATAAAGCAGCGTGCAGCGTGCAGTCCGTTTCGCTGTGCAGCATCCACACAATTGGGCAGCCAGCTCCATTATATGTGCATTTAACGTTCAAATTTGTGCCCCCCACTTCAGTCAAGAGCACACCATTTCGAGTACAATTTTTGCAGTGCAATTTCAACTCCAGCGCCCGCTAGCCAAAAGCCATTGTAAGCGTACGGACTGCAATGAACGAAATGTCTTAGCTGAGTTAAAAGCGCCTGTGAACAAAATCGCTTTTCACCAAAATAAGACTTTTTCCCCCCCCCAAACTCAAGCTTTGTTTATTTACGTACATGCGCTGCAGCGTAGCTGTGTGGCAAAAGTGTTGGATTTTTGCTCTCGCTGCCATCTTGCCCAGTAAGGTAACGGGTTCCTTATAAAAATTTGCCGCACCATTTGAAATCTAAAGCATCAGGTACTGACTATGGTTGTCCACGCTCTGCACCGTTGCTTACCGTTTGTATATTGTGCAATGGAAAATGGCGTGTGAAGGGAGGTTCTTTCCAAAAACGCGAGTCAAAAAGCCTTCTGGTAAAGTGCTACCCGGTTTGTTGCCTACAATTCAGCCAACTAGAGCACGGTGCATTCATACATTTTGCCGACATTCGAATGCAATTGTCCGCGTGGCTTTGCAGGACGCTTTTCAACGAACCTAGTTCGTCTACCTTTGCTTAAATTGTAAGGTAAAACACTTAACCGAAATCGGAACTTTTCTTTCGACCTGCCTGAAACGTGACAGAGAACTGACTCTCTCCGTCACATTCCGAGGGGAGCTCTGCTCAACAGAACCGTGCAGCTAACCTGTCCAGCAAAAACCCGCTACCACTCATTTATTGATAAACCTGTCGACAAATTGGCTTTTCAAGTGGCTCAAAAGCTAAAGTTTGTTTACTTTGAAAGCGAAACCACCGCAATAGCGGGATATTGTAGTGGATGAACCCAAACTAGAATCGGCTGAAGCCTCCTCAGATAATGGCCGCGGTAACAAAACTCGACTGGCTGCCTAGACACAAGGATCTGTTTTCGCACGTTGCTCAGAATAGGAAGTTGAGACCCTAAAGTTTGTTGAATTTATTCGAGGATAACAATCAACTCACCCAACCTCTGGTATCCATCCGAATAGCGAATATGCTGTGGTGTAGATAGCGGTGGAACTCACATCTACACCCTCCCCCCCCCCTTTCTCCCATCCCCCCCCCTCCTAAAAAAAGCGTAAACGAATCCAATACACTATCTAACATTTAGTTGCCGGTTTCCATGGTGCACGACGCAAACAAACGCATCTTTCACTTCGCCGGAAAACCTTTTCCCCCCATTTCATCTTAAACGCTTTCCTCCACAAACCCCAAACTGCACCCAGCTAACGACAAATCGTAACCTAAAACTGTCGCGTCATATGACTGCTGGTGCTGGTTTCTCAGCAGCGCACACAACCTTCATCCTTCAAACCTCTTTCCCGCTGAAAGTGGAAAAGTGTCTGTCACACTCACTGTCACAACTTTCTGGTGGCCGGAGTCAGGGCTGGCAGATAACTTCACCTCCACCCAAAACGGCAAGGTAAGAGATCAAATTAAATGTTCGGAATAAGTTTTTTGCTCGGTGGCTTTGCCACCGCCGGGCAAACTGTCAGTCATTTCGCGTGTGGATCGAGTTTTTGGCAGCCGTTCTACTAACGACGACTGCCGGCGAAGCCTTCAAATGTTGCTTATTTCGATTCGTTGGCAAACAGATCAAAGAGCCAAAAGTCGGTCTTTCCGTATTCTGTTTGGCCTTTCGCTTTATCAAATAGAATTGCGTTTGTTCGCCCAAAGAATTGTACCTGCGAATCTGATTGAAAACGAGCGCGTCGTGATTGTCCAAGGGAAAATGTTTCAATTTCGGTACAGCTTTGCTGCGTAGGAAACTTTCAACATTGACATTGTTTTTATTATATGACTTAGGTTAATGCAACATTCTAAAACACGTCCCTCGTTCCGTCGCGTACCAAGTAACCAAAATCTTCTTTCCCATAAAGTTACCATTTGCACGGGTACGATAATGGTGTACCAGTAAGAACCTTTTGCAGTCAATGTAACCGTAATACAGTGAGAGAGTGCCTGCACTGTTTGAACATTTGTCGGGTTGCGAGCGTTGTGACGAATGTCAAGTGCAACTATCGCTAGTGCATTCGCGAAAACTTCACCATAATTAACGATCCAATCGATCCCGCTTCACCCTAGCTGACTGTGCCCAGAAACCACTGCAACCGAAGCGTTGCGTTGAAGCGTAAGTTTTCAAATTTTATTGCCAAAGGCATCAAGAGCTATTGCCAGAGTTCGCACCGGCGACAGAGTTGCAGAAGCCTTCCCATTACCGCTCGTCGGCACTGCGAAAGCCGACCTAAAAGTGCAAAGTACACAGCGATTGAGTGTTTATTACCCAGACTATCGGCATAGCTATCTACCCGTGGTGAATCTGGCTTTGTATTTTTCGGGACCGCTTACAGGGGAAAGATTCGCGCCACGACGAGGGAATGGATGTACCCAAAAGCACTGTATTGGTATTAAACTTTCAAGTGAAGGAAAATTAATAGCATAACCTGAACGTGGTGATGGAGACGCTTCCGCTCTGTGTGGCTACCCTGGGACGAAATCCATCGAAACCAACCAACCAATTCTCCTGTCTCACGCCACCTGCTAGAGATGGAAAACTTTGAAGCAAATGGTAAACTTTCATTAGTATTCTGTCTTGCTTTTTCGCTAACATTATTTCGGATTCTCGTGCTCTTTTTTCCACGGCGGAAAGCAATAGACATAGACGAAAAAGACAGAACATGAAATCAATATCAGAACCTCAAACTTTACAACGCCAGCTTCCGTCATCCCGAGAACTTGCTTCCAGCTTTCCAGTCCGTCTTCCCTATGCTGATCTTGCGAGACCTTACAATCTCGAGCCGTATTCCTGCGGTGCAACGCAATCGCGCTTTTCCTTACCGATACTAACGTTGCGCTATCGTCAATAAGGTGACAACACTGAGCACCGAGAAGTGTATGGATGAGGACGAGGACCATGATGATGATAATGATGATGATGGTAAGCAGCCATGATGGGGATGGTGGTGATTGGATAGCTCTCATTTATCATTTTATTGCGACGCAAGTTTTGGCGTAGTTTACGCGATGCCGCACCACTACTTTCGTTTGGGCAAAACTTTAGTCATACGAACTTCGCGATTCGCTTCAACCATCGGGATGGTAATAAATCTTCCTGGGCAACTGACGCGCTGACTTCAGTCTCGGGAGCATGCATTCTTCGGCGGCTTCCTCCGAGCTCGCTTTTTCTTATCACACTCACACACACACACAGACTTGCGGGAAATCCTACGTAAACCTTGGATGCTGGTTGCGATCAGTTTCGGGAAGCCCATCATGACCATGTGCAATTATTTTATGACTATATTTTTCTCTTCACGCCACTCATCAAAAACCGAACCCGAGTCGGTGGAATGTCCACGCTCGCGAGTAGGACGAAAGTTTTCTGTAATTTTCATATCACATAGTTCTTATCATCCATCAACATCAACAACCTTTTCACCCGATGCCACAGCATCTTCCCATGCTTATCATCGCATGTCGTTTCGTTTTTATATCCAACCGAGCCATAATACCCGGTGGTGGCACATCTCCTCCTTACGAGTACGTTTCTGCGGCCAGGCTCGTTATGTTGCGACTGCTTAACTGTTCACACCATTACTCAATTAAACGACTAACCTTTAGCACGTTTGCTCTACCTCGCACTCCAGCACTCGCAGCGGGAATTGAAGCGCTAACGATATCGTTAGCAACGGTACAGCCACTCGCTAGTCTCCACATTCGATACTCGCCGACAGAGGACACTCAAAGCAAACAGTGTACCGAACGTCGGAACCGGAAGCCGGAACCGCCTGAACAGCATCGCCGGGCATGGCACGTACGTGTTAACTAAACCTCGTCCCTTTACCCTACCCAGCGACCCGCTTCGCCACGTTTCTCACGTGGAACAGGAAACAAAAGGCAAAGAAACCGGAAATCCACCCCACTTGTGCCCGCGGTGGCTGGTGGCTCGTACCAGCCAGTGTAACAGGATAAAAAGTTATCTCCCGAGATGTTTAAATAAGTTTCCCAACTGGAAATTGCACTTTTCTTTCATTTCCCTGCTCAACCGCGCTCGGCTGGTCAGACGTTCCATCGGTCACATGTTTCATCTCCCGCTCTCCCAACGCATCCTTCTTTTGTTCCTTACGTACAGACGCTTGTACGGCTCCATTCCCAGCTGGCAAAGCTCTACTAGGAATGAGGAGCACAAGTTAAAATTAAATTCTTTTATTCCACCATTATTACTCTCACACCGTGGGCCGGCCAGTGGGTGTGAGGAGGCCGTTCGTGGTGGTGCTATTCGAACTACATTACCACCATTTCGCTTGGGATCGACTGGTCTTGCCACAAGCTTTTCCGGATGTTCCGGTTTTGCACTTCTTCTGCTTTGACTGCTGCTCTTCCTGATGATGGTGATTGTGATGCTGCTGCCACTTGATCCACAGACCTGACTTTGCCGTTCAAGTTGCATTTCCGAAACAGAATCGCACGCTCACGGTGCAGCTGCAAGTGGGGAAAAAGAAAAAAATGTATAATAAAAATTAATTTACACATTCATAAACAGGCGGAACACCGAACAAGCGAACGAACAGATTCTTGCTCTGCTTTGCATTGGAATCGTTGCACCTAGTGCAGCAGCAAATGACACAATTGTTGGGCTGGATGGGCGAAACGTTCTGACACGATATGGTTTGCCGGAAGGCAAAACGGAAGGCATCTCCGAACCAAACACATAGAAATACCCATGACAAGATGTCTCACTGCAGCCAGTACACTTGCTGCCATTACAACCATCAAATACAACGTTGAACAGTAAGTGACGTTAACGGACCCACCAAGGTGGCCCCCAGGATTCGGGGTTTTTTTGGGTTTTATTTTTTATTTTTTGGGAAAAACCTCAAAGACCCCTTTCACTGCACCACGCAAACTGCACTGCCGAACTTAATTTCGTTCCATTAATGCTAATGAACGAAGAATTTCCATAATTTTCATTAGTTTTCTCGCAAAAATTATTTCTATTAAAAGTTTGCCCGCACCGACACCAACGACACTAGCCCGAGCTGCTGCTGCTGACAGGGAAGGTTCGCTCAATTACTCGACTCATTTTACTACCTTTTCACGCAGAATCTACCTCACCATGCTTGGCATTAAAGTTTTCCGTTAGGTAAGAATTGAAAGCGTCCAACTACGAGTAACTCCGCTCGGTAATACACTGGCGCAGTAATGTAATGAAGTAAACAAAGTGTAGCTTTACATTTTGAAAGCTCCTCACTTACTCACCTCTCTGCCACTCGACACGTGTCCACCGTTGAACAGAACTGGAGCATAAATGTGGGGTTTGGCAGTGATGCATGGTGACACAAATTATTTTCCAAATAAACCCGTGCCCCCATGTTAGATCAATACGAAATGATCCTGGGAGCTTGCTTTATGTCCATTCTAAATTTGAAACAATGTATTACGATTATCTAACCCCTCCAACCACACACACACACAGCATGCGCATAAACACTGTACGGATCTGTAGGGGTCGTAAAATAGAAATGATGGACACAGAAACAACCATCATTTTTATTCGTAACCAAAAAGAAACACACATCTCTCCAACCAGTTCCACCATCGAACAAACCACCCAAGAAGGGAGGTTAATGTGTTAACATACTTGAGCTTGCCGACGTTAGCATTACACCAACATCAAGCGCGAACACGCGTATTAAAATAGTGTGTAATTTGAGCCAGCAAAACAGCGGGTAGCAACCTATCGCTGGCATGGCGCATTCGCCGTTTCGGTGGTTAACATTAATTCGTACTATAAAGTTCCTGTTCCTCTTCCTTCGCTCTAGCAGTTATGACGCGAGCACGTTTGGGTCTAGCAAAACGGTGACATGACCCGAGCCGTACCTCCGATGCTGAAATACCTGGGTTGAAGCAGACAAGTATACGAGCAGCAGACGAGCTTGTGCGAGGGAATTTCGGAGAGAACCGACGCTTTTTGACTTAACGGCGAAGGAAACCAGATCATGTGTCTTATGGAATGTCGTGTTTCGGCTCGTTTGCAAGGTGAATCATTCCACCGTGTGACCATCCCGCCATCTCGCCAGCCCTCCTTCCTTCGCTGCTACTGGCGAAAGTTTCCATTCGATCGCATAAACCATATACGACGACATAATTTCCTTCGACGGTGCCTTATTCCAACGGTAGCCTTGCTAATAGGAGGAAGCGAAAGTAATAAACTAGAAGGAAAAATTGAAATTTAATGCCACCATATAATAATCATATTATGAGATACTTTATTATTATGAACAGCCCGTGGCACGTTCGAATGTTTCTCTCCAGCATCACCAGTTTGGTAGGGGCCGTTTGGTTTAAGCGGACACCTACTGCCCTATTACATGGGTTGGTTTTTTTTATGGAAAGTTGCTGTATTTGCTTACACATCTCATGCGTGTTAAGCCTTTGATGAAAGCTTTCACAAACAAATTCCCATCGGTAAGGAATGTTAACACTGTTGACACTGTGAAATGGGTGAAATTCCCCCTTATTAGTGATCAATGGTGTACAGATCAATCATGAAGCTTTGGATTTGATGTTATACCGAGAAATATCTTAATATATCCTCGCCAGAACCGTTAATCATTATGAAAGTGAAATAACCTCTACGAGAAACTGCTACCATGTGTGTTTCAACCAATAAATAATAATTGCGCTATGCTTCCGGTCGTTTGAATTGCTTCAGTCCGATACGTACAGCCGTACATTCAGCCATTTCTATACTAAAACATACAAATAGGGTATATTGATCGATTTTTTAAATATATACACAAGCAGGAAATGATTAACGCGTCGCATTCGACCGTTGCTCGTAATTATACCCTAGTTTGCATCCACTCGTTCTTGTGTAGTGCAGTTTTTTGTTTAATCCAACACTCAAACGAAATAAAAAAGGCGACACTTCAGCAAGCCACACGGCTCCTTTATTAGTGACACTCCCGCTAAACTATGACATCATTTCTTTTCACGTACTACACGACCCATCTCCATTGCACATTAATCCGTCCTTCATTCCGTCTGATGCATGGTGCATAATGGCATCACACGTATACAGGCAGCATTAATGAAAAACGGCTCTACAGAGAAGCTCTTAGCATGGTATTAAACGCGGAATAGCCATGAACCACGGCGCAGAAACACCTCGCAAGAGCACTTTTCTTCAGTTTAGGCGTCGGCAATTGCACTCCAATGGCAACTGCATCATCACCAACCATAGCATTCACACATCCTCGGTTCCATGCTGGGCGCACCGCTCTGAACAGGTGTAGTGGCCAGATACTTGACGATGCATACATAACTAAAGAACCGTACGCTGTGCACTATTTTTCCCGGCAGTTTCTCTCAGCTCGCAAGAGAATGGCTTCCTTCTTCTTCACAAACACACACACACAAACACAAAATACATACACCGTGGGAGTGTGGAAAATGGGGTACTACTATGAATTTGCTCACCCGTTGTCCAACCCCAGCGCCCACTAATGATTGAATAAAACGTCTCCATTGTTTTACAAGATTATGAGGACAGCCCGCACTCGATCGCAGTCCGGTGCCGGGGTGCGGTGCACCGTTGTTTGGCGTTGAATTTGATGAAGTTATTAAAATGGGAGTAATTGGTGCTGCGGAATCAAAGTGGAACACCATTAGGCGGGATAATTGTTGCCATTAGCGCTGAATAGAGCAGCCCCACTATCGGTATCGTTGCATCGTTTTACTGCGAGCGTAACGAACAGACCGACCGACAGTTCTGTGGGCGCTTTAGATAACGAGCAAATGGAAGGAATTTTGATTTGGCTTCCATTTCGGTTTCCTCCTCGCACATGGGGAGGAATGGTGTCAACGCTGCTTCTCAAGATTGTTGTTCATGCCCAATGCTAGTAATGGGATTGCATTCTTCAGGCACACATTTTAAACTCATTTCTCTGAGTGTTACCTGCTCTTATGACAAGTGTTTGTGGTTGCGGTTACGTCACATTGTTTTAAGCGTCCATCTTGAATTTCAATTGATAAGTGTACACAACAGTACAATCCTTAACAACTCCCTTTTTAAAACCTGCTATAAGCCCAACATTTCCTTTACATTACATTCGTTTATCACAAAATGGATTTAACGATACTGCATTATCCCTGTGCTGTATTGATTAGCTGTAATCCTGCCAGCGGGAAATATATCTACAAGATTACCCGAATGTCTTTCGCTTAACATTCCCAAATGCGATTAAAGATTTCCCCCAACTCATTACTTGACGTACGATAGCAGTCAGAATTTCAAATGTACGCCAAAGCTTTCCTGTAATCCTCCCCACCGATCCTCGGCTTGCAAAAAAACGGAAAAATGAACCACAACGGCTCAACGATCGGGAGCTACATCATCAGTATGATAACGAAAGGAAACTCGAAAGCCAAAAGGAAAACCTTTCTCCCGACCGTGGGAATTGGTCCGGCCTGAAGACGTGTCGTGTGCACTTCTAGCGCAGAACAATAGGTACACCGGCGCGTGTGTGGGGAAAATGTGTGATGGCTTATCAATCAACTATGAAGCCGTAGGTCTTCATGTCGAGATAAAGAGACGCGTGCAGGTGAAAGTGAAACCAGTCGAAAGACGAAAGCATCGAAATCGAAAGATCGGGAGGGAATTATCATTTTTCTTCCGCTCGTTCTCGAGGCCATGGCGAAATTACCTTTACCATAGTTTTACCATAGCAAACCTATTGTTTGCTTCCGTACCAGCGTGACGTTCGCGTTCTTGTATTCATGTATCCGTGGAGCAGTATCCTATTGACATCTGGCTGCTTCCTTCCTTTCCATTTTGGGGCGGGATCCGATCGGGTGAAGCCACCGTCGTCTTCGTCGTCGTCGTCGGGAAGCTAAAGCGGATGAGTGAAGTTACACAATGCCATCAATACCAACCATCTCGCACATTCAAACACGAAAACCTTACCAGAGCACATACACCCAAACACACACACACTGAACCGAGACTGATTTCCGGCGATTTTCCGTACCATCCCCCCAATCCACCGAGTGGCGTGCTGTGAACACCTTTATGGAAAGAATTTATTACCCAACATCACGCATCGAAGACCAAGGCGCCTTCTCCACTAACACCACAACCCGCGATCCGCTTGGCTCATCCCAATCAACCAGATAATGTACTCACGTCCCACCTTACCACTCTTCTGCTTCCTTTCCCCATTGGCAGATATCATCTCGCCTGCCCGTGGTGTGTCGAGAGCCAATACCACCCAAAAAAAAAAAAGGACACTCACCCTCCACCAACCATCCAGAGGACCTCCTACTAGCACCTCCCAACGCTGTGTATTTTTTTTTTCTTCGCATTTTATGAAGATGGGTGTTTTCTTTCGATCTGAGTTTTCTCTACAACACTCACAAGGCCACCGCCCCCTATACCCACCCACTCACTGCAAGTGTTCTTGCTTTGGTGAAAAGAAAAATCACCTTTCCCCGCACGCGTCAAGCACCTATATCCCAAAACTCTTGGCCTTTTGACAGTGTTACCCAACGGAAATCGACCAACCGTTCGCTGCACGCTTCGTCTCTTCCCATCCGCCTGCTATCGCTCTTACTCTTTCTATCTCCTTCCTCGGAGGTGCTGATTCGACCCAGAGCCTTCGTTATTTATTGCGCTTTTCATCCTAAGAAGTGGCCTCCTCTCAGTGATAAACACAGCGCCAACGAATCCTACGCTACTAAACGTGGAGTGCGCACTCTATGAGCAAAGCAAGTGTATGTGTCTACGGAAGAAAGCTTGAGCGAAAAGCTCTGAATGTTGCAATGGGATGAGAATTTGTACATTGGAATAGGCCGAGCCATGGATGATAAGCGCCCGCTGGAACAACGCTCTTCCACTTTCAACATACCGATCACCATAGACCAAGCTACCATTGCCACCACGCTTTGAAAATGGAAAAGAACAGTATTCCCCCCCCCCCCCCCCCCCCCCCTCCTGTGCCAGGCCACTACAACGCTATAATGTGTTCGCTGTTTTTATTCCTGCTGAGCTTTTTTTTTCATTCTCCTCGCCTGGAGGGAAGCGCTCATCTACGTAAAGGAAGAACCGAACTGACTGCGTGCTCCGTTTCATGCTTGCTGAGTGGATAAATTCATCATCCCTTCCAGCTTGGTCTGGCCTCTTACGCAACTTCTTAACGGTGCTGAGCACTTGCCAAACGATACAAATGAAATAAAAACAGGATCCCCAGGATGTGCTCCTTCGTACTTCGTGCTCTGCAGTCACTTTGAACCCTGCCATCAGACGTTTGTTTGCTGAGTGAATGCAGAGAGTCAAATGTGTCGCAGCATGTTTTGCAGTGCCCAACGCAGCATAAAACATATTTAATGAGAACACCTCTGAATGAAAGCGTCAAGCGTTTGTTGTGAAAAAGGTTTCCAGTCGCATGGCGTCATACTGTGGGCTAAAATTGTGATCGCTCTCCGGTGGCCAAATACAAGAGGTAGACATAGAGTTTTCTTTGTGCAGTTTATATATTTAGTAGGAATATTGTTGAACCCAATCACATTTTTGTCAAAGACATTTTAGGAAAAATCATTAAGATTAATTGCTATTGTTTATTTATTTATTTACAATTGTTTATGACGGTCCAGTGCTGTATTTTCAACACCGCTTGTGTTGAACAAATTTTATGATCTTATTGATAAGGCATTTCCTCCTTATTCTTTGCCTTATCCCGGGCATACTCAGTTATAGTTGTGGCAATGGTGATGATGTGAGTTTTGATGGTCCGGTACTATTGTTGTGGCTATTGTTTTTATGGTGTTTGGTTATATCCGAATTCCGGCTATTGTGGTGTTGTGGCCGTTCTATTGTTGACCTTTGTGGTTTGGTCTCGACTGTAACAAACAAACAAATATTGTTAAGACAGCACGAACATTTATTTGTCTGCGTACAGTGTTCTCCAGTGCAGTCCAGCAATGACATTTCAAGCTCAATCTAGTCAGCGTCCAATCAAAGGATGATCGACAAGCTCTATCCCGCAGCAGTGAAAGCGACTTCACTACTCTCGAGACTGAACCCGCCAAATACCCCGAACCCGACGCCAACGCTGTTAAACTCAATGTGTCAAAGCTGGACTGGAGTAGAGAACACTGTACTTTGGACAACGCCTGCCTTCCTTTTAAGGCAGTGTTGGAATCGCCATCGAGTGCTGTTGCCCAGTCATCGGATCACCCGTGGCACTACCACAGGCTCATCCGATGTGGACCACAGAAGATGACCCACATCGTGGAATCCGTCACCGCAGCCACACACTTTTGTCTGAGCCAGAGTTATACGCTGTAGATGAGCATTCAACGCAAAATGATTCGGCGTCAGTCGAGACATCATTCGTAAGAATGCCCGGTCTACAGAGAGCCCATCGAACCAAGGCCGCAGGGACACTTGCGGAGAGATCGAGAAGAGAAAACGCCCGAGTTCATCCGCCTCCCACATGCTCTGCCAGCGAGACAGGAAAAGTTGCTGTGCAAAACGAAGGAACTCCTGGGCCGAGATAGGTCGGTCGTAAAAAGCGCCTACTTTGACGTCTGTTTTGGCCAGTGAGTCTGCCTTCTCATTACCGGGGATTCCACAGTGAGAAGGCACCCAAATTAGTGAGACCCTAAACGCCTTATCGAACATTGAGCCAAGCAGTTGAATGATTTTGATGGTGAGGAAATCCTGGCTCTTAACAGCCTTCGAAGATCTCAGTGCTTCAATAGCACTAAGGCTATCAGTGAAGATAAAGTACTAGTCCGAAGGTCTCGCTCTAGTCCTGCGGTGTAAACACTACATGGCTGCCTCAACTTGAAAAAAGCTTCGGTAGACTCGCTAAAAACACCGAAGCCAGTGCCCTCCTCAGAGGATGATCCATCAGTGTAGTACTGGCTTATTTGGTCTAAATGACCATACTTGTTCATGAAAATGTCCGGAACTACCTTCGGGCGAAGATCATTTGGTTTGGTCTTAATTTCCTCGCACAACGAGGAATCTGTTGTTAAAGGGGAACTGCATTTCTCAGGAAGGGCAGCACGATTTAATGCCTGTGGAGCGCTAGCATGCACTTGTAGGGCAACAAAATCTTCGTAGATATTTAAGATTTCGCTCTTAGAACCTGTCCCTAGAAGTGCTTCAAAATTTTCTATTATCAAGGGATTTGATACTGAACAACGGACTAGAAGGCGAAGCGACAACATTTCAAAACGTAGTTTGAGCGGCATCACTCCGGTCACCACTTCTAGGGACATGTTGTGTGTGGATTTCATGCTCCCTAGTGCGAGTCTAAGACCTCGGTACTATAGGCTTTCAAGCTTGAGTATCAACGTATTGGATGCCCAATGGAAGCATATGATTCCATATTCCATTACGAAGAGTACCGTTGTCTTATACAGTCTCAGGACGTCTGATGGATGTGCGCCCTAACAGAATCCTGTGACTGTCCTTAGAAAATTGAGTAAAAGTACTGCATTTTTGCACCAGATGGGTGAAGTACCCCAGTTCAGTGTACTCCAGTTCAGTCTGGAATTGAATCAAACACCAAGGTATCGAAAATTGTCGGTAGTTGATATCTTTTCACCATATAGAAAGACATCAATTTTCGGAGACATCAATCTAAAACGAGAAAAGACTACATTAATTGCTATTACTTATTAAATAAATTGTTTAAGCAATTACGTTGTTTACAGTTCAGTTCCAGATAATCGACAATAATGCTGTACTCAAATACCATGCCAAATACATTTTCCACCCAACTGAGCAAGCATTATTTTACAGCACATCTGAAACTATGCCATATTTTGACGCATTCCCGACGCATCGTCCTAAACCCCTTAAGAAATTGATGAGAAGTTGTTCTCAAGGGCTCTCTGTTCCGGTAAGAACGACCGGGAGGAGTTTTGTCGTAGTTAACATTTTTATTACATTTTCTGTCCGCCACTCGAAAGAATCTCGACGGTAGTATCATCATCAACGCACGATCAGTAACACAAAAAAGGGAAACCTGCATGTGAGTGCCCATACACATACCATCCGGATTGCGTTTGTGTATGTGAGAATCCTGCGAGTGGAACTTTTTACGAGCAACTTATCGGTGCTGTCGGAGGATCCGGGATGAGTTTAGCTTGTTTTTTGTTGTTGTTGTATTTTATCTTGTTTCTTCACGTTCATGTAATTACATTTTCCACTCCCATGGTGTGCGTATTCCGCCCACCCTGCATGCGAAATATGGGTTATGATTAGCCACGTGTCTCTGCGTGACAGGTAGTGAGGATGCTCACGTATACGTAAGTGTCAGATTTTTTTGTTGTGCCGCAACGTATCGTATCTCCTCCTCAAGAATGCCAAGAGATAAGTAATCATATTAATAAGTTAATACTGCCAAGATCAAAGAACATATTACGAAGTCCATCCACGCTTGTCCGGCACCGATGGCGAATTGCCGAGAGCGGCGGTATGTGAGAATTTTAACCAATGAGTAAATCTTATTACTTCCTGCTCGAACACAAGATAGATACAGAGATACAAACAGCCGCCCAATGCTGGCAGTGAGCTTCATTTGAAATGCTACAAATAAATTACACTGGTTTTTGTGCTGGTCCGGCGTACAGTACGAAAGACACACGAACTCCAGGATATCAAAACAGCTACGACGGTAGAAATACACGCTGACCGTATCGTCGATGCGGTCCAGCAGCAGTGGCCAACGGGTGTTAAACCCAACCCACAACGACCCGTCCATCCGTCCATCCGTGCGTTCGTTCAGACTGCAACTTTTGGAGCGTAAAATTTAAACAAAGTTTTCGCCTGTGTCCCCGAACCGTTTTACGCCCCTTGCCTCACCGTAACAGTCCCTTAAAGAAGATCTAGTAACCCCCCCCCCCCACCCCCCCCCCCCTCCTTTGGGTTCGACAAAAGCGGGAAATTATGCTCTCCCGATAAGCTTCGTTAGATTCGAACAAAAACCTAGGCCGCAGCTTGCAAATCCAGCCCATACTTTGCCTTTTGCTGTGCGGCTACAGCAGCCGCCTTGATTGGAACAAATAAATCAATGCGGGAACCGATTCCGGCGATTCGTTTGCTAGTTCCTAGAGTACAACCGGAATGGTACGTGTAGACAAGATTACAAATCATATCAGACAGCACACCAACCAACCGCTTCCACCTGCCGCTCTACTGCCATCGCAGCCGTTCACCCATAAAGCGACAAAAGGAAGTACCTTCTTAACCCTGTTTCCCCTGCACAATTTCCGGCTTCGATTGAGGAACTACCGGTTCCGTACAGCCTTGCTAGCCACGCCGGGTCGGGTGTGCTAAAAGGATACCCGGACAAAGTTCGTACCGTCTGCGTAAATCATCGATCCGGAAAATGAAGGGCCTGCTGGACGAAGAGCTTTCTCTAACTGAAACAGCGGTGGGTAACCCGTAACCCGATGACCGATCTAAACCAGTGCTCACATTTTACAGTGCTTTTGGTTGGTCGCTTTTTATGTTAACAAAATTTTTTTTTTTTTTTAGTGCTACAACCGTTTCTTTGCAATTAGTTCGGTCATAGATGAAACAATGGTTTTTGCATTTGAAGGGAAAGAAAAAACGTACATTTTTTGAGAATGAGAAGAGATCTGTGAAGTATGCAAATAAGAATAATGTTATGCAGATTAAATAGTACAAAAACCTGATTATCTCATTACCGAATAACACCAAGAGAAAACGGTTCTAAGTAACAAGCACCTGTTATACATAAATTTCATAGAAAATAGCACAAAGTATCAAATGTTTTCATACGTACGTCGACTCCTGTAAAAGCGTTCTGTCGTTCATTGTACGATCCACATATCATCCAGTGTCATCAATCTGATTTTTGCAACCGAATTTCCACAGACAAGTAGCAAGCAAATATTACGCACTTTCGATTCAAATAGCCAGCAATACACTTACCGTACCTACTTCCACCAACCAGCATAAATCCCTTTCGGCAATAACTTTTTCCGGAATAAATCTATGCAAATTTCTTAACATACCTCATATCGTTCCTTTTCCTTTCCCTATCTACGGTAGCTTCAGCTCTTTACATTCATGACAAGCGGCGAAAGCATGTCCGACATTTTCGGCAATCGCTTTCACCAAGAAAGGATTTCCAAATCGATCGTATTGAAGAATGCTTTCCAGCACGAGAGAATCGCACACCGAGGTAGAGGCAATCACCGCACGAACAGGATTGAGATTTATCATTCGTTCGTGTGCGCTTTGCCTCGCACTGCCGCCCAGACCGCCTGGTAGTTATGATGATTGCGGCAACTAATGCTCAACATCCGATCCGGTTTGGGGGTCGAACGCTGCCAACACCAACCGTTCCTACCTACCAACGCACTACTAATTGGCAAAAGTTTTTGGGTCAGGAGCAAATCAGGACACCAATGGTCGTCAATAACTTCAAATGGTTCTTTGAAAACACTTTCAGCCCCCAGCGCGATGACATTACTCTTCTTAACGATTGCATTTGTGAAGAAACGCCATACCACCAGGGACTACTTTCGTTCGGTCAATTGATGTTTTGCTTCTCTTTTTTTTCTTTCTACATCACGTTGTGCCATTCGCTCATCTCCTCATTTCTTGATGAAAATTTTAAACTTATGCATTCATCGACAAATTCACAGGCCTTCTCCGCATAGACTCCTTTCCCAAGTAGCGATTTGAAACGTAACCATCTTCTTGCTTCCCACCGACAACCAATGCATATGTAGATCCAATTTTCATCCTCCACTGCAACGCATCTCTTTCCATCCGTCTTCTCTGTGTCCCATTAAAAGATGAACCAAAGAACCATCACACACGGCCAAAGAATCTTCACATACGGTAGGACGACTCCAGCGATGATGGTTCACCCTCTCGTGCCACGTGACACGTGCAGGCACAAGCGCTGGAAGGATGATTCGGAAGACACTTTTAATTAAAACGGTCAAAATACCGACCTGCTGGTAATGGATTGCGCAAAGCACAAAAAAAAATCGTTTCTTCAGCGCTTGCCCTGCATTTCGACATTCAGGGAGCAAAAACAATGGATTCCGCTTTCTCGCCTCGTGGTATCATCTGTACCCTTTACCTACCTTTCTTTGCCACTATGCTAACAACTCACACGGCAAACATATCAGTACCAGGAGCCACCAACCGTTTGGAAAATAATCCCAATGAAAAATGCTGACGGAGTCGTCGCATGTTTGCCCAGTGCTGAACCAGTGGTAGATCGGTTTTTCTTTCGCCCGTACGAGCTCCCGGAAGCCTAACGTGAAAGGAAAGCTTCAGATGCATCCTTGAAACAAACCCCGTTAAGATAGGACAATATGAAAGCACTTTCATTACATGTCACTAGCAGCACTTGGCCCCAAAATGGATGGGTCAGAAGATGTTTACATTCTGCTGCTACGGTCCGGGAAATGGATGTGGATGATGATGATGGATGTGAACGGTGCGCTTTGCTTTGGTTTAAATTTTTCAACAATTGTTACGAAAGACCTGCATCAAACGAACCTTTTTTCAATCCACCGAATACACTTCTGTTAACAGTTTCGAAGTAATATGTGCAAGAGGGACTGCCTTAAGCGAAGCAGAAACCCAGTAAAATGGTCCCTTTTTCACATACAAATGCTGCGCTTAATGCCAATAATTTCGCTGCGATATGCATAAACGGTATGATTATCGATCGCTTTCTTTGAAAAGATTGAACTTTGACAAGGATCGCTATGATTGTGTTCCAAGTGAACTGTCCAATTAATTAAATATCATGATAGAACAAACAGGTTGTGTTTTTTTTGTTCAAGATAAATTCAACTACCAACACTTGTTTCAACATGAAATGCCATCAACATTTCATCGATGACTTCCTTCCAGTCAGGTCGGGTGGCTACGTATAACGAGCTGGGTGCTTATCTTTTTTAAAACAAAATGGCTTGGCGAAAAAAAGGCGATGAAAATTTCCCGGAAAAAGGGGTCCGCTGGTAATGAAATAATCATTTAATATGCATTACACGTCCTACACCACGTGGCTAACTCGCTCCAACGAACGGTAATAAAACAACGGAAGCGCTGGGTAAAAGCTCTCCCGACGGCAAGCTTCTTCTATACGGATTTCCTGCTTCGCACCTCTCGCACCATTCCCGCCCCTATTTACCGTATGCAACTGGGCTTTGCTTCTTCGGCCCTCCTGCCACATTCAACCGACCTTGAAACGGAAAGACTTATGGTGGATACAGGACGATGAATACGCCGCCGACAGCACCGCATCGGTTGAGTAATTGAAAAATAAAATCTAGGAAAAATGGAATTACTTCTCCATCACCCCATGAACCCGCAAAAAAAATCGAATGAAAGCACACATGGGCCTTCCTTAGCGCTGGCGCATATGTGTGTGTGTGTGTGTGTGTGTGTTTGTGTGCGCCGGTTGGGGATGGGCGAAAAAGTTACCTTCTTCCTGTTGCTGTTTTGTAAGCCAACAGCTTGCTGTCCTCCAAGCTCATTCGCGTCGCAGATATCGCTTACTCATGCCCTATACTCCAACACCCGGGCCCGAAGCCAAATAACGTCGGCCTGTTTTTGCATAAGTAAGCCAGCGTTAAATTTATGGTTGTATCTAATGTTACGCTGACAACAGCAATGCCGTACGAACGCATGTACGCACACTTTTTATAAGACTTATTCCTTAGCTAAGGGTCTAATAATATGTACCGAACCGGTACTGACTGCGTCGAACTGCGGGGAACATTTTTGGAGCACCCGACAGTCCCGACGATCTGAGACACAAGTGAAAAAATAATGTAAGTTTTCCATATGCATACAATTTTGGGGTATCTTAGCGAACCTACACGCGAGCCTAACGTATGAGCCGAATGGCTTCCCTTTCTCTGCCGTTTATATGAATTAACCATTGTATAAATGTACAATGAACGACTCATTTCCATTTTCTTTATTGCTTTGATACCATATGATTAATCTTATATTTTTCCAAGCCGCTAAGAAAGAACATATTGCTTGACCACACATTGTATGTATGGTACAGCGAATTGTTGTGCAGAAGTATAAAAACACCATTTAATATTTCAATTCATAAACCACCCATATGGTTTTATATTGTCCGTCCAGTGTTCAGGGAATCTAATTCCTTGTAAGTTATTTCGTCTCCAAATCGTTAGAATGCTTTCAGAAGTTTCAGCTTCATATCTTTCACAGCCTACGGCATGTCCATTTTCCCCCGCCCCCTTCCTACGAAACAGATCCATCCAACAAGGATCCCGCATCGAACGTTAACTTACAACGACGGTTTGGTGCAGTCCTCCAGTCCTTGCTACCTTCCACAACTGCCAACCATAACTCGACAGTTTGACGCCGTATGGTAACTGTCATCATGCGCCTATGTGTCCTGCCGCATTTGTCATCCTTTGCCACAATCACTATCCATCAGTGCCCCATCAGCAGGATGCCCGAGGCTTGGCCAGCCATACACTCAAACACACTCACTCCCAAATAGGTTCGCTCCAGTGGAAAAAGCTCGCCAGTATGACGAAGCCGTCATTCCCGGAAGGCAGCGGAAAGGTCCTTGCCTTGCCGTCATAAATTTAAAAAGAGAATCTCCCCAAAAACGAGTTTAGGCTCACTTTCGCCACATTTGATGCATGACACTTTTACGGCTTGTCAGCGGCAGTCTGCTTGATTAATGTATCATCTGTCGTCTCTGTACGCTTACAAAATCTTTCTCTCTGTTTCTCTCTTTTCACTTTTCTCTCTCTCTCTCTCTCTTTCTCTCTCTCTTTTGCTCGCTCCATCTAAAGACTTTCGCTTTTGGTCTGTTCTTCTTCCCTTTCACATCTTTATGAACGTCGCTCATTTCATTTTCCCGACCTGCGAATTTTCCTTTCATTGCTTTTTTTTTCTTTTACCCCCAGCTGCTTTATCGCTCTATCAGTCCCTTTTGCGCGACAGATCCTTTACACCCGTTACCATCATCCCCCGTTCTGGTCACGGAAACCTTTACTACTACAACTCAAACGCAGAGCTCCAGAGCTACCGAGTTGTGGTATTACACTGCAAGATACTAATGCTTTTCGAATTATATTCACCCAAAATGTGACTTTTTGCTTTCTCATCCGGTGACTATTTCGCGCATTTTGCTCCAACAAAACGAGTCTTCTACCCTCGCAAACCTTCCTTCAGATACCGCTTGCCGCTTATATGCAGATCTCTCCGAAACTTTGTCACCCGGCTTTGCGTGACCAAGACGACGCCCACCCGTCCTTATCGGGTGGAGCCCTTTAATGATTTCATAATTAGGCCTACCGCAATCGTTGGGGGGAAGGTGGGAAGCCGGCTGTGAAGTGGCTGAGAAGCTAACTAGCGAGGGTGTTCAGTTGTTTTTCATAACTGTCACAACCCAAACCAAACAACAAATCGGGCCACACGATAAACTAAACCATCCTTTGGCGCAATTATCTGTTTTATATAAATGATGCTAACAATTGAAGAGACCAGCGGCCGGGGGTGTGGTAGGGATAGAACAAAAAAAAACAGCCGGTTTCAGAATAAAAGGATTAAAAGGGATGGGTCACAAGGATGAGCAGACGAACGCGCCGTTAGAAACTTTCTCCCAAAATGTAGAGCGCTTAAATAGACCATTTCTTTTTTATTTGTTTCTGCTGAGCCGATGAGCTGTAGGATTTGAGCTCATTATGAAAGTATCATTCGACCACGCACCAGATGGTGCCAGAAATTTACCCATCTGTTGAAAGTGATGGTTAGCGCATGGATGCTGTCCGAGGCAATAAACGAAATTTCCTTTTTAAATTAACCGTTTCTTCCAAAATGAGGTGATTATGAGAGTATTAGGTGAAGTGGTAAACAAAAAGAATACCAAACCAAGAATGGTCAGCATTTTTTTGTCATTTCTTTGTTATATTGGCTTAATATAATTCTGCCAAATAAAACATAGATTTAAGTAGTTTCGACAATTGGGTCAAGATCTAATCCAAAGAATTTTGTTTAAAAGATTGCAAACGCTAAATATATATTTTCAAAATCTGTTTTGCATTCTCGTTCATTATGCTCCAATCCTTCCTTAGTGTAAAAGAGGCCGCTCGGTCGGCAAGATCGGATAAAGTATTAGGTGCGCAAATAAATAACGGCCGTTTTTTTCAAAAGTTTCTTTTTTCTCGTAGCATTTTTATGTGTTGAAATTGGGTCAATCAAAGTATTGGACATTATTATTTATTACGTTCTTCCACCTTTTGGGTAAATCACGGATTCCTTTTCGGAAAAATGATACGTTTTTTGACGCAATCGAGGTATCCAACCAATTCTGGATCTGTTCATAGGAGGAGAACTGCTGGCCAGATCCGATGAATACGGTGGATGTGGTAAAACATCCCATTTGAGGGTATTAAGGTAGTTTTTCACAGGTTGCCTAACATGCGGCCGAGCATTGTCATGCAGCAGAATAACTTTGTCGTGTCGTGTCAATGAGTATTCTGGCCGTTTTTCACGCATTGCTCGGCTTAAACTCATCAATTGTTTCCGGTAGCGTTCACCAGTGATTATTTCTCCCATTTCCAGAAGTTCGTAGTAAATGACGTCGAGCTGGTCCCACCAAATACTCAGCATAACTTTCGAGCTATGGATTTCGGCCTAGCTGATGATGTTGGTGTATGACCGGGGGACCCCTATGATTTTTTGCGCTTGGGATTGCTGAACAAAATCCACTTCTCGTCTCCTGTCACGATTTTGTGCAGGAACCCCTCTCTGTTGTGCCGCTGGGCCAGCAATTCACATGTGAAGAGTCTGCGGCTTCAACTCGTGTGGTATCCATTTGCCGTCCTTCTGTATCATGCCTAACGCGTTCAGCAGTGATAATATGCCCTGACGAGTTACACCAAGCACGGCTGCAAGCTCTTCTTGCGTTTGGCAGTGATTTTCCTCCAGTAAAGCCGTCGACAATTCATCGGCGAACGTTTTAGGCCTTCCTTCACGTTGAGCATCCTCCACGGCCATATCACCGATTCGAAAGCATCGAAACCAATCAAGACACGTTGCTTTGCTTAGAGCAGCATCGCCGTATACACTCGAAAGCTGCGTTTCAGATGCCGTGTTCTTCGCTCGAAACAAAACCAGCAACACCTCCCGCATACGGTGCTAATCCGGCTCAAAATCAGACATTTTCAAGAACTAAGAACTTTTACTCGCAAGAATTAATCTCTAATCTGTTTACACAGTTTGATCATGTCATTCCCGAACTTGATTTATGACGTTTGTAAACGTCAAAATCGCACCACAGTCCACCGTGGCCCCATTGATTTCAGAAACGGCCGTTATTTATTTGGGGACCCAATAAGTCAAGCAGGCCAGTAATGACTTGAAAATAATCAGGAAAACTACAAGACACTCGGACACTCTTTATACATGTACTATGAAATACGATAAATCTTTTGCCTTCTACAAAGTAATACGAATAAACAAAAGTGTTTCAATTATCATTCTTTGAACGATTCTCTCTTGTAAAGGTTTTCGATTTTATCATAACAAAAAGCTATTTCCTACCAACCAGGACTTTTGAAATAATCAGTTTTCGATACATTCCACCAGACACAACCGTTTGTCGATATTAATTACCACATACCAGAATCCATAGAATCGTTGTTTTTCACCCCAAAAAAAAAAACACCAGAATCCACCAGGTTTGTTGCACCACATACACATGTGGAAAAGCAACAGCATAAAAACCGCTACCCCACGTCCAGGCGGCGATCGTGATTGCAACAACAGCTTGCCGTATATTACCATCCATTCTGATTTGCGATAGTAGCCAACCGATTTGCTACTGTGTAACCAGCTCGAACCCATCAGCTCCATTGGTCTAGAGGTCGATCGTTCTGGTGCTGCCCGATGGTCGATTCCCCTCGGCCATTAAAAAGCGATAAAATATCTCTTCCCGATTGCACTACTACTGCGTACGCATGCACATCCACAAAGTGCTATCCATTAAAACGCTCCAAACACGGCTACGGAGAAGGGAAAAATAGACATCCGAACCACAAGTGAACTGATCCGGTTGGCCCAGCATTCGCTTTTCTCCCCGACGTCCGTGCCTTCGGTTACCCGGCCCGGTGGGCGAGAAGTGCCTAGACAGTCGCCACAGCATCTTGACCATGATACGCGCATTCTTTCTCCGACCACCGGAACACACGCTACATCAAAACAGCCGGAGCACACGACGGTCTAATTAATAATTTATGAAGTTCCCGAACCAATAAAATTTCTATTTTTATTGCCTCCGATACGAGGGCAATCCGTTTCACTCCCGGAAATCAATATTTATACTAATAAACTGATTTATGGAGTGTTTTGTCTGATATCTGGTGTACTAAATTCGTTGGCCACTCCACTCGGGATTGCGTTCCACCGCTCGGGGATCTCTGCGGCCGTGATCGCTCAGTACCCATACCGGGCTACTACTGGCTTTTGTTTTGTACCCCTTCGCACTAATAATCGTTCAACCAGCGAAGCTGGCCGTAGCTTCCGAAACCAAATTCTATCGTAAACTATCCGAAACTACGAAAGCGCGCTCCCTGAGGGAGACCAACTTTAGATCGGTTTCTGGACGATGTCCACTTGGTGCGGTAGGGCACCAACCAAAGCAATGATAGGGCATTATATGTCCCGCTTCTCGTTCCTTCCGAAGTCCCCGTTTTACTTCACCTCTTCAGACCCGGGTGCCGTATCATGTCGATTGCATAACGTGGAGAACTAGAAACTATTCCGTACCGTACGGTGTGTAGAACGAAACCGTTTCTGGCATTAGAACCATTTTATTACCTTCTTGTATATGCATATAATCAGCACACAACAAACCATTCCCACAATTCAAATCGAAGCACGATAAAGGCCGTTTCCTTTAGCACTCCACCCGGTTACCGGCTACCGGTTCCGATTTTC
Organism: Anopheles maculipalpis; assembly: GCF_943734695.1. Taxonomy (NCBI): domain Eukaryota; kingdom Metazoa; phylum Arthropoda; class Insecta; order Diptera; family Culicidae; genus Anopheles; species Anopheles maculipalpis. The sequence continues at coordinate 44,703,100 of NC_064872.1, read as the reverse complement.
GTGAGATATTCTTTATTGTTCCGTTTATTCGTATTATTTCGGACTTTCGTGTCCAGCAGGTCCCGGCTCGCACCATTCTGCTTGTGTGTTCGAACAGTGGTAAAGCAAAGTTTCAACAGGAACTGTGATTATGATAAGCTGAATCGAGTTTTTTATGGGTTCAGTTTATTTTGTTTCCACTTTGTGTGGCTGAATGTGTTTTTGCATAAGGCATCATCACGAATCTCGCCCGAGTCTTTTAAACTACCCAATTCTGTATATTAGCATTTCGCTGCTTTCCTTTTCGCCCGCGATTGGTTTCACACCTTGGGTAATAATATTCGCTGGCAAGGCAAAAGCATTAGCTCAATCTATTTTTCCCCACCCAGAGAGTGCCAATTCCGAAAAGTTAGCCTTCTTTCGAACAACTTTGCCATTCTGGAATCGAATACTCGATGGCCAATCGGTTCGCTTCCAAAGACGGGAGTTTGTGGCACAATCGGCAAAATAACCACGAACACAGAACGCTCCGACCAAAACCACCACGAACAGTTTTCCTTATCGGGTGGCCTTTATCTTTATACTTATGTATCATGAACGACTTAAAAGTGACCAACGGTAATGTACTGCGCCCGTTCCTTTCGCCCGTATCTGCAAAGCAAACAGCATACTAATGCCACGACCGGTCATACGAAAGGAACGGTTTTCGGAAACTCCGCACACCGTACGCTACGTTTTTAAAGCTTTTTCTCGTGTTTCGCGCAGTCTTACACCGAATCTTGCCCCAGCCCCAGGACGAGGAAATGCGCCAAAGAATTGCTGGCACCTCGGGCTGGCCACTTGCCACCCGTGCAATTGAAGGCCCTTCGCCTTCCGAAATAAAGAAGGAAAATTTACGAACGGAATAATGGTGTCGAGAAATCGCGTGGCGTAGAACTGGCGAATGCGAATGTAAATCGTGCGTTGCTCGTACCCAAAGCATACCCAAGGCACGAAACCGAAAACCCGGGATGGAATGTCCATGCCTCTTTGACCGTTTGGCGCACGAATTTTGGTTCGCACGTTTCACACAGTACATTAAAATTAAGGTCAAGGCGACAAAGAAAATTTTTGGCCGTCCAGGAAATGTGTTCCATATGGAGCTATTGCTGTATGACCATTAGTTTCCCTTGCCTCTACGTACCATCCCTTGGCGGATGACTGGTTTATTCGTTTGCCTTTACCTTTTGTTTTCGACAGAACGATTTACCGAATGATTAGTGTCGGTCGAAGGTTTTTACGCTAATTATTCGTGCCAACTGTAAATCGACGAGGCGGGACTATTTAACGATGTTTCCCTTGACGCGTTACAAGCAGGCTTCTAGCCAGACCAGGCAATCATAACGTGCGTACATACTTGGAATATTTCCTTCCTTCCTTTGTGAAACTTTCACTACTCCAGCCCTGAGGGTAAGCTTTATTAGAAGATTTATGGTTAAATAAACTAGCTGCGACTGTTGCTAGTCACTCGGAGGGTGAGACCAAACATAAATTGACATACTACACACACACACACACACATACACACCGAACCGAAACCGACTACTAATTGATAGTGGTAGCCAGTGGAGTTGTCAGTTGATGTAAAGTTTCGAGAGTGTTTGCGGATTAAGCTTGCTTCAAACATCAAACGAGCAGCTCGTGAACACACCGTATACGTGGCTAGCGATCACCAATCACATCGGCCACGGCAACAACATTGTCACGAAACAAATCAACATGATTAAAGTTCATAAACTCATCGCCATTGCCCAACTGCTACGGGTGCGCCCCTAGAAAAAAACGGGACATTTTTTGCGAGGTCCTTTATTTTTTTGTTCTATTTCACTTCTGTTGACTCAACCTGGTCCAATTATCGTCACCTCGTACCGGCCGGCCACACAGCAAGGACGAGCTGGCGGTATTGAATTCAACCGGTGGTTTGATTGCTATCGGTCTCAGGTTCAGGCTCATAATGGCCTGTAAGCCGACTGCCTACAGGTCGCACAACCTCCGCTCAAAGAAACCAACCAATTCGAAGCGAAAAAGGCTTAACTGATGTCGGAAAATTACGCTTACAGGGGATAAGGTAGAGCTGGGCGCGACTCCATCAGCGAAACACCTGAAAGACGGCAAGCGTAATCACGAACGTGTAGCCTACCCCATGGCCCATGGCTACAGTGAGAGTAATAGCTTTTCACCTTCATCACTCACGAGAGACTAATTGCCAGGGAACCAACCAATTAATCGTTTTCCATTTCGTTCCCAGTTTCGCAGTATTATTTATGTTTTAACTTTCTTCATCACTTTTCTCTTTTTTCTCTCTCTCTCTCTCTCCATTGCAGGTAAGTTGAATGACGTGTTACCATCATAGTTCCGAATCGAAGGAAGGGAGATTCTTGGAAGTAGCCAAAAGTTTTCCCCCAACATTCTGTCCAGCATTTTCACCGGAAGACGGTGTTATCGGTGTGGAAATTAGTGCTCTCTCTCTCTCTCCCACTCTGTCGTTCTGACTATCACACTGCTGACCCATGCTGACTGTTAGTGCTTAGTGCGTCAGCTGGTGGTTTCGTAAGTAGTGCCATTTTTCAGCTCCTCTGAAACTCGAGCCTTTTAAGATGTAATGTAAGTCCTGTAAGAAGCTAACCGGTAGAACTGGAAAGGACCAAACGAATGATGCATTATTTTATATTTCGCACACAAATTGTGCAGCTTTAAGGAGTTGAATTTTCTATTCTTGCACTCAGCAATAGCTTACACGTGCGTGTGCAGAACGGAATACCCTGAACTCTAACTATACGCACAGAGGCACGCCACTATTCATATTCCACCTCCGTTCATATCGAAACTACTGGTCATGACAATCATTCAAGGATTTGATTCTATTGTTAGTTTCCCACAATTCCCTCTTGCACGGCACTTCGGCATCGAACTCAAGGTACATGACATTAAGTGCAAGCGCACATCAGCGTGCAACTGCTATAAGAAAAGCTGTTGAACATGCAATTCAACCTCGCACGGGACTAAAACGAAAGGAAACTGAAAACCATCAAGGAACCATCCAATCTTAACCAACCTACCGTCGGTGCACACGGATTGCACCAAACTCGAGCCGTCGCAAACGATCACGCCTGTGCAACACATGACAACCGCACCATCTTTCCTGGGTGGGCCGATCAGTGGGAGTGATGAAATCTACGGGAAGGATTTCATTTTCGTGATGGTTTCAATTTAAAGTTCCTCAGGGCCCGCTCCTATACACTATCCATGCATATGGATGTGACATCAGACACCGTTGCTTCTACTTCACTAAGTTTCGCCAAACAATGCCCATACACACGAAACCACTCATGATGAGCTAGTTTTTCGCGCGTGTTGCGGTTTGAGAATATCACTTTTAAGGCAAGGAACGAAGGAGTACGCTACCGATCCATCAAATATACTAATGCTGACCGCCCTCCACTCACTTGCTTACAATTTAGTGACAACATGTGGCAAACTAACAAAAACCGTCATATTGCGTCTACTTGAAGTCGTTGCTTAGTTCACCAAAAAAAAGGATACTAGATGTGGTTTTACCGAAAATCGGGCACACGTCACCAGTTTTAGACCAAAGCCTACGTTACATTTGCTTGCAGTCAAACATCCCGAAGAAGCACAGCGCTTCGGTCGGTGTATTATTTATTGCGAAGGGTGCTTTTGCTTTCACTGGACCGAAGCATTTTCCGAATATTGTTGATTGTGTTTATACATCGCACAAACCACACAAGCTTCAGTGTGAACCGCAACCGTTTTTGGGGGCAAATATTTATGCACCACAGCATTTAGATACAGTTTGCTGCTACACGGTCACATGGATAAGGGTGCAAAACGGAATGTTTTGTGTGCTTGTTTCAATCGTTTGTCCTTGCTTTATGGTTTCAATTATATGTTGCAAAAGAAGAAACTACAACGCTTCTTTTAACTTTTTATAAAGTAAAAATAAAAAATAACCTCTATTAGCGAGCATGCATCCACACAGCGCACAGAGTGTCCTGATCTATTTTAAATAAAGCTTCGTCCAATTTTATGCTAGTAGAGTTTTCTTCGGCAAACAAGCAATGAACCTCAAAGTTATCTAATCCGTATGACACATACACCCCATCAATTGATAGTTGCAAACATTGGACAAGAGTTCCGATTAGTTGTAATAGCTCCTATGTTGTGTCGGCCACGTCTGCATCCCCTCAATGGGTTCTCTTTCGGTACCATGCATTTGCCTTACGCCCAATATTGTCCTCCCAATGTACCGGTGTACGGATCAAATCTATTTACACTCACAACTGCACCATCGATGCACTATGTCTCATCTCCATCCCACTTACTTAAGCCAACTAACTATGGCAGTATAATACCCGAAGATGGAACCAACCCTTTCAGGAGCACTCGTGTGGTTGAATTATTAAACCTTTCTGCCCTGGCAAAACCTCACCTAAGGATGTTTAGGGCCCAACTAGCAAAGCAAACGAAGGCTGCTGCTGTGGGTCTGTCAGGGGATAGTGAAGCTTCGCAGGTACTGGGATGCATAGACTCACTGGCAACACTGTTTGTCTGCTTTTGATCCGCAAATCTCTTCAATGTTGCACTTCGGGATAAAGACTCCCCAGCCAACTTGGCAGCTAGAAAAGAAACACGAAAGCCTGTGGTGCATACCGCTGGTACCTTTGCCTTTACGAAACCCTGGCAGCACCCGACGCATTTCTTGCAAGTTGTGAGAAAAACAGATCGCTCGGTCACACGACAGGAAGATAGAATTGAACCAAACGACACCCACCCTCCGCAACCCTCCGCAGTTCGCTGCTGGTGACCAAGGAAGTACCAGTTGACAGTGTAATTTGGAAATTTATTACAACCTCCACCGGTTTCGGGATTAAAGAGGTACAGGATTGTGTAGAGAACATGCTCGTTTTTCCATGCCCTGCTGGCTTTATGTTTGTGTATCGTGTAAACACAGAGCCGGGTTTCAGGATTGAGTGCACCTTTGAAGTGTGTCTGCTCACTTGGAGTAGCTGCCACATCAGCAATGTTACGACTTGCTTCGTCGAGCATCATCGACATCGGTGCTAAACACACTTGTGTGTCATATGTGTGCCCTAAACTGCATCATTATTGCACGATTTTGTAATGATAATGTCGTAACGATTCTTTACAATGGTGCATGCAGTCTTAAGCCTTAAGGATGCAAAAATTGCATAATAATGAATCTTGTGCAACATTTCATTATCATCTTTTGCATACTTTGCTATAAATATTTTTTCCCTGGCCAACTGTTTCACGTATAAACTAACTGATTTCATGCAGAGGCTAGGAATGTACTGCCTATTTAATCATATTGAGCGCCGCACTCATTACCACCAAACACAGCCGCACTTGGTTCCATGAAAACGAGCTTTGTTTACACGCTTTTATGCAGTCCACCAAACAGGGCGCGGATCTTTTCGGTGGGTTTTGTGCTACAATTTAATATCCAAACGAACTGAGCTGAACGCTCATTTCCACGTTCTGTAACTATTTTTACAAAACTACTAATTGCATTTATTCAATGTTAACACACATCTAGAGATAAACCAACGCTGGAAGCGCTGACGAGATTCTGTTCTAATGATGCTACCCGGGCGTGCAGATGATCAACGTAACAAACGTGCAACGAATGCAAAACTGATTCACCAGCAGTTAGCACCGCCGTACACTGAATGGACTGCAGTTGTGCACCTTGTGCCCTTGTAAACACTTTGCAAAAGCTTCTAATTTTCACGGTAAACATTTCGTCGCGGGTGAACTAGAGGGCGGGGAGAGTCTCGTGCGACACTGATAGTTAGCATAACAAAGTACACCAAAGAGTTCAAAACCCAAGCTACAACAAACACACAAAAAAACACCAAATGCGAGAAGAAAAAAAAAAAGCACATCCAACTGTGTACAGGCTGTGAGTCTCGAAAGCATGGGTCTCGTTTTACAACACCGCACAACAACCATGCTCGAGGTGGTAAATCCGCATCGCGTCAAAAGGATATCCGTCGTACTGCGCCTGACTGACTCGGGATAGGCTTTCGGATAAAAGGTGTTAAAAAATGTATTGCAGTATTTAGCAGTTTGTGCAAATTAAAATTCAACTTTTCTCCTAGCCGCGTGTAGCGAATGCTGAGAATGTACAGGAAACCAGGAAAAGGAGTCACCGTCAAAAGCATAATCGCACCGAGTACCCTGGTGTCCCATGATGAGTCGGAATGTTGCACGGTACGATTTTCACCCTAGTCTCCACCGTCCACTGTGTGCACGGTGTGTGTGTGTGTAGTGCTTTTTACCGCCCGGAAATGACACTTCTGCAACGTCGTCCATGGCATGCGCCTATCTTTTCGGCAGCGGACACAACACACTACACAATCTCAGGTGCATGCATGGTCCACACGCAGCGCAGTTCTTTTCGGTTGAGTTCCCGTCCTTGCGAGGCATGGTGGCGCAAAGGCAGTTTAAATAAATCTAAATTAAAAGAGTGCACTTCTGCAATTCATCCATTTATCATACACACATAAAGTCCCACCGTGGCCGTGGTACCGTGACCGAAACGATGTACACCACCGGTGCCTGAAAGCCACCGGTCGTCCACACGATGGGCGTCCTAAACACTGGACTGGGCTGGGAAAACGAAATGCTACCCTTAGGCTTCAATTCAAAAGTTGCACAGAGTTGTCCATCTTCTGCTGTGATGAGACAAGTCGGTGTGGCGGCTCTACAGCAGCAGCTACCAGAGCACCCACCACCCTCCTACTACTCAACCCTCAACCATTTATCCTTCCTTCCTTCCGGATCACCATTTATGCAAATTGCACAATCCTTCCGCTAGCGCCAAATCCTTTTTCCATCCCAAAAAAGGTGCACCGAGCTGTTTGCTTTCCGGGTGAAAACAGCGATGTACGTAAACATTCAACAAAGCGCCCTCACAAACAGAATACGGCCCCGGCCACTGCCCTACTGCTGGGCAGTGCCAAGTTGTTGTGTGGTGCATCAAATAGGCACCCGGTGCAGCAGATTCAAATGTGTGGAGTGCATTCGAGTGGATTCGAGTCGCGCAGCATCGCATTCATCATGCGAACCGAATGGAAAGGAAAGAAAATACTCACACACACACAATATATGCCTTCTAAAATCCGTTTTTCGATGCCACCGATTCTTCTAGCCATATATCTAGAGCGCTTAGAATTTGCACTAAAACACTGCACCGCAGGCATAGACGGAGCATTTTCTTTCTATCAAACCAAATTGGTACACAATGCGCCGAATGGTTTGTTTTGCGTGCATTTTTTTTTTTTTTTTTTTTTATCAACCGTGTCCATTTCATTGTCGAATGAATTTCATACATTCGTTAATAAAGGTTGGGTTTTTGTTCGGTTTTTTTTCTTTTTCGGCATTGAATGGGTCTTCTCCATTTGCTTGCGCAAACAAATTGAAATAGATGATGCGTGAATGATTTGCTTTGAATTACAATTCAAAAACACTACGTTAACTTGTTTTTAGAGTCAAAACACTTGTAAACAATAATATTACAGGGAAACGCAAATGATTAGCGTGCGGCGGGCCAACTTTAGCGAATATCGCAAGCGTGAATGAAATCCTCGACCACTGATATAAAAACCCCCAATACTTTAGCGAATCAGTACAAATAGACACAAAATTCTACCAAATAGTTACGGAAGTCGGTTCGATTGATATGGAAAATATATATTAGCCGGCTGATGAGTTGAAAATGTAAACAAACTTTATTTACATTACTATTCTATGAAATTACCTATTTTATGCGTGCGAAAACCAAACGAAAATTATATTTTTAGTGTGGTTAAACATACAGTGGTTGGTTTTTACCTTCAAATGACAAAAATAAAAAATAAAAACCGTATCCCTTTTGGGATATATTAAAATTTGATTTCAAGATTTGAAGCAGTACGTATATACAAATGCGTTCAAACAACGTGCTGTCATGCTGTCAATCCGTTCAAATACAACAAAATTTTACGTTGGTCTAGCAGACGAAGCCATGATTGAAATATAATTTTCATTTCGTTTTCACGCGCAGGAACTAGGTAATTTTATAAAAAAATATTATTTAATTTTATGACGGCTCTACGGCGATATGTCTCTTCATTCTATTCGGTCAAAATTTTTATTTCATTCTCTCATTAACCTAACATAATTATATTTCAAAAGCATAATGTTTTCCCTATTGCCCACTCAATACGAAGTAAAAAGTACTAAAACTAATCGATATTGTAACGCAAAGCATTGCTTATACATCGTGGTTTGTTAGGTAATAACACTTCAGCAACTCTCTAGAGGTAAAAAAAATATAATTCAATACCAGCAAAGATGTTCCATCCATGCTGTACTGGATGGAAATCTATTTAGTACGAGATAATGGATTTTACCATGTTTCCCCAACGTACAGTGTCCTGTGTCTCGAGCGGTAGTTTGTCGCTGGAACGCAGTAGCATGTTGATCAGGTGCACCAGACGAACCTTCCGATTGGAAACAGCCATGATCACACCCGAACATGTCCACTCGAACAACAACAAAAAAAACAAAAACCACTCGTTGACCCAAACAAGCAGCGGGTTCTGGCGTAGAAAGGCGAAGCATGGGATTGAAAAACCACACGGTAAAGGGGTGTGTTACAAATAAAATAAACTAACAACAGCTGCTACTAGAATTTCATTAACTTTTATCTGCACAACACTCGCGACCACGGTGTAAAATGTCCCTATCCTGACCCACCTACACCGCAGATCCACCGGTCCCTTATCACCCGAGAGATGGGCAAAACCAGACACCAGGAGTTCTAAATCGACAAATAAAACTGATCGACTTGCTCCCGGTGTAAGCACAGCACAACACATTGCTGTGCAAATACTCATGAGCTAATAAAAAAATGGCATTTAAAGGTGTTAAATGCATTTGGTAAGAGAGAGAGAGAGAGAGTAGGTGAACTACACTTAATTGTGGTGCCACAAGAAATCTTCCCCTAAATACCTGGGACCGCTAAATGTGTTAATGATTCGTTTTGTGTTTCCTTTCGGCAAATAAATTAAAGGCAAAAAAACACCTCCTAGCCTAAAACCACATCAACCAAAGAACTCAATTGAGGGGTTTTCTTTACTGCATTCCAACTTAATAACGTGATAAACGTCCCGATTCTTGCATTCCTTGCGCTCCCAAACATAAAGTACGAGTAATGAAGAAAAATCGCAATAACGCCGAGAAAAACACATTCGCCGCGGAAATCGAACAAACGAGCGCAAGGCGCAGGATAAAACTCGCTGGCATCCTTAAGCTAACCCGATACATATACTTCCTGGGGAACCGTACGAAAAAGAACAAATCCTTTTACCCGCCGGGAGCGTACAAATCCTTCGGTGTGATCCTCCTTTTATCACAACATCCGTTTTCACCCAGCCCGTACAGTAGTGGCGGTCTGCCGTGTCGTGACCATTGTGCTTCGCCCAGTACACGGGCCATATGTATGCTGTGCGTTTGTGTGTACGCCTGTGTGTGTGTGTGTCTGTGTTAGTGCTGAAGCGCAATGAAAAATGGATTCGGAAAATAATGATTCCGTATAAAACAAAGCAGTCCGTTGCAGAAATAGCCCCACTCGAACATATTCCCTCGCGGTAACGGCTTCCCATTACTCCACCTACACACGCGCCCCACAATCTTCCCAACTATTGTATGCGGTTAGTTCAAAGATTCAACCCCTACGGAACTTTTAGCTCCAAAAATGCAGCATCACAATTCTCCTACCGATATGGTATGGGAGGAAAAACGGGAAGGTTTTCGGAAGAAATTGCATTTCCCCAACCCTCCTTTCCCCTCTTCGTATCCGGTCGCTTCCGGTAGGATTCTCCCTAAAAGCCGTACCATCCATACACACACACACACACATACACACACATAGAACCACAATCCCAAGAAGCACACAACACAAGAAAGGACATACATGCTGCAGTGCGAGATGCTGGAAGCGGAGACAAAAACAGACACAGAACCATACCAAAAAGGAAAGCCACACGCCGACCGAACCGAACTAACCGAACCGACGGGCTTAGTACTTTCCCCCGAGGTGGCCGTGTTACCGGAGAAAAACCAAATCGTTCTAGCGCACAGAACAATGCAATCGATTCCATTTGCTTCGGAACTTTCCAGAACCCATCACACCATGAAAGGTCTCCTTCACAGGGCTCCCCCGTTGCTCCGCTCTGCTTGCGGAATGTTGGATTGGATGCTGTGAATGATGTAGAGAAATTTGTAGCAGGAAATTGCAGGACTTTAAGCTTCGCTAAGCACAACTTCCCTTTTACAGGACATTGAGAGAAGCGAAGGAGCAAAAGAGAGAGAAAGAGAGAGAGAGAGAGAAAGAGCAGACTATCTGAACAGTCGATTGTTTTTAATTTCCTTCGTTAGGACTTCCAAGGACCAATTTCCACCGAAGCGCAGCGATCCTATTGTTCTTTCGTGCGGGACCATCCATCGGTTCGTCCGTTTCCAAAAAGGATCGGACCGGGATAAACTATGCCCAGCGGCTGCTAACTACTACTACTGCAACAACTACTACTATTACTACTGTTGGGGCTAGTGGTCACTGCTGGTCAGCGTTACCTTGTCGATTGCACCCCAGTTGGATTGTCTGGGCAAGTTTATACATGCACCGAAATGGCTGGCAGTAGAAAAACAAACGAGTGAACGTGCGATAAACTTTACCCCAAAAACTTTACCGTTCCCTGCACTTTATTTGGGCATCTTATCTTCCGTGGTCAACACTGTTAACTTGCTGGGCTGGACTGGGCGAAAACTTTCGCACCATTGTAGTTTCACTGTTAAGTTACTTTTCTTCCGGCGAAAAAACACGAATCCATGCGGATGTGGAACGGAAAACGGGAACAAGCTTAAGGTTGAAAATCATTTCACGTCATTTCCCGATTATTCTTACTTTGACTTGCTGCTCAATACCTCAAGTATTATTTTGAAACGAGCTAAAAAATTATTTATTCTTAACAAACTACATTGTTGTGCTTACTGGCTTTAAAACAGAACCATACAATAACGTAATGCTCTTACGTTTTGTGTTTGAATGTAATACTGCCCCAGGACAACCGTTTGCTTTTATCGCATAGCTACAGGCCTACAGCTTAAATTTAAATGTAAAAATTCCCTCGTATATATGTGTGTGTGTGGTTCTCGCGAATCACCAAATTTCATGGTCCCACTCGTATTATGCGTTACGATGAACTTCTTCGATGCGTTATGTGTAGAATATCGACCAGCTCGGGCGGGTGTGCTTTCAGCATTTATCATGCGCGTTCCCAGCTCCATTGAATTGAAGTTTCCACGCTACAAAACCTCAGAATTTCCACATTTTCAATGGCAGCTAAAATAAATTGCCTCGCGACGATCCTAATGTCCCATGTTCAATTTATGATGTTTTCGAAACTTTCTCCTACTCAATGCATAGTTGATAACGCACTGGAAAGGCACGTGAATGGAATCGACTTACTTCCATTCTATGTTTTCCACAACGTGGGATAATTGTATCGGAATTGTACACTGAAAATTTCCAACAACCGACAGACTCCATCTCAACCATTCATGGCATCCATGCACGACAACATTTTCCTTTACCTAAGCATCAATCATGTGCTACTTATCGTAGGAGTACCTTTTTTTCTTTTGTTTTGCTACTGCTGCTGCTTGCTTTCCTTTCCGGTGGTAATACTTGGCGAAAAGTGCCATTTAAGCGACAGCTCTTTTTGCACGCACACGCACACAAACCATTCCGGTTGGTTTGCGGCTCGCAAAGAGTCGCATACGCCCTATGCATTCCTTCCCAACAGTGAAGGAATGATTGAACGAAAGTGCCAACAAACGGCTGGGTTAAGGAATTAGACGAATGAAGGACTTTTTCTCGTCCTTCCACTCGGAAAACACACGTATGGCAAGGCATGGAGGGAGAGAGAGTGAGAACTTATGGGGACGAAATAGACGACACACATACGACAACCATTCGGCATGTGCCGAAACCCGATGGCACTTGAGGGAAATTGTTTCCTATTTTCTTACTCTCTCTCTCTCTCTCTCTCTCTCTCTCTCTCTCTCTTTATCTTCGAATGGCATCGTCTGTCTAATCGAAAAATGTTTTTCCAATCGACGTGCTACGTGACAAATCCACACGACCGATTTCCCTTTCGTGCTGCGCTTCTCAGCTTAGCTACTCCCCAGCACCGGCAACGCCTTCCGGAAGGGTTTTTTTCCCCACAGAACGCTTTGTTAAAGGCTCACACACACACACAAACTACCCGTGCGGAATAAGGAGCGCGCTTTTGCACTTATATTTCACGGATGGCCCACCATTTCCCAGCTTCCGATCGATGGGAAGAAAACAAGAAAAATTCCAATTAGTATGTCTTGCTGCCAACCGTTTGACGTAGTACGCAGTTTAAGCTGATGTGTACCCGTTTTTGGGCAACGGCCCAATCAAGTTAAAGCGAAAAGGGGTTTTTGTAGCAAACTGTCCTTCTGGCAAAAGATTTAACGTACCAAAATTGACACGAAGGCTTTGTCGTTTATACAATGTTGAGCATCGCACAGATTCTATGTACTACAATAATACTCAAGATTTGGGTGTTCCAGTGGCAGAAGCGATGAAGACGCCTGTGTTCAATGGCCAGTGTGTCCTGAAAGTCTCAAGTCGCAGCTAAGCCACAAAAAAGAAGATATTATTTAAAAATTTATACTCCTATACCGGTAAAGAAAATTTAGAGAAAAGAACAATTGCAACGGAAGCTCTAAATTTTCAGAATTCCCATCATTCGTTGGATGAAATCCATAATAAGTAAAAACTACAATCGATAAATAATTTATCAATCCATTTAGCGAATGATTAAACTTATTACAATTAACAGCAAGCTTCATTTGAGTGTCATGCCTCAGTCGATCGATCAGCTGTGACGACCGTAACATGACCATGATAATATTGTATGCCAACAGTGGAAGAAATGAGATGCTCCATGTGCTTAATATTAATATAATGACCAAAGGAATCCGATCCATCTTGTGAAATGCAAACAATTTCCGGATGCGAACATTGTTTTACAAAACCGTCTCAAAACACTCTGGATGGATTGAATTAACTGCACTGGTACACACTTAGCCCTTGCGATCCTTACACCTATCCCCTTGCCACGGGGAAATCCTATACGCGCCACCTCTTCTCAGCTTGCGTTACGTAAGATGGATTTAATGAAAAGTGAAAACTAATGCAATCATGATAATCTTATTAGTGAACCCTGAACCAATCTGCATAACCCCCAAACGATTCCGGGCCACATTGCTGCCGGTTTTGATCACGGCCACAAACACACTGCTGCCGGACCTAGCCACTTGGCTAGAACCAGACCACACTAAATCTCCACCACAACGGGTGAGTTATGGCAGAACCGTTCATCATAGTTATCATTATCATCGTCGTAGCGGCGTCGAACGAATATGTCGGATCCGGGACTCACCGTACCGTCCTTCCTTCGCTTCCTTCCTTTTGCGATGGACCCTCATCGGCCTGTGCCGTGACATATGCATGTGAATATTTTATGTAGAAGCACCGATTTTGATGCACCAACCGTGCCCGAGCCGAGAACTATCGGTCCTTAGTCCCGTCGGCTAGCAGGACCGAAACGGATGGCCTACGGTTATACGGTTATTGTACCCGGACAAATCTTCTTCGATGATGGCGAATGCAGTGCACTCTCGGCAAGATGCATCATTCAGATGATCAAACCTGGTACGGACCGGCGCACACCCGCCGGGCCATTGGCTGGGCCATCCGTTCAGGCAGATGGAGGATCTGCATATCGACCAAAACGGTCGACGAACAGTGGTCTCGTCGATGCGACCAAACGTCGTCACTAGACCCCAATATTTAGCCTAGATAATTGATTAATAATCCCTCGTGGTAATGCTTTAATCTCCTGTCAATAATCGAATGATCCATCGACGCTGACGTCGCTAGCCGGTCGGAACGATTACGTCAACCGAACCGACTCGGTCTGGTCAGCCTCCGAGAATCTGATGCTCGGGGCTGCACCCGGATATTTTCTCCGCCTGCATCTGTCAAATGATAATCATTTGTTAGTTCTGCCGGTGGCCAAAGGTGGCTACTTAGAGGGGGGGGCACCCTTGATAATATCCACCTAATGGCTCCAGGATATGCGAACGCTTGCGGACATTGCTGCTGGACGATGAAATCGATAAACAATCGTTCAACGGACGGGATAATGCTGCTGACTACGCTACTCTCCCTCTCTCTCTCTCTCTCTTCAATCGCTTTCTCTATCTTCCGCTACTTTCCCACACTTTCCAGCGTAAATCGGCTGTGATAATCATACCACGTGGTGAACCTCAATTCCCTCGTCTATCCCTGGATCCTGATCGACCAACCGAAACGCCGACCGGGCGATATATACTTTCTGTTCGCATCTTGCACTGCATTAAAATATCCATTTTTCATCTGACAACGGTCTTTGGTCTATGGTTTCATCGATGGCGACCACCCCATAGACAATGGCGAGAAGGCAAGATTAGTGGAAATATATTGCACGTTCGGGCCCATGAAGCATTCGCTCAACATGACGGCGATGAAATGCACTGTTCCCCTGTTGTCCTGTTCGAAGTATGGGGGCCGAGTACAGTACCGTCGTCGACAGGACAGAGTGGCTGCCCCCGATGTGCCTGCCAGTGACGAAAGCTACCCTGCGTGTGATGTTGATCTACGGCTTTTTATCTGTCTGTTTGCCCTCGGGCGTTTTCATACAGCCCGCTTCACCTACCGCTATACACCTTACCGTTTGTTTATCTTATCCAGATACTCGCTTCAACTTTACCTTACCGCTAGCCAAACACCACTCGCTCCTCCAAAAATAACTATCAATTCGCCAATCACCTAGAAGCAGCCGAGAGACGAAGCCAGGGACGACGTGTTTTGGGAATCGTTTTGTTAACTTTGAAAAGAATAACATTTTCTTAACCCAACAGCCATCGAGCAGGGCACGTCTGAAAACGTAAGTTCCAACGCTCCAATCTTCTTGGGGTGGGTGGAGTGGGTGCTGCTTCAGCAGAACGAGAACAAACTGTTCGTTTGGATCTATGATGCAAGTCACCATCTGGTCATTTAGCATAATGCTTTAATACATCTCTTGCCTTTTTTTTCCATAAGAGTCTTGTTATGACGTTCGAATATCGTTTTGTTGAAGCTGTTGATCGATCTGTCTATAGCTGTAACTTGAGCGCTTCGCCTGCTCAACCTTTCAATGTTGGAGGATATTTTCGTTTCGACGAAATTCTGTACTCGATGTTGAACCTTCACGCTTGTGCTTAAGACAGGTACTTGAAGGTGTTCTAAACATTTTTTCTCATTTTTCCCAAAACTTTCTATTCGTCGTAACGATGTCTGGCTAGATCAAGTACTATTTCAGCGACCAGGAATATTCAAAAGAAACAAGAGCACGCTATTTCCAATAAATTCATTTTTTATTACCTTATACATGGACATTCACTGAGCGAATCACTGTGAAACATGATAAAAATGGCGTTTGATAAAACATTCACTCACATCATCTGTCTCTGCTATAAACAATTGCAGGAAAACTACACCAACTTCACCACTCGGTGGTGGAACACAAATAAACTTGAAGTGGGTCAAACGGGTCTTAAAATTAAACTCACCGGATTTTGGCTAGCCAGACAAAAAATATGCACAAACGGCAACTTCATCACCATCATCCAAAAGGTGGGAGGAAAATCATTGCCTGCAGCACTGGATTCAGATTACAGAACAAAAATCACACAACAATAAATTCGTCCCAGCCCCATTTTCTCGTCTCGAAAAACGATCACCACCAGTCCCACCGTCCCACCGTTTTACCCAAGAACTACAACATTTTTTTAAACTTTCAAACAGAGAAATACTACTATTTGATGCCACCATCACGTGTGTATGTGTGTGTGTGTATACATTTTGCTGACACCGTGGTTTGCCACCGGTAGTTCAGTAATGGCCATCGCACCCGCCCCATTCTTCTTCCCGAGTGCATAGAATTTGATGCAACGCTCTAAGCACCCGCGAGATCACACGCAGATCACCCGCTCGTCACCCGGTGAACTTCGTGGTGTCACGCATAAAATGTTGCACCGGCAGTAGCGTTTGAATGGAAAAATGTTCGAGCAAATAACTTTATCCAGAAGAAAAAAAAAAACAATGAAACAAAACAAGAGGAAAAAAAAACATCGACTAGCACATGACAGACGAGCATAAACCATTTCATCCGAAATCGGTGGGCTCGGTTTCACGCTTACGTACAGCAAAAAATACCTACACACGTTTAGTGTGGGATATGAAATGATTTGGAAAAAAGCATCTCCACCGCAACAACAATCCCACACATTAATCCGACTCGTGTGGCACAGGCAAAACCACTTCTAACCGGCATAACACGTGAAAAAAAATTTTTTTTTTGAAATGCAATCTAATAACAATATTGCAATCTATTGCCAGGCACCAAACTGTGGGCCTTTGGATATTAACATTGTAGATTCAAATGGCCATTTCTCTTTACAAAACTGTACCACTCTGTGTAATTTATAAACATAGCTTCTATTTTTATTCAACGGAGTAGGTATGAGTAGGAGTAAAGTAAAAAAAGTAAAACTTTACCCTTTTGCAACAAAGCACTCCCAGGAACTATTTCCAGTGCGTTCGTTTATGCCGCTCTAGCGAGACAAAGCGATCATTTGCTGTATTGCGACAAAACCAGGTTGTACGTGTATTTTATTTTGTTGCTAAATTGTTGCTAAAACCGTATTACACACTCCGGTTACATTGCCGGCAGGTTCGATAGGATTATCCGTGCACTGCTGCTCGACAATATTGTGAACACATATTGCCATATTACAATCTACAATGTACGATTGGTATTGGTGATATGGAACTAGCAATCAAGCTAATCTTTCTAGGAAATGGAGTATAAATTGTTCTGCGTGGGTATGTAACGCAATCATTTACACATAAATATTATAACTGCTTTGGGCATGTTTCTTGTGAAGAACATTGAACGGTAATAACGTGTTGAAAAAGTTATGTAAAAAGTATAGAAAGTTAAACAGATCATGAAAATAGCATACTATCATTGAGATCGTTGTAAAAGCTAGACAGATTATCGGAAGCTGTTCGACGCATACAACATTTTCATTTCTTTCCCTAAATGCACAATGTATTAAACATCTAGCAATTCACCAAAACCAGATGCCGGCTGTATGATGCAAGCAACGTACTATACCGTTCGAACCGAAAATGCGTCCACTTGAACTGGGAAAACGTGGGAAACGAGAGGTTTTCACCTCTCAATCTTTTCCCCGGGCCGTTGCGTTTGTAGGGATCGTTTGGATCTATTTTTTGCTTTATCGCCGCTTGTGAGAGGATTTTCAGACATTTTTTTTCCTTTCTTCCTTCCCAACAAAAACGCCATTGTCTCTGGTGTATTGTGCCGCCCAGTAGAGGTTGTAGTAGTAGTTGTTGCTCTGGGGGTTAAGCTAGAGCACGCAGGGTGACCAACTAACAGCCATACACTTTCAGGCCGAGATACGGCCAAACGAAATAATGGGTGTTGCCGGTGTGCTGTGCTGGCATCGAAACCGGATGAATGAAATGAGCTAACGAATCGTCTTGTCGGTGACCCAAAATAGAAACCATCTATAAGCATATCATGCCTGTTGGCATTGCATCGGATGCTGATGCTGCTGCTGCTGCTGCTGCTGCTGCTTCCATGCTGACAAAGGGACGCACATGCATTTGACAATGTTTTGTTTCAGTCGCATCCCAGTCACAAAACACTTCCCAGCCAAGCTTACATGATCGACGACCCGGATTACCAATCCGAGAGACTATTTTTTACGATGTTTTACACCTTTCGATCGACCGGGAGGGGATCAGAAAAGCGAAAAAAACACACAACGCTCCACAGCTACTACTTCATAAGATAAAACTCCCTCACCAAGGTATACCATCCGCAAACATGTGTGGAATTGATTTATGCCAAGGATTAGAGCAAACGTCATTTAGGTTAAACTGCAGAGATAAATATATGAAATATCAACAACCTAGGCAATTCTAGGGATTGCTCCCATCACCCGACACAGGTCACTTCCAACAGACAAAAATGGTGTGGGACGGTCTTTCTTCGTTCCCAAAAACGGAAACCTCAATTTAATTGACCGTTTTGTTTGAATGATCCTCCCGCACCACAGTTTAGGAAGCTCATAAAAAGTCGATAAACGAGTGCAATTTGTAAGCAGCATGTAAGACCGCGTCGTTATGGTTTCAATTATTCCACTATTCCACACCGTATCGTATTTACAGCGGATTTTCGGGGAATTTTCATCCCGACACAAACCGGCACCACCGCGTCCGCGGGTCCAACTTTCAAGCACACGCATAATTAATTAACACTAAGAACCTCTATGTAATCTCCATTACAACAACCAGCCTGTCCTGCGATCTTTTAACGAATGAGTATGGCGGTTTTATCACCCCAAGACCATTTATCAAACACAGTTTCGATTATCTCGACACTCGGATCAGCTTCCCAAAGCAACCTAGGAGCAGTAGAAGCCGAGTTTGGGTCTGGTTGTTTTATTCTTTTTTTTTTTTGCCTCCACCATGATGGTGGTTTCCGTACGATGGTGAGTGGAGTGTGATAAAAATATCAGTACTTCTATCGCGTGCCCAGAGGACCAAACAATTGGATTATGTTACGAACAATCAATCACCATTGCGCGGACCGAAACGTTCCAAATGGCTCGCGATAGCCATAGTCGTTACGTTTGGCTGTGACTTTTGTTTTTCATTCGTGTTGGTTGGTCTATTTCAGGTTTCGTGGTTTCTGCGCTTACCGGTGTGCCTCGCACATTGTTGTGATACATTATTAAAGGCGGATGGCAATTTCGAAACAGATAACCGAAACTCATCGAAAGCTGAGCTACTTCATAATACGTTCCATCCTTCCTTCTGCCAATGACTCGAACTCGAAAGAAGAAAAAAGAACAGTGCTGCTTTCTATCAACCGGCCGTTTTTACTGTAAGCCTGTGTTTATCAAGCATCCCGGCTAGATTCCGACCTTAGCCCCGTTATCCAAATATCGTTAATCGTTTGGCTATATTACTTTCATTTGTGCTCCACCCCAAGAAAACTATTTCTCCCTGTACCAGAGCTCCGGGGGGATTATTTATATTTCACTAACGATCGGATTCTGCTGACCGATCTGGGGCGAATCACAACCTACACCATTAGCCGGTCATCACATGGTTTGTGTTTAGCAAGAAATTAAGTCAACGAAAGTAGACAGCAGACTGTGCAGTGGACGATTTGGTAATGTTACCCAGAGAACTGCTCTAGACCACCCGAACACATCGGGAACTGCCTAAATAGACGCAACCGCAGAGAAAACGGTTTCAGATTGAAATATTCATTGATAGCTGACCCTCTCCTAGCCCATGCAGCATCCCTACTTCATCTCCACGAATCTCCAGTAGTAAGAAGTAGATTTGGTAACTTGATAAATGATAGGCCGGTCCTCCCGTCCACAACGTCCGAGCATTTCGCATTCCGAGAGCGCCTGGTTTCTACACGCGCCCAATTGCCCGAAATGGCCTGTCAGCCCCGTAGATGACGGATTAAGCGCTAAAAACATTCTCCAGGAATCCGAACCGAAGCCGAAAGGTAACACGCCTTTTGGGTCTCTTATATCAAACAACGAACCGGCCCGAGATGCGGTTCATTAGTGTTATTTTGACGTGTATCGTTTCGGTGCGTGATTAATAAATAGTGCGAGCGTGTATACTTCAGCGCCGAAACAGAACATCGTCAACCTGGTCAACACGCTTCACGCTCAATTTCACCGATCGGTCTGAGGCCAGTGGACATGTGTCGCCGTTCACAGGGTGACACGAATTCTGTCATCCGTGTACAGTCCGTCCAATGCTGCTTGCGTTCACACCCACCCACAACTCGCTTAGGTTCGATCGGTTGTTATCGCGATGGAGGTCTTAATATGGGACGCAGAGGCCAGTACGGTTCTTGGTTGACAAATTTAATGCCACATTTACTCTTGCTCCTGGTAGTTCCTGGCAGGCCGCTTGTAAGCACCACTTTGCACTTCCTTTCTTGATTGGTGGTGAACGATGGATGATGCATTTTTCATTCGATTAGGCCGCCAACTTCTCCGCGCTTTGATGCAATTATCAATCAATACATTCGTACCAATTCCACGCTTTACATTGATAGATTATAATATTTTATGTTCCTAGAATCTTATTTTGAGCGTAGTTTATCATCCTAAATTTCTAGTTTATTTCTTTTTGCTTAAGAATAATCCCCAAAGGAGTGTTCAAATTAAATTTGATTATGAACAAAACAAAAAAAACTGTGACCAACTACTTGAATTTTCCTGTGCTGTTTAGACAAGCAAACTATTTGAACCATCCATGTCCTCATGGAAGTCTTTTGAATAATTGCATTACAACTAAATTAAACTGAGCTTAGTTCTCCAAAACACAACCCTCAAGGTTCTCAATCGTTAGTCCTCGCAGAGTAGAAAATCCCACGAAACGGCAATGAGCGCCGGTTTAGTGTAGATCTTCGTGTAGGAGATGACTAGAAGACATTTTTCCCTAAACGAATCAAGCCTATGGCTTCTGTTTCGGGCTATCAAAGCAAGATGCTCTAGCATTAACGTCTGTTTATCCGTACTGCACCAGAAAATACAGAAAATGGATGGTTTAAACCATCGACGAATCAGGCAACGTTAAGAGTAACAAGCCTTTGTACTTATACAGGGTGTTCAATATATTCGAATACACTTTAAAAACGAGCTCAAACAATGTAAACATAAGATATAATTTTTTGAGTATTTTTCTCGTGAAGCCGTGTTTATTTACTATCTTTTTGGCATATTAGGAGGGAGCAACCCCCCCCCCCCCCCCTTTCTTTGTACTTTACCACGAGTTTGTGACGTTTCTCAAACGAATCGCACGCGGCACGCACCTATTCCATCGGCATTACGTCCTTCGAGATCTTTGAAATAACGTTCTTGAATTGGTCGACTGTGTTCACTTTATACTCGCTTTGCTTGGCCAGCATGTATGACCACACATAATCAATGGGATTGTGATCCGGGGAACTGGGTGGCCATGAAATCTTTTCTAGAAGTCTTCTAGAAAATTCTAGTCCACGCTTGGACGATATTCGCCGCGTGGGTCGAAGCGCAGTCTTGTTGGAAAATGTAAGGATCCTTCCCGTAGAGATCCTGAAGTGCCGGAACCACTACCTTCTCCAGAACCTCGGTATTATAGTACGCGCCGTTATTTTGACGATTTTCTCAATAAAAACTAGTAGGAGCTTTCCACGCCCCGATACGGCCCCCCGACGCGGCATTCTAGAACCGTAGGATGTTTATTTGGGACGGGGGAATGCTGCCCAACGTCAGCGCCCACCATCGATCATTTTAAACATTGTGCGGCCGTTCCAAAACGAAGAGTTCCTCATAGGAAAACACGACCTCCTGACATGCGTGCGGCGAAAGTATAAATTTGCATCTGTCAAGCATCTTCTTCTTTGCAGCCTCCGTTACTTCATGTACTTTAAGTTTCTTGTACGGCTTGTACCCTAGGTCCTTCGTCATAATAGTGTGAGTCGTCTCGATTGACACATTCAGGTGTCAGCAGCGGTCTTCCGGATCGAGCGGGCCATTTTGCGACGGATCCGCTCCCTCACCATGTCGATGACTGCTGATGTCCTCACCGATGTCGCCGGCTGCCCACCTCCCACAAACAATTTTACTAAAAGATCGCGATACTCTTTCATCGTGCACAGTGTTTACTCACTAAGTGACAGTTAGTCGATACCACATGCAACGATTAGACTATACATGATACTAAAGCTAACAAAAATATTAATACACAGAGTGCACAACTACAAATCGATAAAAAGTTGTATTCGAACTTATCGAACACCCTGTAGGTTGTACTAAACCGCGCAAAGCTTGAGAGATTAAATAATTCTCTGAAATCATTACTAGCATCAAGCTAACACACTGATTCTTATCGTATGGGACTAATCATGTCAATTATTTAAAAAAAATTTGATCATACTTTTGCTATAAATGTGTAGCACTTTTCAAGAACTGGACAATGCTCGTAATGGGTTATACCTGGTATTCAAGTTCATTGTTATTTTAAACGCACAACCAAATCATCTCCGTCTGTTACTTTTGCCTCTTTTTGGGTAAACATTACTACGAAAATTGTTCACTTGTTGAAAAATCTCGTTTCCAACAGATTATTGGTTGTCATTTCATGAGCATCCTGTCACCAACGCATATGTTTCTGATTTCTACAAAACTCAAGTTGTTTACCCAGAACCGGATGGTGGGAGAATATCATTAGAGTTAGATAACTGCTACCACGGCTGCCTGTGTAGCCGCAGACAAATTGCAAAATCCCACATGAAATTTGTGGTCCTTGGAGAATCGACTTGTTCGTAATGCGTTCAGCTCGTATGCACACACAGCACCGATGTGCCACGGAACGCTCAGCAGGGAATACTGAGAGCGGGGGCACACACAAAAAAAAGCGTTGCAAACTTTTTGCTTGTTTTAAATCCTTCCTTGCTGAGCAAATGATAAATTACTCATCCCTCCATCGATGTACACGCCATGTGAGATTATCCCTCTTCGGTCGTTTTGTCACTTTTGTGCATAAACCACTTGTGCACGTCACAGGCCCCGTCACCATGCCATGCATGCCAAGTAAAAGCTTCACCACTCGACGCAGCCGTCGTGCAGCCCGATTCGAACTGCCTTCAGGACGAGTGCCAGTGCCTTTCAGCAACTGAATTGCGTTGCGTTTCATTTAATTATTCACGGGAAAAAAGTCTAATTGAAGTTAATTTATGCGCCAGGCGGTCTCTTCTGTGAGCGACACACACACACACACCCAACATTTGACACACGCGATCACACGGAAGCGCATCATGGGATGGGGATGAAAAAGAAATTAAACTTTTTTAAATTAAATTTAAACAGACATCGCAATCGGATGCCAACTTTGACGCTGCTGTTACTCTATCGCGTTCACATCGTGTCAGTGCGTGTTACTCTCAACCTCTCCTTATCACACGACCCACCGCCCCCTTCCTTCCCCCTCTGATCCACCCCCTCTCCACCTTTACAGCCAATTTCGAAATTGTTCAAAAGGATTTTGTTCGATTAAAAATTGTGTCTTTCCCATTCAACAACACACTCTATCTCATCCGGTTTTCTCGTTTTTTTTTCTACCTTTCCGCCCACAATTTCCCATTGAACGCAATAAAAGCTCCGTACGCGTAGTGGTGGTTTGCTCTGCGAATTTGTTTTATCGATTGATACAAATTTTACAAAAACATCCGCCGGCCAAACTCGGTCAGAATAAATTGACAAACGTGATTTTTCCGATTTAGCCAATTATAAATTCAAACAGCGTCCGGATAAGCTCGGCACGCGTCCGGTTACGTCAGATTGTTACATCCGCGAGGTATATGATTCCGTATTTGATTGTTTTTTTTTTTTTCGTGATTCCTTTTACAAAGGCATCACTATCGATAAGCATTTATAGTTTTCAATTTTAACATGTCCACTCATCTTGATTGCATGACGTGTAGTGCCGATACTGCAGGAATTTGTTTTATTTTAATGAATTTCAAATTCTATACAAGAAATTTATCGAAACAAGACTAACGATAAGAAGAGTTAAAAAAAATTGTTTACAAAATCTTCTTCTTGGCTTAACGACCTCTAAGGTCATGCCGGCCATCTAAATGGCTTTCTAGACTGCCGATACCACTTAGTTGGTTAATCAATCCTAAATGGGGGGGGGGACGATCCGGATGGGATTTGAACCCCGGTCCTGCCGTTTAAAGACCGGCGCCGTTGTCGCCTAAACCACCAACCCCCAACCCTGATATATCACACATATATCACAACACATTAATTCAAAAAATAAAAAATCATCATAAGAATGTCTTACAGCAACGTTAGTACAAAGCAGTAAGTGTAATAATGAGTGAAAATTGTACTTTTTTTTTATTCATAAAGGACGGCCAGGGCGTATTGCTTACAATAAACTTAAAATTAGTATACTCCTTTCATCTTTGCTGGGAGATATTTCCTTCTCCGAGCCGTGAAAGGGCACCATATCCCGGGTGTCCTCGGTTATTCCGTTGCGTATATTCCGTAATCCAAATCCAAAGTCTTGTTCATAGCGAGGGTCTTATCGTGTGAGGGCACCTTATTCCGGGGTGAGTGTGGGCGTTTCCATGCTCGTAGTCCTGATGGTAGCGGGGGTCTTGATCGTTTTCCATTTCGAAGGTTCCTTGATTGTGTCCTTCTTTTCCCTTTCGCTGGTTTGTCCATCCATAGCATTGGTCGGTGCAACTTTTTCCATATGGTACCCAACACTTCACGCATCGTACTCCTTCATACATTCATTCATTCATTCATTCATCCATTCATCCATCATCATTCATACAAGCGAGGTACAACATATATAAGACAAACAAACAGTGGGAGTAGTGAGGGGAAGGGGATAACACTAATAATCCGTTAGCACGGCAAAAAAGAAAGATTATTCTCGGGTAGACCTCATCGCAGTCTCCCAGCAAATCCCGAATTCGAGTGTTTGCCAACTTTCCAATACCCTAGACAGCGTCTAACAAGGCGGGTCGAGCAGCCTCGTATTCCACACAAGACCATAGAAGATGATCTATGTCGGTGGTATCCGAGGCCGCAGCCACATATTTTGGAGTCGACCTGTCCTATACGCTGGAGATGCGCGCCCAAAGCAAAATGATTAGACCTAATCCTAGACATCATTCAAATGGACGCTCAATCACCTGAGATGCCGTGGAACCAAAGCTTCAAGGATATTTGGGGATTGATCGAACATAGAAACCTCCCGAGCTCATCGGTGTCCCACAAACTCTGCCACCGAGTCATGCAGAGAGACTGTGGGGCACGCATGTACTCGTGAGGTAGAATAGGCCTGTCAAAAAAGGACCCTTCCGAAGCACCCTTTTTGGCCAATTGGTCTGCCTTTTCAGTGCCGAAAATACCGCAATGTGCAGGCAGCCAAACAAGAGATATCCGGAATGATTTCTCAAACATAGAACTTAAGACCTTTAATATTTCTTTTACGAAGTAGTCCGGGCTCTTAATAGCCTTCACAGATTTTAATGCTTCGACAGTGCAGTGACAGGACAAGCACTTATAATCAACAAGGCGTAAAAGATTGCGGCGAGCTCCGCCGCAGCTCCATGGCGAGCTCCATGGCTGGCGTAGTTGGAAATATGCCTCGGATACAATGTTATATACGCCAAAACCGATGCCCTGCTCTGATGAGGATCCGTCAGTATAAAAATGGTTGCTGTTACAATGGCCATACTTTTCCACAAAAATGCTGGGAATTGCTATCCTGCGAAGACTATCGGGGATAGACTTGATTTGCTCTCTCAACGAGGTGTCTACTCTAAACCGGGAACTGCAGGATCCTGGTAAGCTGGCACGATTTGAATTAGCTTGAGTGCTAGGGTGTACCTGTAAGGAAGTAAAATCATGAAAGGTTTTCATGATTTTACATTTAGAACCTATCTCATGCAGTGTTCGAAAGTTCTCAATTATCAATGGGTTTGATACTGTAGAGCGTACGAGAAGGCGAAGCGAGAGTAGCTCAAAACGGAGCGGAAGCGGCATCACTCCACACATCACTTCGAGCGACATCGTGTGGGTTGATTTCATACAACTCAATGCGATTCTAAGACAACGGTACTGGATACGTTCAAGACGGATCAAATGCGACTTGGATGCCCAATGGAAGCATATGCATCCATATTCCAAGACGGACAGTAACGTTGTCTTATATAGCTTAAGGATATCTGATGGGTGTGCACCCCACCAGAATCCTGTAATTGTTCTGAAAAAATTGATTCTTCTGGTGTATTTTTTAACAAGATAGTCAATATGTGCCCTCCACATATTCTTGCTATCGAACCAAACGCATAAAAATTGTACTTTACTGTATTTATAATTATGAAATTTAAATTACATTAGCTACCAGCTAACAAAAAAGGCCATCATTGCCACCCTGCAAATCAAAAGTGGATGGGTCTTCAAACTTCATTCTGCCACGCCGTTCGTTATGGACAAAGAACACACCAAGCCAGACATGAAAGTACATCAACACTATATTATCGTTATAGGATAGACAAACTGCCGTCCGTACCTTCTGTTGAGTTCGTTCGCCTATCATATTTAAGATAGGTGCGTGGTCTGTTCTGTGCAGCAACAGAACGCTTATCCTTGCACAAAAACACCGCAGGCCCAATTTTGATGCTACAGTGTCACATTATCAATTAAAATTTTTCGCCAAAGCCCCGCTCGAGACGGTCGATTTTTCGTTCGAACGGAAGATAAACCTTGCTAAAGATTCGGGGCGAGGTCAAATCGGGAGATCACATCGAAACACGACCACATCGGGCAACCTACCTGTTTTTACTCTGAAAAGAAAAACAAAACCTTTGCTCGGAACAACCCTTTCACATCTATGGGAAAGTTTTGCTGGCCACAGGGCGACGCGTAGGATAGTCACAATATGCTTGTTTAAGCAATTTTCCCATTTTTAAGATTGTGTTTTACGTTTAATTCTAGAACTCAGGTTTATGTGGGCTTATCGGCCTGCTAAGAGTTTGTTCGATAAAGTTTATTTATTTATTTTTCCAGAAGTAAAAGCCAGATCGTTACCATTTACGTGCAAGTGTTTCAAGACATTGTGCTAGAAAAGTGTATTACAAATTCTGTCTATTTTTGACGTAGCTCTACAAAGTGTTTAAACTAAACAATTGTACACCTTCTCAATTTACCTGATCAACGCTTTTAATGTTGAAAATAACGGTTGTCGTTATCGCGTACGAAGGTGAGCAATCAATCATTAATCGATGAAAAATAAGTATCGCCAAGTGCCGAGTCCCGACAAAAATGATAAAAGGCAAACAGCATAGACTACAACAACAGCAAAAAAAAAGACACTTTCAGTTCATAAAAGGGCCATTGCAAAACTTTTTTTTTTTTGCACTTTTCGTGCTTAACAAACAATCGCACACAGAGGCGAGCAAACACTTTCCGCCGAGGAAAAAGGAAATGACATGCCAAATATCTCCTTCGGAGATAAGCTCCGTCGCGTCTGCTCTGCCCACGTTATTCGCTTATATACGCAACTTACTTCCGATCCGGAATAGAAGTTTTGCATTCAGTCAACACCAAACTTCAATCAACGACTATCGTCGTCAGCTTGATCGTGTGTACCGTGTGTGGGTGAAAAGGTGGAGAAAGCTTTCTCGAGCAACGGAACCACCCTATGCGACCAAATATGTCTTGGGTGTGTCGGTACTCTGCAGCTCCTTCCTGCCAACCAGCGCTTGCCTGTTCACTGGCAGCCCCGTCCCCCGGTATGTGTGACAGAAGCTCGGGTGCCCTGAGGAAGATTGATGTATGAACAGCAAAAAGGATTTATCGCCTGCCGAACAAGAGAATTATTATCCTACTGAAGGAGTCTGCCATGGTGTCTCCTTTCTCCTTGCTGGCAACTGTAGGACACCGGGACGACATCGATGGGCCTGTGCATATATGCTTTAGTATAACCACAACAGTTCGCACGCACACCCGTACCGATGCTGCTGCCATGACGAACCGGTTCAACGTTCACTCCGCAAAGGATATATGCTGCCATACGAAGAAAGCCATCCTTCAAACGAACGCGCACGGAGCATTGAGAGTCAAGTGTATTTACTCCTCTTTCAAACCGTGCATTGGCTCACATTCATGTCCTTCGATGCTGGCCAGATTCGACAACAAAGGGTTTGCCAACAGGAGGAAGCCATCTTCTATAGACACAACTATAAACTCTCTGGTCGTTCGACGCATTCCAACCAATACGGTGAAGCAGTATCGAATGCTCCCGGCGATGCTGATGCTGGACAATGTCCTACCTCGTACGAACAGCAATTCGAATTGATAATCACTCCTGTTCCTGCAGTAAGAAGAACAGTTGGCTCGGGCACAGGATCGACCACTTCTGGCGGCCTGCTAAACTGTACAGCTCACATTTCTTTACCCAGATCCTCGATTCGGTCAGAAATGAAAACAACGATTCATTATCACCCCCAACAACCGTCCAGCTGGAGGGATTCGTCTCCAGTCTCTACGTAGCACCTAACCTGATGCTGCACCGCAACAACTCGATTCGCAAAACCTAACGGTTTAAGCTATTCCGACATTTTTTTGCCACATTTTTCTATCGCTCGATGTTCACGATGATGCTGATGACGATGGTGATGCGAGGCAAGCTACTTGCTCAATGTAGTTTCAACGAGAAACTCTGCTCTGGGGTACATTTCGGTTAGTCGTTTCACTTCGTTCTAGCCGTTTCGCCCAAAAACCCGAACGCTCGCCGTCGAATTTGATCGGACCAGTAGGTCCCGGGAGTAAAATTTCAACTCCACCAGCATCGAACCAACTGCGAATGAGTGTTGTTGTTTCGTACCGTACAGCAAACCCTGTCCAAAGCTAAGCTTTTGATACGAAATGATACACTTTTCTAATTTCAAATTCCTCATCTGCTCGGTGTATACCGGAGCACTGCAACCGTACTGCAGCCTAACGAAATTTCCTCCAATCGGTTCTTCAACGCCCTGCAGCAGCAGTAAAGTGGGGTTTTTTTTTTTTGCTCGAATGACGAGATCGGTTTCAGGCAAAAAGGGCCCGAAAAAAAATGTGATCTTCTTGTCCGAGGAACCGAACGATGGATTGTTTCGTTTTTGTATCGAAAATGCCTTTGCTGGACAACCTTGGACATGGGGACAGTGTTACCTTGATTTACGCACTCGTCCAATACGCCCAGCGCGCCCGATCCGGTCGCATGTTGCGGAGAAAAAGTTGGAAAAGTTTTATGTTGAAGTAACATATCGCCGGCCACACGCTTCGTACAAAAACTGGAATCAAACACACTTGCGAGCCACATGTGGAAATGCCATTTCCGAAAAGAATACTCCTAGCCGCTTGTTTAACATTCAACGCGAGGCCTTTTTCCTGCTTTTTCTGATGTGCTGTAATCTGCTAGCGTATTGCATTTGTCCCGTGCTGCATTGCATGTGTATGGTGCAGGTGGCTTGATCCGTTGGGCTGACCAACGGGTTCGTGCTAAACGAGAAATACAACCTGGGAAAAGCAATTTAAACCAAGAAGCGAAAAAGTATTATGAACCATTGCTTATGGAAACACGTTTGGCACGCGTATATCGTTATGACTAATTGCATTTCGGGCCAAAACGGCACAAGCAAGCCAACCGGTTGTAGCTTGTGCGAGAAGTGTCTGCAAACCACTTCAGCGCCATCCATACATATATTAATTGCATCCGAGTCGAGCAACTTCTCCAACTACACCACCTGAACCGGTTTCTATCTCTTCGCGAGTTCTCAGTCTCAGCCAGGGAGGGTTCGTTCGGATACCTTGATTTGTTGGCCATTTCGTGTGCACGTTTTTCGGAACGATGCTGCTGACTACAGGAACTGCCAAGAATTATGGCCAACATCCACACCAGCCTCACTCGACCGTTGCTCGACGGCCACTTTGACACGTGTCAATCAAAATGCTAACTGGCGTAGAACAGACGCAAACAACGATGAGATGAACGCTACTTGTTGCGTCCCGCAGTGAGTTTTACTGTTGGTTTCGTAAAGTCTTGAAGTGAAGCCGGGCTAGTGGGAACGGGTGTAGGGAATGAAATTATTTAATATTATCAAGCGCTTGGGCACGACGCTTTACGGACAAAGTTCCCCGATACCCGATGTGATTGACTTACAAAGTGTTCGAAACAGTAACAATTAAATTTAACACAAATTAATGAACATCGAAACATTGCCGTCCGATTTTAATCAAGCCGATAAAGAGTGCCAACTCTCAAGGGTATCCTTTACCGAGAACGAATTAAAAACCCATTAGCAATAATAGTTCTAGAAGTTGCATATATTTATTATTTATCATTCCGCAATGCCACGTCCAGCAGCTTGAAGTTTATTCGTTTTTAGAGTTAAACCATCATAACCTGGCGTTGGGAGTATTGCAACCGTATTTAAAGGGCCAGAAGTAACCGACCAATTCAGATCATGAATAATATTCAGGCAGATAATAAACCATTTTGGAGCGAGTGCTAATTTGTTGGAACCAAAATGATTACGAAGCTTTAACAGCGTCTTAACCAACTAATAAAGCCCATCATTGCACGCCACGCAAGGGCGCAATAATCGTATTCGACCGCTAGAACAAATCCCTGGTACACATATTATCTCCCTTGTGCAGACCATCGGACCATTACTTTTATACGCTTTGGCCACTTGAGCTTCACCCCCTAATGCTGACAAAAAGACCAATAATCCCATCAACTGTACAATAGGTGACAAAGCGTACGATCGATAGAAAAATCACTACGACAATACATTTCCATTTGCGATAGCACAATGGGCCACAAGTATACGACCGGAACCGTACCGCTCCGTACGAAGAAGGAGTGCTTTCCATTTGCTAAACGAACGAGCGCTACAAGCTGTCTCCGCTGGGAGCTACTTTACAGCAGGATATGCCAACAAACTGATGAACGTTGCCGTGCCTTTTTGCAGACCACGGTCAATGCTGTCCGTGCACGGACAGATGGACGTTGCGCCAAGCGATGGAAAAACTTGTTGAAACGTTCGTTCCGAGAAGGAGAGGCCGGTTGCAGGTTGGAGCGACGGCGAAACAACCACCCCCGGAACTGACCTCCCCAAAATGGTGTGGAGCAGAGAAATGCGACACGGACTTGCAAGTGTCACTACAAATCGGTCCTCATTTAAGGCGGCGTCCAGCTTTTCGCCAACGCCCTGTTCGCCGTTCGTCCAATCCCGCAAGAAAGCAAGTGGTAATCCGGTGCGGGTTGAAAAACAATTCGACCTTAACATACGGATATTGCTACAACTCGGTACTGCTTTGCAAGAGCAGACCCCAGCAACGTTCGTTCGTCGGTTGTGTTAGTTATATTTTTTCCACCAACACCCGCTTGACAGGATTAGCACGGGACGTATGTACGAACGGGATGGTGTAGCAGAAATGGTTAGAACATTCTCACAAACATCACTGAAACAAGAACTCTGATCCGTGTTAAAAGTTATTGCGCACATAAAAGCTAAATGTTTGCCATTTTCAATGCTAACTTTCTCTAACATATCTTTTTTCTCTCTCTCTCTCTCTCTCTGTCCCGTTTCCTTTTTACAGATTATCCGAGAGTTAAGGTGGGACCGGAAAATCCGCTGCGCGTTGAACGGGACAGCACAGCTTTGCTGGAGTGTGCGGTGGACTCGAAGCCGAAGGTACCGAACGTGCGATGGACACGCAACGGACGACTCATCAGTTCCTCACCAACCCATCCGATACAGCGCGTTTCGGTACAGGACGCTGGTAACTATGCCTGCTCGGCCGACAACGGATTGGGTAAGGTCGGCGAACAGATCATTACACTGGACGTCCTGTACGCTCCGATCGTGGTGATCGAATCGAAAACTTGGGAAGCGGAAGAAGGATCCACCGTTACGATACGCTGCAATGTCACCTCGAACCCGCCTCCGATATCGATCGAATGGTTCAAGGAGGGCAGTCCAGACTTCCGCTACACTGGTGACATTCTGCAGTTGCGGGGCGTAAAGGCGGAGCATGCCGGTCGGTACGTGTGCAGGGCAGTTAATATGATGAAACCTTACAATGGTAAAATTGTCGAACGTGTCGGTAACTCTACCGTCGCCCTTCTGGTACGCCACAGGCCCGGCCAGGCATACATAAATCCGAGCAAACCGGTCGTCCATGTTGGTAACGGTGTGACACTGACCTGTTCGGCGAATCCTCCCGGTTGGCCCGTACCACAGTTCCGCTGGTTTAAGGATGCAGTCGGAGAATCGCTATCCAGCAGTAAAACTATCTTAGCCCAGGGTTCACAGTACGTCATACCGCGGGCACATCTCGGCAGCGAAGGAATCTACCACTGTCACGCCGTCAACGAACTGGGGCATGGTCCGACGGCCACGATCAACCTGGAAGTTCACCAACCACCACAGTTTATTGGCAAAATGCAACAGCACATGACGAAGCGTGTAGGTGATACGGACTTTTCGGCCACTTGCCATGCGAAAGGGAAACCACGCCCGATGGTACGATGGCTTAAAGATGGCCGGGACATCACCACCGATGCGAATATGTACCGGATTAGTACCAACAATAATGACGGTCTCAGTGGCATGGTGACGGTACAAAGTACGCTACTCTTCCAAGGGAAAGCGCGTCCGCACAAAAACCAACTGCTTCCAAGCGATCGGGGCACATACACGTGTCTCTTCGAGAACGAGGTCAGCACAGCTAACGCTAGCATGAATCTACGCATCGAACATGGGCCAATTGTGCTTCATCAGTACAACAAGGTAGCGTATGAAATCAATGAAAATGCGGCCGTTATGTGCCGTGTGCAGGCTTACCCAAAGCCCGAGTTCCAGTGGCAGCTGGGAACAAACACGGCTGCCCTATCGATGTCCTCTGATGGACACTACGAAATCAACACTACTACCGACAACAACGACATCTACACAAGCGTGTTGCGCATCAACCGGGTTAAGCACGAGGACTACGGAGATTACACGTGTCGCGTCGGCAACTCTATCGAGACGATTCGAGCACCGATCCGTTTACAGCCGAAAGGTCCACCGGAAAAGCCCACAAACCTGGGGGTGGCTGACGTTGGCTCGAACTATGTGTCGCTTGTTTGGGATCCCGGTTTCGATGGTGGCATCACCAACACAAAGTTCTACGTATCGTACCGCAAGGTAGCCATTCCTCACCATGACCAGGTCAAGGAGGACTGTGGCATTGTGCAGCAGGTTAGCTCGGAATGGATGGAATACGACTGTCAGCGTGATGTGCCATGCAGCGTAACCCCACTGGACCAGTATCAGAGCTATGTCTTCAAGGTGAAAGCGATCAACAGCAAGGGCAACTCTGAACCATCCAATGAAGTGGCGACCACGACAAAGATCAGCAAGATCCCGGTGCCACTGCACGTTGGTTTCGATCCCGACACGAAGCAGCTCGGCCTAAACATCGGTGCAACCTGTTTGGCGCTTATTGCTGTTGTTGAAACGATCGGTTTTCACGAGAGCCCGATAGCGACGTGGCAGGTGGTGCAGTCCATTCCACTATCTGTCTCTGGTAACGGTCCAACCTACAAGGAACAGGTACTGGAAAACATGTACTCCGCACGACGTTCCAGCGGTCGATCGATGGCAAGTGACGATGATTTTCCGATGGCGCTGGAGGAGGAAATTCCACCTAAAGTACGCGTAAAGCTGTGTTTAAAGTCGAGCCATGAGTACTGTGGGGACTATATGGATGCAGAAAGTAAGTATTACCATGCTCTACTCTACTTCGGCAATGTGAGGCATGCTATGACGACGCAACACAACCTTGCATATCTGAAAGCTCAAGACACAATTGTATAAAAGGCTTTGGTTACTAATTCCCACAATTTTATTTCAGTTGGTCCTGCCCTCATACACGACTCAGCGTTCATCGCTACGCCGACCCTTATAGCGATCGTGGTTTCTTGCATAGTGTTCGCACTGTTTGTTGGCTTAATGCTAATGTTTTGTCGCTGCAAGCGCAATCAGACGAAAAAATCAAACCAATCAAAAGATTACGAGATGGACTCGGTAAGACCGTCCATAGTGGCCCAGCAAAGTCAGGCACCGCCACCTTATTATCCCACAACTACCGGCCTCGACAACAAGGCACTTGAACACTCGATGGATCTCGCTCTAGCGCTCGAGGATCAGAAAACGTCCGTCTACGCAACACACAACGGTTACGGATATCACACTGGTACGAGCATACAAGTAGCCGGCCATAGTCTACCAACCAATGAATGTAAGTACCCATTCGTACGATAATGCACTTCGTAAATTTTATGCCGTGTTGAGGATGTTCGAGGATGTTCCGTTCCAAACTACGTTCATATTTTAAAGATTATTTTTCTTAACAAACAATGTTTTTCAGCTCGCTAGTTAGTCCTTTTTTTTACTTCTAGTCGTAGGTTTATAGCATAGTAACGATTAGTTCGATCGACCGACTCTTCGCCAGTTCCATTACTGCGCTCCTAGTTCAGTAGCAGCGTCCCTTGTATTTATGTGTTGCTGTACATATATTTTCCAGATCTTGTTCACCTAACATCCACTCATACAAAACACTCCTCCACAACTGCAACACACTGAACGGTTCAATGGCAGAGAGCCATTTCTTCTAGATGCCCAGCTCGTTCCTTTTACACAGTATTTCTGATACTTTCATTAACGATCAATAACCTTTGGATGTTACCTTTGTTCGGGCCCTCCCTCTTCCTCCCTATTCTTCTAACATCGTTCTAATAAACGCAATTTTTAACTCCCTTCAATGCCATTTCTTCTTTGCGATATTTGCTTCTACTAATCCAGGACTAGCAAGCGCCATAACTTCCATTCCAGCAGGTAAATAGTGATCAAATACCGCCTACCCAGTAAACGTTTCTGCTGTCCCGTGCACTACCCCGTGTTGGTTTTCTATGCAATTGTGTCTAGCCTAACTGCACCCCCAAATAGCTATGATTTTGTTTGTCATCCAGTACGCTTCCCAGATCGTTCGAATGCGTTCGACGTTCTTCAAGACAACACGAGTGGATCCTATCAAGAGTGGATTGTTAGTTGCAACCTGGTAGCGATGTATTAGCTGTGTGTTATTCAAACGCTTCGTTTCTAGTGGAAGTTCATCGAAATGCCTTGGAGTATCGTATCGTTTTTGCCTGCTCATTTGGGACCTGTTCCTAGCGTAGAAACCTAAATCCCAGTAGAAAGCTAGCAAAACTGCACTCTGCATGATATGTTTTCAGTTTTTTCATTTTGTGTTTAAGGTTTTTAGAACTCTAATATACTGAACCATCTTGCAAAACCTCGATCACATGTGGGATGAATTAGGATCCCACAAATTTATATACACCCTTGAAACAAAAAACTGTTCTTTCCGCGCACCAATCTACACTCTTATTTTCTTCCCAATACACCACAAAATATAAAAATTCCTTTAATTTAAAATTCCCTGGTGTCTCCGTGGTATCGGAGAGTCTTGTAAGCCATTTGATGGCCGCCGTGACCTTCGAGGTTGTTAAGCCAACAAATTGAAATTGAATTTTATTCACATCCCTATTGCTGCAGGTTATTGGCAGGCTAGTGCTTCAGGCTTTCCCACCTACAGCAGCCCTAGGCTTAAGCAAAACGTCATATATTTACACATCGCTTCACTGAACTCAACAACACTGTTAATTCAGTCAAATGAACTTGTTGGTTTAACAAAATGAATCGTTCCCAACAAAGGAGTCACGATTTCGCTACAATTGAGCCGTACTTAAATAACGGAAACGACTCTCTATAAAACTGGGCCATGCAAAGCAGGCGATAGTCACCATGTACCCACACACACACACACAGAGTCATACAAAAAAAGTGAAACAAAGCAACAAAAAAAGTAAAGTTACATTGTTTTACTTCCATTGCAATCACAGAACGCAACGAAATCCTTGTTCTCTGTATTGTTCTGGTCTGCCCATCATACATCCCCAACGGAATCCAGTGTGGAATGCAGACTTAAATGCAGTGCACCCTACCGGATGTCGGCTCGCTGTTGTCGATCCCTACCGGGATGCTATGGTTTTACTATTAATCCCTTATCCGTATTATGTCTCCCGTGCCAGGCAGCCAGTATGACTTTTTGCTCAATGTACACCTAGAGAAGCACATTTCCAACTATGCCGCACACTGTTGTTTGTTTGCACACTGTTTGGTGTAGAGTGTTGTTCTCGTGTTTTTTTTTTTTTTACATATCAAATAAGCTTATTAATAATAAAAGAAAACAAATCCACACTCTTTTCTTTTCTTCCTTTCTTCGCTCTACTCTTCCCCGTCTCGGCTTTCATCACCGCAGGGGTCACGATGGGTTACACGGAAAACAGTTACACCAATTCAAACAACGGCGGCAGCGTCAATTCACAGGATTCCATTTGGCAGCTTAAAGGAGCACCACCGCCACCGGGCGGCTCCACGACGATGGCCATCGGCATGCAACCGCTATCGATGGCCAGCCTGCATGGCGGTGGTTCCGCGTACGCTACCACCACGACCACCACTACAGCAGCGGCCGGTACGCCCGGTCTTGCCTACGGGTACGATCCGATTGCAACGCACTCGAACGTGTACGGCGGGGCGACGATGACGATAGGGGGTGACGAATATAGCCAGTATCCTCACCAGGCGGCCACGCCCAGCCAGCATGGTGGCGAAGACGATTACCTACACCACCATCACCATCATGCGGCGGCAATGCGCCAAAGCCAGAATCCCTCCCGGCAGCAACAGCAGCAGCAGCAGCAGGAGTACTGCGGCGATTCCTACGCATCTGTACATAAAGCAAAGAAACGATTAGACCAGCCATCGCATTTCGGTAGGACACAAAACCACTGCGAGCGCCACAGTAATGCCTCGCCTCGGTAATGCATTCAAACTAATCGCTTGCGTATCCTCTTGTCCCCCCTTCCCGTTCTTGTAATGTAATTTTCAGATTCATCATATCACGACGTTAGCGGTTTGCCTGATCCGTACCTGGATCAGCAGCAAGAGCAGCATCAACTGCATCAGCTAGATCACGAGGATAGCAAATCATTGCTTCAGCTTAACCACCCGCAAGACCACGGCAGCTTACACCTGCACGCACAGCAGCAACCGCAGCCAATCTACGAGGACAACCTGGAGAGCGGCTACTCGACACCGAACTCGCGGAATCGTCGCGTCATACGGGAGATAATTGTCTGAGAACAGCCCCGGGTACGGTTCGCTGATAGCGGATCGTGCCTGTAAGCTGGAAGTGCAAATCCATCCATTTCCGGTTCTTCATTTCAACAAAAAAAAAAAAACACACCCATACAGACCCGCCCCATCCGCCCATTTGCAGCCACAAGCCTGGGCTTACAGTGCAATGCGAACGCAATGCAATGTGCATGCTGTGGACAGAAACGGGGTAGAGACGCGAGAGTAGCCGGACATCCGGATGAAAAGAAAAAGCATTGCAGCAAACGCATCATTTGCATTGAACGATTTGCATAAATTGATAGCACAGTATCTGGTGGCTCCCAACCCCAAACGGAACGGGTTTTGGGTGAATATGTATATCAATTAAAAGCTAGGGAACAGTAGTACTGCGGGCATATCGTAATGATTCTATCAATTAGAAACGAAACAACAGAAAAAAAAGGAAACAAATAGCAATCTCGGATGCTCTTTTTCTGTCAGCTGCACATCGGCTAATCTCGTGCATTGCGCTCAATCGAAATTATGGATGTATCTCTATTCATTATTGCTTCATCGATGGCTAGCAAAAAAGGGGGGCGACAATTGTTTTGCTGGCATCTGCCCACTCCAACACCCACCACCACCACCAAACCACAAGGACTCGCCCCACGACAACAAGGGTAGAAATAAAAACAACACCGATCGCTTCGAACAAGGTGGTCAGTAACCACTACCACCACCACTACTACTACTACTACTAGCTTTAGTACAACCTTCACGTCCACTACACTGCGGTTTGCTAGTTTGTTGCAGTTTGTAAAGCTAATTGTTTTAGTTTGACACTTTAATTTAAGTGCTGCTGTGCCCGTGCCAACCGTGCACGGGTGGATCAGTCTAACTGACAACGTGCCCCACACGCCACTCTGTCGGGACGCGGTCAAACTAAGGTTTTTGTGCTTTCCCATTACCCATTACATGCAGCATTAACATGTCCACTAAATTACGTACAATTTGTGCGTTAGAGGAAGCATTGGCGGAGAGGAGTGCTCCAAACAAATGGTCCAAAAACACAATCAGGCCTCCGCGATTACCGCAAAATGACTGATGTCCCCGACTGAAATTAACT
Source organism: Anopheles maculipalpis (assembly GCF_943734695.1). Classification (NCBI taxonomy): domain Eukaryota; kingdom Metazoa; phylum Arthropoda; class Insecta; order Diptera; family Culicidae; genus Anopheles; species Anopheles maculipalpis. The sequence continues at coordinate 44,664,832 of NC_064872.1, read as the reverse complement.
GCTCTCAATATGAGAAACATGACATTATTGTACTACGTTCGAGCGATCACTAGATCCCCAACCCAATTCGCACCCATCCTCACTAGTGGATACTATTATTTAAATGTGTTTCTAATACCAATGATTAGGATTAGGTTTTTTTTTTAGCGTACGTTTGTGTCCTTTTGGTTTTGTATTCCTTTCCTACCACTGCAATGCCAACGCTTGCCATTTGCTCGGTCAATCGTCCTAGCATACTGAATCAAATACATTCATAACGTTCCTGTAGAAGCACTGTAGCCGTGGCAAAGGGATGCCGATTTATGGTCTACACTGCACAACTACTGATCGATCCAAAAAGGATGTGCAGAGCATTGGCGCCTTGACGCCGTTCGGTGTTGTCTACAACGTATTGTAATACAATACGAGTTTTGCTAACTAGGTACACTTTTAATTGTATGGAAGAAAAATATGTGCCCTTAAAAATCGAACATTACACTGCGGATGGTGATCGTGACTGTGTAGAAGCTGCGCGTGGTAGAGGTAACCCATCGCAACGATCGACTTAACGTTAAGGACACGTGTGTACAGATGTAAGAGCTATAGAAGGAGACAAGTATATTGGCAAGAATACCATTACGGAATACTATTGCGAAAGTTGTGCGAGTTTGATTTTATCTCCAAATGTATGCGTGAGTGAATGATTTTGCATGTGAGTGCCTGAGTGTATGGGGGAAAGGAATTGATGGTGCAAAAGTGTATTCGTATCCCTGCACATGAACGATCGCTGAATGCAGTTGCACAAATTGAGTTTGAACTTAGAAAATGAAGGATTTTGTTTTAGAAAACAGAGCGCATTGTATCAAAGTTACACAGCTGCACACAAACACGAACAAAAAAGATGCAGACAACCAAAAACCTAAAACTACTCTTTGCTAAAAACACACACACACACACACACACTCATTGTCAGAAAAATCGCACATACCAATATCGAACCCGAAATCCGTAGCTCACTGTAGTTGCACAGCATCTTATTGCCGTCGAACGTTTTAACATCACACGTATGAGAGCTGCTCATACACTCGAGATCAACATCGAATGCAACCATAAGACAGGCCCCTTACGCTTTTGCCAATCGGTCACACACTGTGCTCGGCTTAGTTCCAACAAAGCAACAAACGAAGTACACAACTGTTATGTGCGATTTTTTTTTGCATTGTTTTAGTTTGTTCTTTTACTACTGGTCACCGGTCAATAGGGGTTGTGCAACACTGTTCTGCCTAAGTATGTTGTGCGTATGTGTGTCTGTTTGTGTTGTGTGCATATGTATGTTTGTGTGTGCGTGTGGTGTATAGGAAATAACGAATTTATCTACGCGAATGCGCAAATTATTAAATGTGTGCTATATGAAGAAAATTCAAGAATCGGTCTGAAAAAAAATGTATATCAAAAAGCAAACATCGGAATCAACACTGTATTTAAAGAAACAAACACTCACACAGACACACACACTCCAATTCGCTGTAGCCACGGCGGACACGAGAAGAGAAAAGTTTTTAAAACAAGGATAGGCGATTAACATACAAATACTCGTTGGTGTGAACACACATGGAATTAAAACAAGCAGCTTTGAACATCTTCAATTTCGGCAATGTTAAAACATTTTTTTTAAAAAAACGCTAACCTAAGGAAAGCAATCTCAGCAACCAATCAACACTCAACCAGCACTCTACTATTGCACGATAAAAGTCTACGTACGTGTTCGAAAGCAAGTGATAATGTTATGTACTAGCATTATTTTATGTTTCAGGGCGAAATAATATAGAGAAGAAAAATAACCGTGTTAATACTCATAGCCACCCCTGTAGAGTGGGTCCAGCGTGGTGAACTTTGACAGGAAAAGCTCCCAAACAAGGTGAGCTTTCTGCCATCACGCATTAGCGCCATCTAGCGGCTTATTTTTCGTACCACCTGATGCAGCTCGATTTTTAACATTTTGGTTCCAAACTTTATCGTGTGCTGATCAAAATGTTACTAACCAATTCGACCCTTCATATTGGAACCATGCGAGAGTATTTTTGGTTTCGTTCATCCGTCACCGCACAGTCATCATTATATTTTTGCTCCCTGTCATTTTATGTGTGTTCATAGCTATTCGAAAAATGATCTCGATCGCACAACAATCTTAAACTTTTGCTCGGCACTAGGAAAGGAATTCGCACTCGTCGTTTCACTGAGAATCTGAACGCTGTAAACAAACGAACGATTATGCTGTTTTTGTATGAATATACGAACTCTTATTTTAAAACACTCAACTCTAGATAGATAGGAAAGCTTTTGTCCGCCATAAGATGCGAAGATGTAAGAACGGAAGAACTTAAACACCGATTACGATGAGTTGGAGATGTAGGGAGCCCGAACGGATAGAAAACCGGGAAATAGAGCAATGTAAAAACTAGCTCGTAAGTGTAAACATTTAAATATAATTATAAATTATACTGAATCAGGAACGGAATAAAGTTCCAACAAACGACACAGATTGGTTCACACGGAAGAAAATCACTGAAACTCACTTTGTGACAACCTGCTTGAGAGGAGCCGGCGAAATGTGAAGAAAACATTAAGGTTGTCGGTAAAAAAAAAAATCATACGCAAAATGTACATATACTTTAGCCAGTAAGGTCCAACGCATAGAGGAAATTTAAAGCGAATTCTCCTATCACTTATATACCATGAGTACACACAACAGTCACGTGCGAGATTTAAGCAAATTATATAGGCAAAAGTAAAATGTACGTTCACAAAAACCATAGAGCATACGTATAGGCAAGCAAAACTGGAATGAAAAAAAAATGCATTTTTTTTTCTTCGGCAGATCAGAAGAAACGATATGATCAGTCCACATAAATATTGAAACACATTAAGCGGGAAAGAACCTTCCCCTGGCGGAGGTAAGCAGTAAAATGTTGATTCATGAAACAGCATGGATTGTGTTTCTTTGTTTTTATTTCGTACATCGGGAACGGTACCGAACAACTGAACAAAAACTGAAAAATGATATTTTAAATAAAGCAAAAAATACGAAAACATATTTCAAGCTGACGCGTTTCTGTTATACTGTTTTTTTGTTTTTGGCATTGAAAGAATAGGAATTTATGGGAAACATAAACGGTAAGTAAACTTTTACATGCAATCTCATAATCTGTTACTCATCTATACTTCTTTAAAAAAACAATACCTTTGCAGCGTAAGAATGGATTTTACTTTGTTTAACATGTTGTCTCATGAATCACAACTTTTCCTATTACGTTGCCTCTACTTAATAAGTTGCCACTTTACAACTGGCACTAATTTACCTAGCCGAAGACCAACGCGAAGGTGTAAAAATATGAACAATAAACACTATCCGGCTAAACTACCGGCAAAAACTGTAAAGCGTCTACGCGCAAAGAGGTGACAAAAGTTTTTCAATATACAATCTTTCTTCTCGCAAAACACTTTTTTTCTCTTTCGTTTGCATCTCATTATGATAAGAAAACAAACTGGAGAAGCTTACGCAACTTTGCCTCTGGTAAGTATTGTTGTTGGGTTGTTGTTAATATGAATCTTAATCTTCTGCGCCCGTTAGTTGCTCTACATGGAGCGGACTAACTGCAACAAACAAACTGGCCGTTGTTGAGTTCTTTTCTTTTTTTCATTTTAGCTGTGGTGCTACTACGAAGTAAAGGAGAAGTTTTTCTTCCATTCCCAAGTAAGGTTTCTGGTTCGTTTGTGCTGATAATTAATTGCACTTCCAGAGCAACTTTAATCTCTTTAGACACATGTTTTCCGTCACAGACAGAAGAGTCTGTTCATTTTGTAAGATCATTATGCATATCGTAATGTCCGTCTGTATGCAAACCAAAAGGCGCTCACTACTGTGTGCTCGCTGGGAAAAATAAAGCACACTTTTAATGAGTGAGAAACATTGTCAAATCAATATTTCACATGGGAGATAATGCGTTTAACAATTATGATGTCATTTACCACTGTTAATCATTCACATTGACACCAATTGAATAGAGAGCAAGCGCTTCAAATACTTCAAAGCGCAGAGCGTTCGGGATAATTTTGACAGTCACCTACGGAGAAAGAAAAAAAAATTATGGCAAAATTAATCATCGGGGAACTTTTTTTTTAAGTAGTAGTAGCTTACCATGTATTTTATTCATTTTATTCAAAATATCCGCCCTCGGCTTCTATTACGGCCTCCACCCATCTCCGGAACCGGGAACAAGTTTCGCGGGGTAGGGTCGCGAAAACGGACCTGAGCTCCGCCTTGGTGTTGCTGGAGGTTCTGTTGGTGTCCCGTTCCACCGCGCCCCACACGAAATAATCCATTGGATTAAGATCCGGGGAGCTGGGAGGCCACACATTCGGCGCGGTTAAGTCGTTGAAATTGGCCGCCAACCACTTTATCGTTTTGGAGGCTGTATGGCACGGAGCGGAATCCTGCTGCAACACGTACGGTCTGCCGTTGGCCACTCTCGTGATCCAAGGCTTCACGACGGTGTCCAGCATGGAAATGTACACGTCCGCGTTCAGCCTCTGCCCCTGCTCGAAAAAGTGGGACGGCATCACGTCCCCTTCCGATGACACGCAGGAAAACATCATCACTGTCTGGGGGAACTTGGTTTGCGGCACCCGTGGCACGTCCGCCGGGCAGTAAGCCAGCCACCGGTTGTTCTGGGTGCTAACCGTGTCGGCGGTTGTCGCGTCCGGCGCGGATCATCATGATGCATGTGATCCGCTTCCACAATGTACTCTTTTTTGGCATTTTTTTATCACTGTCGAATGACGTATTGCTTGTTTTCCTATGCCAACTCCATCACGAGTTATAAACAAAAATGTAACGGTTAAAATTATCCCGAACGCCCTGTAAGTCCTTGAAAGAGGACTCGACGTAACTGCACTCATCACCAGAGCAGAACTATAGACACACACCAACCAACAACTACCACCAATCATCAAATCCACCCGCCGGGGAATTCGTCCCTGGTATCTCCGTACACCTGCCATAGACTGGGAACTTAAAAGCTCTCTCCAGGAAACCGGAAAAAGCAGCCACATCGCCAAAAGTACCTTTACACACTTAATACAGAATAAATACAAACATTTTCATCACATCTTTACAGACGGCTCCGTTCATCTGGACTCACCGTCTGTGGGATCCACTCCACCACGGACTACTGTGCCATCAAACTTCCTCCAATTACACCTCCATCTTTTCCGCCGAAGCGATAGCAATTCAACTAGCCGCCGGCGAAGGACTACAGACTGACCGACCGAACGTCATCTTCAACGACAGTGCCAGTGTTCTGGCTGCCCTGGAACACGGCACCTCCAAAGACCCCCACATCCAGCTCCTTAACTCCATACCTGCATTCCCGACAATCGTTTTCTGTTGGATTCTGGGTCATTCCGGAATCAACGGAAACGAGATAGCCGACCAAATTGCCAACAATGGTCGGCTCCGTCCTGACGAACCATACAACATCCTTTTACGCCGTAATGCTTCACTTCCGCTTCACCAACACCCTTATCTCCCAACACTGGAACTCCACATGGCACAACGTAGACCTCAGCAACAAACCGAATACACCGATACCGAATCCAGTCACATCCAACGAGTCCTTTCCCGCCTTCGTATAGGTCATACCCGCCTTACACACTCCTACCTCCTAGAAAAATCCAGTCCTCCACTCTGTAGCTTCTGTGTCTCCTACTCACCGATTGCCATGGATACACGACACACCGAGCCACCTGCCAACTAGACACCGATTACACGACAATGCTATCATCCGACAAACTCCAGCAGCACTGCTTTATTAGATTTTTACGCATCTGTTATTTATACAAAGAAATTTAAACAATAGTTTAAACTTATCCGATACCATATGCCATAATCGGAATAGTTTTCGATAATATTTAAGCCACATAAACGATAGTTTTGTATTAGATTAAGATTAGATCTTTTTTTTATACAGTAGAGAGGCGAATGTAGTCTCTAAGACTCAAAGCCTCTAGAAATAAACGAAAAAAAAATTGACTTTAACATTTCGTCATCCAATTTTCGGAACCAATTCCTCGTAATGTACTCGTGTACTCGATTCTTTTCGAGTATGTTAGACTACATTTTAAAATTAAATTTAGCTAAGCTTCACTGCACAGACATCCTTTTTTAATAAATAAATAACCGTAATAAGGAAACAAAATAAAAATGCGAAACCGAGCTGCTCACTCGAATTGCTCAGTACTTGGCGAGTAAGATTGCGTTAAACATGGCCGTTGTACTACTGGTTAAATGGTGAGTTGATAAAGAATATGACTCATTAACCTTAATTCGGCCCCATGCGTACATCATTCTTTCTAAATCGAAGGCAACCATATTCCTTCTTTCCAGAAGTACAGCTTAAAATAACTTTACGTAGTCGCCTGATAGCAGTTACATGACATTACCAGCCCTCGGAGCCTTGTGAGTCTAATTCGCTTCAGTAACAGGTTGGCTGATAAGTCCCCGGTCTAACAAAGAAAAACACATTTTTTTGTCAAAATTCCTTTTTATTATTCAACATAGTTCCCTTCAAGAGCGATACAACGATTATAACGACCTTCCAATTTTTTGATACCATTTTGGTAGTACTCCTTCGGTTTTGCCTCAAAATAGGCCTCAGTTTCGGCGACCACCTCTTGATTGCAGCAAAATTTTTTCCCTGCGAGCATCCTTTTGAGGTCTAAGAACAAGAAAAAGTCGCTGCTGGCCAGATCTGGAGAATACGGTGGGTGGGGAAGCAATTCGAAGCCCAATTCAGAATTTTTACCATCGTTCTCAATGACTTGTGGCACGGTGCGTTGTCTTGGTGGAACAACACTTTTTTCTTCTTCGTTCTTTTTTCGTTCGTCAAGCAACCAAAAGTTGCTTGACCAAAAGACGCTCTGTCTCACAAACTAATTGACATACAGACGTCAAATTTTGACACGAATCATTTGAAGGTTGGTGCTATATAAAAATAATATGCATTTAATACTAGCGGCGCCATCTATGTGTCAGACCGGGGACTTATCAGCCAACCTGTTATTAGTAGATCTTTTTACAGATTATAGATCTACTCACTGGCCTCCGATCCACCTCGGAATGACGGGAGCAGCTACAGCAATTGACCAAAAGAGTTTACTGGGGTCATATTATCTATTTTCTTAACATTTACCATAACCAACCTCGAGCGGGAATGGGTGCAATCGGTGTCGTTTTCATTTTATGTATGAAATGCATTCGACAATAGTATAACCGAACACGAAGTGTATGAAAACATAAATATCTCATCAAGGTCTAACATTCGCAAACTCTCAAAAACTCCTTTCAGCTCATTTCCATTGAGGTCTCATTTTTGTGCCCCTTTCCAATCAAAAGAGTGATACAAAAATTCTAAGACGCTCCGTTAGCTTCCCCGCTCTAAGTGCTTCTCTCTTTAAATATACACAAATCTACAAAAACAAAACCAACAACCGTGTTCGACGCCACTTCTAGCGGTGTTTGGTCAGGAAGCGAGCAGAAAGATGGGGATGGAAAACGGTTGGTTCATTTCCATTCTTCGGTACTGTTCGGATAATTTATTTTTAGCTTTTCTACACACACACACACACCCAATATCCCGTGTGGCGATGGCCACACCAGCGGCAACGATTGTATTTTCCATGCTGATGTTAAGTAATTTCCATCTTCCAGGTGCTGAGCTGTTCATGGTTCATGGTTTAAAAGCACAATTTTCCGTGCCTGCTGTCGCTGGAATAAGAAAATTAATGCTTTTGCATATGTAGTATTATTTGTGGTGTGGTCTACAGATTGAACAGGGAAAAGAAGGTGTTAGAAATGTGCTAGTAAAAGAAGCATTTAAACGATCCCACAAAGCCACATTTGAGGACGATTTCGTTCCTATTCACGCACGGTACACTAACCGACACAATGTCGTCATGAGCCAGTGTGTATTAAAGCAAACAATCATGCTTGCCGAACCGAACCGAGAAGCAGTAGTGGTGGTGTCCCATGAAAAAAGAAACAGTATATGCACCACAAACGCTAGATCAGGCGAAGATTACACTTTCGTTGCGGTTGGCTTTACGCCGTTGCCTCCCTGTTCGGGGTGGTGGTACGGTCGTTTTATTTGGGCCTCCCCATATACCAAGCGAGCAGGCAAAGCAAACCATTTGCCAGTAGTTCCATTTTACACTCCAACGCAGCTGGAAGCAACGGCGAAGACGCAGTGCCCGCACGGCTAAAGAAATGCACGTGAAAATCGTGAATTTTACGCACGAAGGAGCGGATCGCACACACGTGGACGGTACTGCAGTGTTGTGTTAAGCTTCGTGTATTCGATGAAGCGTCCACACGTTTGCGAAGCGTGAATGGTGAACGAAGCAATTTAACGTATTTGCTCGCTTCCAAACGTACGTTTGTTTGAATTTTGAATTTCTATCGAATAAACGCGCGCCAACTACACGCCGTCGGTATTGCGCAAGTCACGAGTTCGGAATCGGGTGTGATCAATTGCGAAACAGAGCTAGTGAAAACAGCTGTACAGGCAGATGAGAGCAGAGTGAGAGTGCACAACGATGCACTGTGAATGCAGGTGGAAAATCCAAAACCGCAAGACACGTCTCTCGTGCAGTGAAAGGTGTTGTGTGCGCCGGAAAAATCCATACGCTGTTGTGTCGTTCGCACCATTATCAAAGTAACCTTGTACACGCCAAGAAACGCGCAATTTCTGCTGCAATCTGTATGTGCCTGTCATCGTTGTTGCCTCACAACAAGACAACCGTGATCGAAGTAAACTGTGCTGCGCCAGTCAGGATGTCGTTGAACGGGAAATCCTGCCGCACTTTGGGTGATTGTGTTTTCGTCTTAATTGGATGTTTTTGCAGCAAACTTTTTGCAGCCAGCATTACCGTTTAAGTGCTAATGATAGGTTTGGTGATTGATAAATAGCAAAACGCTATATTAGCAACACCCCAAACCACACAAGTTGGGGCCGTGATTGAAGCAGTGTGTGATTAATAAGTGTGGGGCAAGAAATCGAAACACAAAAGCATAAGGATTTGACAGGACCTGCGTGATGGGGAACACACAAGCACAACATACGGCCACACAGCCGACCAGTGTGTTGTCAGCTGAGCAGCAACCAGCCTCAAGGTCGTCCAAAACGCCGTCTCTCTCCAAGGGTCGAAGTTTTATCAAATTCGGCAAGCGTAAGCAGCTGTTGGTGGAGCACGACAGCCAAGCGCCGTCGTTGGCCGGCGGAAGGATAGTCAGCGAGGGAGATGGCATCAAAGCCGACCTTGCTGCTGCTGACACGGAAGAGGACGGCTTTTCGAATATACTGCTCGAGGTAGCTACTCACCTAGACCGGAACAACTCACACCGTGAGCAAAGCGATGGTGGTAGTGAGCTTGCTGAGAAATCAGCTGATTCGAATGCGCGCGACGAGGAGGAGTTTGATTACATTCAGAAACATGGTACGTATATTGTTATTATTGTTAAATGTTAAAAGTAAGCTAGATTTTTCAATTCTAAATGCTTATTCGAAACGAGTAGAGCATTATGATAATTGCTTTTCGTATAGAAGTACATTCTCCATTCGTTTACTTTTTCTTATGACACCGGTACATAATGAGGTCTTCTTGACAGGTGATATGGCCATGATGTAGTTAACATGATAAATAATACATAGGAGCACTTTCACGTGCCATGGTTGAATTGGCACAACTTCCCTCCCGTATAGTTTACGATTTGCATACTGAGCCGGCCAAAATAAGGTTCAAATTTCACACCGAGTCACTTATAGCTTTGGGGAGATGTGATAAGCGCACCAGAAAGTTGTACAACAAGATAACACATTTACTAGTACATATGGAGGTATAAAATACATAAGGATAATTGATTCATTGTTTAGCATAAAAATTTTGCTGACAATGCTAGACGTCGCTTGTTGGGTCTTAACAAGGCAGGACCGGGTATTGAATCCCGCCAAAAAACCTCCAGATACCCTTTGGAAACACTCGGTATAGATCATTTATAGCAGGTTTTCCCGCCGAGGACGAGGTTTTTTTGTAATATTTCACCTGCAACTTACTTAAACGATTTATTATCGATCGAAGGCGGAATTTGAATCGTTGATTAATGCGCCAAAAATACCAGTTTTTTTAACCAACAATTAATGTTGGTAATGAAAACGAACATAAAATTTAGCTTAAATCCTATTTTTAAGAAGCATTCTTAAGAAGCAGCCTCTAGAGGTCCTTGGCCAGAACGACCTAAAAATAAACGTTTGTATTTGTTCTACTCTTTCGAAGCCTTAGCTGTCACTTGTTATTCTGTCTTGAATATAGAATGATTGGATAAGGGGTCCTCCAATACGAAATTGTCCAAAAACTCTGTTGGGTCGGACACATCATATTAGGTACTACTAGACCTTGCTGATAACGAAGCTGGATAGTCTGTCCTCACTACTGGGAAACGGTCCAGATGGGATTTGTTCCGCGGTCCTGACGTGTGAGGACCGACGCCGTTTCGTCTCTAAATGTCGTTTCTAATTTTAAATGTCAAGCATTAAAATTAAGTGATTATCGATGATTTTTGGATAACAGTATCTATCTTGTCCAAGACATAGTTCGGATGACTGCCTTGAATTCCTTTAAAAAAGTTTCTCAACGATAATGCTAATTGTAAGTTGAAGTCTCTGTTTTTCCCTGTCAGTTTTAATTGTCAAACTCGTAGCTGTTGCAGTCGGTTTTCAAAGAGTGTGTCCCATTTGGACGGATGACATAAATAATAGAAATAACAGGTTGGCTGATAAGTCCCCGGTCTAACAAAGAAAAACACATTTTTTTGTCAAAATTCGTTTTTATTATTCAACATAGTTCCCTTCAAGAGCGATACATCGATTATAACAACCTTCCAATTTTTTGATACCATTTTGGTAGTACTCCTTCGGTTTTGCCTCAAAGTAGGCCTCAGTTTCGGCGACCACCTCTTGATTGCTGCCAAATTTTTTCCCTGCGAGCATCCTTTTGAGGTCTGAGAACAAGAAAAAGTCGCTGGGGGCCAGATCTGGAGAATACGGTGGGTGGGGAAGCAATTCGAAGCCCAATTCATGAATTTTTGCCATCGTTCTCAATGACTTGTGGCACGGTGCGTTGTCTTGGTGGAACAACACTTTTTTCTTCTTCGTTCTTTTTTCGTTCGTCAAGCAACCAAAAGTTGCTTGACAAAAGACGCTCTGTCTCACAAACTAATTGACATACAGACGTCAAATTTTGACACGAATCATTTGAAGGTTGGTGCTATATAAAAATAATATGCATTTAATACTAGCGGCGCCATCTATGTGTCAGACCGGGGACTTATCAGCCAACCTGTTATTAAATAAAATAAAAATTGTACTGTTTTGTCTGCATCATAAACCTTTAAAATCAGGCTATATGATGTAAGGGGGGGGGGGGGGGGGGGGGGGGGTGATGTATACCAAAAAAGACTGTTAAAACATGCTAAACAGTTTATGTAAAATGCGGAAAACTGTGTTTATTTAAATTTTGAAAGCTAAATTTAACTAAGACTCTCACTCGTGGTACAAACATAACAGTCAAATTGTAAACAAATGGTGTGTTAATAGGCTTAATGGGTACTTTACGCGCTAGAGGCCTAAATAAGTCAACAAACATCTAGTAAATATTTAAATTGCTAAGCACTCAGCAGATAAACAAAATAGCAGCTTTCTATCTTTTGTTGCCTTATTCGTATATGCAATTGATTATAGTTTATCTACCTTAAAAAAAGCTTAGTGTCTACTGGTTTGAATGAAGTTAAGAATAAATTGTAGTGAAAAAGTAGGCTTATTAGTGAGTCATTGAATACAAACCCCCATAACCTGTATCAACCTATCGATTCAAAATGACTATATTTACACGTATTATGAGAGGTTTTCGTTATTGTCCTCCTCTTTGGAATGCACAAAATACCTTTCTTTAAGGATATGTTTTGTGATCCCCTTTCTCAATCATAACGACGCGCTTTGAAAATGAACGAGCAGTCCCAGCAGACGGCAAACCATCCAAGCACGCAAAAGATGTGTCGCGATCCATTTATGACGCAACTGACGATACTGAGCAACACACTGAACGAACACAACCCGTACCGGCTTCGACGACGATGACGACATCAACAACTGGGGGCATGATCGCCAACCCAAGCGCATCTTCCACCCACCACGATCACAAACCACCACCCTCACAATGTAAGTCGCTGACCTGCTTGGAGACGCACAATCACAACTCTTCACAACAAATGCTTCCACCACCGCACCCTGTCTGCCCGCCAGCTGCAACTTGTACTAGCAGCACCGGTTCCGCTCGTACGCTCACTGACACCCGCGAATGCAACAGCGCACCAACACCACTGCAAGATAGCGGCTTGCCGGTCGCTACGCATTCCGTTTCTATAACAACAAACGATTGGGAAACCCCCACCCAGCAGCGGGCAGCATCAGCAGCGATACGCAGCAAACCAGTTCCAGCCACGGACAGCACGTTCAGCGATTGTGGTTGTGGTGGTGTGGTCGGCCAACAGCCAGCGAACCCGATCATTGTCACTACCGACTCGTGGAAAAGGGCCAATTCGCTCAATCAAAATTCAGCCGCGCGTGAAAGCCAACCTTCGTCCAATTCGTGCACGGCCGTACGCAGCAAAGGTTCGTTTGGATGTGTAAAAGTTTATCTTTTCTCTGGCTTGCTGTTTAGATAGAAGCTTTTTTAGATAGAATGTCACAAGTTGCAACTGGTGTTAAATGAGAATTAGTATTGCGATATTACTTTGTGTTTCGTTTTGTGTGCGTGTTTTTTTTCTGTAATAATGAGCTTATTCACAGTGAAATGATTCTTTTCCAAATTTTTTGCGTTCTGAACAACTGAAGGAAGCAGAAGAAAGGGCCAGATAGGATTATGTATTGTGTACCGTTAATATTGGCTGCTAGCGATCTTTCTCGCTGCGTTTAAATCAAGTGCTGGCAGCATCTAGACGTGTACTGATTGTGAATTCTACTTAAGACCGCCCACGGAATTGGATCATTTCATATTGTTACTCATTCTTCCTACGAAACGATCGCAGTAAGCAACGCATAAGTGTGTTTGGATAATTTGTAGGCAGACACAGTGAGAGAGAGAGGGAGAGAAAAAAAGGGAAAGAGAAAGAAAAAGAGAGCGAGTGCAACGTTGCCAAGTATGTGTGTGTTTGTGCGCACAACAGCACCCATTGATAGAATCTATGAATGAAGTAAAACGAAGATAACAACGGAATGGGCAATACAAGGCGATTTTAGGAATTCACCAGCTAATGCTGTGCAATTAGTTATTTACGGTATTTGTTGTATTGAAAATAATTTAATTTTCACCTAATTTCAACCACCGTATTTCCTGTTGTTAGTTGAAGTAGTTTTTTAAATAACTTAACATTTATGATTTCAAAATGCTATATGTAGTACAATAGATTCCCTAAAAGTTAGCATCCTATGGCAAAGCTCAGCACACGTTTTAGAACTTTTCCTAGAGCATTTCATGTACCGGTACTACTACTGAATGATAATGACCTTTTTTCGTAGATACTCCGAATGTCATACACTTACGCGACCGTACCACATCGTCAAGTTCCGACTCTATTTTTACTGATCCAGCATCACCACAGGGCGGATTTGCGACCGAAATTAACGAAGCTTACTATTCGGAAGAAAACATCTGCGATCTTACCGAAACACCTTCCGCGCCTCAGCAACCTCAGCTGCCAATCTGCAGCAATGCTTCACTGACCCACACTAACACCACTGGCATTGAACGTGAGAAACTTCGACAAGCAAAGCACGAGCCCGAAAATGTGTCCCACTGCAACGAAAATAATTCTAACCACAGACCATCATCACATGCGAATCTGCACATCGAACACAACGTAAGCAACGTCTGCATCGAGCCAGAAGCGGCCGTATATAACTCATCGGACTCATCCACACCGTCGCCGGATGACAGTATGGAACGGAAGCGAGTGTCTCTGTCTCACCGTAGAACAACTGCCGGTGGTGGTGGTGCTACGATCACAGGCAGCAATGGTACCGCATCAGCGGGTACCGGTACACGTGTTCCACCAACGAATGGGACAAAACCTACGAAAGTGTTGACCAAATCTGGCCTTTACGTAGGAACAAAGCTACCGGTGCTAACTGATCGTAAGGTCGGTGCTAATAGTATTACCGGTACGGCCCCGGCAAACAGAGTCGTACGACCATCGTACGTCCCAGAGAAGCTCAACTTTTTTTCATACGAAAAATTTGAAGGTAAAATCTATGTTCAAGGCGTACGCAGTAGATAGTGTCGCTGCTATGCTTTTTAGTAGTTTATGTGTTAGTTTTGTGGATTGAGTAGATCTAATTGTAACTGCTTTACGAACATATAACGAGCGCATAGCATGATCCAATCAGTAATATTTAAATGCATGTAAACATTTTTTAAATTTTAGGGACCCATGGGAACAAACGGTCCGCGTTCGAGTGTTCAAAAGAAAACATTGTATATCACCTCCTTATCACTTATCAATCTCACCTCACGAAACCATCTTTTCCCTAACTATTGCGCGCATGTTCAAGTGTACCTTATCGGTAGAAGTGGCGACATTTATCTATAACCATTATCACCGCGGAGAACTCATTCAGTTCGCACTGTGAAATGAAAAGCTAGTGCACAGAGTATTCACATTTTCGTAGTACGTCTTTCAACTAAATTCCCGTATTGAGCCCATATTTTCACTGAACTAGCTGTCGTTGTTCGGTTGTACTAGCCGACGGAGGGATAGTTGTGGTTTACAATTCATACTAATTTAACTCTATCGACTTTTAGGACATATGTTGATGAACTGGCTATCATCATCGCTGCCAGCGAATATACCAGGAGTAAACGAACAGGACCTGCAGGCTCTACTGTTCCAGTACTGCACAAATCTTCTCGTTGCCGGTGTCATGAAGCAGATACCTGACAAACATGCTCCGCCACAAGATACATTCCGGGTGAGTTTCTGTAAAACATTTTTAAATTTATTTATTAAACTTTTCTTCCGAATTATTTTTTTTAAAAGGGAGTTTTAACCAATACAGTAATGTTTTGTTTGACGGTTTGGTGTCTTTTTGTGACGGGAACACATTTTACAACGTTAGATATCTATTGAGAGAACACACACTAACCGGTGTAGCGATAAGAGCAGATGTTGACAAACAAATGAAAAGACGATTGTGACATGATAACAAACGGGTCACACGCATTGTTTTGAGTAATTTTTGTGCTGAATGTAAACAAAACTGCGAAATGTGATTGTGGACGAGTGAGTGAGTGAGTGAGAGTGTGAGACCAAATTGTAAAATTTATGAACACTATTAAGCTATTTTGTTTGTTTCTGTTGGTAAAACGGAAAAGTCATTAACCGAATAGTATCTAAAACCCGTTATTTTTGCTTTTTTAGACGAACCTCATGTACCAGTGGACACACACCGAACCCCCAACACCGACACCTGTTACTCCTGGCCGACTAGAACCTCATGTCGTATGGCCACATGCGTCGGCTTCGCAGGGCATCGCCAAAAGCGTTTCTCACCAATCGACTAGCACAAATACGGAGAACCTCGCGAATAAGTCTGAAAACGGTAGTACACACATGGAACCCGGTCACGAACAGAACGACGAGCGAAAGGAAAGTGATTTCCTGCTCCTGCGCCGTAGGATTGCGAGCTGCGAAACGATCAGCCAGTTAAAACGAATTTTACTGGAGCTGTTTTTTAACGATGGCTTGCAGCCTGAAGCAGCTGACGCGACGGCCAATACCAACGATCAATCAATAAGCAATAGCTATCGGTTACTTATCCAAGATTTGCTGAACGATTCGGATTGCACAATATACGACAAAGCGAAGACAGATCTACTAAACGACACCGATTATACCGTATTTGCAGCCCGCACAAGCTCTCCAAAGCGGAAATCTCTTACCCAAGAGAACAATAATTCAAGCGCCGGAACTTTTAGCCAAAGTGGAGATGATCTGAACCTAAGTTCCGTTGCATGTGATACTACAACGACTGCGACTGCGCACCAAACATTCCTAAATACCAGTATTACTGCCAGTAAGATAAGTGATCTTCCAGAGGATGACAGAACGTGGGTCTCTAACGAAGCAACTAAGCCTAACATTAGTAACGACAGCAATATGCCGTGTACTCCTCCATCGATGGCAAATTACATTTGTGCTAGCTGCGCCAAAACGCAAATATCTGCAGCAAGTACGCTGACCGCAACGTTGAACCAATTTGTGGAAGAATCCACAACGAACTGCAAACAGCCTGCATTGATGACACGGGAAACGCAAACTGACCCCAATGATAACAAGCATTCCCAGGACGATCCAGACATTCCATGTCCTTCTGACATTAAGCCTTCATTACTACCGCCGCCACCGCCTCCACCACCACCACCACCACCACCCTTTTTCAATAATGCACAATTACCTCCTCCTCCACCTCCTCCGCTACCCACATCATTACCACCAATCCCCCCACCACCTCCACCAATGTTGGGCGAGGGGGGTAAGCTTTCCTTCGCTCCTCCGCCACCACCACCGCCCCCGCCGATGGGAATGGGGGGTTCGAATGCGGGTGGAGCTGCTGGGACAGCTTTGACAGCGGGACCACCACCCCCTCCGCCAGGTGGTATTGGTGCAAATGGGCCGAATGCAGCAGCTCCACCGCCTGGACCAGGTAAATTAGCGTCAAGTGCCTCTACTAGTGCGAACACCAGTGGCCCTCCGCCACTACCACTACCCATACCAGTGCCCGGAGGATGGTATGCGGCGAATAGTAAGCGTTTGTTTTTGTTCACTCAATCTCTCAAGCTCAACTACTGTTGCCCCCTCAATTTTCACGATTTGTACCACTTACCACACCCACCACCCCCACTTGGAGACAATTTAGCAAAATCTGTACAATTTTGGAAATGAGTAGACATTTTTATTACCCCTGGTTTTAAGCCTTTTTGTCTATCGCTATCCTTTCCGAGTTCATTTCTGTCCCACGTCGCTTGCACCTACTTTAATAGTAGAAGTAGTTGTTATTTTATGCTATTTTCAAGTTTTTTTTTCTGTAAATTTTTTATCATCTTGAAAAAACTTTCATTTGTACAGTTTTGTTTTGCTTTAATATGTTCTTTTGGGGTGTTATTCTTTCCTAGAACTTCTAAGTTATTTTCAAAAGAAATGTATCAAAGACAGTTCACAAAACAATTCAAATTTTTGGTTTTCTTTTTTTTATAATAATTAATTATTAATTAATTTTGCCACAATATTTCACAAGCACAGCCTCCGGGCGAAATTTATGTAGCATCTACAATACTCCTAGTACGTTCCTTTTGTCATAACTACTCCACTCTTCTTTGGTTATTAGGTTCTCAATTTTTTTTTTCTGTTTCTGTTGGTAGTTTGTGTCTCACACTCGTAGTTTCGAAGCTTCTCTATCAAGGAAATCTAATGCCAACATCAATTTTATTTTGCCAGTCTTGCGCAAACAACCGGTAAATCCACCGAAACCGATGAAGCCCCTCTACTGGACCCGTATACTAGCACCAAAAAGTACTAACGGGAAAAGCTCGAATGTGATGTCGACGTCGCTGAGCGACGAAACTGACGGAACATCGTCCTCCTCAATAGCAAGTATCTCGGAAACGACGGACGGTGAAACGGCGCAGTCCAGCTCCAAAGTTCCCGAAACAAAGGATGGCTCGCCGCCCCCATCGATGGAGCCCGATAAGCGGCGCCCCGGTTTGTGGCAAGAGCTGGAGGAAACGAGCCTCGATAATTTGGAAGAGTTTACGCAACTGTTTTCTCGCCAAGTGATCATACCGAAGCAACGGCAAAAGGTTGAAAAGCCGGAAAAGGCGATTAAAATACTCGACTGCAAGCGATCTCAAAATGTGGGTATATTCGCGAAAAGTTTGCACGTAGAGTGGGATGAAATTGAATGCGCCATCTATCATTGCGACACGTCCGTCGTTAGCCTGGAAGCGATGCAAAAAATCCTAGAAATCAAAGCCAGTGACGAGGAACTGATGCAGATCCGTGAGTACGCGGAGACCAGTGTGACCAACAATAACAATGCAATCCCGCTCGATCAACCGGAACAGTTTCTGTTGCGTATATCGAGCATATCGTTCTTTTCAGAACGCATATCGTGCATCGTGTTTCAGGCTGAGTTTGAGGAGCATTACAAAGGTGTTTCGCGCAAGTTGAAAACAGTGAAACAGGTCTGCGAATTTTTGATGGAGAGCGAAGAGTTGAAGCATCTATTCTCTATCATTCTCACGCTTGGCAACTTTATGAACGGTGGCAACCGTACCCGTGGGCAGGCGGACGGTTTTGGGCTGGAGATTTTAAGCAAGCTCAAGGATGTCAAGTCGGCCGACACTAATACGACGCTATTGCATTTTATAATTCGTACTTATATCAGCCAATGTCGTAAGAGTGGTATCATACTGCAGGAAATTAAGCTCCCCATTCCAGATCCTGGCGATCTGGATAAGGCCGTCATAGTGGACTACGACGATTGTCGATTGCAGCTTACCATGTTACGCTCGAAAACGGAAGGTTGGTATGCATGAGACAGCGAGAAGCCTCACACACTTCGATTGTTCATTCAAATTCATTGTTTCCCAGAGTGCCGTCGGACTGCAGACAGAGTCATTAAAGAGTCGACAGAAGATCATTTGCATCCTTTTAAGGAAATAATGGAAGAGTTCATCGAAAAGGCTACTGCACGCATCGGGAAGCAATTCTGCAAGCTGGAGGAATGTTGCGAATGTTTTGTCCGAACAATGCGCTTCTACCATTTCACACCGAAAACGGGCACGCTGGAAGAATGCAAACCCGAAATGTTCTTCGAGCTGTGGCTACCGTTTGCTCATGACTTTAGGAGTATTTTTAAGAAGGAAATGCAGCATCACTTGAATGAACTGTAAGCTTGCTCCTAGTGCCTAGTTCTGTTATCCGTGCTTTTATATGTTGTACCTTTACTCACTCAAGTTATCTTCTTACTATCTGACTTTCAGTTTGAAAAAAACCAAACGTCCACCAACAGCACCGTCCGGTGCGAAACAAGCCACAGCAAAAGCGAAACCCGGCTCGCTGAAAGAACGTATGAAGCGATTGATGCAAAACTAAGTGCTGTAACTGAACAAAACCCGTTTAATAAAATAATAATGTAAAAACTTACCTCGAAGGTGGTGGAAGTGACGGATCGACGTTTTTAAAGTGCCCTCCTTTTTGTCGTAATCTACTGAGGGACCTCGACGTTCAAATCACAACTATCAAGATACGAAAGGACCTAGCGTCATCGTTTCCCTCCATTCACATAGTCGCCAGAGGGATTCGAATATAGAGTTTAGAAAACTATTTTGGGGTTGGAAGCGCAGCGCAGTCACAAGCGGCGTGACGCATGGCAGCAGCTTTCCATCCATGTAGGTGCCCGATCTCTGACAGGCCCCGCTTCAGCTGATCCAGCCAACAAACTCACTGTGCTCTCCGACGCCTCGCGCCGAACTGGGAATCGCTGACGAATACGTTCTCGGTGAGCCACAAGTTCGGCACCTTCATGTGCAGGATGTCCGGTTAGCCGGACAGTTCAGCAAGCTCGTGGTTCACCCTTCTTCACCCCAGGGTCCGAAGAACGCGTCGCTCAAACACATCATCGCGTGACCGAACCATCATAAACTGACCTCGTGCTTATAGTGATCTCTCCATTGTCCTTCGAAAAAATCCCCATGCCAGTAACTAACTAAAACACCAACCATACCAAAAGATTGCTTAGTACATTAAAAGCTCTCAGACGGAATTACGCCGGTCTATTCCACGGTTTTATTGCGATCAAAAAGTCGATTGGTTTTGAATACGAGTCCTCGCTTCCGTTTTCTACATCCTCCTCACCACATTTGCTTAAGTTTGTGGTGCGTAATGTTTCAGCATCAAACTAGGGTGTAGTTTGAGTTTATATATGAACACTTTACTACTTCCACAATCCGGAGAGTTGCGATTAGTGCAATGCCGGTTGATGCCAGACTATTTTGCCCCGCAAACAACCCGTAACGAGCAGGGGATACCGGGAACTGAACTGACTACTTACGACCATAGCTGAATGGCATTGCTTCTGTTTCAGTTCCTGTAGCTGCTGTGGTTGCTGGTTTCGCCATATTCCGGTGGCATGTTGCAGTTGGGTACAATTTTCATTGAACGACAATAGGCGGAAACCATTTTCGTGTGGTGAGCAAATGATACGACCGTCCGGTGAAAAGCATGATTCCTTGATGTAAGCCTGTCTCATGCTCGATTCCTGGATGTAGTACAGCATGCGGGGAGTATTGGTGGCAACCGTTTCGGTGATACGTTTCCTACCGGCTCCAGTGTAACCGATGCTCGAAGAAGAGCTAACGCCCGACACTATCCCATAGATTTGGCCGCGATTGTTGCGCACCTGCGGGTTAGGCATATTCTTACGCTCACGGTACGTTATCTCGGTGGCCCATATGTCGGTGCTAGCGATGTCTTGACGCAGATAGCGTCCCGTTACCATGACCCGCCTACCACGGCCATTCTGACGGCCAACACTTCCCGTCGGTACTACCGGCTGCGCACTAGGACCCGGCGCTTCCCCTCCGTGAGGCTGTTCCTGCCGCTGTGCCGTTACTAAATTGCTACGGCTTCCGGATGGTTCTGGTTCGTTGTTGGCACCCGGATTGGCAGCCGCTGGTTCGTTGTTGGAATCGACCGAGGGTATCATTTCACGCATGGTAACATTCAACCGAAACACGCTTCCCATATGACTGGGGTTTCTGGCCGAACGTCCGGACAGTCCGCTCGTACCTGGTTGCGGTCCAGAGGTCACATCCGACCCGCTGCTCATTGAATCCTCTACCTCCATTTCCTGTTCCTCCCGACGTTCCTGCTCACGCTCTACCACCTCCTCATCATCCTCATCGATTTCTTCGTCCTGAGGCAACGCTTGTATATCGTGCACGACTGAATATTCTGTCGTTTCGTCCGTAGACAAGTTTCGAGATAGAGCACACCAGCCTTGCGGATGAATCGCCAACCCGCTGATAATTTCCGGATTGTTGTTGGGCGGAAAATCTGTTACCAGCTCGATGCGGTTCTTCTTGCGCTTGGAGTAAAACATCGGTCTAAAGCGTGCGGCCATTGGAATTAGCTGCCCGCCGACCTGCATCAGCCGGTACACATTGGGATAGAATCCATCCAGATCGCTGGCTAGATTGGCAAGATCAAGATCGTGAATGATCATCAAATATCCGCTGCTCATGCTCAGAACTAGCCGGCTTTCGTCGGGTGTTAAGCGCGACCTCAACAAACCCGACGTGTGAAGTACTCGCCGATACACGGAACCATACTCTGTGAAGTTGTTTATCTCCCATGCGTAAATCGAACCATCGAACCCGGACGATAACAGCATCCTATCCCGCTTAGAGTACTCTATGTTTTTCACCCAACCGCTGTGTCCGTTCAGAGTGCGCAGCTTCGTAGTCAAATTCCGGATGTCCCACAGAGCGACTGTAGTGTCATCGGAGCAGGTGGCAAATATGCGATCGTCGATAAACTTTATACAGTTCACACACTCGGTGTGTGCATTCTTCACAGCACATATCTGGATCTCTGTCAGCGGATCAAACAGTACAATCGATTTCTTCTCACAGGCTGCAACCAGCAGCGTTCCATCGGGAGAAAATTCTAAATTGAACGCACCACCGTAATCTCGCACAATCCCAGGGAATCGGCCTGGGTCATTCCAGATCTTCTTCGGCTCCAGCGATCGGTAGATGGTACGATGGATTGTATCAGCATCGCCAAACCGTGGACCCAAACCACGCTCTCTACGGGAGCACCACTGATGGAGTGGCATGTATTTATTCGACGACCCGCCCGGCGCATTCATTTCGAAGGACTCGCAGTTCCGATGTGTTTTCCGTTCTATCTGAAATTATTGAAACCAAAAACATTAGCAATGGTTGTCACTGTTGCCACTGATCTACAGCTAAAACCGGCAGATCCGATAAATACATTTTCTACGAAAGTTATTTGTGGAAGCGAATATGAATTCTTCAGCGATTTTATTGCATTAATATGTAAATAGTATTATAATACTTACATATTCTCCAGCAAACAACAGAATGTAAACGAAGACCCGTTTGTGTTGATATCAGGCTGAGATGAATTCCTAAAATGCAGCAGTAAACGCTTCTGTGTCAAACATTTGCCACAAGAAAAACTTACCACAGGCAAACCAACTCGTTAACTGTGGTAGTGTACACTGAGCGAAATAAGAATAGCGCCATCATGTTTTTTGGCAATATCAAAGTGGAGAGAGAGATTAGGTGGGCTCATAGCCTTGACGCTTTGGTCATAGCCTTGAGTTTGAGTATGAGCAAATGAAAGTTTGATAAGAATGGGCCCGAATATGCTATGCACATGTTATGGGTTACTTCACGGGAATTATTTGGGATTTTATTTGTCAATACGAGCATTTGACAGAAAAATGCCTTCCGCTCATGTGATACCTCATTTCTTATATTTCGAATTCTGATTTCAAAATTTTAACATTTTTTTTAATTTTCCGGGGTATACAATTGCATGAGCAATCAGTATTCAGGAGTACGACGTTACAGCTTGTCAAAGTTGTGTTTAACGTTTATGTGTGGAAACCATGTAAATTTTGAAGATATTTCCAAAAAACATGGTGGTGCTATTCTTATTTCGCTCAGTGTATACTTGTTTGTTTACCTTTCTTCCACTGACAGTTCACACCGTGTTGATCTGCGAAGCACAGTTTCCGAAGCGCGTTTTCGCTACGTTTCTAGTTTGACGCTATCGCTTTGAAATTAACTCACCCACCAAAATCCCTTCAGTATGTCTCGTGTTACAAAGATAAAGCATGTGCTAAAAGAGCAAGAGGCGGACGATTTCGATGTACCGAAAGAAAATCAACAAATCGTACGTATCGTTGCCAGCAGGGGCAACAACTTGCACGAGGTTGAAACGGCACAGGACGGCGAGGAAAGATTTCTTGTTTCGATGCCGGTCAAGTTTCGCAAAAATGTGTGGATCAAGCGAGGCGATTACGTGCTGGTGGAACCGATCGAGGAGGGCAACAAGGTGAAAGCAGAAATATGCCGCATTCTGACACCGGAACATGTCAAGGTGTTCGAAAAGGAAGGTGTATGGCCACGCAAGTTTAGCAAAAAGCGCGACGCGGAAGAAGATTTGGACGAGGATGGACTGTTCCGGAATACGAATCGCAAATTTATGGCCCAAAGTTCCGATGATGACGATGAAGAGGATACGGAAGATGAGGATGAAGACGAGGAAGAGGAAGAAACATCCCGAGAGGCAATGGATGCGACACAGAAACAGTCACCGATGGACCGATAAATGGAAACCTCGTTAAGAATGCGACGGGCGACGACGGTATGCGTTCGGTATTATGCGACGATGCCTTTATTGTTTTATCTGTTAAGAAGTATCAAAAACTGCTGAAGATACACATATTTGTACATTTGTAAGTTTATGCACTTGATTCATTCGTGTTATTTTTCTTTTTTTTTTTTGAAAGAATTCCTTTTCATGCTTTGGCTTTTGGCGAGAGATAGGCAGATATCGCGAGAGAACAAGAGCTTACTTGTAAGTACAGTGACAAACTTGGGGAACGTACACTCCGGCAGCTGTTACAGCCATTATTAGTATAAATGTTATCAATTCTCTGCAAGCAGTAAAAGCACATTAACATCACGCGTGACTAATTTACAATTGAATACGACACATTACATGGGGCTGACATGGGTGCTACTTCTTGAACTATTTTTAAGTTATCTCTAATTTTCTAATGCTAAAATTGATGCGATGGTAGACCAAAACATGCAGAAATCTTTAATAACTATAAACGTAGGCTTGCTACTACTTTCCTGCTACTCTTTAAAACATTCTGGTATGGAATGTTAATGTTATGTTTTAAATTTCCCTATGCTGTTCAAATCTACTAGAACTGGAACTAGATGTGATTCGTCTTCAAATGCTCTATTTTCAAATGCAATACGCAACAAGTTCTAATGAAAAAGTAGGACTTTTGTGCGGAAATCTATTTCAAATTATTGAACTATATAAGTTGAATACCTACATCCTGCTACTGATTTGCTGAGGAATAATTCAACTAATTTGCAATTGCTCTACTCAATCTGCTCGCATCTGTCCTTCTCGCATAATAATCATCATGTCCTTTCGCAACTAAGGTAAAATGTAGGCACTTGTAGTGTGGATTAGAGATTTGAAATTAACGTTAATGAGACTGACTGACCAACGGACACACAAAAGCTTTCTTAATGTGTTATATGCGCATAACGTAAATATTTCCCCTAACGCCATCCGCGGCGTCACACGGCGGTGGTTTTTCGTTTCAGTTCAGAGCCTCTATGCGGTTTTGAAACAAATAATTGTAATGATGTAGATATTTATGGCCATTTGCATTTGCATTCTTTGCAAGGATTGAAGGGATGGAAAAATGCTTAATCACAATCGAATTAATTGCATCCAATTTTTAGCATCTTAAAATAACCTTGCCTAATCCTAAAACCTTATGAACCTTAAAATAATAAATAAGATTTGCCAGGATAAGGGTAATCTACCATTTGGCGAGTTGAAACGAATGTTTGATCCATACAATAATTTCTACATTATAACTGTAAAGTCTTTGCATCCTTGTCAATTGCGAATTTAAATCAATCTGTGTATTTTAAACCAATTTCCACCTCTTTTTCAAGATTTTTTTTCCATTATGTGGCAAATCTAAAATAACTTTGTCTGTTACTTGAAACCTTTTAATAATTCACCAATTCAATCAATAAATTAAATTGACCACAACCTTCCTATCAACGTCTTCTTATTGGCTTAACGACCTCTAAGATCATGCCGGCCATCGAAATGGCTTTCTAGACTTGCCGATACCACTTAGTTGGTTAGTCAGACCTCACTACGGGGGGACGGTCCGGATGGGATTTGAACCCCGATCCTGCCCGTTTGAAGACCGGCGCCGCTGTCGCCTACACCACCGGGCCGCCCTATCATTCCTATCAACTATCATTCTTAATTTACTGTTCTTGTACATCTTTGGTAATGATAGGTCAGTGTATAGCTAGCTAGTCCCTGAAACATACGGAATGCATTCGAATGTTTTTGAAGTGACTCAACACACGTGCAACACGTGCAAGCTGACATAGATCAGATAAAAGATTTTTTTGTTTTGAATTGCTGTCTTTTCCTAATGGTTAGATATTTTTCCCCTTTTCCTTGCTTCAAATAAATAGCTTACAAAATAATCAACAAATGCTTCCATTGATCGCTGGTTTACGAATAAAACTTTAATACTTTAGCTTTGAAAAAATGTACTCTTGAGAGACGGGATCGTTAATATATGCTTACGTGCTTATGATTTAATGACTCCAGCTTGCAGTTCTTCACCAACCACCACCACACACTCCTGCTCTTTTTCGTCGCGTTCCTTCTGCTCACCGTCGTTGTTTTCCTCCTCGTTACCACGATCAGCTTCATCGATTCTTATCACCTGGATATCACCATTATTCGATACAATATCTGCAGTTTCCCGACATTCATCCATGTTTGCAGCATCTTGCCCTTGCGCAACAAGATTCGGTGAAGTTTCAGTGGAGCTGATGGGCAACGTTGAGGGGCGCGAAAGTTTACCAACAGCAACTCCCAGCTGATCCTTGAGAGGTCCTTCAAATCCTTTACCGAATGGAAACGTTCCCGGCGTCCGTTCTAGCTGTGGCGTTACGACTGCCACTATATCAGTTTGTGTTTCAATAGTACACTGTTGGGAAGCATTGTTCGACGGTGGTTGTGCGGGTGGCGGAACGTGTACCAAAAACTGCATACAACTAACAATGTCTCGCACGGCACCCTGCAGTTGTTGCACCTGATTCATCAACATCGAACAGGACTTTGTTAAATCTTGAATGGAGCTATGCTCAATGCCGTCACCTGTTAGCTGGCCACATTCTCCAGCCTCGTCCTCTTCAGTAGTTTGCACTTGCTGTCCAGCATTCCTTTGTTCTGCTGGATTCATGGTTGAAACTTTTCGCCACAGCTGACGCAAAGCTTTCATCTGTAGCTGTTGGATTTTACGACCCGATTCCAGCTGCTCCTTAGTTACCTGCATGTCTTTCGTCAGCTGC
Organism: Anopheles maculipalpis; assembly: GCF_943734695.1. NCBI lineage: Eukaryota > Metazoa > Arthropoda > Insecta > Diptera > Culicidae > Anopheles > Anopheles maculipalpis. Next base: position 44,638,447 of record NC_064872.1, on the reverse strand, counting down.
AAAATATGATCATTGGTACGCTTTTGAAACAGCTTCTCCACCAGATCACGGGTGCGCTTGCGAGTTACATAGCCACGCCAGAGTTTCTGGATAAGAATGGCAGAACTTTCGGTTGCCTTATTATCGTCTACGGTTTCCTTGCTAACAGCTTTGCCCGATGCGGGACCATCTTTGTCCTTCGCTTTCGGTAACAAACTTTGACCAACATGGGGCAGATTTTGGTGTGTTTGTTGTTGAGCCGCTTTGTGGCGAATTGTGCGAAGCTTTTCAATGTTGATCGTTTCGCTATCGTCGTCCGAGCTTACCGCATTGCTCGATCCTCCCTCCGATGGAGTTGCTATAGCAGCATGTACGGAATATTTCGATTGTGATGATACTGGTCGGGAATGGCTGTTGCTACCGGAGCCACCATTGCTATTGTGGCTGTTGAGTGTTTTTCTTGGCGAAAGCGATGGCGAGGAACGTTCGCTACTGTTGTTTCGCTTTGATGTACGAGGACTTCCGCTTTTGGGATGCGTGTTTGCCACCGGAATGTTTCCTCCAGCTTGACTCGTAGAGCGAGTACTGTCTGTAAATGGAAAACGCAATTATTTTTACTTCATTATTTCGAACTGCTGATTCCATGTCTTACCTTTAGTTTTTAGAGCTTTTGGTATTTGTGGCGTTTGCGGCTGTGGTTGCATATTACAATGTTGCATATTTCGTTGTACAATGCTGGCGGCCGTCGTTGATGTGGGACCACAATCCGGACTCATCAAAGATTCTGGAACTGGTACCATTTTGGAAGCAGCCGTTAGTGGTCCACCTCCAGTTACCGCAGCAGAATTTATTAGTTGATCTAGATAGAATGGTATTACCAGCGCGGAACAGTAACGATACACAGAACTCTGGGCAACTCTACTTACCATTGTACAAACTACACTGACTTTGATTCATGACCGTCGGATGTTGTTTGCTCAACACAATACACTCATTGCCTGAATTTGAGCCTAAGATGTTTGTGCTGCTCGTTGGTACACCACTGCTCCCGTTGTTACTTACCAACATATTAGGATCCAAACTCTGGGACATAATATTGTTATCCGAAGTAATATTATCAATCAGCGATCTTGTCAGCTCAAACAGCTGTGAACCTCCCGAGCTATTTTCGCTATGCCCGGATGACATGGAATTGTTCGAAATGTTACCATGGTAACTGTTTGACATTGCATCCGGTGAACCTTGGCGCCCGCTTAGACGCGATACACGGGGCGATTGTATCCGCGTTGCCTGACCTTTCCGACGCAGGGATGAGGGAGAATTGTTCGCTGACTGATTTGCACCATCGCTACCCAGTGTCGTTTGTTCCTGCAGCTGGCGTTGATGCTGTTGCGCTTTGCTAAGAATGAGTCGCAGTTTTCGATCATTTTGATTCTCTAACGCTTCGCCCGATAACGGACAAACGCTGCTAAGATAGCGTGCTAGAGCTGTTTGCTCGCCTATTGGAAACTGACGACCACGTCCCTGACTGTACAACCATTCCGCTTTCAGGCTCTCAATGGCAGTGACGACAAATCCATCAATGTGCTTCACACTCATGCACCAATTCAATACAAATGGACGATAGTCGAATCCACTAAAAAGAAACAAATTCCTAGCTTGAGTACATTACGAAAGTGAACACCTGGTGATCTGGTGGCTTACTTACACTACGTTGCCTGCCATCTGCACGCATGGGTTGTCCGCTATCGTGATACTGTTAAGATTGTTCAGATGACTTAACGTGCAAATTTCATTCAGATCCGCAATGTTATTCTTCGCTAATGTTAAAGTCTCCAACGATTGAGGTAAGTGTTTATCACATTGCCTTAAATGCGATATGCGGTTTCCATTAAGAAAAAGTTCCTGCAACGCAAAACGAATGGAAAATTTTGCACAAAGATATAAAATATGAAAGGAATAATTCGTACCTTTAAGTTCTTTAGGTAAGACATGTCCGATACGCTGGTGATACTGTTCTCCGAAAGGTTTAAATACTGCAGGTTTACGTTAGTATTCAGATGTTCGATAGTTTTGATTTTGTTGCCCTCCAGATTCAGGTGCGTCAAATAGACCAAGTCTTTCAATCCTTCGATAGTAAGGATTTTATTGTGGGACAGATTCAGCTCTCGCAGGCAATGCAATCTGCAAACACCGTACATTCGCAGTAATTGATTTTTGCACAATGACAGCTGGAAGAAAGGGTAGAACACGCGTTAATAGAATCGATGCGCGGTGGTTCTGATATGCAGAGGAGACAACCTACTTTTTCAATCTTCAAATACGAATCAATATTGTCAATTTTCTGTAGCTCGTTATCGTCCAGTACCAACACTTTATATTGCTGAGCGTCTTCCATTTTAGGAACCTTCTTCAGACAGTTCTTCGCTAGATCCAGCGTGGGATTTTGTGTTTCAATCTCCAAATCTGTAAATACATGTCCCGCACACACACAACAAGAATTCAATAATGAATGGGAGCATTATTATTGAAGCATGCATTAAATATGCTTTATTGGTCCGTTGTGATGCGGCCAAGCTTTTACAAAAACACCGCACATAAGCGCTCCTTCCTTTGTTTTCCAATGTATTGCACACGCCTCTTTCTACTTACCCATCTTGGTTAGCACGTTGGTATCGTTGATTGCTGTGTCTGGAATGCTCACAAACTAATCCTTTTTCGCGCTGGTCTACCAATTTCGTTCTATCCTTTTTTCTATGCCCTATCAGCCTTGTGCCAAATTGTACAACTTCATAATAAGCAATACGTTTTATGAATGGCGCTCCAGTACTTGGCACGAAACAAGAACTAAATAGGATTCACCAATACACACATACATACACATCATGCCGCAAATCACCCATGCGTACTGCATGCACTGTCCTGCTGAGGATACGCGCTATAATCTGGGCTTTTGGACGTGACACTGTATACGCACAAACAAGGATGCGCTGGCACGGCTGTGATAACCTATTTGCGGTACAAAGTAAGAGACCGATGTTTTCGGTGAAACAATAGTTAACCTAAAGAAGACCAATTTCACGACACGTAAACAATGGTGCAATGTGCGGTTTCATTTGAAATTGGCGCCAAGCGGTCAATCCTTTTCGAATGATCGCAAGCAGGCTCTATTTGTGTTCATCCATCAGCACAATGTCACACATGTCATGACGAAATTACGCACACTGACAGCAGGTTTATTTACAACTTTGTCGAAATATCGTGGTGCCTTCGTGTAGCAGTGCGTTGGCGAGCGAACACAAAGCTAAACATGAAACCTTACGAAAGTTTTGTATTTCCCGACATTCCTGCCGATATAAGGTAAGCCGCGTAATGGTAAATTATTTGGTCTAATGCTGATCAATTGTTTTTATACCTTCCAACACCGACATAGAGAGAAGCTGTTTCAACAGGATAAACCAATGGTTGTTGTCGGGGTTTTGGGCAAATCGAATGAAGCGCATTCCAACAAATTGCTAGACTTCGACATCCTTCACACGCATCCATCGCTAACCGACGATTCAGCAGTCGACGTAAGTTCCTACCAACAGTCAACTGCATACTCTCCATTCTTACCCACATCTCGTCTTCCCCCAGGGTCGCGTAAAGTTCTACTTTCGACCAGAAGGGCAAACGTTATTTCTACATTTCGATGCTCCGTTCGACAACTTCGTTCTTTTAAATTTAGCCGAACGGATAATGCTTGAAAAGGGCGACGAATCACCGTTACACTTTATCGAATTTAACAGTGCAATACGGACCCGTTTCGCTAGAGTGCTTCTGTTTGCCCTGCAAGTATGCCACATCCTAGTCCTGGTGGAATCGTCAGCATCATTCGATATGTCCTACCTGTCCATCTTCAAATCATTGAAAATAATTCGCGAGAAGTATGTGCTGAAGTTTTTACCGAAAATGTTAAAAAGCGCCAATGTGGGATCGTTCATGGGAAAGGACTGTCGGCTGTGCAGTCCACGATTGCTGTTTTTGTTCAATCTTCCGGACAATGGTGATTCTCGTGTGCTCGATGAGATTGATCTACTTGAAACGAAGGTGGAGGACTATATCAACAAAATGTTACGGAACGAGTTCATCATTACGAACAACAGTACGATGTCACTGTTTTCCTTGCCCAAAACGAGACAGTTTGTGTTCTACAACGATTCAAAAACACGCAATCAAGATCCGCTGCTAGATTCCATAGACTTGCTTTCGATGTATCTTGGCAAACAGCAGCAAACCAGTACGGGGACGCTTCCCGAAAGGGATGAGCAGGAAATTTTGGAGCTTGCCAAACCGTACGATTGCTTCGGCTTTCCATTAAAGTTTAAATTCGACCTTAAAGACCCGGGAGCCGACGAAGAACGAAGCATATTCGGTCTTGTGCAGGAGCACGTGGAGGATGCGCTGGAAACGGGCTTTGAAGAAAGTGAGGGTTCCGGAAGACAAAGAATCAGAACACATTTTGCGGTAAGCCGTTTGCCGTTTTTTGACAGGGTGTCTTAATTAAATACTTGCCTTTGTAGCTTCCTACCACCGAGGCATGGTACGCGATGTTCAAATACATGCACGAACTGTTCATCGACAATCCCAACGATCCATACTACGATGCATACGATCCGGATTATGTAAGTTCAAGATATCAAACAATCTTTCCCAAAAGATAAACTAATGTTTTCATAACTTATTACAGAGCGCCTATTTGCAAAACTTTCACGATATCGTTGACATTGATGAGCGCTTTTTTGGCGAAATATGTGAGCATGGTCTTGACTTGGCGATGCTTAAGTATAAGGACATGTTACCACCCCATTACAGTGCATCTTTTCATGAAACAAAATATCAGGAAGCGTTAGCCATTCTTCTAGAGTACGCACGTGGTCCAGAGCTGAAAGCCAGCATCGAACGACTAAAAGAATACTGCGACACGATATGGCAGAGCGGTAAACAGCAGTGCGAGTATCCGAGTCTGCGTGGCAATCCTTGCGTGATGGGCATGCACAAGACAATCGATCCGGCCGAACATTCGAGTGGAGTAATTTATGCCTCCTCGTGCAACTGTGGACGAACGCAAGGGCATCGCGAGGATCCGTACACGATACGGCAGGCAAACTATGAGTTTTACCAAATTATAGCCAAGAGTTGTAGCAACTGTAACCGCTTGGAACGGGTACAGTTTCCCGTTTTTGAACCTTCCATAAGTGATTTTCGGGCAGCGGAATTTATAAACAAAAACTTTTCCAACTTGATGTCGTTCGACAGCACCGGTCGAACGGCGTCGGACATGGGACCCATTGTTAGGCCCATTCCTGGCCATTCGCCATTTATCTCCGGTAGTCAGCGAAGTCAAAACAGTTCGGCCAGCTTAAGCTTCAACATTGCGTCTGAAGGCGAAGAAGACGACGAGGAAGGAAATGTTGTTCAAAAGGAAAGCGAGCGCCGTAGCCGTCAAGAGCAGAATCCAACCGAGGACCGAAACGAAGCGACCGAACAAGAAGGCAAACGCACCAGCAAGGATGAAGACGCACTGGACGCGAGTAACGAAGAAGTGAACGAAATAGTGATAAAGCTAGGTAAATTAAAACATAACACAGGCTCCTCGTCTGGTGAGATGGAGCATCCGGTGGCACCGGCCAGACTGCCCTCCACAACCGAGTACCTGCCAGGAATGTTACACTCCGCAAGCCCAGCTGGCTTACTGCCCCGATTCCCGTCGTGGTCGTTAGTGTGCTTAGGTTCCAGCTCAATCTACACACACAACACCGGCCTGCCAGAACACGTACAGAGTGGGTTTCTTTCGGGATCCAACTTTCTCCTTCCATGGGACGTAAGCGTACGCTTAGAGCACGCACAGTGTTGGGCCGCATCGTACGAGAAAATACGCAACCGAAAAAAGGGCAACCAACATTCTTCGAAAGGCTACGAGCAGAACAAAAAGTTTACACTCAAAATATTCATCGGCGTAGAGTATGAGTGTTTGCGAGGCCATCGGTTTATAATGAATGCACCGGACAGCATTCTCCGCTGTGGGTCGGAAATTGTGCGTGATAGTGGCAGCAAGGTGGTGTTTAACGATATGCCCATTTACTTTCCCTGTCCCTGTCGGAATACGATCAACAATACGGCACAGCTGATGCGTGTGCACATCATCACGCCCAAAGCACCGGTAAATGTGATCATCGATCCGAAGGTGAAGCTGTTTCAGAATAATATGCAAAATAGCATTACCTTTACCACGGGTATGGCAGAACCGATTAGATTAACTCAAAGCTCGTATTGGATTCTTCGCCTGCCGTTCGTTTACGAAGGCGATAGTGGACCGTTGATGGCACCAACAGACGTTAATCCGGCCAGCGCGATCATGCACGGTGTACTGCTTGGAGGTATGTATGGCATCAGAGAGAACGATCTAAACGAAGATTCCTTGGGAATGGGTATCTCCAATCCTTCCGGATAATGTACAGAACCGCTCCGTTATGTTTCAAATGTGCAAAACTGAAATTTATTAAACTTGTTGTTGGATATTTACTATAATCGAGACACGGTTTATTTATGTTGGCGATTGATGGTGGTTCCATTGATGACAGACATTGAAAAGTGTCCGAATATTGTGTCGCTAAGGCACCACATCCCTAGTGTGTTTGAGATCGTCCTGTATCATCATTATCATCATCATCGTAGCCTCCTAACAGATCCCTAATCGGAACAAATTGGGCGTTCCCAATTTCGCACCATCTCCTCATATATCGATAAACCAAGGATTCTAGAAAATTTGGAGAGTGCTGGGAATGCATACAAAAATGCTGGGATTTTTTGTCCTGCCAAGACTATCCGAGCTAGACCCTGATGTGCTGCACCTTGGCTGCTTATTGGCGGCATACATAGCCTTAATCCGAGACGGACAGTATTTTCGTCTTGTATCGTTTAAGGATGCTAAGGCCAAAGAATCTGGTCATCTTATTCTTCTTTTGTCTTTGCATCCTCGAAAGGTCTCGATTTCACTTGACTTAATGTTATCTGTACCTTGATAGTTAGTCAATATGGATAATCAAAATGCGATTTCCACAGATTTTTGCTATCGAGCCACATTTACAATTGTTACGTTAAAAAAAAACAACTTGACAATATATTTAATACAATCACTACATTGTTCGAGAGATATTTGAGTAAAACTTCATATGCTTTTTTTTTTTTGCTTCCGGAAAGTAAATCTAGCCAATGCAAAATGTATTGGTGAGAAGAGACTATTTAAAAACATTGATAAGCATGTTAACGTGCCAAAGAGCTGGCGAATGTTTACGTTCAGTAGAATATGATCGCCTAGTACTGATCGTTGTGCCGAACGACCGACAACTGAGATTGTTTTGAGCATTTGAATGCCAAGAACGGAACCAACGAAACATCCTCCATTTCATCTAAAAGACAAAACCATGTGGACAGAGGCAGCTACAACCAGGATAACGCTAAATGCTATTCGATGCATTGTCCTTATTTGTTTCCTGTTGCCGTTTCTCTTCATCAGTTACACAAGTAAGACGTTTTATTGTCGATACTGCTTATCTAATGAACTAACTAATCAAACACATCCCTTGCAGCTGTGACACTCTCTCGACAACTGTGGATTATTATCCTGTTTTGGCGCTACCCTTGGCTGAAAAGGACCAAAGTGCACGGCATTAAAAGTTTCGTCGATCGATCCCGAAACCCCGAGGTGCTATGTGTACTGATGGAGATGGAAGGTGCGCGTGTCTCTCGATTACCGACAGTCAGGCATTAATCTATCGGCGTTTGTCTGTTTGTTTTTTTTTTCTCCTCACTTTATACCTTTATGTGCACCAGGAGAAATTGATATTGTGCAGCTGAGGGAAGAATTTTTGCATCATATCAGCGATTGCAGCAGCAGCCATATGCGGCTCTGCTTACCGCAATTCATTCTACCATTCATGTCTTGCTGGAACAAATACGCTTGGCTGAAGGGGTAATTTACTATTTCGCCACAATCCGATTGGAATGTGTTCTAATGTTTGTTTTACCTGTTACTTTGCATCAACTACTTCAGCAGCACCAGCAGTGCAGATGAGCATATAGTACTGGCTCAAGCCATACAGCGGGGAAGACCGTTGAAGGAATTGATGTGTTTATTAAACATCACCAATGCGACTACCAATGCCACCAGCAGTAAAGATAAAGATCCGTTGATAACGAGCTCCAAGCCAGCCCTCCCGTGGCAAATTGTGTGCATTCCCGTAGTGACTGATTCGCCTAACGACTGCAATGAAAAATGCATCGCCTCCAATTATTTACTCTATGCAATCGACCTTAAGCTGCTGAATGAGGCGGAGAAACGTAACCTAAGCTATATCCCTCTGAACGGATACCTCGAACGAGCCGAAGAGACAATGGACAACGTGTTGGCAAAACCTTACTACATCCCGCGTCTGTGGAATTACATACTTTCCTCCATTCATTACCGTTGGAACGAGTTTGTCTATCAACACGATCCGCTCGAATCACCCGACATTGACCGCAAACAGTACACGGGAATGGGACAACTGCTTTCGGCACTGTGCATTTCCATTGTGTACGTGTGTGGAGACTTCGTTTGCTCTTTTCGCTCGATCAAGGGTAGTCCTTTGGATAAGATAGACTACCTTCAACGGTTAATCGAGCGCGAGATAGACAAACGCAATTTTACGCTCCGTACAATCTGGGACACCTTCCTACAGTCGATCGAACCTATAAATTTACTCAAAGAAGCTACGTTTTTGGTGTGGAAAATTGTTGCTTCCATCACACTCATGGTACCTTGGTATGCGTGGAGGGAATCCGAAGCTTTGCTTTTGTACCTTTCAAAGGCAGCGGTCAATAATGATACGATCGTAGGTTTCATCATCGAATGTGTACCGATCTGTTACGGTGTAGCAGTGGAGTGCTGGCGCATGTTATGGTTGCTTCTGGAAGTTACCTTGCAGCTTAATGAATAACAAACGGAAAAGTATTTGAGCAATGGCGTTGATTTTTTTCAAATTTAAATGTATTATGCATAAGATTACATTTGTGGACCCAGGTAAAAAGGATTCTTACACACCGACAGCAAAGTGCACAACATATTGTGTCCGTCCACATCGAAGTCCTTCATTTTACCGCCAGTGGAAAAGTATGTGATGATCTGAAACATTCGGTACATTACGGTTAATTTGCATCCGAGCATTGTGGCATCCTGTCGTATGTATGTAAATCTACACACCTGCTTACAGCGAACCATGTCGTTGGGACCGGCAATTCCTATTACTTCTACCCATCCTGTGCACGCGCCATTCAATGGTTCCGACAGTATCACTTGAACGTTAACACCATCGGTCGTGGAACCCTTGAACGTTCTGCAACCATCGGCGGCACGATCCACCTTCAGATGAATGCTGACGCATTGACCAATGTGTCTTTTTAGGAGAGCTCCATTTACAATTGATCTGCGTTCGAATTGCTGCATTTTTTCACAAAACTTTACTTTACTGGCACGATCACGATGATTCTTTATTCTTAAAAACGCCGTGTATCTTCTTGTGTTTGATGTTGCCGCGTTGTTGCTTGATGGCGCGCGATTTGGGAACAGCTGTGTGTGTGTGTGTTTTTTTTTTAGCTTGACAGTTCATTCCCAAGAACTAGCGATGCCAACAATTTGACGACGACGCAGAAAATACGGATTTTTAGTTAAAAAAGATGGAATAAGTGCGAGATTTTAAAGCAAAGATTTTTATAATTTTTTTCTTATGAGTACATAAAACATTGATACAAAATATAAAATTTCGAACATAATTATTTATATTTTTTTTGTTCCTACCAGCCATTACTATTCCTTGGGAAACAGAGCAGCTGTCACATGTGAAACAAACATAGCAATCGTAAACAAACATTCTGCGTTGCCCAAGGAAGACATTCTACAATTTTTACCTTTTTCAACAAAAGTACTCAATTTTCTCAACATGGGATGTGATGGTGGAACTATCCCTCGTCGTGATGAGTTAGTGCGCCTTAAGAAGAAACCAGAACAGGTTAGTTGTTGGAACCTCATTCTACTCGCTGCACTAGGATGTATCCAAGCATCATTTCCTCATCCTCCGTTTACTCTATTTACAGAAAGATAAAGACGCAGAAAGGCAATTCCGATGGAAACATTGTGCATTAACACAGTTGCGGCTGCAGCAGCCTATCGTTATGTGCAGGCTAGGCAGACTGTACTCCAAGCAAAATGTGATTGAAGCACTGCTGGATAAGGAGAAGATGACCGAGGCTTGCGCGCACATCAAATCGCTGAAAGATATCAAGAACTTGAATCTAACTGCTAACCCGGCGTATGACGAAACAAAGGACGACAAGAGCTCTCCATACATATGTGCCCTGATCGGTCTTGAAATGAGCGGACAGTTTCGATTCGTTGCACTGTGGACGTGCGGATGTGTGTTTTCGGAAAGAGCACTGAAGGAAGTCAAAGAAAAAGTTTGTTCCGTGGTAAGTAATAAACCTAGGCTTCCCTGTAACATTCGTTTATGATTGGATTTTGAATCTTTCACAGTGCCAGACACCATACAGTGATGACGATATTGTAATCCTCAATGGTACGGAGGATGAAGTTGAGCAAATGCGCGTTAAAATGGAGGCACGGATAGCTCATGCCCGGTCAGAAAAGAAATCCAAATCGGACAAAAAGTCTAAATCAACAGCAGCTACAGCAACCATCACATCTACAGCTGCTGCCGAATCTAAGAGCGCACCAACAGCAACGGCATCCAGTTCAACTATTGTTGCAGAATCCGTTGATACCGCCAATGCGAGTGCTGTGGATAAAAACATGTTGGCACCTTCCACGGCAAAGGTAAGCGGTGAGGGTAGCAGCAAAGGCAATGGCAGTAAGCAAATGGTTCCAAATAAGCGGGCTCTTATAAGCGACAAGATAGGCGTTGATCCTGTTTTTAAGAAATCGAAGGATGATTACAGTGTCGCTAAAGATCCAAAAGCATCAGCCGTTTACAAATCCATCTTTACATCACACGAAAGCGAAAAGGACCAAAAGCGTGCTCACTGGGTCACGTACAACCCGTTCTACAATTGAACGTGTGGATGATAAGAATCATACTCTACTCTGTATTACATTTAGTAGATCAAGCTGTTTATAGCTGACTGATGAGTTCCCTGGCGGCCGCAAACTCTGCCCAAAGGTTAATCCACCACTTGATCCACACTTGATGCGTTCAGATTATTTTTGACTATTCTTTCAATGATATGCAACTGTACTTGTGAGCTGCTTTAGGTCCGTAGTAGTAGTATGAGTATGAGTAGTAGTAGTGCAGTATGAGAGAATACAGTTTTTTTTATAATTTCAATTGTAATTTACCTTCGATTTATTTCGGTAAAATAAAAGAGATTCTTATTATATCTTAGTAGATTGAGTCAGGAAACAATTATTTTAGATAACTATAATATCGTTCAACTTACATGAGGACAGTTATGGCTAAACAGCACTAGATAACTTATTATAAAATGATTAATGTATAAAAGGACATGAAATTGAAACTACAATCCTCTAACAAGCTTTTCGAACAAAGTTCGATTACCCATCCCAATAGATAAATGCAACGAATAAGAACGAGCAGTTAAACCAATTGAAAACTGCTGATTATTCAGAAATATCAAAACTATGTCACAGAAGATTATGTAAAATAATTCTTCTATTTTAGGCAATGCTCTTCCATGATAGCAAATGGTTTTTAAGTTCTTTTGCCCGTCATCAGATAGACCTGAAGAAATTATAATTTATTATTTGTTTGAAATGCATGTTCAAAAGAAACATATTTTAGTCTGACGATAAATTTCTGCTCGTAAAAAGACAATCGTTTGTACAATTTTTCACATGTTTATCTTCCTTGCTGAAAAATAACATCTTTCTAAAATCCTATTTGCTTCTACTGTGCCATTTTTGTGCACTGCCCACTTTGCTCCAAAACGTCAAACGGCATTCAACTAACTGTCAAGCTAACACATCATGGACCTCGCCCTCTGTTCGCCCACTTTCCACAAACTGGTTGTCGCTGGAGTTTCGAATCAAAGCAAAGAATACAGACAAAAGTGTTGGGTGGAAACAGTTTAGCAAACATTTCATCCGTTTTGCGTATCCTGTACTCGGTAAGCAATAGTAATTAGTTTCGTTGATATTACATTTGAAGTTACTAGAAAGTGTTTCACAAAAACACGGCACGGATGCGCAAACGCTGCGTTGAGGTTTGGTGAGGGTGTACGTGTTCAGGCCATTGCCCCTTAGCAAGGAGTTTTTTGTTTTGACGGCCGGCTACAAGGCTTTTTCGAAGCGGCATGATAGGGATCCACCAAACACCCAAATTTGGTTCCAAGTGGCTGGAAAACTTAACAGAAAGCGGGGAGCAATAAAGGTTGCGCCGAGATGAGTAATGATCCAAGCCTATGCTGAGGATGAGCAATCGTTGAAGAGCGGCCATACGTAATGACTCACAAAGAATAGGCATCAATCGGTGGATTCGTCATTGCATTCAAAAGGGCTGGGTACCCAACAACGAATAATTGCTGCTAGTGGTTGCTGGATAAGGTGTGACGAAAAGTTCTACGTCTACCAGGTAAGGGGATGATTGCTAGTACGTACTGAAACAGCTGAATTGGAATCGACGATTATCTGCAGGTGGTGCTTTTTCGTCCGTTTCGTGCTATGAATACGTGTACGGCAACAGTGTGTGCGTGTGAGTGTGTGAGTGCAAGAAGTAGGAGCGTTGCGTGTGCAATAGATACCGGTCCGCCGCTACAATCATCAGCTAGTAGGGTGCAGGGTGTGTTTGTTATCTTCCTATCGATTTGTATAGAATTCGATGAGTTGATGATTGCAAAAGCGCGTTCGGTAAATGGCATGGATCTGCTTACCCGAAAATAGACCTGGTTGTGCTGTGCACCGTTAAATCTAGTATAAACAGAGAGACAAATGAAACAAATATTCGCGCACGGCATGCCAAAATCTCATCGAGCCGCGCATAGTGTTTTTTTTTTTTTTTTATAAATGATTCAGGACCATTCTGCTGCTCTTCCGTTTATTTCGGTAAGATTGAGTCACCCACCATAGATCATTTTCATTTCGATCAATTTGGTGCGATTTCTGACGATGTGTTACAGCGAAGTACAATCAAATGTCCATTTTGTTGCTTTCTCCCCGGAACCCGACAACAGACTGTATGCTGCGGGGTTTCAGTGAAATATGACTCTTTAGCCAAAGGTCCAGAACACCTTCTCCACCACCACCACCATCGTCATCAGGCTTCTGGCATGGATTAAACCACACGATGATAGTCATGTTCTCGTGTGAAGGAGAAAGATAAGACCCACAGCTTTAACCCATTGGCATGACTGTGGTTCCGTTGATGATGATGATTGGCCCCCATTGCTATATATGTGCATCTGATGGTGCGCCGTTGGAATTGGATTCCTTATAAGGACATGATCGTCGTATTCCTTTGGGCAGTAAAACCTTCCTCAAGGCTCTTGTAAAATATGACGTTGATTCTTCTTTGGGTCATGAGATTATTCGTGTGAAGTAATGGAAAATTAGTTCATCAAAATTATACATCAAAAATAAACTTTAAAAAGAAACGTTCACTTTCTCTGCTCCACACACTTGCAGCGCAACAGCTAGATGATGTTTAATTCAACAGCGAATTCATCGAAACCGTGTGCGTTGGTTACACCTCGAATGATTGTGGTTTCAATCCAGTTCCGGCCCACGAGATATGATGGTGTTGTTGGGAGGTATCTCGTACAGGGCGAGTATGCAGTTCTGACTGAATAACGATATCAGTTTTCCTTGTGTTGGCTGGCATTGTCTGTAGGGTTGTATTCAAGCATTTTGTTGGTAAAGGTTTCGTGTGCATGTATGGAGAAGCGCACATAAGGGCTATTAAATGCTTCAACCAACCAATTCATAGTTCTGTGATCTTTTCAAATACTTCGTTTATATTTCTTTGAATTAAAACGCCATCAATATTTTTCCTGTTAATTTAACCATGCATAAGCTATATTTGGGGCGGCAATGAAAATAAACCGAACATATCTAAATCGACGAGTTAATCGATTCTGGCAAGCAAGGAGCAATAAACAAAAATGTTGACACCGCTCTCTGGACGGTCATTCGGCTGGGACCTTAGCTTTGGCTATCGTAACATCATATGCACGCATATATTCAACTCGATCTGAGTCTTATAAATCAGTTGTTTCGTTTTTAGCTGATCTGGAAAACAATTTAAAGCGATACACGTTTCCTGAGCTTTTAGATTTACTTTACCTTACAGCACTTTGTGTGACACCCAATTCCCAACCTTCGTTGTGTTTTTTTAGATCAATTGTAACTCGAACTCTGCGGCTATGTTGTGTTATTTATTATGGATTATGTTCTCTATCAGACGTTTTCGTCTTTCTCGTGCAGCGGAAGCATTAGCCTGCTGCACACAGAATGATAACGTACAAATACTTTGCTCTTCGAATAAGACAGTCATTAAAATCAGTTTATTTTCTTTTAATGCATTTGTTACCAGTTTATTTATCGCTTTGTTTAAGATTTTTAAACAAAAGGAAAAATGAAACGAACAACATTAAGTAGAAGTATAAATTAACGCTTTGTACACGATTTTGAAATATATAAGAAAAAATGGACAAAGTTAAATAACTTGTGATTTAACATTAAACCAACAGATCATTCATACAATAATCCATAACAAAAACAGATAATTAGCTCTATGGAATGTTTGCAGTAATGATGAAAATCGCATTTTATGCGTTAGTCTTTGTTGTGTAGTAGATATGGTTCACACACATGATATGCGGGACACATGCGGTATCCCGACTTATAATTTTAAAAACATAAATTTTTGTGTCTTTTACTGCTATTTACGTTTTTTCTTTGCATTGCGGCAGTGAGCCGGAAAGTTTGAATTAAATTTAAGACTAATTAAAGTTAAATCACAAGGTTTCATTTTTCATCATTATTCTTATTATTATGACTATTTTTATCGTATGTTCTTGATGGAAATTGAAACAACACGGTTTTTGAAATTATCAAACAACACCTTTGTCTTAGCTTTCATTGCAAAAGTATTCTAAAAAAGTCGTATCTTATACTACATACAATATTCATTCTTTTTGAATGTCAACAACCAATCAAACACACTCACACACGTTTCACTTTCACAACACCTTGGAGAGTGTTATTGTCCTAGCCTAGGTGTCATCAACACTTTCTCTACTCTCGATAACACACACACACACACACACACACACACACACACACACACACACGCAATACGAATCGGCAAAGGCAGGATATGGTTCGGTAAGCAAGGTAAAACAACCGAGACTTATAGGGCAATCCAGAAGCAACACGAGGGATGAAATCGTACGGAGACTGCGCTGTACGATGTTTTATCATCTCTAGCGAGCTATATCGTTGCTCATCGTGTTTCATTATAGTATATTCTTTTCTGCATTTTAATTGTTTGTTAGTTTATGAATGTAGCAAAATAGTATTACCGTGTGAAAGTAATGCTGACTTTTGTATTGCATTTGCGACATAATATAAGTATAGCACATAAATTAGCAAATTCAAACATTATGTAGAGTATTTCTTCTTTACCTACATGGTTCACCCATTCTATGTCCTTCTAGTGTACGAATATACTTTTACTACTTGAATCCTTTTTTAAGGCAATTAATTTGTGTATTGTGTACGGCCAGGAACAATGAATGAACATGAAAAGTAATCAAACGAGAGCACGATTGGTGCATACCGACTATGAGAGCGTAACATTCACAGCATCCAGCAAAAGCGGCAGGACCACGAAAGGAACGATTCGTGCCATGCTCTCATACTACAGATCTGGCCAATGCAGCACGTGTGCAGAGCATTCACAAAACAACAAGAGCGGAAACAGTTAGTTATGCTCTCCGGAATGAATCCAGCCAGGGGAAACATAGTGTTGCATTTTGGATTTAAAAATGGGCAGGAATATGGAGCGCTAACGTGGGGAAAATTTGGCCGATTATTGTGGTCTAACTCGCGCCAGCTGCCACTCGGCAAACTCCCGGAAAAGTTACGTCAACCCACCGTCGGTTAAACATCTCGTGCTTCTATACACGGTAGGACACGATTTTGTTGGGTTGGGTTTCGCAGATTCCAACTAGTCTGTGGCCGTTCCAGTCGAGCCTGGTGTTTTGAATCGATCGGTAGCACTGCTGCTGCTGTACCGACAGTTCGTCCAGCATTTTCGCACGGCGGGACATTATCTTTAGTATTCGGTTTTTGTGGTGAAGCATGAATGTGCGTAGCAGTAGTGGTCCCATTAGTCGAATTTAATATCGCCCTGTTACGCCCTTTTCTCTACTGTAACATTCCCATTAGCTAACGGTGTAATTCGTTATCAAATAAGGATAGTTTCATGACTGCCCACTGGCTATGGGATTACGTGTGTGTCAGGGCTGCCAGCTTAGAAAAGGACATGAATGTGAGTGTCAGTGTGTGTGTGTGTGTGTGTTTGTGCTCCGAAAACTGTGCCGCCACACCCGGTTGTGCTTTATGGGTGGTGTGTTTTGTATGTGCCGTTTCGTTACACTACCATCCCATTCCTGACTACGCTCCGTTTCATCAGATTCTTATCAATTATTCAGCAGCATCCTGCTCTCGGAGCAATACAATATTTCTTTGCGTATGCGTTACATGCAACGAGAACCATTACTTGTAGATCGAATGGGCGGAAAGGACAAAATTGCAATTCGTGATGGGTGGACAGTGTATGAAAAATATCTTTCGAAGTGAAACCTTCGACCAGTGTTTAAAAAGTAGCAAATACAAACGTAATCTTGATGAAAGTTTTCCACACATTTTATTCGGTTATAGAAATAAGCTAAGATAATGAGGAAAATTGTAATACAAGTGCTTAAGATTTTTTTTGAAAGATTACTTTACCTTACACCAAAACAAGTCCTTGGATTATCGATAGTTCACATCCTATGAAGTTATGGTACATTCCGTAGAAAGAAGGAGATATACGTTGTTAAATATTGACTAATATTATTAAAAGCGATTCATTTTTTACATTTAAATTCACCACAAACGACCATTCACATCGAGCAACAGATCTAGTATAAACATGTCCTTGGTTTTCATGGTCCCGTCTCATCATGGACGGTGTTTCGATGCTGACCTCTCCCTCCTTCTCTGGGAAAGGTTCCCATGTAAAGTTGACAAGTTTCACCCAACGGCATATGTGACCTAGTTTAGCTTGTTTACTGCTAAAGTTGTACGCGCTGGATGGTAAAATTCTACTGCTCTGTTGCTCCATTGGATTTTCTTTTACTACCTCTACCTACCTGATTATCCTTACAGAAAACAATGTCCCCGTACGTAGAACTTGTAATGAACATCATTAGACTGAAAGGATGCCTGGATGCGAGACCGTGTACCTAACGATGCTGACAGAAACGAGCTGATCTATACTGTTTGTTGGATTTTTTTCTCGCCTCCAATCAAACACTCAGCCAAGCAACATCTGCGCATGAAACGACGAGAGCAAAACGTTCAAAAGAAATATATTTTTAAATCCCTACGGCAAGCAAACAAATCTGAGAAATATTACTCAATGTTGTTATGCTATCATGAATTATTAGTTTCAATATGGTTTGCTTGGTCGCATACCGTTCCGTGCAGTATTACATCAGTTTACCGTAGAAGATGATACATTTAGCGAAGCTTTTGGTTGTAGGGCCATTTATTTATATAGTTCTACCTCAAAAAATGAATTTGATAGTATAATTTTGTTTGTATTTGCTACATTTCCAATGAATGCCGACAAGCTGCTGCTAGTGAGAAATTAAATTTACTTTCTTTTACAAGAAACAAAGATTTATTAACAGAATTGTGATACAAGTGTGTTCTCCCAATAGTAACAGTCCTGCTCGACAGCTGTATTATTCAAGCAATTGAATTATAGAAGACGAGTTTAAAAAAATGTTATGTTAATTGTTGAATATAACAAGTTCATTGTGGTCGTAGATTGTTAAAATAAGATAACCGCCAAACAGTGCGTTTACAACATAAGAAACCAACCAACATTTAACACAGAAACAGCGAAACTCTGCCCATCATCATGTTTTCGTGTTGCCGTTGCGTAAATCCTAAATCACCAAAGCTGAAGGAAAAATCTGCTTCCGGCCGTGGGGATAAGCAATCGGACTCGGACGATTCCCACGAGGAGGAGGAAAAGCCGTCCCAGAAAGAGCAGACCGAGTCGAACGCGAGTGCCTGTAAAATTTCGGCTGTGGACAACCTCTCACAGGATGACGAGGAAATCAAGATAGAAATAATTGAAAGCTCCGATAATCTACAATCGTTCTCGGGCTGCTCAGCGGCAACAACAGCCGTACTGAACGGTGGTTCCTCACCGGAGCCGAAAGACGCAGATAAACATTCAGCCGATACGCAACGGGAGGTTTCACCATCGACGGAGCATTGCAACAGGCACGATGATGAAGGCAATCAATCGAATTCTGTTGATATGGATGAAAAAGTTGTAGAAGACCCTGCTGGTGTTGAGAGTGTTCCGGCCGGTACTGCTACAACTGCTACCACTACTACTACTGGATCAACGTCATCGTCACCGGCTAGCAAAACGCTTTCCAACACGGAAAGAGGCCAAACGGACCAATCGGGACAGTCCTCGGGAGTGGTTACCGAGATTGAAACTAAACTCCCGAACGAGTCCACCGATGCAGATTCGACCGGCGATGCGACCAACACCCCGCAAGAAATACCAACCACCGTTAGTGAGTTGGGAGAGTTACAGCAGCATCTGCCGAATGGAATGGCGGAGGAGAAAAGAGATAAACAGAGCAACGATGATGCAGTGCCGTGTCACAGTCCTCCTACTGCCGACGAAGGTGAAGATGCTGCTGCTGGGCGTGAAAATCTAATCGTACCCGAACCCAAATCGCCTAATCATGTACCATCGCGAAAAAGCTCGAGTGAACTTTTTGCCGCTTTCCCCGGTGACAAGGATTTATCGTCGTCTGCGGTTGAACATACTGGCGTGGAGCAACAAAAGCAACGACAGCAGGAATTGCCAGATGGTAAGGATCAAAGCGTCGGAATAACTGAAATGGAAAAATGACGCCTAATTTGTGGGCACTTTATTGTGCTTGACAGCTCATGCTTATAAGCTAACCGACACAGCCATTAGTTCGTGTTAACGCTGTTCTTTTCAATGTTTGTTGGCTGATCGTTTTTTTTTTTTGTTGTGTCAATGTCGTACACTTTCACTAGCTTTAATTATGACGTTAAGAGTTTCATTTGGTATAATGTCCGTATGGTATCGTACCAAATTAGAGGTAAAAAGGACTTTATACAAAGAGCTTAAGATCGTTGACTGATTTCCTGCTTGAAGTTTTTACACGCTTAAACATTTTGCTACAGCTCGTTTCGCAAAGTATTTCAAAGCATCACTAACATTCTTTGTAAGTCAGGTCAGGAGTAATCACTTGTTGCGTACGACTGAAATATTTCATTTTTCCCAATGGAATTTATTCATTAGATGCTATCATGGATAGGGCAGAAATTTTTTATAATTTATAATTACCGGTAGCATTCTTCCATTTAAAACATTTTTAATCGCAAATTTCCAAGGTACAATGGCTGTGTCGAAAAGCATATAGCTAAGATTTAGGGGACACAGTTTGTATTTAATTGATGGACTGTATTGTAAATTTGGTGTGCTCTTTATTAGATGATGGTGATGGAAAACGAGCTTTAACTGAAAAACCATCGGTCGAAAGCGAAACGGTTGTGCAAGAAGAAAATCAATTACCAGAGGAAGATAAAATCATCGCAGATCATCAATCGCCGGATAAATCCCAGTTCAATGAGGAACAGCCCACACCCAACACTGCCAATGTTCCTCCTGAAGTGGAACCATCTACCGCCAGTACTTTACAGCCATCGTCACCGCCAGTTTCCGACGAAATGGCTAAGCCTGATGACGATAAACAACATTTATCATCCGTAGCATCTAAGATGGAACGCCTTAAAAGTGAACCAAGCAATAGCGAAGAAACAATTGAAGAGACAATCGATGTGAAACGTTTCTTACCCCGTCAGGTTGAAGATAGCAAGAGTGATGACGATAATCCACTCAGTAGCTCTAGCGATGGAGGAGGTAGCACCGATGTTATTACCGTTCCTGTCTTCAACGACGATGGGAATGGGCCGGCGGCTAGCGATGCTAAAGATGGGCAGCACGAATCGCCGTCAAGCGGTGCGGTGAATAAAGTTGTTGATCTACCGGAAGAAGACGGTGGTGGAACGGTATCGCTGACTCCATCGCCACCGGAAGCCGAACCCGTCGTGTCGCCAGATAATGAAAACGACGACTACGAAGAGGAGACGACAACGAATGCCACCAGCCACAACAACAATGATCAGGTTTCAAAAAATTCCAGCGAAGAGCGCGAATCAAACAACGACGATACATCGACACTGTCGGAGTCGGTCCCAAATACAGCAACCAACGGCGGCAGTCCTTCCGGCAACGAGGGTGACAACAGCAGCAGTCGCAAGGAGTCGGTCAACAGTGACGATACCACCATACGGACGCAGGTTTCCTTTCGCGAAAGTTGCCTCTCGCGACGATCATCGTCGAAGTCGTCGATCAAAAAGAAGGTAGCCTATAATGATAGCACGGAGGTGATACCGCCACCAGAGTATCCGCCGCCGGATGATGATGACTCGGTGTTTTCTGACTCTGTTCCACCGAAATTGCCACGCGGTGATATGTGCACACCGTACGCCACTAAACGAGGCTCACTACCGGGCATGATAGCCCTACCGGATTGGTTTGCCGAGGATCGATTGATGATGTTGGTATTCTGTGTTTTTGTCTATTAGATGAACATTTCACTAGTCATTCATTGTTATCTACTCAGTTGGATATATAAATTAACGCCTAGCGTTTTATTTCTTCAACTTGACTTTGGTTTTTGACACATTGTTCATCATGCTGTAGCATGTGTTCCTGTGGTTTTTTTGTTGTATCCTTACAATTGTTTTACTAACAAAATAGTGAAGCTCGTTAAACTGTAGCCCATTGATTCGTATTGTTCGTAATGAGTTTTGTTGTTCGGTTTGCTTCTGTCACATCTGATGCATGCAAATCATATAAAGGCAGCATCATCATCATTATCATCTCATCTATTTATTTAGCAAGGATCATCACACCATACAACATCAAGTGTAATTTGGCTGTTTGCTTTATACAACGCAAGCGCAAATATTTATTTCATTGCACAGTAAACATCATCACTTTTAATATTGTCTTAATAGAAGTACAATTAAACATATTCGCGTTACCGTCTTAGTGTGTTCAGTAGTAGGTGCTGCTTTCTATCTATCGCTTTAAAGATTATTTTGCAATATGAGTCACGGATCATCCGTAATATAATAAAACTACATTTTCAATCATTCATTTCAACATCTCAAGTCAAAAACGTTCGCTCTGTTGTTTGGCGTTGTATCTCTTCTTTAAAGGAAAACCTAAAACTCTTCACGTATTTTTTTCTATCTCGTGCCTCCGGTGTGACACTCTTAGGGAAGAGGGTGGCATTATGGAGCCACCCACTACGCCCATAGGACGCGATGAGCTGGCATTACGCAGGCATCGGTTTTTCTCGGAATTGCTCAATGCTGCCCATGCTGCCGTCGAGCATCGTGTTCGCTTTGATCCGCTGGGACCAGAAATTGCCAAGGTTCCGACGGAGGAGGAATCGGAGGGTATTACACACACACAATAAAAAAAAACGATATTTTCGCTTCTTGTTTGCTATCCATATCATGTTACTTTCCCTTTGCACCCGCTGTCCCCTTTATTTTTGTTTATGTTAATTCTACCTTGCGGGTGCGAATACACTTTTGCTGTCTGATAATACGACGATAATCCACCGATATTTGTGTCATTCTTCTTCGGTTCGTTTTTTGTTTTATAAGATAATTTCGTGGTGCATATGACACACGCGTCTGGTTATAATAGCCTAATTGCCAATCAGCCAACAACAAGTAAATGTGTTTGTTAATCTAGAGAAATGGTCCAGACTGTATTGTTGTGTGATAACTGATAATCAAGCAGGTGTTTTGTTAGATATTATTAGGCACACTTGGGCAACCAATGGACGTTAAGCTGCAGGGAATAGTCAAAACATTCAGGCATGTCAGTTTCACAACCAGCTGCATCAACTATGAACAATTTTCATTTGAACGTTTCCTGTTGGTTTTTTGCAAGTTTTTTGAATATTTGAATGGTATAAAAAAATCACTCTGAAGATGAAGGATAAGAAACTCAACTCTTTTCCCAACTTCCCACCGGACGACCTCATTTTTTAGCTGGTCAGCGTTTTCTTCAATGAATTCGCTGCGATGATGCATTTCATTTTGATTTCATCCGTGGCAAATATTGCAAGCAAACCAGTAGGGCAATAAAATAGACGATCGTCAAGTGCGCTTCATAAACCTGTGTTAGAAGACGCAGGAGGATGTAAGGTAAAAGTTTGAACTCAACCAAGCATTTCTGCCATTCAATTTCTTTGAATCATCGTAATTTCTCACCGAACTAAAGAAAATCAAATCAAATAAATGCTTTATGATGTTTTGGTAATTGTAAACTTTCATAAGATTATAAATCTGCCACTATAACTCTTCCCGCATCATATTTGAGTGTGGTAGATACGTGAGACCGACTTCTCACGTTTCGTATCCGTGTGAGAAGTGTTTATAAAAATTGGAACCAAAAATAGCTCACCGATACATCTCTACGCCAGTACATCATATGTGTTCAAGCAAATGGAGCGTGTGGACAGATTGTAGTTGTTTATGCAAAGTTTAATAACGTTTTTTCATGCTAAACTATGAAATGTAGTCTGTAACATAGAAACAAACACACAAAGTGACGAATGGGACGAGAAAACAATGCCAAAAAGTTTTTTAAACTGCCATCAATTTGTGCAAGATGACGCTAAAAGCAACGTCGCCTCCGTTTACAGTCGTAATGAAGTACAGAAACCGAGTTTTGGCAAAATTATGCCAGGTCAAATGAATGCGACGCGTTGTTCTACTATCGATCCTCTCACTTAGTTACTCTATCATATGCACCGATAAGCGCATTGCTGCTCTCCTGTTCCTTTGCGCTGTTACATCTAATCTCCCATATGCGCATACAGTTCACAGAACATACGCTACATCTACCACCGGGATCCCCATCATTGCTGAGTAGTCGGTGTGCGGCGTCGGATTGCACGATAGCACGGCCGGGAAAACAACGCGCGTGCTTCGCTAAGAGTTGTTGGGTGTTTTAATAGCATTTTAAATTTAGTTCACATTTTGCAGCCATTCCAACACCACCAAAGAACCGCCCGCGCGAGTTGTCGTCCGAAAGAATATCGCTTTCCCTCTCTATCTCTCTCTTCCTGCTTAGAGATCGCAATCCTGCCAAGATTGCCAAGATCAATCCTTCCGTTTCTTGGTCAGTATTTTTCTCCAAAAGCAAAAGATGTGTGCTGCTGCTATCATCCGTGTTTCGACCACACTGACAATGACTTTCCCTCGAGGTGGAAATCCGTGAAAGGTGTGTGAGTAGCTTTTGCACCTTCGGCCTGTCCGGAAAAAAGGGGAAAGGAAAACGTGGGTTTGCGTCACACGGATGTACGTGATGCTGCTGTTGTTTGTGCGCGAATCTCATTCAAACAAACTTTTGGAAAAACGGTTTACCGCGCGGCGTGAATGTTGTTGAAGGTGGAAGTTTGTTTTTAGCAAGCAGCTCCACTTTAGGGGTCCGACCGGGTGTGACCACCGGGTCCGGCAGTAAAACCTTCGTCGGGTTGTGTAGTTGTGTATATGCGGTGCGTTTGGTGGTGTTGAATGGGGCAAACATTGAGCGCCTGTTTTGGGCGAACGTTGATCATACATGATGTGAAGACGTGCTCCAATCCAGGTAAAGTTGTGTTAACCCCGTTAGTCTTTCGTTGGTGAATCGCACGCGATGTTTAGTTTTTGCCAGTAAAGTTGATAATTTAGCAAAAGTTTTGGTTAGAATACAAACACCACAAAGAGACTGTGCGTTAAGGGTATTGCATATGTGACGTAATAGAACTGTACACTTATGCGGTATTTATACTCGTTTGTTCAGCTACGTATGTTATTGATCGTGCATTTATATGGGTGGAAACAAATGATGACTTATCGCGGACAGTGTTGCTTGACCTACAATTTCAAGGGCCAAATTAATCGTGAGATCATGGTCATACTAAAATAAGAATGCAGATCAAAAGTGTAAAAATGGACCAGAATCTGTTAGTTTCCAACTATCCACACACACAAAATTAGAAATTAGGTTTAACCAACGAATGAGTATATTTTTGGAAAGCAGATGATGAAGATGATCATCATGTGGTGGATTCTTTGTGGACAATGTTACTCGTGAACGTTCGTTCAGTTAGTACGTACCTTACAAAAGGGTTTTAATTGCTTCATTCTTACAGTTCGTGGGTTCGTAAAATTCAAATTTTATAAAAACAATTAATGAACACAAAAATTAAGTTCCATTTTCTAAACTATTTTTAAACTTGAAACAAATCACCCATTATAAAAAGTTTTTGAATGCTTATCTTTTGTTATTTTTGTTTTAACAATTCCTTTTTTTTGTTGGACATTGCACTTAACACTACATTTTATTGCACCATATCTCTTCTACAGATTGTGATCCAGACCTCAAACCTTCATCAGCTCGTGAGCTAGAGGGACTAATCGATCGACTAGAACGCATTGTAGATCGGCTAGAACGTACCGTGTCCGCGAGAGAGTTGGAAGAAACGCGACGCATTTTGAAAGACGCGTGTGTTGTCGGAAAGGCAGTGATTCGTTCCAACACCGGTACGAACACGGATTATCGAGCAACATCGGCACGTAGTGTACCCGCCCGCTTTGGCACGACCGAGTGTTCCGATCCGAGTGACGATTTACCGACGGTTCTTCCTTCTACACCGCCACCATCGGCATCGTATTTGCATCAACAAGTGGACAGTTTGGAAAGCAGCCTGTTTCCCGAGTTTGCCAATCAACCGGCAAAGGAACGTCAGCAGCGTGACCTAAGCACTGTAATACAATCCCAAACACCTGATATATTAAACTATACTAATCCATTGACCACCCAAGAGCAAGGCACCGCAGTATTATCATTCTCCTCGCAGCAGCACGGCACCGTAGCACAGCAAGCGAGCAGCAAGATGAGTATTAACGCTTATGAGGATATTATGCTCGGCTCATTCGCCAACTTTATTACGCTTTCGAGTAAAATTGGAGGCGATGTGGCTACCCAGGCCCAGTTTGTGAAGGAAGCGTTTGAGTAAGTATATTCCCCCCTGTTTTGTGTTCGTAATTGGTGATACATGTTTATGACGGTACCCTCTTCCTGCTTCTTCACCCGCGTGTCATTGTAGTGCGCAGTTTGCATTTCTGAAGGTGGCAGCCGCATCAAGCGCTCCGTCCAATACGGATTTACAGAACTTGCTAAAACCTACCTCGGATAAGATTTCGACTATCCAAAGCTTCCGCGAAAAAAATCGCACCTCGCCGTTCTTTAACCATCTGTCCGCGATTAGCGAAAGTATTCCGGCACTTGGATGGGTCTGTGTGGTAAGTAGTAGAAAAAGCCTCCCTAACATAAGTATCAAAATAGCGCAATGCCGCCAAACAGTTGTTGTAACCTTTCTCATTCAGGAAAATCATATTGAAAAACACATTTCTCTTGTGTTTTAAAGCTTTCATTTATACTCATTCAACTCGGTTTCAGTAGCAATACGGCCAGCCCATCCTATATCAATAAAAAACTCGGTTTCAGTTTTAATTAAATTTTATTTAATATGTAAGCTAGGCTTTGGCATTGTCAGCAAGACTTTTAACCAAAGAAGGTGTGGCAATTGATGGAGTAAGCCGTACAGTTTTTGTAACAATTTTTCTTTTTATCATGTAACTTAAAAAAAAGTCAGGCACACATTAGTAGTATGTTGATACGAATTGGTAGCCAAAAGACTTGAAAGGCTGAACTTCGAACCGTTTTGTCATGCAATTAGACCGGCTCATCGTGCAATTTATCAGGAACAATTTCCTTCAACGACCTTATTGTATCGGTTAAAACTATTACAATTTATTACAACCATACACGATACACAAAACACGCTAAAAAAGCGTATATTGATACGCTTGACGCAGCACGTCCGACACCTGTCGCGGTCCGTAGGAGAGAGCCACGATCTCGCGATCTTCGTCCTTAGGGGCCGGCAACCCATTTCATAGTAAACAACATCTGTCCCACTATGCGTTATGGTTTCATCTACTGAGGCGATCTGCAATTCATCGTAGAACGTCTTAGATTCTGTGCCGGTGTTGACAATCCACTATCGGCTGTTGCGAAACCAAGGGATGTTGCCGTTCTTAGCGCTTCTGAGGATGCTGATGTAGGATGATTCTCTGACTACCGATGTTGACGACGACAGCGAGGATGATGGGAGCGATGTCGACGACGGCGATTCTATATCGTGTGATCTAGCTCTAGATCCATCTCTTTATTCGTTTCAATGGTTTTCTGTCGTTTCAACGGTTTTCGAGAACTGTTCGCAGATGCTCATTGCCGTTTATCGTACAAAATATCGCAAACTCCATGATCTTAAATTGCGACCCGTTATCGCTCACCAAAACATTTGGCATCCCAAAACTACTGAATATATTCCGTAAAATCCGAGACTTTTGATTTTGCTTCCATAATTGTAGTCTCTATGATTTGCGACCATTTAGGGAATGAATCGACTACTAACAGGTAATACATTCCGTCTTTCGCTGCCACCCAGCAGTTGCTTCAGTTACTAAACGCGTGTGACTGCCCTACAACGCATCTTCTAACTTTTCTTCTATTTAACGGTCTATACCGGGTAAATAAACAGTCCTACCATTGGATTTTATATTTGATCATTCTTTGTTAATTGCTGAGTTGTTTGCGGCTTAGTTATCCAGTTTTGTAAGTCAATAAACATAATTATGTTTATTTTGAGTTCCAACGAGGACCAATAACTTCACCGTTCAACTTCTTAAAATAAAGTAAATATATCATATCATCTGAACAAACATCTTTGGAAGCAAGTTCTTTACGATGCTAGTAGTTTTGAACTTAGTATTTCCATCTACATACTATCGTAGTACACAAGTACTGTCATTACTTGTATTGCGTTCCACGTCATTTTTATCCTCCCTAGTGTTCCAACTCCTTACTACTTGATAAATAGTCTCAACTCGGAGTCAATAGCCATATTGTTTCATTGTTGAGTTCCTTTTTATCAATCCGCTCCTATTCTGTTAAAGTTAAGTCGATCCTCTCTTCTCCGCTTTCGTTCGGCTCTGGAATAACGCAGGAAGTGTCCTAGGTCCTCTGTTGTTGTTTATAAATCCTTTTGTATTGTTGTACAATTAAAAACGGTATTTATTAATCTAAAATAAGATGAGTACAATTAGTACATAATGAGTTAAAATCGATACCACACTAAATACCGCCGTCGTTCGGGCAGGTCAGGAGCGAAAAGAGAAAAGATAAAAACTCCTTCGTTGACAACCACTATCAACACGAGAGTGCTATTCTCTTCACTGGTCGATCGGGTGCACACGAGTTGAACCCTAACATATCCTTCCTCCTAATTGCTTCCTTTACCATGCTCACGATCTTATAATATTTCACACTATCTGCCACATTTATTAATTGCTTTTCATTCTTCATCTTAACTTTCCAATTTCATTTACAGGCGCCAACGCCCGGTCCGTACGTGAAAGAAATGAACGACGCCGGCCAGTTCTACACGAACCGTGTGCTTAAGGATTGGAAAGAAAAGGACAGCACCCACGTCGAATGGGCCCGTGCATGGATCCAAACGTTGACGGAACTGCAACAGTATATAAAGCAACATCACACGACGGGATTGGTGTGGTCTGGCAAGGAAAAGCCCACTGTTGGCGGAGCCTCAGTTCCTCCACCTCCACCACCCGGTGGTCTACCGCCACCACCGCCAATGATGCCGTTAGGAGACCTTTCAGCCGGGGCCGGTGCTGGGGACGATCGAAGCGCACTGTTTGCCCAGATCAATCAGGGCGCCGACATTACGAAGGGTACGAAGAAAAAATCACCGGCTGAATCACCGAATTAAACGAATTTCTTTTTGTAGGCTTGAAAAAGGTAACGGCAGACATGCAGACACACAAAAACCCTGGCCTACGTTCGGGTCCCGCACCGTACAAGGCACCGGCAGGCGTGACCAACGGTACGAAATCAGTCGCACCGCCAGCAGTGGCCAAACCGCCAACTTTTACTCGCGATGGCAAGAAATGGCTGATTGAGTATCAGAAAAACAATCCCGAGCTCGTGGTGGAAAACGCCGAGATGAATAATGTGGTGTACATGTTCCGCTGCGAGGGTTCGACGCTACAGATCAAGGGCAAAATTAACAGCGTTGTGATGGATTCGTGCAAAAAGTGTTCGCTCGTATTCGACTCGCTCGTAGCATCCGCCGAGTTTGTCAACTGCCAGAGCGTGCAGATGCAGGTGAGTTGGAGAATCTTTTGATTGAAGGCTAACGTTGGATGAATCTTATCCGACCGTATCTTTTGAGCAGGTCCTCGGTAAGGTACCAACGATTTCGATTGACAAGACTGATGGCTGCCAGATGTACCTATCGGCAGATTCGCTTGACGTTGAGATTGTTAGTTCGAAATCGTCTGAAATGAACGTGATGATTCCGAAGGGCAGCAGTGGAGACTATGTAAGTACAGTTGCTGCTGCGCTCCAACTACGAATCTAATCTCTCTATCGCCTTCCACAGACCGAGCAACCGATTCCGGAGCAATTCAAAACAGTGGTGAAGGGCAGCTCGCTAAACACAACTTGCGTGGAAAGTCTTGGTTAAAGATAACGCCCAATTAAAACGCGTCCGTTCTGCAATAGGAACCACCGATAAAGGGGTGTGAACCGATTTTTGCTGTGAGATTTTGTGCGTGAAATTTGTTTTATAATTTTTATTGCAAGAGTAATGATACATTTTCCCAGTTGTCTTCTTCATCATCAAAGTTGGGAAATCAAAATGGCATTAAAATGTAATTGGCAAAACAGTATCTAGAAATTACGTCATACAAAAGCGAACAAAAAGTGTACACCCCCAATCATCTAACTATTTTAAACTGGTACAGTGAAGTAATGTTCACGACCAAATGATCGAGATAGTAGCAGTAGTAGTAGTAGGAATGGACACCGGAGAATAATAACGTTTTGTATAGGAACAGTGACAAGTAAGCCTCTGCAAATTGTGACTGGATCCAACCGATTCTCCCACCCAACCGAACCCCCGACGTTTTAATTCTTATTGCGTGTGGTCCCTCTTTCATCATAAGAATATATCTTTCCTCCTTCCTTTTCTAAGTCAAGAGAGGTGTGCGATTCGTATCTTTTTTTCGTACTTCAATCAGCAGGATCCTCCTGTTTCTTGTTTACATTTTTTTTAAATATCGCGACGAAACAAAGATGTGTAAAAATTAAATTGCTTCCTTTATTCATAGAGTTAATTAAACGAAAATTTGACAGATGCATTTCACACAATTTATATCATAAAAGCATGAATGAATCAATCACATTTGCTAATGAATTAATTACGATAGTCTGACCCAAAACGGAACAATACACGCAATTCATTCGAGAGGAACTATGATGTCCATCGTTCATAAAGTTATTGGAAACCAGCAAAGTCAACCTAAATAAAGAAATGTAGCTATTCAAGGCTAAAAGAAAAGAAGGTGTTACATGCCGAGGATTTTTTCCGATTCGTCGTGTGTCCGAAATTTCCATGTGAGTCCATGTGGACAGCGTGATAAAACTTAGTGGACTGAGCCTTCTCAGTCCACCCCCGTTTAAAGCCTGATGAACCTAAATTCGCTGCACAATAGTGAGCGTATAAGAGGCTTCTTCAGTATTTTCCCCACAAACGGGGCCAAAAATCCTTCGGAAGTGTCCATGTCACAGTGCGATTCGTTCGATACTATGGCAAGCTTTTGCTTATAAGAGAACATAGTCCCTATAATATATATTCTGGCTCCTCTCCAGAAGGGAGAATATGCTGTAAAAGCGAACTATACCGACTGGGAGTGTAAACTACTGTTTTTTGGTACTTACGAAAGAGTCTGGAAAGGCACTACAAGCACGTTATTATTGTCACTCAGTACCATCGAGAAAAATCGAGTTTTTGGGTGTTAATCGGGTGTCTCTTCTAGCATTTAATATCGCTGTTTGGTTGAATACAGGATGGCCTATTCAAACGGAAAAACCGGGAATCAGCCGTAAATTTGTTTCGACCAGAAAAAAACCGAGTAAATTTTACTCTATGTTTTTGGAACAGCTCGGTGGTGTAGGCGACTTTTGATTTTTTCACCAGAACACTTTGATTTTTTTTTTTTTTTGTAAGAACGATAATATTTTTTTATCAAAACATGTTAACTATATTTTTTAGAGTTGCCGTTGGCATTTATAAACAGCCGTCAATAGTTTTGCCATGCTTTTCCCATTTTTTTTTTTACAATTTTTAGGCCCTATAGCATTCCATTTCCAATCGCTTGATAATAGTAACGTGGCGTAAGGCTATCCTTTTTTTAATAGTTGTATATAAAGTGAATTTAAGGTAGAAAGGTGTATTTAAAGGTGGATGAAAAAATTATCATGATTATCCATCCGCTAGGCCAAGAAAATCGCCCTCATAATCAAGTGATTGGTGATTTTAACGTGCCCGGATTTCCGTTTGAGTCACTGTATGTACTTTCATTTTCAAAAGAAACTTTGTACGAAAGTTTGCAAACGTGATTTTCGCTCCGGTCTTTTTGAGAGCAACTCCCTCTTTAGAGCAACACCCTCTGGAATCTGGTACACAAGGTAGTAGGCGTATAGGCACGTTTTTGTGTATAGCGTTTTAGTCAACCTGTAAGAAGCATTTTTGTACTATATTTTTGGTAAGTCATTTGTCGTCTGCATTTCTTTATATATCTCAAACTGTAGAGTATCGTTAATACTGGCTTTACGTTTTATGTTTTGACGAATATATACGCAAACAGTCTTGTCGGCACAAAGAACTGTCGGTACATACAACTGTCGCCGCACGAACTGCGAACGGAAGAATCGTCATTCCTAATATTACTGTGCAGGACTAGTTCATTTAGTAGAAAAATTGGAACGAATCGAACGGTTCAGATTCAGTTTGACCATGGCTAATCAGCTCGTTGTATCGCTAGTCCATTTACCCATATACCAATTGCATTTAGTGATCAATTAAAAGAAAATATTGATTGATTGATTGAATGTTGGTGGTATAACAGGCTGGCTGATAAGTCCCCGGTCTAACAAAGAAAAACACATTTTTTTTTCAAAATTCGTTTTTATTATTCAACATAGTTCCCTTCAAGAGCGATACAACGATTATAACGACCTTAAAATTTTTTTGATACCATTTTGGTAGTACTCCTTCGGTTTTGCCTCAAAATAGGCCTCAGTTTCGGCGACCACCTCTTCATTGCAGCCAAATTTTTTCCCTGCGAGCATCCTTTTGAGGTCTGAGAACAAGAAAAAGTCGCTGGGGGCCAGATCTGGAGAATACGGTGGGTGGGGAAGCAATTCGAAGCCCAATTCATGAATTTTTGCAATCGTTCTCAATGACTTGTGGCATGGTGCGTTGCTTGGTGGAACAACACTTTTTTTCTTCTTCGTTCTTTTTTCGTTCGCCAAGCAACCAAAAGTTGCTTGACAAAAGACGCTCTGTCTCACAAACTAATTGACATACAGAAGTCAAATTTTGACATGAATCATTTGAAGGTTGGTGCTATATAAAAATAATATGCATTTAATACTACCGGTGCATTATATGTGTCAGACCGGGGACTTATCAGCCAACCTGTTAGGTGACAACAGCGCCGGTCTTCCAACGGCAAGATCGGAGTTCAAATCCCATCCGGACCGTCCCCCCGTAGTGAGGACTGACTGCCCAACTACGTGGTATCCAGCAGTCTAGTAAGCCATTTAATGGCCGGTGTGAACTGAAAGGTTATTGAACCAAGAAACAGAAGGAGATAAATAAAACTGCTGAATTGTACTATTCCATTCATTCCCATATTGATCAGTTTTTTTTTTAAAGAATAAAAAGGTGTCAACATTGAAACATCCATTAGCAAATCCAACGGTGGGCAAATCCAGCTGCTTCGTAACAGGAAAACTGACTGGCCCTGTGTTAGACACCTTGCAGTAATAGCACGTTGTAAGGAATCGTACTCGGGGGTCCATTTTGTTCGTACATTCCTCGAAAGTTGCCAGAGAAAGACGGATGTGGTTTACACACGTGAAACTAATTTCAAGTCAATCGGATTCTTAGAGCCGAAGAAAGTAGCAACCAAAATCGGTTTGTTTACTGCCGAAGGCACTTGCCTGGAATAGGACTAAAATGTTGTATGATAAAGTACTACTTTCACTTTAAAGTATCTCGCAAGTTTATTTGCAACCGAGAAACGAAGTGCATGAACCGCGTAAACCGGAAAAAATGGGTAAAAACTGTGAAATAACGGGAAGCTACAATCCTGGTTTGAGTGGAGTGGACCTGTGAATAGTTCGTATAAAGACTTTGACTTGACTTGACTGGCCCTGTGTTAGACACCTTGCAGTAATAGCACGTTGTAAGGAATCGTACTCGGGGGTCCATTTTGTTCGTACATTCCTCGAAAGTTGCCAGAGAAAGACGGATGTGGTTTACACACGTGAAACTAATTTCAAGTCAATCGGATTCTTAGAGCCGAAGAAAGTAGCAACCAAAATCGGTTTGTTTACTGCCGAAGGCACTTGCCTGGAATAGGACTAAAATGTTGTATGATAAAGTACTACTTTCACTTTAAAGTATCTCGCAAGTTTATTTGCAACCGAGAAACGAAGTGCATGAACCGCGTAAACCGGAAAAAATGGGTAAAAACTGTGAAATAACGGGAAGCTACAATCCTGGTTTGAGTGGAGTGGACCTGTGAATAGTTCGTATAAAGACTTTGACTTCATTTACCATTTATGGAACCAGTTGTGTGCGATCTGTGCCTTTCTTCTTACATTGAGGACGACGCTAAGATGCTGGCGCTCTCATCAATGTCACCTTTCCTTAAAAAAAACATCATTTTAATAATTTTGTGTGTTTGTTTTTATTTGTCTACTTTGTTCAGATAGAATGAAATGATGCACCTCGTAAGCTGAACGGAAATGGGGATGTTTGTTGTTGTTCGATCGGTAGATCGGTTCCATGAAACGAAATTCAGTCGTGCTACTAGTGCTATCCCCCCAGTGGCTCAATTCAAACGTTTTAACACATGGCTAGTTTTTTTCTTCTTCTAAAACTTCGGAAAAAATCGTTTAGCCTATCGACGGAATTATTTTTAAGAAAAGAGTCAATTAAAATGTCGTAACACACAAGAGACCAATCCGACAGTGTGCATCGAGATTGTGAGAGAAGCAAAGGAAAAAGCAGGGGTCGTCGCCCAAACGTTTTAATCCTTGTGCTGATGTGGCTCTTTCTCCTTGATAATAGAAAAGTCCAACCGCATCCAAACGATGACAAACACAAACAGCACATACAGGAAGCCGACCACCAGCAAAGGTTCCTGCAGCATCATAACGCGCGAGAAGTTGTACTTCAGGTTAAAATCGTTAATGTGATTTTCGACCAAATTGCGCTTGCTGAAAGAAATCACCGGCCGTCCGAAAGTGTCTAGGTACGTGTAGTGCAGCGTGTCCGGGTGTCGCAAAATCGAGTACGGTGCGATCAGCTTGATGTTGTTCGATCCTTCGGGAAGTATGATCTTGGTCACGACTTCATCGATCACCATATCGTCAAAGATGTGATCGATTACACGCATCTTGAGCAAGAAATTATCACCGTTCTGGAATAGATACTCGAAGCTTGGCACATTGTAGCCCAGAGTGTAGTGTGTGCGCCAACCACCGAACAGTGGGAAACGTGGGCGCAGATCCAGCTCGACCGCATCTTTCAGCGTGCGGAGAGCCGAGGTAGAAATGTTGCCGTTTGTGTCACGGTAGTAAACACCGGTAGCGGAAGCAGGTAGCAACGTTTTGTAGGACTTTACACTGGGTTGATTAGAGCGAGCATCCTTCTGGTAGTCGTAGCGCGAAAATGCTCCCTTAAGTGTCGCGCCCGAGTGGACGATATCGATCGTTTCTTCCACGGCAATGTTACCCCAGTGCGATACCTCAATCGTGCGCTCCAACCGAGTTACGGTAAGGAATGGCGTGAAGTTTTCGAAGTGAATTGTCATGGGCTCGTGAGAGAAGGCTGAAATGCATAACAACAAGGAAACAAATCAAGAGTCAAGCACAATAATCCAAACCGTACCGTTGCTGGATGCGGTCATGAAATCCCAAGTCATACCTGCCACGTTATCGTACGGTCCGTACGTGATTGTGCTGTCCGCTTGTGTGCTCGGCTTGAACTGGGTGTAACTTTCCACATTGCGAGAGCTCAGATGTACCGTCGTTTTCTGCGTTACCGTCGGATATGGGGAGTACACGTAAACATTGCCAAAGTACTGTACCAGCTGCCGCTCGCTTTGACCGATGGATGAAGGGAACGGTTTTAGAGATTTCGTGAACACGGTCTCGATGTACACGACCGGGTTCGATGCACCGGCCGGTAGTGTCATGCTGAACGTCACTCCCTTGGGGGTCGTGGTTTCCGTAAGCTTCAGCTCCTTCTTCGATGAATCCTTCGCCGAAATAAAGGCCAACCGTTCGCGATCTGCTTCCGGCACCAGGAAGAGATAGGTATCGATGGGCTTTTTCGACTTGTGTTCCAGCGTGATTTTATAGGAAATTTTCACCAATTGCGAAGTCAAATCTATTGTACGATCGACAGCTCTGTTTTCTATTTCCATGTCGATTGCCGCTTGGACCGAGGCACCGGAAAGCGCGGCCACGATGCAGCACAGGAAAAGCATTGCTTTTACCATCTTTCCCAACGAAACTGTATGTTTCCAAGGCTTAAAAATTCTATCCGGCCTAGAGCGCGACGTGCTACGGTGTCTTTCCCAAGTTTATCAATTTTGTGTGTTCTTCTCAGCCGCGAATGCGCGTGGACGTTTACGGGGTACACCTCAATACTGCAGATTGGATTAAGCAGCCGACGTTGAAACGTTTTCAAACCAGATCGAAAACAGCGTCTGTGGGACACGCAAACCAAAAGCTGATGTCTGTCAAACATGACGTGTTTTTCTTTGACGTAATTTAGCCGCTTGATGTTGCCAAGTTGGCCACAAATAAATATGCAACTGCACACAAACAAATGTTACGATAGGAAGCAAGATTCTACATTATACATATTTACTACCTTTCATCGATTTTCATGGAGTTAAGATGAGAGGTTTCGCAGTATGCTGTTTGAATTGCAGTTAACCTTAATATTCACGATCAACATTTTACAACTCTGGCGTAGAGAAACCTTCACTTTGGTGTTGGTGCGCTGCTTACGCAGCTCCATTTGCTGGTATTGAATCACCAACTAATAGTTTATCATTCACGAATATTATTTATTTGCTACGTTTTGATTATTATAATTAGATGCACACTGCAGTCCATTAATTCCATAATATACAATTCTATATCGTCACACCTACACGATAAAACACAGTTCAATTTAAATCTTTTCGTTTATTACGTTCTTTTTCAAAGAAAGAAATACAATACCATGCTGCTCATTCATTCGCAAAATGAACAAGCCACCCGCCAAAAATTATCCACACCGGACAACACACACCATCGGCAATTATCTTCACCTTTAGCGGGCAGAAACCGAAACCTGCCAGACACGGATGATGTTGTCGGAATAACCGGCGTACAGAGTCTGTCCGTCCGTTGACCAGGCCAGCGACAGACACTGTGGCGGATCTCCGTTCTTGGCTGGCTTCAGCTCCTCAACCATCGTCTTGGAGGCAAGATCCCAGATCTTGATCGATGGTCCGTAGGCAACGCACAGCCAGTAGCGGTTGGGCGAGAAGCACAGTGCGTTAATGACTTCGTTGTGCTCCAGAGTGTGCAGATGCTTGCCATCGTTCAGATCCCATAGGAAGGCGCGGCAATCCTTGCCACCCGATGTACACAGTGAGCCGTCCGGTGAAACGGACACCGAGTTCAGGTAGCCATTGTGTCCGAGATGGTCAATCTTTAGCTTGCAGTTAGCCAGATTCCATACCTTCACCACACGATCCCAACCGGCCGACACGATGATTGGGTTGGTGTGGTTCGGCGAGAAGCGAACGCACGACACCCAATCGGAGTGTCCATCTTCCTGGATGGTGTACTTACACTCGGCCAGAGTGTTCCACAGCTTAATCGTCTTGTCGCGGGATCCCGACACAATCTGACGATTGTCTACCGAGAATGCAACCGAAAGAACGTCCTGCAATGTTTAAAAGTTTATACAATGAGTAAACTGCACTATATTAATAAATAGATCGCACTGTATGACGTCGATAGAAAATGCGATCGCTAGAAACAATTTTTCCATCCATACATGAAATTGTGTTTGTATGTCTCTCAACAGAGCTTGCCCCGTTTCTACCACATATCGACAGGAACTGGAAAGGATTGCTCCATCGGGAGGAAGTTTACTCTTGCACGCTCTATATCAATAGAAGAACGCCATACAATTCATGGATCTGTTTTAGAATTGCATGGAGCTGGGATGTGCGAAGCTGATTCAATATGGTGACACAGCCCTGGGAACAAAATCTCACTCCTCACAGCGAGCACGTCTCACTATAATGAGATTTTGTTCCCAAGGAGTGCACCGGAATAGAAGAGGTGGTTTCTGATAGCAGATCGCATTTTCTTCGATTGATTATTCAACCCAAAGAGGGAACCCCCTTAACAATTAAACAATAGCTATTCAAAAATTTAGTTGAAGCTTTTACGCATAGCTGTTTCTTGTACATTACATTCCCATGTAACTAGACAGTAAACGGCATTTGTGTTTGTCATCGATCAAATGCCGACTGTTTAGATTTTACATGACTGAGAATGTGAACATCTCACCAAAGTCACAAACAAATTCCTCGAGCCCCTCACCGTATGGATGTGGTTATACGCCTCGGATCATCAGGATCTGCTATTTACTCACAAACGGTAGTAGCACGATATAATTCTTCTGCCACGCATTGGCGCTTTTTAACTGACTTTTTGTCATTTCTTCTGCCACGCATTGGCGCTTTAAACTTTTACGGTCGTTTAGGTCTATTTTCTGCCTCGCGTAGCCTCAATAATGAATTTTGTATACCACAGCCCAACCATTTGTGAGAAACTCTCAAACGTTCGCTGGATTGATCATGGCAGATGTTTATCGAATTTCTCCACAAAACGTACCAATACGTAATGTGAGCATTTTTACTCGTCATTACGTATCGGTTCAAGGGCTCTCTTAGTGATGATACAGTAAGATCACGATTAGCACTGTTCGCGGTAGAGCACGAGTGTGTAGTTGCCATTGCCTGCCCTTTGCAAGCCAAATTCAGTAACATAATTGTCAAACCTTGGTATGGTCTTCGAAACGGCGGGTCGATTGACCTGCGGCCAAATCCCACAGTCGAAGGGTTTTGTCCCACGATCCAGACAGGGCATAGTTGCCGTCCGACGACAGCACAACATCCGAAATGAAATGCGAGTGTCCGTACAGACGCTTTTGCGGGATGCCGTAGCTCAACTCATCGCGAGTCAATTTCCATACGATCAGAGTTTTGTCTGAAATGGACCAGAAAAAAGTTAGGTTAGAAATCCAAGATTCATTCAGTCAGAAGGTAAAAAATACATAAAACAACGTGGAAACGATGCTCAATTAGAAAAATGGAAAAACAATGCGGCTATCCTGTTCGATTTTAGAAACGGCCAAACGAACATCAAACACCCAACAAAGCTACACCATCCCATGCCGCGTTGAGGAACCGATTGTTCAGTTTGAGGTTACGATCACACTCCATGCAACACACTTACCGCGAGACGAGGACAAAATCATGTCCGGGTATTTCGGATTGGTGGCAATCTGCGTAACCCATCCCGAGTGGCCAAGAAGCTGGCCGCGCAGCTGCAACGTTTCAGTCATTTTAAGTTCGCTTCACTTTTTATACACACTTTGCCAAGCGGATAAATCTCGCAACCAGCAAAATTCACGTGCGGCTCGCTCAAAAGATGGCGATGAAAAGAACGTACGACGGTGTATGGCGCATGACAAGGATGACAGCAGCAACATTGAAACGTCATTTTCATCAGACGTTAGGCACTACGTACGCTTCCATGAACAATTTCCCATCAATGTACCAAAATCTCTGCAATCATTTTTATTCACGACAACAAAATTTAACAAAATGAATGTTTTCACAAAAAAAGGATCCATGGTATATTCAACACATTTAGTTACACTTATTTCGTTTTCAGATCATTTTCAAATTAAAAGAGAAATGTTCAAAAAGAAGATGGGTTCATACTATGCGCTCGCATTTAAATGTTATATTTCCTTTCTGAAACCGGATGTTAAGAAAACGATGGACATAGTTTAAAAATTTTCTTCGTTTTAAAAACTAAAAAGGTAACAAAATGAGAGAGAACACGAGCTAGTCGAAAATTTAAAAAACGAAACGTCTTTTACAAGCAGTTCAGCGATTGTCAAGCTAACGAAGCTTTGTCCCGAGCTTGTCGACAATGCGTCATACATCCACCAACCTTTCTGCTAAATACTGCGAGACAAACGCAGCGTCGGCCATTTTGTTAGAAAGAAGTGTGCTTCGCAGTCGAGAAGATCCGAAATTCGTATGAATTTCGGTACAAAACAGGCCAATCAGTTGCAAACCAGTGCGAAAACGTGTGATTGCGACTCTTTTGACCGATTTCAGCATACCGAAAAGAATGGAGGATAAGGCTATGCTAAAAGATTTAGACCAATGGATCGAGCAACTGAACGAGTGCAAACAATTGACCGAATCGCAAGTGAAAATTCTGTGTGATAAGGTAGGCAGCAGACAACGATGATGATGACGAGATATGGGCAGTGGACGCGGCGAACCATTGCACGGTGTGAAATTATGTGCAGAGAAGAATAAAAGGCAGAAATGTTAAGCTCGCGTATCTCACGGCGGCTGGCAGTGATCTAATATCGCCGCAACTGGGGGCTGCCGATTTGATGAGTTTGAGGGAAAAGTGTCGCCAAATGCAATGCTTGTCGGATTTCAGTGGAACCTCGCAGCTTTCGTCCATGGTGTCGATAATTAAGTGCGTGTATGGTGTGATCTTTCGCCGTGAGGATGCGATTGTTCCGTTTTTGCTGTATTGTGTTGGAGGGTTAGAAAAGAAAAGGATTGAAGGAAGTGTCAAGAATCCGCATAAAATTCAACCGTGTCCTTCAGAGATCAAGAACTTCCACAAGCCGCAGAAAAGCGCCTTCGAGCGGCAGAGTGAGCAAGACAGATAGAGAGATCGATAGGAGAAATACGCAAAGCCGCCAAACACCTGAGCGAGATGATGACGGTGCAAGGAACATCAGAGTGAGAAAGAGCGCTGGAAAAGTTTTGCAACTTAACGGCACTCTACGGCGGCGGCGGTGGCGGCTTACGGAAGTCGTCCTGCCTTTTTGCATGATAAAACGGTGCCGACTTTCTCGCTATATTTCAGGCTTTTTGGTCTAGGATCGTTCGTTCGGTGTTGGTTTTATGGTAAAAATGGAAATTTTCGTATCGACTTTCATACCACATAGAACTAATGCGACGGAATGCTCGAACGGATGCGTGATATGTGTTGTGCATGCGTGTGAGTGAGTGTTTGTGTGAGGGCGTATGTTACTTCCATTCTCGCGTCACAGTCCACCATCAAATTTAGCTGTCTATTGGTCACGAGTTAAGCAAAAAAATGGCTAAAGTTTTTATGATGATTTAAACGAATGCTGTCATTGCGGTGTCAATAGAAAGAAAACAAAGCGATGATTAAGAGTTAACGTACTGTGATGTGCGTATGGCAATAATGTAAGCCGTAAAACACTACTACGGCTCACTCTCTTACACACACACACACACGCACATTTGCAAACCTAGTAAATCTACGGTCAATGAGTCATGATTGTGCTGCCGAAGTTACAAGTCGGTGATGATGATTGAGAAGGATAAGCATGTGTGAGTGTGCAATATTTCAACACCGCTTGTATTGTCAAACACTACTGAAGATGCTTTAAAGAGTTAAAAGAAAGTTTAGGGGTTCATTTGTGTAACTTCCTTAAATTATTCTTCAAACATCGGATACAGTCCCAAGAGCAGAACTCAAGTGAACTCGGCAGGCAATTTGGAAAAGCTTCATTACTTTTTATCTTATCTCGGCGGTTTTAAGCCTGCTAATCAACTTACAAGTATGTAAATCGGTATGGAATTGTAAAAATAGGTTTGATAAAATTGTGACGGGATATTATTATCAAATGTGGCTAACAGCTGAATGAATCCCCTCGTTGAATGCGTAGCCCGTGTAGTTGTTGTCCTAATAATTGATATATCAACAAACGCATGATCGATAATGACGCAGTTTTTTTTCGCCTGACCGTTGGGAGAAATACGGTTGGAAAATCAAATCGCGTAAATAACGAATTTAAACTTCTTCTTCTTCTTATTTAAACTACACAACTTAAAAGAAGAACAAGACAAACGCTTGGTCAAAAACTGCGTCTGGCAATCCTTCAAGCCTGTAAAGTCTATTTTTAGGGTAAATAACCCACATCATTTCCACCGCCATCCCGTCTCGTACATCGTAACCCGGCACTGGTGGTAGAATTTAGATGGGCCGAACAGCGATCGGTGAATCGCTCAAACACTAAACTTCTCGCGGACGGACACCGGTTTCATCGGTTCAAGATCTTGGCACTGGTACAGCGAAAAATACGCTTCCTTTCCGATATGCTAATGCCGCACAACAACGTGTACCTTGTTTGCTGCTTTACCTTGTATCCCGCTCACATGGTCCGACCGTTTTCCCGATGTACCCGTCGGTCGCCGGTTGAATGAACGGCAGGTGTTGTTACTAACTTCCGCCCGTAGGCAAGATGCAAGGGCCATTAAGATTAGTGTCTTAGATTTCCCTGAACTGCAAGGACAGGAGCAGAAAGTCTGCTTTCTGGCAGTTTGAACTAGATGATGCACCCTTTGCTAACTCTCGTGAGGAGAAAAGAATCATCGTTCCGGTCTGTAGGATTTACAATGAGGTCGCACTGCTAGTACTGTGCTCTTTCCACATCCTCATTA
This sequence comes from Anopheles maculipalpis, assembly GCF_943734695.1. NCBI lineage: Eukaryota > Metazoa > Arthropoda > Insecta > Diptera > Culicidae > Anopheles > Anopheles maculipalpis. The sequence continues at coordinate 44,596,917 of NC_064872.1, read as the reverse complement.
CTTCACCACTTCCACGAATGCAATTCAACGGCGAAGGATCACAGATTTGATGTGAATGCCAGTTCAAATGTCATTGGCAGGTTGCCTTGGCGCTTACCGTGGGGGGGCCCTAAACCACCACCGGTTAGTACCGACTATCATGTGTACACACATTCGGTTGTACACTGTGCTGTTGCACTGATCTGGCAGCAGTACAGTCTGTAAATTGTCTCTGACAACAAACACACATCTGCCCAGCGGTGATGAATGAATGACGAAGTAGAATATTTATACCTATATGTTTCTTTACTATACATAATACTTTATCAATGAACATATATTAGAAACGATGTTACGTGTACTTTAAAAACTAGGAAACTATGCATTATGAAAATCCACCCAATCTCTATGTTAATATCTCGACAAACGGTATAGGAAGACCAAATTACGTGCAATAGGTACAAAATTCACTCATTCAGTAGTGTTACATATACCTTTTCTTACAGTGTTTCTCAAGCCATACAACGAGTGTCTCAATGTTTAAAACATTTGACAATTTTAAAAGAACGAACAATTGCTGTTAGATATAAAATCGCCCATTGTTTAAACATGGAGAAAGTTGTTCTATGTCCTCAGAAACACTGTATTGCATTATACTATTATAATATGGACTATACTATATATAATATGAATATGTCATGATGAACATTGTCATACAAAAATCACAGTCTATGTTTCAGACAAAGCCCGTTCGTGTGACAAACATTCAGGATGAGCGGCTGATGGTCTTATTAAGTGATTTAGCTAAAGAAATTATTCGCAAGTTTCGCATGTTAATTTAAGTAATAAATTACATATGTACATCTCGACACTTGAGTAGGAGATTACTGCTTGTTAAATGTATTATTCGTACATTGATAAGCTACTGGGTGTGTGTTAGTGCAAGTTGGTGTATAGCTTTTTGCGAAGGTCGAATTATATGAGTAAAGTAAATATTTATAGATGCAAAAATGGGCACACAGCACGTCATTACTGACGCAAAATTCATGATTCACTTCTGTATCTTTTGCTTTTATCAGCGTTCTCTGTCATTGTTAATATCTTATCATGTGTAAAACAATCGTATTTGATTTGATTGGATAGAGTTTTTTTCTATTCATAAAAAGCCGAAGGGGCGGCCCGGTGGTGTAGGCGACAAACGGCAGGACCGGGGTTCAAATCCCATCCGGGGACCGTTCCCCCGTAGTGAGAATTGACTACCCAACTACGTGGTATCGGAAGTTAGTAAGCCATTCGATGGCCGGCGTGACTTTAGAAGGTCGTTAAGCCAAGAAGAAGAAGAAGAAGCCGTAGTTCGATTTTTCAAAATGTTAGCGGAAAACACTAAACACCTTCTTTGTGCACTTAACTCTATTTCGCAACAGGCAAAGGAAATTCTATCGAAGGAGTCTAACGTGCAGGAGGTGAAATGTCCGGTTACAGTATGCGGAGACGTACACGGTCAGTTCCACGATCTGATGGAGCTGTTTCGGATAGGTGGACGATCGCCGGACACTAACTATCTGTTCATGGGAGATTACGTTGACCGTGGCTATTATTCGGTAGAAACCGTTACTTTGTTGGTGGCTTTGAAGGTAAGCTGGATGGAAATGTACGCATATGTTGTTAGCAAATGTAACATTTTTCTCTACCCTTTCCCAAATGTAGGTCCGATATCGCGAAAGAATTACGATCCTGCGCGGCAATCACGAGTCGCGGCAGATTACGCAAGTGTACGGTTTCTACGACGAGTGTCTGCGAAAGTATGGCAATCCGAACGTATGGAAGTTCTTTACGGATTTGTTTGACTATCTGCCTCTGACGGCTCTGGTCGACGGACAGATCTTCTGCCTGCACGGAGGGCTCAGCCCTTCGATTGATACGCTTGATCACATTCGAGCACTCGATAGACTTCAGGAGGTGCCACACGAAGGTCCGATGTGTGATCTGCTTTGGTCCGATCCGGATGACCGAGGTGGCTGGGGAATTTCACCCCGAGGTGCAGGTTACACATTTGGACAGGTAATGTTGGCTCTGCGGTGGATAAAAGTGTGATGCAAAGAAAGGATTAATAATTGTGTGTTCTTGTTGACATTTCAGGACATTTCAGAACTGTTCAATCACACAAACGGGCTAACATTAGTATCACGAGCACATCAGTTAGTAATGGAAGGATATAATTGGTGCCACGATCGCAATGTTGTCACTATTTTCTCTGCACCGAACTACTGCTACCGTTGTGGCAATCAGGCAGCATTGATGGAACTGGACGATGCACTCAAGTTTTCATTGTAAGTATTTGCCGCTCTCGGGGCGCACATTTCGTTTCGCTTTTTTTTCGGTGGATAATTAGTAATTTTGTTTTCGTCCTCTCCTTATAGCCTACAATTTGATCCAGCTCCACGCCGTGGCGAACCACATGTGACCAGAAGAACGCCGGATTATTTCCTTTAAGAACAATATCCTTACTATATGATGCTGAAATAATAGCACGAGTAAACAAATTAAGCAGGTACACACACAACATTATGCGAGCCAGACATACTAAAGCTGCATCATACAATAGAAGAACAGGAAAAGCAAATGGTAAACATGATGTTTACAATGGAGAAGAAGAGGGAGCATTGCAGGTAGTAGTAGTGGTGTTGTGTCAGTGTGTGCAGACAATTGACCCCGAACAAAACGAGAGGATGAGGAGGATATGCGTAATAAAGCGTGACTATGGCGCTCGTACAACAACAACCAACACATTTAAGCATAATAATTACATCATAATCAAATAATATTGTGAAAGATCTATTATTTAACAAAAAAGAAAAAAACAACAACAAGGGAACAGCCAGCAAACAAGTTTGGAAAAGTAACATCTTTTTGCCAAGCAAATCATTTTGCTTTAAAAAAAACCCATCAAGAAGAAAATCGCCTTTTGCTCATATACACACACGGACCATGAAACGCGTACACACACACACACACGCGCGGCGGCACATTAGAAGCATGTGTTATGACGCATACCACAAGAAATTAGAACATGATGGAGGAACAACTTTGTTCGCGTATCTGTGTGTTTGGTATATTTGTGGCTGCGCTTATTTCTAAAACTAAATCCGCAAAAAATGCAAAATTGTCCCCGAAGACACGGGGCATATCGTGGTCCCATTTGTGTGTGTGTGTGTGCTGTGTTTGTGCGTGGCAAGAGATGGCAAGCGGAAGATCGATACCCGGTTTGACTTTGATCAATCAGGATTATGGAAAGAGAGCGAGAGAGAGAGAGAGAGAGAGAGAGAGAAAGAGAGAGAGAGAGAAATTACATAGTTTGTTTGCTGCAAACTTAAACGTTCTTCTTCGTTGGAACCAGACTGCCATTCATTGATGGATGACAGAATAAGAAGAAGAGGAAGGGAAAAGCAGAACGGAAAACAGGATGAAATTGTAATACTACTCTACCACTACTATTACTACTTAAGCGGAAGAAAAGGAAGAAGAGTGATGTGAGAGAGAAAAGTATCCGTCTGTGTGAGAAGAAGTTTGGAAGAAAGCACTAGATATGTATGTGCACCACTATAATGAGAGAAGAAGGGATGCATGGAAAAGCCAGAAAATGTATAAGCCCCACGACATACACAAACTATCTCCCTTTTGAAAGCCTGTTTCGACGGATGGTTCATCGGAATTTTCAAATATAAAGTGTTAATTATTTTGCATGATGCGTACGAAAAGTGGCTTGGTGGCAGTATTTCAATGCATCATTTTCTACGTGAGCGTGAGCGAGAAGAGCGAGGGAAAAGATTTTACGTATAAGGGAAATAAGTTCTATTTATGACCTTATATTAACGTAGGATCGTATAGTTGTTGCGCATGATCCAGATGGCTCCACAGAAAACCACAAGAATAAAACATCTGCAAGCATTTGTGTCAGCAAGTTTTGGTTCGGTTTGCGGCACTCTCTTATAATTGTGAGAACGGTTGCTGTCTGTATTATTTAACAATGAGACTATGGTCAATCAGATTTGATCGATTAGCCGATACACTACTTTACAAAATGGAGTGGGTTTTGATGTGTTAATGAATGGTTCGCAGTCGGGTATCGCTATCCGTCTCTCCTGCCACCTGCCACCTGCCATCCCGCACATACATGTTTGCTTTTTTTCTTTCTTTCTTCATTCTATTGTTTTATGGAGTGGTGGTGGGTGGAAGTCGGCCCCGCCTGTGTAGTTTTGTTGTGTGTTGCTGGCTCATTCAATTTGTTTTCCAATGCGTGAGAAATTCTTGGCAAAACGGCTAGTTTAGAATTCAATCAATCAACAACAAACAGCGTATTACTGGTGAGAAAAAGAAAAGAAAAGGAAAAAATAATGTTTGTTATTAAAAAGTTCTAGCGAACTGTGGAATAGTGCTGGTAGACAGAAAGTGGGCGTAAGAGCTAGAAGGGCAGAAAAGCAAACAGGGCAGTAAGTAATATCGGCAGTGTTTGGCACGCACCGGTGTATTTTGCAAAAACGGAAAACAAACAAACAAACAAGAGCATTATTAAACATTTCGTTTTATTAGCGGTTTTACTTTGATGGACGAGGATGGTGTTATAACATTCGCTAGCTTCAGTACACAACACATGCAACAAATAAAAACGTAACAACCTGAACCTAAAAAGCCCGCGCATCTGTTTAGGCTTAGTTGATTATGTTCCTTACTTTATTCATTTGAAGATCACAGGGGTTCGATGCATATATTAGAATTGTTGGATCACTCAGTGGAACTTTGTTCACATGGATTGTGGGTCGTTATAAGCGTCTTATGAAATTTTGCAATCATATATAGTGGAATGATGCATTCGCTTAGGACAAATTTGCAATTGGGCTGTGCAACTCGTTTGCATTGAGTTGTGGATTTTCTGCCGATTGTTTGGTTCCGGTTCAACCGATATATTTTTTTAAATTAAAAAATGACATCCAATAGTTTGTTTTATTTATTCACTGCGTTTTGAAAACAATTCACTGTTTAGTGCTTGATATATTCCATTATCTATTTGAAATATTATTCTGAAACGATGCTACAATTACATTATATGGATCAAAACCCTGTATTAAGCCTGGCATCTAGAAGAAAAGTCATCGTCGATGGTTCGAATGGCTTTAGATGTATTTCTCTCTCGACTGTAGTGTGTTAATCCGTACTGTTGTTAAACTTAGCACTTTGTACCTTCTGTTTCGTGTACTTTTTTTTCGTAATTCCATGCTATATTTCACGGTCGTCTACACATGTTAAGCTTTTCATCACCTTTTTGTCGAACGAAACCCCGTTGGCAGATGGTAACGATTTTGCCAACGACGATAGGTATGCCTTGTCACAGAGGAGCATGGTATCGACAAACACCTTCTGCGTGGCATCCATATTGCGTTGATCATGATCTTATGATCTCGCTTTTAAATATTTTCCTGCTTTTGGCGATGGTGTTACGCATGCACGCATTCAAGATACTTCTAGAGTACTGGCTATAATGCATCGATCGGGGAACGGTAATGTAACACAACAGATGCATTCGATTAAAACGTAGCTGTGCTGTGTGATAGGGCGGAATTGCAGGAAAACCTGAATGCACGATGATACAGGAAGGAGTTTGGTAAAATGCGAGAAGGTGATGCGTCGTATCTTGGCCACATCAGAAGGAAGCAGTAGTAGCGCTAGCTCTAGGGCACGTCGAATGCAGCAGTAGTTTGAACGTAAAAAAAATGTCTAACCAAACACAACGCAGGAATCATTATGCAGCAAAAAAGCTACTCACAAAACAAAACAAAAAAACAAAACACATCCACAATACACGAGCAAATAAAACAACCCCCAACCGAACCGCATAAGCCCCTCGTTCTTGTCTACCGGATGCGGGGAGAAAGAGCAAACGGAAGATCAATGAAAAATCCAATAAAATTTACGTTTTAAATAATAAAAAATGGTCGGAATTTACCTTCCCAAATAGTAGCTCGGAGGAGAATTGTTTCTATTCAGTGTCAGCCTAAGTCAGCGCTGATTTATCGTTGCTCTTCTTCCACGGGAAAGTTGGCGTGCCACGTGAACGCCCCGTATGGTCCCGTTTGTGCACCAAAGTCTACAAAATCATCACCAAATGCATCAACCTCGTGAAAATTTAATCCATTCGCACGAGGATTCTCATCCCTCGTGGGTAACTCTCGTCGCTGTTGTCCTTGGCTAGTATCGTAAAGCCTTTCGCGGCTTGTGTAATCTACTGACAAACAGAAGGAGAATGGAATTGATACAAGTTGGCGCTTTTAAAACGAATGATCTTACCTTCATCATCGTGCACAATAATGGCATCGATGAATAGTACAATACTGCTAAACAAAATGAAAGTCAACAACGTGCCTTTCATCTTGTTTGATCGACTTCTTTGCACAAACTATACCGCGCGAATAAAGCCCTGTTGGGCCAGCTTAAGCTACTTATACATATTGGCGCGTAGAGAAAGAAATTGTGGAAAACCCGGAAGTAAAGGTTGCGGCTTTTACCTACCATATTTTGTTGATGGTATGCGCAATCATGCGTATAGCGTGCATAATGTGTGACAAAATGCTTTCTTCATGAAACGCCAAACAGTCGTTGGCGGCGCGCCGCGTTAAGGCGGCCTACGATACTATAAGGCAGCGGCCCACGGGAAATTTCAAACTGTTGAAATAGATGTGGAACTGCCAAAATATCTCAAACACCAGACTCTACCGCGAGGCCAATAGAATTGGATTGAGGATCAATGCGACGAAGACAAAACACCTGCTTGGAGGAGGCGCTCTGACCGAGATAGAGTCCAATTCGGAAGAAGAGTATCAATTGACGACGACAATTTTGAAGTGGTAGAGGAGTTATCGGATTACATAAACTCCTGCGTTCCAGAAGACTTAAACAACACACGAATTGCACGATATATCGCACACGTAATACGTCCGGTAGTCTTCTATAGGTACGAGTCCTGGACTATGCTGACGGAGGACGCCAAGGAGAGTGATTCACGAGCTAGCTGATCACAGTGCTGATATCCTGACGGTAGTCAAAGCCGGAAGAATACGATTGCTGGGTCACGTGATGAGGATGCCGCACTCATGCCTCATCAGGAAGGTGCTCGTCAGCGACCCGTTCGTCAAGAGGCGTAATGAAGAACAGCAAACCCGTTGGCTGGATCAAGTGGAGTCAAACCTGTCGGAGATCGAATGCAACCGTGGATGGAGGACTGAATGCCATTTTAAATCATTACTCATTCGCAACACATTCAATATTCATTCAATAATTTTATTTGTCCATTCTGAGCATTGATTGAGCGGTGGCTTTACACATTTATGAATACCTGGACAAATGAACATTTTAAATGTAGTACATAATTTAAACACTCTTTTTCTTTAGCTTTCGTGGATAAAATGATTGGCAAATTATAATGGGAAAGAAAGTGGCGAAAAAGTAGCAACTGGTCCTCGAATCGCTAAATCAACGTAACTGCAACGCCCGGAGGCTATTTGTTGTGGGACTCTTGGGCAACCAGATCGACTCGCCGTGAACACTATCTGGCCTTAGCCTATACGTGCCATCGATATCGTTCCACGCAAGATCGATGCTCGACGTAGAGGATCACCGTACCCGGTTTGGTGACTCTTTAAACTTTTTTAACGTATGTGCCGTGAATTTTACGTTGTTTGTGACCGTCACCAACCGTAAATGTAGCGCTCCATGTTTTTACAAATAACAAATAACATGTGTTGATGCCCAGCTTCAAGAGGGCCTCACGTGGTCCGTTGATTTTGGTATAATAAACATAAACATTGAACCTGCCAAACGTTGTGCGATTGATAGATGCATCGGTAAACGAAAAGTTGGTAAATGCTATGAAGCTTCTCTCGGACTCTTATACAATATTGCGGCAAATCCTAACAATGTTTCCTTCATACATACTTTCATAATAACCCTTTGTTTTACAAATGTTGGCACCGCTTTGTGAGATAATAAAACTGTTCTTTGATCAATGCATCTAATCGCACGTCGCGCTCTATCAGATATAGATATGTTAAGTGTTAAGCACTTTAACTTCAACTTTTTTTCATCTATACACTTTTTTAGTAACACACACGTCACACGTTGTTCGTTCTAGAAACGACATCACAATGGTTTTGTCTGGATAGAAGCTCATGTTTATCAATTATTAATAAACGTTGATTGTATCATCCATGCTTAGAATCTATAAGTTAGCCTGTTTTCCATAGCTTCTTCTTTAATTGAGAGCACATCGGCAATACCATTTTTTTAACATCTCTTCCTACGCTAAAAGGCTCGTACAACTGATTTAAAACTTAATATGAATGATTTTTTTCCTTGTTCAAAGTATCGATTAAAAGCACGCTAGCCTGAGCTAAGTACACAACTATCGCAAGAGCAACAGGAACTAAGGAGGGGCGGCAAGCGTATTTACAAACGTTTAATAAAGCGGTCAACCATTTGTGGTGTGCAGAGTCTGTAGGGACTTTTATACGTGTTTAATGTGTTCCATTAGCCAAACTTCTGTACTGCACCTGGTGTTGTTGCTGTTCAAGCGATGGGCCTGTATGCTTCCCGGACGATACGACTGTCGAGGCAGACGTACTACTAGAAGCACTTTTGTCCTCAATACTTGATGACTGCGATGAGCCGCCATTCGTTAAACCCAATCGAAACAGTTGACTTCTTGATAGTTCATCCGTTCGGTCGTATGTTGCATTGCGTGCCAATCCTTCGGCAATCAGCTCCTGTCCGATGTTGATGAGATCTGTACCATTTGGTGCTGTGTCGTACAGTTCCACACCCGGAATGGGCGATGACTCGCGCCCATGCAGTGGACTCTTACCATTCCGGTACGTGACAATTTTCGAGACTATCTTTTTCCATTGAGCCACTGCAATTGAAGGAAGCAAAAGGAAGTGAAAAGAAGAAACGTGTTAAGAGAAAACCTTTGTACTTACCGTGCGTTAGCTCCTCAAATCTGTTCACAACTATCGGATCCCATTCGTCTTCTCCGGACGCGGCCGTTGATGGAATCGGGTTGGACTGTTGCATCGGTTCTACTTTCGCTAGGAAACATTCTATCGCCTGGAAGCGTGGCGCCAGAAACTCTGGCTTCAGCTCATACACTTCGTTTGGATTTGTGTACTGATTGTCGCCATAATCGACGAAGAACAGATCCAGTACTACCTCGCCGGGTTTGTATTCGTTCGGGAGGATGGCACTGATTTCTGCCCGGTACCATTTATTGTCGGCATTAAACTCGGCTGCTACTATCTGCCCTAGGTAAGGTTTTCGCAGCTGGTGAAGCTCACGGTTATGGCTCTGATTGTAATACACGGTCATATTTTGTACCAGCAAATCCAACTCCAAAGACTGTGGACCGACCAACTGCACATAAAATTTACTTGGAGATACAATGGTCGAAACGAACACTTCCATCTGGCCGGTACCAAAGTTGGCCGTGCTTTGTTTGGCGGCAGTCGTTTTCGAAGCCGATGTAACCGATTTTTTATTCCCATCGTTCGGTGTTGGCGTTGGCGCAGAGCTTGATGGTGGCGTCCGTATGCGAGGCTCTCGAGCTTGCAGAGTTGTGTCGAGCAGCAACTTTCTGCTTTCACAATCTTCCTGCACCTTTTGTGCGATGAGCTCTTTCGCTACTTTTATCTGAGCTTCCGTACCTGTTATCATCACACGACGTTCCGACTCACTTCTTGCGCGCCCTTCAAGCCACACTTTGGCCATCGATTTACGGCAAATTTCTTGCAGCTCGTCTCCACAGCGGCCAATTATTTTCCCACAAGCAGCCTGCGGTACGATCACTTCTTCTGTAATCGTGAGCGGCCGGGCTGTTTCCTTCAGTATCATTTCTCTAGCTTTTTCGACGACAGCTTCCGATGGGCCTTGGATGAGGCATCGCTGGCTGGAGCCATCGTGATCGCTGAAACTAATCACTGCACCGGTGCTTTGCTGGATGTGTTTCAGCGTGTAGCCCTTGCGCCCGATAACCAAAGGAATAAGACTGTTCGATATGATTAGTTCCGTGGTTGCTGGTTCCGCTTTGGATGGTTTTCTCGCAAAGAAATCCACCAAATCTCCCGTTGAGTTGGAACGCTTCTTTTTGAACAACATGTACAGATATGCTCCACTGGCTCCGAGCAGGGATAGTCCCAGGATGATTGGGATTGCAGGACCGGATGCTTTCATCTTGATGTATCAAACGAGGATGTACCCTCTCTGTCTATGGGCCAGCAAACAAAATCCTGCGAAGAAACGTAGTAACCAAAGCAAGGAATATTAATAGATTTTATCATTTGACGTCAACTTAGGAGACCGCGATGGATTTCGTTAAACGTGTTCTAGTAAAGTATTGCTCGTTCTTCGTTGCACAGTTTTAATGCCACTAGAACGCGGCGAATGATATTTAAGCCCCATTGAAGGCAATGAATTGGAACGTCACCACCAGTAACGAATCATGCGGAAAGGCTATTCGCTTTTTTTGTTTGACTCTCAATGCCATCTCGTATGTCAACACTTTTTTTGTACACCAGTTCGACTAATAATAGCGTTATGACATAACGTGTGGATACGAATAGTGCGCAAGTGGGTAAGTAAATCACTTCGCCTCATGTAAATTAGCACCGTTGTAATGATTTCATTATGTAAGTTGTGCCATTACATGGGATGGAAGATGCTGCACAGCATCTCAGGCTTGAGGTTTAAGCATAGCTGTACTTTTTCTACTAGATTTGTGAGCTCTATGCAGGTGAAACACTCGGAAAAGTGCATCGACAATGATTGCAATCTAAAAAAAAACTTAAGTCCATATGTTGCTCTGTCCTTGACATTGCCAACCTCACCGGCGTTCAACTATGATGAATCTATCTTCTTCTATCAACTTCTTTCTTCTATCTAAAATGGAAATAGTATTCTTAAATTACTGTGCATACCTTTTGAAACGTTTTTTTTGCAGAAAAATGAACAAGAACAGATGCACAGAGCGTCACAACACGTTCGTCTTTATGGAATTCACATTGCGGTTGCAACTCCTTCCGCAAGTTATACAAAACCACAGAAACTTTCCCGATCAATTCACAAACTTGAACGCTTTGCTTTGGCACTCTTTTCACCTATGCTTAACACAATTTAAAACTGCAAAAGCGAACACTTTGGTCACATAAATCGTGAGGAAAAAGGAAAAACCACAGCGTGTTTGCCGAAAGTGCGTGTGTGGTTTATTTTCCAACGAGACGGACACTTGCCGAATTGTGTTTATGTCAATAAAGCGCAGCGAACGTCAAGTGAAGGAATCGAGCAGATGTGGTGAGGCGCGCCAAACTTTTTCGAGCACATCCGAGCCGGAGGTGGATACAGCGATTCTGACCGTTTTTGCTGTCAACTCATCAACAGACAAACAAAATCAATCAAATCGGCTGATCTTCAACAGTGCAAGTTTGGCTTTGTGTTCATGTGATTTAAATATATAGTTTTAAAACTATTTCACTGAAGAGAGTCGTTCCTAAACAAGTGATTGAAATAGCAGCAATTGATTGTGGTAAGTCACAAAAACCATAACAGCCATATTCTACCATGGCCACTAAAACGATTGGGGAAACATACAGCATGTTTCCCTGGCACAAAAGTTTTAAGGTTAAATAAAATATGTGTGACAAATTGAAAAGTTCTAAACGAACGCAACACTTAAAATTAGCTGTGTGTATAGTATTTTTTTTTTCGAATTTATCATTTCGGGGAGGTTTGATGGTGGTGGTACGGTAGCCGTCCGGATATTGAATCCCATCCGAATCATCTCCCCAAACGCAGGACTAAATTATGTGTGACGGATTTAACGTAACTTACGGGTAAAATAAGTCTAGAAAGCCAACAAGGACAGGTCAAAAACCTCTCGAAGATGTAGAAGAAAAGAAGAAAAAAAAATTTGGTGCCGGTGCCTGTCCTTTACGGAAACTTTCGTGCCACAGCAAGGACTGTCTGTAACTAATAGGTCAGATACATTCATGTTACACAGGGAAACAGACATGGCTGGAATTTGGAGTGGACCGGTGGAGGAGTGCCATTCGGCACCGGTCTTTACACGGCAGGATCGGAGCTCAAACCCCATCCGGGTCATTCCCCCGTAATGATGACTGACTGTCCAACTACGTGGTATCGGCAAGTCTAGTAAGCAATTTGATGCCCGGTGTGTCCTAGAAGGTCGTTAAGCCCCATGAAGAAGAAGGGTGGTTAATTCATATCACAGAAAAAGAGCTCATAAGGCATTCCAGATCAAAATAAATAAGAAGATAGTAGAGCAAAATCTAAGAACAAAACTAACATTTTTATCCGTTACACTTTGGAGTTTTTTTTAAAGGACTCAGATCTTAGATTTGTAAAGTTATCCGTGTTCTTGCTAAAATGTATTGAACTGTTTATTTCACTAACAACAAAACACATCTTCGTTGTAAATAAATAGCAATCAGTTGTTGTAACTAAATAGAAATTCAATAATCCAGTTCATAGAAAAACATCTTAACGTTTCAAACGCAACGTATTTCTGAAAGGACGAAAAAAATGTAGAAAATGTTGCGCAGTCGCAACAAGAGAAAACAGAATTACATGCTTGTTGCAAAGAAAACATTCATCAAATGTCAGAAAAAGCTTGTTTGTTGGTAAAACATTATTCCATAACTTTAACTGTGCCTAAAATTTACATATACACACACCCATATTCGAAGGAACATAAGTGGTGTTAAGAGTTTTCCGGGGTGCAGTAGCGATACGTTCGTTAAAATGCTGTTGAAAGAAATTGCTAGGTTTTCGTTGCAACATCGAACGCTGTACTGCTATCTTATATTGAGCATTTGGATATTTTTGCTAATAGCAGGTGAGTTGTGATAGTGTTAATGTATTTTGCAGCACAATCAGTGGTTTGCGTTGTAAATTACGGATTATTTCGGCAGGCATGTACAAATACATCGGTTCAATTGAAAACGGTAACAATCTTTTGAGTGCGAAAAGCTTCGGATATCGCAAGACGGAATCATACCTGGTGGGGGAAGGTGATCCGGCTGGCAGACACAGAATAAAGGAGATCAATCAGACCGACTGTACGCATCCGTTTGCAATTGTACCGGGAGAAGAAGGTGGATCCCTGGAGGGTTGGACATTGCAGGGTGTATTGCTGCTGATACGTCATGGTGACCGTGGACCAATGGCACATGTGCGAGGTATCAACGAGGTAGATTGTGGCTACGAAAACGATCTCACCCTGGCGAGATATATCAACTTTCTGCAGAATACTACTACGAGCAGTACTAGCGGTGGACACTGGATGAAAACGGGCCCATTCCACGGATTTCCATTACTTCCTGCAGCGGCAAAGGTATGTCTGTTGGCGCAGTTAACTCAGAAAGGAATTGCACAGATGCTGCACGTAGGTGATATCGTTCGACAAGCTTACGCAAATGCTCTTGGTCTATACGCACGTGTTCCGATGAGCACACAGAGAACGACACCCTACAATGGCTCGGATGGTGCTGGTGCCTCAAATCCAACGTCTGGTTTTCAGTACGTAGTAGATGATGTCGTCATCTACTCCACGCGATATCGTCGAACGTTTCAATCGGCTATGGCATTGCTGTTTGGTATGCTTCCACCAGAGAAATGGCTCGCAATGCAAATACAGGAAAGCCATAGCTTGTCCTATTGCTTCGCTGATTGTGCCTGTCCGCAGGCGGAAAAGCTGAAGAAACAGCTTGCTAACGAGATGAACGGCCATCTGGCAAAACATCCGGCCATTGGCGCGATAGTTCAGTGGATAGGTGCAGCTTTGCTTCAGAATCCACAGGCAGCGGGGCAACAGATAAACCCATTTGAAATACGCGATGCACTGCTGGCCCATATCTGTCACGGTGCCCCATTGCCTTGCCGGAAGATTCACAGCAATGTGCAGGCAGCAGATGGGCGTCGATATGATGGATCTAGTGTACCCGTCAGTTCAACGCAGGACCCACTTGGGCTGGATGTTATTAACATCGATCTGGATGAACCAACTCTCGGTGGTGGCGGTGGGTCCGGTCCTTCCATCAACACAGAACAGCCAGACGATTCGGACACTACTGAGCAGGAACCGGAAATTGAAGGATGCGTCGAGAAGAGTCATGTGCTCGCACTAATGTCCTACATTCACTGGGCCGGCATGAAGGAACTGTACAGCCAATCGATGCGTCAACAGGGACTACTGCGTTCGTATGGGCTGATGCGGAACATCGTTGCATACATGTTGCGGATGATCTCGGGAGACCGGGTGAAATTTGTGCTTTACTCTGGGCACGATAAAACGATTGAATATTTGATTGCCTCGCTGGGTGTACAGCTGGAAAATCCATTCATACCGTACGCCTCGCGAATGGCCTTCGAGGTGTACAAAAGCGATAAGGATACGCAGTATTACTTTCGCTTGGTTTACAATGGCCGCGACGTCACGAACACTATAGATGTATGCGAAAGTGGCAAAAGTTTAAATGTACCGAGAGGCATACGCGGCGGCCGGGGTCATCTGTGTCCGATCGAAAACATTATTCGATTTATTCACGACGATTACTTTCTGTCACTCAATGCCACTAACTACAAGGATGCTTGCCTGGCGCAGACAAAGCAGGAAGGGTTTTTTTAGAACACTTTAGGCGCGTTAATATTGAAAGGGTAAACAAAACAGTACGGTGTCTTTTGTGTTGAAGTACATTTAATGCGTTTGGGTTTAAACTGGAAGACGTTTTACTTCTCAGCTGTGATAACTTAGTAGTGTTGATAATTTTTATTAAGAAGTTGTTAAATTTGTTGGTTTTATATCATTTCCTTCTTCGTTGACAGTTGAAATTAGTTATCTAATTTAGTTTTGCTTGCTCAATAGGGTTAGTGACAAAAGAGAAAGATTACTTCTACAAAGAATTAGTAACTCAATGCCATGGAAAACGATACATATCAGTAACGGAAGGACAACATCGTTCTTTGAATGTTTGTAATGTTATAAATGTTTATAGATAAGATGTATGATGTTTACAGATCGATATAAGCCAATCTCAAAATTGTGGTAAAAATAAAGAGGCTTCCTTAAAATGAAAAGATGCTATTTTTAACTTTATATAATAATATAATAACCCACTGATTACAAACGTGGATATTTTTCTTCTAAGAAATGGTGAATTTTCAAATATGTAGTGGCATCTCTTTATCTATTTTATAAAGACGATAAGGAGATGGAGATGGAAGGACGATGGAGGTACCGCAATAAAAAGGAATTCTATGAGCTGTACAATTTTCTCATTATTGTACTTTGTATTGGACATATTGGGATGGTAAACGCAATTTGAAGTAATTGTTGAAGGATCAAAATTTGGAACTCCTCATTCCAAATAATGTGAAATTTTTTGGCTTAGCCGGCCATGTTTTCGCACAATAAATTTATTCATGTCTCGCAGCCGATTAGGGAATTGGTGACCGATCCTGCCGTGAGGAAGACTAGTGGCGGTATGAATCACCCACAAGACCTCTTCTCTGGTTGTTCAAAATTATCTTGTCAAAGAATTACACTCACGTAATTGATAGAGTAATTGATGACTCATTGTTTTTAATGGACAATTTCTCCTAAAACATCTTTATTTTATACATGAATATGCACGGTATTCAATTTAAAAGAATTGAGAAGGTGCTAAACTTTTCTTGTCTATTTCCAGTTCTATGAAAATCAGAATCAAATTTACATGAACTTGATTATTTAGCCTTCAGGCAAATTCAAGTCACACACCTAATCAGCTCTTAGACATAAATTGCATATTCCAACAAATGCTTTATATTAGAACATTGAGACGATGGAAAGCAAGCTGTTGTTTGTGATTTAATTATATTTTTCCTTGCAACTACATCAAATCTTTGCTAGTTTCCAAAGATCGTTTTATTTACAAATATAGCAATAAGAAGTGAAATTATTTATGGCTGTTTTAATTGGAGCACAGATGTTTCCGTAATTTTATGCTATGTTTATCATGCTGCAGTGGAATGTATATCCAGAAGAGCAATAGATATATGAAAGCATACAACACGAATACGGAACGATCGACTAATCTCACAATCATTGGCCAGTCCCTTAGCTCCACATAGTTGGTAATTGCAATAGGCTGGAAAAATGCGAAAAAATAGTGTAAGAGTCTTCAATAAGAGTAAAAGTATTTCATTTGAGTGTTCATTACCTTGTGTCCAAGACTAAGATACTCAGTCCGGAGAAACCAATCCATCACTCGCGTATTAGTAAGCCCCACCGTCCAACGTTTGATCGTTCTTGGTGGAGTTGAATGAAGATCGTTCAGCCAGCGAAGGATCAGTGTGATCACAAACAACAGCATAGTCAACACCATTGATGTATTTATGAATAGCACTAAGATTTTCATGATGATTTGAAGTTTATGATACATTTTCTTTTACATGAAATCTTTGTCTGACATACCCACGTCTGGTACTACGATCGAGCGTATTGATATGGCATCGAGAATCACGAAGTGGCACACCAAAGATATCAAAATTATCTTCGTCTTTTCAATCGTCGGAGATTGTAACCAGCAGACAAAAATATTCAACATTACGAGAGCTTTGTAAAGAAAATAAAAATTTAAATTTCAAGAGAGTGATTAAGATCTTTGGTCTGAAACATTATACATTGTAGTAAATTACCGAATGCTGGAAAGTATATTGTTGCTAATACAGTATGGGGTGTGTGTTGTAGACTGAAACCTAATTCCTGAACGGTGTGCCCGGTAGCTCCTGGAATGTCCAGCGTGGTTTCCTTCGAGGTAAATGCCGTCATGCACCACTTGTTTGCATGAGGATTTTCGGACAAAGCCATAAATGTTCGTAACGGGAAGAAATTAATTTCGTCCACAAGCTCTTTATCGTGATTCGAGAACCACATGTGACAATCCATTGTGCTGTACGGCCAACGGGAATAATCTAATGAACAGTCAACAGTGAGTGTACAAATTGTTAAACAAACGATCCTTCCAGTTTCCTGTAACTTGCACTGTAGATGGTGGCAACCTAAAGATGATGCTTCTCTATGACCGCTTGAGAGAAACAAAATACACGAATAATGTAACAATTATTTTTTTACTATTATTCCCGATGAACACATACGCATTAATATGCTCGAACTGCGGTAGCCAAATTTCTTTTCTGTTGAGATACAGCACGGTAATGTTAGACCAGTCAGAAGAATTCCATTTTAATGAACGATCGGCCCAAACCTGCACCAAAAATTTATAAATGAAAATAGTAAGAATACTTCTAGAAGCTTAAACGTTCAGCAAGTCTATTTCGCTTACCATGTGGTAAAGTATTTGAACTTTCAAGACCCGCCTATACTCTTTCTGAAATAAATCTTGAAGCATAAGTAGTTGTATGCCATGAATTCAGCAAAATATACTTACAACATCAAATTCAGTCACAAAGGCAGTCGAAGTAATTTTGATTGTGTCGAATTCACTTTTTGCAGGTCGTACCTTGGGATCGTACCCGTTGCAAAACAGGTTTTGCTTGAGCAAATTTTTCGTATTACTTGTTTCTTTTTTGCACGTAATAGAGCCTGTTAAAGGAATAGGTAGTAAATAAACATACTCGATAATGTAAAAGGACGTACTTGCAGGTTTCAAAATAATAAAAACTAGGAACAATGTACAACGTATAAGATTCACAATTTCCATTTTGGATGAGCTTTCGATACGAACTACATGAACTCGTAGTTTTACTTTGTGCGACTAATCTTATGGGCTAGCTGGTTGCTAGTAGAATTACTTTCATTACAGAAATAGATTTTTATACTATACTACTGCATGATTTTCACGCCAATGACGTATATACTTTAGTTATATGATATCTTCTGATAAAATTCTTGATAAATTAGATAAAAAAACATACTCTCGTATTTCCTTCCAGCAATTGTACTAAATGACGTACGCAAACTTGAAGTAGTAATGAACATGATGCGTTTGTTAATTTATTAATTGCTTTTATTGAATTCAACGAACCAGGTGGGACCCTCTTGAAGCAGGTCAAAAAGAAAAAAGGTACTCAATACATTTCAGAGGAGCCACAACGGGTACGACAATCCTCTACGTCCGGTACTTATATACTAAGACCTGACAGTAGCCCGGGTGAGATTAGGCGATTTTCCAGCAGTCACACAACATACAGCTTCTAGGTGGTAAAATTTTAGAGGTTAGCGACTTGAGTTCACAGCGCACAGCGTCCAACGTAGTCCACCCCCAAGACGGATTTACCTATAAGCGAACTGAGCAGTCGCATAGGGCCTCCACCTCGAAGGGGGAACCGAGCTAAACTCCAAAACTAAATGGTTTATGTAAATACTGGCGGGTGTGATCGATGGGGCCCCGATTGCTTCCGCCTGAACCCCCCCCCCCCCCCTCACCATCATCATCATCAACAATGGCACCTCCGCTCACCTACGCACAACACTCTTGATAGTGTCCCGATCTCAATTCCACCAAGGGGGATTTCCGCTTAGGACCTCAAAAGGGCTAAATTAACCTTTCAGAACTCGTAATATGCAAACTGTATACGTTCTACGATTTTAGCCGCTGTACGAAATATCTGTTCTGCTTTGGCTGTACGTGATTTTACCTTAGCTGGATTGGCAGTCCTTCGTATGGGAGGATTATTCGGATGGGATTCTATATTAGTCTTTTTTTTTTTGTTCGGAACCGTCCCAACTATCCTACAGTGCAATAGGATCGCCCCAATCGAATAACAATATTAACACATGATGGCAAAAATCTTGTTAAAGAAGAGATAAATAGTAAAACCTAAAACTTTTGAGGCACTCGTGTAAAAAAACATTAAAAAATTGTTACGTTTGATTCAATAATGTATATCTTATAAGTATATCTTATTCCTTTTCTTCTTCTTCGTGACTTAACGACCTATAAGATCACACCAGTCACAGAATGGTTTTCTAGACTTGTTGATACCATGTAGTTGGGTAGTAATTCCTCAATACAGGGGAACGGCTCGGATGGGATTTGAATAAATTAAATGTAAAATTTGTTGACTTTATTTTGCGTCTTAGTGTTTAACAGAGCATGGCCTGTTGTAGTTTCAATAATGCAGAAGAATGGTTTAAAAATGTTACATTGCTATTAATTTATTTTAAACTCTACATTAAAAGATGTGAAATCACAACATTTGTTCTTTTTCTTGGGCTTAACGACCGTAAGGTCACACCGGACATCGAATGGCTTACTAGACTTGCCGATACGACGTAGTTGGATAGTCATTCATCACTGCAGAGGGACGGTACGGATGGGATTTGAATCCCGGTCGTATCGTTCAATGACCGGCATCGATGTCACTCCTCCACCGGCCCGGCCCCTTCATCATTTGTTGCGTTTTGTATACATTTTAAAAAATTGTTTGATTATTTATATATTTTTTGTCTAAGCCGTTATAAAGTATTTTTGTTTTACCAATATTCCTTCAACTAGCACAAAGACCGAAAACATCATCGGAGTCATATTTATCATGCTGCAATGGAATGTATATCCAGAAGAGCAATAGATATATGAATGCATACAACACGAATACGGAACGATCGACTAATCTCACAATCATTGGCCAGTCCCTTAGCTCGACATAGTTGGTAATTGCAATAGGCTGGAAAAATGCGAAAAAATAGTGTAAGAGTCTTCAGTAAGAGTAAAAGTATTTCATTTGAGTGTTCATTACCTTGTGTACAAGACTAAGATACTCAGTCCGGAGAAACCAATCCATCACTCGCGTATTAGTAAGCCCCACCGTCCAACGTTTGATAATTTTTGGTGGAGTTGAATGAAGATCGTTCAGCCAGCGAAGGATCAGTGTGATCACAAACAACAGCGCAGTCATTACCATCGAAGTGAGCATAAAAATCACTAAAAATCCAGTGAAACATACAAAGTTCAACTATTAATGATACATGTTCCTCATTCTCTCTAGTTTGTTTCTGTACATACAGCAGGTTGGTACATCAGAGGAGATAACTGTCATGTCACTAAGAAGACGAGAGTGGCACACCAAAGATAACAAAATCATCTTCGTCTTTTCACTCGCATGAGAATGCAACCAGCAGATGAAAATATTCAACATTACTAGAACTATAAAAAGAATATGAATAATGCGTGTCACAACGTGATGTTCATTCCTTGGATATGAAACATTGCTATATTACCGAATGTTGGAAAGTATATCGTTACTAATGCAGTATAAGGAGTCTGCCGTAATCCAAATTTCCACAACAAGACCGATCGTTTGGTAGCTCCTGGGATGTCCAACATTGTTTGGTTGGTTTGAAACGAAGGCATACACCAATCTCCATGTTCATTAGTGTAGTATGTGGCGATGTATTTCTTCTCCAGAACAAAATTAATTTCATCTATCAGCTCCTTATCATGGTTCGAGAACCACAACTGACATTCCATTGTGCTGTAAGGCCAACGCAAAAAGTCTATCGTACAGGAGGTAGTAATGGAACAAATGGGTACGCATACTACTCTTCCTGTATCGTACAGTGAGCAATGTGGATTGGAACAGGATAAAGCCGGTTCTCCTTCATAATCGCTTGAAAGATAGAGAATTGTATCAATTATTCAATTACCGTTCGATTTGGGGTTGAGTACTTACGCGTTAATATGTTCGAATTGTGGAAACCAAATTTCGTTCGTCTTGAGACGTAACATAGTAATATTGGACCAGTCAGAAGCGTTCCACCGTAACGAAGGATCATTCCATATCTTCGTATGATCAAACGAACAAGAAAGAAACATTTAGAAACAAAACCGATGTAAATAGTTGATCATTTAAGAAGGCTGCTTCCTCCTCTTACCATCCAGTATTTCATTTGCACATCCATCGTGCTTGAGTATATCTCCTACGAAATAGACGATTATCAGCGTAATGCATTTTGAATTTCCAAAATCAATACATACGACATCAAAATTATACACAAAAGCTATCACGGTTATGTTGATCGTGTCGAATTCACTTTTAGCAGGCCGTATCTTAGGATCGTAACCGTTACAGAGCAGATGTTGCTTGAGCAAATTGTCCGCATTGCTCGTTTCTTTATTGCACATGTAGGAGTCTGCAAAATGCTCTGATCGTTAGTAAAATTACTGCAAAATAATTCCAGAATTTCCGTACTTGCAGTTTGCAACAGCACTAGCACTAGTAACAATATCGTAAGCATTAGGATAACACTTCCCATTTTTGCCAAAAAGATAAGATAAATGTGTTTGAAAAGTAAAACTTGTTAGCTTATTTCGTAAGCGAACTTTGTGAAAACGGTCCAATAAGGAGACCAACTGTTAGTAGTGTTGTTTTCGTTATGCATGGAGTTTTATAGTATACCAACTCTATGATTTGATCGTACATGACGTATTTGCAGTAATATGATATGTTGTGATAAGGTACGTAGGAAACCAGTTGACAATGTACGTTCTCGTATTTCCAGTGGGTAGACTTCCACTGGTCAAACGCTCGCTTGATGCCCGGGCATTGTTGCTCCAGAAGAATATTCCGAGAACTCCTGGAAAACTCACTGTTGATAATTAATGAAGTTGATTTGATAGTACGCGTTCGTAATCTTTGAGGCTACATAGCTTAGCACAGGAATCGGCAACTTTCAGTCACAAGATCGCGTTATTAGAACATTTTTTTTTCCTGAGAAACAACGATGATCATTGAAAGAGTCCAATTTTTTTTTTTGGTATTTGTTCTACCAGTTTTTAGTAAGCATGCAAGAATCGATCGGTACTCTTTAGGGAAGTTTATACTTCTAAACTAAGGGACGCACTTTTTTGTCATAACATTTATTTGGTGTTCCAGTTAATTACTCAAAATTACAGATTGATGTGTTAAAATTTTCGATAAGATATCTTTCAATTATTTTTGTGAAGCGTTAAATTAATCATCGTACTCCTCTTCATGACAGATAGTGACGGTAAATTGGATAAATCCAACCGACGTTTACTGACCACCGTTACTAGTGTTTAGTTTCAAATGAATGATCGTCTTGCAACTCTATTTTAAACCAGCAGTGGCTAAAAGTTCGCAGATTCACTTCTCCCACTGAACCGATAGCTCTGTACGTGTCTGCTGAAGATTCACAGACCTGGCCTCATTGCGTAAGACGGCCTACAGTTGGCTTTCGAATAGAGTTTAAATTATTCAACAAAATTGAACTGCCCGTCAACAAAAATCCACAGTACCAGAGAAAAAGAAAATGCTGACCAAAAAAAAGTGAATGAATTGTAGTTAATAGTGCACAATAACACAAAAACATTGAGCGTGTGCGAATCGGGAAAAAGTGAACGCAAAAATATTGAATGTAAATGCTTGATTATTCGTTGGAGGTAAGCTTGAGGGAAAGAATTGCTAACGACAGCCAAAAAACAAGCTGCTATTATTTTACGAGCAAATTTTTAAGGATGAGACAGTAAACAACATGTAAATTTGTTGATGATTTATTTTACAAAATGCTGTCGATGTACCGAAACGAGAAAATAAATACAGTACAGCACTGATGTAAGGACGCATTAAAGCGAAAATGATCGTGCTAGTACTTCTTGATTACTTTGCAATATGTAGTACGGCGTAAAGTTTTTAAATTTAAAGTTAACATTATAAATACGCCCAGTAATTTAACCTTAAGCCATCTGTCGAAACAGCTTAAAATAATTCAAGAATCTTTCAGCAATTCTATTGAATATTGAAGTAAAGGTATGAAATGTAATTAACTTGTCCTTGGATTACTTAACGGAGAGTTCAACATTACGGAAGCTTAAAGATCTCACCCAGGCCAACTGCACGTGTTCCAATTGACTATGGCATGCCATAGTTGGGCGCATTGGAGGCAACCTAAGCACGCGCATATGACGCGTGTACTTGTGCGCTCTCGATTGGTACTGTGTACACACACAAAAAAAAAAAAAAAAACGACGCACTATCCCATCACGCCGAAGTGGGATTTGTTGTGAATGAAAACGAAAACGACGGTGAACCTCCCCGCTGTGAACTTTCTTGCGCAGATGAGGTGGATCGCCGCGATCTTCACCGTTTCGGAAGACGTAGATGAAAGGGAAAGAGAAAGATCCCATCCATCGGTTCGGGTGGGCCGAAACGGATGGATGGATGGTTGGATAGATGGATGGGCCGAGAAAGTGCACTTTGCGGTGGAAGCGAGAAGCCGAACGCGCTCTGCAGCAAGACAGCGTGCTGACGAGCCCCACTATCCGAAAACGAGCCTAGCGAAACCCGTGCGAATCGACTCCGTCGGATCTGGTGGGAATGTACGTTGCTCTTCGTGTGCTGGCAGCATTCAGCGTGCAAGAAAATTGGTCGTAGCCGCACGGAGCCTAGCGATCGGTACTAGTGCTCACGTTGCTTGCATTTCAAAGTTGATCGTCCACCGAACAGGACGCTGGGACGGAGTCTCGCCATTCGGTGATCTTGGATGGATTTTCTTTAACGCTGATAACTATATTTTTTGTGGTCCTCCATCTTAATTGACCCTTTCGCAGGATTTTCTCCTGCCGTGTTTGCGAAGGGTGTGGAGTGTTTGTGTGTACGTACGTGTGTGGTTAGTGTTACTTTTGCACAGTCTTGTTGGTGCCAACATCCTTGTCAGAAGCGTGGTAGCAGGAGTGGTTCATAGTTGTCTTAACGGAAGGAATCTGTGTCACTCGGGATAATTTTAGAAGCGCAGTGTAAACAGTGCAAAAGATTGATTAGTGGATTAGCGCTTTGCTTCGTGAAGCTGACTATTCAGGTGTGCTGGTGAAAAGAATAAGAACAGCGACAACAACGATAAGATTGATAGCATGAAGCTTCCGGTTTTGCTGTTCGGCCTCGGGCTGATAACAGGTGTGCTGTCGCAAGGATTCGGACAGCAGCCTCCACCATTCCGACCGGTGAGTAGTACAGACGCGCTGCGCCAACAGCAGCAGCGGTAGCAACAAAAAATGACGACTTCAAGTCAGCTCTCACTTTCTCCGATTCTGCCACACTTGATCCGCACCGAGCACAATAACAGCAACAGCAGACAATATTGATAAAGTGTGAGAAACAGGGAGAGTGACGTAGGGAAACGTGTGTGCAAGAGAGCAAACACACAACAGCGGGAAGATAGGAAAGCTTAACACACGGCCCCAACGAAACCGGTCTGTGACAACGCAGCCATCTTTCTTCCCCGGACATCTCGCACATACGAGGGTCTACCAGGGTCGAACGGGCGTCGATGTGCCAAAAACCGGACGGAAAAGGCTCTGTATGCAGCCTGTGTCTGTCCCGAAATTGTGGGCTCCCTCAAAAAAAAAACAACGCCCGGGAGAGAAAGAAATCAGTTTGCTGGTGTCGAAAGCACCGCTTTTTGTCGTTTTTTTTTTGGTGATGTTGCTCAGTCAAATCTTGCCCAGAAAGGGTACGACCGGATTCCACCGCAAGTGGACGCCTGTTTGGTGTGTGTGGGCTTTTTTTTTTGTTTTAGTTCAGCAGCAATTGGCACTCAAATGGAATGAAGAAGAAAAAAAAAAGCGATGAAATGGAGCTCCCCAAAAAGGTGGATCCAAGCGACCCAAAGGAAGTTACACGATCCGGACGAACTTACGCGACATTGACTGTTTGCAGCCCGACCTGGGTCCGTTTTTGCTTCCTTTGACCTTTAAGGTCTTTCGTGGTCGTTTCGAATTTTCTCTTTCACGTTGCGATTCGCGCTGACGCCATCCGTGGCGGGTATTGTTTGGGGAGAAGGTTATTTGCTATGGTGGGCGCGGGAAGATTGCGATCTTCCGTGATCGGTGCACTGAGGATCACGTTCGGCGTGCACTGTTTGGACGGGGGACCCTGTTTATTTAATCCAGCGGGATCTTACGGCATTTAAAACTTGTGCCAGTATCGGAATAGCGACTCGGGCAAAGTTTACCCTCCTTGTTAGTGGGGGTTTGGATTATTTGAAATTTAAATCACCTGCTAATGCGCAATCGAACCCTTTTTCCTAGCAAGTAGAGATGGGATCAGGTTCCAATTGTCTGGGACTGATTGCTTGGAACGAGTGCTCGGAAGTTGCGCGATAATCATGCCAGACATTGGGTTTTATTTTCGTACATTCTTCTAGGGTTTGGTGGAGTTTTACTTTCGTTGCTACTTTCATACGGTAGACACAGTTGACCAGCTGTATCAAATGATATGTGTCAAACGTCAGCTAGCAACTATCTTCGCTAGTGTGCTTGTCCGAAAGTAAATGGGAGAATGTCTCCATCGGCACGACCAAAACGGGAAAATGGAAAAATTCCTCCATTAGCAACGGTACCCGTTTGGTTGGATGCTCTTCTTGTCCGCCATTGTTGCCATTGAGTCAACAAGCAGCGTTCGCTTCGTAACACGCTGCCAGCCTTGCCAGCCACCGAAAGTGAAGATGATAGTGCGATCAATGAACTCGTGGGGAATCAGCGAGCGAGCGAGCGAAGCATCGTTTCGATTCGCATCGACTCCAACAACAGCCTCCCCAAACGAAGCAGAGGGGTACAAACGAATGCGAGGACCGGTGTGATGACGATCATGGGTGATGATCAACGATCATTTGACGCGCGTTTAGCTGTACACAAACACACGTGTGGAAACTGCCGCACGAATATGCGACTGTGCGTTAGCTGCCTGTCGGCAATAGGAAGTTCTTTACGAGTGACGATAACTAACACCGTCTTTGTCGTCGCCGTCGTGACCTACTGAGGACGCTTAAGGGGAGGGAGGGTGTTTCCTGTGGCAGTGTACTTCACCTTCAACAAGACGTGCCACAAGCGTACGGCACAAGAAGGAAGCAGAAAGCGCGATGAGCCCACCGAAAAGCTTCGCGAGAGTAGCGAGTGCCCTATCACACATATGATCACAAATGGCACCGTGGTGGGGCACACTCTCGTGGTCGTGAAGATGTGCCTCGAAAGCACATCGCGCAGAGATGGTCCCGGAATGTCATCAAGAAGTTCCTCTCCATTCCTCGAGAAAGGTGTTTGGAAGAAAGTGAAATATTCATTGGTATGTTACGGCGGCCGCTTCGTTTCTCGCCAACTTGTTCCCCATCCAGTAGCCAGCATGTCTTACGTTTTGGGGATTCGACAGGCCGCGCGGCAACGGGCGAGGATCAATGTCGTTAAGCGTGTTCGCCGTGCACGAACGCAACTGCACACATGAAACATTCATTTGGTTTAGCTTTTTTTTTTTATATTTTCGACACTCTACTGTCGTAGTTTGTTGTGTTGGGTTTTTCGCTTTTATATTTCGCTTCCTGCTTGTCCTACTTCGCGCGTGCACATTCCTTTTTCGGGCGAAGGCAATTTTGCACGCCGCCAAATTTCTCCAAAAATGAACCTGTTCTTGTACGCGATGAACATGACACATGACAAACGCACATTTTTGGCATATCAAGAGCCTCAACTTACATGAATCGACCGACCATTCGTCGGTGCTGTGCTGTGCCAATTTCGCTTGTGCCACACAATTTATAAAATATATATTTAACAAACAGATGACAATGTTTTGAAGTTTTTTTTGGTGCTAAATATAATTGTATTATTGAAATATGCATAGTTCCAAACGACAGCAAACGACCGATTGCACCATCGTTTTACTGACATTATGTCGCAATAAGCCGCTATACTTCGATTGTGCTGCCCATCTTAACCGAAATGCCGCATCGTGTTTTTAACTTTACGCAACCCTCCCGTGGCGGTTGGACACGATTTCGACAAACAGCTCAATGAACGTCCCATAGAAAAAGCTTACATGTGGAGCACAGGTTTGAAGGAATGCAAAACCAAGGTGGCATCAGACGTAAAGAAGAGCAATTCGTCGTCTGTCGTGACTTAGCTACGAACCTTCTGGGCATGAAGATGTGCAATGTGTTTTTGGATTTAATAAATCGAAAACCATACACCATCTTACTTTTCTGCTGCGAAAAACGCACTGCTGCAGCAGTCCGATGATGCTTAACGGTCCGAGTAAGTGATCGGTAACGGATAGCAAAATAGGCGAAAAGCAACACACTACTCCACACACGATGAAGCAACCCCCCTTTTGCAATCATCAATTAATCGATCCGTCCGATGGTGGTAGCTACATGACGGCCTGCCCTCCCCCAAACGCACCGCACCGGAACGGGTGGCGCCTTACCACCGTAACACACCGCAAGATAAACACATCAACTCAGTCAGACACCATGTCGAAGGGAAACGGATTTCTTTATCCGAACGAAGCGAACCACCTTCTGGATGGACTCTGCCACTGCACGGAGTGACCAAACGGCGGTGAAATTGTGGCGGGCTTATTTTTAACCGCCAAACATTATCACATCATATTTCTGTGCAAGGGGCAGGATCAACCGAAAAACGGTTCTCCAAACGGATGTAAACGGTTGATTTTCATTACTGGGCGAATGATTTGTTGTGGTTCACTTTTACGATACACCGCAATCGCATACCGGATTGCGCTGCCGGCGATGGGTTTGAAAAAGTAAATGGATCTGTTCACGGGTTATTCGTGTTATTGCCAATGCGTGATGAGATGGAGAACAATTTACAGCGCCACGTGTCACGGTTGACTGAGCCGGGTCGCGAATTAAAAAAAATGGATTGCGAAGAGAAAATGGATCTTTAGAGCGTTGGTTGGAATTTAACTTGAAAGCAGACATGAAACAGTACCGTGTTGATAATTGAAAGCACACGTTGTGGTATCGAAATATCAATTATTAATGTTTAGTTAAATGTTGAAGTTGTTAAAACTTGTATCAACGCAGGATTAATATGAATTGAATAATTTGTTCATTTAATCACTAGGTATCGGCGGCTGGAGTGCTGTAGTGTTTAAATTAAGCAAGCAATAAAGTAAACGCTGGGAGTGTACCATAATGGGTCGTGTCAATCACACCACCCATGGGAGCAATCCTTTTTCCGCCCGTTGATTTTTCTCACCACTAATCACTGCCCTCCGGGGCGGTATATAGCGCTTCGCACGAACCATTAAACTATCGTTGTAAAATTAAATTGCGATTAAATCAATCATAAAGTAGCTTCAAGCGTCTAACCACGGTAGGAAGATGGGCGAAATGCCAACCAATCGCCTCCGTTAGGGTGCGGGTTTGGAGATCGTCGTAATACGGCGATTCAGTGTGATGCCAGACAGGAATGTGGTTTCCGGCATGATTGGACCGTAAGCTTACTCCCAGCGGAAAACGTCCCAAAATGGGACGCCACCAACGTCAAGTGACCAGCGCAGACAAGTCGGTAAGCAAGTGCGTTGAAATAATTGTTCGGCCTTACGTAAGCAAGCTGCTCATCCATCTCACGGCGCGATCGTTCACTGTTGCCGGGTGTCGCACGAAGCTGATGCGTGAGACGGAAAGAGGATGATGAGCATGGTAGTAAACGATGGAAGAGGGAAAACTTTTACTTTTCTTCCGCTGTTTGGTGTGACTTTCGGACAATCTGTGATCATCTTTACATCAACAACAGCATCCGTCATCCGTTTTACGGGGGGGTGGGCGTATGCTAGCGTATGTTTGTTAGATTTTGGTAACATCCTTCCCATATTCAGTTGATCAATGATGGTGGGTAGGTGACCGCAAATCATTATTGATTACGCAAGGGACAATTGTTTCATGCGAAAGGGAACACCGTGAGTGTAATGTTTTGTATTATCTTCATTTTGCTTTTGAGGACCGTCCAATCGATCACCTACTAATGAAAACATGGCGTCATTTGGTCATGTGGCCATATTGGCTTACGGAAAATTTTCTTTTTTTTGTTTTGTATCCAAGTCCTTTTTTTTTTCTTTTACCAAACACAGAACCCATAACACACTTTTCAATCCAGCCCAAGCCGCTTCCCGTCGTAAATGATGGCTGCACCTTCTGTGTGCCACAGCGCAGAATGTCAATATTTCCTCACGGCTAATGTCACTTTCGCGACTCGTGCGCTGTCTAATTAATTTCAACAGTCAACAGCTAGCGGCTAGCGCATCCATCACATTCTCCAGAAAGATACAGTCAGTGATTTGCCGTGAAAATACAGGTTTGCCAGTGAATCTTTTAGTTGGTGAAATTTTGCAGATGACTCTCGCCATCTCCGAACAAACCCCGGCGATCACGCTTTCCGAATCACCGTGATGCATTGGCTGGTGCATTGTTTCAGAATGAGGTTTTCGTTTAGGCCAGTGGCAAAACCGACGGAAGGGCAAGCAATCGTACCAGCGCCATTTTCCCTCCGATATCAATAATCCTAGCACGGGTTGTGGTGGTGGAGGGGATGCGGGAAGAGAAGCTATTTCATCGGACGGCTTGGACTCCGGGGAATAGTGATCAAAAGTGCCTACCGGATCGGTTGTAGTCGTTGTTCAATCAAGGGGCGAATGTGGCATTAAAAAAATGGCATACAAACACACACGCTTAAACGCGATGCGCATGCATTTTGCGTCGAGCGAAAGCACACGCCAACCAAACATCGTTCCCAGCCTTCAGGTGAAACCCAAAACCGAGCCAAATCAACCATCCAACATCGCACCACGATTCCGTTCGTTCGTCTGCCATTTTGTAAATTCCTTTTTTTTTGTCTTTGGTACTTTCTTCATGTTGCATGAATTCCTTCCACCAGCTTCTGTCGGTCTTTGCGTTTGGAATAGAAATTTCTCTAAATCCGCTTACCGCGAAGCCTCATCCCATGGACACGGCCATATTTCGCATCTCCGAAACAGAAGCAACGGTCGGTGCACGATTCAGACGAAACGCGCAAAGAAGTGACTTTCTTGGGCTGCTGTTCTACCCCCACCCAGGGCAGAGGGTCCGGGTGAATCGGATGCGCGAATCCGGCCCGCGTGATAGCGAGCGAATCGATTGATTTGAATGGCAAATGTGCATAGACGAAGCCGGAGTTGGAATAAATTAAACCCATCGCGTATATATGAACACACAAAGGAGGAGACCATTCGTGATGATGCTTACCCGCTTGCATTCAAAAGCATTTCGTAGGGCATCGTAGCCGTACGAAAGCGCACTCATCTTCGATAACGATGACACGTGAGATGCGCTTCAGAAGGTGCCGTTCGGAAAGTGCATCCGACGAGGCTTTCTATCGACCATCGATCCCGAGACGTGGTGTGGTGTGGTGAGACCCCTCGAGACGATCGATGCTTGTTATCCCCTCGGCGAAATGATTTGCTGCTAAGCCTCCCTCGTCTGATCGGATAGAGCCTCGCGAAGAAGGGACATGAGATTCGTGTGCGATTACCGTCGGCATTGAAGGGGGAATTAAGTGAAACGAAGGAGTGGGGGTGTTCCACAAGGTAGATGCCGAATTCGCGTGCGTCCATGGATGGATACTCTCTGTCGATAGGAATTGCTGGTAAATGAAGTCGTAATTGCCACAGCATGGCGAAGGTAATCTCGCACTCGATGAAGAAGAAATGATGGTAAAGTTGATGTGGAGAACTCAATTGCTGGTAACCTACGCCCGTGAAATGTTCTCCATCGACAGGGACGGCAAAACGGGCCAATCAATTGTTCAATTGGGCTGTAAAAAGAAACAATTGCACAACAAGGATCACAATTTTGGCACGTTTGAGCAACGATACAGTGCAATTATGGGTTTTTGACTAGCAAAACCACAACATAATTATGCAACTTACAGAACAAACGCATGGCATTGATGAGTCATTCAATCCCACATGAGTCATTTAAATCAAACATTTGGAGGTTAAAACGAACGTTCAAACACTACTTTCAATTTTCCTCTGCGCAGATCGTTTATGAGACGCACAAGCATTCCTCAGAATGCTTAAGCGTGTGTATTTTTTAAATCGCATGATAGTCGAACGTGCGATAAGATCGTAATTAAAAGCTGCACACCTCCTTGTATGGCGCCTTTGGCCTGTAAAAAAGGCTGATTTTGTGTAACATTGTAGCAACCGATGATCATAAATTATCCACGCTTTTTTCCACCCAATCGTCACGCCCGATCCAGTAATCTGATAATGATCGAACGAGAGAGTCAATTTCAGATAATATCTCCCGTAGGACGTAAAATGGTTTGCAGCACTAGCGCAGGAAATCGTGTTACACTCGATCGTATTAGATTAATTGGATAAGAAATGGCATTGCAGATGCTTGTCATATCTGTAATAGATCGTGCGATCGATCGCAGTTTTTAATTCAAAGTTTCTTTTTG
The DNA here is from genome assembly GCF_943734695.1 of Anopheles maculipalpis. Taxonomy (NCBI): domain Eukaryota; kingdom Metazoa; phylum Arthropoda; class Insecta; order Diptera; family Culicidae; genus Anopheles; species Anopheles maculipalpis. The sequence goes on along the minus strand of NC_064872.1, from coordinate 44,565,568 downwards.
TATTCGCAATGTGACATTTTATTAGTTGAAATAACGCTAGCCGCTCATCAGCACCAGCGCCCCAACGAACGAATCACTGTTGGAAGAAGTTTTTTTTTGAACACCTTCAACTGAGCTCTACTGCGGTGCATCACTTTTTATTGCATTTATCTGCAGCATTCACTGCACGCATTGTTGTAGGTACCGTTCAGGGTGTTGCAAGGAGGGCGCAAAAAAAAAAAGATGATTACGCGCTAAATGAAGCAGACGAGCAGATGTATGATGTCGGGAGCGATGGGCTAAGATGGTTGAGCCACACAAGATGGGTGTGAGGCTTTAGCTCGAATGCTTTTCAGACCGTTTCAAGAGCAAGTCTCACTTGCACAGTTTTCACCTGCTGCAAGTCGTTGCAGTTTCTCGTGCGTGGGTGAAGTGCTTACTAATGGCGTCGGTGTTTGTATTTTCACTTACAAGGAGAGCCGCAGGTAAATAACTCGAATCGAACATTCTTTTACACGGCGTCGCAACAAAAACAGCAAACAAACGATCAGATAATACTAGCAGCACCAGTTGTCTCATTAGTTATGATTGATGCGTTCATTAAAAATTAAAACTTTTATTAGAAACACAAATCCATCAGATAGTAATTTAGTAATATGAAATAAAAAAAAAACAATCATGCTACAATTAGGTCCCTGGATTAGGTGATGATCCTTAGTATTTCAAAAGCAAATTTAATTAAATCAAGAAACTACATGACCGGCAGTAATACTTTTTACATGCATTTTCTCTCTCTCTATTTCCGTTTGGTAATTAATTACAAACACATTCCGGAGCTCAATTAGCCGAAGAAAGATTAAAACTAGGTTTGAGTCTTTTTCTCTTTCTCTCTCTCTCTCTCTCTCTCTCTCTCGATCACTCGATTGTTTTTTTGTGGATTGAAATACCACCAAGCACACTACGAGTCTACGGCATTGGTGTCATAAACCGCCTTTTTTGGTTTGCCTCCTGCTGGGAAATGGAAGCATCTTCCGCTTTACGATCTGACGTATCCCACGCAACGACTCGACATCTACTATGGGTTCGGTTTTATAGGATCTACCGCAGTCTCCATCGGCGGGGCGATTGATCAAAAGAAACTCCGCATGGTGGCAGAAACGCACCGTCGTGAATGCCAAACGGTGTAATATCATCTGCGGTGGTCGAAAAGTGTCCGCAATAGCAAGAGAACTACCAGCTAAAACATACCAGCGAAAGTGCCTCTAAACACCGAAGCATCGTAGCAAGACATCGTCGTCGCTTCTCCGCTAGATCAAACTGCGCGTATGCGAGAAGGAAATAAAAAACAAATGCACAAAATGGAAAGTGCTGAAAAGGTTACGGCTTTGCTTGTCACTGATGCGGCAGCTGGTCGTGCGGAGGATCTGTCAAGAGCACGCACACCGAAGGCTTCAAAAACAATCGAATCGAACAATCATGTCGCAGCACAGCACCTCTGAAGGTCATGCTGGACGAATTGGACAAGTGTAATATGCACAATTCGCTTTAATCGTCAAGCACCACCACGAGTAAGTCGGTGCTAATGGATTTAATTATTATGCTGTTGCTGTTGTTTTTTCTATTCACTCTGCTACTCTTGTCATAACCATTCTACGGAATGGCGGAATCTTCTCGGCAAGTTTCACTTTTTAAGTCATCATTTTACCTAATGAATTTCGGTATTGTTTGCCTTTTTTCGTGTTCGTTACATGGAAGTGTGTAATTCCATAAGACAAACTTCCTATGTAGTCTAGATGGCACACGATCACCATTTAAATTGTCCGCCACGCACCTTACCTGCACTGCAAAAGATTAATTAATATCAATTTTGCGTATACAAACGGACCCTACGTACGCTTCCATTTGCTTTACATAATTCTTTGCTGAACGTGATTCCAGCCAACAGTCTACAATGCTCTGTCCCCACCACGCTCCGAACAAACCTGAGAGCAGTAACGAATTAGAAGCAATTTTTCATTGAATTTCTCCGTCCAAGATAGGTGAACCGATCGGCAGCTTCCTTTCACGAATACTGGTCAGGGGTCTGTTGGCCGTGATCGAGTCGGGAGTACATCCGGTACTGGTGGGCCATAATTGACACTGGTACGGTGCAAGGTTGACGCTAATTTTCTCATTACGCCGCGGCCACCTGAATGCAGAGGTGTGATGATGGAACGCTGCCGCGCGTTGAAAGCCATTTCCATTTTACCACCGATCGGGTTGGTCGATCATTTGTTAGTGTCGCGTTGGTAGCTATTTGTAACGGGCATACACTCCCTACCGGAGGGAGTGGAATCGGATCAACCCTTGCCAGTGTGAGAATGGTTCGTTTCCGGTTTCACTTCCATGCGACATTTGCTATTAATCTCAGAAAAAGGGTTTTAATCCGCCTCGGAAGATTCGGCACAATACGCTTCACTGTCGCTCTCCCCATGCAATGCAACAGCCAGCCCTGATTGATGGTAGTAATCGAAAGTTCTCCTCTGCAAGCCTCTGAAGACGTTTTTAAGATGTATTGCCCAAACCTTTAGCCCTTTCCGGTAAGATGGGTAAAAAGCTACGATACATTCTTTTTGCATTAATTACCCTAATTATTAACGAATGAAATGTGTTTTAATTTATTGCTTTGACATCAACTATTTTGCATCCATAGTCTGACCGTTACGACCTTACACACACACACACAAACTCTCTCTCTGAAGAACGGTTTAAATTCGTCACATACAAAGATACAAACGCACGTTAAGCAACAAACTCATTATCACTTTCAACTTCCGTCCGGTTGACCGTATCTCCGATGCGATCGGTATTTGGGTTAGTACGAGCGAACGAGTGTGACTTTCAGACTTTCGTCGGGCAGTAGTCACATCCAACGCAAACGACAGGAGAAAACCGGGCCTCATACCTACGCTGGGGCTGCACCAAACCAAGAAAATACACCAAAATAGCCCGAAAAACAAGGTCATCTGGAGATGCTCCGATCTTGACTAACTAGATACGGCAAGGCCGGTCGGTGGTTGACTGTGTGTGGTTCAAATAAAATATTCGTCGATGTTTTTTTTTTTTAGCAAATTTGTTGGTTAGAAAGATTCCAGACTTTTCTTGCGAATCCGCTTTCGTTGATGATCGGAGGGGTTTTTTTGTGTGCCAAATACACTATCGATCGTTACGGTTTCTAACAGACGGTGGACAGCATCGTTCAAAAAGGAAAGCAATTTGTAAGATAATTCAAGCTCATGAATATTGAGTTACTTTCCCGCGCTTCTTTTATCTGCTGTTGGCTGATAGATGGAGTTATTTTATTTGCATGTTCTTTGGAGAAATGATCAACCTGTGATATAGCCTGGCTGATTTCCTAACCACTTTTCGGTGGATATCTCGGTTTTTGCTGTAGTGCAGCATGGATGAAAATCATACCATGCCGATATCGACCAGCTACCAATCGATCTTCGCGATGCGCGTGTTCCGGGCTCGTGCACATGCGATCTAACGGCTTGCCCAGTCCATCGATGGAAGTGCGTTTTAAAAAGCTGCGTAGTGCGTAGGTAAAGCTATGCAATGCCATATTCGTGTAACGGGTACTGAACGCCCGGCCCCCGCTGCTGTTAATTAAACAGTAGTAGTGATGCTGCGAGGTCTGCTGTCCATTGTGCAGATCGCACGATCGGTAGCTGTGCATGAGAACGTGTGTAATTGCAATGAATTCAATTTACCCTATTTAGAAAGTGTGAAAATCACGCCAGGGAATAGCAGCCGTTGCGTATCGATCGGCTGTGCATGTGCTGATGTGTAGAATTGACAGTCAAATTACAGGTCACTACAAACTGTATGGGAAACTATGCAAACAATCTAATCTTTTCTTCGGTTGTTCTGATTAAATGTGACACATTTGTTTCAACCGGTTTCGCAACAAGCAACGGCGGCGTGAGAATCCCATCACAACATTGTCACATAATGGGAGCGCAATTTCGAGACGGAATGCAGTGCAACAACGCCGATCACCATCGTGACACAATGTGTATCTCGCAAGAGGAGAAAATAACTCATTTTCCACTCGCTTTTCCAACCACCCCACGGGAGAAGTATGGTGATAACTTTGTGGTTGCATCATTTAGCGTTGTTTGCGCTTGTCTTTGCGAACGAACGTGTTCCACAACTCCCCCAGTGATCTGTTTGTGGGAAAAGGAAGTGCAACCGAATGCACTACTGACCCACAGCGAAGACATTCACGGCGGCAGACAAGTAAATTGCACCGCGTTAAACACTCATTATGTGCGTGTCCTGTTCTGCGTGTGTGTGTTGTTGTTGTTTTGCTGGTGTGTGAGGCTCGTATTAGCCAACCGTTAACAACACCCCAGACGTCTTACGGGGTGAATGCATTTCTTAGGTCCGTCCGCCATTCGGGCTTGACCAACAGCAATTGTTGATTATTACTTCCAAATGTGCATGCCATTAGAAGCACAAATGCTACCCACTTTTGCCATGGAGCAAAAAAAAAGAAAAGATTATGAAAATAAATATTTTTCGCCGGGAAAACACCTGAGCCACCATCAATTCAACGTTTAATCGTTTTGGTAGGGTTTTGTGCAGGTCTGCGAAACACTGCTGACCGGTGTAATCAAGTCTGGGTCGCCAGTAAACATATTATTCCAATTACTATTCATCAAAACGGTCTGCAAAAAGCTCAAAAGTGAGCAGTTTCGCATCGGGCAAGAAGTGGACGCAATCGTAATTGTGAAAAAAAAAAACGTGGTGGACGTGTTGCTTTTTTTCTCGAATCCTTCGAAGTAGGGCAAATGTGGTCGGAAATTTAATCACCAGTTTCAAGGATCCGTACAAGAAGGTACGGTTCATTTCGTTGCAAATTTTCTATTAGGAAATTATGTTCCTGAAAAGCAACGGTTTTGTTTTGGAAAATTCGTAACCGTGTTCGCTCGTACGTCTTTTCGTTCAAAGTTCAATGTTTAAAGGGCGCATGTTAAAGCAATTATGCGAATGGATTGTGCAAGCAGCTTGATTGAATTAAAATGATTGTATTTATATTGTAACAGCCACACAACCAACTTTGAACAAGCGATGAAACATAAAATTGAACTTCGATCTACGAATTTATGACGCTTGTCAATCGTGCTTCGAGAAAAAATAATTTAAAACTAACCAAGTTCGATTGCATTGCTCCAACATTAAAAGGTTACACCGCTTAGCCCGATGTGGTACAAGTTTCACGCTCGGCTACGCCTAGGAAGATGAACAGCAAACGATCGAACAAACCGATCCAGCCAACCATTCGATACGCTTCAATCGACCCGAACCGAAACACGGTTGCGCACAGTTAGCAAAACGAGCAAAACTAGTCAGCGCCAAGAAGCCCCAAAGGTGTATCAGCGGTCGAGCAGGTTGCTGACCACCGTCGATGATCGCGATCGAGCACCGAGTGCGTCTGGCGAATCAGGTGGAAAAAAAAGCATTCCACGCATATTTGCGCCGCAGCTACAGGCGCTTTTCACTTTCTTCCCATTTCTTTGCTGCAGTTGGCGGCAGGCACCATCACGCACGTGGTCGAATGGCTGCGCCGTGTGTGGATTCCGCATGCCTTCCGCTTTACACCGCAAATCCACCAGTGCGCAACATTTATGTCGATCGGTTTCGGGCGCTTCCTTGGCCAGCAATTGCTGCTTCTATTTCTGTTCGTTGACCATGCTCATTGGATATCATTTTTTCTCATGTTTATTATAGCCATTCTCGAGATACATATGTGTGTCACCGCATCGAGCAGGGTCATCGACCTGGGGTTGGGTTGAGAAAAGATTGTGGAGAGTTGGCGAGCCTGAGCCACTTAAGAACAAATCGCAAAACCGGCCTGAATGCGATCGCAGCAACGAACCAACGAAACAAACGAATGACCATAACAAACAGCTTAACGCACGAAGAAATCGAAGAAAACACTGTCAGACATCCAGAAAGCACCGCCCCAAAGCGTCGGGTTTTGTGGTTGGATGTATGGAAATGAACCAAAGACACGGGTGATCAACTCTTGAACATTGCGACTACGAATATCGCATCCGGTGTCGCATGTATATTCAATGATCTCAACCTTGGAATGCCGGACCCGTTCGCGCAATGCAATGGACGAACTTTCACATGCGAGCGAGCCCGCGTTCGGGATGAACGTTTGCGTCGGATGTGGGGACATGATTTGACCGTGTCAGCTAGTCAAATATTCAATGCTCTGGCTGTTTGTTTGCCATGCTACGCGTCAATTCGTTAAACAATAAACAAACTGTGGATACGTTTTTGTTTTTTGTATGGTAAATTAAATGCCAGATACTGAATAGTGTTGTGTTTCAGTTCTGTGTCGTGAGAGTAGAAGATTCCCTGTATGCATGTCTATCAAATTAGTTTTTTTTTTGTGTACATCCAATTTGAATTAGATTGTAACCCTGCGTTCGGGGCAATGGTGATCTCAATTAGGGGAATCTTCCCACCGATGGAACACACCCATCATGCAACAGTTGTGTGCGCTCCGTGTGTGTTATAGATGCTACTCAGGAAGCGGCATCTTGCCACCCAGCACACACAACAATGCACTAGCTAATAATATACTTGCATGTGAAAGGCAGCTCGATACGTTTCCCCCGAGTGTGATAACTTTCTTCGAATGCAAAGCAAAAACCAGCACAGCCACTCACATCTACGCCGGAGATTAGTTGTGTCAGTTGGCGGAATATTATTATTCCATCGATCTCCAAGCAAGCACGATAAGGTTGTGTTCCCCATCACCAACCGTCAGATAGCACAGCACAGAGCATCACGAGCTAGTCCTTGTTTTCTTAATCGGTTCTAAAATCTGCTGCTGCATGGGAAACGCTTGGCGTCTTGGTGCAGCACAGGCAACATGCCAGTAGCAAGCCATGCTGCAGACGAGTGATGCGTCGTCAATCCCTCTGTGCCTCTTACGCCATAATGCAACCGTAACCAGACTGGAGACTGGATATAATAAAACAAAAACCTCAAGATAAATAAATTCTCTCACCGGGACCGGTAATAATTGGATCGTTGCGTTCCCTTCCGTTGACTCGCGCACCGGCGTTACGCAGACGGCTCGCCGTCGTGGGAGTTTTCCGAACCCGAATTTCCAGCCTGTGTCGGTCCGGGTTCGCACTCTTCGCACACTGGTTGTGGCCTTTTCCGGCTTTGTCGGCCGCTTCTTTTCATACGCCTTATTATAAATCATCCATGCCCGGGCGCATTAGTTCATTCCTGTGTGCAAAACAAAACACACAAACTGCTCTCGTAACACCTTATTACGCTCAGGCAAATATTACGCTTGACGGGTTGGCAGTGGGGTCGGCTGTGACCGGCAATTGGGATGATGTGAGCCAAAGTTCAGAGCGAAAGTTCATCATTAAACTGATGGTTTAAGCCGCCCAACGGATGAGGTCGAGGTGGTGCTGGTGGGCGTGTGTTTTCGCGATTCGATGTGCGCTTTTTTTTTATCCCTCCATGGATTAATGCCACACAGAAAACCGCAACTGAACCAGAGATCTTTACTAATGGACAGGGAGAAGGTGTGTTGCATCTCATCCAGAATTTCCGATGCTAATACGATGAAAGGTTACCCGCGGAAAGGAATAACTTTTCCCGGACTGCGTACGAAATCCACTGCTCGAACAGTGAGATCAACAAACCTTTCGATCTGCATTGGGATTAGACTTTAATTTGATCACCAGTTCGGAATGCAGCGGTTTTGGATTTGATTTTGGAACGGATTAAATCATTAAATCTCCCACAAATTTCTCTTGACATTTTCATTTAACTAATTTGATTAAACAATTGTCTGCAACCATTCCGGGTGGGGTAATCTCTAAACATCCAATTGTTCCATTTATGCCGATCGTTAGTGTCGGTCAGTAAAAGGCACAGGAAAACAATTGCTTGCTTTTTGGGAGCAATGCGTTTGATTATCGTTGACTATTCAAATACCGAATTTCTGTCCCAATCCTTCCGAGTCTTTATTTTTGTTCCTCTAAATCTCTACCACATCCCAAACCCGCACAGAAACAATCGCCAAGCATCGAAAACATACTTTCACAATGAATCAAATATTTACTTTGCGTGTGTAGCTGAATGTAGCTTGTTTTTCTTTCTATATCACTGTCATTGGTGTTGGCCGTTTCGGAACACCCATGCAGGGTCCCGAACACGGTCCACGTGCGTGCCTGCAGCGTAGGTTAGAAAGATCGATGATGAAGCTGCCCGTTTTGTTGGTAAACTTCTCATGGCTTCCCGTGGCAACAGATACACGTACAGATTTTTACTTCACATGGGGACACAAATCTTTTCAGAACAAATCGCCCAATTTGTCTTCCGTTAGTAGTCAGTTGGAGTTAGTAAATGTGTCCTCGTGGGGTTTGCAATTTGACGACACCTACTCAAATCACATCTCAACATCCACTCCTCCCTGCCAAACACAACGCGCTTCTTGTTCCACGGTCAGTGACCGTTAAATTAACGTTCAACAAAGTGACAAGCAAGAAGAAAGGAGCGCAACTACGCGTGGTTTAGCAAAGACACAGTAGAAAGTGGTAGTGGACATATTAACAAACGTGACAAAGCGATAAAAGCGCACCATCCGAAGGAATGACGCCGGACATCTCATTTCGGGCACTCGTCAAAGGTTGCGGCCATGTGGTCGGTGCCATGTAATTTTCGCACAGTCCAAACCATTCCACAGACCGCGGACTGTCTACGATCGAACCGGAACGCTGAGGCAGCCAGGAATTGCGTGGTGCTTTCGAATGTTTGTTTTTCGTATTGTCACTGCCGTGGCTGCGGCAGGCAATCGGGGTTTGTGTGTGTGTGTGTGTGTGTGATACAAACGAAACCGTTTGTAGTTTTTCCTGCTGCCCACTGAACCCTCCCGTGGAATCGTGCACGGAAGAGATAGTGAAGCGTTTTTAGCACTTTGACTAATGTTACGCCACTGTGAGATCCAGATTAGTGGCTGTCACTTTGTATCGAAAGAACGGACTTGAATACCAACGCACGTCCAAACCGGATCTCGCATCCAGTGCCAAATTAGAGAGATATTACCTTCTCCCAACGTAGGTTGGTGGAGCACCCGCCCCATCCGAATGTAATATTATGATTTCCGCAATTTTCATTCCAATGCCACCAACTCAATGATGGTGATTAGCTGCATTGCATTGAGGTTGCTTTCGCTGGTGCCGATGATATGGAAGGGGGCGCGCTAGGGAACATTTCCGGCTTCCCAGCGTTCGCCAATAATAGATTCGGTGAGTTAAAATGGAAAATTAAGGGTTTTCGAATCTCGAACGCTCCCGAATGCTGGAAATTGAAAAAAAATAACGCACATATACACGCGTACGCACTGCAAAGCACCTGGATAATGGCGTTGTTCGTGATTGTTTTTCACGTATAATCGGTTAATATGTCTTTCCGGCAAGATACTACCGCTAGACTAAGCTCTGCCGGTTTCAAATGTCCAATGGAATGCTTGGCGCAGTTTACCAAAAATTTACGTTGACGTTATGTCCAACGAACTAGCAAGAGCAATTTTGTTGGCTCTTTTCCAATAAAACACCAAATTGCATCACCAGTTTGAAGTACCTCAAAATACTTTCACCCCTTACATGAGTGTGACGTTTGCAGGATAGGATGAAGTCAGATTAATTTCCTACAACTTCAACGTTTAGTACCACCCGGGGTTCGTATGTTGAAGAGCTTTATGGGAATGGAAGTTACAAAAAAATGGGTTTTGATTGCGACACAAAAAGGCAGCAGCAAAAAAACGCAACAATTAGCGCCTCCTAGCAGTTGTTGTACAGCACCTTTACGTAATATTACAATAATCATAAGCAAATGAGAAAAAAACATGCTTACCAGGGTGATAAAACGAGTAAGCTCTTGGGTTAATCCTGTGTTAACATAATATGTGTTGTTCATCCCTGCTCAAAATTTCCAAAGAACTTTTCTTTTCTTTTTCATCGTCTATAAGTCCAAGCAAATACACAAACGCATTCATTTATTTCTTTGTAAATAGCTTACAAAAAATCTCTCCCAATGGTGAGTTATTGTGCCGACAAAACTCGGCGCACCGATACAGATCTTTGCCCGTAATGAAAGATATCGTTAGGAACTGATTTTATGAGATCACTTCAACCAGATCTCTTCCGATCGTGGCGGTAAGTTAATGCTAACACAGCAAACAGCAAATACATTGATCATCACTTAGAGCGCACATTTTCCATTCGGGAAACGTCGATCGTGTGTCGCTCGTGTGCGGCTCGTCAGTGCGTCCGCACACTGTGCGCACTGCTTTCCTTCAGTTGCCGATCGAAAGTGATGTTCCATTAGAGTGTGTGTGTGTGTGTGTTGAGCCGGGCGTGATGAGCTAATAGGATGCGAACGAGGCGTCAGAAAGTGAAATGTAAATGTTGCTCGTTTTCGGACAATGGCAGAAGATCGAGGTTATGTCAGCAAGACGATTGAAAGCCGCCTCGCTCAATCGGTTTAAATGAGAAGAAAACCATTCCCATGGGGTATCCGATGTTGTGCGACAAAAGCTTATCCTTAGAAAGGACTATTTGTTGTGTGGAGTTTGGATGAATTTCGTAACATGCAGTTGGGAGGGAAAAACGCCACTATTTGTCATGTTAATGATGCATATCGTTTTAATAATGGCAAACAAATACGGCAATCAAACAAGTTACAACTTCGAATCTTTAAACGTTAAGCGAGAATTGTCAAATTGTTCATGCACTTATTTATATTTTTTTTTTTTGATTAGGAGAGCATTTTCACAAAATTCTTGCTCACATATTCACAGTTTGACAATTTTAAAGCAAAGTCGAACTGATTAGAGTATCAAATAGAGAGAGAAAGAGAGCAGTATCAACTTATTAGAGTATCAATCCTCTGTGGTTTTATCTTACAAAAAGATCATACTTGATTGCACTTTTTGTTTTCCGTTAATTTTATTTTTATTGAACTCCAACATCATGGCCAACTGCCGTGTAAACGTCACAAGGCATTTCTTCCTAGAATTTAGCCTCATTCAAGTAGTTTTTAATTTTGACTTTGAATTTATGTACGATTTTCTAGTTAAAGAAGATTTGTTTCACATTTAATCAGGAGCTGAGGACTGATTGGGACTTTCAGAGAGTATTTAACAGAAATTACACAAATAATGCAGACATAATATAAAAAAGTACGGCAAGCCAAACTCAATTAGCATGTCTTCAAGATATTTTTTTGAAATTTTGAGAGATTCCTTTTTATGCTGGTTGAAATCTCCAGTTGAAAGTATTTACCTTGACAAAACATTTTCTTTGTAAATTTGCAAAAGCTTCCGCTGGTGAACTTTGTTTTCTCTTTAAACTGAAAAATACCTACTTCCTGTAGCATCCAAAAATGCAAATCTTTCATTAGCTGTCAACTATAAATTCAAGATATTTTTATGTGAAAGTTGTGAGAAATTTGCAAAGCTATTAATTAACGCCGGTTTTGTGCAAACCAATATTGCAGAAACGTAATCGTTTATATTGGACATGGCAGCATATACATACAGTGGTAGACTGTGTTAAGCACTTGTGGCTCGGTTCCGCTCCCACGAATCTCAAGCTAGTAATAAAACCAATTTGTTAATAACGCTGGGAACGGAAAAGCTCTAACGATAAGCCGACTAGTGAAGGAAAGCACTGCAAAGTTATCACAAAAATAAGCACACTTTTCATTTCACTAGCAAAGCAATTCCGGCAAACAAGCTAAGCACTCGTACTTGTTAAGCATGTTGATCGCGTTGTAAATAAATATGCTTTCAAATATTTACAAAACAAACACACACGTGCGTTTGGTCGCCGATAATGGTGGACGCAAACGAGCTAGGCGCCGTCGTACATTTTCATGTGTTTTTTTTTGTTGTAAAATATATTTGCGCCTTTTTCTAGCGTCTAGCACTAAATTGCACCAACATCACTACACACACACACACAGCAGTGCTAGCAAGCGAACACCGATGATGCTTCAAATCACTCAAACGTGCTTTCTTTTCAAATATTTTCCATAGATTCCCAAATCGTTCGCGGTAAGTCCCGGGGCACTCATCTAGCTGGTGTATGTTCGTATGTGAGCCACATTACACTACAACACCCCCCCCCCCTCCCGAACCACGGCCGACAAGCACCACATCAGTCTCAGGAGCCTTTTTTTTGCGCGCGATCAGCGTCCGACCGATCACGGGCTTAGAAAGTGTTTTCCCTCTCGTTTGTGATGTGATTTTTTGTGTTTGTGTTTCTCATCTTAAATTCCACTCGCGCTGCGCATCGCATCGATTAATCAATCAATCAACCAATCAATCATAAGTGATCAAGTATTATGCAGCCGGCTGGCTATACCTTGCCTACCTTTCGGTTTTCTCCCGCCAAGGGGAGCTGTTCATTCTACTGCCAGCGAACCAACAGCCATTCCAAGGTGGAATGGTGTTTGCTATTTGGCTAGGCTAAACTTTCTGGAATACAAAAATTGAAATTCGACTCAGGGGCTCCGTGCCGTGCCGTGGAGTAGTAGTCGGTGGTCGTTTAGCGTCGGTCCGGTTGCATAAGTGACGTGCAAAAATTAACCTACCGATCTGGTTAGGGGTACTCATCCCAAGGTGGTGCTGGCTTAAGGCGATTCGTTCAAGAGTGTGGCGAGCAATACCTTTGGAAGTGGCCTCGGCTTCAGTGGCCTCCCGTTGAACCCCTTCCGGCAATTACGGAACGCCGATGCTACCCGGGGGACGTGTCAAATGCAATTTACTTCAAGCTGTGATTTTTGCCACGCGATCAATGCACACCGTTGTGATACACAAACACACACACACTGGCAGAGACGCCTACCTTATGCAATCTCCTTGTGGCGAAAGCTTCATAAGTAAGCGATCGTACTGAGCGAGGATCGATCATAATATAATTATGTTTCTACACCAGGCACGTGTTTAAGGGTTTCAAATCCGATGGTTTGAACCCCCATCACAATTGGTCAAGCTCCAACTAGGGGTCTTCTTATTCGAGCAAGTATATCATCAACGGGGATATTATCGATGCTCATCAGGTCGTCGACAAGGTCGTCGAAGCAAACGGATGCTCCCACACGGGTTCGAACGGTGGAGCTCATTCGAAATGCAGACGAATTTTACCCCATCATTGGACGTAATGAAGTGCAGTTTAGTTTCCCATTTTCCCGAACTTTATCTCTCGGTAGATGTTGCTCGAACGATCGAGTACCGTTTCGTCTCGATAGTAATTGAAACTTGAAACGAGTGAAGTACACAGTTCACTTTCAGCTCAATCGCCATCAAACGCGATCCCACCCACTTGTTAAGAGCAGCCTGCAGCTGAAACCTGAAACTCCGAGCTGCTTTGACGTACACCGCGCGCACTAGTTGGCGATAGTGGCCGAATGGATCGTTTAATTATGCTATCCATTGCTAGGGCGTCTTCTCGGTACTGAGCGTTGTAAATGTAATTTTAAGTCGATAGTGAACACTTTCTCTCCTTGTCCGCCCACTATTTTAGGGTGGTAGAGAGATTGTAGCGCATAAGAGATAGTAAGTACAAGTGAAGCTAAGTACAATAGTTTTCAACCGAATCGATCATGAATCTGGCTGTGAAAAGCTGATGAAAAATATGGATAATGTCTAATTTAAGCTTGTATCATAGGTATAGATTGCAAATGACTTTAAGTCATAAAATTTACTGAAATTAGAAACAGGAAGTTTCCAATATTAACTAAAATGAATGCGTTTTACAGTTCAACAGGATTTCTACAGCAGATCGCGACACAATTCGTGTTCGTCTTTCAATGAAAATATCATTTGCCGCTCAATTTGTGCTTCAAGCGAAAAATTATTCCAAATTTTCCACCGCAATAACTGTTTCAATAACCAAACGATGGCCAATTTTCAACCTCAAGACCAGTGCCATTTTAATTGCTTTTAACAATCGATCTTGTTCTTATTTCTGCTTCTTCACTATTCATTCTGACCAGAGACTGCCTTGAGCCATATTTTTCTTCTCGGTTCGTTTTGATTCGAACCACTGAATACATGGTTGCCGTTGGTTGCTGATGAAGTAGCGCACCTTTACTTTACCGAAAATGTGCTGCTGCTGCTGCTTCAGGCTGGCAGCCTGTCTGTCGTCTGCGTCTAGCAAGTGAATGTTCCCACCGGCGGCACCGGGACATCTTTACGCGAACCGATTCGTCACGACGCACATTTCGATCGGCCAGCTAACGACTGCTGTTGCTGCTGGAACGAAAATAATGAAGCTACCGATGAGCGGCATTAAATTAATATTCATTTGAAATTTAATGAGTCCGACGGATGGCAATCCATCGCACCGACGTGGTTCAATGTCTGACCGTGCCCGTCCAGGAAAGGAAAAGCGTCGTAACGATAATTATGATCATCTTTCGGTCATGTCATGAGATCATGTCGCCTCCCGGAGTTTGCGACTTGGAATTTAGAAAACAAAACGAAGCAAAAACCCCAATCTCACTCTACCTGTGAAGGGACGAATTCCAACGTTCAAAATACACATTGGGTGTACTTTCACGGTGGGAGCACTTGTTGAAATCAAAATCAGTCGGACGTTTCAAACGGAAAACGCATGCTGTCAAGAGAGGTAGCGTAATTTATGCAAAAGCCAGTGCCAATGCTCATATCCATCTGCAAGATGACAAAATTCAGCATCTTGAGCATCCATAAAAACACTAAAAAAGGTACTTTTGCGCTTTCCGGGGGACAAAGTGTCCCATTCATGCACGACGGATCTTTCAATACCCCGTTAAAGGAGTTGAATAAAATTCCACACCACAGTTTTTGAACAATTATCTCAAGAAGACATAAAGTGTGCTGACTGAAGATGGGATGAAAGGAAAAAAAAAACGACAGTTATCTTACGCATACTGGTGGCCGGATCTTGGCCGGAGCCGGATTTGGTACGATGATGCTCAGTAAAGCTCGCTGGCCAATCGTTGATCATCGGGAAAGGTTTTCGAACGAACCGTGAGTGAAGTGAAAGTCCAGTTCGGGATAGCGGAGGCACTACAAAAGAATGCAATCGATTGTGGAATGTCTGTGCTGCGAAAGAAAATTTTCCTTCGCCGGTATGATGCAACTGTGACTTGAACGCTTGATGAAGCGTCGCAATAATTCATGCACTCGAAAGTCATATTGTTGTGCAGAGCCTGCTCACCACCAGCTCTCATCAGATAACCGCAGAAACCGCGTGAGCTGCTTGTGTACGTTCTTAAATAAACAATATGATCATCATGATAGGGGAAGATTACTAACCAAACCAAATGATACTAGCTTTCGTAACCTTTACTCTGATTAGCATAACATACACCCTATTATTCTCTCGTTTTTCGTAACCATCATGGATAACACCCAATAGAAACAACATTGATCACTGTTAACATCAACAAGCTCCCAAGGTATAGCGCATAGCGCCAGAGAACCAGGAACAGATCAACCGCAGTATGGTGAAGATCACACTTCACATTACGCATCATTGCGAAATTAAATTACCCCATTTGAAGCTTGCTCACATAGACAGACAAACGCATACTGGATTCCCACATTTCGTAACTAGTGCAGCTTGAGCGTTCCGATTCTGGCGCTTTAGTTTGGTCCGATCTTGCATCCCTTGGCTTGACGTAACTTTTCGTACGAAAGCGGACCAAAGTTAAAACTTCCTCTTCGAGCATGCTCCGGAAAACGTCACCAGCCCTCAAAGAAGAGGCTAGGAAGCATAGAGCCAAAGCATGGCCGGCATCATCCGCTGCCGAATACAATCGACCATCGTGTGCATCGTGGCGTCCGGGGCCTTTAATCGTCCAGAAACGGTCCCACAAACAATCGACCAGTTCCAGTGCCAACGATCGAACAAAGTGTCGGCTGCGGCACAGACACGGGTATTTCTACTATTATCTCGACAGTTTCCATCGAGCATCTCTCGACCCAGAAGGAAACTTGCCCATCGGTTCAGCAGCGACTGCGTGTGCTGGCTGGCGGTTACATCATCCGATGGTACCTAGCGCCCCAAGCGCATCTTGACTTAACGTGGTTGTGCGGTGTTAGACCGTCGTTTCCCGAATCGCAAACCACCCGAGACAATACTGAGTGGGAAAACGAGCTACTTAGTGTTGCAGATTCGATTCGTTTGAAAATGTTTCCTTTCTCATGGCCCGCGCAGTGGGTCATCTTCGAATGAAGGTGTGTGTGTACGAGTGTTTTGCCTCTTTCTTTTTTTTTTTTGCTACGAAGACCGATGGGCCACCAGCACACGAGATGTGGTGTAATTGTGTAAGCGAAGTGTTGAAGATGATTGCTAACATGGGTTCGTTTTATGAGCGGTAAAGATATCCAACCGGGACGCAAATAAACCCACTTGCTTGATTGGGTCAATTTAGTTGATAGTGAAAGGATCCTGGGGTTTGTGGGGATTGCACAACCCGCAATCGCTAGCTTTGAGATGAAGATACACCGGTCGCATATGTCGTTTGCAGATGCGTGTGGCCTCGGGTTTTATGTAGTAGCCCTTCTCTCGAACTTGTTAGCTTGTAGCACTTCTGACGTGGGTTTTTCTTTCTCCATACCGCCACATCCAGGTTCCCCCGAAAGCTCAACGACGCCAACTGACGCAACAGCAGCAGACGCACATTCTGAGCGACATTCAGAAGCATCAGCATCGTTTCAATCTGCATCAGAACCAGCGTGCCCCGAACGTGTTTATACAACCGTCGATTCAAATACCGGTGCCCCCTCAACCTCACGGAAGGCAACCGTTCAGTGGCCCCAGTAACACACAGCAACACTTTCAGCCGAACGCACACTTCCACCATCACTCGAACAACTTACATCCACCACCACCACCACCACCATCGTCCAATGCACCGACCAACAGCTTCCGCACACCGTCCAGCCGACCAGGACCAAACTTTGGAGCACAAGTAAACCGCTACTACTTCCAGCACCACACGCAAACAACATTCATACCCAATTTTTTACAACTCTTACAGCAGGACACACGCCTACCGCCTCAGCAACGTTCCGTACAGAACCAACTACAGCAGGCCCAATTCTTCAACGGACCACCACCACCACCACCACAACACACTAACGGCCCCAGTGGTCCCGTCGTACAGCCACTGAACGGTCAATCGTCCTTCTTGAACAGTATCGACACGCCAACCTTCGGTGCACCTCAAAGACCCAACACCCTCCAAGCTCCATTCCTGCAGAGTCCCCCCTCCTTTACCGGCAATGGGCAGGTTCGCTTCCCGAACCAGCCAAACCCATCCAACGTACCAACTCATGGCCAACAGCAGCAGTCTGTGCCGTTGTTCCCCAATCAGCAGTTACCACTGCCGAATTCTGCCCAAAACTTCAAGCTCTCCAGTCCGAACGTTGGACAATCGGCGTTCTCCGCGCAATCGACGTTCCACAGCCAATCGGTCAACCCAGCGCTACAGTTCCCGCCACTTTCCCAGCCCATTGGGCCCAACTTCCAGCAACCATCACCCCAGTTCCAACAGCAACAGCAGCAACAACAGCTCCCGAGACTTCAGCCAAACATCCCGTTCATCCAGTCGGCTAACAATTTCAACACCCAACCAGGAGTTGGATTCCCACAAGCACAACCTCAAATTCAATCATTCAATGGACCACAGCAACCCGTTCAGAGCCAGTTCGGTGTTGGTCAGACGACAAACTTTAACGGACTTCAACCACAACAGCCGCTCAACTACCAACAGCAGCAGGAGTACGAACGGCGCCTCAAGGACGAAAGTGAACGTATTCGCGAGCTGCAGGAAAAGCAGAAGGTGATCCAAAAGCACGAACAGTTCCTGCAGAAACAATACCAGAAGCAGCAGGTAAAGGTGCAGCAGCTTCACCAAGAATTCCTGAAGAAACAGCAAAAGATCCTCCAGCAGCAGCAGCAGTACGATCAGGCGCAAAAAACCGTCGTTCCGTCACAGGTTCGTTCGCGTGAAGTCTTACCATCGGAGCGGACATTGTTCGAAAAGGCCGTCAAGATGCAAACGAAACCGATAGCCGAACCTACCACCGCAACCAGCCCGTCCGCCGCTGGCCAGCTATCGGTGATTCCGCTCAAGCCCAACAGTAAGAAGGATTACAGCAGCATAACGCAGTCCGATCTGGATGTGCTGCTTAGCTCGAACCGACAAAATCTGTTCCAAACGATCAAGAGCGAAACGGCTAAACCGGCCAAGGCGAAACCGACAAAGGTAAAATCGACGAAAGCCTTAGGGCGGGAAGATTTGTTGAAGCAGCTGAAGCTGGCGCTCGCCGAAACTTCACCCGATCTTGGTGGTAAGAACTACAGCTCGACCGACCTGATCCTTCCAAACGGTGAGAAAGTGCAGGTAATCCGTACGACCGACCCAGAGATCATTAAGCGTGCCAACGCCAATTCCGAGGGTGTCCTAACGCAGCAGCTCGATTCGCCCACCACACCGAAGCCGCTCTCGTTCGAAGACATTGCACGCAGTGGTTTGCTGCCCCCGGGGGCCGACTTTGAGCTGATCAAGCAAACGGAAGATGGACAGATCCAGGAGGTGGGTAAGATTCCACCACAGAAGAAGGTAACGTTCGTGTATCTGGAGGAACAGGACGACGGTTCGTACAAAGTGCAGGGCGTGAAGGGAAGTGGAGACAAGGAAACGAAGACATCCGGTGCCGATGTGGACAGCATCCTGAAGCGCATCAAGAACGGTGAAATTCAACTCCCTCCCCCATCGTCAGCAGTGGCCAAGGGATCGTCCAAACCGGACATAGTGCTGGATACACCCGTCACGACCACTACGCCGCGTCATCAACCGATCAAGAAAGCGAACTCGGTGACGATCATTCCACACAGCACACCGATCGAGGATCACGCTTCGACCGCTTACCTGTCCGGCAGTACCGTGCAGCATACGGCCGCTCCTGCCACCATCTACGCCTCTACGCCTGCCCCTGCCAGTCCGAGTGGTGTAACTGCCTTCTCACCGGGAGCTTACTCCGGCAGCACACTTCCACAGCTCGTCTCGGCCCGGCTCTCGACACCAGCTCCGGTGTCTGGCAACTTCCAGGCAGATAGTACAGCACGGTTCTCCGAAGCGAACTCCGTGTACACACCGGCTGCCACAACGGCCATACCTCCCGCGACACCCGCTCCCAGCATCTATCAGAGTACTAACACGGAGCAGTACTTCTCCGATGCAACGGCCGCCGCCATCGAGCAGCAACAGCAGACGGCCAGTACCTATCAGCATCAAACCATTCACTCCTCGCATCAGCCCACGGCAAACGACGTTGTCCCGACGGCTTCAGCATCCGAACCCGTAACGCAACAGCAGCAGCAGCAGCAAGACAACAGCCAACTTGCAAAGGAAGACTCGCAACAGCAGCAGAACGAACTGCCAGCAATTCTCAAGAATAACGGACTATTTGCCATGGCCAAATATCTCCGTCAGTCTGGTCTCGATACGATTCTGAACGAAACGGGCCCGTACACGATCTTTGTGCCGACCGACAAGGCGTTCCGCAGTCTGCTAGTGCAGCTTGGTGGACCCGAAAAGGCGGAAGAAAAGTTCCGCAACAATCCACGGTTACTGAGCGGAGTAAGTAGACTTCGGACGGATGGTCCGAGTGCTGGTATTACTTCATTCCTAACTGTGGTTTATTTTTTATTTGCAGCTACTCTTGCATCATGTCATTCCTGGATCGTTCGAAATTGCATCCCTGCAGGACGAAATGACTGGAGTGTCGCTCGCTGGAACTCAGCTTCGTGTGAACCAGTACAACATGCACGACTCGGAATGGAACGACGTTAAGGTAGGGAAATAAAATCGTTTTCCAAATACAATAACGACAATTGTATTCCACAATCTTGCCACTCTAGGTCACAACAATCAACGGCGCTATGGTCGTTCCAGACAAGCAGGACATCGTGATTCCCCAGGGTATTGCGCATGCCGTCGATCGCGTCATGTTCCCGCTACCGGTTGGTGATATTCTTCAGACGCTTCAATCGGACCGTGAGCGACGTTTTACTCACTTCCTGCGAGCTTTGTTTGCATCGGGAATGTCGGATACTCTCCAAAATAAAGGTGAGCAGCGAGTGATGGAATGCTTAGGGCACATTCAACTAAATCAACTGCTTATATATCCCAAAAAAAACCCAGGTATCAAAACTTACACAGTATTCGCACCGACCGATGCCGCATTTGCTCATCTCACGTCCGAGGAGCTCACCAACCTAGTCACGGAAAAGGACCAGGCGGAAGAGCTCGTACGCAAGCATGTTGTGCCGGGCACACTGTTCACTGCCGGTATGCGTTTCTACCAGGTTAAGGATGTTATGGCGGAGGGTAAAACGGTAACGCTGCAGAAAACGGGCGGTAAGTTCAATAACCGATGGTGACATCGGTAAAGTTACCATGTGGCCGAAAAACTAATCCTACGTTCGGCGTCGTTCTCACTTAACAGGTAAAATCAAGGTTAACGATGGTTATCTGCAGACGTCCAACATCCCAACGACGAACGGCGTCATACATGCGATCGATTCGCTGCTGTAAGAAACATTCATAATGCCTCCCCCTAACCAGGACACAAAACCTCACTCGAAAATGCTTGGATTCCCGTGGAAAATTAGAGAACTGGTGGATGCGCGCATGCATGTGGATGGTGCCGCATCATTGTTGTGTTGTTAATTTATTACAAAATCGCGAGAAACTAAGCAAACCCATCCATATGAGTACGTCATCAATTTCATTTGAAAATTCTGTTCAGGTTCTTATGTATTAACGCCGTTCGTACGAAAAACGACAGTTTCGGAAAAAGCGAGCACAGTGAGTGACAGTGATCGTAAAAAAGAATTTCTTACCAGAAATTATGGCACAAAACCCATTAGCCTCTGCCCTCTGTTTGGTACGCGAGCTCTGAACAGTTTTGATAATCGTTAAGTTTAAATGATAATTTATTCGTTAAGTGTAGTACGCGCTGTTTTGTACGATTTCCCGCTCCGACCCACATCGCTGGGTGATCGTTGTAAATACTATGATAAACAGTGTAATAAAGAGAGTTGGCTTTAGTACCCGAACCGTGGAATGTTTCGTTCCTTTGATTGATGATGATAAATCCGAAAAAAGATGCGATTTTTAAGGTTCACATGTTATTTATGTAAAAAATCCAACACAAAGATTAACGTAGTGCGGTAAGTTGGCCGAGGCAATAACGGTGCTGATCTTCAAAAGCAGGAGTGCGTCATTAGCTGGTCGGCATGACCTCGAAGGACGTTAAGTCAAGAAGAAGAAGATAAATCAGGCAGTCAACACCACTAACTCATTTTGGTTGGATTTTAAGAATCTCAAGTTGTGCCTACTTTTACCCAACATTTCCAGGTTATCAGTTGAGGTATTAATATAGGGATGAGACATGATATAGTGCTGTTTTGCGCTTATTTCAAAAATAACTTTTTCACAACCTACAATGCTAAAGATCAGCATCGCGATCAAAGATGTTGGCAATCACGGGAAATTTGAACTAAGCTAGGCTGCTATGTACGGACGCAGCCTACAAATACGCACCCTATTAATTTGTAAACGTGTACAGCCTAAATGGATATTTTAAATGGCTGCGTACGTTACATATTGAAACTACCGACACCAACGAACCACCACCAACGATGATCCTCCTGTTTGGGAGCATAAAGTAACTTTCTTAAAATTGTCCACAAAAATTTAACAGTGAATTTTATGGTAACGGATTGTTAGCAATGGATTTGGAATTGGAATAGAGCTATTTAATAGCGGAGAGGTTTCGCGGGTTGAATTATTGCCAAACCCGAGGTACCACACGATCGTATTTCGTCAAGCTTGTCGCTCGTCAGGGTTGTGCTCAAACTGGAGAAGATTGTTTAAGGATAGATTTTAATATGAAGCAATACGGCCTGGCCGTACTACATGAAAAAAAAAAATATGTATATAATACAATGAAACTCTTACAGAAATATGTGCAAGACTTACATACCCAGGATTCATTTAGTTGGTGCAATTGTGAAGCTGGCCCAAGATGAAATTTATTATTATTTTATTATTATTTATTACGCTTCAAAATTTGTCTGTCTAAGGCTGAAAAATTTCTCAAACAAACAAACAGTTTTTTGAGACAAATTTTCTCAAAAAACTTAATCGCCAAACGTTAAGGGAAAAAGACGTCAAGACTAGTTAAGTAGACTTAAGGATAAGAAGTGAAGCTGAGCACGGAAACCCGGGGGGGGGGGGGGGCAGAGGGGGCGAGGTAAAGTCAAATAGGTCTGAGGAAGAATGAACGGCACGAAAAGCGCGCAGCAAAGGATCATTCTCACCCGCCACTGTGCACCAAGTTGCGACGGCCAAGAGAGGACGAGGACAAGGACGCAGACGATAGATAGGAACATAAAAAATTTGGTAGAGAATAGTAAAAAATGATCGTCGACGGATAGGAGGAGCAGGGAGGCGATGAAGATGGTTTCTGTAGGAAATAGACTCAGCAGCCGACAACGTGGCGGATACGAAGACAGAGCTGAGCCATTACCCCCAAACACTTTGGCCATAACAAAACGCGTGAAGGTCCTCTGAACCCGCTCAACTCGAGACGCAGCTGTAATGGTAGTTGGCGACCAAATTACTGAGGCATACTCCAGCGGCGAGCGCACCAACGAGCAGTAAGGAGCGCGCTGGCACTCGAGATCACGTAAAACCGAAGCCAACCGACGCAGCATTCCGAGAGTTTTGCTAACCCTAGATACAATTTTCTCGTTCTAGAGTTGACAAAACCGCCAAGATCCTTCACACAGTCAGAACGGGTTGATGGAGAGCCACAGAGAGAGTAGTCAATGAACATGACATGGATGATCGGGAAAAGGATATAATTTGACATTTATTTGGACATTGAAGAAGAGAGTTGGACGAGCACCAAGAAGAGAAGGCGAGGAGATGATTTTGAAGGGACACACAATCATAAAGAGTTTTGATAGGAAGGAAGATTTTGATGTCATCAGCAAATCAGAGGAAGGAATCAGGAGGTAGGATAGTATTCAGGTCGTTGATAAAGAGTTTTGATAGGAAGGAAGATTTCGATGTCATCAGCAAATCAGAGGAAGAAATCAGGAGTTAGGATAGTATTCAGGTCGTTGACAAATAGGAAAAACAGTAACGGGCTCAATATGCTGCCTTGAGGATCACCGGAGCCTGGAGAAAAGGGGTTGGAAAGGATAGGGCCCGCCTTCACGCGGAAAACTTTTTCCGTTAAATGATGATAAGTCCCACCTCTTATCCCAACACAGGTTTGAGAAGGACGGAATTATCTTTTCGATATTTTTACTCTAATTGTTTAATAAAAAAATTAATAAACCGTGAGTGGGAGCGTCGAAGAGCACTTCGAGGCATCCAACAAGCCATCAACATATCTGATAAGACCAACAAAATTCCACTGAGGGAGAAATGAGCCTTACTTCACGACAATGGTATTTCATGCTATTCTTTACGTAGCGTTCCACTGACCGAGAAATGGGAGAAATTGGTCCACCTCGTTTAAGAACACCGCTGCGACAGGCATGTGGTTGGTTCCTCTAACACCAACGGGTGGATTAGGGCACAACCTTCCGAAGGAGGGAAATCCATATCTGTGAACTCGGCCACATACTACCATCAATGTATGAATTCCGTTGGGAACTTCCAGACCGTGAACACTCAATGAACCCCCCACAAATGACATCAATCTGTCCACTTAAAAAGGAAGATAGCCAGTTCACAACAGTTCGACCAATCCCAAAAGACTCTTGCAGCTTGCAAAGCAGAAGAGTATGAGGTAGACCGTCAAATGCTGCTTTAAAGTCTGTGTAGACTGTGTCGACCTGGTAACCAGCAAATTTATAATTGTTCAGTTTATTGTCTGCTTTCGTTTTCGTAGTTAATCAACTGTAAACATATGCTGAACCTTCGAGTCAAAGTGATCTTCGAGAAATATACATTGAGCGACCCGTACCTGAGCGATCGAGATTAGTTCTCGTAACTAAGCAGAGCAAAGGAACGCTCACCTTGGACTTTTCGAATGATCCATTGACAAACCTAGTGAAGAAACACTGCTGAACTACCAAGTGACCTCGTAGTTCAGCCAACTCTAAGGAAACTATGACAGGGAATCATGCAGAAAATGCAACACATTGAAAAATAGTCATAATACGAGCAAGATCAAGGAATGGACGGTTGATTCATACATTTTAACTTTAGCACCAAATATGGTTTTCCGCATCTAAGCGAGTCTCAATGCAATTAAAATTCATCATCATCGATGGTTTTTGACGTTGACGTTCCGTTCGACTTGACGGTTTGACGTTGGTTATGCGCGTCAGTGCCATTTTTAGATATCTAGCACTCAATATGTCCGTCAGCTGTTTCTAAAGCATTCAACTTCGGTTCAATTTTAAAGTTTTTCAATCACAGTAAAATAAAACTATTGCAAACAAAAAAAAAAAAGCACCGTTTCTCGTTTCACCACAGACACGTTATGTTTGCATTTTGATTTCCATCTCGAATATTGATTTATTTTCATAATTATTTGTATATATATATCATCAATAACAGTTCAATAGATTGGTACCGTTTTGTCTCGTCTCGTTTTGCAAATCGCTCCTAGCTGTTGCACTACTAGTGGTGTAACGGTCTGATGTCTGCTTCTCAATACACTTTCATGTCTTGCTGCCGTTTCCGGTGTGTGCCACCCATCCTGTAGTGGTTTATTTAGCCTTTGCTAAAATCGCCCTCCTCTGGCATTTTCGGTCTACATTTCAAGTTTCACAAACTGTTGCTGTTGTTTTTTTTTGCAAGCCAAAGTCTGTACCTTCTTTTTGCATGCAGATCGCATTATGATAAAGTGGTGATAAAATATGTTGTTAGTGTGTTTCATCACTTTTTTCTCATGCTCTCGAGCATACCACCAGTCACGTGGACCATCAGTCGTATTAGTATATATATATGTATATATTGTATGCCGTGTTTATAACAACGCGTGTTCAGTAAATAAGCGTACCCAGTAGTAGTATCGTGAGGATAAAAACGATAAAATGATCGAGTTAAGCCGCGTCCGACTACTTCACTTTTGGACGTGTTGGACTATGACACTCAGTATTCAGGTGTGGTTGTATTTAAATTTTCGTGTTTGACCAATGAAGCAATCAAACAACGGATGTGTTCCGTTCCATGGATAAATGGTATATAAAAGTATTCTTTGAGTAATGACAAAAATGGTGGGGGGGGGGGGGGGAGGGTGTATGGTAGAGTTAATAATGATAAAAAGCTCCTTTGTTTGTGGCTTGTATATCAGTTAGTATGTCCTTACAGGGGTTGAATTTCAGGTGAGTTTAATTTCGTTACGGGTTCTTAAATTTGTCCTGCATTAGTCATTTTCATTCAAGCGTTCATTTCATCTAAAGTGGATAGAAAATTGATATGTCTTATAATTTCAGCACTAATACGCAACAGTCAAAACCGTACTGGTAATCTGCATTGGCAGGTGCACCTCCTATAGGGACATATCATGTATCTTCCCTCTGAACGCAAAACCTGCTTCAAATAGCTTCGGTTGTTGGGTTGTAAATGTATTGATTTTGTAATTTACTAGCATTCATTAGCAGCCACTACATACTCTTTAGATTTTTGGATAGAATACTTCGAATGGTAATTCTCTTTCGATTGAGTGGAGGACCATAAGCGGCACCGCAAATAAAACCGGGCGATCGCGTTGTACAAAACGAGCAAGATACTGTGGATCCCTATTATTATTATATTTACACATATCTACAAGCAAAAGCTGGCGACGAGTAGTACATGCTATTTTTGTAAATGAATTATCTTTGTACAAAATATGTTACAAAAAAAATAACACGCACAGGTGCGCACACACACAAAATGTTTAACAAATTCCGGACGAAAAATTCTTCCCGGTGAGTGAACTAAATTCTTCACCATAGATAGGACCACTCCACATAGATAGGACTCGCACAAAACATAGACACGATCAATAAAGGCAACAGTATTGTATGGTGGCTTTAGAAGAACACAGCGTCTGTATGTAAGATTTGGTTGCTTGCACGGAAAAGTGGGTTTTAATTTTACAAACAATGATTTCTCATTCCTTCTTCTTTCATAATGTTGAATGCATCTTATGAAGCCACCGAATTTGTTTTCAAATCTTGTTTTTCTTTACTATCGTTTTACTGCTCCATCATTATATCTCGTTATTATAATTTTAGGCTAGTACTTGTATATGTATGTATATATTAGTAATCACAATACGTTTTTTTCTATACTCTCTTTTTTCCCCACCTTTTGTTTTAGACATTTGCCCAAAACAGCAATAGTTACAACTACCAATTATGCCTATCGATTTCGATTTAGCAAATGAAACACCTATTCCGCTTCACTTCAACTGCTGCTTCATCGCGTGAGAAGTAAACGGGCTTCTCTCTTTATCAATAAGTACATTGAATGAATCGATCTACTTTCTACTTCTATTGCTCCAGAAACGCCGCCGATCGGCTAAGATTTGTGCAGTACTGCGCTACATTATTCTATTCACTATCGCGTTTGCTGCTCAGTAAAATATATTTGCTGTTAGCTGCGATTGCAGTGCCACTCCCCATGTACACTGTTACGCCACGCGTTATGCATTCTGTGTATCGCTATTAGCTGACAGACAGCACATAGATATACACTACGAACAAAGCTTCATAAGCCGTGATAACGTGATCGATTTATTTTGCATTTGGTAAGGTTAATAGTAGTTAAGCTGCTCTAATAGTTATATGATAGATGGGGATGTTAGTAGTCGCATATTGCGCTTCCGACAGATAGATTGGGCTAAATGTAACTGCTATTTTGTCTATAGGTTGGATAAATCAACGATCTTCTTCTACAAATGGGCTAACCATTCTTTCTAACTTCTGACATGTTGCGAGAGAGAGAAAGGGACACACACTTTTGCAAAGGTAGTGTGTTTTCTCTTATTAATTTGATGAAAAAAAAACAAACAGCCGAAACAAAAGAAAAGTTAATATATATCCGTTGTTCTAGGACAACATACGCGGGTAGTTCATACATTTTGCATAGGAGTTTTCATTTTTCCAAATTGTAAAGCTCGTATCATTCGATCTATTGAGTCGCATTTGCATAAAATTTTCAAGAAAGGTGAGGCTGTTTGCTTTCTGATTAACAACATTTAGATGAGAATTTAATAAATTCGTTTTCTTTTCATTTTTGCTTCCTATCGCTATCAACTACCAAACATACTTTTTGGATAGGATTATGTCTAGTTGGGCTTATCTCGAATTAAAAAGCAAATGATTCAGTTGAACTACATCATCAAACTAATTTAACTCTTTTGACAAAAAAAAAATAGGTAACTATTATTTATGGTCAATCAAAATTTAGTATGCAGTAACATGGCCTGGTCGTTCTACAGGACTAAAAAAAAAATAGTATACCAATCGTGCATCGAATCTATTTTGAAATAGGCTCCCGTTACATAAAATTACTATTCAGCTGCAAAGTAAAGCGAATGGTCACCAAAGAATGGATTAATACGTATTAAAATTTAAAAAAAAATGAGAGTTTATGCAAACTTTTCATATACTGTGATAAATATGAGATATTTGAAGTTATATGCTGATTTAACTATACTATGTAGCAAAATCCTTACAAAATAAACTTTTACCGCTGATGCAACACCACAAAGATTTCCAACTTTCAATTAAAAACTTTGATTAGCTATCAATTGGTTATCGTAGATGTAAGCAGTTTTGAGTTTTGGAAGCGAAAAATAAAGAAAACGAATTTTCAAATGTAATTCATTAGAAAACAAATAACCTCACTTTTGTTGACAATTTCTAGCAAAGACGATGAATGGATCAAAAGATACAAGTTTTATAATCGGAAAACTGCTAATTCCCATACCAACCGTACGGCACACCCCGGTAGGCAGTCGTAGATGTAAGAGTTATGAAACGAAAAAAAAAAATTATAAACAATTTAAAAAATTTCTTTTTGTACTAAATAACTGAAAATTGTTTGTTTTAGGCATTCTATTAATTTCAAGTGTGACGACTTTCCCATCAATAGATTTTAAGAGGAATTAAAAAGCAAAACTTACCCCGGTAGGTTGTCAATGACAACAGGGTTAAAAGTGCAACTTTATGGCGATTACAGTTATTGAAATAAATTTTAACATTTTCAAAATTAAATAAAAGAAAGTAGGCTTCTGCCAATTTGGCCTAATGGCATGATTTCATTCGGGTTTCGATAGTGACGTCAAGAAGCTTATAGAGCAGAATTGTAGTACAGAAAAGAATACTAAAACAGCGGGAAGAATTATCTCTCTTACTGGAATGGATGTGTTTACATATTTATCCGTACAACATCGGGCTAGTAAACTGAATGTAAAATAGTTTCACTTATTTGCCGTACTAATTACTGTTTTAGGTGAAGCAATAAAAACAAACGAGAATCGTGTTATAAAATGCTGCTCATGAGAATGTTTCGTTCACGTAACTACGTTTAAGTACTGCTAACAGCTCCACCGCTGCTCTCTCACGTAAGTAGATAGTATAGTCCCAGTTTAACGCGGTCTTTGTCTTAAACAATAAATCGCAACATTCACGAGGGCGGTTCGTCGATCCGGTCTGATTTTCAGGGTTTGCTCAACCATGGACCGCTCTCACCCATCGGCGTGTAGTGCGTATAACAATCAAATAAATCCGTTACAATTAGCTACCAACCATTCAACGATGACCCGTCCCGTCCCCAAACAATGAAAACAAAACATCCCGAAAGCACCAACAAGAAATCTGGGAGCAAGGATTGTGTGCGCTTTCGATTTCGATACTTGATTTTCCCATCCGAGCCGAAAGGAAAAAAAGGCAATAGTAGTACATGCCACGGAGTTGCTTAAAGATGGACTTGGAACGTTTGTGCCGGAGGTTTGGGTGGTGAGATGAATGGATTCGTGCTGTGTATTTCCGGCTTTGCTACGTCCGCCACCCATTCGGCATCGAACGGATCCGCTGCATTAAGTGACTTGGCCCGGTTGTGCAGTGAAGGCGCGCGGCGTGGTGATGGGGAAACATTCTTTACGATTTGTCCTAACCACTGTTCCGGATTGGGCAGCGGTGAAGCCGTTTCGATTGGAACAACTACACTGGAGGAGGTGGCCATGCTAGAAGAAGAAGCACCGACCGCTATCGTTTCCACCATCGTGCCTGGATATCCACCACTAGCGGGAATAGTTGATGTGGTGGTATTGCTGGCGGAGGCGCTACTTCCGGTACTGCTGGTACTGTAGGTGGTATTATTACTTCCACTGCTACCAAGGGCGGATAGATCCAACGTTTGCTGCTTATTGAGTGGGGATATAGATCGTGGCGGGATCGTTGGCACGACCGATAACTTCGGTAGTGCCGGTGGAACGATGTCACTCGGACCATTCCGGGCAAGCATTCCCGGAACGTAAGTACTGATCGCGGCCGAAGTTGCAGCCGATGATGCCAGTGTTGTGCTGGAAGTGATGCTCGCTGTAGTAGAAGTAACAGCAGCCGTGACAGATGCTTTAAGATGGAGCTCTTTGTTAAGATAAAAATCGTCCGCATCATTTTTGGTAAGCAGCGATAATCCCTGACTCAGCTCCTGGCACAGCTGGCTAACTGTGTCCGTTGGCTGCGGGGACACTTCCGGAATGGGTGAAACAGTGGTGCGCTGTGGCGTGCCTGGCTCGAGGAACGCTCGCTGTCGTTCAGCGTTGGACGGAAGATCGTTTATTCGCAACGACATCTGCCGTTTGAACGGAGACGCCGAACCGATTTGCGTGAATCCACGGAAACTGCCCTGACGTTCCAGCATCGAGGGTGTCGCGTGTGGTCGCTCGATTGCGAACGGATTGTACGGTTTCGCTGCATTGTTGTTCTGCTGTGGTGCCACAACCGCCGTATCGGTTGCACCGGCTGCCAACCGCTCCGTCATCGTCTGCTGCCTAAACGATCCGGTACGGGTGAAGGTGGAGTTTTTCATATCGAACGTCATCGTCACGCCGCACTCCTTATCACGCCGCTGCTTGCGCTCCAGGCACACGGCAAACGCACAGCCCACCGCATGGGACAGCCGTTCGCCGGAATCTTTCGTTGCCAAAAAGCCGTGACACATCCAGCGACGTGTCGTACCATCGCGGCAGATGTAGCTGAAGCCTCGCTCATGATTACGATCCGGCGCACAGAACGAAACCTTTTCGATGGTTTGATCCACGATCAGCCCCTTAGTGTCATCCTCTACTACGCGTAGCCCATCACCGCTTACATGCAGCTGAGCCCGTATTGCACGTCGCCTCGAGTTCTAAAATATGAGCAAACGGAACCGATCATTAATAATCCACAGTCGAACCCAAATATGCGATCGTTTACTCTACTTACTCGTAACACCTTTAACGCCTCCTCGCACACCTGCATCCCACGAGATTCAAATACTTCAACGCATCCCAAGTACTTCACCGCAAAGGTGCACGTTGCCGAACGAACTGCCTGTTCGTCCGATTGCCATTGATGAGGCTTAGCCGCCTCTGGAACACGATCCTTGCGCCGGCGAAACGAATCGCGGAATGATTTGCGCAATCGATCCATTTTCTTTGGTGATCGTTTACTCTGTCGGAATGAGGCTGATTTCTGCAAAAGTGTTATTGTGTAGAACACATTCAACCGAAAAAGTTAGTATAGTTTATATGTTTTAATGCTACTAAAACAAATCATTACTATCATGAATGGATACACCGCAGCTAGCTATACTGTTTGTGAAAAAATATTGTACTAACCGTATTTTTAACATCTCCATACGTGCCACGGGTAAACCCGCGTTCCAGGGGTTCGTGCGATGAATTGGAATTACCCATTTTGTCGAAGTTTTACTACTGGATAAACACTCTCGGTCTGGTGAGCTTTTATAGAATGTTCAAAGCTGCCTTTTATAGGCTTATTGAAATGTTTAACTTATGATTTGAGGTAGAAAATTGTGGTTGCCCGTCTCAGCCGGCCTATTTATCACATTTAGAAAAGTACGTTATGCACTTATTCTAAAGCTGGAAACGACTCAACCTCTCTGGACAAAGCTCGATGATAGGCATCGTACTGTGCCGTACTCGGTGTTGCTTTAAAACGTCGATCTTTTCGTACTTATGGCACACACATACACACACAAACACACTCGGCTTATTTATTGCCAATCGCGCGTTGAAATAACTAATCTCTGGTTTGCGGCCTTTACGTTAGAATGCACCGTCGCTTATGATGAGACCGGAACATGGGCACTGCTATGCTTGAAGATATAGCTCTGGTCACATAATCATGTGTGAGTCATAGGCACCACCAATCGTTCGCTATTATTTGTTATTATTAGTGCAGAAGGTTTCACTGTAAGATAAATATTCACCGGTTTGAGATTATTTTTAAAACGCGCTATCATAGCTGTATGATAACAGTTTTTTTTTTGTCTGAACCGAGAAGAGCAATTTATGTCAGATGTTGGAGAATCGAAAAAAATCAGTCGTACCTAATTCAAAGTCATTTAGCAATTTAATTCAATATGCCGAAGTAAAATACACTCAGAGGCTCAGTAATTAGATTGATCATACCCGGGCCCGATGACTACCTGACACATCCATGTTAGCCTAAAAGCTTTGGTAGGTCTACCAAAATCTGCTTGTGCAGACACAGCTTTTTTCTTATTGGCTTCAACGTTTTTTTTTAGATCGATGTCGTGTATGTGATCGCGGAGCTCTCTTTGTTACGCACTGTACGTTGTCAAATGGGCACATTGTAGTGATTCATAGGAGGTGTTTCTTGATTAGTAGATTGTTGTTTCAGTATAAATCACATCACCAACACCGCGGCATAGCAATACGATGTAATTACACACAAATTCTATATTCTGTCAATGTTGCGAAGGAATAATCAATATTTCTTCCACCTTGGCAAAAGGAGGGAAAAATGAAGCTTTCCTGACGAATGCTGCACGAATCGTCATTTTTTATCGAGAAAACGAGAAACCAAGTAAATGGCTGTTTAATGTGAGAAAATTAACTTGTAATCCACTTTCTCGACACCACCCTAAAAATGCATAGCATTCGTTCGTTTATCGGCGGATGATTTATCACTGAAAAAAAAAAACAATTTCAAATGAATTGTTACCATTCTGTCACAAGTTCAACTAGAGACACCGCGTTTGCCGTTTTCTGGATGATGATGTTTTAAAGACATTTTTTACCAAAACACCGGTGCAACAGTTCATCCCTCCCTTAAAAATGTTTCGTGTGACCCTTTTTTCGTTAACCGCACTGAGATCACTTATTGAAAAACTTCAATCCATGTCCTACACACACGTTCGATGGTGGAGTTTTCTTTCGGCAAGTTTGCGCCGCTCACTTGTGTTCCCGCGATATGTACGCGCGACCCTGACACCCTCTTGACGATGTCAGACCTGCTGTGTCTGCTGCAGAGATATGTGTACGACTCTGGAGGAGTTGGTGACTGACGTTCAGAAGGAAAAAAAACACCCAGCCGCTTTGGGTTGCTTTGGGTGCGTTCGATATGAAACTCTCTTACACACACAAACGAAACAACGGTTCGATAATGACGTCGCGCAGCTTAACCGTGTGTGCCCCATCGAATACCAACCAAGTAGCAGGACCAATGCGATTCGAATACACGCGAGACCAAACAAAGTGACCGCAAATGCAGCTTATCGTGTAATAATCGTGCACACAACTAACTCACATTGACTTTTTTTTTCTCTAACCTATCGCTCTTGGTTGGAACCTGTCGTTCTGCAGTGTGGGTGATCGCATAACGTGTGTTACAGCTCCGCTTTGCTATGGTAACGGTAATAGGAGGCGCTTATTTTGCACCAATACACCGGTACGGTCCAGCCAAAGCTTACCTGACGGACGCCACCACACGTTCGATATCTAAATGTGCGTCTAGTCTCGTCGCTTGTGGAATTGCCTTCCTAATCCACCTAAGGGTTACATATGCTCAAAACATTTGTCAAACCAACTACCCCATATTATACTCAAAAAGGCTACGGAGATGTCGCCATATGTACGTTATTCTAAATGTGTAAGCTTGAGTAAGAAAAATTAAATTGTATTGTAATTGTCACAGTACACGTTTTAATTATTCAACCCGGAACTTCGACTAACTGATGACTTCCTTTTCCCCGGCAGTAAACACTCGCACCAAATCTATTATATTACAGATAATTTCTGTCTCCATGGTGCCTCGCCATTTCTGGCATACATATTGTCGCGACCACTTATGTAATAATAGCCCCGCAAAGCGCATGGGTTCCGGATATCATTAGCACCACCGTAGTTTGCAACCAAACCGTTCTATAATGCCAACCTTAACGAAATTGGTTACGGCACGATCTTAGAAGACGAGTGGCCATATAAGAAACGTAAAAACCAAATTACAACCTTTTCTATGGATGTCTTTAATGTCCTTGTTCTTTCGTTTATCATCGGTATGAAAATGGCCCGCCGATTGTAACCTTATGGATGGTCAATGCGATTCCACTGTTTATGTCGGTAGGTCTGATAGTGTATCTCGGCAAAAAAATGAAGTTCATATTATCGGAATATTACAAAACATTCAGAAAAAAAATCACACGCTTACAGCTTTTCATCTGGTGTTAGACTTCTTTACCTTCTTTAAAAAAATCGAAAGAACCATTATTACAGGGCAATATTGCATGCAGAGTGCACAGTCCCCCTCTATTATACTTCGGATAGGGTGAACCCAGGGTTTTCCCGCGCGCACGGTGGTTAGAATATTGCAACATCGCATGCAGCACTAAACACAGGTCAGTTGACCCACCAACCATGAGCAAGACACTACTTAGGGCCCTAACTAATGCAATGCAATATTCCCTTCCTGTGCAGCGAGCACGGAGCCCATGTCTCGATATCTAGCGCACAAATGCAATGGTAAATGTATACAAATCGAAAGTGAACAAACCTGTAGAATATCATTTGAAGGTCGATAGAGACATGGCTTCGGGTTCCGACTACACCAAGTGTGTAGTAAACCTTTAAAACGCTTACTGAACAGAATTGGGATGTAATTATCCGATTAGTTTTTTTCTAAAAACTATCAACAACACAATAAGTGGAATAGATGTACGGCCTTGCAATATATTGAATGGTGAGCAATGCTAAAAAAATCATTTGCATGAGTCACAAAAATAAATGCTAAAATACTTGTTGATCGCATGAATTTCTCAGAACAAGGACACAACCATTAGAGGCAGTCTAGTAAATGATCTGGATTTCGGTGAGAAAACGCCCCCTTTATCAATTAAAATCAGAGTTTTTTTTATTCCATAAGGATCTTCATTCGATCTTCGATAAAACGTATGGAAGGCTCACTTTCTTCCTCACGCAAATTGCCAACACTGGAACGAGGAGAGCATATTCTAAGAGCCATTTGCGTTCACATGGGGTAAATAACAATAGGGTATATGGCAAACAGTTTTGGGAACAATGGTTATCGAAAACCCAAGACCTCTACTAAAGATGCTGTTGCCTACCAAACGAATAACCGTTTGCATTCGCTCTGTCGTGGTGTTCACCTCTTGAATTCGCACCGAATGCCAAGAATTCCCACAAGTCTTTCCCCCGGTGCTTGGCGTACACCTTTCGCGTTCGGCTTCGTCTTAATCACACGACGGCCCAGAAAGCGAGGCGGCTGCAATATATAAGATCTAAAAATCTTCAACATCTCCGGAAAGGTATAGGGAGTTGAGGTTGGTGACTTAGAACTTTCCCCTTCCGACTGGTGGCACAGAAGAGTAGCATACCTCTGTCTTCGCAGCCCTTCTTCCAGGTCAGCCCGCTCAACACTCTCAACTTCTTTCACATCACAACTACTCGTGCACGCCGGCAGCCGGCAGGCAGGCAGGCAGGCAAACAGGCAGGACCAATCACCAAAACTCCGAAACTAGCAAATTCCTTCGTTACGCTCTCTTTTCCCCTCGTAATCGTGTCTTTCGCTGTTTCTTTTGACCTTCGTCGTCTGCGCTGCGCTACTCGTGCTGCCATTGCCAGAGGTATATTAAGGAAATGAAAAATTCCATACAAGAGGCTGGCGGGGGATTCTTTTTTTTTTTTTTTGCTAATTTATGCTTGGGAAAATTTCACACCATCCATTTTCCCCCTAGCTTTAGTGGAGGGTTGACGGTTGGTTGTCGTTTCTTCGGGTTGGCATTTCCCTAAGCAAAACCAAATAAGCTCGGACGCGCGCTTTTAATCAAACTATACTATTGATAATCCCTTCCCTTCTCTGGTGCGACGAGACGACGAGTGGGAAAGGCTGGGAATTATTCAATCCTAGTGGAAAAAAAAACCATTGTTACCACAGCTCATCCGTGAGGAACCTTTCCCAAATGTGAAACATAGATGAATGGTCAGTGACTAGCACGGCTCCATAAATATTGCTGGTGTTTTGCTTGGTCTTGTTTGAATGATGTGAACATTCTTTGTCCACAAACGGGACAAATTATTGCTTCGCATGAAGGCACGATGCTGCCTCAAGCGAATCGTGAGAAAGTGGATAAATGCACAGTCCATACAGACGCCTCCAATGTTATGCCTTCATTTCTTAGGAAAAAAAATCAATACATAAATTAAGCTAAGCTTGTTCCTATCATTTAAAAGTAATTTCACAAAAAATGGGAGTTTGTAAAATTATCAAACTCCCTCTTGCCGGCTGTCATTGACCTCTCTTTAACTCTGCGGTTCTGGAACTCCGCATGGACACTTTTTTTGTGTGTTGATTGACAAAAACTACCCTCTGCCGGAAAGAGGACGATTATGGCCGTTCTGCTCAGCGAACCGTAACAGTTGATCCCACACCAGGAAAGTGTGTGCAGAAAACATACGTGGACATCACCGTCATTCTGGCTCTGCAGATGGTGTGATGGCGGCGGTGCTGCTGCTGCTGCTACTGTTGGTGAGAAAATACTACACCGTACTTCCTCTCCTTGGCTTGTATGTCGTGCCGCGCCTGCTTGCTCCGATGCGTGCCTGATGACACTCCACACTTATAATAGGACCCCGTAATCGGTGCAATATTGGAACATGAGAGCGCGACAAGCAGCAGCAGAAGAGCGGCAGACGGTTACCATAACGTTGGTCGGTCGCTATGCTTCCTCGAGCATAATTCGAGCTATTTCCATCGCCTGTAATTTGTTTGTTGTTAATTTTAAAGTATTTTTTATGAAGCTTCCAACTGCCCGTGAACAACAACGTTAGGTGAACGATACACGCCACTCAAGAACAACGACAGTTGGTTAAAATATAATATTTTTGCTAAAGCGCCAAGCATAACTAGAATGACGTGTGAACTCTTGAAACCACCAGTACCATCTAAAGCTGAGAAGCTGCAAAGATTTTAATTTAAAAACTTTAGACTAGTTCTCTATCTACGACGATACAGATGGCCCAGGCGAGGAAACGATATTTGCAATGTGCGCTAGAACACGTTTTGCTCATCGCTGCTATATAACAATATTAAATCATGCACGTGTCGGTGTCGCAAGAGACATATCCGGCTTGGCTTCGTTGGCGAACAGACGAAGGCGGGTAGGAGATGTACGCGCGTGCGTCTCGGATTAGATCCAGTGTCCGGAAGAATTGCACGACCAACTTCCGCACTGGGGAACAAACCGAAACCATGCAGAGTTACGGCTGCATCCGTTCACGCTTCCACTAACTATGGAACAAAATACGTGAAAACTAATATTTCTCGAGCTCAAGGCACATTGCTTCGTAGAGCAGCATCTCCGGGAGAGTACGTGGTCTCTAAGTCTTATTATATGCGGTAGGATCGACGTTTCGTGGTATGATGTCGTGCGTCAAGAGAGGGCCAGTATTCACACGGCATCAGCTGCTAACCAGCCACTAACTGCAAACGCATAATTTTCACACATTTTGTAGTGTAGTTTTCCGATTTCCATATTCGTTCTCGCTCGTTGGAAATCTAATCACGGCACTTTAGAACCTATAGCAAGGGAGCGTGGAAAATAGGGACGCTGTTTCATGTTTTTCCACATTTTTTCCCACCTTCTACTATGGGTTGATACCCGTATTTTTTATGTGTCAACTAAAAAAGGAAATTAAAACACTTCCGCAACCGACACTCGAAGGTAGGCTCGACTTCTTCAAGTGGCGAGCTAGCCCTTCAAATGATTTTCCCCTTTGCACATACACACACACACAACAGTTTAGAACAAATTCATGCGATCCTCACGAAAGCATGCGATAGATCCACTAACACTCCAAACTGTTTCATAAATTACGAACGAATTAATATCCGTCACCCAAATGATCAATAAGAGAGAAGGAAATCTCCATCGAACTGGGTGGAAAATTTGGCTACTGTAGAAGAGCAGCATCATAAAATACACTCGGAAATGCTCTGGATCTCACATACACACGCAGCACAAAAAAAAACACACATGGTACAAGCGAGCACCGTTGTTCCAACCGGGGAAAATAGGAACCGATAGAGTGCTCGATCGAACGAGCGAGGGATGGATGCAGTTTTCCATCGTTAAACAAAATAAATAAGCGTGGGAACTATGTATGTTAAAAAGGGGGTTGGAATAGGAATCGGGAAATAGCCCTTCAGCCAGCCAGCAGTCTGTGTTCGAGTCCATCACGCTTTATTCCAGGGCTGGCTAATTATTGTAATTGAATAAATGTGCGTGAGATGAGTGAAAATGAGAAAGTAATAAAGAAAAACCACGGGGAACCTAGACTTGGGTGGCCGCTGGGTGCGCAACTTGCAAGGCCGCAAATGAGTGTTATTTTATGCACGTACAATGTATGTCCTAAATTAATCATTTACCAAAGTTTTGTTAATTTAACGGATAGAAATAAAATGGCTACATAAGTTTTCTTTTGGATTTAAAGAGTCGACAACGACTCAAAGAAGAAAGTCTCGAAACACGTGTCCATGGATTTACACTCAATATGTGTCTTGTGCTCGGCTTCTTAACAGCAAATGAAGCGAAATGAAAATTTACTGCATTTCTTCCCACGCGACCCCTTTTTCTCAATCAATCAATCACTGGCCGTCTCTCACCCGCCGCCTCATTTAGCCCTGCGTCGTTATTGTTCAATCACACACTCACCCAACATTCTCCTTCCTCGGCCTGTTCTGTCCCGACTGCCCTCAGGATGTTCAATATTTCGTTCATTCACCTCGGGAGCAACTGGTATTGTATCAATTGCTTTTGTGCAGTTACGGTAGGGCACAACGGGAGGATGGAGCAGCGAATGCAGTGCAAAAAGTGCATCGATACAGAGCCGTTTCATGTGTTACGACGGTGTGGGACATTTGTGACGTTGACATCCATTGGGCATCGTAGTCGAATCTGTCTCTTACACTCTTTCTCGACACTGGATGAAGCAGTTAGCCATCAAAGACAAAGCGATGCGTCTTGGCTACCCAGTATAAATAACAATCTGTTGGACGTTTTGGACACCACTCGGAACTCCGTTTATAATTGCTTCAAGTGTACTACAACCCATCATTTACCAAATCCATATATAACTGTAAGTTAATGCTTTTTTAAGTTCATTTATCTACTTTGGATGCTGATTACTTTTTAATAAAATCGGAATGCATGAGTGTAAATACACATTGATAAGTATATATGCAAGATGGAGAGGTTTCTTTTCGAACCCCTTTTTATCTCGAATAATACGATATTTATAAGATAGCCTCCTAACCTTACCGTAATAATGAACAAACATTTTGACGGTAAACTGGATGCACAGCAGGGGGAATAATGTGTGTACCCAATTGGTTTTGGGTCGAACTAACTGTGAATGAGGGAAGTATCTTTATCACTGGCATTCCTTTCAAGTTGAGCGTAAAACGGAATAGTAGAAGGAGGCAATTAACACCCATTTCCACCTTCCAAAGTTTTGTCGAAAGTGTGTAACCACGTTAAACTTACTGAAATATAAAAAGTCGACTTAAAATATCATTGAAATAAAATTTATTTTACTATATAAAAGGCAACAAATATTAGTTCACCATTAGTTTAGGCAAGTAACACCCCAATCGAAGCTTTTCTTGCTCTTTTTATACAAAAAATGGTTTCACAAGTTTGTGGTAGAGAATTAAGTGTACGACGAAATGAAGTAGGAAGTAGTAAATATAAGACTAATCCAAATGATTGATTATTCTGAATTATTTAGTTCACGGCTTGTTTCAACTTCAATATTCTTATTCACTGTTTCATGCTTATTCCGAACAAATGAAATAACTTTTTCTTGGCCTTATGGCCTACTAGACCACGCCGGCCATCAAAATGGCTTACTGGACTTATTAGGCCTGATTACCACGTACAAATTGACAAGACAAGTTGTCAAAAACGGAAGATTCGAATTATGACAGCCGTTTGTGTTGTCTGTTGGAAAAAAAACCTAACGAAAGACAAACTTAGCAGGACACTGTCAAGAATTTGTATTCTCTAACACAAACGGAGACTCGTATTTGTCAAACTGTTTTCCGTCAGCTATTCGAAACGGAAATGCGCCAAACTCACTCGTTTCTGTGTGTTTCCAGTTCATTTTCTTGTGCAGTTCCAATCAAAATATGAGTATTTTAATTCAGAAAGTCAAGGATGCCACTCCGGGAGAAGCAAATATCGTCGTTCATCTTGCTGCTCATTTAGTTCCATTTCTGATGAAATGGAACTAAGCGGCAACGTTTCTTCCAAAATATTTAAACACTTGGTAAATGCCACGAAGAAAGTTGGTTGAGCAATTGCTATATTGAAATCTTTCACGGTTTCATTTTGGTAAAATCCCCTCTGCAAGAAACCGCAGCGTAGCAGCTAACATTTCTTTTGGCGTGAGTCTTTTTCCCCTAACAGGCGGAAACTTTGGCTCAATATCATTAAGAATATCGAGAAAAATTTCGAACGAAAAAGCTGTTTAGTAAGAACCTCCGTTCTTTCATCATCACTACTGCTATCATCGCTCACATCATTTGAAAAATCAGTTTAATATCAAAATATCAGGTACAACACAAAATATCTTCTTAAGAAGAACGTTTGTTTACACTTTTGGTTTTGTTTTTGTTGGCTTTATCACTTTGACAGATTGATTTTGAAGATTTAACGAAAAAAAATTTGCTTAACGAAACTTGTCTGCCACAAGA
The DNA here is from genome assembly GCF_943734695.1 of Anopheles maculipalpis. Classification (NCBI taxonomy): domain Eukaryota; kingdom Metazoa; phylum Arthropoda; class Insecta; order Diptera; family Culicidae; genus Anopheles; species Anopheles maculipalpis. Next base: position 44,525,171 of record NC_064872.1, on the reverse strand, counting down.
ACGGTTTCAAAATGCAATTTTTTCCGTTTGTATTGACAAGCTTGTCTTGAGAATTTTCCGTTTGCAAATGACAATCAGGCCTATTGATACCACTTGGTTGAAAAGTTAGTCCTCACTGATGGAATTTGAAAGCCTGTTTTCTCGTGTGAAGACTGGCATTTCAATCGTCTTTAACATCGGACCATCTCTTAATGGAACACTAAATGGAAAAAATGTGTACTAAATGAGCTTATACATCATACTAATTTATGTTGAATATAGTTTAATTTGGATCCTTCCAATTCCCAACAATACAACTATGGGAATGGCTTTATACGAAATTCACGCTTGGAGCATCTCTCAGTCTAACCCACACGGCCAGGTGAACGCGATGAGTCACGGCACTTTCAACCCGATGGAGCAGTTGCATTGAACTCGAATCGACTTAATCCTCTTCTCAGTATACGATGAATCATACCTGCCGGTGATTGGACCAATGTTCCATAGATCGCGCGTTATGCTCAGTGGGCAGTGGGCATTTTATTTGATTTTTAACCATTTTAGTGTTACGCTGTTGAATCACATACGCTCAGACTGGTCACACAGACCTCACTGGGGATAGTTGCGAGATACTATAGCAGCAAATCACTTACAGCCTCACCCACTTATGCTGTTCCGATCACTGTTAATTGTGTTAATTAAGTGCTGTTGTAGTGTAAGGCACGCTGGAACAGCCATTGCCTCCAATTCCTAAGCTTAGTTGGATTTTCGTTTTTTTTTTCTCTCTCAGTTGGCTCTTAAATACCACCGATCAGTCAGTCGGCCAGTGATAGCGCGGCACACGCAGCGTGACATTCGCATGGAAGCCGATAATTAATTCAATTTCGTCAAGGACAGTTCTACAAGTCAACTGAATGGAACGTGTCGACCAATTGAGGTGATGTTCGCACCCTTAGCTCAGCATCTCTCCCACCATTATGCAGTCAATTCGATTATTGGATGTCGATGCAAAAACTGCTAGATATGGCGGAGAGGAGGAAATCATTTAAAACATTAGAAATGATTTAATAAAGCTTGTTGGGGGTTTCGCAGTCAAAAATAGCAACTGATAACAGTCCATTTAGCCAGTCAATTAAAGTTTATATTTAATAGCACTCTATTAAAAGCAATCAAGCTAAATAAAGACAACAAAGCGTCTACTCAGCAACATAAATTATGTTTTAGGTGTTAAATCCTTTTAACTTGGATATTCTTTTTTGGCTCTAGAACCTCGAGAGATTCCCTGACTAGTAATGGCGCCTCAGAGGTGGAATGGAAAATTGCAGACCCCTATCACGAGACGATCTTGACGGTATCTGTTGCCAATATTTTCGTATTAGACCAACTAGACCATCAGAACTGATGAAACGAAACTCATAATACAGTCGATTTATTGATTCAAAAAAGCTCTCAGATAAACAAACTCTTCAGCTCAGCGCTAGCAACGTAAGTTCCCAATACCTATGAACAAAGATTGTGGCACAATAGCTGCAAGCTAAATCAACCGTTTTCCAACTCTTTCAAGGACTTTGACCGATGTACATGATCGACTATGCGGGGTCGTGAACACGTACAAATCAGGGCGGAACAGCTATTTTCCTTCGAATCTAGGTCTGCGATTTTGTGCAGTGAGCGGTGCTTTTTAGCCATTTCCAGCGTGCCTTTTCGAGTGTGTGTTGTATGTGGCCCAAAGTTCATAAATACAAACAAAACTGAAAGTCTGGCTATTATAGCAATCGTATCGAAAGATGTTTCGCCAGCTCAAGTCAGTCCCCAGACAGAAACCTTCATGTCAGCTGGCTCGCTCTGTTAAGTTAAATATGTCTAACCGAGCATACTGCTTTTCTTTTGTAATTCATTCTACCCTCCTTCCGGTAGGACCGTGGTGCTGGCAGCTCCTGCAATGTGTGAGCAGATGTTACAGGCACGCAACGCAGGCAGTTGGGATGTCTTTGCATCTGCTGTGCGTTTTTACCATCGTTTTGTTTGCGTCCTTCGTAACATTGGTGGCGTTTCTTGCATGTCCTTCAACGCTTAAGTGAAATGCTTTTTATTTATTGCATCGTCTGCACTATAGCTTTACCGATTAATGAACAAATTGAACAGCAATCAACTTCTCTGTATTAGCTATTGGCAGAAAAGAACACTATCAAGCATAATGTTACTCAGTCCAACGTATGTTTTGTAACAGAATTCCAGGATTCGAAACACAGCATGTAGATATTCGTTTCCTTTAAACCCGACAGGATGTTTGCACCATCGATTACAATATCCGCGTTATAATCTTGTTGGCGGTAAGCTTTCTCTGAAGAAAATCAAAGACGAAAATCCCTCACATACAAGATAAACCATCCAACCGTATAACCGTTGTCAACAGCTGGTCCACGGAAATGGCATACGTTTTCACTCATCCGGTATTGTCGTACGTTTGCAGACGACCCGCTCAACAGGTGTTACTACCATGTGATAAGGTTTTACTCTTACAAACGGTGCTCCACGTGCTTCCTTCTAGCTTGCCTTTGTTTACTTGGGTATCTTCCAGAAGTAGTAGACATTCCCTTGGGCGCGAAACAATTAAGCGACGGTACCACACAAAGCCACAACGCCTGTGTGATGTGTGTCCTTGCGAATTGTCATATAAACACAACCCCAAGGGTGATGCTTAGTGAAATTAGAATTATACGATCAAACAAATACTCAACCAACGTGCTAACGTCCTTTTTCCACTTTCAATGAAGTTTCTCCTTTCCCATTTTTCCTACCTTTACCTTTCCACGGCCAATCAAACACGAGTACATTCACCGAACATTGAAAAGGTATGATTACGATTACGCTTTCGAGCTTTGAACATGATTCATGATGTTTGGCAAATTGACTGAGAATTGCGCAGCAAATGGCTCGCGGTACAGACCACAGCACGAGGCACAGTGAGAGGTGAGAGCCGGGTTGGTAAAATGAAGTCATAGCAGTAAAAAAAAAAAAACACACAAAAACAAGAAAGTAACAACACCAACAAATAAAACCTCCAGTCCGGGACCAGGTGGAAAGTCCGTTTCTTGCGTGTGGCAACTTGTTTTGCAGTTTTGCAGGCCAAGAAACAACTCCAAAATCCATCGACGAATGCAACGTTCGGCTACCAAACACACGCTGCGAAGATATTGAGAGGCTGGCGTTTCATGACTTGAACGAGCCGAAGCAGTCGACCAAAGACACGGCAAACACCAAGGCCCAGAGTCAAAAACAGGTTTTTGCCCACCTATCCGGAGACAACCAGCATTCCTGTGTCTTGCGCATTCATCAACACACAGACACAACCACATAGCACGTTTTACATCGGTGGAGTGTTGTACGGTGAAGAAGGAAAGAGGCATCGTGTCTGGGTGAAGATGAAGTAGACGTCAGCCCCATCATGATCGGATGATGTGTTGCTGCACTTCAGTTGCTTTGGATTCCGATGGCGACTAAAACTTTTGGAGACATTGATTTCTGCCTTTACTTGGACACTCCACTCCTACCATTTTGACGCTAACGGAGTGCAACAAACTCATAATTCTATTGACCCGGTCCAAACGGATTTGATTATAGTTATTGTTACCCACTTAGCGCCTCATCGAGAAACAGGAACACTCGAAGCTCGCCACAGCACTACCGAACGCGGGATCGGTCATCTGACTTGTACCGGCAAACAGAACTTCCAGTTCACGCAACACATTCTATCAAACTAAAGAATAGCTCTCGCTATTCGGATGCATGGAAGCCTCCAAAATGTGTGTGTGTGTGTCTCGATTTTGTTGTCCTCCCGCTACCTTCCGACTGTTTCGCTTAATTCGTTTATTATTACACACCGGTCATAATGATGAACGAAAGGAATACAAAAAAAAAGTTTACTCCTGCAGGCAAGTTCCTACTACACATAATAAGGAACGCATTGCGCATTTGGACGACAGTGTATCCACGGTTGGCCAAAGCTGCCCATATGCAGGAGACACTTTTTTTGAACCATCAAATTGGCACCTCGTGTCCGCCCCATCTAAAACCGGGTTATCAGTGCAAACAAGCGCAAAATAGATAGAGAAACGTGTAGCCTCTGGATGAGTGATGCTGCTGCTGCTGCTGGTGGTAGTAGTTCTGTTGCTCGCTGTATGATCGGTGTGAAAACATGTTATCATCATCATACCAAGTGTCATCCGCCAGAGAGCGGCGAACCGATATAAGGTCACGTTATAAACAATCCAAACAACAAACGTGCCGGAGACGGATCGCTTCTTCCAGTCGGTAAATAACGGCGTTCTCTTGTTTGCTCAAGACGTTGCTAAGATTTTAATGACATTTACAACACTCTAGACGAGTGGAGATGAGCGACCATTGTAGAAGCAACAGAACCATCTGATAAGTCAATTTAAGGTAGGAAAATTACTGTACACCACCGCTGCTATACGCTCGGGGCTACGCCAAAAGGACAGGTAGGTAAACTGATAAGAAACTCGCAGGGCTGTGGTCACAGAGCATTTCCGCACATCCCAAGGCATTCATTTACCTGCACCCACGTGCTGCACACGCATGCCGTAGGGATTATAGGAGATAAATACGGTGCGAAAAACAATTTGCTTCGACTTGACGAACCGTAAACACGTCTCCCGGTGAACCAACCAGCATTTGACTAGAATCAACAAAAAGCGGACGTGTCGTCCTAGGAAATAGGAATCATCCCTGGCTGTGGATAGAGCGTCCTTGTAATGAAGTGTTAGCAGATCGGAAGGATTATCGCATCCTGGAGGTTTATTTTCATCCATTTGGACACGTTCGCAAACGGGGCAACCACAAAAATCTAATCCACCCGGGTAAATGGACAACGCTGCATGAATTTCATTCTTTCCGCTTCTTGGGCAAATCGTCTTACGGAGGACATTAATCCTTTGCTATAATTGAAAATAATATTTCAAACATTATTCGTTGAGCTGGAAGAAACTTAAGCGTGTTTCTAGCGTGTACGATCGCTGGTATGCAAAAATTGGTATTTCTTATCCCCGGGAGGGGCTACACATCATCCGGACCCAGCCTAAAACCAGTTAAATATTGTACCCACAAACTCTTTTAAAAGGCAAAGAGAGTAGGTAATTCTTACAACCAAACCAGGCACGAACTTGTGGCACACCAATACACAAAGATGTTGGGCTTTGAAGAGAAGTGCGTCAGCATCCATGGCCCTATAGGAGTGTGTAGGAAAGGTAACACGATGTGATCGTATATAGGAAGAAACCACCGCTGGAACCGGTTTGGGCAGCCAACAATGCTGCCGGCCGTCCGAAGAAAACCTGCTCCCTTGCTTGCTGACGACAGAAAGAAGGTGATTCTACACAACCACACACTCGATTCATGGTCGATGATCGAGTTCTCAGGATGGGGATGAGATTCTTTCGCCCAACGTGGTGTTTAAAGTTAGGCATACTGATGATGGGGAAGGTTACGATGAGATCGTCCGCCCGGTTTGTGTAGGTTCTTCAAATGCAAATGATTGAATCCGGCTGTCCGGTTGAGCCTGTTTACCTTAGGTGCGCCTGAGATGCGTTGCTTAGGATCGATTCCAGGAAACGGCTAATTGGCCGGAAGTGGTGGAGCTAGAAAACTATTGGCAGATTTAAGCGAAATGTGTTGAACATTCTCCCAACATTTCGTGAGAGTGTGTGTTGATCGACATCTTCCGACAATTCTCCCGCCACACGGCAAGATCTTCCGAGGTTCATGGTGGGGCATCGAACCTTTTTGCAACAGGTTTTGCTTTTTGCTTCGTGTGCGATTCAGCGCTCGCAACCTTTTCTCTTTCGATTCTCCTTCGACTGACATAATTTTCTTCTTGTATTCAGGTGCGTCAAACGACGATGATGATGATGAGCTTTTGTTTTACCTTTGTTGCGCCGTTTTGCTCTTCCTGGTTGCGGCGGATGAAGACCAACAACGACGACCTCAAATAAGAGATACCTCGATAATTAGTACCGCAATACCGCACCAACACCACCATGTAATTCACACTAATGGGGCCCTATATCCACGTATCACGAATTTGGTGCTCACACGAGATTTCTTTACCAGTATGAGCTGATGTATTGCTTTTCTTTCGTATCAAAGACACGCACTATCGTTTCCGCAGTTGTTGCAATGTACGAACGGAGGATGATCGGTGGCACTAACGTAGCATCGGTGTACATAATTGGCCCTGGTGGTTTTGCAATTATTTTCCCTTTCTTCATTCACTAGGGAGCATGCACCTCAAAACTTGAACTTTTCATTGATTATATTAGCTATAGCTAAACTGGGACAACGGGGATTGCTCACCAGGCTGGAACTGCAATTCATCGCAATAGCGAGAACTAGCTTAAGAATTTTGCTTAACAAACCCGCGTATAAAACCTCAAGCCTTTTCCAATCACAATTTGATCGACAAAACGCACGCGTCAGCACCAATTCATGACAGCGATCATGATTCCATACCACAGACCAAAACGCACGTTGGAGACGACGCAGCAACGGCTCGGTACGCGCTTCACCGAACTACCTCGAACAAAAACTATTTCATTGAACAGACGGCCACTCGGAACGACGCGCTGTCCGTAACGGTCGAACTTGAACCGTTTTGCAGCACACCAACACACCAACACACTGTCGTTGCTTGGTAGCGAAGGAAACACGCACACTAGCACACGCTCGATATCAAGCAGCTTACGCACACTAGCAGTTTGATCCACGTGCGTGTGTGTGTGTGTGTGTGAGAAAGAGAGAAAGAGTACAATGCGATAAAGTTTAACTTTATCCTTTGATTTAAAACTGATTAAAGTTAAGCAATGAGGTTGGTAATATTTTTTTTCACAATATTAATAATGATTTAGAGTTCAACAGAATGCATAAGAGTATAGGATTTTCCGTGTTCCCTAGATCTGCGTGCAGTTCAGAAACTCAACGAAAGTGAGACAAGTGAGAAAACTGCTCGAAACCAAGTGAGAATTGTGTGAGAAAAATTCATCATCGGAGTGAGCACACTGTTCAAATCAATGAGAAAATTTCACCCACATAAAAAAAATAATCGTCACAAAAAAAATCAATCAATAAATTTCATTTTAATTTTTTTTAATTAATCAACATCAATTCATACAGAAGTTAATCCCGTAATAAGTGTTTTGAGTTGGACTATTTACCTTACGCACAGTGAATTACTCACTTGGTGTGGTTTCGAGCAGTTGTCTCATCGGCACAATATTTAAAAGTACTCACTGGTCGTTATTCTATCATGTCTTCCTATTATCCCTACGTTTCAGTTGAATTAAAACATGCAATTGTTGTATATTCTGTTCGTTTTTAATTACATTAGGAAATGATCAATGTTTTGAACGTATGTTTTTAACTTATCTAAAATCATCATGATCTTTCTTTCATGTGGATCATCATAATGAGAGTGTGTTTACTGCTGAATATCGAATGCATGCTGTTGCGCATAGCTCCTTTTTATAGTAGTGTTGGTGTAATGCAGTAAAACGGTTCAAGTTTAACCGTTACCGACAGCGTCGTTCGAGGTGACCGTCTGTCCAATGCAATAGTTGTTGGAGGCAGTTCAGTGAAGATCAAACAGAAAACCGTAGCATCTCTCTCGCAGAGGTCTCACTGCTATCGTCTCCAACGTATGTTTTGGTTAGATGTTACCGATGTTACTCTATTGTGAAGTGTGTTTCGACCACCAAAAATCGATTGTTGTTTTTTCAAGATGACTCACTTAATGCTTCCAGATGTCTACGGGCTACAATTTCGTGTCCTCTCTCTTAATTTGTTGCTAACATGTCATTCATGAACTATTGACACTGGTCCTACAATTTTGCTTTCCATAATCCCAAACATAAAGTATGCTGCACTGTTCCTATTATTGAAAATTACAAACGGGACATTTTTTTGTCTTTTGAGGGAATGAATCTTATTATTAAAAAGGATTATCGCATGACATTTTATCGTTATTTGTTATGTTTCGTTGGATCATCCATTAACATTCACAGTTTCTATTCGTAACTGTTTTAGACCAATTGCACAAGACGGTCGAATGAAAGAAAAGAAAATCCACGACCAACTTAATTTTGAAACAACTTGTCATTACATTCTAGTGGCCAACGTCCGCATTGGCACCATACTAAAATAGTTTAAATATTAAAACTAACCATTCATATTAGTCTACCGGGGACCGGGTCACCGGTCTTCATTCGGCAAGACCGAGGGTTCAAATCCCATCCATACCGTTTCCCCATAGTGTGAGACGGATTATACACCAATTAAGTGGTTCCAGGAATCTGGTAAGTTATTGGATGGCCAGTGTGACCCATTAGGACCTTCTGGAACATCAATTTTTGCTCGTGTACTTTAGTTGTGGAGAAATATAGAAGGAAAAATACAGGATAAACAGAGGTTTCTGCATCTAATTGCATCAATGAGGTTAATATTTTACACATTAAATGGTTTCAACGAACTGGTGACTCATTCTTATTCTATTCCATTCCAAACTCCATTGCAATCGTGTATTACATTGGAACAGCAGTAAACCGGTGCATTGTAAGTTTCGTACAAAATCCCCTATGATAAGATAAATCGATAATTCCGTTCGACGAACATCTTTATCGCCTTTATGATATCGTCTTTGATATAGAAAAAAAAAAAAACGAATCGTCATTCCGACGCTTTACTTTTGTGGTGTTGCGACTGCTGGGATTGTAACAGCTCCCGGTGTTGTAGGGACAAAACAGAAGAGAAAACTCGTCTATGAAAAAAGGCAACCTGGTGTAAGTTTAAATATCCTGATCTGATTTTATTTAGAAGTTAGAATGTAAGTCATAAAAAGTCGACCAGTGGGCAATAAAAGTGATCGGCTGCAAATTTGATAAAAATATTTGATAATACATAAGTACTCAACAGTACGCATAGCTCCATAATCTGTGCAAGGACCTTAATATTGAGCAGTAAATGGCACAAGGCAGACACAAGGTCTTGTGTGCTCATCATTGCACGAGAATAGCATCGAACGATCTATCCTCCCGAATCTTTTTAGACTGTCCAGATGGAGAGAGAGAGAGACAGTGCGGTAGATTGAAAATTAGTTTTTTTATGTTTGGTTTAATGATACCAAGTGGTCGCACAGTTAATGCATGGCGAGCTTTTACAGGAACAGTTATAAAACAGTTGGTCCTGTAGTCCTGTTCTCTAGCGCCGGTGCTAGTAAATTACGGAATCAGATATAAGGCCTGATTGTCAAACCCAAACGGAAAACTTTCCGACGGAAAAACTCTAAACAAACGGAAAGCAAATTTGTATTATGGTCTCCCGTTAGAGTCGACGAATGTTTCGTCGACTTTTTGCATACATTCATACCTTTACGGATTGCTCAGTTCATACATTCACAGATGATTTCAATCGAATTATACCTATCTTTAATTGCTAATTTAGAATAGAATTTCAGTAACCAATGAATAAGTTTAGTTTGATAATACACTTTTTGTGGTGGACATTTTTTCGTGACGGACTTTCGTGGTTGTTAGGAAGGAAAATGACAGTTGGGGAACTGACGTACGAGGGACAGCTGTCAGAACAATGGTTGGGACAGGTAGCGGTCAAAGATGGGTCAACCCGGCAGTAGCGAGATAAACGGGGAATAGGTGGCACCGTTTTAAAGTTTTGGACAAAATAAATAACTAAAACCATCACCAAGTATTCTCCGTGCTATTCATTTGGAAGTTGTGACAACATAAAAGCCTTTAAAACGGTAAAAAAAAGGTGAAATGGAAGTGGATCGGAAGGATTGCTGCCAGGCTTGCAGTGATCAAGTGGACGATGCAACTTTTGTGGCGTGTGATAGTTGCGACTCATGGTGGCATTTTTCGTGCGTCGGTATAACGGAATCGCCGGAAGCCGTGGAAAAACGGAAGTGGTTGTGCGTCGCGTGCACGGGCAGAGAGCGTTCTGGAGCGGTAAAAAGGACGCCGATCAAGCACGTGGCGGCACCAACAGGTCCAGCAACACATAACCTCAAACGGGTTGAGGTTATGATGCCCACGGTAGAAAGCGTCAATCTTTCTCCGCGTGAAACAAGCGACGGCGTGTTGGAAAATCCTAACCTCAAGTTGGTTGAGGTTACGAAACGCTTGGCGGAAGGCTTCAACCTGCACTCACGGAATACAACCGACAGCGTGGCGGCAAATTCTAACCTCACTCTTGCTAAGGGATCCGACAGTATGGCAAACAGGCTAGCCATAATGAAGCGACGGCAAGAAGCGGAGAAGAAACGGGTGGAACTGGAGTTGCAGCTGCGGTTCGTGAAGGAAGAGGAGCAGATTTTGGCTGAGGAACTGGGCGTGCAAGTGACCGCTGAGACATCGACAGTGATACCATCCTGTGCGGAGGGTGGTTCGATGGAACGTGTGAGACGTGAGGAGCGCGGTTATGCCCAGCAGGAGGTGAATGTGCATCGCAACATACCAACCGAATTACCCGTGTTTGCCGGGGACCCGGCGGACTGGCCAATATTCATCGCGCATTATGAGTATACTACGGACAAATTCGGCTTTTCCAACTGGGAAAATATGTTGCGTTTGCAAAAGGCGCTGAAGGGTCCCGCTCTAGAGGCAGTGCGTAGCCGTTTACTTTTGCCGGAAGTGGTACCGCAAGTGATAGCAACGCTGCGCTCACGTTATGGTCGGCCAACGCATCTCATCTCGGCGTTAATCGAGAAAGTGCGTAGGATGGCTGCACCCTGCATGGAGAAGCCCGACACCATCGTGGCGTTCGGTGAAGCGGTGCAAAGCATGGTGGACCATATGAAGGCCGCTGGACGAGAGGCGCATCTGACTAACCCGTTGCTGCTACAGGAGATCGTGGACAAGCTACCGATGACCGAGAAATATAATTGGGTGCGATTTGTACGGCACATCGACGAACCAGACCTCCGGATGTTTGCAGAGTACATGGCCGAGTTGCAGAGCGCTGCGGAGACGTTAACCAACCGGGAGTTACCATCGTGGAAGGCGGCGGAAAGGAAGAAGCCCAGCACCAAGGCTTATGTGCACGCACATGTCGATCATCAGGAATCAACAACATCTGGGAATAACTCAACGCAGGTAGGGAAATCATTGCGTTGTTTTATTTGCGATAAAAGGGGACACGATGTGGGAAAATGTTTTGAGTTTGTAGCAATGTCGGTTAAGGAACGGTGGAATAAGGCTCGTGCACATTCTTTGTGCTTCGGCTGCCTGGGCAAGCACAACTGGCGGACGTGCCGCAACAGGCCAGTGTGTGGCAAAGAAGGGTGTACGTACCGACATCATGCGTTGCTGCACGGAGTGGAGGAGTCTCGGCGTGTCAGCAATGAGATCGGCGCTTCGGAACCCGGGGTTGGAAGGAACAATGGTGGTGCTATTGCGGAAAGCAACCATCATCAGTACGCATCGTCTTCGTCGAAGGCACTCTTCCGGATTGTGCCTGTCACCGTGTATGGTCCGGCTGGAGCGGTGGCAACGTTTGCCTTTTTGGATGAAGGTTCATCCATGACGTTGGTTGACGAGGATTTGGCAGAGAAATTAGGTGTCAAGGGTGTGGTGGAGCCTCTTTGCATTCGTTGGACCGGCAATACAACAAGGGTCGAGGCTGGGTCCAGACGCGTAAATCTCGAGGTGGGTCCGATTGGTTCTACAAGGCGTTTTGCGGTCAATTCGGTACGTACGGTTCCAGCCATGAACCTACCGCGGCAATCCTTCGTACAGGACGAAGGGAGGTGGGAACATCTGAAGCAGCTGCCGATACAGGAATATAAGGATGCGGAACCCAAGATGCTTATTGGGTTAGACAACCTGAGGCTGACGGTTCCCCTCAGGACGGTAGAGGGCGGAGATGGTGATCCAATCGCAGTCAAAACACGTTTAGGATGGTGTATCTACGGGAAGCCGACGAACCAGGAGGGTGATAGACTACTGCACATCTGCGAGTGCAATAGCCCAAACAATCTTCACGACGCGATTGGCAAATTCTACGAACTGGAGCAAATGGGGGTGGCGTACACACACGTTCAGGATGACCCGGATACCCAACGTGCTCAACATCTATTGGAGGTTACCACGGTTCGTGTTGGAAGACGTTTCGAGTCGGGTTTATTGTGGAAGGTGGATCATTCAGAGCTTCCTTCAAGCCTCGCTATGGCGAAACGTAGGTTCGATTGTTTGGAGAAAAGGATGGAACGAGATGGTCAGCTCAAGCTGCAGGTACACCGTCAGATTCGCGAGCTGCTGGACAAACAGTATGTGCACAAGGCAACGAAACAGGAACTGTCGGAGGCTAACCCGAAACGAATTTGGTATTTACCAATAGGAGTGGTTACTAACCCAAACAAACCTGGAAAGGTGCGTTTGATTTGGGACGCTGCAGCTAAGGCACATGGCACATCACTTAACGACATGCTGCTTAAGGGTCCTGACGAGGTTATGTCTTTACTTGGAGTACTATTCCGTTTTCGTCTGTATGCAGTGGCGGTGTGTGCAGACGTAAAGGAGATGTTTCTACAGATAAGAGTGCGGAGAGAGGACAAGCATGCACAGCGCTTCTTATGGCGGTACAATCCTTCGGACGAGCTGGATACCTACATCGTGGACGTTGTGACATTTGGCTCTACATGTTCACCCGCGACAGCGCAGTATGTCAAGAACCGGAACGCGAAAGAGCATGCCGAGAAATTCCCACGTGCGGTTGAGGGAATCCTTGAGAGCACATATGTGGACGATTTCTCAGACAGCTTTGGGACGACGGAGGAGGCGTGTCGAGTGTCTAACGAGGTCCGGAAAGTATTCAGCAATGGCGGATTCGAGCTAAGGAATTGGAGCTCGAATAGTGCAGAGGTAATTAAACACCTCGGTGAGCAGAACAGCGGAAACATCAAATATTTATCAACCATGGGGGATGATATCGAACGCGTATTAGGAATGCGTTGGCATCCTGCATCCGATACATTGGGATTCTGCACACGGGCGTGTACGGTGATAGCTGACTTCCTAAAGGCAGAGCGGATTCCAACGAAGAGAGAGGTATTACGATGTGTGATGTCATTGTATGATCCTCTTGGGTTGTTGGCGATATTCGTGATTCACGGCAAAATCCTGATACAAGATCTATGGCGAACCGGCACGCAGTGGGATGAAGAAATAAATGGCATCCAATACAGCGAATGGCGCAGATGGATAGAACTTCTCCCAACGATTGGCGACATACGCATTCCGCGTTGTTACTTTACCGAAGCATCGAAGAAAACGTACGAGAATGCCGAATGGCATGTGTTCGTCGATGCCAGCCAGCACGCATATGCGTGCGCTCTTTATCTTCGCACGATCGATGAGTCCGGTGAACCGCAGTGCACCCTGGTTGGAGGAAAGGCTAAGGTGGCGCCATTAAAGCCCCTTACGATACCGAAGCTAGAACTCCAAGGTTGCGTGTTAGGCGCACGGTTCTTGCGCTACACGCAGGAACACCATCCAATTCGTGTGACACGACGAGTGCTCTGGACTGATAGCACGGTCGCTCTGTCATGGATAAGAGCGGATCCCCGAAACTACAAACCCTTCGTTGCCCATAGAGTAGTCGAGATTCTGGAGAGCACGGCAGTGGATGAGTGGCGATGGGTGCCGACAGACCACAACCCAGCGGATGAGGCAACGAAGTGGAAGGGTAGGCCGAACTTCGACTACGACGGAATCTGGTTTCAAGGGCCGGAATTCTTGCTGATTGGAGAGGACGACTGGCCGCAACAAAGATCGACCGACACAGGCACGGGAGAAGAAATACGGCGGGTAAATCTTCACACCGAGGGCCCTGATACCAGACTGTTACTCATACCTTATGAACGGTTTAGCAGGCTGGAGAGACTGCAACGGACAATTGGGTGGCTTGTGCGTTATGTAGGCAACCTGGACAAGAAGAGGAGAAGCGAGCCAGTTCTGGAAGGAGTTCTTAGCCACGAGGAACTCTATAAGGCTAATATCATCTTGTGGAAACAGACCCAGTGGACATTCTACTCGGAGGAAATTCGTGTCCTGAGCACCCAAAATGGCGATGAAGTACCCCGCGGGACGGTAGCTAAACAAAGCCGTATATACAAGCTATTGCCATTTCTGGATGAAGAAGGCGTTTTACGGATGCGAGGAAGAATAGGAGAAGCGGCGGAAGTACCCTATTCCGCAAAGTATCCAGTAATTCTACCGGGGAACTCTAAATTGGCTGAGCTAATAGTGGAGCGTTATCATCGAGTCTATCGCCACGCCAATAACGAAACAGTAGTGAACGAGGTACGACAACAGTTCCAGATCCCGAGGCTGCGAGCGTTGGTTGCGAAAACGGTGAGGAATTGTGTGTTCTGTGCAATCCGGCGGGCACTACCACAAGTACCACCAATGGCACCGCTACCAAAGGAGAGACTGGCACCGTTCGTCCGGGCGTTTACCTTCGTTGGACTCGACTACTTTGGCCCGGTATTGGTAAAGAGAGGAAGGTCGAATGAAAAGAGATGGGTTGCCGTATTCACCTGTTTGACCATACGAGCGATCCATTTGGAGGTAGTGCATAGCCTAGCGACAGAATCATGCATAATGGCGGTCAGGCGATTCGTGGCGAGGCGAGGTGCACCGATAGAAATCTTCAGTGACAACGGGACCAACTTCGTGGGCGCTAGCAGACAACTTCGAAAAGAAATCGAGCAACGTAATGAAATCCTGGCAACGACTTTCACCAATGAACACACCCTTCGGAACTTCAACCCGCCTGGTGCTCCCCATATGGGAGGCGCATGGGAGCGTATGGTGCGCTCAGTGAAGGCTGCGATCAGCACGGTAATGGAGGTGAGGAATTTACCGAATGACGAGACATTCGAGACCATATTGTACGATGCTGAGGCCATGATCAACTCTAGACCGTTGACGTACGTACCGTTAGATCCGGAGAACCGAGAGGCGATTACACCAAATCACTTCCTGTTGGGAAGTTCTTCGGGAGTTAAACAACGGCCGGTACTACCCACTAACTATAGAGACAGCCTAAGGGGGAATTGGAAGTTAGCGCAACATATCCTAGATAGGATGTGGAGAAGGTGGATTAAGGAGTACCTTCCAGTAATCACGCGTCGATGTAAGTGGTTTGAAAATGTCCGAGAGGTAAGGACAGGGGATTTGGTACTGATAGTAGGAGGGACAATTAGGAACAACTGGAAGAGGGGTATGGTAGAAGGAGTTATTACAGGAGTTGATGGGCATGTGCGACAAGCGTGGGTTCGCACCACCACAGGAACGCTAAGAAGACCGGTAGCGAAACTAGCATTACTCGACATAAATACAGGGTGACCATACATAGTTGGTCACGGGCTGGGGGAATGTTAGGAAGGAAAATGACAGTTGGGGAACTGACGTACGAGGGACAGCTGTCAGAACAATGGTTGGGACAGGTAGCGGTCAAAGATGGGTCAACCCGGCAGTAGCGAGATAAACGGGGAATAGGTGGCACCGTTTTAAAGTTTTGGACAAAATAAATAACTAAAACCATCACCAAGTATTCTCCGTGCTATTCATTTGGAAGTTGTGACAACAGTGGTTCTTGATTCAGAATAATTCCTGCAAAGCACCAAATAAAATCACTAAATCGACTTCAAAATGATTGTCATACCTTATCCATGCAAAATATATACACTTTTATATCGATTTACGCTTTAACATGGTTTTTATGAATTCAATCTATACTTTCAATTGCACTGAACTGACGGTTTCCGTTTGGTTCAGGCAATGCAAATTTTTTGCTTTCCGTTTGACAAAGATCTGTCATCGACTTTTAAACGTCTGATTTAGCCAAACGGATAGCCAAACGGAAAGTCATAATAACAAAGTGACAATCATGTGACGTTTGAGAAGACGTTTGGGTTCCACAATCATGCCTATAGTTGATCATTACATCAAATTAAGCGTATTGTTAAAATTGGTCGAAATTTTACATCAATACTGACAGACAGATCTTTCAAGAAGTTAAAAAAGCTTCAACTTTACTTTAAATCATCTCATAAAAAATTAAAAAAATAGAAATGTGACTACATTTAAAATCACTGTTGCTGAAGAGCAGGGAATTGAGATCGAGGGCACGTTTACTTAGCCGGTAACGCACTTTTGAGCACAGTTTCACGTTCACCGGGTGGTTGCAAAATTTGATAGTGCTCCGGTCCTCTCGGGTGCTTTGGCTAACAAATATAAATGTTCTTCCAGTTCGTTGCACAACGATGTATCACCTGACCGGAAAGGAAGTGCAGCGTAAGAAGAGTGTAGGATATAAACATTTAGTGTCTGTCTCTATGTGGGAGCAAACATTGCTAAAAGCCTCCCACATGGTATGAGGAAAGAACCAACCAGCGTCATTGGGACAACATTACAATGGAAAAGGGTGCGACAATGTTAGGCCGTTGATGTTGGCAAAGAGATCGTCTTCGCTTTGAATTTCCATAATGTGATGTAGTTCTACCCGTTTTGCATGAGTAAACCCTTTAGATTGAACTTTAAAATTAACACTAAATCAAATTATGAACAGCACAGTTTCATACCTTGTTATTATGACCCATTTCTATGAATTAAACAAATTACATTAATTTTAAGTTCGTAATATTCTGAAAAATTAAAAGCTAACAATCGGACTTCTGTCGGAACTGAGTCAAGTGCAGCAAACGCACACGTATCTTCAGCCCCAAACCGTTCCTTTTTCGAGGCGCGAATGATGATGATGATGATGATGATGGAAGATGTAAACGGAATAGTGCAGCCAAAGCCACCCATGCCACATTGCCTTGTAACGGTCGCCAAGCAAAACGAGGTCAACCCGATTACACAATTTGCGCGACACTGCAGCAAAACTTCAAACTGTATGGAGTAGGCTAAGAAAATCGGATTACTGCAATCGCATCGAACCATAAAAGGTATCTCAGCGTGCTGACATCTAAACATTGGTACAGCTGTCGCCTAGACACACCTGACTTTCGGTGTACGACGAATTCATTAGATGTTCAGCTCATCTCAAAGTCTTGTGGCACTGAACTTAACTTGAAGAACTGGAGGTAAGAAAGTACTTATCATTTCTTAATTTAAGATCCATATCGCCAGTGTGCTTTATGCTGCTCATCGATAGAAGAAGCATTTGCGCTGTTACATAACTTTCCTGGCGACTCGCAAGCCTTGCTAGCGGATTCTTTGTTCGCGAAATGGTTACCGAGGGATCATCTTTGTTGATGAATTTTCGACCGATTCTTATCGAATAGCGTTCAGAATTGTACCAAAAACATATAATTTTCGCTAGTCGTTTGGGTGTATCCATTCATAATTGTATATCATAATAATATTCTGTAAAAAACAAAATGTAACTTACCCTAGCTTGCTGTGATGTATCGGGGTGTGTGTGTGTTGGGTGATGCGTCTAAATGGTTATCTATCGGCCCGGGGTACCTCTTAGTGCTGTGGTGGAACGTCTGCAACGTGGAATCGATTCCGCGATAATGGTTAAAACACGAGCACAGAATCGTGGTGCATCGAGGAGCACTTAGGAGTGGCCCCGCCGGTGTGAGATTTCGAAATCGTGCGATATACGAACCAATCGTTGTGACTGATTACGGCAACGTTTTGTGTTGTTGTTACGTGCTCTGGTATATGAGCTGGAGTCAGTCAGCATCGGGTAAACTATCACAATGCACCATGCGGGCGAATTTTCTCATGCCGCATTTATCGAAAGCTTCACACCGATCTTTTCGCTTGCTGTCAGCTCACCTGTTGTGAGTGTGGGAGGGGAACCAGATCATTACTGCAGGGGAAAGAAAGTGCGGCATATCTTGACGGTTTGACTTATTACGGTACTCTAATTAAAAATTCGGGTTTCACTTTTTTTCCTTCGCCTTTTCCGCCAACCTATTCCAAAACTTTTCCTCCCTTTTCCACTTCGGTTTTCACTGTTTCAATGAGCAATCTTAACAAAAAAACGAACGAACAATTTCTAAACTTCAAAGACGACTTGAATTCATCGCTCAAACCGTATGTGTGATTTTCTTTCACATTTCAACCAGCCCCACAGAGAGACCATTGGAGCTGGGAGTTTTGTTGTTTTTCACGTATTTCGAAGTTGCCCGTACACACATACGAACCTACTTTGCACACTTACACACTCACACACCATGCGGGCTTTTCCGGTAGTGGAAAATCACGGTTCAAACACTGCTCGTCGATCGTAGTAGACTTTTGCAATGTCTACTTCGCATAGCAAGCACTTGATTTTGATACGCTGTGCATGGTTTTATCGGGCATGCTAATGAAGAGGAACTGCTAATTTGAACCGTAGAAAAGCAGTATTTTCCGCTAAGCTAAGAAACACCATTACCCGTCGTCAGTATATATGCTCCACATTTGTTTGTGTGTATGCAAGGAATTTTCATTTCGGGCTTGACGTGACGAAAAACACCCACTTACCGCATCGAAAAGAGTGAGAATTTAATCGATACCAGCGCTAGGTTCTGCGCTGGTTACTGGCCATTCACAATTCACAAACATTTGCTTATACTGCTTGGTGGTAGGTAGTACGCCGTGCCGCCAACAAAGATGCTACTCCCGTCAGGCTGAAATACACACGCTTCGCTAACGCGTTCAGTGGCTTTATGATGAGCGAAATATAGCTAGCAGAATGGGAAACGTGAGCGCTAATAACTTGAACACAAACTTTAAGGCCTGGCCCCCACTGAAGCTATTTTCCTTACGTTTCCATGCCAGCAAGCAGTGCCAGCCAAGCAGGCATGGAAATCGGACCCGTTATAGTTTCCACCACACGTTGGTAATACGATTTCGCGAGCAAACGCCGTGAGGGGTGGGTTTAAACTGAAAGAAAATCGCATCCCCACGATATGTGCGTGCTGCGCTGACTCCATATAGAGCTCTCTGTGAGAGATCCGAACTTGGCACACTGGATGTCGGTTGTTCCCGCTGCTGGTCAAATTTGAAAACCATTTTACTTCTCACGTGCCATTCGGTGGAGCATAGCAGTAACTGGTAATGTTACCAATTCCAGCTGTTTTTTTTTAAATTTTCCCAACAAGGGGACAGTAAACTACTAAACACAATTGAACACCGATACTCTTTAGCCACAGGGATGTAAACATGTAAACATAATGCTTTTTATCAAACATTTGTATCCATTACTGTCCAATATTATCACGCCTTTCTCACACGTGTTTCGCAAAAAATGTTGGTTGACTCATTTAAATCTCGAATACTTGTAGCTTCTATTTTCGTGTTTGCATTTTTAGGCAAAACGTTTTATTTCAGTTATTTAGATAATTTTTAATCACCAATATGAATGCGAAAAAGCTATTTTCCCATAAATAGATATGGTGGAGATTTAAGATTTTGCTCAGTAGTGGAGCAGTCGTTAATGCATTTCCATAATTCCTTTTATGTTGTATTGTGTTTGTGTGGCACGAAATTCTTTCAGATCCTATCATGTGTCGCACATGCGCTTACACTTCTATGGCTGCATGAAGGAACTGTTTTTATTTACATCCTTTTCGATAGATGGATAGACACCACTACCTTTGAGTGTGGTCGCTCACGTACCATGTAATCTGGTTGCTTGTGTGCCATGTAATAAGGTTCAGCATTTTTTGTTGTCTTGTGGTTCGTATTTGGCCTTAAACCGTTCATTTCTTCATTCTAACGTTCGCTGACAAGGTCGACGACCTTGCTGAGATTCAGTTGCGTAACATTTCCTATTCTCCTACCGCTAGTTTTAAGCCTTATGCGGTTACTAACTTACAACTGTCAAGCAGAAGTAACGGGTTACTGTACGACTTCAAACTTCATTCGTATCTCGGTATCCTTCAGCACGTACATCAGTTCTTCATCCTTTTGCGAGCGCAGTTCGTCAATGGAAACCTCCTTAAATCCGGTGTCTTTCGCTGGATCGTCTGGCACGATACCACTGTTTGCCAACGGCAGTTGGGGAATTTGCGTACTAAAACTATGGCCTATGCGCTCCGAATTACTCGGCGTTACTCCGATCCGTGCCCACGAATCCGCCCCGAACGGTATGGCTAGCGGTGACGAATGATCAAAAGAGGCCGCCCGAAACGGATTTGAAGGACTTCCGAAACCTAAATGGTTCATCGTGTCTCTGGCGAGTTTAGAAACGGAGGAGTTTTTCGAAGAATAGTACACCAACCCGGCACCTAGAGTGTGAGCGATGGAGCGCAAACATCGGCACACGTGTTTTCGTACCTCCGAGTCCAAATTTTGGTAAACGTCGTACTTACCACCGACGATGACGATTGGAAAGGGGAACAACTCTAGCGTGTTTAGGTCAGGATGGTCTTTACCGATTCGCTGTACAGTGAGTGCTTTCATTTCTTCTATCTGACCCAGGGTAGCGTGTTTTTCGGTGGCTTGCCTCAAACCATTTAGCACACTTTCGAGATCGGTCCACAGTCGGTCGGGTTGGGAAAGATCTAGCATAATGATGCTCGAGAATGTTTGAAGTCCATGGGAGCGAATGGGCATCTCTATCAGCTGACTGGAGTTTGATAGGCTGCCCAGTTCCCACACGTTGCATATGTTCTTTTGTGCGCCTTGTCCCGACGCAGTTTTTCGACCGAACGAATATTCTAAAGCTAGTGTTGGTCTCGGTACATCATCACGATCTAAAAAACGATTTATAAGTGTCGATTTGCCCTGAAATGAAATAAAACGAAAGCATTTACTTTAATTTGTAACCTTATCGTTCTGGGATATGGTCTTTACTTACAACTCCTTTGCTTCCGAGCACGAAGACGGTTCGTTCAGTAGGCGTTGCAGCAAGACGTGTTTCATTTTTCAACTGTTCCGTCACCAGTTTGACGGCAATGTCCTGTATTGTTTCCGTCGTATCTACTTCCATCGAGTTTAGTTCACTCATGGTCTTTCCGATTTCTTACAGACAAAATTAAACGCAACTGAGAGCTGTCCGATAAAATATTACAATCGATGAGACTCAATGCCGTAGTGATAGTTTGTAATGGAACAGAGTGATGTTTGAGGCGTTGCTACGAACGACGAATTGTTTGGTAAACAGAACTGTTTCGCCATAGTAACGCCAACGCCATGAAGGTGCATAACATTTTCTATCGCATACAGATTTAGCGGATGCAACGAATATTTAACATTTTTGGGTCACATTTGCTGCTCATAAATATTATGCACATCCTTGTTTATGTTAGATAAATAAAGATAGGAATGAAATATAATTGTTTGCCATGTTACAGTCGAAGGTAAATGAAAATTGTCATTGTTACAAAGACGCGTTCAGATAAGGGGTTCAAGAACACCATGGAAGTGAAACACAAAAATAAGAAAATAAAAAACGCCCAACATGTGACAGTGACTGTAAAAAATTTACACAAAGAAGATTACTAACTCTCAAAAATTCGTTTTGAGAAATTTTAGTTACTTACCAGATGCTAAGACGGCTCACAGACTGCAACGTTTTCGTCTGCACATCAAATCATTTTTTCCTAAAGTCGGCTAAACGTCAATTTCACAGTTCATGTCTCAAAAGTAAAAGAAAGATAAAAATAACAACGCAAATAAAAATTGCAGAACTATGAATAACGATTTCACTAAAACATTTCATGCGAATAGAGCAAAAACCAAACTAGTTTTCACAAACTCACTTGGAGAGCCCAATTGTTCAAGAATTTGTACGCAAGTTTTTGTTGATGCACGTGTATTTATTTCCAAAATATGGTTGTATCCTAAGTTGTAAAACAGCTTAAAAAGTGGCTAGCTTCAGTTGTATGTTTTGGTGGGTTATACACACACACCACCGGCTTCATCTTTTGCATTCTATCTTCCATACACCTAAAAGATGCTAGTTCCTCCATTTACTTACGACTTACACATTATACATCGATTAACATTAGTGTTTTGCTTTTCGTGTGAGTGTATCGGTATAATATTATCTACAACAAACACTTTTTTTCTACTACTTTTGACGAAAAACAAAAAAAAAACAAATAAACAGGTGTTTGGAGTTGCCTTCACTGTGACTTCTGTGTGTGTGTGTGTTTTGGATGTTGTGTGTCTTTCAATTGCATTGATGATTGCATAGTTAGCAGCAGTTCTTTTTGATCGCAATGATCATGCTTAATCTAGAAAACGCTCAAATTCCCTTTGCCTCGTGTGATGTGCCTTAGTAGTGTTTACTATTTTGTTGATTGCTGTTCTTTATCTCTCTCGCTTTTTATCTCTCTTTCTCTCTCTCTCTCTCTCTCTCTCTCTTTCTCTCTCTATCTCTCTCTTTATCTACCCATTGTTGGAAAACATGTTTCTATTGCATTGCACTTGAAATAGCATTAGTATTCACCTACAATATCATCAGCATTTATAGTACACGATTTAACGAGAACTTGGCAAATTGTTTGTTTTTAATCGTCACACCGCCTCACTTTGTTTTAAACATTGGTTATTAACACATAAAAACGTTTGCGGAGCAAAATATCGTTGGGAAAATATCCAATTTATGAAAATGAATTTTAATGCTTCAGGTAGATCGTAGACTTGTTGACATTACTTCCTTGAAACCTTTCTGTTCGTAGAAGTTTGATTGTTTCGATGCACGAATTAACAAGTTTTCTACACACGATATGTTTGCAAACAGAGGGAATTACAATCAAACTGTACCACATCCACACTATCACTATTTGGCCTCTGATTTGTCGGATTTAATAGCGGCGGAGGATTGTTTCTTCTTCTGTAAACTACGATACTCCTCGAAAAGATACTTCATATCGGCCAAAGCGCGGCAAATTTCTTGCGCAAACCTTTCGGAGCTCTGCAATATAAACAAAAAGCATGATAATAATGTATTGTATAAAGCAAAATTGTGCAATCAAACATTACCGTTGTTCCACAGGATTTTTTTGATGATATGTGGAAGAATATAAGATCCTCGCCAGCGACAATGTACGACACACCATATCCATCGTCGGCGACGGGGCCAAAGCCGCCACCAGCACTGATGCAATTTGGATGTTTCTTCAGGTCCATTTTAGAAGTTTGGCCGTGTGGCGTTTGACTAGTAGATAATCTCCATGGTTCGCTCAGCACCTCCTGCAGGAAGGGTGAGTCAATTTCCAGATACTTGGACACCACGTACAGGCAGAACAGATGTCGATCGATTCCTTTGCCGCACATTGCATCCTGGTAGCCGAGCTGGTGCCGTTCACAGGCCGCATTCAACAAACGCACACGCTCTTCAATCTGAGAACGAATAAACGGTGTCTGTAAATTATCTTTTTCTTAAAATGTAGTCGTTTAATCTCCGTACCGAAACGTTTGAATCAAGCATCGCTTTAACCCATGCAGCCGATTCGATCGTGCATGGACGAACGGTTTCCGTACGACCTTCGCGGAACAACCGTGTCATGGATGCTTCATAGGTGAGGGAAAATTTGCCCGCATCTCGGTAGTATGCCAATTGTAGCGCCATCTGAATAAAGGCATCCGGGGAAAGGCGACACGTCTTCATCAATCCCTTACCGTACGCATCGTGCACCAGAATACGCAAGTCCACATCCTGTTGTGGAATGGAAGAGAGGGAATACTTAGAATTCAACACATACATTACACTACACTAGTACAACCAGACTTACATTCAACAGCTTTTGTGCAGCAATGTGCGCCTCTTCTATAGCGTCCTGCGCTACTCTATCGTTCAGGTCCCACGTCAAACGTTTTGGAGTTGGTGGTTCAAACTCAGGAATGCCGACAGTGTTGCCATTTTCATCATATCTATTCGTTCGATGTTTTGTGGGCAACCGTGCAAACCAAAAGTAAAATAGTTATCAATATACGTGTGAAGAATAACATATTCTTTTGCGGTGTTATTAGCTTGTTTGGTGCAATTTTAGCGTACAACAGTGACTACTGACAAAAGAGAACTACTAATATAAGCCAATCATAAATGAAAATAGCATTTAATCATACACAATTTGCTCAGTCGTGTATTAGATTAGTGGAAAAGGAATGCAGCAGGTGCATGAAGTGGATTGCAATACTATCCGCAAACTCGCAAGCATTTTTGGTTACAGTTTTCTTTAAAACCCTAAAGGCAGTCAGCATAAATATGCTTGAAATGTATTAATTGTAATTTTAATTTGCAACTAAAGCTTATTCACAACAGTTAGTTTGTAAGCAACAGTGGTAGCAGTGCCGAAATTATTTTTTTTTTCTAAATACAAAGAAAACAACTTGCTTCAAATCATCCTGCGCGCCATACGGTAATTCAGATAGAGAATAACATTTGTCAGAGAGATTAGTTGAGAGCACACATGCTTGGTACACGCTTGGTAAAAGTACAGTGTGTAGAAAGGTTTAGTAACATTTTACATTCATCAGTGTGTGTGTGTTTTTGAGTAGAGACAGGTTGGTCCTTATATTAAAACCATTACCGTGGATTGGTTGCCTCTTCAGCGACAATATATTCCCAAACATGTGCCATAACAGGTGCATCAGCCCTGGTGGAAAACAGAAGTCAGTAGAACAGTAGTAGTAATAGTAGTAGTAGTTAAGTGTAAAGTTTGAAAAACGTTAACAATGAGATTGATTTAAAATGGAATATTCATCGATCGACGAAAAGAGAGTACAGAGCGTAGAGTAGAGATGCGGAAGAAAGTACAAATGGCCATGTTATGTACAGTTCGAAGTGGTTGGGCCAACTTAAATGTGTATCAAGTGTGGTGGTTCAACAGAGTACCTTTCCCCGTTGTTTGTGTTTCAATAGCTTTGAAAATACATTTTCACCATCACCTGCAGATGTTGATGTCACCTGCATCCGAATGGCTAAGCAAAGGTACAGAATAATCCTTCCCAGCAATCTTATACTGTGTACAACCAGCTTCAGGCGGCACCGAATATGCAGAAACTAAAGCATAATGTGAATCTATTTACAACGACTTAGTGATTCCTAACCATCATTACCACAATCATCCAAAAAACAGTAACTATCACCATAATCATTCTGAGCAGTACGTGCGATCGTTCCACAGGGAATGCACTTCTCCGAAAGGCACTTCACCGAGCAAAACCTTATTGTAACAAACTATGTACATAAGCAAAACATGAAGAGAAGCAAAATTTTAATAATATACGTAGCGTTGTACACTTTACCGCTGCTCAGTTTCTCCCATGATCAACATTTCCCAAATGTGCGACATAACGGCTGCATCCGCCCTGTATAAAGGATTACGATGACGAAACGGTACGATCGGAAGGAATTCATGTTGACATTGATGAAGTAGCGGATCGAATCGCGCATCACATGTACAGATATGGTGGTGGTGGTGGTACATACATTCAACCGAAACAGTTTTATACGAATGAAATTTTGTGGATTATGATGTACCCGGGAATGTATTTAGGAGGTGTTTCACATTCAATGTAGACATGTGGTGGTACGACGAGTTTTAACAAAAATGAGATTTAAAAGAAGAATAAAGAAACAATACATGAAACAATTGGAACACATTTATCGATGTTGTAGGATCGCTATAAAATGACTGTGAGAAGAGTAATTATACTTTGGACTGTATTCAAATGATGAATCTAACGACGAAATATCCAGCACGATCTAGATCAACTCGACGTTTAACATCACGATACATTTACTTTAATTAGAATCTTTGAAGGCCTAGAAGAATATCTTCTGAAATATAAAAAAAAAACTTTAACCCGACCACTTACCACGTATGCTCCGCGTTGAATCCAATCTACAAAACCAAAAAAAATCGTTTTAAAATATTGTTGTGTCTCATTCATTCGCTAACAATATGCTTACCCTGCCATTGCTACCAACGCACACGGTAAAGCTCTTGTCGAACCAGCGATCATGGCCATTGCCGTGCAGTAGGTAGCGCCCGAACTGGTCCAACTTTTCCGGATGAGCCAAATCAAACTCGAACGGTTTTTCATCGAGCGACAGTACAAACGCCGCACTTTCGACGGTATGTAGCGATGTGCGGTTTGCTCCCTTAGCGAACACGGTTTGTCTCACCTGTGCCCACTTGGTACGATCTCCAGCAGTCAGCGAAGCCAGCAGCTCTTCGCCCGGTTGGGGTTTTTCCGCTCCCTGTTGCAGGATGTGTTCGATCTGAATTTGCAGTTCACATGGACGCAATATTCGCCCATTGTGATAGATGATAACTTTGTAATAGCAGCCGCGATACAGCACGACGATGTGGTTTGAATCTTGATAGTGAATGATTTTATCGGTCTCTACACCGGGGGCACGTACGGTGTTGAAAATACGCTCATACTGCCACGAACACAAAGGCACCAAACCCTGCACTAGGATCTGTAAATGTATGAGAAATATCGTCGTTGTAAATGATTTGAGTCATCTTTACTCTAAAGATTTCCTTCCTTACCGGTTCGAGTTCCTGCCGTTCAACGGTACGGCGGAACTGTAGTAGTAAGTTTACCACACTGGCTGCCCGTGCACTCTGTACCTTGGTCGGATGCATAAAAATGGCATCGATCCCGTAAAAGTTGCTGTTAACCATGAGCGCACCACGACCACGCAGATACACGTACTCCTCCCACCAATCCGACACGTAGTTGGTGGACCACCAGCTCTTGAGGAACAGATAGCGCTGCAGTTTGGTCGAGATGCCCAGCTGGAATTCTTTCGCTAACCGCTCCATTCGGTTGTAGTTCGTATCGTCCAGCAGGGGACGAACGGAGCGAAGATAGCGGGTCATCGTATCCTGCACGCTTGGCAACGGTAGCCTCGGGAGCGATCCTTGGAAGCTGTACAGTCCTGGTTTATTCCAGGTGGCAAGTATTTTGACGAACAATCCCCATAATCTTGTCTGGAGGATGCGAAAAACAAAAACAACGAATGAGGAATAATATTACCAACTAATACTGATCAGTGCCATTACCTGCAAAGACACTTTGCTGCCCGGTGCACGTTTTTCATACATCCATCCTTTGTACATAAGCAACAACTTCAGCGAGTAACGCATTGTGTAGCAAATTGATAGCCAAACTACCAGCCCGGCTAATGAACATGCCGTCAACTGCCATTGGAGTGTGTCGCTAGAAGTAGAAAAATAACAATTTTTACTCAAACAGCGTTGATAACGATGGTGCAACCAGCATTCACCAAACACAATCTACATACCCTGGTAAAACGGATAGCCATTTGTTGACTAGATCGAACGGAACGTGTCGTTTGGTAAAATGTAATCCCACCGCTATCGCTATCACCAGCCACAGACTTTGAAGATGGGCCGGATAGACGCCGTTGCGTACTCCAGTCTGTAAGATAATGAATAATAATGATATATCATAAATAGCTGGTAACTAGTAACAAGAGGCAAAAACAAAACTCTACTTACCCGGAATCGTGCCAATCGTTTCTTCCATGATCGTACACCAGACTGCCAGACGAGATCTAAGACCTCACGATCGTAATTGATGTCCCATCCTTCGTGGGTGATTGAGAACGAGAAAGCAACAGCTGAATGTGCTTCAGCCATTGCACCGGCTACACGTTACCGGTACAAATGCAACCCAGCCACCAGATCGTACGCGCGTTCGAGCAACTTCCGTCTATAACTCAACCGTTAAGAGCAGTCGGGATACGATGCGTGATAGTTGCTCTTTACTGTTCAATCACAACCGTGCACAACCCGTTGTTACAAAACTCAACGATTGCGGTGATGTTAAATGATGATAAAAATTATTCGAATCTCACTGGAAAAGAGGAATGAAAGAACAGAAAATTTCACTAAAGAAAACGCAAAGATTTGGACATTCTCATATCAAAATAGGTCACACACCGGGCACACGATTAGAGTGCCCACTCATTCAGCAGGCTGCCCTCCCTCGCTTCCTAATGTGTACACAAAAGTACTCTGTTTATGTTGATAATGTGTTAGCCCGAGAGCGGCCGACGGGGCGTTATCAACGGACTAAAGAAAGCATGTCGCGGTCGCAGTGCTGACAACCGGTTCCAGATAAATGGCATGAAAGGAAAACTTATAGTCACGCTGCTATTATTCACATGCTATAGCCCTCTGCCCTTTCCCGGCCGGGATCCAGTCCCGATTTGCCATCACAGATTGAAGGTTAATAACTTTTTCACGAGCGTCACGGGCCGTTATAGTTGTCTCGGGATTTCCCCCAAACAATTATTTGTGTGTTTATTGTTAATCCCAATGCCAGGAAAATGATTTACCTTCTGATGGGACTGAAGTTAATTTTTCATTTCTATCCATCATTTTGCTTGTAATATTTGAAACTTTGTTCTCAGGAAAAATAAAAGTCGACTTTGAAAACTTTTTTTCATTTTAGTTTGTCGCGAAATGAAAATAAATAGATGTAAATTGATACGATAAAATTTCTACACAATGTAGCATTGGGTGCAGAAGTTTCTAGCCGAGAAGACTGTTGACTGGACAGATTCTGACCATTTTAATCGGTCATCAGTAACTACGTCTATTTTTTGTTCCGGGACAAAAACTCACAGTAGAAACAAATCTCCCAATTGCAGATCATCGACTGTCGTCGTAGGTCGTCGGCGGGCAAAGTCACCTGATAGCGTTGTAATATTTTATCTGTACAAAAAGTCATGATGTACAAGACAATGGAGGGTTTGAGTGGATTGCTTGGATATTGCGCATCACAATCATTAAAATTAGTGTATTTATATGTTAAAATACGTTTGGTTGCACATGTTTTCCTTTTTTTCTCACAGACTTAAATAACTTTACTCGTATATTTTCAAATAGGACGCGCACTGACCTTAGCACAGCCATCAACTTATCGCTGTTGCCCTTTGCGTTACACATAAACACTCAAAAAGAATTGTCACATGGCGTTAAACCGCATCCCTGACGATAGTTGCAGATTTCACGTGATTTATTATAAAACAAAGTTTCAAGTGGAACCGTGAGCAGCACGTTCGTTATCGTTGTGGTGTCAGCAACACCACAACACACTGTTTTGATAAGGAAGGACACCAAACCAACAGCAACATTTACTACGCTTACGGTGTTCCAGCCAATAGTACGGTACGAAAGAAGATCTGGTTGCGGTGACCAACGGCTCTCGCGATGGCAACTTTCGATTCGATTGCAAAATCATCACTTCCAGTGACCTTGAGCTTAAAGGCTACCCCTCTCGCAATGTTTTCCAATGGCACCAACATCATGAGCGGGCGAACGAACGCACCGAACCATCGAGCCAATGCCACGGTACGGGGAGTTACGAAATCTCGCTACGATTTGAAGAAACAAGCCTCAGATTTAACGGCGTGTTTTGTTTGCGTTTGACATTGAAAAGCCCATACCATGCCCGATATATCTTGACCACTTGGTTGGCTGGCTGGCTGACTCCAATTCACACCACAGTTGGAAGAAAACTTGCACTGCCACACCGTCAAATTACACTGACACGCTTGTTGGGCGAGCTACGGTTTGCCTGAACTCCACGTGCAACTTGAAAACACAACGGGCTTCATGAACGGTGTTGGTTTCGTGTGTCCGGGCTGCTGAAGATTTCTTGAGTATAGCGAAGAGAATATACCTGTGCACGCCAGGTTTCGCGGTGGGGTAGTGTTTACTGTTAACTTTCCACTTTCCATTCGTCTCTTGCACGAACCTCCACCGGATGAAGACAGACACGCGGAAGAGGTCGTCAAGGCAAATGCGAAAGGTGAGAATCATTTATTTCCATTTGGTTATTAGAGCATGGATCTAAACCTACTGTCACATGGCCAACCAGTGGCTAGCCAACACAGAACCTAATGAGGAAGTAATGAACTCCTTCATTTTCTCCGTCCGTTCGGACAACCCGTACCAAGCACATACCTGTCTACATTAAAACGGAATTTTGTAGACGACCATGTATTGTACAAAGTGTGACCGGTAAGTGGGGACGCATAGCCCTTAAGGTCGTCCAGTTTTTGTACAGGTAAACGGCACCCAGGTAAACTGCATCTCCTTTCACCAAAGTAACTTGCATCACAACAATTCCCTGAAAGTGTCCAATTTCGACACGAATCGATCACGAGGTGTCGAAAATAGCTTTGGAGATTTTGTACTCTCGTAACAGCTGTGTGCCTGTTGCTGTGGGCTTTACACCATTACCATATTTCGAAACTGAAGTTGCTTATACCAGAGATCGAACAACGAAAAGGGCCGTCGTCAACCATCAACCCGATCAATCGGGTCCAACAACTTGATCGCAAGCACACAAACACACCGACGACATCATTTGTTCCCCAGCTGGTAGTGTGTATGTTCGTATTTCCCTACCATTGTAGACATCAAACACAGCGCTGCAAGCCCTTAACCCTTACGCCTTGGAAAGCTTTCTGTGCTGCTGGAAAACTTTGTTGATCGCTCACAGGGTTTCTAGACGCAGCAAACGTACAGTTGTTTCAATCACATAAGCCCTCGCACACAATACACGTATTATAATCAAGACATTATATGACTAGAAAATGAAGGGGTTCACACTACCGTTATCATTAGCCCTGAGTGAGTGCGCGATCGCAAACACGGCTTCCCGCTTTCAACAAGATCACTACTGGAAGCTGCCCCTGCCGCTGTCGCTAGTGCAAGATAATGACACGGACGATGGACAAATCAACAGAACAAACACTACCGCGCGCATTGGCTAGTGACCGTCGACTAACGTGGGATGTTTTGCTGGTCTAGGCGTTGCTGTCATGAACCGAGTTCATCAAAACCGATCCGATGGCGAAGGTGGAGGGAAACACGCGTGCTTCGACGCGTGTTCTACGTCACGCACCTTTGTGTTTTGGCGTTGCTGGTTGGTTTTCACATAGTAGTGGTGGTGGGATGTGACTTGCCTCTCGTCAAGATAGTGTGAAGACGACCACGGATGCCCTGTTTCTCGTTTGCCTATCTCTATCCGTTTTGGTGAAATACGATGGGCTAAAGAGAAGCAGAAACGACGACGAACCCGGAGGTTCTGTAGTAAATCATTCCTGTTGTTGAATGTTGAAGAGCCTTACCTTAATATTGGCAAGCCTTTCGACCTTTGCCCATTAGTCAGCGTTTTTTTCTGAAAAGAAGACACACAACCACGGTTTCCAAATCGCCGTGTCGCGTCCAGCGATCCCTGTTAATCCCCGTTTAATGTAAGCTAAGCCTTGGAAGCCTGACGAAACATAGCTATATTGAATGGTCGATTGATATTTTCAAAGATAATTCTAAATAAAACACCATCCCGTACATACACGCGCAGACAGAAATGTAGCAGGGTTCAATGTTCCATTTAGCACCCTCAAAAAACTTCACCTTCGGGCAGCGACACGAAATCTGTCACCCGTGCACCTCAAGCGGCGGCCTTCTTTCCCCGGAGGCGTGCTTCTTGTACGGTATTTTCGTGCCTGAGCATCAAACAAGCCAACATTGCTCGCCGCAGCATACAAACTCAACCCCCAGAACGGATTCGCGCGTCGGTGACGTAAATGCGAAGTGGGGGGGCAGTACAAAGTCCATCCACCATCCTTGGCAATCGCGTTGCGCCGTAATCCGCGCGCACGATAGTGAAGCAGCACCGTCGTGTAGCTCAGCGAGTTCCGGCATGACACACACACACACAACGCGACAAGTGTGCGATTCACGAGTCTCGAGAACCGGTGGATTATGATGATTATGTGGACGACTATTCCCAAAGTGCCAAAGTGACGACTATTCAGGCGATCACTCACATTTTACGTCAACACTGTGCCGATTTTTAGCAAGTACACTTTGGAAAGATTATCACCACAAACCGTTGGTTCTACTGTTTGTACTCTTCATCCTCTTCTCTTTATAAACCTGCTGCCTCTTCACCCGAGCCAGATCAAACTGGTTTACCAAATCCAACACTGAAACGAGGAAGTGATAACGAGCCGCAATGGCTTTTGGTTGAAGAAAAAAAAACACTTTCTTATCAGTGGATAGGCGTAGCAGAGCCTGCAGACACGTAACGAAATCACGGGGAAAAATTCAATTCCGCGCCTGTGAACAAATGATAATGCGTATATCATATAAATGTCGATATCAGTAAGAATACAGTGTAAAATGCAAGTACTGTTTTGCGAAGAGATTTAAAATTAATGCAAAGAAATTTAGGGCAATCGTTGAAATGACACCAATAATATTATTTTTTTGACTTCTCTAGTATTTTTTATTCCTAATGGTTCTTTGGAATTTGAAGTACCGGTCTAAACGATGCCCAGTTGTCATAGTAGCTTAAATAAATAAGAAAAAAAATATTAAAAAACATTCTCCAAACCAAATTCCTATTCAATTGATCCATCCAAATAAAGAAGAAAAGTTTGAAATGCTCTTAAAGTTAAAATTACGATACAATATTCAAAGTATTTTAGTTTTCAGCAAATGCATTCCTTACTTTGCCATTGCTTGCGAAATGCTCACGCCCTGTTTGGCATTCTTGTCTTGATTTTATACTCAATTCGGTAGTCAGTCTTACGAAGGGATTCGATACAAGATCCTCGTCGTGCGAACAATCTTCATGCGTAATGCATCGGTAATGCGTCGTACATTCGACCTTGCATAATATTTATCGGTCAGAAGCACACATTACTGTTACATTCGTTTTTTTATCGTGCGAAACACAAATAATCCTTGCGCTAGGTATTGTCACAAAGCAGGGAATCGTCTTCCCATCTGCGGTACACAACCAGATAAGCGAAGCAGCGTCAAAGTAACTTTAAAACTTTACCAAACAAATACGGTTAAGCTGCTGGTCTCGTTCCATTTGTCGGGACAAATCCCACGATAAATCTTTGGTACGAAAAATACCTCCTGCGGAAGGCGTTGGTTCCGTGTGTGATCGTTGATGGTCGACTGATACGCTACGAGGAAGCTCTACCAAATTGATCTCCGTTCGCTTAAGCGCAGCTTAAGCTTAAAGGGCGATAAGCTTAGGTCTAGTTGTCCTCTACATCGTTGCATTTAGTTGGGCATGATATGAGCAAACCCGATGATATCATGCCGGCTTTAGTGAAGACACACAGCATTCAGTGCTTACATACGATCATCCACTAGGGTCTAGAGTCTTTGCTATGGTCAGTGGAGAGTGAAATGAATGGCTAACCTTTGGAATAGCATTGTGCGCAAGATGTATGTGGCTACAGTGCTCCGTTCTCGGAGAGATTGAGCAAAATAAATTGCCACAATCAGTAGCTCTTCCAGCAGGCACAGTACAGTAGATAGTTGGCATGCATTTTTGCAATATCCACGGGAAAGAGAGGTCAGGGGATTCCGGGCACAATTTTATCGATAGAGGCACAACCAGCAGCAGTCATAAAACCAGTTTCCGACTGCATCACTCGCCCTCATAGAAGAGGCCCCCCAGTTTTGCCAAAGTTAAATGCAGTTAGAGGCTGATGCCGCCACTGCCTCCTGTCACAGAGTTTGTTGCAGTTTTTTTGCGCTGCAGGCGCATTATGTGGAGTGCACAGACACTTGGTCGGTTGTGCTGGGGGAATCAACAGATTCTTCCACTCCAAAGCATTCGGTGTGCTTCGGATTCACCGATTCGACCTTCAAAGACAAGGTACCTAGCCCGTACAGTCAGCTGCGTGATTCGTTGACGACGGATGTGGGCTGTTTGGAGCGGTGTGTGCCAGTGTTAGTTCATTCTTCTCCACGGTATCCATCAATGCGTTCCGTCGCCTGGAGAGGACTTTGACCGATGAGAAATACGGCTTGTTGTCGCGGGGGGGTTGGCTTTTTCGCTGGTTCGTTGCGTAATTTTGTTTCTCGTTTCCACTCAGTTCTCTACTTTTTAAATTAGGTGTGGTTTTGTTTTGGTCTTTTTTCTGAAGATATTGAATGCATTTGGATTCCAACTGATTGCTGATCAAATGAACATTCCTTCAAGGTTAACAAATGAAAGCCGTTTTTGTTTGTTAATTTTGCTTCTCATTTCTAAAAACACGATTATTATTGTTATATTATAGATTACCTAAAAAGAAAAAGTGTATTGAGCTTTTTAAACGCTTCAATTACTATTCAATATCTACAGCACCACCGATGCCACAAGTAGTTTCTCTAAGTTAGCCATTTCGTATGTCGCAATAAGGCAGAGAGCCCGATGATTTCTTTTTTGCTATGGACCATCGAAACAAAAGGCTAACGATAAGGCCATTGATTCGATTAACACAATACTAGCACGAATACATCCTATTTCTAATGCTAATTCCAGCAATGTGAAGTAATGTTACGCATCAATAGAGCCAAGCGTACGGATACCATTAAGAATAGAATTATGTTTTTCGCTGCAATCTCGAATTATTTATCGCCGACGCCGACATAGAATGTTTTAAGCTGTATATTTTGACTAAAATTAAAAACCAACCAGCAAAAAGTGCAGAAAGCTAGTCCCCGTACAAGTTTACTGTGTTTATTGCCACGCATTCGCTTGGATGTGTGTGCGGCACTTAGGAACATACGCACACATGAACGTGTGCGTGCAGCAAGCACGAAATGCAAAAGTAGGTCAGTGTGGAAAACGAAACCAAACAAACGGGAATAATGCCGACTGCGGCAAGGACGAACGGGAAGATCATGTTTATGTATCACAACACATACGCCAATTAGTTTTCTCGATTTAGACTAGCACCTTGTGTTTACCATGCACTTGCTTCGTTACAATCAAAGCAATCCTATTCAGGGCACTATGCTTTTTAATTACGATATTTCATTTCCTACAACCTGTTTATTCATGAGTTCGAAGTAAAGCAAAAATGCAAAATTGCGGACATCTTGTTCATCAATACAGAAGATAGCCCACGATTTATGCGATCTGTTGCGTCGGAATCTTCGTGACAAATAGTGTCGGACGTTCAAAGTTCTTTCTATTTTTAATCACACTTACATCGGCACACCGCCCACCCGCGCTTCTATTGCTCCGTTTCTTCTCGCACACGACACAAATAAGCACACGAATACGCCTTAACAGTAAAACTGTCTTATCCAGTTTGGGTAACTTTAGTTCAGCTGTTGATTGGCCAAAAACAAAGGTTCACAGTATAGAAAAAAAAAAACACTCGGTCTAAAAACGTCGCGTTTCGCACGTTTAATTCAATTACCACAATACACTAGTTACGCAAAACGAACACGACGGAAAACAGAGAAAACGGGACTCCGACATTGAGGAACCGACCGCATTCAAGTTTTTATATTTTGTTGTGCGATACGGCAGGTCTGTTCATTCCAGTATGGACAATGACACTGACAGCAGAACGTTTGACAGCGGAGCGGTTTTTCGTTTTTATTTATTTTTTTGTCCTTTAAAAAATCTTTTTTTAAGGTAATGTGGTGGAAAAAATACTTTCTTATAAAGAAAAAAAAAGAATCTTTTCTTTGGGTAGGTTGCCAGGAAAATATATATTAATTGGAATGTGGCAAATCGCATCGTTCAGTGAATTGCCGCTAGATGGCAGCGCTGGTTGACTTGAGCGTCGATACGTCAAGAACGTTTCCGGTTGCTGTCTCCCTTTTGCACCCTCTTTTCGGGTTGTCGCTAACGTCAACAACACGCACGTTACCGAGCCGGAGTAAATTTTCATCGTTTTTCGCCACAATTTCCCTTTAAAGTATGGAAATCCATCACGCAAACGCACGCTGACGCACTGGTCTAATGGATTATTTTGTTTTTATCCCCTTTTAGGATGCCGCAGGAAATCAAGGAAGTGAAAGACTTTCTCATCAAGGCCCGCAGGAAGGATGCGCGTGCCGTCAAGATAAAGAAGAACGAGACCAACACCAAGTTCAAGATCCGCTGCTCCCGGTACCTGTACACGCTAGTGGTTAAGGATATGGAGAAGGCAGAAAAGCTAAAGCAATCGCTGCCACCGGGCCTGCAGGTTAAGGAAGTGAAGTGAAGAGTCGGTGCATAAAGCGGCGGCTACTGCTGCGTGCTGCGTCTGTGCTTACCATGGACGTGGGGCGGATTCCGGTTGCCGTTTTGTTGGTGGTTGGCCGGTAAACGTTGCCGCGCAGCCTCTCGTGAAGTAAATGTGGTGATTTTCATTCATGTACTCTGTGTTTGCGGCTTCACAGATTGTGAAATGTGATGAAGCTGGTCTACAGTTTCATGTGCGGTGTCGGTGAATAAAGAGTATGTGAGAAGAATCGATGAAACAAATGTTTGTTGTTCGCTGTGTTTGTTTTGCTCCCTCGGCGGAATGGGAAAGGTGGGAAATAGTTGCTTCATTCAATCTATGTGTATAGTAGTAATCCAAATTGTTTGCGAATCAGTTCGTTGTTATCATCGCTTTCCATAGCCAGATTTAGTTGTAGTTTAACTACAACTAAATCTAAAGATAAAGTCTTAGCTTATAAAGTCCTAGTCTTATAAACAACTAAGATAAAGTCCATAGCTCAGTTGGCGTAAGTCGAATCTCCGTGCGATTTGGTTAGTGACCAATGTTAAGGACTGTCTCACCTCGAAGAATTGGTAACAGATGGTGGTTTTAGGCATTAGGATTGTAAGATTAACATTCTCTGTTTATTTCTCAACACTAGTACTAACACGATACGTATAGAATACTAATTCGATTTGCTATTTATCATTCTTCTCATTTCGCTTATAGATTAAATAAGCAATTTTATAATTTGACGAATCCACGGACCATATTCCATCGCCATGCAGCGGCATCACAGGCGTGTCAAACTCAAATCTGAGGCTGAGTTGCTCGGATACGAATAGGGGATAAGAAACATTCGTTTCTTCTATAAGCAATGCTACGTTTAAAAGGTTGTTTAAAAAAAATAAAGGGGGGGGGGGGGGGGGGGTACATAATACAAAATTGCACTTAAAGGGAAATGCAAACAATAGGGTGTCGCGAGCCAACTTAAGATAATACCGCAAGCGAATAAGAATGATTTCTGAATGACCATTAATATAGCACACCCAATACATTATCGAATCAGTCAAAGTAGATACATAATCATCAAAAATAGTTATGGAAGCGCGTACAATTGATATGAAAATTGAAAAGTGACAGGAGGTTTTTTCCATATCAATTACACGCGCTGCCATAACTATTTTTGCTGGTTAGCTTATGTATTAGGTATTTCTGTATTAATGGTCGAAGTTATCATAATCGCATGTACTATTCTCTATAGTTGGCTCTCCGCACCCTATAATTTGCATTTGCCTGTACATATAGCAAAGGGAAAAAATTGTAGCCTAGCGTGAGTTGTGCTATGACCACCATGTTACTTGTTTTTATTTCATGTATCTAGATGTCTAGCTATTCTAATTTTTAGACGAATTCTGCCCGCGTCGTTGGTAGGATCAGTAAGGATTATTATTAAATCCCTTAGAAAATTACGATTTTAACCGATACACAGCATCGTCCACGATTTGTCCACGAACTTCCTATTGATCAAATTTTCAGGAGCTCAGTTGCGTTGGATTTTGATTTGAAGCGATTACAAGGCTTGATTGATACAATGCAGGAAAATTTAAGAATTTTATTGCAGTAAATTTTTTTCCTAGCTGAACTAATATTCTTATAATTAACGGAATTAAGGACTATTATGTTGTATTTTTTAAATAATATTACAATATCTTCGATTGAAATTTTAAAATTAAATGTGGTTTTGTGGATTATATTGTCCATTACCATGTTTGAGTTTTGTTTAACTCTTTAAACTGTAAACTTCGGTGTTGAAACTATTGCATGCAAATGATTAGTGGAAAGCAAATTAAGCTTGCTCCTGCAGAAATTTCCACTCTCTTTCCAAAATTAACGACATACAAGTCAGGTTGCTAGACTTTTTTATTATTAGCTTAATAAGTTGTTAAAATTCTTCTTTTTTTATATTTTAAGTAAGACGGCTTGCGCCGTATTCTTGCGCTTTATCCCGGGTCAGTTCGGTTGGCTAAAACACTTCTCTTATGATTATTTTAAATCCTCTTAATTATCTATTTCCTGCATAATATATTATTTAATAAGGAATTATTGTACAACAGTGTTAGAGAGAACCTATTGAGACGAGCTACAGAATGATGAACATATCTGGAACATATAAAATTTAATCATGTTGTGGCGTTGTGATTAATCTTGTTCTATAAAGAGTTTTATAAGATGCAAAAAAGTTTGCAGTGCTTAGGAAATATGCACTGGCTGCCGATTAAACAGGCCATTAGAACATTGGAAGACAT
The DNA here is from genome assembly GCF_943734695.1 of Anopheles maculipalpis. Taxonomy (NCBI): domain Eukaryota; kingdom Metazoa; phylum Arthropoda; class Insecta; order Diptera; family Culicidae; genus Anopheles; species Anopheles maculipalpis. The sequence goes on along the minus strand of NC_064872.1, from coordinate 44,486,841 downwards.
CGAGGGCTTTAATTTGGTGGTACATCGTTGGGATCTTAGAGTCCAGGATCTGATAGTATGATCGGTGATGTGTCCTTCATCATATCATCTCCTTCACAAGATTTAGATAGTCGAATTATCTAAAGATTACATTACGTTGATAGGGTCATACCAAAATAAATAAATAAATCATACATTACATTGATATTACAAAAATTAAATCAATAATTAAATTAGTCGAAACGATTGGGGCTATCAGTAATCTTAATCCAGGTAATAGGCAAGAACATTGAGTTTAATCCGAAGACCTCACAGCACCACATTTAAGTGAGCTTTATAATCAGGTCAAATGATCCGAATCAATCTATGTAGATCGGAATCCTATTTCATCCTTGGCCTGCAAATGCAACTAAGAGGCACATAAGGCACACGCCGGAGTCTCTATTCTGTGAAGTTGCTGGTTTGAAATGTCAGCTGTAGGGTAACACCTAATACTAGCATATTTTAAGCAGTGGCGTATTTCACCCCTCGAAGGCCCCAAGCCCAATACGGAAGCATTTTTGGACTTTCTGTACATATGAAAGCTAGTCTGGTGCCTGCAATTTTATTACGATACATAATTAGAAATCTCGTGTGTTGGGGCACGTCCTTGCTGAGATCTGAAGAACGGCGTGGCTATTTTTCCACAAACTCGTCCGGTAGTTCTTTCTGATCCTAAATCTTAATAATCAGCCGATGCATGATGGCGGAAAGCCTCTCCGGACTCATTTTGAACAGTTCGGCCACCAGCCCATCGCTGTCAGCTGATTTGTTGCATTTTACCTGTTTGCTGACTTCGTCCAAGGATGGCGGGGGTACCTCGTCATCATCATGCTGGCTGTCGTAGTTTTGCACTCCTCTGCTTTCTGCGCCTAGTTCGGTGCATCCTTCATCTGCTCCGTTAAGGTGTCTGTCGAAGTAGCACTTTCACCTGTTGATCACCTCTCGCTCGTCCGACAGGATATATCCTTTCTCGCTGCGGCACATAGCGATCATGGCACATGCGATAACTGCTGAATCATTTTCTCGTCCGACTCTTCGAAACTCCGCTTCTGGTCCTGGAAGAGCCGGATCTCCTGCCTCCTCAATCGTCTGTAGTGTTCCACGTTCTGCCAGGTCTCGCGCTGGAGCATGCGGGTACGCGCTGCGTTCTTCTCGGATAGTGCTCGCCTGCACTCATCATCAAACCATTCCTTCCTCTGGTTACGTGTCACGTGGCCAATTGTTCGCTAGGCTGTGTTGTTGATGGCTTGCTCCACCAATATGCCAGTGGAGGACATTGGTTACTGAGGGACATCGCTTCGGTGGTTGTGTCCTTCGGCAGTGCTTCCCCTCAGCCGATCTATGTTGAGCGTTGGGGTAGGCTGAAAGCGCAGCTTATTGGCATCGCATAGTTTCTGGCGCATCTTAACCATAACTAGGAAATGGTCTGAGTCGACGTTTGTACCTCTATAGGTCCTTAAGTCGATAATATCCGAGAAGTGCCTTCCATCGATAAGAACGTGGTTAATCTGGAAATATGTCCGTTGTGGTGATCTACAGGTGTAAATGAATCGAGGTGCGTGCTGGAAGAAGCTGTTGCGAATTCTCATGTGCTTGAAGGAGGCGAAGTTCACAAACCGAAGCCCGTTGTCGTTCGCCAGCTGGTGGGCACTGAAACTTACGAGGGCTGACAATAAAGTAAGGTCTCCAAATTTTTTTTTTCATAGAAAATGACATTTATTTACAAAAAGCGATACACCGTTGGAAAGGCCAAGGTCTTGGCTACTTTTCTACATAATCGCCATTTTTTTCCAACACCTTGCGCATCCGCACGATGAACTTGTCTATGCCGGCAGAATACCACTCTCCGTCCGCCTCGCGCAGCCAGGTGTTGACCTCTTTCTGAACCTCCGCGTCACTTTCAAACTTCTTCCCTCCGAGATGTTTTTTTCAGGGCGGGGAACATGTGGTAGTCACTTGGGGCCACGTCGGGACTATAGGGAGGGTGATCGATGATGTCCCAGCCAAATTTCTTGAGCAGGTCAAGGGTAACGTTGGCTGTGTGCGGGCGCGCGTTGTCGTGGTGAAATTTCACTCCTTTGCTCAGCAATCCCGGGCGTTTGTTTTTTATGGCACGACGAAGCTTTTCCAGGGTCTCACAGTACCTTGCTGCATTGATAGTGGTTCCCCTAGGCATGAAATCCACCAACAATACCCCGTGGCGATCCCAAAACACCGTAGCCATCACCTTGCCGGCTGACAGTGTCGCCTTAAACTTTTTGGGTTTCGGAGAATCGCTATGGCGCCATTGTTTGGACGACACATTTGTCTCGGGTGTGTAGTGATGAGCCCACGTTTCATCCCCCGTAACAAACCCAAAAAATCATCGCCTTCCTCTTCAAAACGGGCCACAACTTTGGTCGCACATTCCACGCTCCGCTTCATGTGGTCTTCGGTCAGCTGTTTCGGCACCCATCGGGCAGAAACTTTGTGATACTGCAAGTTGTTCACAAGGATATGACGGATTGTTTCGCTGCTACACACTCCTCCAAGCTTCTCTTCCAAGTCCCTAATTGTCGCACGGCGGTTTTTGAGCATTTCTGCCTCCACTGCTTGAACAATCGCATCCGAGACCGACGGTTGGCCACTTCTCTCCTCGTCGTGAACATTAGTGCGCCCGGAATTGAACTCGGGGCTCCACTTACGCACGTTTTTTTATGTCCATACACTGTTCCCCGTAAACTTCGACTAGTTGACGATGGATTTCAATAGGTGTCACCTTTTTCGCACTAAAAAAACGTATTACAGAACGCAATTCGCACTTGGACGCTGACGCGAGGGGTACCTCCATCGTTGACGGCTGCTCCGCCAAGACTGAGCGGTCGGCGAAGGAGGTGGGTTAGGACCCAGCAGCAAAGTGGTAGTGGGGGAACCAAGGAACACGGCGGTGTTGCCAGATTTCGCCTAGCGCGTGATCCGGTGAAGTTGCAGCGTTGGAGACCTTACTTTATTGTCAGCCCTCGTATATTGCTAGTGTAGACCAGTAGTTTACGGTAGGTTGAATAGATAGTATTGAGAAGAATATACAGAATAATAGTGATAATAATAAATGAACTGTTGAATAAATTAATGTTTTAATAAATTATTTTCTATGGAAACGTACACCATCGATCATTTCACACGTGGCCAGAGTGAAAAAAAACCAGTTAAAATCAAATTAACTAGATCCTTTAGAAAAAAATAAAATAAACATACAAAAACATGTATCGTTATCGTATCTGTAAATTGTGAACGGCAATGCACACAAACTATAATAAAAACTATGTAATATGTTGTTTGACACACATGGTAAAGGTTAATTACATTCTGTTTAAACCATCGAACGATTCATGCTTTTTTTCGGATACCAATAATTGTAAACCCATTGATCTTGTACCCAGTCACACTTTATTCCGTCTTTACATAAAACCGACAGTTAAATTTCCATAAAGTACGATTTTTACAATGTATCCTTTTCATATGCTATGCAAGAGACAATCGTTTGCACTACTTCGTTAAAGCATATGTAAATTTTGACCCATAAGTATAACTTGACAGTTTGCATTAAAAGTGTTCATATATTCATTCGTTTGTTCGATGTGGCGGATTGTGCAACATTACTTAAGTTAAGTTTATTTGAAGAACAAAACAAAATACTTTCTACTTTTACACTTGATTTGCATCCCGATATTTGTTCAGTGTACTTAGATTTGTTCAAAATAGCTTACTTGCATTTTGTTGGAAACCATTGTTTCTGATCATTACGACCTGGCCGTTCTTTATTATTAGACAAAAAAAAAACAAAGTTTCTGTAGAAAACTAAAACATTTTTTTTATCATTTTGATAGGGACCGTTCGGTCTCATTGCTTGAAAACAAAAACCTATTATTAAAGGAAAACTATTGTTATTTAGTAAATTTTCGCACATTTTAACCTAATGTTGCAACACTAACAATAAATAAGTAACTTTCTCCTTACAGATATTACACTAAAGCATTGACTTCCGGTTTCCAATCAATATTTATTTCCAATGTTAGCTAATTAGCAATTTTACTATAATTCTGCCTGGAGGGACAGGTTTTATAACTCAACGTTGCTTACAAATAGCAATATAAGGAGCAACTCTCATCCATTTGATCTTTTCTAGAAGGTGGTCGATAGTATGGCCATGCAGGCTGAACAAATAGTACTCTAAAAATGTATATTATTTTATCACTTTATCACAGTCATGATGTTAAAACAATTACATCGGCATACACTTAACAGGTAACATTGCAATAGGTTTTTGCTCTTGTTTCGTTTCTATTCTTTTTCTTTTCTTTTTTTTTTTGTAAATGTTTTTAACTGCAGTGGCAAAAGTGCCCTTATGGAATGGTGCAAAAATTGCTCGTTTCTTACATTTATAAAATAAACTCGTCTTCCGTTACAGGTAAGCTCGGGGTACAGCTGAACAATTAGCTATACAGTGCGTAGCAAAACAGTAAGGCCACTAAGGGTTTTTTTTTTTAAATAAATTGGACAAAGTTGACGTGGTAGGTAAAAATGATGGTGCTGTGGAAAGCTGTAGAGAATAAAAATCCAAACATAATATGTTTTCGTAATTCACAGCGGACTTCAAGCAATTTATATAACAAAAAGCCTATTTCTCACTAAGCTCATTTCTTTAGCTTCTGCTTATGACATGAGTACTTATGTAAAAAAATGAAAAAAATTGTTGATGTTAAAAAAACATCATTCGGAAGGCTTGCTTACTATCTGTAAATTTTACCGAGTTTTAAAATGATGATTTGCAGAGAAAATATTTTATTTTCGTACATGACTTTATGGTTAATATATATGAAGTAATTTTCAATTCAGTGAAAACATATGTAATAGTGTGCGTAAAAATAAGAAAACGTATTTTTGCAAAACATTACTTTAACTTATCTCTTCAACTTTTCCTTTTATCCTCTAAAAACTAGCGGCGTATTGCTCTGTTACGCACTGTATAATTATTTCAGTTCAAATGGCTGTTTCGAATGGCTGTTTTACATTACTGCAATGTTGGTATGGTCTGTACAGTGCGCTGGAAGGTAGGCCGGTCTCGGCAAATTAATATGTAGTACAAGAAAAGATAGCAAAACATGACATACACACATGAATGCAATACACCGGCACGGTACACTTGCAAAGTTCTCATTTATTGTTCGCTATGGCCAATCGTATCTGATCACTGGTCGGTGGAAAAACGTACGTAGGTTCGATTTCATTGAAATCAATGTATATTTTTTTATGTGGCTGCAGGTGTTTCGAAATCTGTTGGAAGGATGGCCGTTCGTTCGGGTCTTCCCGCCAGCACTGCAGCATAAGATCGTACACTTCCGGTGTACAGTTTTCCGGGCGTTCCAGTCGCTTACCTTCCTGCAGATAGGCAAAGAGCTCGTGGTTGCTAACGGATGGATATGGGTAGCCACCTTTCGAAGTAAAAAATAGAATAAAAAAGGATTTTGTTGTCAAATGGGCTTTGGTGGCACACTCTGGGAAAAAAAAGGAATCTGTATATAAAATATATTGGATGCCTAAAGAAAATTCAAAATTCGAAATTTTATTCATTCAAACAATTCGATTGTGTAAAACCATACACCCAGTACCGGAAAATTACTCTAAAAAAATGTTTTTTTATTGTTTTTGATCTATTAATTGTGTCTAGATCTAGTCTTAATTATTTATTTATTTTAACAAGAAAAGTCTAAAGAAAATCTAATCAAAGTCTAGAAATTTGTTTGCTTTTACATTACAGATAGATTGTGGAAAATGCGTACAGGTGATATGGCCAGCCCAGCTGAATGGTGCAAGTAGAAAAGTGATATAAATCCATAAAAACATTCGCGCAAGAGAAACGCTACATTGACGGCTTCTCACGATAATGTTGCTAAAGTGCCCAATTTTTATTCCATCACCAAAGTGGATTAGCGTAAATGATGATGGTTTAGGTGGCAGAGTTTTCTACTGCATTGGGACAGAAAATCGGCAAACAAAACGATGCCAACAAAAGCTCTAACTTTTTTATGCTAATTCTATTATTATCATCTTAAAGCTTCTGAAGGACAAAAGTGTAGCAGAACTGTGAGTTTCGTGTGTTTCATTGGTTAAGATTCTAGTAGAAAACGTAATTGTAACGTTTTTTATGTCATCTTATGCTGTTTGGCACGCCATTCTATAACGATTGTTTCAAGGAAATGCTTTTTATGAGGCAATAAGTTTAAGCATTTGGGGGAAAATTTTACGAAGCCCTAGTTCTGAAGCATAGTTTTAACTTCTTTCTTTTGGCTACAAAACCCCGAGGGCTCCTGGAATGTGCCACCATTTACAGGCTTTCCTTAACTTTAAGCTGGATACTCTCAGTCTTGCGTTTGGGTTGGCAGACAAGAATCGATCCGGATCCGGGTGAGAACCGTATGAAGATCGGCGCCGTTGCCGCCTCGGACATCTCTACCTACCAACACAGCTTTAGGTATGAATAAAAAGAATGTTGGAAGCTCTTGATGCTGCTGGGGGAGGGGGTGTTTGGCATGCAAAGCCATTGGAGAGAAAATTCTTGAAATAACGATGTATTAGGAATGCTCTACTTGTCTTTAGAAGAATTAGAATGCCCACAAGCTGAGGGTAGTTTTTACACCAAAAATGTTGTTAATTAATTACGACAAATCCATTATTGATATGTTATGTCGTGCCCTGCCCGGAAGCCGTCGAATTTTGTTTTCATTTAACGGTACACATAGCATCACAGCACATCGTATCGGATGCGGTTCTTCAATGTGAATGTTCGTGAAAAATAACGAGTTTAAAACCTTCGTAAGCCCATTAAGGCGTGCCGGGAAGAAAACTTGCAAAAAGCTCATTTTCCAAAGCATTTTGCTTGTCTGCTGTTTTACGTCTCTCTTGATTTAGATGTTAAGGTTACGGCGATGTTGTTTTTAAAAATAAATCATAACACGATGCATATAAAACCATTTGGCAGCTTACCGGAAGCAATCTTGTCTCGTTATGAAAAATGCATAATGCAATTGCAGACATGTGGTGTAAAACTGAACTGTTGAAATTGAAGTATAATTTTAATGTTATAAAACATGTGGAAGTAAAGCAAGTCAAGTAAAGAGTGAAGCCAGAAGACTTATCAAAAATATTAATGGTGCCAACGTTTACGGAACAAGCCTTTTTATTAAAGAAAGCATCATCTTAATGGCCTTTTGTCAATTAACAAACCTTTTTATCAAAGAAAGCATCAACTTAATTGGTTCAAAAAAGAGTGTGTGTTACTACATAAAGATTTTTAACTGGCGAAACGACACGAACGAGTGGAAAATATATAAAAGAAATCATCCGACAGTTTGGATGTATGAAAGAGTTTTGCGGGTTTCCACACATGCTGTATGGCAGTAGCAATCCATAGAAAGCTTCCCAGTATCCAGAATTAATAGATCTTTTGTGCAGGCGAGATGTGCTGTTTAAAAGTAGGGAAATAGTAAAAAAAGATCTCATCCAACAGATGTGTGTATGTTATAGACAGTATGCTTCCGCATAGACTGGCGCTTGGCATGAGAATGAAAAATTGCTGCCAGCATTAATACAGATATTCATATGACCATTAATTCCCAGCAAGCACTACAGGTTGCTTCAACATGTCTATGTGTATAACATACACTAAGGCTTCTTCAATAGCTAGCTAACTTATCAAACCCAACATGTCATCTACAGCCGACATACATCACAAGGCTGTTACCAAAAGGAAATCCTGACACCATCAAAGCAGAATTGAAGCTTCCGTACCGTAAGCGGGCCTGTAATATCCGAGGATGGTATCCATCATCAAGAGACCAGCTTTTTTCCCTTTTTTTTTGTCATCGGTACAAACTGACTCATAGAGAGCAGTATCTTCTGCCAGACACAATTTGTTCCCAGGTGGATACTGTGCTCCCAGAATAGTGGCCCCTGGAGCTATTACGGTTCAGTATGTTTGTATAAACTATTTCACTCTCTTGAATCTAAATTTTGTGTTATTTGTTTCAGTAAATACCTAAAGCAAAGTATTGCAAAAAAAATATTTGTAATAGGTCAAGCAAGATAGTTGGGAAGCATAAAATGGTGAAATTTTTCACCATTGTTTGTGTTTTTTCGCGAACAACTTAATAGATATTTCATGTTACACTCGATTGGTTGTTGAATGCATTTTACTTAGGGTGTACATGTTCATCAAATCCGTTTATCGATGTACAAGAAAGCAGTAAAATACTGTACCTAGAGTGCCTATCTCCCAGAGCACGATGCCAAACGCCCAGACGTCACTTTTGTTGGAGTACAGATTATCACGCATCGCCTCGATAGACAGCCAACGTAACGGAACCTGGTGGGTAGATCGACATGATACATAAATCGGTAGCGTAGCGATAATCGCTCGCAACGGCAAGTGATAGCAGCGAAAGTGAAAGTGAAAACTGGTAGACAATAAAAAAATGGGCTACTATCAAGTACCGGCAGATGGTTGGCACTCGGATTGAGTTCGCTTGGTGCTTGGCGAAAATTCATCAAAACGGGGCGAGAAACATACCTTCTTGTTCCTGGTGTTGACGTAGATCCCGGTGCGGGATAAACCGAAATCCGATATCTTTAGCGTTTTTCGTTCGTCGATCAGTATGTTACGTGCGGCCAAATCACTGCAGGGGTGAGAAATAAGGACACACACGAGCTATAATGCCTGGCCAGCTGATACGGATCAATTTCTCGCACGTATTGAGGTGGTGATTCTACAGTACAATCTGGTTGGGCTTCCCGCGCCACTTACCGGTGGGTAATCTGCAGCTCCTCCAGACGCTCCATACCGCAGGCAATTTGTTTAGCAAAATTATGCAATTCCTTGTGATCGAGCACGTACTCTAGCGAACAATTGCCAAGCGTTGACTTGTTATCGTCTTCGCCAATTGTACCGCTCAGCATGGTGTAGGTGGCTACGACGAGAAACGGAACGAAAAAAGGTGTATGTGGTTTATTTCTCTAATAGCTCTCACATTCTACATGAGAGCTTATTTATTCGATCAGATATAAAATATTTTTTTTATCAAACCCACATTTGCGATCCATGACGCATTGATAAAAGTGAAATCATTCTTCAATAACAGAATGGAGCGATATCCACACTAACAGAGAAGTTTTCATATTTTTTAACTCAAATTTTGGCAAACTTTTGAAATGCAAATGAGCGTAGGTTGAAAGATTGATAGAACATTGCGCTGTCCGTGCATAAGTTCTCTTTCCATCCTTACAGTGTTATGAGAAGAAGTTTCAATTCTTAATTATCACGAGAAAAGTATTGATTTATTTATTTATCATTAAGTATGCCGGTGCGTCAACACCGTGTGTGATGACTGAAACAATGAACATTATTCTTTGCCTCATCCCGGGCAGAGTCGGTTTCCGATTCAAAAGTATTTACCAACACTGTGTTATGGTTAGTTTTTTGTTTTATTACGTTAGAACGGCCTGGGTGGATAAATCAAATTTATCGAATCTTAAAGCCTTTCATTTCGGCAATTCGGTCGAATATACGTCGCTTTTATCATTCCATTTCACCAACTATGGTAGGAAACGCAAACAATTCATGGATTAGTTCGAATATCTACACACATTTCATATCTCTACAGCAAGAACGACGCTTTGCTATGCATGACAAAAAACTCTCGTGTGGACGAGCTCTAAATTGTAAATTGAAACAGCAAGTAGAAAATTTGAACCATGGAGATAATGAGCAGCAAAGCTGTTTGTTATAAAAAAAAATCTAAACAAAAACCACATGATTATGGGAAATGATAAAATTAATGATGTAATGAATATAAAACCATATGACAACGAGTTCAAGAATATGCAGGAAAATCGAGCTACGGAGTAACGGTTATTGTTTTCCATGGAATTTAGGTGTTAACTGTACCCTGCCACTAGATTGTATTTCCATGAACGGTATCTAGGAACCACAAATTGTGCAATGTTGCGCATATAAAATATAACGTTGGAAAATCTTCAACGGCAGGTTAAGACTTACTTTCTGTTACCGATGGCCGGGTTGTGGTGTCTGTCTGCGTTATGTAGGATGCGTCCGAGGTGGAACTTCTGCAAAGAACCGTACTTGGTGATGCACTCAGTCAAACTCATAAAAACTCCCCGACCCGTGCCTCATACTTACGACGTGTGTAATAGGTCCAAATATTTCACCATCGGACCGAAAATGTTGTTTGCCGGTGCCGTATTCTGGGCGGAGTTGGTATTTTCCAGCTGTGAGCTTACCTCCAACTGATGAATTTTCGCTAAATGTTTTGCACGAATTTTGCGAAGATATTCTAACTGCAAAGTGTAGTAAGAAACCGGATACGATAAGGTAAACCGTTAGAAATGTAACCAGTCAACAAAACAATACGATCATACTGTACCAGATCACCACAACCAACGTATTCCATTATCATCGTGAGCGGTTCCTTGATGGTGCAGCAGCCGAGCAGTGCAACGATGTTGGGATGCTTGCCGACCTTTTTCATCATTGCGATTTCATCAAGAAACTCATCAAACTCATCACTCGATGAACATTCTAGTTTGAGCAAAAGCAATCAATAGAGAACATTCGTATGTACAGTGGTTTTCATACAGAACGAATTCGGCGCGTCGTCTTGTCGTAGTCACTCGACGTACTCACTTTTTAGCTGTTTGATGGCAACAATTTTTGGTCCGTTGAAAGCTGGCAGCTTAACCGCGCTAGCCATAAACACGCGCCCGAATGCTCCTTTTCCAATCTCTCGTCCTATCCGAAGACAGGAGTGTGGTACTTCCAGATAATCCGCATCACCACGTGCTCGAGCATTCTGTGGAAAAAATTATTTATACAATATTGAGTGTGATTCAAGAGCATCATGAGCAACGCATCGGATAAAAAAAATATTGTAAAACATAAATAAACGTAATAAAATCTCGATTACGACTCAGCAGTATTCAGCAGTCTTCAGTATAATGCGGTTAAATGATACAGTATCGGAAAACGTTCCAGTTGTTAGGTGCATGGGGATTGTTAGTAGATGGAATAACCATCACTTTTGCAGTATTAAACTCTTCTTGACCTTACGTCCTACCAGTTCATGCCGGCCATCAAATGTGAGCCCAATACACTTACTAGTACTACGTAGTTAGATCGTCAGTCTTCACGACGGGAGAACGGTTCGGATAGGACTTGAACTCCGGATGCTCGATGCCAAATTTGGCGATCGGGAACACATACTTAAAAGCGTGAGCAGACATGTTTTGTACCAACTTATATCTTATACCTAAAAAACGTGTACATCTAATATAAATTTGAGGCCGATTTCAAATGATTGTAGATTTTAGTAGCGTGTTAGACGACTTCAGGACGCAGCCTTTGTTTACAGTGCATATTTATATGATTTATGAAGACATACATTGGTACTATAGTATTGAATCTGAACCTGTAAAGATTATTTGACTACCTTTGTTGACATAATATATGCAATCTGTTAAATTTTTTAGGAATGAATTGTTATTGTCAGCAGTACGCTAAATAATGCAACTTGGTTTCCATCGAAAATAAGTTTAAAAAACTTGTATTCTTATGTTCAGCAGGCCATGGTTACGGTCATGTGTACATGTATTTAATCAAAAAACAAGAAAAGGAACTGGTGTGCAAACTTTAGATCCTCCAGAAGTACCGAGAGCGCTAGATCCCTAAGCACCACCTGTTTATCGACTTCAAGGCGGCCTACTCGATCGATCGATCGGCCAAAGATCGAAATGAGCTATGGAACATAATGCAGCGACACCACTTTCCTGGAAAGCTGATCCGGCTGTTAAAGGCCACCATGAATGGGGTGCAGTTCGAATCTCACAGGGGTCTGAGGCAAGGGGACGGACTCTCATGTCTACTGTTCAATATAGCCTTGGAAGGTGTCATACGGAGCGCGGGGCTAGACAACGATATCCGTGGCACGATTCTCTACCGGTTTCTGCAATTTCTTGGCTTGTGTGAGGCGTACACCCGACTGAAACGTGAAACAGCAAGAATTGGATTGATGATCAATGCGACGAAGACGAAATACCTGCTTGCCGGAGACTCTGATCGTGATAGAGCTCGAGTGGGAAGCAGCGTTTTAGTCGACAGCGACAACCTCGAGGTGGTAGAGGAGTTCTGCTATCTTGGGACTGTCGTAACTTCGAATAACGATGTCAGCAGCGAAATCCGGAGAAGCATTGTGCAGGGGAATCGTGCCTACTACGGCCTTCACCGTCTGCTGAGATCCAGAAGACTTCGAGACCGCACGAAATGTGAGATATACTCTGTGTGAATCCCTTGTTCAATCCTTTATCCTTCCCGTAGTGTCTAATTGCATCTCTTCGCACCAGCATGGCTTTATGCCCAAACGTTCTACTTCGACAAATCTTATGTGTTTTGTGTCTGTTATTATGTCCAACATTGTCTGTAAACGTCAAGTAGACACTACATATACTGACTTCAAAGCAGCTTTTGATAGTTTGCCACATGATCTACTGCTTGCAAAATTGGAGAAACTTGGGTTTTGAGGACCAATCTTGTCCTGGATCGGGTCCTTTCTTGAGAATCGATCTTATGCAGCCAAATTGGAACACTTGTTTTCATCATTTGTGGGCTTGTCTGGCGTTCCTCAGGGAAGTGCACTTAGTCCTATCGTTTTTACCCTATTCATCAATGACTGCATCAATGTTCTTCCAACTGATGGACACCTTCTTTTTGCTGATGATATCAAAATCTTTCTGCCCGTGTCTTCGTCTTCCGGCTGTCGATCTCTCCAACGCTCTCTTGGTGACATTTGTGTTTGGTGTTTAAACAATGGGTTGGTGCTCTGCCCCCCTAAATGTTGTGTCGTCTATTTCGGGAGACCTTCTGCTGGTCGGCAGTTATGGGACTACTCCTTATGCGGCACTCAAATACGTAGAGTAACCACCGTGACGGATCTTGGGGTCTGGTTCGATGAGGGACTCTCGTTCGATGAACACATAAACCATGTAGTTAATAAAGCTAACAGAGCACTAGGCCTAATTTTTCGCATGTCTTCTGAGATCAGATATCCTTCATGTTTAAAGGCACTGTACTGTTGCTGAGTTTGCTTCGTTCTGGATTATGCAAGCGTAGTGTGGACCCCAGCCCGAGAAACCGCTATGCAGAGAATCAGAGGGTTCAGAGAAAGTCTACACGCCTCGCTGTCCTTAGATTTCTACACGGCTACACCGTTCCTGTGCCCTCATATTCTCTCCGCTGCCGTATGTTGGGTTTAAGATATTAAACCCAACGCGCAGTCCTACTTCATCGCATGTATCCTTTTCTCTGAATAGGACGTTCTTTCACTTTTATTTTCTATACCCCTGTATGCCCCTTCTCGTCGACTTCATGATAGATCACCCATATTTATCCCTTCCCGCCGTTCGGATTTTGGTCAGAATGATCCTTGGTTAAGATGTTGCGTCTCTTTCAATAGAGATCACGAACTGTTCGACTTCAACTTTCCTATTTTACCCTTCCGAACTCGCCTCCTAGAGTCCACTACCTTTACTCCATAAAAATCCCTTACCTCTAATGACTCCTTATCATAATTTCCTCCCCTACCCTAGTTTTAGAATATACATTGTGTAACCCGAAAAAAAAAATAAAGCACTTACCAAAATTTCCATATCTATGTACAATCTATTTTCCTCCATTGCGAGCTGTGGATGATGATCAGCGCTGTAAAAAGTTTGAGAGAAAAATGATCGATTAAATACAGCGTTGCTAATAAGTTACAAGCCTCCTTCTGAAATGCTGCATTCTTTACCTTGAACGCACATAAACTCCTCTCCAATTATTAGCCTTCCATCGGCATTTGGTCCTACGTTTGTAATAAATAAATAAGCAACTAGCAACCACTACCGTAATGACTACTGCCAGCAGAACGAATACTATTGGAAGCTTTTGAAAAAAAAACAAATGGTAATAATAATACGTGTGTTTAGAAAATTAAGAAAACCTGCACTTCACTTACCAATATAGAGCTCGGAGAATGGGTTTGAACTGTCGGAATAGGATAACATTAATTGTATGGCAAGAACATGAACGAGCCACGTAAACTTACATTTGTACGTGGGCATTGTGCGCTCGCAATGATTGTTGGCGTCAATGAAGGAAGATGTTAGCAGAAAGCTAGTGCCATGGTTCGGTGCGAATTGATCTACAGAGAATGTGTGGGTAGTGCTGGTGGTGGGATCTACGGTAACAGAGCATAGCAGTTCATCGGCTCCCTCTGCACGGATCCTTAAAATGCAATGAGTTAACGAAAAAACAACATAGAACGACAAAACCCAATCGGTGCCGATGTTCGGTTGATGCCTTGAGCATGCTTACGCTAGTGACAGTCCAACCATATCGGTTAACGATGTCCGGTGCCAGGTAACGGGTTTTAATGGACGCCATGTCACTACTATTTCGGACCCTTCGAGTCGTGCAGCAAGCAGGTAGTCGGGGAAGCTATTCAAACGGTCACACTCGCAGCTGGTATCATTGGTACATGTGGCTAGAATGTAGAGCAAAGCGTAGGATAAAAGTTTTAATTAGTTCGTAAATGGGTGATTGGTCATTTAAACACACATTCTTCAACTGAATCGAGAGAGTTTTGCTTCAAAGTTTATCTTCTTTTTCTTTGGCTCTACAACCTTGAGCGGTTCCGGCCTGCGATTACTAATTACTCTTGACATTGTTTTACCCGTAGTCGGAGACCACTGTGCCGGCTAAAAATAATAGTTTTTTTCTGAAAAATTTAACAGAACAGTGAACGCTAAGCTGCGAACCTGTTTTTCATGTCGAAATATTGAATGTTATTATACGGCGTAGAATGAAAACGGGAATAAATAATTGGTATCCGTAGATTTGGCACAGCAAGTCACTTCTACGGGCAAGTGTTGGGATCTCTTTTCATGCTGTACTTCTTGTCTGTGGACGATTTTAAACAGCAGTGGACAATTAGTTATTTGTTCGTGTGTGAAAATAAATTAGCCAAAGCTTTGGACACTCGTGTCGTTAAAATGATGCGACATTAGCTGATAAAATTACATTTTATAAGACATTCCATGTACTTCTGTAGTGAATAAAGTACGGCTTTCAAGTTTCGTTTTCGTTTCGTTTAGTTCACAGTGCCACGTGAGCATCCAGTTTCCCTGAAACAGTTTGCTACCAAGTACCAGGCGTCTCCATCGGATACATGGTTCCTAATAAATCTGCAGCACAAAATTGGTACAGTTTATTCGAGCACTGGGAAATTGTTCAGTGAAGTGGGCATACAATTCATAGAATTAGCAGCAAAACCTGTTTAAATTCTTCGTCAAACGTTAGCTTACCTTTCAATCCCACAGTTGGTTCGGGAAACTAAAACATTGTGAGAATAAAACGTCGAAATTATTATGTGACACACAAACAGATAAGATTCCGTACATACCTGCGGCTCCGGTTCGGGCAGTGTCACTACATTTTTTACGCCACACCCATACCACACACGACCGGAAAGGGAAAGAAATGTTTTAAAAACAAGCGTATGAGTTACATATTCGAGGCAAACAACATATTTCGCAAACATATTACCACGCAGTGGTACAGCAGCACGTTCGCAGTCTCTGGTATCTATTACTTTTAGCTGTACGACAAAGATAAACTTGCTGCCGGCAAACTCGTTGATATCGAAGCTGTGCGTGCTGGAGTCAATGGGCAGGGTTAATTCCTTCATGCTGGAATGTTGACCACCCCATCCAAGATCGTTATTCGTTCCACGCCGAACACTGCAATTGTGTAACGAAAAGGTTGGAAGTTTAATGCGAACTCCCGATAGATAGAAGGTTTACTTCAAGAAGTAAAGAAGTAGAAGTAAACAGCGTACCCAATGTAGATCGCTTTAAGCGTAACGTTGTCCGGTAGCTCCGTTACGTCGAATGCACCAAGCGTCCAGCTAACGATCAGCTGACTGCTAGTTTTGCTAATAGTGGCGGATGTGTTAACGAGCGCAGGCAAATGTTCTGCGTAATGGCATGAGCATAAACCATCCACACAGTCTGGAACTTGTATTAGGTCCGTGATTTTGTGGGACAAACTCATCGTTTCCACCACTAACGAGTATGAACAGTGCAGCTGGATCGGGCAGGCATGTTTCACGTATCCACTGTCGTCGGAGGGGATTACAACTTCGGTGATATTTTCCTGTAGATATGTAATATGCACAAAAGTGGTACATGTGTATGTGTGTGTTTTTGTTCGCATGACAGGCTTACAGTGATTGTCGGTTAGCTAATACGACGCTGCTGCAATTTGCTATTCCTATTTGCTGCTATTCCAATGTTTTGCTAAATCGAGTTAAGCGTGTGTTAAATGAAACAATTACATATTTCATTTAATACATGTTTTGATTGTGTACTTTGGAAAATATGAAATAGAAACTTGCCAGAGCGTCATTTCTATCCCGATAAGCACTGTATTAAAATATCGCACTTAAAAGCTTACCGTGCTAGCTACGATTGGAGCACATTTAATGTGCTTATTATTTTGAAAGGGGCTATCCTTGAGGTTGCATTTTTCGGAATCGACATGCGTTACGATAACGACATAGCCGGTACCGATTGGCAAAGTGGAGTTCCACCAGACGTGCAACTTTAGCTGCTGACCGCTGCGCATCGGTGTAACCATTAGCCCTGGGATGTGCGCGAGTGGCCCAAAAGAAAATAATGAAGGGTAAGCTCATGCAACTTAACTTATGAATATAGGAAAAAAAAAGAACAACCATACTTACCGTAAAGTTCTTCCACAGCAAAAACCTGAAAGAAGAGTAAAATGGGGCTTTAGAAGCTAGCTTAAAATAAAATTGTATCATATTTACCCTGCCTACAATCAGCACCGTGTAGACCATCAGGAGTAGATTGAAGCTTTTGCTAAAAGCCTCCATTAAAATGTCATTTTAAAGTGATACGGCTACCGGTAGCGTTTGAACAGCTACCATATATATACTTTAAGTGTTCTGTCATCCGTGCAACTGTGGCTGCTAGCTGCTGGCTACTGCACCATGCTCATCTTATGACTAGTTTTTCACATCGTCCCTCATAAAGACTTGCTATATTTTATGAATTAAAATGCTATACTTATACGCTGCGAACGGCACCAAAACATACGCATAGCAGTGTCAAACGGACAGGTGTACAAGCACATGAATGGAATTGATGTCAAATGGTTAATGGAGTTACAATTTTGAGTGAAATTAATTTTGTAAACTAATTTAAACCTACAACCCAAATTGCGAACAGTTTGCATTTGTGCATTTGGTATGGACATTGTTCAAATCATTCAACGAATCTTTGATGGATGGTAATGAAGATAAAAACGCAGTTTACATGGTTTAGCAATGCAATTATGTTCATAGGCCATTGATCATTTCGATGTGGCTTTTGTGTTAAATTAAAATATTCAAATCTCAATCTCAATTGCTTACATTGCTCGAGGGATTGCCATTATCGAAATTGAAAAGGGGCGACAAATGGTTTCATATTAACCTATCACTCATGGCGCATCAAAGTATTATTAGCAGTAGGTTGTGCATTTCACACCGAACACATGTGGCATGCACGTTACGTTATGTGTACCAACATATATAACAATAGGAACACACATATACACGTACGAAAAAAAAAAAACGTTGGCGAACTAATTTGATTGCCTATCCTTGCAAGCGTCGATGTGACATTTCCTTTTGCAATCGATACACAAAGAAATGGGTCCCATTCTGCGGGCAAATATTTAATTAAGCTTAATGAAAACGCCAGTCGTTTCGAGTTTAGAGTATAAATAACGCTCAACGAATGTAGTACCTTTGACGAAGGCAATCCTTTACTGGCTTAGCAAAGTGTGTATTCACTAGAGCCATCAGTAAGGTAAATTCATAACAAATATATTGCACACATAAAATTCCGTCTGGCGCCTTTTCGAACAGCAGAGTAATTGCAATTCAAATTGCATTCATTTTAAAAATGTATAAAGTTTCAAACATTCCCTAGCAATTTGTTCCCTTGAAGTGGTTTTGCTAGAGCGTACGCGTTTTGCAGCATTTATGCGCGTCATAGATTTTATGCACTCATGCATTTCTTATTGCTTGGAGAACAGCTCCACTTATTTACTGCCGTTTATTCTTATTCACTGTCGTTGAGCTGTCCAATGAACATACGACACATGACGAAACGACAATTTTCCAACGCATGAGCCTTCCGAAATACTTTCATCCTCACCACATCGATGATTCTTCGGTGCAATTTTTCATATGACGTGAATAAGTAATGTGATTTAATAATAATAATAATAATAATAATTATTATTATTATAATAATAATAATAATAATAATAATAATAAGTGTAAGGAAGGAAGGGAGAGATGGAAATCGAACACAAGAGACGAGGAGTTAAACGATCGCAGTGCCCTCAAAAAAGGATCGTTGCGACCGGCAGACGTACGGCGCCTAGGGATAACCAAAGGGGGACGAACACGAAGGGAACGGTTAGGGACATAGAACGGGATGGAACAAAGCAGAGAAGGAGCATCTATACAGTTCAACAAGAGGGAAGCGACAAAAAGTGTTTGGGAACGTGATCGACGGTCTTCGAGAGAGTCAAGACTCAGCAACTGACACCTTGACTCGTAACCGGGCAGGGTGGAGGTGGATCTTCCAAGGAGTTTTCGAACCGCAAACCTGGTAAAATACCTCTGCACCCGATTCGATTCGATCCATATGGATCCGAGCCGTTGGTGACCAGATTACTGAGCAATACTCCAGCAATGACCTGACCAGCGAACAGTACAGCGTTTTCAAACACAGAAGATTAGAGAAGTCACGAGCAATACGCTTCAGGATACCCAGTGTTTTCCCAGTGGCTCTAGCAACCATAGAGTCGATGTGGGACGTTAGGGTAAGGCCACTATCGAGCCATACGCCTAAGTCCTTGACCAGCGAAACCCGGTTGACTAGGACCTGATCAAGCACATAAGGATAGAGGAAAGGAGTGCGGGAACGAGTAAACGAAATGATTTGACACTTCACAGGGCAAAGGGTGAGAGAGTTATGAGCACACTAAGAGGAAAAACGGTTAAGAACAGTTTGAAGAAAAACGCAATCCGCACCCGATGAGATTGGGAAAAATATTTTCACATCATCGGCATAGCAAAGAAAGCTATCTTGCGGCAAGACAGTAGTACTGTCATTAAGGAATAGGACGAACAATAGAGGACTTAAGACACTACCCTGGTGAACGCCGGCCCCAGAACAGAAGAAAGTAGAGAAATTAACATTTAGTTTAACACGATATGAACGCTCACTTAGAAATGACTGCAACAAGGAAACAATTATGCTGCTGATCCCTAATTGTGACAATTTCTCAAGAAGTAACTCATGAGGAACACGGTCAAACGCGGATTTGAAATCCGTGTAAATAGCGTCGACTTGAGGCACAACATAAAGATGAGTCGACACGAACGACGTAAAACACATGAGGTTGGAGGAAGTGGAACGTTTAGGAACAAACCCGTGCTGTTGAGGGATGACAAGACTACGTGAAAAGTTAAGGATACAGGCATGCAAGACATACTCAAATACCTTGGCAAATGCACATAAAAGTGAGATACCGTGATAGTTCGAGACAATGGAGGGATTATAAAATGCATTCAATGAACGTTTGGTTTGATGGTCTCCTCGGTCCTCCAAATACCTCTTGCATCCGATGCTTATCCTATTCAATTAAAATGCAAGCGACTATTTATTACGTTGTAATAACGAAAAAAAAAACAAACAATGATTACAATGCAAAAGTGAACGGCATAATTGCATCTATTATGTTTCCATTTAGTGTCTCTTTGTGTTCTGTTTCTGTAATCGATCATATCGTTATTCTATACCGATGAACCTATTGTTTGCTGAGCTATTTGCGTATTGATTTAATTTAATAAAAATAGACGTTCTAAAGAACATTAAACGGTTGAAATCAATTACGCTCACAATGCTTAACATCACAATATCGGTCTAACACAGCAAAAATTTTGTGCTATAATAACTCATAATAAGAACAAAACTTTCCGTATTAGTTATGTAAATATAAGAAGTTGCAATAGTGAACAGTGAACAAAGCCTTTTTTTTATTTGATAGAATTTGTACATCAAATTTATCATAAAAAGATCTCTGTGAACATAAAATAACTTCTCTTTCGTAGGTTGGGGGTACCCGGGTGCAATAAACGTTTCATGCCGGTAGGGATTATTTGGAAATTCAATTAAAATATCATCATTATCAGTGGCCCTCGGAACCTGCTGACCCAGAAGGTGGTTCATTGTGATTTCAGCCAGCCTCCCGCAACCGCTTAGTCCACGTACCGTTTAACCCACCATTGAGCACATGTCCCATCAGTCTTCATAGTATGGTTTATCATGAGTTTAATTGTATCAGTAATGAACGTGTTATGACTCGTGGCTTAAAACACCGTACCTGTGCAGTGTGCCCTGCATTAATGAAGCCCATACTTTAGGCTTGTGGTCGGCAAATTATGGGACAAAAATTAAACTATTTTACTCACCATCTCAAACTCTGTAGGAGTGTCTAATAATGGAAACTTTTTGTATTCTTTTGACCTTTGGTAAAGACGTTATAAATATCTCATATGCTAAGTAATTGTAATTCTTCTTCTTGGCTTAACGACCTCTAAGGTTATGCCGGCAATCGGAAATGGCTTACTAGACTTCCGGATACCACGTAGTTGGTTAGTCAATCCTCACTACGGGGGTACGGTCCGGATGGAATTTGAACCCCGGCCCTGCCATTTGAAGACCAGCGCCGCTGTCGCCTGCAACACCGGGCCGCCCCAAGTGATTGTAATATAGATGGTAATATTAACACTGGTTAGTAGGATTCTGAATCCATGTTTTACAATGATAAAGTTATCAGTATCAGTTCAAAAATTTCGCTTTCTCATTGGATGTATTTGTCTGTTTCAAGAATTGAAAGAATGTTACTCCACTCCAGCTCCAAACAACTACAACCAATGGTCCAGGATATATCTATTTTCAACTCCTTCGTTCGAGGATAAATTCATAAAGCAATATAAATAGAAATAATGAAGTTCAGGGCATTGGAAAGTTGCCAAACATTCCGATTCAGGACCGGCTGGGAGACTGCGACGAGGTCTACCAGAGAATCAATCTTTCCTTTTTTTACCGTGCTATCGGACTATTAGTGTGATCCATCTCCCCCCTCTACTTCCACTGTTTGTCTGTCCCACATGAAAGAATGAATGTATGAATGAGTACGATGCGTGAAGGGTTGGGTACCACATGCAGCGAAAGTGAGAAGAAGGACACAATCAAGGAACGTTCGCGATGGAAAACGATCAAGACCCCCGCTACCATCAGGACTACGAGCATGGAAACGAACACACACACACCCCGGTATAAGGTGCCCTCACACGATAAGACTCTCGCTATGAACACGACTTTGGATTTGGATGACGGAATAAACGCAATGGAACATCCAAGCACACCCAGGATATGGTGCCCTTTCACGGCTCGGAGAAGGAAATGTCTCCCAGCAAAGATGAAAGGAGTATCTTAATTTTAACTTAACTGTATGCAATACGGCCGTCCTGGCCGTCCCTTATAAAAAGAATATATATTTATAAAACTAATCTGTAAGCAATGTGGCCTGACCGTCCTTTACAGGGTATCTGAGTAGAACTAAACAAGTGAGAAGCATTTCTAAGATAGACACAACGGCTAAGATGAACTGGACAGCAGGTAGGTTGAACTGGACAACCGTCGCCCTTGCTCGACAGTAGTCAAGTTGAACTGGACAAACGCTAGGTTGAAGTGGACAAACGACAAGAAGAACTGGACAGTCATATTTAAAATTTGAAGCGTTTTGGAAACGCTTGACAAATTTAAAAATAAAAAAACTGCTGAAAGACATACTTTTTTCTAATTTCCTTTTCTAAATAATTCCCAAACGTACGTCTACTTTCACACCGAATATAATTACAATAAAAATGCATGGTTTCAATTAAAACAGTGAGGTAGAAATAAAATATTTGCAATACCTGTTCAAAATATTATCTTTTGACAGAAGACGGCAGAAGACGTTTCTGTTTATAAGCACTGAATTGAGTTCTTATAGCTGTTGTCATTTATATTGTACAAAATCAAAAATATAACATCAGACGTACAAAAATTCATACACATTTGTTTTTCCGCTTTCAAACATGTTCAAAGTACCAAATATATTAATGTTATAATTGAATACACGTTATGCATGTAAATTAGAAAAAAAATGTGTGTTTGCCAAGCGTTGCCGAAAAACTTCCAACTGTTTCACTAACCATTTCAAATATGACTGTCCAGTTCTACTTGTCGTTTGTCCACTTCAACCTAGCGTTTGTCCAGTTCAACTTGACCACTGTCGAGCAAGGGCGACGGTTGCCCAGTTCTACCTACCCGCTGTCCAATTCATATTGAGTGTTGTTTAGAAATGCCTCGCATTTGTCTAGTTCTACTCAGAAATCCTATGTATGAATAAAAAGAAAAGAATTAATCTGTATTATTCCTTTCGCCATTCTAACAATTAGTCGATAATTCTACTGCCAATATGCGTCTTCAAAGAGACAGCAGTAAATCACCAAAAAGCACAATATTTTACGCTCTAGCAAAATTGCTTTGGTACATAGATAAACGATGACGTACAACTCTAGAACACCCACCTAGCAGCAAACATTTCGCAGCCACTGATATTATCGCAACAGAGTGTTGTCTGATTGTTCTACTCATCAGTTGTTTTCTATATAACATGCTAGGGAAAATGCTCAGCAGTACAGATTCCTTTTGTAGTAAACATAAACAATCGAAACAATTCCATTCCTTTGTAATTGGTAAAGCTGAGCAATTTTCAAACATGTAAATATTTGTCCCATTTTATGGTAAGTTCGAAAACGAGCTCACATTTCCACGAGAGCTATGTAAAGAGGGTATTCACATCAACTTTCCATCGACGAAGGGCTGAAGAGATGTGTGATTTTTATACCTGCGTGTTGAATTTCATCTTATTTCAAACTTCCCGATGCGGTTGGCACGTGCCCGGAGTCGGATATACTAAAACAAGGGAAATAGTTTTGCACAGGATCAAAGTATCAATGTGCTTTTGGGTTATTGGCAGAATGGAAACTATTTCACAAACATCCTTAACGGTAAGCTCCGCCAAACGGTTGAAGCCCTTTTTACGCACGCAAAGTTGCTGCTCAGTTATGCGCCGGTGGCGCATTTTTTTTTTTATAGTTCATTGGAAACCGCACCATAAGAAACATAACACACAGCAACCTGCCGAAAGGGGGTGCGACGGGTTCCTTGGGCGTCCGACAAATTGACGCAAGATATCGCCACAATCTTATCAACGCTTCACGACGCCAATTCCGATTGTAAGCATTATCAGTAAACAACTTCAGAGGTTGCTCATTTTGGTATAGGTGAGCAGCGTGTCATACGCTCAAGGAAAGACCCAATTCAACGCGAAGAAACTGCCCTGGTTTCAGGGGGAATTCGTTCTCTCTATAATCGATTAAAGTCAAGCATACCTTCACACCACTTTTATTATACGTCCTACGGCTGTTACACGCGGGGCTGCTTACACTTTGTCCAAAAAGTCATTAACGATCGGAGGAGGGCAGGTGTGTGCACGGGGAAGCGTTTAATCGTTTGATCTTCACAGTGTTCACATTTGACGCTAGCAGGATGGTTTGAAAAATTCGCAATTCAATCGTACGGGCGTAAGAAATTTATCCACACACTTGCTCCACTAACAGGTCCACTGACAAATCGGCGATCAATTTACTGCTGAGCTTACACTTCTCATTAGTATGCTCTAATATCTCATTACACGTTACACGTTAGCACTGGTTAGGGCGGAGGTGGTACTAAAGCAAACACTGAATCAATTTATCATTTCGAGCGTGACCAGAAGCGGTTGCGACACACACGCTAGCGTGACACTCCCGTCACACCAAACACTAAGATAAGATACGCGCACTAGCAGTGAGCAGTAGCAGGCACACGAGAAACACACGCGCCACAGCGATGGTCTGGAGCCTTCCGTTAAGCATCAAGTGTCACATGCAACTGGTGCGTTTGTTACGATCCAAACGCAACACAAGCGCCGACGGACGACGACACACCGACGGACAGATATGATGCTCTCACTAGTATAGTGCTTATCGGCCATTCTCTGCAGGATCTCTGGAGTTCCGCTCTCCGGCCGCTTTTGTTTATAGGTGCTACGCCGTGTTCCGTTCCGGCACCAATACCTTCAACCCTTCTTTCGCCCCAGTGATTCCATCCCGCGAGTAGAACAAACGGAATGTGTAAATAAACATACGAATGATAGGTAAAGTGCGACTTTCATCAAACCACTCACGTCTATATATTTCCTTGACCTCCAGCGCATCGTCGCATGGTGGTGCGAGCAAACCTTGGACAGTCATCTCGGAGGTAACCAGGATGGGCTGTGGAGCGTGGAGTTTGCATTGGTTAAACGTGTTTGCCCTCGATTTGTCAAATCAAACAGCCTGTAGAATATGGAATTACTATCGAAATGGACAAGTATTATCCCATCCAGCAATGCTCAAGCCCACCCAAAACTGGTCCCAAAATGGCAAAAGTCGTTTCCAACGAACGGACGCGTCTAACTTCTACCAGTTGTCGTTGCCGAGCGGTCGAGCCGCTTCTAAGGTGTCGATTGCCTCCAGGCAGGACAAAAACCCGGCACAATTATTAAAAGAGTGCCAAAAACAATTAGAATCCGGACAGCCATGCTGTTTGGCGATTGGGGCGAAATCGTTTAAATTGAAGTGCAAACCTAACAACGTAACAAACAGTCTCCAAACTGGAGCGGTGGTAAACGGGAATAATATTTAAGCGTGGATACTGTAGCCCGCCCGAAACACAACAGAAGACTGGGTAGGTGGTAAATGAATTTTCATGATTGAATTATATGGGTCGGAGTCATATTCCATTTTGTTGCTTTTGTTTGCGGCACAGTCCAGGCGGGGAGCATAATGATGCAGCATCAAGATAGACGGAGAACTGATCAATCGTCGCTATTGCTGATTTTTATTTCTCCTTATTCTCATGGAAAATGCCCCACAGCGGACTTTAAATTAATATCGTTATTTCAATAGCACCATTCGCTTAAAGCTGAAATTGATTTTTTCTTATGTATAGCTAGTCTCCTTGATACTTTGTAGTCTTATAGGCAGGGCGTTTGTCCAGGATTGGAAAAAATCTTTTGATTTAAGTTTTTAAAAAACTACATGCAAGATCGAACGAATTTGGTCTGATGATATGTGTCACGTATTTGTGCAAAAAAAAAACATCAAAGTATTTTGTGTACAAAAGCAAAACGTGTTAATACGGGGTAAATTCCAAATTGAAAGCAGGAAGCCATAAATTTGCTAGTGGGCAAGTTGATTTCATTCATTTTGGGTGTTTTTTCCTTCTTTCGTGCCAGGCTAGTAGGTTTTTTTCCGGTAGCTATGCAGAATGCCGTAAGTTTTATGCTTTAAGCTACCACATTTTCTACAATACCAGACACGATTTTGTTATTTTATTCAGTCTTGGTTATTTATCAATAGTATCGACAAAAAAGGCCAGACATCTTAATCGTGCATGATCATATGCTGAGGCTAAGGTAGTTCGATGTAAATATTTACGTTCATAACAAGAAGGGACAGACGGACAGACCTGTACGCCAGTGCGTGATTCTGATTCTGTTCCAGTGCAGCTGTATCGAAGATGGTAAAAGTCGGAAGCCGAAGGCTGAGCATGGAAGTACGATCAGCTAGACAAATATTGCTACACAGATAAATATCCCCGACCATTAGCAATGCAATGATTGTTTATGTTTGGTGCTGGCTCAATCGATCATTCCTACGCGATTGGTAAACCATTTGCTCCATACGCCAAACATTCATTAAAATCGCTAGTGGCGTAAAATTTGAAACATATGGCTGTGGGAACGCATCGCCTCGTAGCATATTTTGCACTACCGTCCCGCACGAATAGCCGGCAGTGAAACTAATCGAAACAAAATCAAATTGGAGAGATTGTTGTTTGTTTGCTTGCAAAGATTAATGCGGAGACTTTAGCGCTTGGTTTGACTGTTGTGCATCGACACCTTGGACATCGTGAATAAATCTAGAAAAGCCTAAGAAGAAAGCTTGATTGTTGATTATTCCATGTGAATGCAAATCGAGTCATTGCATTATGATTAACGATTAAATACAAACAAACGCGAACAGAAAAGTAGGTCGCTGTTAACGATGTGTCAAGTGCGAAAAATTAATTGCCACGCGTTTCCGTAAACCATTAACGGCACAGGTCAATTGTATGATCATCAATGGTTTGTTAGAAATATTGTTCCTCTTGTGGCTACTGGTACTTCATTCCGGATGTAGGGATTTTAATAGAACATGTATGTGTTGCACTACTTTTTAATCGCCGACAAAGGACTACAGACTGACCGACCGAACGTCATCTTCAGCGACAGTGCCAGTGTTCTGGCTGCCCTGGAACACGGCACCTCCAAAGACCCCCACATCCAGCTCCTAGACTCCATACTTGCATCCCCGACAATCGTTTTCAATACCAACACCATCATCTCCCAACACTGGAACTCCACATGGCACGACGTAGACCTCAGCAACAAACTCCGTCCTATCAAGAACAACCCCTCTTCATGGGAAGATATCGAATCCAGCCACATTCAACGAGTCCTTTCCCGCCTTCGTGTAGGTCATACCCGCCTTACGCACTCCTACCTCCAAGAAAAATCCAGTCCTCCACTCGGCAGCTTCTGTGATGTTGACATAACCGTCCGCCACATTCTCACCGATTGCCATGGATACACGACACACCGAGCCACCTGTCAACTAGAAACTGATTTAACGACAATCCTATCACCCGACAAATTCCAGCAGCACTGCTTTATTAGATTTTTACGCATCAGTTATTTATACAAAGAAATTTAAACAATAGTTTAAACTTATCCGATACCATATGCCATAATAGGAATAGTTTTCCATAATATTTAAGCCACATATACAATAGTTTTGTATTAGATTAAACCATCTTTTTTTTATACAGTAGAGAGGCGAATGTAGTCTCTAAGACTCAAAGCCTCTATAAATAAACGAAAAAAAAAACGACTTTTTCATTTCATTGCGGTACTTTACGGTCTCTAGACATAGCGTCTGGTTAAGTCTAATTACTCATGAAATACTACACTTAGCATCGTAGATAAGCTGCAGCACCGGTCATCATATGGCAGGACTGAAGCTCAAATCCAATTCGAATCGTACATACATACAAGAAGAAATCTTGTATACTTTGTCCATATAGAAAGACTGGCAATGTCATTGTATAAAACGGGCTAGCTACAGTCTCGCCATTATAATTGGTTTAATTTCTGTTGCAGCTCCTTCTTCTACACAAAGAGGAGTAAAGAGTAAATGATTGAGATGTACTTTGAAAAGTCTTGCAACGAATAAATTTGCAGATATAAAAAGGGATTAAATTAGTATCATTTCACATGCCCAATGATTCAAAAATCATCAACGAATCTTGACACATTTCAAAAGTCATGTAAGATGGTTTACAAATCTTACTTATTTCTATCTATCTTTCTATAGTTATCCAAAAGTATGCGACATTCATTCCAAAAGAGCAGGAAAGTAAAACAAGCGTTTTGAGGAATATCTTTGTTTAATTAAAGTTGTAATATCTGTTTCGTTCGTCACTGTCACCTCCAGGACCAGAAGAACACTCACACTGTTGACTATTTTGTTCCGACCTGCGGGTTGCCCACATACATACACACATTATATCCACTACAACCCTCGCTTACAGTCACAACTCATTTCTGCAATTTATCATATTCTACTAGGACAGTAGTTAGAACTTTGTCACTGTTGACTTAGGGGGGGTTTTTTGCGATCAATAATTATTGCCGATCACTTCGTTAGCAGAGGCGTACCATATACATAACCTTTTCCATAATGCTTTTATACCTTTTCACATTTTTTACACAAGCGAAAGGCCGGTCTCACACACGGCTGGACCCGTGGTGCTTATCCCATCCGGACCGAGCTTCCTTGGGCAGGATTAACTGTCCATCTACGTGGTATCAATAAGACTAGCAGTCCAATCGGAAACCGGTGTGAACTGGTATAGGTAGTAAAATTTGTTTTATCGTACTTTCTTTATATCACGCACCTTTTGTTTTCCTTATCACACCACTGTATGTATTGCTATTGTATTTGAACAGATTCGAACGTTTATCTTATTCGCCACTTTTTGCGAACAGCATCCACTGATTATGTCAACAATCACAGGGTTTATTTCACGAAAACACGATAAATTTACGCTACTTCGAAACAAACGCGTCGATCCTATACCATGCTCTAATACAAACTGAAACGAATGCGTTCGTTCGACCATCTGCCAGCCTTGGTTTGCTAGAGTTTGCTCACGCTCTTTCTCTCTCTTGCTTGGAAAATGTATCTCTCTTTACGCACAATATTGCTCTCTGTTTATCTGTTAGTAAAATTCCCAGAATTATCCAAAAGGACATTTGTTAGTAGTATCTCCACAGCTAAACATCGAAGAAGCGGAGATTCTGCAGCGATACTTCGAACGATAGCTTGTGGTTGGAGTATACGGAAGATAAATTGCTAAAATGTAATTGGGTTGTACCTACTTTATTAAGCAAATTATTAACCTTATGGCTTGGCTAGAACAATCACTGTCTATTGTGGCGTGAAAAAAGGGGTTAAAATCGAGCCAATTCCCAAGCCGGTCTTCACACGGTAGGACCGGATATCGCATCAAAACCAACAAGCCAAGTTCTCTAAAAGTTGTAGAGCTAAAGGCAGAAGAAAACGCATGGGCATGCTGCAAGCTGTTTTTTTGCTCACGTTTGCCTGTTCCCAATATAAACATACCCTTTTTGTAAACTGCCACCGGATGGCTCGGGTAAAAATGATCCATTTCGATTCTAAGTGGACCATATTTTGTTTATAGTCATAGCGGATTCATGCTATTCACTCCACAGTCTAGAAGAGTATCATCTCTGAACCAGCGTGTGGATTACAACAGCAATTTAATAGGTGCGAAAACTCTCAAATCATGCGTTTTTCTTATTTTATTTGATTTGAAAATACATTTTTTTAAATCACTGGAGAAAGGCCAGGTCGTAAACATTTAAAAATATCGATTGAATGTTTTTGTCCCATGTAAAAGCAATTATGTAAAATCCATGCGACCCTGGCTGATATGAATAATGAATGTTGATTAATGAAATACTCTAAATGAATGACTATGACCACAAAAAATGCTACGTGTACGATAGTGTTGATATTGATATTTTTCGTTCTATTCATCTCTGAATTCTTTCTTGTCTTATTCCTACCGCAACAATCCACGAAACCGCCCACAGTTTAGCGCCGTCGGCTGCTAGTTCATTATCCCTTATCAACTCCATCATTTCATCTCAATTTGCGTCTATGTTCATGTGAACGGCGACTCTAAAAGCACGTTTTTTTTTTTTGTAGCGGCTCCCCCATTGTCCTTCCTACACATACGAGGCCAAGAGGGTTTCATTAGCTTTGATCAGCTGACTTTTGACCCCAGATAGCTGTAGATTTGCACTACTTTATAGGTACGATCACCCTATCTGTACATCACACATGATTTACGAACAGTGTTTGTAAGCAGATACGCTGGTAGTTCCACCAACATTTTGGTTTGCGTATCGTTAATCTCCAAACCGAGGATTTGTGCTTCCTGCACGATGGTTTGGACATCCGAACCATGATCTGGATAGATTTATAGAAGATGGTCCTTGATGACCTCCTTGTCCTTTTTACAAGCCACCGTCATATGCTGTCACAAGTGGCTTTGAAATAATTAAAGAGATAGTAGAAGTGTTGATACTGCTCCGCCATCTCGACGGCTCTTCTCTCTGCAGTTAGCTTTACGTCTCGGCGAGAACTCTCCGAGCTAGGAGACTACTAGAAGTTGAGGGACGCCGTACTCGTTTAGGTTCGTCACACTCTTTCCTAGTAATGTGTCGGGCATTTAATTTCGTGTCTGACCGCTATGTGTTCAATTTGACACGTGTTGCGCTTCTTAATCGTATTCGTTCCGTGAGTCCGTGTCCTCGTCGGCATCTTTGTCTTAGTCAGCCTTTTGTATTTTGTATTTTAAAATAAGATAGCTTACGATGCTTTGACAGGGCCTTGAGGTCCGTTGAAATGATAAATAAATTAACAAATTAACAAATGTAAACCTATTCAATTTCTCCGAAATCTGCCCTAAGCAAAGCTCTGGTCCGTGATTGATTTTCCGTTTCTTAATCCTCTTCGATAGTTTCCAACTATCTCTTTGACGAATGGGAGAGTTCGATCTTTCAGACATCTAGAAACTTACTTACTTACTTATCAGGCGCTACAACCGCTTTGTGGTCTTCGCCTACCACAGCAGAATCCGGAACCGGTTACGGTCCCGTGCAGTCGTCCGCCAATCCGTTATCCCGGTCTTGATGGTGGATGATTCCACGCAATCCTCCCATCTCGATCTGGGCCTACCACGCCTCCTCTGTCCGTGGGGACGGCCTAAAAGGACTTTCTGAGCTTGATCGTCCGGTGCCATTCGTATAACAAGGCCAGCCCATCGGAGCCTGGCGAACCTAATTCGCTGCACGCCGTTGAGTTCGTCATACAGTTCGCACAGCTTGTCGTTGTAGTGGCTCCTCCATTGTCCTTCCACACATACGGGGCCATAGTTGATGTGTAAAAAGGCGAACCGGAAATAAAAAAAATCGAGCGAAGTTTGTTCATGAACACGAGTTATCAACTGTCAACGTGTGTATGTACTTATAAATAATAAAAAAAAGGAAAATAATCTCAAAATAATTCTACAGCATAATCAAAGACGGCTATTGCTGGAAAGATTACAAAAATTCTTAGAAAGTGTACGTTCGCTACGAAAATGGCTGACGAAAACGAATTAAAAGAGCTTATAAATCAAGCAATAACATGCGAACATCCACACGTTTTCGGTACAGTAAATTTAAATCGTTTACGTGATGTTTTATGCCTCCTGGTAGCGGCACGGAAACCGTACGATGAATCCTTTAAAGAGGATCTTGAGAATCACTCGCTTGACGGGGAAACGGAATCGTCTCACGAAGGTGCACTAGAACTATCGAAAGAAGAAGCAAAATGTAATTCGTTACATATAGTAGATGATGAATTGGAAACTACGGCACATGAAACAAATTTAATTGAAATTGAAGAAGATTTGAACACAGCATCTCGTTCGCTTTCATTGAATGATTTGGAACAGCCCTGCTCTACCTTGTCGCTACAAAAAATATTGTTGGAAATTGAAGAGATTGGACAAAGAGTAGATAAATCATCTAGATGGGGTCATGATTTTTCAAATAAATCTAATAGGGATTTTTTCTTTAAGGTTAATCACATCAACGAACGCGTTTCTGGACTGGAGATTAAATTGCTACCCGAGCAACGTAAGTGTAAGTGCAGTTGTGGTGTGATAGAATATGACGAACACCTGCACTCATCAAATACTGATGTAACCCAAGCAGAAAAAACGCTTCCATCTAAAAAACCGTCTACTGAAACCAATGCGAAAAAATCGAACTTTGATGTGGAGCAGGATGAGCGATTGAACGATGTTAACGACACACCAACGGAGCGCGAAGCAGCACCATCACAAGCTGTGGATGGTAATTCGATCCACAAGTCAACTTCAGCTGAATCGGATATTTCTTCCAAAACCTTTAAAAACAACACACCAGCACCGACAAACGCTGATGTTCCACACGACCAACAAGAAAATGAAAAATCAACGCTCCCAGCATCAACAAGTGACATAGAACGAAACAAAGTGGCATTGGTGAAAGACAGCCTGTTGCCTAAATTTGATGAGCTTGTGGCCACCGTTGATGGTTTTGTAGAACGTGAGCGAATGTTTTTCGAACGACTTGCTAACATTGAAAAATTGATGTCGTCTACCGTTGAAGAGCTGTACAGCCGTCTCCAGGAAAAGGAATGTGTTTCACCGATTATGGATTTCCACGATAACAGTGGCGTCCAGGATTTGCAACCGGAATCTTGCACGACAAATGCACCGACATCCATTCATCGTAAAGATGGTACGGAAAGCTTGCTGGAGACAAACCTACGCTCCATAATTGACCAAGTCCAAATAGAGTTGTGTTCTTTAAAAACGGCTTTCAACCGATTGAACATCGCCGCAGGTGGGAAAGTAGGGGCGGATATCCGAACTCACGTACAATGTATATCGTGTAACTGTGCTGCTGCCATGGAAGTGCATGAGGAGCTTGTACAGACGCCGGTTCCCTTTCATGTGAGACGCTGTATGAAACCGATGTTATCCCGTCAGCGCGAGTGGTTGCAGAAGGAATTAAAATTTCCAGCAGTCGTGCCGGTAAGCATGGAACCCTATTACAAACTTTTGATGGAAAACAATTCTTTGCAACCAAAATGAAAATATTGAAAAAAACTAAATGAAAAAATAAAGTCAAAAATGTGAAAAATGTCAGAAAAAGAGGGTGTGAGATAAATTAAAGGCTTTTGTTAAACACTTTTATGCACAATGATTCTTCGAATGCAAAAGCTTTTGTTACACTGTATGCTATGGTGTGGTTATCATGTGTTATTATGATTACATTATCCTATTTTTGACCACGGGAATTTGCGGACTGGTAAAATCGATGTGGCACTGTAATAAAATCCCAAAATTGCGATTTATTTCCGTTGTCTCGCATATGTACTCAGGCCTCAAAAAAACATTTTGAAGTAAGAAAATTTCTAAAACACTCACGAAAACCTTTCATGCTTTGGTGAGAATTTGGGAAATTTTCTGGCTTTAGACGGGCTTTCTGGCTTTTCTGGCTGGCAACGGGGAAATTCGATAAAATCGATGTGACACTGTCAAAAAATCTCAAAATTTCGTTTTCAGCTTTTTCTCGATTGCCCTTTGGTAGGTTGTGTACGCGCCAGATTCTCAAAAAGCGATTAGAAATCGAAAAAAAATCAAAAAAACTCGTGACAGCGTGAAATTAAAATTTTGAAATCTCTCGTGGCCCGAGGCCTCAACAGTTTGAAAATTCACATGGAATCCGGTCTTTGAAGTTAAGCAAAACTAGCATGCATCGAGTATATAGAATCGATCAAATGATCGGCTCAGGTTGGCTTGGTGACGTGCGCTTGAAAATAACAGCTTAATCTCGTTCTGGGATTATGCAATTTTCACTTTAATACACCCATTGGCTTTCAATTTTACGTCAAGAGTCGAGAAACTCGCCTGGTGAAATTTGTTCGTCACTATACGAAAAACGTCTAAATGTATGCAAATCGCAGTACATGCCTCGAAGGATGCACAGTGTAAAGTTGGTGTGGTAAAAAATATTTCGAATAACTTGTAGGACATATAGCGGATATTTGAGTATAAGTTCCTTCCCTCCCCCCATAAGCTATAGTTTTACTATCAGGATGTTACTACACATCCTCGGTCAGCCGATGGTAACAGATGCATAGGCAACTTGGTTCCGGTTTTACATAATCGGTACTCTCAATAAAAAGCCCAACATCTTGGAGGGCTAAGCATCTATGAAAATGCATGTTTTGCTTTACTTTCTATGGTCTTATTGTTGTCTAGGATTCATTTTAAGCAATAATGAACAATGTATTTAATGAACGAGTTTTGACCATCCCACAAATACACTGTCCTATAAAATTTACATCTCACAGTGCTGCACACAAAATATTGTAGGGGGGCCTTCTCGTGTCTTTTACCAAATTTCTCATTGATTCTTCGAATCATTTATGACCACACCAACATCGCACTGTGTTTCCTTGGCGAAATGTGCTGCGCTTTGCATAATTTCACCGTTTTTTTTTTCTAGTTTTGAAATTTGTTGTTTGGGAATCAAGATGCATTTGACGTTTTCGGTGCAAAAGTGACAGCTTGGTGCTGTCCAATTGTCATGATGCAAAGCCATATCGCGTGTTAATCGAGATGCAGTCTCCGTGATATGATCGATAACATTCCCATAATATTTTATCGTAAAATAAGTGTGATATTATGATGGTTGAATAAAGGTGTTTAACAATAAAATAATAACTCCATAATACATAATTAGAGTGAACTCAATTGTGAAAAAGTATCCATAGCTTCGTTTAAAGCTATTATCGACACAATTTGTCGTTTGTTTGTGTTCTTCACTCCGTATGCAATAGACCCTCGGGTTTTGTTTGTAGCAGTGAAGGTAGGAGGGAATTACTCACTTATCAGTTAATCTTTTTTTCTGTTACTCAGAAGTGACGCGGTTAATCTAGTTATGCGTACGCTATTTTGTTGCTTTTCGTCGGCTGCCGTGCGCTCGCAGTGCCAGTGATGAGTTGGACAATAACGCCGCACCTTTTGATGCTGTCCCCGTTGCGTCGGTACTGGTAGGCATCGGAATTCGCGTCATTTGCGTTACCGTCGGTGGTGGTAATTAATTCTTCCAGTGCGGCAAATTTCACTGCACGTTCTGTTGTTTGGCGGCTTTTGTTCTGTGATGATGTTGCTGCAGTGAGCAAGAACCACCCATTCTTGCACCCATGTGTTACAGGTGTTTTTTTTGGCTTTGTTTGGTTCATCATAGGAAGTGATATTAGAAAGTGACGATTGTGCAAGCCGTGTGGTTGGACGGGTTAACCGGGCCGCATAGTTTTTGTTTTCATTTCGACTCCATCCAAGTAGCAGTTGACGGTGTGGAGGGCTGCACAAGTGAAGCAGAGCACATAAAAGGGATTTCGGTTTATTTTATCCGGTGAACTACACGAGCAACACAGGATGGCGCATCATCAAGGGCAGGAGGTCGGTGTGCAAGATTTTGTACTGCTCGACTCGGTAACGCAGGAAAAATTCATGGATAACCTCAAGCGAAGGTGAGTGTCGTAAAAATAAAACACACGTCTTTACCGTAGTGAGTGTGCCGAATGTGTCCCAATAGTGTATGCGTAGGTGTGAGTGTGTTTGACATAAAAAGGGCAGAAATATGAATTATCTGAAAAACTAAATTTTGACACATTTAAGGAAATTTTAGACCACTACTTGTTAAACAAAAAGGGACAACTAAAATGAGGTAATTTTTCGCATGTTTCTGTGCATCATTCATGGCCAGCAGAAGAATGTTTGAAAAGTTTAAGCTCACTTTAAACACGTCCTGCTTTAGGATTTTTTTTAAACTTCTTCAGGAAAGAAAGTGTGTAAGATTATTCGGATGATTATTTATAAAGTCTTGACAATGTAAAATTCATTATTATTTGCTAATGTAAACTTCAAATGTCTAACAACTATAAGTTGATGCAGCTTATTTGCTACAAAAAAATTCATAAACGAAATACTGAACTGCACCATAAAGCGTTGATGAATGATTACTTATTGCTTGTGTCATCGTTTAGCCAGGCCATGACTAACAAACTTGCCATATTTGCATACGACGTGGAGGAGGTCTCGCTTCGCATTACTGTTTTTTAAAGCTTGCATTAGTCATCGATTAGTGCAACTGGAGGATCACGTCATCATCGTCATCGAGCACATTAAAAGGCCGATCGGATTGATGCGTGTTTCCCCCGCGCTTGTCATAGACCCAGGGAAGATTAAAAATATGTTCCCTGTTCTTAGAAAAAATCACTTGCGCCCCAGACCTCACACACAAGTACGTTCGATAAGCTTTTCGTGTACCAGGGTGCTGTGTAACTTGGAAACACCACTCCCTTGATCGGCCTGAACTGGCTGATAAGTGTGTAGTGAAAATACTTAAAGTTATCTATTGGCCTTCGAATTCGCGCAGCGGTTGCAGTTGAGAGCAAATATTAATCGCACCACGATGGAAGCAGAGAA
Source organism: Anopheles maculipalpis (assembly GCF_943734695.1). Classification (NCBI taxonomy): domain Eukaryota; kingdom Metazoa; phylum Arthropoda; class Insecta; order Diptera; family Culicidae; genus Anopheles; species Anopheles maculipalpis. The sequence goes on along the minus strand of NC_064872.1, from coordinate 44,450,673 downwards.
GGAATAAAAAACAACGTACCAGAAAGAGGCCAATTCTGTTACATGTTCCTCTGCGTTTAACAGCTGTTAGGAATTTCGACAATGTGTGAATCATGGATGGAAACATTCGACAAAACGCAATCAGATGTTTCAGGCTCAGAGTCAGACACTTGCGGGTTTTGTTTTTCTGTTTGTTTATTTTTCTTTTACATATACCAGACGTACCATGTCCATGGTACCAGTACGAAGGGAAGGCTGTTGTGCGCCCGCCCGAAGAACACAAGTAAACACGGCCGGATCTATCATCTGTAGACAGCAGCGATGATGGCACGGTAACACTCCCGTACCAGGACCAGTGCATTTTTTGAAGCACTTGGAATGTTTTCTGACAAAACAATAAAAAATATAACACAAAAAAAAAACCACAGGACAGGGTTGGGGTGTTCGAAGGCAAGAAAACGTGCGGTACTTGAAGTTATTGCAGGATGTTTACCCTTCCAATCGGTACGGTGCCCAGTATCTTTTCAGCACACCGATTACACTTTATCATGTTGCCAGTTTACACCCAGCTACACACAGCCACATGGCAAGCAAACACTCTTCTTTGTTTATTCAATCGGTCCTATAATGTCTTAAGACAACTCCAGACTAACGGCAAGTTGTCCGTTAGGAAGGTAGCTCGGAAGAAAAACAAATCTCTTCGCAATTAAACTGCATGATGCATTCTTACCAAGTATTTGTAAATACTGGATTCATAATTAGCCTTTTTTCCATTCTGGACAATGACAACAACTCAATGTAAAATTTTTCATAAAATATGCATTAAAAAATAATTCATTTTGAACATAATTCATACACTGATCCTGTGTCGAAGCGAGCCACCCAGATGTCCATTCTCTTTTGTATAGATAATGGGCCCAGATGGGCATTATCCAGATGTCCTTTTGTATTATTTTATGGAAGGACAAAATTACATAAAAAACAGTTTATTTGAGCCATCCATGGTAAAACAAATTGATTAACTGCAACTGACGATTTAATCGTAATTTTAGTTTTATCCTCTGAGCAAGAATGTTTTACATTATGAGGCAAATGCTGGTCAAAAACATTGAATTTCCCAACATACATTAACCGTAGACATACAGTAATACAGTAATAAAAATTATACTTTGTTAGCAGCACATCTAACCAGTCCTGGCTGACTGACTGACGGACTATCCAACTACGTGGTATCAACACGTTTAGCAAGCCATTATATGCCCGGCGTGACCTAGAATATCGATAAGCCAATACAAGGAGGTGGAGGGAGAAAGAGAGAGAGAGAGAGAGAGAGAGAGAGAGAGAGAGAGAGAGAGAGAGAGAGAGAGAGAGAGAGAGAGAGATTGACCTGATCGATCCTAGAATTGAAAAATGTAATGTAGGGATGGATAAAGTTTTTTGTTTTCAGTTTTTAATAACGTCGAAAAGCGCAAACGCATTGTGCAGAAATGGTGCTCGACTTCCAACATTTCGCTAAGTCATTTAGCGAAATCGGAAGGTGTGAGTCTCGGAGCACGAATACTCTTCTGCAGACTGGAGCCCCTTTGCTACAGATTTCGTCGGAAGCTACCAAGCGGGGTTTGTTAGAGTAAAATCCACCACCGACCAAATCTTCACTCTATGGTAGATCCTACAGAAGTGCCGGGAGCACCAGAACCCTACGCACCACCTGTTTATTGACTTCAAGGCGGCCTACGATACCATAGTTCGAACCGAACTATGGAACACCTTGCAGCAGTACAGATTCCCTTGGAAGCTGGTACGGCTGCTAAAGGCCACTATGGACGGGGTGCAGTGCAAGGTGAGAGTTTCGAGCATGCTGTCGGAATCGTTCGAATCTCACCGGGGTCTGAGGCAAGGAGACGGACTCTCCTGTTTGTTGTTTATCATCGCTCTGGAGGGTGTCATGGGAAGGGCGGGCTTCGACATCCGGGGCACGATTTTCACCCGATCTCTCCAATTCCTTGGCTTCGCGGATGACATCGACATCATCGGACGGACAACTGCGCCGATACACCCGACTGAAACGCAAAACCAATAGAATTGGATTGACCATCAATGCGACGAAGACAAAATATTTGCTTGCCGGAGGCTCTGATCGTGATAGAGCCCGACTCGGAAGCAGAGTATCAATTGATGGCGACGATCTCGAGGTGGTAGAGGAGTTCTGCTACCTTGATACTTTCGTAACTTCGGACAACAACGTGTTCAGGGGAATCGTGCCTATCGCAGGACTCTACAAACTCCTGCGATCCAGAAGACTCCAACAACACACGATACGTCCGGAAGTGCTCTACGGGTACGAGTCTTGGACTATGCTGACGGAGGACGCCAATGCTCTCGCCATTTTCGAACGGCGGATGTTAAGGACTATCTTTGGGGGTGTATGCAAAGCAGGGCGTGTGGCGAAGGAGAATGAACCACGAGCTAGCTGAGCTGTTTGGCGGTGCTGATATCCTGACGGTAGCCAAAGCCGGAAGGATACGTTGACTGGGGCACGTGATGAGGATGCCGGACTCATGCCCCACCAAGAAGGTGCTCGTCAGCGACCCGTTTGGCACGAGGCGTAGAGGAGCACGGGGAGCTCGTTGGCTGGATCAAGTGGAGTCTAACCTGTCGGAGATCGGATGCAGTCGTGAATGGAGGACTGCAGCCCTAGACCGAGTTTCCTGGAAACTGATTGGAGACCTGGCCATGTCGACACGACGTGCTTAATCCTGAGCAGGCCAAGAAGAAGAAGAGTATCGGAGCCTTACGATCAGCTATCCGAAAGATTCGGGAGGAGTTTAGCTTCGAGGATGCGTCTAAAAGTGATCGAAATCATGGTCCTGTCGATCAACAGTTGGACCGGGAAATAGCAAAAGCGTTCAAGCAAAGAAAAGAAGGTTCCATTCGCGATGTGACTCAAAAATTGGGTACATCAAAAAGTAACATCCAACGTGCCAAGGCAAGATTGTATTTCAAAACGTATAAAAGACCGAAACGGAATACAAAGCAGGCCGCATGCGTTAAATATCGGGCTCGGAAGCTGTACGACAAGCTGCTGTGTCGCAAATCCTGATGCATCGTGACGGACGATGAGTCGTACGTTAATTTTGAATACAAAACTCTTCCCGGTAGCCAGTACTACACTGTGCCTGAAAGCCATGATGTCGAAAGAGGCGACAAATCTATATTTCTCGAAAAAATCGGAAAAAAGGCCGTTCATTTCTTTCGTGCCGAAAGAAGTGAATCCCTCGAACTGCCATGAAGCCAGTTATTTTGGTTATTGAGATAGATTGAGTTATTTTGGGCGCTATCCAAGACACACTTGAGAAAGCATGACTGGAATAAAGTGTCGAAAATCGTCTGGGACAAGTCTGTGCTGAACCTGATCGGAGGCGTCAGATCAATAGTGCGATCATTAGCATACGTTTGAATTATTATTACTATTATTATTTTCAGAAATAGTCCAGGGTTTACCACTAACACTGTTATAAAAAAAACAATTTGTTTTCTGGAACAGGTTTTATTTTTTGTCTAATTTTAGAATCGTGCTTATACTTTCGGAGGCACCTTTTATGTAATATAGCCTTTAGCCATATAAAAAATCAATCGATCTGTACCCTGAAATCGGTATTAATTGATCGCAAGAGGACAAAAAGAGCTAAAAAAAGGTAAACTTTAATATTAATGACGGCCATAGCAAAGATTCCAACTTGCGATCGGGTGGCAACAATTTGTTCTTCTTAAGCGAGCGATACAACAACAACAAAAACAGAAAATTTGGTCAAAATTGAAACCAATGAGAGTCCATTATCTGTTTCATTCCGTAACTAAATCCTCCGAGGAGTTGTACAGCCAGCAAAAAAAAAAGGAACAGAATAAATTTTCCATTTTGTACTCGTTTTTCACAATGTTTGCTTCAATTGGGTGGCTAATTCGAAAGACATCCAACTGGTACGTGCTCGAGAGGAATCCTTATCGCCTCCATTTCTTTAGATTACACGTACGATTAGGCAATTGTGTTGTGGTCACAAAGTGAGGAATTCGTTTGGGGTGCTGTATAAAGACACCTTTCCTTACAATCGTCATTATGATACGGTGGATGATTGATTGGAACAAAACCGCCGATGATGTACAATATTTTCTTTAAGCATTTTGTGTGCGCTGCTCGAGCAGCGCACCGCTTCATTGGGACAAGGGCACCCGATTGTCCAAGGCCTGCGAGACGAACGGGGAGGATATGGGTGTCGATGATGTCAGTCCGTGGCAGTCTCATGTGGATGAGTCGCGACACACAGCGGGGTGTTGTAAAGCTGCCGTTGCTCGTTCCGTTCTGTCCACATCTTACGGCGATTATGACCTTCTTAATTTCCAACAGATTTCGTGCCAGTGTGTTGGTAAGACAGACCACGTACTCCTCAGCTTTCATCACATATGGGGGCCGAGTGACCCCCAATCGGGTTGTCTGGTTGCTGCGTTGACCATATACTGTTGTGGGGAGGTGGGACACGCTTTTTGCAAGCGTGTTGGTGAATTGTTGTCGAGGGTCTTTCGCCGAAAATATGTTACATTGAGCTTTTAAGCGCGCTCGAACCTTACACTGGCACGGGCTGGTAGTCGTGCGGATACATACATTAGCGCACTGGGGTGACCTGTAAACCCATACTGTAATATGGAAGCTAAAATGATCTGGCTACAAGTTGAAGCAGTGTAGCGATTTTAGCTTAGATAACTTTTTACATTTAAAGTAGTGTATTTTGATCATGAATTATTTCTTTTTTGATGAAATTTGATGTAATAAAATTAATGACAAATTAAAGGTTTTTTTCCTCAGAGCGGTTAACTTGTTCAACGTATCAGTTGTGAAGAAAAAATTTTTTTTTGCACAATACATTCAACTACATGTTAAGTTGCTGGTTCCAAATCATCCTTCGTTTATCGTACACCACCATAACGGAGGTTCGATTGATGAAGAATTTATTGTTCCATACAATATGATGCAAGCGCCACGATGTAGTAAAGCTTAAACATAAACTGATAACGTGACAGTTTATCTGTAATTTTACGATGTGGACTACATAAGCCGTGCCGAAGAAATAGCAATAACATGGGACACCTTGGTATAGAATTTTGAACCGAGCTTAAATAGGAAAAGATTCCTGCCGTTTACTTTTGTTAGATTCTTATTGTTATATAAAGTTATCTTGGGCATGTGCATGTCCAAGATATGGAAAAAGACTAGGAGAAAAAGCCTCATTAATATAGTTTTACTACACAGTCATTCCATACGATGTTCACAATACACCAGACCGACCGCAAGCCTTTGTACTTAAAATAATTTCCAAAAATACGCTGGCCATAAAATATAACATTTTATAGATTTATTTCACATTAGAGCGGCATGGTTTCAAATCATATAAAAAACACATATTAACTAAATCAGTCTTATTGAGAATGCGGAATTTAAGTTCATAATACACGTCGCGATCGGACGGCTGGACATTAGAATTCAGTTTAAGCGGTTATGATGAATAAAGATAAGATGAGCTTACTTTAGAACGGCTAATATACACACGGGACAAGAATCAATACACACACAAAATGAATAAAGATGAGCTTCCATTGAAAGAAACATCATCATTTAAAAACTGCTGTATCGTGCGATAGAACTTGGTGGTACTATGGCAGCGCTCTCATTTACTTACATGAATGAACGAGTATAAAATCCCTGGCGGATCTTCTCCGCGCATTCGGGACTGGGTTTAAGGTTACGGACAGAATCAAGCCAAAGATGTCAGAAATATGGTAACCAAACCATTAAGACTAAGGCAATCCTTGCACAAAAAAAGTATCAAATGCTTAGGATTCTTGCTGCAAGAATGCTTGATCAGTCCTTGCTTACGGGGTAATGGTTTAGATAAGAATAATAAAGGAAAGGTTACAATAAAGGTAATTATAAGGGAGTGTAAAATTTATTCAGTGCTACCATCGCAAAGCGATCGTGTTGTGTTATAGATGTCCTATAAACTTCCACCGATCGATTCTGATCAGTAATTCGTGGTCATACGATTTTCTACAATACTTTAAAGGATGGGTACTCATCCTGAGTGTATTTCACTTGTACAGCTTATAGAAAAGAACTAATAATTTATCCTTCTATGCATATTGAGTCGAACATCCCTTTCGTCGGTTTCAAACGGTTTCGTCAGTTTAGGACAGGAAGTTCTTATCTCACAGGGGTATCTGACTACTGGAACTACAACCTGTCGACCTGCACAAGGAGCTAGAATAAGTACTTTGATCCACTACCCCTTGTGGGTGAAGAATTCTTTGAGCTGTGCTGACTACAAAATCGACATACTCCTTGTTCTTCAGGTCCTTGAATGAAGTGGCTAGAGATAAAAAGTAGGAGACTACTGGAGAAACACCAAAACGGCATTTTTTCAAAGCTTAAAAAAAGTTTTCCAGGACAGTTACAGTTAAAATTGTTTTAGTATAAAGGTTGGTAAATGGCTCAAACAGTAGGCCTGATTATGAAACGCAAACGTCTTCTCAAACATCACATCATTGTCACTTTGGTATTATGACTTTCCGTTTGGCTAAATCAGACGTTTAAAAGTCGATGACAGATGTTTGTCGAAAGGAAAGTAAACAATTTGCATTATCTAAACCAAACGTAAACGCGCGTTACACCAAAAGTTGTCCGTCAGTCAAGTGCAACGGAAAGTATAGTTTGCATTCATAAAAATCATGTTTAAGCGTAAATCGATAGAAAAGTTTATATATTTTACGTGGATATGTTATAACAATCATTTTGAAGCCGTTTTAGTTATTTTATTTGGAGGTTTGCAGGAATTATTCTGATGCAAGAACCACGAGAATCCACCACGAAAAAAATTCTAATACAAAACGTATAGTATTCAATCAAACTGATTCATTAGTTACAGATTCTAGTGAAAATTAGCATTTAAGGACAAGTTTAATTCGAATGAAATCATCTGTGAATGTATGATTGCAGCAATCCATAAAGATATTAATGTATGCAAAACATTCGACGACACATTCGTCGACTCTAACGGGCTGACCATAATACAAATTTTTCTTTCCGTTTGGTTAGAGTCTTTCCGTCGGAAAGTTTTCCGTTTGGCTTTGAAAATCAGGGCTAATAGCGGGTTATAGAGTTTGGATATTAATCTGCCTTGGAATTTTAGTATTTTATTGTAGTAAATCATAAAGTTACAACTGTGAATAATTATAAAAGAGAGGATAAATTTGGTTTGCATCGTTTGGTGTTAGTTAGTACGAAAGTATGATATGCACCAAAGCTTCATAAATCAATGAAAGATCAATTGAAGTACAATACACAATCGGCAAAACCTGAAAAAAGCTTTACTAATAAAAAAAAAAACAATGTTTAATTATTTTTAAACTGACCATGGATGCGGTCAAACAGCGATGGGAAACTTTCGTCGGAAAGGTTATGCAATGTGTGCCGGTAACTAAGCGCATATTGCATTGCGCCACAAAACAACGCAAACGTTACAATAGCGCACAGACTGTTTGTAATTTTTAATTAGCATCAACCGTTGGTTCCGTTTTCCACGGCTCTCGGGTGCGCCCCGAAACGATTCGAGACCTTCCGGCATCGGAGCAGTGTATCATCTGTCTGCTTGCATAAGGCCCACAATTGATAACAATTTAACGAAAGTGCGATGGAAAATGTGCGAGTCCGGTGAAAAGAGAAAGGTCAAATTTATGCATTGATGATGAGCTCGATGAAATTTTAAAACTCCGTTAAGGTTTAGGCCTCATGTCTTGCTGGTAATGACGTCACGTGAAGCGTTGTAATGATTCGGCTGCCGATGAAAACCAACAACCTGCAACGGTCTGTTGGGCGGTACGATTTACGGGGTGCCAGACTGACAGCTTCCTTAAATGGATGATTGGTTAAAAATTAGGGATTTTTTTCCATCTTCTTCTTCACTGTATATAGCTATCGTCCATCAGCAAAGGTTATGCTCATCAGTAATAATATTTTGCCTTTTCTGTTTTTCTCCCTTTCTTTCACAGGTTTCAGGCCGGCAAAATCTACACATACATCGGTGAAGTTTGCATTTCGGTGAACCCGTACCGCGAGATGAACATCTACGGTCCGGAGTACGTGAACCGGTACAAGGGGCGGGAGCTGTTTGAAAATGCGCCCCACATCTTTGCCATTGCCGATGCCGCCTATCGGGTGTTGAAGCAACGCAACAACGATACCTGCATCATGATTTCGGGAGAATCGGGTGCTGGCAAAACCGAGGCCTCGAAAATAATTATGAAGTACATAGCGGCCGTCACGAACCAGGGGAAACAGGGTGAAATTGAAAGGTAAGCCGGTGGTGTAAGAAAATTCCAGCATTCTTGATACCACAATTTGAAAAATATTAATATTGCCAATGAAAAATATTACTAAAACAGCTCACTGCCTGCAGTTGAAAGATTACTCAAACTTTTAAAACCCATTAGTATTGAGAAGGGTCAAATTAGTAAGAATTATATTAGTTTTATTATCCTCAAAAATCAAAAGCAAAATCAAACTCGTATCCACGCAGCACACCATTAATAACCGCGTTAGGAAATAGATTAATTATCGGATTTGAAAGTTCAACGCTAGCGGCCATTGAAAGAGGTACAGAGATAAAGATTGGTATCCTTAGGGACTTTCCTGGGGGTACTTTGATTGGTAACTTTTAAAAGCTTTTCATTATCCTATTTTCCAATAATCTGGGTTGGCGTGAAGCGTCATAAAAATTGATTTCCGTAATTTTGGAATGCTTAAGATGTCTCATCTTCTACTAAGCATCCTTTTATAGGTCACGCCGACCATCTAATGGCTTACTAGACTTTCTTGAAAAATGGCGAGAGCATTGGCGTCCTTCGTCAGCATAGTCCAAGACTCGTACCCGGAGAGGACTACCAGACGTATCAAGTTGCGGTAAATCGTGCGTCTCGTGTGTTGTTGGAGTCTGCTGGATCGCAGGAGTTTGTAGAGTTCTGCGATAGGCACGATTCCCCTGAACAATGCGCCTTCGGATTTCGCTGCTTACGTTGTTGTCCGAAGTTACGAAAGTATCAAGGTAGCAGAACTCCTGTACCACCACGATCGTCGCTGTAAACTGATACTCTGCTTCCGAGTGGGGCTCTATCACGATCAGAGCCTCCGGGAAGCAGGTATTTCGTCTTCGTCGCATTGATGCTCAATCCAATTCTATTAGCCTCGCTATTGAAATATTAACCAATCTTTAATCCCGTTCCATGCAGAAGGGAGTTGCCACGAATTTGTTTTGTATTGAATAGCTATAGAAAAGTGTAAATATTGCCGACAACTACCAAATGCGTAACGCAAAATTGATATTGTGTGAGTGGTAAATAAAACATAAACCGTGGCTTACGGTGAGCCAATTGAGTTCAGCCGTTTCGGAGAGTTGTGTAGGTCTTCCGTGTATCGCTAATTGGCGTGAAAGAATTCTAATTGAACATTGATTTTGTGATTCTGAACCTTAGCCCAAAGTTGTTTTGCCGGGAACCATTCTCAAGCGTATCAAAGCGTACGAGAGCAGCGTTGCTTTTGCAACTTTTTGGCAATACGGCGTAAGGTGACCAGCAATTGTAATTTAAATCCAGTTGAAAAGTTAAAAATGCACGGTTGGAGAACTTTAGACACTTTCAGTTTTTCACAGCCGATAAAGTAAACCGAAACAAAAGTTGTCTTTTGTTGGAGAGTTTTTAAAATTTGGTGTACCGGAGTTTTCGGAAAACGTAAATTGATTTCCGCACCGTCGTTCGTTACAGTTGCATAGTAATGTAAGGTAAAAATTCATTCGTGGATGAAATGCCACTATTGAGATTATGTGATAGGCGGTAGTGTTCCCAGCAATTGCGTCCAACACCGTGAAATTTAATTATATATGTTCGATTAATTTGAAACCGAACAGTTTCTCCTGCTTTATTCGACATTTTCGACGACGAAATCATCCGACCATATTAGATTTCGAACCATATCTCATCATGCTTTAACGTCGAATGTATTTATTGACAGCCAGTGGCCAATTCAAAATCTTCCATTTTGTCTTTTATTTTTTTTATTTGTACAGAGTAAAGAACGTACTTATCAAAAGCAATGCAATTTTGGAATGCTTTGGAAATGCGAAAACGAATCGCAACGACAACAGCAGCCGCTTCGGCAAATACATGGATATCGAGTTCGACTACAAAGGGGATCCGGTCGGTGGCATTATTACCAACTATTTGCTGGAAAAGTCTCGTGTTATTCAGCAGCAAACCGGGGAACGGAACTTTCATTGCTTCTATCAGGTAAGTGAAACAAATATGCAAAGTGGAAAATTTTTAATTGCATTGCAATTCTTGGTCGAACACAATCCAGATGCAGTGAGGAGGGCATCAATTACGCAACGCTAAAATCAGGAGTTCTTGACTCCCTCCCTCCCTATCGTACCAAAACGTAAAAACCACGAAGCGTTAACTCAAAATTTTACCAAAAAATCTTCCGAAAAGATTACGCTTCGTGTACCAGGGGTTTGTAAATTGCAAATTAAAATGCCAATTTTAGTTCATTTATTGTAAATTTTCAAACGCGCCACATATTTTGAATTGCATAGTTGTTATTTATTTTTATTTATGATTAATTGTGACGGTACAATGCCGTTTTGCTTCACCTGACAGCGTGTTATGCTAGTGGTGGTGTTTTATTTTTTTTACAAGGCTTTTTCTGCAATCGCCTCTGAAGTAACTGATACAAATTTAAATCCACATATAAATTTCAAAGCAATAATCAAATTTCAGAGGAAAAGCTAACGTTTTTAAAAAATGAATAGTTTTTTATTTCCTCGATGTTGTTGGAGAGTCCAAGTGCTCACTTAGTCCGTGTTTTTCCCTTTATCGAGTATATCCATGGCATTCTGTTAGAAGATGTTGTACTGTGCCCTCTCTATGCATGTGGGTTAATCGTCTATAGGCTAATTGTTAGTCCGACAACACTTTTCGCTTGTAGGATTGTAGGATAAATACAATTTATTACGTTTTTTAGAAATCGACGAAGTCGTAGTGAATGAAAAACTATGCTGTAAAACAATAATCGATTGTGTTACTGATTCAAATACTATACTCATCGTCTTTCTTACGTGTTACAGCTTTTGCGAGGTGCTTCAAATAATGAGCTACAACAATTTAATCTAGGCAGGGATCCAGCAGCATATCACTACACCAATCAAGGAAGTACGGAAATTCTTTCGGAAAAATCAGACTACCGTGCGACGACCGGTGGCCTGCAAGCTCTAGGGTTTAGTGCGGAAGAAATTTCCATGGTGTGGCGCACGGTTGCAGCAATTTTGCATTTGGGAAATATTGAATTTCAAAGTAAGCATATTGAGAAGTACATTGAACCTGATGAAACGGAATCGATATAATTTATTTACTTTGATTGCAGTGCAGGATGAGAAAATAACAATTACCAACGGCAAAACGCTGGCAAACGTTGCTCAACTGCTGCAGGTGACTGGGGAAGAAATGCGTACCGCCCTGACGGAGCGGGTGATTGCAGCGCGTGGAGAAATTATGACTAAAAGCCACGACACAAAGCAAGCAGAATATGGTCGGGATGCGTTAGCAAAAGCTATATACGATCGTATGTTTACCTGGATCATACAACGGATCAACAAAGCCATCGTTGTCCCGGGAAGCACTACACAGAAGCGCTACAACAAGGTGATTGGCGTGCTGGACATTTACGGCTTCGAAATTTTCGACCGCAACAGTTTCGAACAGTTTTGCATTAACTATTGCAATGAGAAGCTGCAGCAGTTGTTCATTGAGCTGGTACTTAAACAGGAGCAAGAAGAGTATAACCGCGAAGGTATTGAATGGACCAATATTGAGTATTTTAACAATCAGGTGTGTAAATTCGATTGGTGTGTTATTCTGCTCCCTGGTTTTCTATATTTGATTTCTTCTTTTCCCTCGTTTTAGATTATTTGTGCCTTGGTAGAGCAACCCGACAAGGGTGTCATTGCGATCATGAATGAAGCGTGCTTGAATGTGGGTAAAATAACGGACGAAATGTTGCTGGGTGATATGGACAAGAAATTGTCCCACCATCCACATTACAGCAGCCGTCAGTTGAAACCGATGGACAAGGAATTGCGTCATAAGGAAGACTTCCGTATAACACACTACGCCGGCGACGTGATCTATTCTATTAGTGGATTCATCGAAAAGAACCGCGATACATTGTTCCAAGATTTCAAGCGCCTGTTATACGGTTCGCACGACCAGCTTATCAGCTCGATGTGGCCCGAAGGGGCACAGGACATTTCGAAAACGACGAAACGTCCGTTAACTGCAGGCACACTGTTCCAGAAGTCGATGGCCGAGTTGGTGGCGACACTGTTACGCAAGGAACCATTGTACGTGCGGTGTGTTAAACCGAACGACATCAAGAGCCCGACCGTGTTCGATGATGTGCGCGTCGAGCATCAGGTCCGCTATTTGGGACTGTTGGAAAATGTACGAGTACGCCGTGCCGGCTTTGTCCATCGCCAACGGTACGACAAGTTTTTGCTACGCTACAAGATGATTTCACAGTACACGTGGCCAAACTTCCGGGGCGGTAATGATCGGGACGGTGTGAAGGTGCTGATGAACGAGAAAAACTTTAGCCACGATGTACGGTTCGGCCGAACGAAGATCTTTATCCGTTCGCCGCAAACGCTGTTTGCGCTCGAGCAGCAACGGAATGACATGATACCGCACATCGTGACGCTGCTGCAGAAGCAGGTACGCGGCTGGATCGCACGCCAGAAGTACAAGAAGATGAAGGCCGCCATCGTCATTATACGCCATTATCGAAAGTATAAGCTAAAGAGCTACGTCCAGGATTTGGCGGTCCGGTTTCGTAATGCGCGCACGCTGCGCGATTACGGCAAGGGCATACAGTGGCCCCAGCCTCCGCTTGTCGGTCGGCAAGCGGAACGGCACCTGCGGATGCTGTACTCCCGCTGGCGTGCCGCAATGATCCTGCGCAAGTATCCACGCGAAGAGTGGCCGCAGCTAAGGCTACAGATAATCGCTGCCAGTGCGTTCCGTAAGCGCAGGAAGTTCTGGGGTCACGATCGTCGATGGCTCGGCAACTATTTGTCGATTGTGGCCGAAAATAGCAACTATTCGTCGTATAACGCGAGTGTACGGAACATCAAGAATGCGGATCACTTTGAGACGATCGTATTTTCGGCGTTTGTGAAAAAGTTTAACAAATGCAACAAATCGGCTGACCGGGCGATCATTGTGACGGACAGCGCGATCTACAAGCTGGACGGTGCCAAGAACAAATTCCGCAACATGAAACGAACGGTTCCGATTCGGGAGGTAAGAGATATGGTGAAAGTAAATCACAGCAGGTGAATTTAAAAAAAAGTACACTATCTTTTGTCCTTAGATTACATCGATAAGTGTCAGTCCTGGGCGTGATCAACTTGCAGTATTCCATTCACATCATAATAATGACCTGATTGTGTCGTTGCAAGGAGAGCATCAGCCCTTGAAAGAGGATCGTATCGGAGAGTTGGTAGCACATGTCGTTAGGCGATACTACGCGTAAGTAGTGTTTTACTGCCTATTAATTTGTAAGGCAAGGCATATTAATGTGAAAACCATCGTGCTTATCTCCATTTTGTAGTATCTCCCAACAAGAGCTACCAGTGAATGTGGCATCCACGTTTCCTTTACGTCTGGGAAATAAATCCCGCTCGTTAAGCATTGAGGCTGCCGTTGGACAAGATTTGCCGGAGTTTTCACACACCGGTACATTCATCGTCTTCAAGGTTCCACCGGCATACGCAAGTCCGCTAGAGTCGACGGAAACAATGGCATCGAACAACACGTTACCACAACGATACTAGAGTAATAAGTAAGACAACAACAAAACTCGACAAGCAGAAGTGCCATTAATAATAGTGAAGCGAGAACAATCTAGAATTATCACAAGTATTGGAAAATTCAATCCACGCATTTCTTAAAAGTGCATTCCACATTTGACCTGGTGCAGGATTATGAGAAAAACGAGTGTGGAACTGAATGTGATAGGAGGGTTGTACTTTGTTACCTTTGTACGATTTTTTATGAGGAACAGGAAGCTGAAATACGACGATTGTACAATCAACGACGACCCCTACAGAAAACTGATGGCTGGGGAAAACCATTCTTTTGTGGCACTCCGTCTTATGTCGTATTAAGTATTTTATATAGTTTTCAATTTTAGTGTTTTTATAGTTTAGGTGTAAAATGTTCTTAAAGAATGTTTACGAAGCTATAATTTGTTTTCCTTTTTGTTTGGTTTATGTGTTTGTACTTAATAGCTGGACAAGTCTGCACATACCTGGCCTGTGCAATTTTCCGTCGCGTCCTTGCGTAAATGCTGCGAGATTCGTGCCTTTAATAATATGTCCATTAGCTGCAACGGCAATGAAACAATAGTATTAAGCTATTTCGTCCTCAATGCGGATAATGCTGCATTGGGGATTCGATGCTGATTTCGGAAATGTTTTACAAAATAAGACGCTGAAATAAAGAATGTTGCTTTCATCAAAATTTAAACACTTACGATACGATGTATATAGCGAGAGTTTTGTTTTATTTTATTACAACCTTTTGAACTTAAAAAACTAATGGAAAAAGAACAATAGCAAAGGTGGTTAGTTGGTGCCGGTCGATCCGAAACCGCCCGCTCCACGCTCCGTGTCATTTAGTGACGGCAGTTCCTCTAGGTCCGGATAAGCAATCTTCTCGCAAATGAACTGTGCGATCCGATCACCTTTCTTTACATCAAAGTCTGCCTCTGAATGATTAAACAGCACGACGCCAACATTACCACGGTAATCCTCATCAACGACGCCGGCTCCTACATCGATGAAATTTTTCACTGCCAGTCCAGAACGTGGCGCTACCCGTCCGTAGCATCCTTCGGGCACCTGTACCTGGATGTCGGTCATCACGAGTTGTTTGCCGCGACCGGGAACGGTATAATCATAGGCACTGAAACACAACACAACCAAAGTATTACCGATTAGATGCAAATGTCGTAGCAGTGGAAGCGAAGCTTGATCGAATTACCTTCTCAGATCATATCCGGCCGCTTTGGCGGAACCTTTCGTCGGAGCAAACGCGTGCTCGGTAAGTTTAGCAAACTTGAGTACACACTTTTGTTCAGGCATTGTTGTAGAAAATTGTTCTTTCGATGCGGAGGCGCGCACGATTCGATTGAAAATAACCAGCGTCTGATTTTTGGCGCGAAAGTTGCTGATCCGTTTGACAAGCTCTGTCCGGCACAGCGTAGTAGCTCCGGCCATCGTTGCAGAAAGAAACGATACAGATTTGGAAATTGTGTATTAAATTTTACAGAAAGACAGAATTTTTTTTTATGTAGAAGAAGAGCTTTTCCATACAGCATAACAATACACATAATATAGGAATAGTATTGTCAACAAATGTTGTATTCAGAAAAAAATGGAAGAAATAAAAACTTTGGTCTATAATTTCTTTGCAAGACCATAGTTCCGAGCGCGAATCAAGAAAAGCTATTACCGCGTTTTAAACTCAAGCAAAACAGCTCGGTTGGGATTTAAAAATGTCGTTACAGAGCCACACATTAGATTTTTGAAAACGAAAATATTCTTCAGAGAATTGTTTAGGATAACTACAAGCAGCGCTCTTTCTGTCGAATGAAAAGGATGAAATGTAGAAACCTGTTATGAAAATGGTTCATTAATATAGAAAAACTCTTCTAAACAATTTTATTTATTTTAAGTATGACGGCTTGCCCCGTATTGTAAACTCTTTGAAACATGTTGGTCCTGTTTTACAAAACAAGAACGGTCCTACAACTAATTCTGTAACCATTTTACAACTTTTTTCCACCAAACCTAGTTTTTGATAGTTTGCAAAGCAGTACTGTCAATCGCCGCACAAAAGTCAATGTACACCTGGTGTGACTAGCTCAAAAAAAGAATCTGACCGTGAAATACACGGGGCTGGGAGATGTATGTAGAACGTCCAGGCATAAAACCATCATCATAAATTCATCAAAAATTAATGCTGCTAGCTGAACTAAAGCAGAAAATGGCATTTGAAAAGTTTGCTTTGAACTTGTGGTCGTAGTTTAGATTTAGTGGCTCCTTCATAGTGGGTGAAGAATGATCGATCGCCGTTTTGATAAATTGGAAAAGGCTAAGAGGTTTTATAAAGCAAGCGAAATCAGAAGGCTCAGAAGTTCAAGGAAATCGTGAAAACTACGGACTCCACAAACTGCTGTGATCCAGAAGTCTAATTGAGACTGAGAGTTAGGACTGAATAGCCAACTACGTTATAACTTCGAGTCTAGTAAGCCATTCGATGACCGGCGTGACCATAGGAGGTTGTTAAGCCAAGAAGAGAGAATGAAGTGCAGAAGTGACCAGAGTATTTCTTTAGCACTATGAGACGGATTATCCTGCCGTTTCTGGTTTCTTTGACATGGCTTAGCAACCGTAAGCTGGTAAAAAAAAAATCGATAACACATTAATTGTTATTTCGCAGTCTGAAAGGTGTTTGTGTCTGACATAACGGGACCAGGCTCAAATTCCATCCTCGCACGCAGGACGGGCTATCAAGCCATAGCCATAGAAGCAATGAGAAGAAGTAACAATTTAAAAAATGTGTCACATCATGAAATCAGATCATGAAATCGTTACCTTAAGTACGGATCCTCGCGTATGAAGACTCCTAGAAAAACAACATAACTTTTCCTCGTTTATGCTGACATGATAGTATAATGAATAGTACCTCAAACATCACGTCACGGGCAACGGACTCGCCAGTATGGCATGGTCGGTGCGCTTTAACATAATCCGTTAGCAGCGTACCGCAAAAGCGCAGCAACAGAAGGGATCAGTTCATCGGCACCTGCGCTACGTCAAACGGTAGCCCTCATTGATTTCTTGAGCGGAACTAGCGGAGACCTAACCCATCATCTCGCGCCAAGGGGTGTTACTTCCTTTCTCCCCCCTCCATAGCCAGGTGGGTGGTGGTGGCGTTTGCGGTGGCGAACGAAATTGCAATTGCAACACGTCGCTGCTAACAAACATTCGTTTCCAGGCGCAGCCTCCCAGCATTCCGCGAGCCCATAGCTAGGTGCTCCGGTGGCCACGGTGCAGTGGGTCTCAAAATTAACATAGGAAACGCTGCTCTAGCTTGTGGCTCTCGATCGTGGCCAGCCCTTCGGGAAGCTGAAAAAGGGAGCCCCCAATCGAAATCGAACGGCAAATGCTTGAAGCCGGAGCCGTGCTGAGCATGCGCTGCGGCCACAGGCAGCAGCATAGGCTAATTAATTGAAGGGAAAGGGGAGCGTAATTTTCATGTTATAAAAATAATAAGTGAAACGGATGCAGTTGACCTGCGAAAAGATCAGTAGACTCGCTTCATGGTGAAGGCGGTGGAGCACAGGACGGGCTGGGAGCTATGATGGGCTGGGCTGCGATGCTTCGCTGACTATATGAGCTCATCGGTGGCGTGGTGCAAATTTCTCCACCCTTTGGGCCAAGTCTAGCGATTTTTTTTTTGGGTTGCTGGGATTTGCAGACGAAGAGACCGTAGCACCTTGCACAGAGCCCTTACACATAGTGATCGTTTCGATACGCTCCTTTGAATCCGCTCACTTGTTGAGCTCCGGGTTGGGATTGGGAACAGGTGGAACAGTGAAATGGTGCTAGATGAAGCCGAAGGTGAATATGAATGTTATAAACGCACACAGCGCGAAGGCCGGAGCGGGAAGAGAGGAAGGTGATCATGATGCATTCTGTTGCCCTTCCTACTACCCAACCCAACTACCGCCCCCCAAGGACTACCGCTCGCCGAACTAGAATAGATGCCGTGGCTCGTGGCCATGTGGGCCATTTGTGAGGGGGAAAAAATGAGATCTTCAGGCAGGAACGTCTTCGGGAGCCGCCGGTTGGTTTCGCAGATGATTTGCCTGGCTCGTGGATGGTGGAATATGGGCGCATGGTTCGTACGGCATCCCCCTATCGTGGGCCGGTGCAGTCGTATGCAACGAAGCTTAATTAATAGAAGATAAGAATTATGAAGCGCATGCGGTTAGGTGCGATGAAGGTTCAGTGGTTGATTTGCTGGAAACCAAGCCCGAGACTGTTAAGAACCGGATGCACGTGAGACACGAACCGGGCCACGAGCATAGAACGTCCACTCGGGCAATGAGCAAAAATGCACTTAATGAGCAGCTTTGCATCGCAAAAAGGAAAGGTGAACGATCTCGTACGGTATCGGAAGAAGGGCCCCTAACACAAACAAAAGAAGCGATTAAAAATTCTATTTGGCTAGAATGAGATCAAGAAGCAGGGCTAAAATCAGTCAATAATTAGCTTTTGGGCATGGTTTGTTTTGAGTTTTTTGTATATAATAAATACGCCTTTAATAAAAGAGCATTTTAGGCACAACACAGCAGATTGGAATCAACGGAACTAGTCCTCCTGTTGTTCCGAAAGATCATCAACGCCCCTTATTGTCTCTATCCGTCTGGTGTCCTGTAACTTCCCTACAGTGACAATCTGTAAGTATAATTCTTTTTCTTCGTCTTCTTGGTTTAACGATGTCGGTCGTCGGCAAATATTTCTTCAACACCGGCCATCGAATGGCTTTGCTTATTAGACTTGCCGATATCTCATAGTTGGATAATCAGTCCCGTCCTCATTACGGGGTGAAGGTGGGATCCGGATAAGATTTGAACCCCGGTCCATCCGTATGAAGACCGGCACCGATGTCGCCTACACCACCGGGCCACCCCGCGACTTTAAGTGTTATTGCGAGCTGTAATTGCTACAACATGTTTTTTTTATTCATAAAGGACTGCCAGGCTGTATTGGTATAACATGTTTTATTAGCTGCTATAGTATGTTCAGCATAATAGAAGCAGCAGTTCTCACATTTTCTGGAGTCCTTTGAACCCATCGTAATAAATTGAAATTTGCAAAATGTTTTTCTAATTTAATAAGGTTCCTGTGATACTTTCTAAACCAATTGTTTAAAGTAACATTGCTTCTAATTGGATCTTATCTTCATTCCTGTTTTTTTTCTAGGTTTATTACGCAACTTATTACTTTTACTCAAATAATTCGATAGTCAGTGCTGCATTGGAATTAGCCAGTTTCATCTGGCTCCTTTTGACACTATACCACCTTGCCATCCGTACTTACTTACTTATTAGACAATCGCAGAAGTCCTCGATAGCGCACATGATATTTCGCCCTGGTATGCCAATCTGTTCTCTCTCTCTCTCTCTCTCTCTCTCTCTCTCTCTCTCTCTCTCTCTCTAAATGCATAAAAATCATATTAATAATTTATGAAATACATCCATGCCAATTTAAATAAAGGAGCAAGGAGCAAGGAATAACGGATATCTTCAAGTTTTCATGTATCTCTGTTTAATTTTTCTAATTCTTGTTAATTCTATACCTCCCATCACCATGGGGCGGAACAGTGGTGAGATGGCATCGGCAACGGTCTTCATAAGGCAGCACCGTTGCTCAAATCCCATCCGGAACGTTCAGTTCTTAGTGAAGACTTTACTTTCCAACTATGTGATTTCAGTAAGTCTAGTAAACCTTTTGATGGCCGACATGATTGGTGATGGGTCAAGTAGCACTTTTTACTGTGTGGTGCTGTGGTACCACGTCGAGCACATTTTTTTGTGGTAATTTTGGTGGTGCCGCACAATGTTTGAGGTACCACAATTATATTTAGTCTGTTGTGTGGTCTCACCGTTTACTGTGCTGTGTGTGCGTGGTACCACTGTGCCAAACAACTCATCACTAGGCATAACCTAGTAGATCATTAATCCAATAAGAAGATCTCATCGAGAGGACATAAATAAATAAATAAATATATATCCCGGTGTTACAACATCTAACAGGTTGGCTGATAAGTCCCCGGTCTGACACATAGATGGCGCCGCTAGTATTAAATGCATATTATTTTTATATAGCACCAACCTTCAAATGATTCGTGTCAAAATTTGACGTCTGTATGTCAATTAGTTTTTGAGACAGAGCGTCTTTAGTCAAGCAACTTTTGGTTGCTTGGCGAACGAAAAAAGAACGAAGAAGAAAAAAGTGTTGTTCCACCAAGACAACGCACCGTGCCACAAGTCATTGAGAACGATGGCAAAAATTCATGAATTGGGCTTCGAATTGCTTCCCCACCCACCGTATTCTCCAGATCTGGCCCTCAGTGACTTTTTCTTGTTCTCAGACCTCAAAAGGATGCTCGCAGGGAAAAAGTTTGGCTGCAATGAAGAGGGGGTCGCCGAAACTGAGGCCTATTTTGAGGCAAAACCGAAGGAGTACTACCAAAATGGTATCAAAAAATTGGAAGGTCGTTATAATCATTGTATCGCTCTTGAAGGGAACTATGTTGAATAATAAAAACGAATTTTGACAAAAAAAATGTGTTTTTCTTTGTTAGACCGGGGACTTATCAGCCAACCTGTTAGGTGCTTAAAAAACGCAATCGCTCGTAATGGGTTTCGTTTATGGTTTTAGCATCATCCAGAACATGAGAACTCGTAATATTGCTTTAAATATAGCGAAATATCTTATTCTTCATTGTTCTACGACCTACTTGGTCACGTCGGCCATCGATTGGCCTGTTGGACTTGTTGATACTGATCTACTGATCTGCTACCTAGCATTATGCCTAACTTACATAAATTATGTTCTTACGTACTTAATTAATTATACATTTGTTATTTCGATTAATTTTAATTAAGCTCAGCTGAACGTCTTTATTTGACTCAGCTGAACAGTATTTGACAAAATCCGGTAATAGCAATGCAAGTGATGTGTCTAATTATTAGGTCGGATTAAAAATATTCCTCATCGCATAGCTACAATTAGCCATGCCACTGCAGTAGTTTCAATGCTCTGGTTGCGTTTGCCTGAGTAATGTGCACCCAAGATGCACCGCATAGATGGCGAAGAAAAGAGTGCTAGTCGCAGAAACGATTGTATGCACCTTTGACGGGGGTTAGTGACGGGGGTTGTCTTCTTCGGTGTCGCTGAAGCATACACCGTTCGTGGCCCGGCAGCACAACAGAGATCCCTGGACGGTGCTTATTAAAGCAGTAAAGACGCCGAAGATAAATCGTAGGGCGAATGAATGTGATTACTTGCGCTGCCGATTACTCCTTCCAGTGCTAGGAGTAGGCACCCGAGCACCATCGCCAGGTGATCTTGAACCGTTGACATCGTGGGACCTGGTCAATGGGAGCCGACGATGACCACTTCTTTTACAGCACCGGAAATACGCATTGATGCGCGCGCCATAGTCGGCCGGGCCAGCTCATGTTCCCATAGGCCACGGATGGGGTGGCTTAGTGATCCATTAGCCATCGAGCTGCCATGGCAATGGTTTAGCAGGGGGATGCCAACGGAGGGAGCTGCAGCGGTCCGTCCGCGCAGGGCCAGAAGCACTACGTTGCGAGGGGAGGAGGGTTCAGGTGAAATACTTTTTTTCACATTCCTAGATGGCTTCCTGGAGCGATGGATTTGAACAGGAGCAAACTGACCCATGACGATATGCTGCCGTGCGTCGCCATCGACCGGCACCGTTACCACGCCACTGCTACCGTCGACGTTTATGCGCTTTGTAGCCACTGGCTGCTGGTTGACCACATAATTGCATTCCATAGGTAACAATCTCGCTTAAGTTCGTCATCATGTTGTGTGCGCGTCCACATCTTGCCCTCTATCGTTGCACCGTGGGGTACGCTTTGCGTGGTTTTCATCTCTCTCTTTCTCTCCTTCTATTAATCCTTTTCTGCTTCACTGTTGCTTGATGTCTTGACATCGTCCGTCTTGAGCTTTGTTTTACAATTTGCGGTACTTGACCGCAAACCTCGCCGTGCCGCGTATGTCTTATTTCAGCGCGAAGTTTATGTTGTTGTTTTACATTAAACGACGAAGAGGTGATGACCTGGGATCAGCCGTAAATTTCTGTAGTTTTGTGTAATGAAGCAATCATGATACTTTCTCAGTTGAAATTCGAAATAATAATGTAACATATTTGATGTGATAACTGATGTAAGGAAATAACTGCGGAGCATTAAACAATATTTAAATGCAAACTTTTGAGGCAAAGGGCTAAATTTTTTAAATGATCGAAAGTGGCGGACCAGGAGAATGCTTTTTTTTTATTTGTTCACTCAAATAATTCCATTTTAAAATCCTAGTTGAATAAATCAGTACAAATTAAGACCAAAAATTATGGAAGAATATATGACGGTATGAAAAGTCATACCTCTTCTTCTTGGCTTAACGACGAAATGTCTTACTAGACTTGCAGATACCACGTCAGTCCTCACTACGGAGGGACGACGGTCCGGATGGGATTTGAAACGCCGGTCCTACCGAATGAAAACCGGCGCCGCTGTCGCTTACGCCACCACTTAAAGTTGTCATACTTAAAGGTGCTCAATGTTTGTAAACGAATAGTTTCTTCGAAAATTTCAAAATCAGGAAAATTCTTTCGAGTGCCGGATTGATTGCTATGATGATTTATCTCTTGAACGAATAGATGTTCATGCAGTTATTAAAAAAAATCATTTATGTAGCAGTGGATCTACAATTACAATCGTCCATGGTCACCGAAAAAGTCAACAAAAGGTGGATTTTTTCTGTCTCAATCTATCCACCGCCTGTCTAGCTATAGGACAGACGTAGTGTAATCTACGAAAAACTGAGGTATTCATATTAAATTCTTTGACATCCCAGTAGCAGCACCCTGGATACCTCTGGTAGAATTCGAAACTGACCGTTCCGAACGAAAGGCTGGGACTAGTGCAATTTCTGATAGTTAGTCAACAATGTTGTTAAAAATGTTTTAAACGGAAAATTTATTGAAAGACACGTTTACGCCTTATTCGCAACTAAATGCGACGTTCAAAAAGTCTATTTAATCATCATGGGAGGTTTCGGATAGGAATTTGTACTAGTCCTGTCCTATAGAAAGCTTAACCGATAGGTTTCCCTTTACTGGCTTACGTTACATATCCAACACAATCAAACCAACAGTACTTGTTTAAACTGTGAAATCAGTAAAACATCCTTTCCTGTAAAGCTGCTACTCGCAACATTTTCTCCCACCACAAGTGGAGAAGCAGGTGTCGCTTTCGATACAAATTTGACTACCAAACAGTCGTATTTCTGCTTTTTGCTCCGTTCAGAGTTGATCTTGCTGACATTTGGCGTTGTAATTGGTGGTTCAGAAACCTACTTCAAACAAGTATCGACCGTGCCCGGCAGTCATATGCGGGGTAGCTGATACATATTGAGTTGAATCCAGCTTGCGATCTTGCTTCGAACATTGCAAGCGTTCTGAAGGGGGCGGCTAGTAATAGCAGCAGTAGCAGGCTGTCCAGAACAAGGCAAAGGAAACCGACCGGTCGCGAATACCTTCACCTTCATAGTCACCTAAGATGAGAAGAGTACGATACCCCAGGTATGACCGTGACTTGTAGATATTATATTGACTCCCCCTCGCCCCCCCTCACCGGTACTACCGTGTTGCAGATTGCTTCTGTTTTTGACGTACTTTTATTTTCCCATCCCACTTCCATCCCCTGCTCCCAATCCGGGGGGCCAAGGGGCGACCCTAGTTCCGTCACTAAAACACTGCTCGATCTTGTCCGCATGATCGCGCTCTGCTGCTGTCTGTCGCGTATGTTTGATTTTTTTTGTTGCTTTTGCTTTTTGTGTATGCGCCAACCCATTTCGTACTGCTCTCATTTCGGGCTCTCGACTTCGATCTGCTAGCTTGATTTACGTTCTTTTTCGTGCCTACCCGTGCCACCCCGTCCCTTGCTGTCCTTTGCTTGTGCAGCACTCGTTTGTTGTCCAAGGTGGGTGGTTTGGTTTGTGGGGAGGTTTCGCTTGCTGCTGCCCAACTACTGCTGGCCCAAAGACAACGAGACCCGGAAATCGAACTTTTAAGCGGAAAAAATTGACCTTTTAATTAGATTGTCCATTCCGCAATCGCTCGCCAACGAAACTGTGTGTCTGTGACTGGTCTCGGTTGGCCGGGGTATCGGAGCCGAACCACTGTGCCCTGTCGCCTTCAGTTGCTGCTCATTGACCGTGCACTCGACGCAAATGATCACCTTTAAACTAACGTCGCTCAACGACGACGAATTGGACGGGCTGCTCTACTGCGGGGGCAAGCTGTCTGTTGGCTGGGGGCACACGACTTCTACCCGAGTTCTTGCTCAGATGAAAGTGGATTCTGGTTGGCATTTCTATATTTATTGGCAGAACTTGGGGCGAGTAGTCTGCAGGTAGCAATCTGAGAAATCGAAACGACGTTCAGAACTAACCTGCTGTTCGAGGGAAGCAGTCTCGGTTGAACAACGAATACAAGAGATTAGTTTACTTTTAAATCTACCCCTTCTAGCGATAACTTCAAACGAATGAAGAAGGTTAATATTTGTCACTAGCAGCATAACAAAAGCTAGTGATCAACTAAATGGCGGCTCGTTTTGTAGAACCAAAAACTAATCTTTATAAATCAAAATAACGTCATCAGTCCCATCTTTGATGTCGAATGACGTGAGAGCCCTTCGGCGTTTGCTTGAAAATGGAGATCTCTCGATCGTCTCCAACAGCGTTTCATTCTTTCGACTGATCGTTTTGGTTCACAATTTGAGCGGGAAGCAAAAAACCCACAGGTTTAGGGATCGGTGCTTTCGCTCCCGCCTGTTTCCACCACCAACGAACGCCACAACCAGCATCATCATCATCATCATCTTTGGCGTCGTTGTTGTCGTCGGCATCGTATAACCGCAAGGCATGGCATGTTAGCTCTAGCCACGCACAGTTTGTTGAGCTCTCGTTCTCCCATACCAGAGACCCGGGCGATCTTCAACCTTTCGACCTACACAAACACCTCCGTAGCAGGGCAACAACATTCCACTCATTCTGCTTCTTGTAGCGCGTCCGTCCCGAATCGACGAGTTTCAACTTCTCGGATCTTTTCCCTTTTCTACGATTCCTACTAGGAAGTACGGTCGACCTGATCGGTGGCCCAGCGTCGCGGAAGGGTTGGCCGTAGACAGCGCAAGTGGGTTTTGCTTTAGTGGGGTACCATTTAAGGGGGAATGGGGAGATAAGGCCCGGAGTGAGGGTTGCGAAACGACGGTTCGCGGGTTCACAGTGCGCCAGTGTTGCATTCGCTGCGTCGCTAGCAAATCGCAGAACGAACAATTTTTTTACCTTTTTTTTGTTCTTTCTTTTTGTGCTGCTCCTTCGAATAGAATCTATATTTAAAATAGGTTACTCATAAAAAACCCAACTCAAGTCGACCCGCCGACCGAACTGCCGACCTGATACGACCGCGCATTTTGAACTGTACGAGTGACCCTACCCACCAGCGATGTCGGTTCACCCTTCCCTTCGCTGGCGACAGAGTTGTGTCTGGTGACCGCCATTTGAGCGGTCTAGTTGTATGACGTGGTATCTGGCGGATCGAAAATCGGAAAAATCTACCGAGCAACTAGGTTGGGGTGTTGGTGTTACTGAAAAAGACTGCACAAAGAAATGTGACCAATGGAAATAGTTCAGATCATGGGTATAATCCTTTTTTATTATCAGTGTCCTAGAAGCATAAATGTTAATTTCAATTTTCTCAAACACGTGGTTCAAGATTAGATTTTTTCAGAGCTACAGCAAATAAAATAACTGAGAAATTGTATTTTACAATAATTGAAGTTAAAGGGCAATTGGAATAAAGGATAAAGAAAGATCCTCAAGAACAAAAATTGGGGAATATGGCGTACTTAATACTTTTTAATTTATTACTTGTGTCAGCATTAGTAAAGTATGTTACATTAATGCGACTAAATGCTAACAAGCTTCTACCATAAACAATTTATATTCATATTTGCTTTATAGATCGTTTGAGCGCCTTCTAAAGTATCAACAACATTCTTTTTGAGGTTTATGCTAACTTAAATTTCCATATGTGGAGTGTTACGAATAAAAACAACTATTGTACGTCTTTGATCGCGAGTTTATTATTCCGTTATCCTTTGGCTGGTATGACCCGATAGCGGTTAGTGGTACGCGGATAAAAACATTTACTATTTTTCTACAGCCGTCTTCTCGCGCTCTCTCGCTTCTTCCTCTTCTTCCAGCCCGTTCCTCGACCAGTTTCTGTCATCAAGAAATGTCGTTTGACATCTGTCAACTTGGCTGTTGGCGTTCGTAACAGTGGAGCTTAGTGTTTACAAATTTTGTGATGATTGCGTTTAAGATTTTCTATTGAATTTAATAATAAAACTATTATATAAAATTCGCAACATTGCAATTATGTGTCACAAAGGTAAAAGTTTTGTAGAACAGTTCTCGCAATCTCGCATCTCCCAAGAAACCACCGAGCACCACGGGCAGCAATTATCATCCTTTAAGGGACGTTTTCGAAATAAAACCACCCTATCTGTAAGCTGTTTGTCTGCGGCCAGAATGTAGAAATAATTAACATAATTAACACCAACGCCTAGCTATCGAAAAGTGATTTGCTCGCGAACTTGCCCCAACACATCATCACACTGCCGTAGTCTGTTCGTGACTGAGTGAGTGTGTGGGGAGGTTTGACGGTATTGATGATCGAGCAGAGGTATCATCACCGACAGGGGTGAGATGAAACGAACGGTCCCTAAGACGGTAACATTTGGCCCGAAAAGTTCACCGGCGGTAAATGTTTGCACATGGCATTTGGCATCGCAGGGCACCGGCCACAGCGCCCAAACCACCCCACCGGTCGATGTTATGCTCGTTGCGGTGCTAAATGTCGTACTCTGCCCAACGAATCGGCTCTCGGCAGCGGTGTGTTTGCGAGAGATGAACGCACCAACGATTTCTACAGTTGGCAAAAGTTGCTCTCTCGCTTCCATCGCATTCAAGCTACTGCCGTGTAAAGAAAGGCCAGTTCTTCCCCAACGTGATGAGGTTGGTTGGTAGAATAAAAACGTGATCGCGTTGCCAAAACACATCGCTCGATCTAGCCAGCGCCCTCCTTCTTCCCTCCCATGCCCTGTTGTTTGGGGTATGCTGCCGACTAGTCAAAGGTTAGAGCTAACACTGTTAGGATCAATTTTACTTATTATTCAAACTTCCCACAAAATATTAAGCTGGGCGTTCGAAATTCATTGCATCAATCGAAATTATCCTTTTTTTATTATCATGCCTTGATCATAATGTAATCAAGGCATCGTGAGGTCCTTTGTAAGCCCTTGCTGTTATGAAAGCATAAGAGAATAGCACAACGAAACCAAAACTAGGCTGTGTGACACATTTGCCGATCAATATTGTGAAATTCCTGCAAGGGGTTAATGCAAACAAATTACTGTTTAAAATGCAAAATTTCCGAACCCGTCGGTACGGTAAGAATGAATGAACACCCAATCATAAGGATAGGAGTATGCGAATGGTCGGGATCACTATAACGATAGTCCCATGAGCAAGCTTGTAAACAAATCAAGAGAGAGGATTAAATCCGGTGCGCCACGTGAGACACTTGGCCACTTTTTTGCGTCTATTTTCGCGCGTTCCATTCGCAAACGCGCTGAGACGGAAAAAGAGTGGAGATGAACCACATCCACGCGGAAGAGTAGATCGAACTGCGCGGACTGTGCTGCTGCTGCTGCTGCTGGGTTAAGCTTAGCCGGGGAGTGAGAGAGCAAGCACGAACAAACGAAACGAAACGGAGCGAAAGATAACGCTGAGAAAACGAGAGAGCTGAGAACGCGAACCGCGCGAAAAGAGAAAAAAAGCATGGAGCCGAGGAAAACAAAGCAACCGCGCGCTTTGGAACCGTTTCCATCGCAGCAAGTGAATCAATTGCGTGCGGCTAGCGAAAGACGGAAGGACAGCGGTCTGTGTACCTTTTTGAGAACCCGGTCGAAACCCGGTATATTTCAACGTGCGTTCTTCGACGTAGTGTGTGGATCGCGAGACATCTGCAGTGACATTAGTCCACTGCGGTTCTGAGTTTAGAGTGTTTTGGGTTCAGGCTCAGTGGGACCAGTGTTTTATCCGGAGTTATTTTGATAGTTCGGTTCGATCAACATTGTACACATGTGCGATGAAAAAACTTCGCCTATCAAAGTGTTGTGTGATTGAGTGCTTTGAAAGGAGTCTTCTTATCTCCGACCTTAGTGAAACGTGTGAAGAGTGTGCTGTAGAACCTGTTGCTGGTGCATAATTAGTGTCAAGTGGCTCCCCTCACATCCAGACCGGAAGAACAGCCAAGGTGCGAATGAAACTGGACGGTTGTCCTTCTATGTTGATTGTGCTATACTTTAAAGGTGTCAAGACGTGCTGATAAGGTGCAGTATGGGTGTGTTCGTGCATGAACACGTGTGAAGATTTCATAGCATTTTCGAGTCGAGTGCCCTGCGCGAGTGTGTCCAGAAGTTCGGGAACAAATGCATGGCAATACTGTTTGTCATACGAGCCGGCCTAAGCTGTTAAAACGACCATCGCTGAAAAGTTCCAAACTTTTACGAGGTGAGAATACATCGCTGACATTAGAAGCTTGTTCGGCGATCACGACCACATGATCGTTCCGTTGTAAGCCAATAGCATCTATGAACCGCACTGCCATACCATTCCATCTGGCCGACCCACCCCGGTTTTCTGTACGACGATTGTATTGCGCGGGAGGTTCCGTCAACCGAGAAGGGGTTGTGAAATATTTACAGTCAAAGAGTGTGCGTGTATGTATGTGTGTGTGACTAAATGTGAGGAAGGGTGGCAGAGCTCACCGTAACGTGACCTTTTGTGCTTCGAAGCGAACCCGTCTGCCCTCGCCGGTTGAGCACGATTAGCCGCACCGTTGAGCTCGATGGTAGAAGAGGGCAGAACCGAACGCGTGCGCTCCGTACACAGCCGTTGGACAGCATCAATCGTACGCTCCGGTTTTTATTTATGAGCTTGAAATATTTCTAATGACAATTATTATTCCGTCCGAAGCACGCGGCCCACTGGCCACCCCGTGTCACCCATACGCCCCCATGCTGCTTCTTCCGGGGATGATCTTCCACGTCCAATTGTCAATTCACGATCACCACGATCCGTGCGCCTGTACGCGTTCTACTGCAGTGGACGAATGTTTCTGTATTTGTTGTTTATTTACTTCTCGCACCGTTCTCGTCCGATGTGTGTCGCATACTCGCTCCACTGCCAGACGCCGACCCTGCCGACACCTTCTGGTGGCGTGTGTTTTTGAGGCGCATTCTTCTCTGCCCCGTTTTCTTTTTTTTTTTTCGTTGGCCACCGCCGCCGGCCCTCTGCGGCTGTCATAAATGCGTCGCGACAGTATAGCAGTGCTGGGGGTTCTAAGTTCTACAGCGAAACCGATCCTACACGATACCGTTTCAGTGATCACCTTCACCTCTCCTGGCCGAAAACTGAGCACTGCCCGAAGTCTGCTGCTGAATGCGGTGAGGGCCAGTTTGACATTCTTGACTTGAACTACTTGAAATGTCAAATCATTAATAGAGAGGCTTAAATGTTAGCTTACAACCGGCTGCTGAGACCGATCATATGGCAATCGTGGAAATGAACGGAGCACAGAAACCTGTGCAAATCTGTTCCGTGTGCCCTGGTTTTTGAACCTTAATCGCACCGGGCTTGGCCCTGTTGGGGATCGGGGATCAGAATTGATTGATCGCTATACCGGCGGCTATATTGTTGATGCATACGTACGATGTCGAGTGTTCTGGAGCAACTACAAGCACAAGCAGGTATTGGTTACACTTGGAATGCAATTTGGAATGGAAGTTGAGTGACGTGTTAGAAATATCCGGGGTTAATACCTTAGCCAGCAAAGTGGGGGTTCACTAGTACTGTTATCTTTAGAATTTACTGCTGCTTTTCTTGAGCATGGAGGGTTAATTAAAATATGTATCTTTGACACAGCTTATAGCTAGAGTTACATGTTGTCATTTCTAGCTTTAAATGTAATTTTGTTGAATAATCAGGAAAAAAAAAACATCCTGTCATACCAACCTTAGTATAAATAAACTTAAAACCATTTAGGGCAGATCTTGCTTGGAGAAAATTACTACACTATCCATCCACGAAAAGACCACGGATTAAGTTCAAGCCTCCCCAGCTAAACAGATAACCGTACTGAATGTTGCGAGACGTGTTAACACGTCACACGCGTGTGTTTTCAACAGGATAATTTGCCAAGGTCAACTCCATCGAAGGCCAGAGAAAGTACGTACAAAAGAGTAATCATTTTTGGCGCCTGTAAAATGTTCACTACTTCTCCAAACGGTTCCAGTTCGGCCCGTTTCGGCGATTGGTCGTTGGGACAACGTGTTGGGTTGATATAAGTGCGACCGGATGTGGCTGACTGGAGTTTCTCGGTGTGCAATAACAAAAACAGCATGACGAGACAATACAAAATGTAAGTACAGCGCAATGGTGTGAGTGCTGGTGAGAAGAATGGTATGAATGGTGTGTTACGCTGAGAGATAGAAGGGTGACAGGCACATCGGTAGGGCGCACAGGAGTACAGGAAGAACACGTGGTAGGGCGATCGGACAGAGAGGGCGCCCGAGGCTTATGGATCTTGTACGAAACCAAAAAGTAATATTCTGACGCTGGTTGAAGCACACGGTGAAAGAGGCAAAACATTATGAAGAAAGGTGTCATAAAGAAGCAAAATCTGGGAAGAAGCGACAGCTTCAATGGCCAAGTGTGGGACAGTACGCAGTTGCTCATGATTGTGGATGGATGGATGGAAGGAAGGAAGGAAGGAAGGAAGAAGCGGCAGGGTGTAGCATTGCGGTGCAGCGACGGGGCAGGAAAAGTTCATGAGTCAACAGACAAGTGAACCCAGGTGACTTTGGTGACCGTCCGGGTGAGTGAGCCCGGCTCGGTCAGAACTGCGCAGAACACAGCGAATCGAGTGCGTCGGTTTCGACTTCCTTCGCTGTCGTCGCGCATACCACGACATCGCCGGCCGCTGAGCTGTGTCGGTGTGTGCGCATTGGTTAGTATTTGGACGGTTTGGACTTTAAGTGTATGTATCTGGGGTGCTGCGAGCCGCTGCCGATGACGATTAAGGTGACGATGAGGTGGACCACGACGACGACGACGACGACAACTACCACCGCGAAGATGACTCTCACGACCTACGCGGTCAAAGTGTGGACACAGCCGTCGCATCCAGACCGCCTCTGCCGAAACCCTCGCGCGTCTGCCGAACAGAACGACGGAACGAATTGAGCGCGATCGTCAAACCCATTGGCCCGTTGTTTCGTTCCGCGCGATTTCCTACAGAACGCACCGTGTGTCTGGATCGATGAAGAGGCGCAGAGCGGGCAACGATGGTCAAACCGAACGGTGCGTTTGGAGCAGTCAGCTCGAATGTTGAATTCTCTCCCTCTCTACCCATCGACGGGGAGCGTTAATCTCAACCATCAAGAATGAGCAAGCAGCGAACGACCGGAAAGGTTATGACATTCTTACGACTTTAAAGGTATATCGTCGTCAGCACGATATAGGAACAATCCGGCGACGGTTGTTTGAAGCCATTAATACATATTAGCACAAACTGGCCCGTGTGGTCCCCGATCGTGCACGGACGATTAATCAAATGTGCGACAAAGATGCTTTGTGTTTTTTTGGCTACGAACAAGGTACGGACCAAACTACTTCTACTACAGTTTGCAGAACGTTTAGTATGCAATAATAGCTATTCCGCAGCATGGGCGGATCTACCACTTCAAATCGGCCCACTGCGAAAGAGAGAACGTTTGCATTATCTCCTGCCATTTGATGCACTTTGCCACGGGTTGCCCTTTTGGGTTCCTGTTTGTGTGCGAATGCACACACAGAGTGTCATAGAGACAAGCATCACGCGAGCTTCGCTGACGCTTGGGCATCGCTGCGGTGTCAAGATCTCTCCACTAGACCTAGGCTAGGTTTCTTCGGGGGCGATGAAATAATGGACTTTGCGACACACACACACACACACACACACACACACACACACACACACACACACACACACACACACACACACGTGGGGTGTATTTGCGAAAGCGGGATAGTGGTTGGCGCGTTAGAAACTGTTTGCCTCGTCTTCCTCGTACGCTCCTGTTATTTTAGTGAGGGTCATGCTCTCACCCCGACGGGCCAGTAGCAAAGCGGTACTACACAAATGTACATAAACCTCCCAACATCCAGCTCAAGGCACAGCAACGAGCAATCGAAGTGTACGCTTGATCGCCCGACCTTTGACCACCAAGGGAAGCTCGATTTTGCTAAATGGTTTTGTTGCTTACAGAG
Source organism: Anopheles maculipalpis (assembly GCF_943734695.1). Lineage (NCBI taxonomy): Eukaryota > Metazoa > Arthropoda > Insecta > Diptera > Culicidae > Anopheles > Anopheles maculipalpis. The sequence continues at coordinate 44,418,214 of NC_064872.1, read as the reverse complement.
TGAAATCAGCTGGCAATATTTTTTGCTATGTGTAGCATTCGCCAGAAATATTTCTGTGCTTCGTTTCATAATACGACAAAGCTACGACAGACCGTTTGGTTGACCAATTATTTGTAAACACTTCTTATGTAACTAACGAGAAGGTTACAGTATCACGAGCTCTGCGTAGTAGGTTCATCTCAACTATGACGTTCTGTGGCGCGGTGGAAACTGGGTCATCGATAAAAAAAATGAACCTCCACGGGTATCAAACCAGGATCCGATAACGCACTCCGTTCTAGTCCATTAGGCTTCGCCCGGTTCCAGATAATAATAGCAGGAGTTTTATCACGCAGCAATGATTGCTGCAGCGTGTACAGGTGCACGATGGGCGGCACGTAGTGACCTCAGGCCTCCATCAATCCAGCACCACGCGGACCGTTTTCAGGGCCAAACTTGGGAGACTGAGCCAACCCCATCGTCGAGATAACTCGATGGGTGTCATACTCTGTTCCATCCGCTCAATCTTATCACACCAGCTGTCCGGAGCAGGGTCCAGTGTTGGTGTACGTTTCGCAGAAAGTGATGAGTTTAGATCACCTCTAAAAGTAAAAAACTGTACTGTGTTGCTGCGAACTTCTTGCTGTTTGCCTAAAGATATCAGATATTGTCTGATCAGTGTTCAGGAGAGCAGGAGAGCAAAACATTCCTGCTATAAGTATTAGCAAGAACTTTAATACAGATCATCAGTGTTAGTCTATAAGTCGACCTCAACATCCGGTACTACGGGTATATGCCGGATCCAACCTGCCCTTGCTGAACATCAGTGCCGCAGTCCTTCATTGTTGTCTTCCTTTCCTTATCGTTTCAGAACATTCGTTTCATGAAGCCGTGAATCACCCGTCGTCGACGCGCTCACGGGAAACATTCGTCTTTGGCAAAGGCGTGAAGTAGCGGCGATAAGTCGCGACAAGTAGTGGTAATAAACAGCGTACCGTGTGCGTCGGTGGGTTGAACCCCGCGACATGAGCCAAACGAATACAAAGGCGTGCAAAGGGGTGTACAATATCTCCCGCAGGTCATAACCGCCAGTGCAGGGAGCGAGAGTGTTTGTGAAAGACAGAGATAGCGCGACGCGTGTGTGTAGTTGAATGCGGGCGAAGGGGGCCAGACCATCTCCATCAGACGTTCGAGTGTGCTTTAAGACTGTGTACTGCCTCCGCCAGCGAAATTGATGTGTTCGCGGTCGCGTACTTGTACGATTGGGAAAGCGATTGCCCTCTTCGATTGATTTCCGAGGATTTTGTTTGGAGGGCTGGGTACCAAAGGTAGAACATACAGGGGCAACAAACTAGTGGCGAGTGCGAGATAGAGATAGAACAAACGGTGCAAGAAAGTGGGCAAATCAAACAAAGTATGACAAAGTTTAATCTGTGGTTTTGATTCGATTTCTAGTTGATCTGTTAGCGTCGGTTTAAGTGTGGCGATTTGTGGAACGGATGCGCTTCCACAAAAAGCTCCACACACTTTCCTTTGCCCTTTGAGAGCCACCGACAAAGTAACATCGATGCAGCAATAGCAGTAGGGCGATACTAATTTGTCTGTTTGAAGTTTGTCAAAAGTGTCACGTATCAGGTCGCCTGACGGACACTTGCCGACCGCGTGGCGTGCGGTTCGTCTCCAGCGCCTGGATCTAATCGTGCCGAGGTGTGTAGTTTTTTTTTTAGCGCTCCCGCTGACGGTGTGCGATCGCGGTGTATTGGTGTGTCAGTGCGATATCTAACTTTGAGCGTCCAATTGTGAAATCGTGCGCGTAGAACGTGTGTGTTTGTGTGCGTGAGTGTGGCCGCGGGTTCAGCGGCAGAACGACCGGCAAAGTGTCGCGTGTTGGCTGTTATCTCTCCGGGCTAGTTTTGCCATTGACCGTCCCTCAGTGCGTGCTGCCCTAACCCACCATTCTCTTTCCCGCCGTGCTAGTGATTCCCATCGAAGGGCTTACTGGGAGTGTTGCTGTTGTTAGGGGACGGGTGGGGTTTTTTGTATGGGGAGCGATCGTAGGGCGCTATTCCGCTATCGGTAGGCAGCAGCAATGAACGATCGCGATTGTCGTCGTGAGTGAGATCATGAGGGAAGTGGACACTTCGGAAACATCCGTCGTATGGCCTGCATGGTGTTACTCAGGTGAGTGCGATAAGCTTGGTTGGGTGTCATTTCTGGGGTATATTTCTTAAATCAACACGTTTAAAGCGGACGTCCAACTGCTGTAAAAGGAGACATACGGTTAACAGAGCACAGACGCTTTTGACCTGCGTTTGAAGTTAATACCAGATTGGAACTATTTCGAGCATTTAAAGTAACTCGATCCGCTTACAATTAGCCTCCGAATGTCAAACGGCTTTTATCGCGGTCTGTTTTTTGGTATTTTAAAACATTTTTTCTCTCTAAGTACGAGCACGAAGTGCACAGCTTGTAAGGATTCCTGGCGGCGAAACACTTTGGTGGCGTCATGGAGTTTTCCCGAAAATAGGCTTTGGCCCCCCAAACGTCAACGCTTACGACAGCGAAATAAAAAATTGAAAACAGATAAAAATTTGCGTTCACTTTGGCAACCGCTCAGTAACTGTGATGGCCTGGTCCTGTGTGTTACAAGGCTACAATTTAATTACCTTACTGGCAACCAACAACGTACTTTTCCCCATTTTCCGTCTATTCCGGTGAAGCGTGAGAGGATTTCACGGTGAGCTGAACGCGTTGTTAGGAAAAATGTTTGGATATGTTTGGTTTTGCTTCACATGCAAACAAGCTTCTCGTGAAGGTTTCCTTCAATAAGAACCGATCGTACGACTTCAAACTGTAATACCGCAGCTTAGCTGCGGCGTGTGTCAGCCATGTGCTGTCGTTTATGGTCAACCGAATGGGACGCTGGTTTGTTTTTGGTACGAAATTAAGTTCCGAGACGCATTCCTGGAAGCTAGCGTGACATAAGCTAACGATTAGTGTGGGTCAAAGATCAGCTGAAAAAATGGTTCGTTTGTGTTGGAGTCTATCGCGTTTTTTTTCGCCGCAAAAATGCCATTATTATTCATGCTGTTCTGCTGTTTCAAGATGGTTGCTCACAGTGTATTTTCTTTGGCCTTGTCAAAGTCCCTCGAGCTGAGATCCATCAGATCCATGCGTTACTTGAGATTGGCTAATGAAAAATGAATTTTTTATTAGGGAAAACAACCACACTGTTAGACATTGATAAGCAGGAATGCTTTTCTCCCATAAAATTGATCAAAATGCAGCGAATTTTCCGATAAGGTCATGCCCCGAAGCGCCGTGAAGATTAGCATACGACGTATGCAAAACCCCTAACTCGTTTGACCGAATGAGGCGAATTTGCCTCGCATAATCTCTTTATATGGTAACGTTCATCGATCGACAAAAAAAAAGTCATTACAATAATAAATCATAGCAGTTTCTATTAGTCAAACGTTTATGTAAACGTCGAAAATTTTCCCAGAGAGACTTAGTTTCTGATAGCACTAGCTTGGTTAGTTTTGTGCAAAGTATGTCAGCAAAATCGGAATTTGGAAACGTATGTCGGCTGCGACTGCTCTAAAAGATGCGTCGAATCTTGAAATCTTGCATACCTTTTTCTCTTCAATTCATATATTTGTTTTGAATTTTTTTCCTTTTTTGTTGCTCGGCAATCGTCCGTCATACAGGCCCCTGATGTTTGCCTTCATTCTGCTAGGGTGTGCGACTCGGTCAGGTCACATTTATTGACATTTGGAGCGCTGTTGCTGGTTTGAAGGAAGGTACCGCCGTTTAACAAACGATGCTCCCGCGAGTTAACCTCTTGATGTGTCCATGAGTGTCTTGCGCTTCATTGCCTTTAGATGGTCGCTGAGCCTGGGTCACGATTTGCAAAAGCAATTACAATTACTTGCGATTACTTGGTTTGTTGGTTGAGGAATCCTAAAATTTTGTTCCAAATCAAGCCAGCGGAGTAGAGCAGTACCGCGTGCGCCTTGTTAATGGGACGGTGATAGTACCGACCGGTCCAGGGTGCGCTCAGTGTTGAGGTTAGTTTGAACTTTGGCCATTTGCTGCTTGAGTTGGTTTTTGGTAAGATCTGCGTGTGGCTGACGATTATGGGGTAGCTACTCTAAGATCAACAGGAGCGGCGTTCGGTGTGAAATTTACCATTGTTTTCGTGTGGTGTGCCATAAATTGAGCTATTTGCCAGTATGTGGCATAGTTTAGCAAAAAGAATTTGCTACAGTGTTGGGTGTTCAAAAGCAGACACTTCGAATTCAGCCGTTCTCTCTATATTTCGATGCGTTTATTAGTTTCTTAGACTTGTAAAACATCATCAAAAGTGGGCTTCTTTTACTTCTGTTCTACACGGTGATGTTAAAAAAAGAATTGAAAAATCGTTTTTTTTCCACGAAAATAATTGGGAGCGCTGGGCATTCCAAGTCGGACAAGTTAAAATATATTTAAAAAATGCTATATTAATATTTAGTAGCTTTGTTATGGGCATCTATTACAGCCTGCAAGTATGGCTTTACGGCATACTTTGGGCCAATGTCAAACAAAACTTTGAATCGATTTTATGCCATTCTTCGTACACTATTTCCACCAACCTTATCAAATTGGAGGGCCTGCGTTTTGCAATATTTTTTTTAGTTGATACCAAACTTGCTCGATTATATTTAGGTCTGGTGGCTGTGGAGGAGCTGCTAACACTGATGGGCAGTTGTACAACCACTAAATTTGTGTTGTCCATGCCTTATGCTTAGGATCATCTGCAATACCCAATCGTTCAACACTTGGCCGAACATTTGCCTTACGAATTTCGATATAATGAGTAGCATCCATGATTCCACGTATAACATGTAATTTCCCAACTCCTTTTGATGTCATAGAGCCCCATAGCATGACGGAGCCTCCACCGTGTTTTACTGTTTTAATGGTAAATTTGCCATTAAATTCTTCACCAGGTTTTCTCCACACGTAGCGACGACCATCAAATCCGTAGAGATTAATTTTTGTCTCGTCCGTGAATAGAATCCTACCAAAAACAATAATAACATACATTTATTTATTTTATTTATTTACAATCGATTATGACGGTCCAATGCCGTATTGTCGCATAATAACATACATAATACAATTAAAACTTAGGTTTGAAATGGTTCAGATCTAATTAATTCGAACAAAATTCTATACCTTTGTCCATATACTTTTTGGTAAACTCTAGCAGCCGAAGTACTCTATTCTTTTCCGATATGACTGGTTTGTTTTTATTGCAACCCTTCCGAACAAATTTTGCTTAATTTGTTCATATCATACGAAAATTCCTAGCAAATCAAAATGTCCGACTTTGCATGCCCAGCGCAATATGAAAATTTTTATCGTTTGCTCCCCATAATTTTCGTAGAAAAGAGATTTCTCAATTGTAGAAGCGAAGTAGAAGAAGCCAACTGCACACTTTTGATGATGTTTTACAAGTCTAAGAAACTAATATATGCATTGAAATGTAGAGAGAACGGCTAAATTCGAAGTATCCGATTTTGAATATCCAGCACTGTATTCATTCATACAAAATAACAGAGGACTCTTTAGTAACCTTGATGATTATAAGTCCTGATTGTGGAATCCAAACGTCTTCTCAAAGGTAACATAATCGTCGTTTTGGTATTATGACTTTCCGTTTGCCTATGCGTTTGGCTAAAATCAGACGTTTAAAAGTCGATGACAGATGTCTGTCGAACGGAAAGTAAACAATTTGCATTGCCTGAGCCAAACGGAAACGCGCGTTAGACCAAAAGTTTTTCCGTCAGTCAAGTGCAACGGAAAGTATAGTTTGCATTCATAAAAACCATGTGTTAAAAGTGTACATATTTTACGTGGATATGTTATGAAAATCATTTTGAAGTCGTTTTAGTGATTTTATTTGGTGGTTTGCACGAATACTTCCGTCGGAAAGTTTTCCGTTTCGCTTTGACAATCAGGCCCATAGACAGCAATGTCAAATTAGTGAAGGTGATAATCGAAATATTATGTTACCGATCAAATAGCGCTCCTATGAAAAGTTTTGTTCATTCCAGTTGCATGGTAAGCGTGCTACTATTATTTATAATATTGTTGATAAATGCGTAGCATATTGGCGATTAACAGAAATGACGAAAATGATCATAAATGGGTAAAATCAAAACCTTTTTATGCCACCAAGGTGCTGCTGGATAACTGTATTTTGTTCTCGAAAACACGACTGATGTCTTGATGTTTGTTCCGTTGTAGCTTCATCAGCTTGCTTTAGCATACGTTCGATTGTCCGTTCCAGCCTTTTCTTGGTTTTCAGCATACGTATGTGGTGCACAATAAAAATATCTTTCTCAGCATTGATTGGACCGGCTTTCGTGGCGCTATATTCGGCTAGATACCGTTTGTTTCGGAAAAATCTGTCCCACAGATGTCCCACAGGGTTTCACATATTGCAATAAGCCGCCATACTTGTCGGTAAGGTAAATTCGGATGGGATAGCGTGGTCGGATGTTTCACCTGTTTGGCTGTGATGATATCCGTGCCGTGCGTGATTAGCTCAGGGTGGCATTCCGGTCCACGGCTGAGCATTTTCATACGTGTCATAAAAAAAGCACCTCGCGGTCGAACTTTCTTCCCAAATACGCACGCTAGCGGCTAGTGAATGGCTAGCGATCGGCCAAAGGACTTGAGCAAGAAAATGGTGCGAACAACCGTTTTTATCAGAGATTCAACCAATTGAAACGAGATCAACAAAGCTCGTCAGAAATAATAAGCGATAATAAAAAAAAAAAAAGAATAGCCTTTATCTGAATCGGTTGTCTGATGATCATGTTCGTTTTGTTGCGAGATTTCTCCCGAAGCAGGGAGGAAACCAAACTGAAACCTGCAACCGTTTAGGAGAAGATCAGCACACGCCTGGACAACGATGGAACCGAGGGGAAGCTGGGAAAATTGAAATGAAACAGACTTGACACTGGTTTTTGGGTGATTGGACTCTGGTCGCATACATTGATCCAATCGTCCGACGAAAAGGCGACAAACAAGTCTGAACGTACCGTGTGGTAATAAAATCACAGCTCGATCGATCGTCAGCGTGCCGGTGCCCAGAACGTGGACATATTTCGGGACGATTCTGGTGCCTTGGAGCCTAATTTGAGATCGAATTCTTTTTTTACGATTTTAATGTTTTCATTTGGGGCGACTTCCTTACCCCGTTCGTTACTATTGGTAGAAAAGGTGCGTACAAGAAAACAAGATAAGAAATTCCTCATCATAAGATGCATATGAGCAAGGTGTTTGAAGCGATCAAGCTTTCGTTTTATTACATGCAAGATTTCGACAAAAGGGCGATTTTGTATAACAAAAAGTCGTCCAACAAAAGCGAGCAGTTGATTGTAAATCCCGTCACTCTGGGGATCCCATCCAATTATAGCGGCATATGTTTGTCGAAGGGATGCTTCCTCAGATACTATTAAAATTTAGAATAAGAATAGCCAATGTTCAGAATAGTTTGTTTGGCGTTGGGCGGAATGAATCCCGAAAGCAACACTTGATCCGAAAGCTACGAAACAAACACACCGAAAGGTCATCTTAATAACGCCCATAGGCAAAATTCGGCGATTAATCCAAACAGTGTTCTGAGACCGGTTCCATTTAATGTCGATGCTAACGCGAGACCCCTTTGACTGGTTCATGTTATGCCCGGCCCGGGGACCTCTCGTCCGGCCAATCGACGGACGACTGTTTTACGAGCCTGGGCCCCCTCCCGGGTCCAAGGATCACCTTGGTCCCGGTATGAATATGAAGCAGCTTTTATGATTCTACCGCGTATCAATCGCTCAACAAACGAGACTCATGCACTGCAAAATCGAAAAGTGATCGCACGCTCTTACCTTTCGGACTAAAACTGTCGTTTCCCTACATTTGGTGGAATGTGATCTGGATTAAATTGGAGCCGAACGAAAAGGGGCAATAAGAATGCGTCATTAACCAAAACCAGGTTGAAAAGGCAGGTAAAAGGTTTTGTTTTACAATTGCTCCGCTCCTCTTGCACACGCGTGAGGACGAATCGGTAGGTAGCAAAACGATCAGCAAAAAAAAGGCACGGCATTCACACATTGGGCAGTGTGGCTGCTTTGGTCCTTTGCACCGTTGTACTACGCCATTATCATGCTGTCCTGGAGTGTGCTTTTTTTTTTGGTTTGCTGTCATCCAACAGGAATCGTGAGATTCCTTTTACTTTTCTTTTCCAGATAGCACAGAGGGTTACGTCAATTGGACGAAGGGCAAAAGTGAATGTTGTTCGGCTTACGGCGACATCTCGCCCCTTCTTCGGCAAGGGTTCAACCGACATACGAGCGCAGACGGGCGGAGTAGCGCGGCATCCTTATTGGTGGAGGATATTAAATGATAATTCGGATATGGTTTGCAAATTGGCTGATTAATTGCGCGATGCGGTGTGTGAAGTACTACCCGTAGGTGATCGATAGTGATAAATATTATGACAAAACTCCTTACCTGAGGTAAGCAGTGGTATGATACGAAGGAAGAGTTGAAAACAACCGACAAGTTGTAAATTACGTCAAAATTGTTTGTTTTTCTCATGTAAAACTGTGCAAGATATGTTGGCGGGAAGGAAACACAAACATCAGCAACAGCAAAAGAGGATAAAAATGATCGCGCTCAGTTGTGTATCAAAAGAAAGCTCGTGAACTGAAGGTATGATTGTAAAATGAAAGAACAAAGTATGATTAAATACACGTAAAACTAGCAAAGTCAAACGCTCATATCGCAATGACAACGTTGCTCTTCATACATCTCAATTAAAGGAGCACGGAGATGGTAGTAGATGAGGTTGATGATGATGATGATTTTTGGAATGCTTCCAAAATGATCGACGCAAGCTTGAAGTTTCATCATAAATTGTTATAAAAGTTCTCTTTCTCGTTATCGCGTTTCCTTCCATTCGCGACCATTGGCCAGCCTGCTATCCTTAAATTAATGATGGAGCATTAAAACTGGGGTGCGATCATGTACTGCGCAGTACGGGTCGCTTTCATCGCAACGCCGGGTTAAGAATGTCGTGCGGGAGCGAACGGGACTCGCTAGTTGCTACAGTTTCATCAATAATAATGCAAGTGCAGCAGAACCAAAATCAGCGAAAAGCGAAAGAAACCCCTAAGTGAATCCCGGAGACCTTTCGCCGCACGGTGAAACCGGAGGCATAAAACAGGCAAAAACAAAAGTAATTTGAAGGTTTCGTCCACAATAAAAAAAAAAAAAAACTGTAGAAACGCTCATACTCGCAGATTACAAAACCAGCTAGACGGTGAAAGGTGTATAGCCCATCCCGCTGCCCTGCCTCACACAGAGGTGAAGTGATGCAGTTGAAAAGTGCAACACTGCAACCGCACAACAACAAAACGGCGATTCCACGAAAGTAACCGGGCGCCCCACGAAACGCGTCGCCGCTTCACCGATCGGTTGCAGACTTTCGTAAAAGTCACGTAAAACTGTGTGAAAAACAAGAATGAACCCCAAAAAAAAAACGGCTTCACACATTCATACGATTCGTACAAAAGTTGAACGAGCAAAAGAAGAAAGGATTGTCCGTTTGCTCACCCACTGAAATGGAAAACCCCGGCAACGGAAGCTTCAAAGTGCTGCTGAAGTTTGTTCTGTGGTGATTCGTAACAAAACTGACTTTTACCACAAAACGAGTGTCCATTTTATTGCTTCATTCGCTGCGTCCCTTTCCAGGTTGAGGGTGATTGCAGCAGCATTAGCATGATCTTGCGTAGGCCCCTTCGCTTCAACTATCCTTGTTATGGGGGTGAAGAACGAATCAGGCTCCTTACATCAGGGTTTCCTTTTCTCCTTGGGTGCAAGTTTTGCTTGGGCAGGTGGATCGGTCGTGAAGAGAAAGGAACGCGAGAGCTGCCAAATGTATGGCTAGGCAAGCTACGACGAATATAGAACGCATCAAGCGAAGGGCAGGAGAAAGGAGAACCTCCTCGCGCGAACGACGCGTTGCGGAATATTGTTCCCTTGAACCGCAAAACTACTTTTCACTGGTCAAATACGCCAAATCATGCAGTTTGCTTTTCGGCTATTTTCGGCGGGAGCGACCACCAATGCAGAAGACGCCTTTCGAATGTCCTGCTGCGGGTATCGCTGCAGAGAAGGTTGCACCGGTCGCCAACTCCGTGGACAGGATTTTCGTGCCCGATGGGCCGATGGCAGGACACACTGCTCTGGGTGGACCGTTGGAAAGGAAATGACACGTTTCGCGCCCAGCGCCGAAGAGAAAGGAACGCAAACTTGATACTTTTGTGAGGTAGGGCAGCATGCAATGATGACCTGTGATCGACGAATCTGGCGGGTCGGTTTTTGACGGGACGATCGGAATGTTTCGTAACGCCATAAAAAGAACCCTTTCTTATTTCTCTGAGCCGAGGTTATTGGGAAAAAAGAGTACATTTTGAGGGTATTGTCAATTGAATTGAAATTCAATTTACATTTAATCGTCGGTTAAGTTTTAGGTTGAGGTCATAAATGAATATGCCCGATGAAGACAAAATAAAGAATGATAGGTTAGGCGTGGGTTCTATGTAATTTTGAAGTATTCCCAATATTCTTCTTTTACGGCACACAAAATTACCCTCCAGAGGTCTTGTTTGCCACTTCCGACTTCCTTGATGCGTAGTCTGTCCCTAAAAACTACCCTCAAAAGTTCAATTTTCGTAGTACTCAGGACTCATTATAAAGCAGAATCATAGAAAATACTGTAAATCGCAGATTTCTATCGGTCAGTGCACTATGCCATCCAAATTGCCTTACAAAAAAAGCATGTTGGATGTGGTGCGGCAGTAACCTTTCGTCAAGGGGATTTTTCCTGTGAGAAACAGTTCACATCCCGATAAACACACCGGGTCGGCATCATAAAGCCGACAGTAGGGATGAAACAGAAATGAGAGAATAACAAACAAAAAAATACTACAAAACAATCGAAGAAGAAGTGAAACGATCGAAGGAAGGTAGAAAGAAAATAGCCAAACACAGAGGAAACATGAAACTTAATTTTATAATTAAATTGTTTCGCTCGTATTAGGAAATTAGGTATTCCGATGCGGTTCGATATAACTGTACCGAGCTTTGTGGTAAGTTTTGGTTGATTTACTTTCCTTTTTTTACTGTTTTGCTGTGTGGTTCATTTGTTTGCAGAAAAAGAAACAAACAAACACGCGTACGGACCAAAAAGTAGTGTACGAGAACATGGTGGAAAACTTAAAATCAACAGGAAAAAAAATACGACTATCTCTGATTGTACTAAGGAACATGAAAACAAGCACAAATCTGGCAATGTTTGGTTTTTATGTATTTCAATAATCACTTGAAGAAAAACACGATTGCGAAACCACGTTGACGATCATGATCTGAGAACGTAATTGAGATGGTGTTAAAGGAGACCTGATTTTTATTGACTGCATAATGGGAGCGTTGATTTTACGAGGTCTATTTGATATTTCCGGCTAGATGATTCAATTAGAAGGCGATCGCATCAATAGTTCCATTCCCTTAATGGTGCCTTATGATCAAGTTCTAGGCAAGTTCTTCAATGTGATCGCTTGATAGAATTGTATGCTGTAGATTAGCAACTCGCATAGGATGGATTTCTTTCGCCAAGTTGTACTGTAATGTAGTATTCTCGGTTTTTTGATGGGTAAACTCTTTAAGTTTTCATTGAGAAAAGTCACAGCTAGTAAGCAAGTTGAACCAAAGAATTTTGCTACGTGCTGTCGGGGCAACTGTTGGCAAACATTTACCATGGTAATAGCACAGTTGGACCATTATGTTGGGTTCCTAGCACCACCCGAAATCGACGCCGGTGGCTTTGCGGCTTGAATGCAAACACCTAGCGTGAAAGTTCAATTAGAAAGATTTGCTTTTCGCTGTTGAGCGCACGCTGCATGTGGATGCTTTCAAATGGCCAAAATTGCGCTGGAATCGGTTCCCAGCGGCCGGGAAGGGCAGAAGCAGCTAACTTCCCATTGGCAGCTATTACGGATATTGAGTGGCGTTGGTGCTCACACTCATGTAAAGGGTTTTTCCGTTCGATTCCCGGGGGGTTTTGGGCAGTACAGAGCAGCACTGCTTTCTGTGTCGGATCAACCAAACTAGCCAGCCGGTGTTGGGCTTGGGCACGGAAGGAAATTAATTGAAAAATTGATTAAAACATTTGCCGTCATCTGCACTGGCTGGCAGCCTGTTTGGGTCGATAATGGTTGTTCCGATTTCAATGTGAACTGTATCAGACGCTTGCAGCATTTTATCCACGGAGTTAGACACGTTGGAAGCGGGATAGTACGCATCGGCGAGGGTTTCGGTCTGGTACGGTAAAGTTCGGATCAGGAAATTTCAACTGTGTAAAAATGTAAGGTAAATATAACACGATGATGGGCTTACCGGGTTCGGTGTGAAAAGCCCATGCTGTCTGCGGGTCAATGTGCGGAAATGGCTTTTGTATACCGAAATATGATTTTTTTTTTCGTGTTCTGAGATCAGTCAGAGCTCCGCTGCGGATGTTTATGGAAGGGAAATTGGTGTAGCCGTTCCAATGGAAAACGAGCGTATATTTGTTTTCCATGGGTATTGTAGAATGAGTGTAATTAGTTTGTTGAGACTAGTCCGTACGGAACAAGCCTAATAAGGAAGTTACATGAAAAGAGAGTCAAGTAGTTTATAAATTGTTATCGTTTCACACAGGTTTATAAAGTATTTCAATTCCTTTTTTGATATTAAGTCTTACTTAAACTTGTGAACCTTTAATTAATTTTTTTTAATTTATATTTTAGTGTTCTTTCTACCTATACTTACCGCCGTATTGTCATCACCTCATGTAATAACTTTGTAATGTACAAACAAAATTAACAAAAACGCCTTGTCTTTTTTCTTAACGCAGGTATGCTCGGTTGAACCTGAAAACCTTTTATAAATAATAATGTTTCGTACTGAAACGCTTCATTCGTAGCAGTACAATAACAATAAGGGCAGTTTTGGGTGAAGTTAATTGCACAGTATGAATAGTAAACAGTTATGCATAACCGAGTGTTACGGTTAACACAGAAAGAAATCCATCGAAGGAACAGGTGATACGAGTTTAACAGGTGTTTAGCCTTGTAAATTTCGAACCTCGGTGGTTTGCATCGACATATCGTACCGTTGGAAGCTTCCGGAGAAAAGAGATATTCTGACCTCTCGAAAGATAATGAGCAAATAAGCAAGCAAAAACCTCATTAAATGTAAAGTGTTTGAAAGCATGATTACGGATTGCGCCTCTCCCATACAGCAAAATGCATATCTTTTGGAGCTTTTTTTTTTTTTTTTTTTGATTCGCTTCATTCTCTCTCTCTCCTGGAAAACAAGGTGTTTAGGGAAATTTCATAATTGCTCTCAAACATTTGTGTGAATAACCATGAATCGTTTAAAGTCGATGAAAGTTCTTGCCACGCAAGGTGAGAAGCTGTGTGGAGGTTACTTTCAGAGAAGTATTGGAAGAATTCGGATGCATAAACTGACTCACATATGTTGTGGAGACTTTATCATTGAAAGGTAACCTGCAATACTTGCTAGGATTAAACTGAATACCCTCGAATACGGCGTTAAACGATCAATCTAATGCCTTGGCCGTGTAATGCACCTAAAAACGTACAATAAGTTTGATGTTGACTCTGGCTAGTGTGGCAAACTACACGTTGAACCTACCGAGCAAAACGCGCCCTTTCTGCAAGGTGGATCATCGTTCGGATGATCATGATGATCATGATAATGATAAATATGTTATTATGCGCTTACCTTTTATCGTTTGCCGAGCACGAACGCTGCATGGAAGTTGTGGAAGAAGGCAAGGAAGGAATCGAACCGTGCATTTCTTCCATGGGCTCTTCCGATTCTTCGGTTTTCTCTACTTTTTTTGGTTTTCCTTAGCGGGCGAAAGAAAACCTGCACACTCATTGATTGCCATCAAAAGGTTGTGTGGGGCCGGATGGAGAGGATGACGGCGATCGTCAGCTGAATTGCAATATTGCGCTGATCGTAACTGTTTATGATCTATTGATACATGAATATGATGATTCATATTTATGATGCAAACGTAATCGTTTATCCTGGTGGAAGAGATTGAGTAGCTTGTCTAGGCTATCTTTCTTGTTTTACTATCCGTGCTAGGGTTTGTAAAACTATTGTTGGAGTAGTTAGTGTTTCAGTTAGTGCACTTTTTCTTAAATTAAAAAATTTGGATGAATTTTATTAACTATAATTCATGTGGAGCCGAAACACATTATTGAAGAATTGACTAGGATACGTTAAAACGTTAAAAAAATATGCTTTAAGTTTCATAACCTTTAAAGCAATTGATTAGAATAAATATTCCGTTGTAGTCAATGGGAACACCTAAACCTTGGCAGGCGAATTGCAAGTCACCAAGGACCGGACGGACGAAAGCGAAACAAGAAGACTCGGGAGAATTGGTGCCGGTGTGCATGTTCCGACGTGCACAAGAAAGCAGCATTGATCACCTTGGTCGTACAACAACAGCGGCATTGTCCATATCACAGTAGCCCGCCTACATTTGCGCATTTGATGCCAGCCGCAAGAACCGTGGCTAGTGCAGAAGCAACAACTAACCGTTTTGGTACAGATCCCTGGAGGCAAACTGTATCATTTTCGTCCGATCGCAACCTGGCTTTGCGCAAAAGCGCAACGAGCAGAGCAATAGCTTTTCCACCAAGTCGGCAAAGATTTTCCGATGCTTCGCTCCGTGTCAGCATTCGTCGGTCTGCTCAGGAGCCGGCAGGAGTTTGGTCGAACGAGTGGCGGGAGCGCGTGCAGGGGTAACGATTCGAATGCTGGAGGGTGTAATTTATTATTTAATGTGCCGCGTGCGCGCGCTCACACTCCCGGCGACCGGTGAGTCCAGATGATCGTGTTTCAATCCAACATCCCCACCATAACGAGAAGCGTTGCACTTTGGTGCTGCATGTGCAGAACGTCCTGAGCTACGGATGGAAGAGGTCGATTTTTGCTGCTGTGTGCAGATTTTCAACCAAGGCTCAAGCGTCAATAAAAAACAATATGGGGGAAGTGGTGGGTTGTGGTGGTAAGGGGGGCCATAATGTTGCTCGGGGGGGGCGAAGATCAACGATTGACGAAGTCGCGGCTGGACAGAATTTGCGGTGGAAGTGCGCGGAACTCTTCGCTGGGCGTCGCGGCATCGTTTCGATGAAAGGCGAGGAGAGAATGTAACCATACTGTGCAGCAATGTTGGCGGCGATCGGTGGCAGCAGTAGGCTCGTGGAATTGAATTGAAATAATTTTGATTAATTGCTGATTCAGCGAAATGCAATTAACGATAAATACGGTAGGGAAAGGTGGAATTATTGACCTTTTGGTGTCTCTCGTCAGGACGGCGATGTGATGCTGTGTAGAATATGTGTACGTACGGGCATGTGTGTGTGTGTGTGCACGTGGGTGAGTAGGGTAAAGAATGGGAGGGAAAGATGTTGGCATGGAGTAAGCTTACAAACACCAGCGCAGTCGCTGCACATGCACACCGCCATCGAACCAAACATGACCGGCCTTGCAGCGATAGAAAGACGGTAGCGCGAGGTGGTGATCGATACCGGAAGAATGGAAACGTACGCGACTGTAGTAGGAGCGATTGAAGGAGAGACTGGTGGAGGTATTCGATGCATCATCTATTGGTATTTACGGAACCGTTAGAGTAAAAGGGCTTCAAGCGGTTGCAGTGAGAAAAGTGCATGGTGGCATTTTTCTTACGTTCAGCCACGACGACGACGACGACGACGACGACTGATGGTCGACGATGAACGAACGTTTTGTTCGTGGGGTTCGCTTGACGGATAAATCGCCTTTGGGGCATTGATTGGTTCCGGTGAAGGAGAAATGGGAAGGTCGTTTGTCGCGGGAAAATTGCCTTTGTGGTGTCGCATTGTCGCTAGCCACTGGAAGGCTTTACCCGTGTTCAATGATGGCAAATTGTTTGCTTCGATCACACGATCAATTCCACTACTACTGTACAGTTACTGTACATTGCAGGTAATAATCGTATCTGTCGCAGTACAAAAAACTGCATTGCTTGGCATGGGCAACGCAATCTTCCCAGTATATGCTTTAGGAACTGGATGTGTGGTATGGTTTTTATTCAACTAATCATTATACATATTTCTCAATGTGTGTAAAAGTGTGTGTAGATCAGGTATAAAAATGATATATTTATTCTGCTATGCTAATCCAATGGCAGTTTTTCTTCTTCTTCATTAATTCTGCCAGTAGAATTTTTTTTCCATCCTTGTCCTTTGAAATGCGTCAGGTGACGGAGGTAAATGATCCACCAGTCAACCACTATCGAAACGTCACCAATTAATCAAATTCCTACCCAAACAGCAAAATTACCATGCTGCTGCGTCTGCGTCTGGAAGACAGCGTTTCGAACATTTATATTGCATCCAACGTATTTTGTTGCCTTGCTGGGACGGTGAATATTTGGCAGGATAATCTTACCATGTTGTCACCAGCGAATGCTCGCAAGGTGCTTCGCAGATCACGCGCGAGCCTGGGCTGACGGTCTCCCGCAGATTTATAAAGTCATCGTGTCATCCCGGAGGTCTGCACGACGTGGTTCCGTGCTCGTGGAAGGTGTGGAGTGTTTTTTTTTTTTGATAAAACGATCGGGCAATCGATCGTGGCGCAAATGCGTCTCGCTTTGGTTTCTTTCTATGCCACCAGTAAGGGTGAACAGACGGGAGGGGAAGTGCTACTCCCGCCCGCTCTTTCCCGGTTAGTGTGTGAGGAGTCAATTTCGTCGTTTCGATGGAGGCACCATTTGAAGGTGGGTTCCGTTGGTGGTAATTTATTCCAAAATTGATCGGTCATTCAGGCGTGTACGTGACGCTATGCGCAAGCAAGCAGTGCGCGATACGACAGAGGATGCGCTGCGTATGCCAAATGACAGCAGGACGACGTTGTTGATGTGCTACGCATGATGCAGTAAGGGTCGATCGTTTCAACTCCGCGTCGGGTGCTACGTGTGTGGGTGCTGTCGTCGAAGCAGCCCGATACGCGAAGTAGACGGATAAAAAAAGAAAGACCTTCACTTGAATGTATCCGTTTGATTTCGGCGATTGGTTGACCGTGGTTGACACGGGATCGTCAATTCGGACTGGTGTGAAAGAAGATATCTACGCTAATATCTTGTCCGTACTGTGGATGATCATGTAATGAGCGGTTAAATATGAGAAAGCTTTTGTACTGTGAGAACGGTGTCATCAGAATAGAGGTAAACAAAATGGGTTATTAATAGAATATGGCGCAGGTTCAATTTTATTTTTAAATGTCGCTTTGTACAATATGGCGGCATCACGAGACATAAAAGCGTCAAACAAAACCAATCACATCACCGGGTACCCATATTGCATTATGGCTCGCAGCAAAAATATTCGCTGACACACACACACACACTAAGCTGTTGCTCCAATGACTCACATTTTCTCACACAGCCACAGCTCTGGTCATGGCTCATGTCAATTTCGAACCAGCTAACGACCTGCAACGTGCACGGAATGATAAAATTCTCTTTGTTCTGTTTGGGGTTTGAGCTTTCCAATCGTTTCTTGGGATGATGTTGATCGCCCATACCTTTCCTGAGACGGTCGTGTGTTAAAATGAGACACACGTTACAGAGCTCACATGCAAGAGTTCAGAAGCTCATGCTTTAGAATGAGGATTTAATGAAATTCTTATGGCACACATATCACAGGCGTAAAGACGTAGTGGTAATGTGTTCGTGTAATTGATTTATTTTCTATCCCTATAGCAAGTTTGTTGATAACCTTGGCAGTTTTTGATTTATAGTTCAATTACCTACCATTGTTGTATCGACAGCTAAATGTGACAACGAATGAGTTCTGCTTTTTGAAATGCTAATTCGTGTCCAAAATGGCGTGTCGAGAACAGCTCTACAAGTCGGTGCACATATTTTCACACAGAAGTATCGCTAACAAGCGGAAAGTTCTTCGCGAGAACCGACTTTTTAGATTTTGAATTGATGAAAATAATGTTTGTACCACACTTAGGAGTCATTCAATCTTTTTCACCACTCGCGGTGTAAATCCATATGTGTACCGTGTACGGTAGATCACAGATGGGGCAAAGAAAAATGTCTGGAATGTTAGGTGTAATCGATTAGATGCAATGGATAGGCTATCAAGTAACCTCTCTTCAAATTGGAAACTCCGGACGCCAAAAGTAGGTTCGATTACTTTTCAATTACTGTAGTGGTGGCGTCGAGCATGTTTCCACACATTCCGAACATATTTTCCCCCGGTGTTTGCTGGCAGCAGAACCAGAAGCATCATTCAGCCGAGCGAACCCTTCCGAGCGCGATCGTGCCTTCAAATTTCATGCGGTTTTAAAGTAGATGAAATATTTGGGCTCCTGTCGGTTCGTCCCACTTGGCGGTAATCGATGATACCGGAGCCTATAGGCCCCCTTCTCTCTGTCCCGAGAGCCACTTTATGGAGTGATCACAATGACGTGCCAGTAATAATGTTGATGCCCGACGTGTTTATGGGAATGACTTGCAACTCGTCCGCTGCTGGCCGATTGTCCGCGGTTGAACAACGCTGTTGAATCGCAGATCTCCGGAACGAACGCGCAATGTAAACAATGTAGTACCGGAGCTTCTACCGGAACAGGTTGGAAGACGTGGTTTCATGTGGGCCATTCGGGAAAATTGGAGAGTGACCATAAGCACCAAGCCAAGACAACCTGGTGTAAGCTGGCGCGGGCGAAGAAAACGACGAGAAAAACTGAAACGGAGCTCCATTATGCTTATGATTATCAAATGAAATTGAGCTATGCTTCCGTCGAATCCGGCTGCGGGTTGAGTGTCCGAGCCGTACAAGGGTGCATTGCGCATTTGGTGCCGGGCATGCAGGAAAGGCGAAGGTGAGGTAGCGAAAAATTGTGATTTACGGTTGTTTTTTTTCTTGCTACGTTTTTGTTGATCTTCTCAACCCTCGTTCCTTTGGTGTAGTCGATTGGCGATCAGGAAATTACTTTCTCACACCTTTTAATTTTTCGATAAAGATCCAATCCATTTGCCACACATCGCAGCCACCGTTCGAGCACCAACCATAATGAAGTGATCTAGTAAGATCCGAGCACCGGCAGCATCGTGAATAGTCGAGACGATGTTTGGCGATCGTTTGGGTGTAGTACAGGTGTTAGGGTGTCTGCATGAATTGCACGTGAAATTTTGTACCAATGGGTCCTGGCAATGGCGCAGTTTAGCCGAGCACAGGAAGCGTGGGGCGAGGGGACGTGTGCGTCAGCGTGAGGCATACTTCCGGCTGCTAGGGTTGAGGGACTGTGTAAACCGTTCTTGATGGCTACGGTCTAGATCGTTGTAATTTGGACCGGATCAAGTCGTCGCTGAAATGAGCCAGAGGCGAATAATTGGATCTTCGCCCCGGTAGTGCCCGGGTTCGGCAAACATCGAACATTCGCTGGAAAGCAAACCGAGGCCTTTTTCCTTTCGGAAAAGTCAATCGTGCATAGACAGCGAGGAACGTTATTAGAGAAAACTTTCTACCACAAAACCTACGATGACTATCTAGCGGCGGTAAATTGGCTCGGTTGGGGCACGTCTAGCACCGTAAAATCAACGGTACGGACCAGCGTAACACGTAACACTATGACAGTACCAAGGCATTTAATGACAATTTACGGATTTTGTTGATCTCGATTTGATTAAGCCAGCAGCCGCTAGTGCCCCATTGTGGGTTTGGTTCGCTGATGGACGTATTTCCGCCAGCTGCTATACCTCGCGATGAAGAACTGTGGGTTTTCGAGGGCTTGTAGTCGTCGATGCAAAACAGGCCCTGGCTGAAGCATTGAAGCATACTTTGGAAGTTTGAACGACACTTAAACGTTTGAAAATCGAAAAAAAAAGAAACATTGCTTAATTGCAATTGTTAACGGTGTCATTGTGAAGGCATTAAATAGCGAAAGCTGAAGAATGTTTTATGACGGACTGAATCCACAATGGTTAACCATAGTGCATAGTGTGAGCTTTCGCTACAGTGCATGCGAATGTGCGGGTGGTGGACTACCCAAAGATGCAAATGTTGCACTTGCACACACGAGTCCATTGCACAGACAGAGCGTAGTGTAAGCGACACCATCTTCCGTGTCTTTTTTGCACGCCACAACATACCCGAATGCCCATGTTGGTGAAGTATTCGCTCGCGTATTCGGTTTGCAGCAAAACGGAGGTCTCCACACCACACCAGATACTATCGAGGGCTTGCAACAAACACAACACAACTCACCACTACACTGCCGTTGGAGTACCGTGTACCGACGCAGTGCCCCGGACTGTAAACGAAGATTGTATTAAACAAAATTAGCATTATCGAGAAATTTAATCTGCATTGCGCTGAACTTTAAGTCGCTTAGCCTTTTCCTGGCCCAGGCTGCGAACTTGTGGGGCGGGTGGGTTTTCGGTGCTTGGAGCAACTAACGAAATAAAGTTGTATGCCCGTAAACATACCACTGCGAGTTCCAGTTCCGCATCCTACAGGATTGCCAACGTGTCGGATGCATAATAATATGCAAACGAAGCTGCGAAGCTCGGTGGGGGTGGAATCGAGGGTGTCGTTCGTAGCCGCGAATCGGAAAGTCTCCGTCCTCTGCGGACCTGTCCGATCTAGGGAATGTGGTAGCACTGCTGCCTGCTTCGTTGCTTCGTATTGCAATATCCGGTGCGCTCACTCACCTACCACTGTTGACCCTGGGCTGGGTGTCAACTCATGCTTTTTGCTGCTTTGCCTAGCTCCTGATAGTTCCGTAGACGTAGATGCTACGGTAGACACATTGTAGTCCGAAAGATTATTCTTGGGCTAAGTTCAGCGGATTACATGATTCGAATAGACGACGGTCAGATTAATACGTGTCGTTGTGTTGCTTAACTTCGTGCAACGATATTGCTGATTGTTGCCGTTAAAAAGAATGATTTGAAATGCAAAGAAAACAAGCATGTTTATCTTGTGATCTTCGTTACGATGTGAAATATAATAATCAATCGTCTGCAGAATATAAGCATCCACAATGTTTCGAGATTTATTTTTGCTTCTTCATAATGTTACAATGTTATATGATGGAGTTTAGTGAAGGAATTAATAGGATTTTATAAAAATATTTCCAAAATGTTACGTCTTGTTTTAAGATCTTTGCAGGAGAAGAGATTTCGGGTGTACGGAACGGCTTTCCTGCCGAATGAATACCAGCGAAATTGTTTGCAAACATCACAGGGCCCCAACAACTATTATTGTGACCAATTCCTCCACTAGATATTGGTGACATAGCCTGTCATACCGGTACAGTAAACTATAATAGTCTTCAGTCAAGGAAACGTGGATATTGACAGTGGGTAAAACAATTTCTTACGTGTACAAAACCGCCCCTAAGAATTGAGACTCAACAGAAGCCTCATAAATTTCAACAATCGATCGGAAAAAAAACGCAAAGTGTGTACCGTTGCGTTTTGCGTGTTCTGCGGTTTAACTGCATTTCGTTCAATCAAAGATCACACGTGTAACGGGGTTTCCTATCGACAGATGGGTTGGTACAAACTGCATCTTCTTTTTCAATGCTATACGTGAGTGCTCTTTACCAATCATGCATACTTATTTTGTCGCCTTATTTTCTCAATCCATTTCTAAGTGATCCATGGCAAAATGGTGCCGCAACACTATTGGAACGCCGTTTTGTTTCCGTCTTTTACGATCGTTTGTTTGCTGACCAAATTGTTTAATCGTCTTGTTTTGCAATGGTGGGAAAAATCTCTTTTCAAACCATACGGCAGAAAAGGCACTGTCGTTGGTGTGATGGAAAGTAAGCAGGAAGGGAAAACGTTGGGTGGGGGAGGGGGTGGGTAAACGATCGCCGTCGGTGATTATGGGACGATCAGAGCTACACAAAGCTATCGACAATCGAAGATGTTCGTGGCGTTTGATCGTCACTAGTACGGGGTGCATCTGCAACGTGCTGTGAAAAGTGCAGCAAAGCTAGCTGCAAACATAAATCGATCTAATTTGGTATTTTCTCTATTTCTTTTTGTTCCCTTCATGCCCTATCCGTCCTGCTGCTGTTTCGCGTCGCACCATTCTCTGGGTCGAAACGTCTGTGGGTCGCTCGGTTGGCATTGCAGGAGAAACAACAGTTAATGAAGATTTACCACAACGGCTGGTGGCGGCGGCAGCAGCAGCAGCATCGGCTGTTTCGCCTTCCCCGATAGTGCTACTGGGGCAGCAAGAAGACCATCAACGGCAGAACGCACGAAACCAACAGGAGCACCGCCAAGCGTCATCAAATCAATCTCGGTCGTCATCAGCTTCATCAGCGTCAGTGTCATCGTCACCGGCGTCTTCACCTCACTCGCGCACATCTCCCTTGTCCCGGCTGGAAAGGCGGAGGGTAAAGCGAAAATCAATCACACGTACGTCGCTGTTTAACCAATCACCGGTGGCTGGACTGGCAAGTAGCGCTATTGCGGCTGCCCTCGAAGCTGGCTCCGTTGCAGCCGTACCCGGCAGCTCTCCCGGTGGACTTTTAGGGCTTTCGGCAAATCGTCGGGTGGCAGAGGTGCTGTACAATGGTCGATCGCTTGAAGGAAGCAATGGTGCAGTGTTGTTGAGCAATAATCAACACGATCGCAGTTCCGACGACGCACAGAACGAAGCGGCCAGTGACGAGGAGATTGATAGCGTGATACAGACGAAGAAGAAACAGAGCGTGCAGAACAATCGTTTTAGCGTTATCAATACTAAGCTCCTTCAGGAGTATCAGCAACAGCGGCAAACAAAATTGCAAACATTGGACAAGATGCTGAGCGAGCGAATTTACGATCGGAAGAAGTACTTGAACTCTCCCACCGGAAGCAGTGGTGGAGCCAGTGCGGTCGGAAGCTCCACATCTGCCAGTGCGTTCTACGAGAAGTATCGCAATGGTGCATCCGGTGATTCCGGCGAGTCTCAGCTGAACCTGATTAAGAACGGTACGGCCGGTGGTGTTGGTGGTGGCTCCATCGGTAGTCTCAACGGCGTTAGCTCCAGTGCCCATCTCAGTGCAATAGCGGCAAGCATTATTAGTAGTAGCAACGGTAGCAATAAAGGTAGCAACGTTAGCAATAACAGTGAAGAAAATGGCACACTGTCGCTTCATGGTGGCAATAACAGCAGTAGTAACCAAATTAGTACCAACAAAAATGGTAACAGTGGTAATAACAACAATAACAATAGTAATACTAATAACAACAACATCAGCAGTGGCGCTATCGGACTTGCGAATAATAGCAACAGCAGCAGCATCAAGAGCGAGCGGTTCAGTCCTCCAAACAACGATGCACAATCGATGGCTTCGAGGTAAGTCTCTTCATTGGCTAATATAAGTTCTTACAATCGTTTGATTGTTTGATTGTCTAATATGTCTTGTAGTAGTTTTCCCCTTTACGTCTTTAGTTTTTCTAAATATTTGTATGACATATTGAAAAGAATAATTTTGCAACAGTCAACTGACAAGAGGCATATAAAGATGAAGATGATAGTGTTCGATAGCCTACCAATGTTCCTATTTTCGCGTGGACTAATGCTTGTTCTGTTCAACCCAACATCCGTCGCACATGCTAACGACCAATGACTTGTGCGAGGTGCGAAAGGAAGGTGGTATAAGCCGGCGCATGTCTTGCTACAGATTTATTCTCTCCTCATGCCAACCGGCTATAAATGTGCCTGTCTTGTGGCTGTCCACGTCTGGCATCAACTTTCCTCGACTGGTAGGTCGTTGGGATCCATACGAAGTGCGCTCGAACCTGCACTGCCCTGTGCATTCGAGTTTATGCTTTTTCCAGCAACCGGAGCTTATGTCGTTCGGAAGCAACTCAATGGAGCTTTCTGTTAACTGAGTTACGCTACCCTCCGTATGCTACTGTCGTCTTTCGGTTCCGCAAGCGTGCGCCAGCCAGTGGCTGGACCGATCTTGCGACGACAGTAACATCATTTGTCAGCAAAACGTGTGGTCCGGTGATCGTGTCCGCCTCCTGGATGCCGGACGAAGACAGCGGGACGGACAGTG
Source organism: Anopheles maculipalpis (assembly GCF_943734695.1). Lineage (NCBI taxonomy): Eukaryota > Metazoa > Arthropoda > Insecta > Diptera > Culicidae > Anopheles > Anopheles maculipalpis. The sequence continues at coordinate 44,393,983 of NC_064872.1, read as the reverse complement.
GGTACGGTCGGTGGTTGGCGACTGTTAAATTTATGACTAATTTGATTTACAAGTTTGACACGGACATGCGTGAAACGACCTTTCCGGTGGAATGGAGAGCGCACAGAACGCTCGAACGCAGGCTGTGCGTCCGAGTAGCTACTGACGGGCGGCGAAGTCATCGCGAGCGATGGTCATGTTTGATTACTTTTACCTTTCCCTCAACAGTTACTGTATATTCACTATGTGCGATGTTTGGTAGTGGCACGCGAGAAGGAAATTCATCAAGAAAATTCCAAGGTTGTTTTATCTGTGCACCGATTTGATCTGGTCAGAGGAGTTACTTCTTGAGGTAGCAGATCCAGTGCCAGCTGCTAGCAGTTTGTTAAGTAGATGTTCATCATTACTCTGTTGCAAGTGCTAGCAAAGGACAGGAATAATTTATATGCAATTTAAATGCTTTGAGGTGTTTGAGAAGATTAGACAACGTAATATTTTATAATGGAAGCATTAACTTAAAAATACCAGCAATTATTTAGCAGAACGACAAGGGACCAATTTTGAATCGAAACAATTTTAACTTTGAATTGATCATTCAAAGTAATACTCGATAAATCCCTAATTTTCTTTCCTAGCTGACAGCTCTAGCCAACACAATATAGCGTATCTTTGACGTTAAATCGTATCGATAAGCCGTGCTAACCTTATTTGGATCATAAACCGCATGAAAATGCCCGAAAATAGTGGACAGGTGTAATTGTTATTCACGGTCAGTTTGCATGACCAGTTTACACCGCGCAGAGAAAGGCGCATACCAGAAGGCGTTCGTCAGAAAAAGAAATGGGTAAAATAATTAGTCTCCGTGCCCATTGAGGCGTGAATTGAACATCCGGGGAACCGGGAGTGGGGTACAACATCCGCGTTGGGCACTGGCGCAATGGCGACATTAAGTAGGGACCACGGCGTAATTTACGAAATAGTCACGATGATTGATCCATGCTGAACCGTTAGAGCTGGATCTGTTTTTCTTCAGTTCTAATTGGCCAAAAGGTTTGTCTCTTATTTGTGGCACGAAATGAGGTTCATCGTCTAAAGAAGGTGAACGAAGCACGGCACGGTCGCTATGTTAATAGGCATTAGGCCGCCGGGAGGATTAGTGAATTTGTCATAAACATCAACAGCAGCTATATAATCACGTTTTATAGCGCGAAACATCTCGCCGCCGCTAGGACGCTGGTCACCATCGTTGAGGAACTCCACGGTACTAGAGAGGGGCTTTATGATTCGATCATTCGTTTTATGGCAGTGACATTTTATGAGTGTGTGGCTCTAAAAGATGCTGCTATGTAGCCTTCTAGTACACAGCGTTTTGTTTGTTGTAGTAGTTACATAGTAGTTGAAGTGCATTGGGTCAGATCATATAGCGTGCAGACGGTCAAGAAGAGAAATCAAAATCCAATCTTTTATCACGAAAAATGGAAAAGTAAAACAGCTTTCAATCGATCATTTAGATTTCCTATGAAATGAACTTTTAATATTACATCTAGCGTGGAATAATTTCGTACTATACTGTCCCTGGTACATATAATTTAGAGTAGGTGAGGTGTGAAATTTAGCACCATTTTTGTTGCGGTACGAAAGTCTTCGAAACCACCCGCCACGGGACGTTGTCACACGAACCGTAACGAACCAGAACCAGAGGTTGACACGTAATTAAAAGCCTATCAGACCTGGTGGTGAAGCACGATGACGGTGCTTCTCGTCGAATCGTATCGCACGGTGTCACATTCGCTCATCAGTCTCGGTTATTGAACTTGAGTGGTTGATCGTTAATTTCATTAAGCTGTTTGCTTTCGGGGTTCGGTGAGGAAGCGCTCCTTGACAAATATGGTATTGGGGCTATGCAGGCAAGAACATGGTCGAGAATTATGGTTTCTTCTTCCGTCGATCGTTGCTGAAGAAAAGCTTCTTTTTTTTTTTTGGTAACTTTGGTAAGTGAGTTGACAGAAGAAAAGGCTTTCGCCTAAGGTGCAGCTGCATAAGGTGAGGGCTCCGTTTATTACGCCAAGGGGGGTAGGGGGGGGGGGCAAAATTAATTTCCATCATCTCGTGTATGTCCCCTTTGCATGCTTTGGTCTGTTCTACCAATTTGCAAGCCTAAGGCCCGATCCATGTGTTTACCGTTTCCGATTTTTGCTTGTGTTTCAAGTTTAACGATGGTTGCCGGTGGATGATCGGACGCAGTCCGCGGCTTACAGATGTAATTAGTCAAACAATTCATTCTTCTCCCTTGCTCATTGAACTTCATTGTGCCGTTTCCTTTCGGTTTTGTTTTCTTTCCATGCACCACGCCAAAGGTCGCGAAGTGTGACACCATCGTCCTTCTCTGGGACGCCACCACAGACGATGCACACAAGTGATGCCGGGTTCTCCAGCAGTATTTCTACCGGCGGATTGCTTCCGTCCCCGAACTCCTCGTCCGGTGCGGGGAATTCCATTGAACGGACTGAATTTCAGACGCGAAATTATTCCGATTTCATGCGCAGCCTGGCCGCCAAGTACAACAACAATAACAACACTAATGAGTAAGTTTTACCTCTTATAAGGTTTGAAGCAGAACGGTAGGGGTAGTTTTGAGAAGATCCCAGAGTTTTCTTTCTTTTACATGATCGTCAGTTTGAGTAAGATATAAACAGCCCGTCCGTACGTATTTATCAAAAAGATATGAAAGATTTATACAATAGTTTGATGAGAGAATCGATTGTATCTGAAACACGTTGAAAAGCAATCTTTATGCAATCGGTTTTCTTGTTTAACTAAATCTTCGTTTTCATTTTCCTCCCTTTCATGCATGCAGTGTATCGAGTATGAAAAATTCTTTTCTTGAACCAAAAATGCGCCTCATTCAACCCAAATCGTACATGGAGCGATCATTGAACAGTAAGAAAGGCAGCCCTCTTACCTCCACTCAAGTAAGTAGCTGTTTTGTGGAATGTGTTTTCCTCCTTCTGTTGTCCGTGTCTAATTGTTTGCCTGTTGATTTTGCACCCTCAGGTACCTAATCCAAGTATTATGACGTCGTTGTTTTCGGGTCTTCCATTCCAATCGGCCGTCTTTCCACCACTGATTGATATGAGCAGCACCCAGGCATTGGTTACGCTGGTAAGTTATTGGTGATTTATTACAAGATGTGTTTCGATTCTCTAGCTGGCTGATATAGCCGCTCGATTGAACTGACAAATATGTTTACATCTCTTTCTAACTTACCTCGCCCTTTTTTAGGCTCGAGCTGCAAAAGACTCTGAAGTACACAACATTCTGAAAGCAGATACGGGCGGTGGTCTCAAGAAATTATCTTCTCTGTCGCGTGGTAACTCTCCACCACCGACAGCCACACTTGGAAGTCATCATTTCCCTTCGCCCTTCGGTACGGGTTACCTGCCCCGATTACTTCCGAACCATCACCACTTGGCCAGTTTTCCCTCCCAGTCCCCGACGCTAGCAGCCGCCAGTGGTCCACTGAAGTCTCCTTCGCGAGCGCCCGAATCAACTGCCCTCGTTTCCACCTTCCCGCTCGACCTAAGCGCCTCGACACCGTCGGGCAGCAAGAGGATAAAGCTTTCGCCGACCCCTAGTCGTCATCAGGAAACATCACCAGCGCCCAGTTCCACCAACAGCCAACCGTCCGCAGATTCGCTCGATCTCAAGCCGATCCGGAAGTGCCACGCACGCGTAGAAGAAATCAGTGCCTGGACGGTGGACAACGTGTGCGACTTTGTTGCCAGTATTGATATCTGCGCCGAGTATGTACAGGTAAGCTAAAAGTGTCATCGAACCTCGATCGCGGTTGCATCGCTCGAACCTAACGGGGATCTTCACCGGGTTCACCAATACCAGCGTACGGTGCTCGCGATGAAGCAATAAAACTAGTTAGTCAATTAGCTCACGATTGAAGCCCGGCCCTAGGACTTGACGGTCGTCTCGTGTCGTGGCCGTATAAGGCGTCCGCGGGTGCCCGGGTGCAGCGCGCTCTAGTGCATTCTGTTTTGCTGCATCGAACCTATCCCGAGATGCGCACCTGTCTCGGCATGACTTGCGCCGACAGGTTTATTTGGCATTTTTATGGGTCTCATTTAAAGCTGCTTAAGACGTTTTCTGACACCTTTTGCTCGCGGCTACAGCAAACGTACGATGCATGTTCTTGAGCTTCTTCTCGATATTTTAGTTAGGCGGTGCTAGTGGGAACGAGCAAGTAGAAAGATATGCACGAAACAAACCCTTATAGCACTAGGGAGCGAGGATTTCCTTTCTTATGCTACGATTGAAGTCTTTTATTAGCTTACGGGAGCCGTACATAAAATGCCGAATATCGGCGGTATAGCGACAGCACTTGGCGACGATACGACAAAAGCACGATCTACTGCCACATGAAATTTATCGTGACACAAATGCGCAATCTTGAGAAATTGTTCGTGATGTAGGCCAATCCCTCGATTGATCCATCCGAATGCTTGTTTGCCCGAGAGAGGCATGAAACGATTTGTATTTCCCATTTGTTTAGTATTTATGTTTAGCACGTTCTAATTCGTTCCCATACGAAATCGGAGATGCTCTCGGATTTTGCAACACTTGTTTTTCAATTGCACTTGCAGCATTCAATCGAGAAAGTGGTGTGAAACAGTTTTAGAAGTAAGCATTAGTCTTCACAAAACGAAACGTGTGTTGCACTAACGAAACTTCACTTGAGACGATGTGCTAGAAAAACAAAACAAAACCCATAACAATTCTAGCTTTTTGCAGTATATGATACGTGGGGGCACATTGGATAGAATATTGTAGAATATTCAATTTTGGTAGAGCCAGTTTTAAACGGGCAAAGTCTTATTTTTAACCTATTGTCCACCCAAGCGATCTTAACCCATAATATTATAAAGATTGCCACTTCTTCCTCTTTCTCTCTCTCTCTCTCTCTCTATTTCTCTCTTTGGCTTTCCATCTTTTCCCGATGGTGTAAGTCGGGGAAACAACCACTAACATCACTTTATAACTTCATCTGCTTAGTGTCGGTTGATTCGACAGGAGCGGAATGTTATTCATTCCCCGTATCCCATCGTCATTGCATCCCTCGGCTACGAGTTTCACCCCTTTTTTTTACGATCGTAACAGTATTATTACCATTATACTCTCATTCGTACCGCATTTATTATCGATTTGTAAGATTAACATTCGCTGAAGCGAATGAAACCAATACGGCTGGGGTCGTTGCGGCAAGCGCACGGAAGCAAAGTGGTGCAGCGCAGGAAAACAAATATACTTTTCCACTTTGCTCCCGCTCTTGTTCACTTAATCTCTCAATTTAAATTGTATTTTAATGCTTTTGGTTGGGTTGCCAAGGCCCGGTAGATTTCAATATGAGTTATGAGCATGCAGGAGACTAGTGGCCACTGCAACGGCCCAGGTGCTTAAGCAATTACATGCTGCTGAAGTTAAACGTGTTTGTGTTTATTAGTCTCGTACAAACGTACGTATTAAGCTGTTGCTTAGTTTACTAAACTCGATGCACATTGCACTATTGAGGTGAGTCTATGGAGATCAGAAGTAGTAAGAGAGAGAGAGGAAATCAGTAGTTTAATTAGTTATTATTAGATTGCAGCAGGTGTTACTAGGGAGTTGCATTAAAAAAACACATTCATTTGTTTATTATCTGATTGGCAAAATTGTAGTCAAACAATATTTGTTAAAATTTGCAGTACATGTTTTCGTGTTCTCTCAACGCACTGTGAGTGCAAAGCGATTGCGGAAAAATTTAAATAATTAATAACTGGCGGCACTAGGGGATAAAATTATGAAGTGATAATTCACCTTAATGACACAGATCGTGTGTTTGATTTAGTTTGTTATCGTCGGCAGTATCTATGCAATCATACACGGGGAGACTGGTTTGACGGTGTTAATTATTCATTTAGCCGGGGTCGGAAATTTGAATATTAAATTTTATGAGGCTTATTAGTGACACACTATGGTGCAAGTGCCCCGGTGGGTACAAACGGTACTGTTAAGGACCGCTACACCACCATGAAACCTTTCACACATTCTACTGGGTACAATACTGGGCTGTATCGAAAAGATCAACGACTTGGGACGCACCGTTTATGAGGATTTCAATTAATCGACTAATCGGCACACTTTAGTAGGTTTATGTGTCTCATTATGTGGAACGGGATAATGGTAAATTTAACAAATATGGGAAACTTCATATCCATATTTTATGTCTCCATATTTTGAATCTTTAATATGTTCGAGCTCCAGCAAAACTGCTATAATTTATTAGAGGATTTTCTAACCCCATAACCCACGGAATAGCAGCAATGGTAAAGGATTTTATCAATCAACAATAGCTCTGTCAGCAATGGCTGTATTGGTTTATTCCAGTACTCGCAGCCCCGGTGCAATAACGTGTCTATATCTGACCGCGAACATCCTGCTCGTGGGAAGTGGAAGCCGTTACTTTGACCATATACTCTGTTCACCGCACAACCTCTCGCTTGCTCTGCACGAATCCAGTACAGGTCAGCGGTGGTTGTGCAGCGGTACACGTTTTTCAGCACGTTTTTCCCGCTTCCATTTCCTACCGAGTGCAACAGCTCCTCGATTCGGTATCAAACAGCTTCCAACCAGTGTGTGTTGGTCCAGTAAGGTAAAAATTATGATATCATCTAGATCGGAACCCGCTGCAACGCATTCCACCGTTGGTCTGCTGTAGGGACCTATCAGCTGAGCGGCAGCGTACATCGCCTATCGTATCGCCTGTCCTAAAGCGAGCCAGAATGTTGCCACCTTTCCAACAGGTTGTCCGCTAGTTTTGCCGGTAGCTAACACGGCAGCATATTTCGAGTATGCTGCAGCGAACTCTATTCAAGTTGTGCACACGTTTGCTCGATCCAGTTCTGTTTCGTTACCGGGCAAGCTGTCCTCCTCCGCATGTGCACGACGACGACGACGACGACGGCGACATGGCAAGGCCATGGCGTCGTAGTAAACAAATGACACTTTGGAACTCGGAAAATTGGATCCTGTCAGCAGGGCTCGAAACGGTACGCGCGCGGGCCCTTCGGCGTTGTGTTGGCACCGTGCCGGTGCGCGAAGATTAATCGGCGAAGATTAGCGCCTGCACATGATTTACAACTGGCACCTGGATAGGCGAATCGCACGAACCGTCCCAATGGTTGAGAGCACCGGAAGGAAACACCGAGAGACAATTCACCGCCATCCGCGGTGTAGATCACGAACGTCCCCGGACGCTAGGGTGCAATGGCGGCCAGGGCGCAAACTGGGCAATTGGCGCGTATACGCCTGGGCGCTAGCGCAAACTGTCAATCGTAATTATCGCGTGAGCATGAACACAAATCCCTTGCGCTCTTGTGACATGTGTTCCTAGCAACAGACTGGCAAGCGTTATGCGGTGAAGGGTTGACTTACGTTCAGTGTTAAAAGCAATGCAGTGGTGTGAGGGTGTTACACCATGTTTATCGAACAAAGTTTTAAAATTGAGATTGAAATATTTTCGAAAGTGATAGAACAAATATAGCGACGATTGTCAATAATATCTTGTCAATGTTTCTCAAGATTTGATATTAATGGGTGATAAAATCATGTATAATTTGACAGTATTCACAGCATTCGTCGCAATAATTTTCAAATGATTAATAAATGTCTCATAGTTGTTCGAAAACTGTCAGATATTGTCTTCGTACTTGCTCGTACCAAGACCCAGGAATTAAGGTGAACTTATCATAATGAAATTATCGCTCATTGCCACCAAAAACCTACGAAACAAGTGAGAAATGAACTCATTATCTTGTAAAATGAATATTCCACTCTTTACTACCCCATAACCGAAGCCATTACTGCTGGTCTGGACCCTACACTTTCTCCCGGGCATTCGGACAAATGTGTCGTTTGTCGTTACCCCTTCTGCCGAGCACGGTTTAATTCAGGCGGATCTCAGGCTAAAAGGTTAAACAGCGGAAAGCGATACATTCCGGCGAACGTCGTATGATTCGATTCGGGGCAGAGAATTAGATCGATGTGTTTTTGAACGGCTTAGTTAAAGGTGAGGCTGTGGTGTGGGCTTGCGTGTCTGGGTGCGAATGCAGACGAAACGTGGAAGAAGAAAAAAAACTCATTTCTTTCACTGAGCAGGGATAGAGTTGGGGTACAAAAAAAAAATTGTATAAAAAGACACCTATTGGCGCACGGGGACGGAAAAGGGCAAGAACAAGATCCACCAGATCTCGATGTCACGATAGATGTCATTGATCCCGTCTCGAACTATGGCCACGTCGTTGATCGGGAGCAACCCCTGGCAGCAACAACAGCAGCAGCAGCTGGGTCGAGCTGAACCTGCTCCAACATCTTACGGCGTCGCGCTGCTGCTAGGGCAGGAAAAGAGAAGCAAAAACCGAGAAGAAGAACAAGTTCCGTCCGGGTTCGTCGCTTTTGAAAGCTCCGCTAGATCATTCGATACAAGCGGCGGTAACGGGCGGGGAAAACGGGAGGGAGGAATGGGAAGTAGATGCAGCGGCAGTTCAAGGATAGATACTGGTGCAACCCGAGCATTTGCTGGGGCCTGGGGTGAACCTGGGTGGAACGAGAACTTTGATCTCGTTTTCAGAGCCTTGCCCGGTTTTCAACGACTTTGCACCACACACCGTGGCATTCTGTCGCGGTTTGCCTTACCTGTGCCTCGGCTTCTAGTTAGACAAGTGTGTATGTGTGTGTGTGTGTATCCGAGACGGTTTTGTTTCTTTTTTTTTTTTTGGTCGCCCTGTTCAGATGATCATCATCAGCATCAACATCAACATCATGATCTTCATCGTATGCTTCGTGCGGGGAAGCCATCGCCATACACGGAGCATGATCCCGTTTTACCGTTGACACTGCACCCTGCACTGCGCTACAGACCTCGTCAATGTAGGCTCGAACTAGTCTCGTTGCATTCCTGTTCTATGCGGCCATATCGAGGCGCGGTCCGCGAGATGCCAAAGATAGAGTTCAGCCGTGTGACGCGAAAAATGTGATGCGAATCAAAACTGGACGTCGTTCCCGTAAGGCGACCTCGGGGATGAACATTAGCGCTCGTGGCAACAACCTGCCGTCGAGACTCGGCGACAAATTAGGCACGAATGCTCATCAAGCATCATCGAGCGGCCAATCGGGCCAAACAGTACCGGGAATGGCGGCGTAACTATCTTTAGCTGGCCTCCAAAGCGTCGAACTCCACTGTTAAACTGGATTTCTGCCGAAAAGATCGCCGGTCCGCGCGTTTCGCCGTCGCACATTATTTCCACACGCTAAGCTTGCTGATCAGTTCGGGGGACTCATTCACAAAAGATAAAAACACCGGGTTGGCCGCCGATGGCCTTTCCTGCCACGGGTGTTTAGATGTTGTGGATCTTCGTGAACGCTGACCGTGTTATTTTTGTTTTGTTTCACGGGATTTTAGAAACAGTTTTATGCAAATGCTAACCTTTTTCGCTATTTATTGTTAACCCGTTTGGGTTGTGGTCGGTCCCGTGCTCGATTGGTTTGATATGCGAACGATGTCTGTTTTTCGTTGCTTGTTTTTTTCTTTCTTCTGTTGTTGTTGCTTTTGTTCTGCTGGGCGACGCTTTCAATGGCTCAGCTGGATGGCCGAATTCGCATTTGGCCCCCCTCCGCTATCGGTGGGTTTGAATATTGAACGGGCGACATCGGTGGCAAAAATAGTCGTGAACCTTGATTGGGATCAACAGTTAGTTGAAATTAGCGAGACCGTAGAGGGGAGTTGTGGAGGATGCGGATAGGACCGCACTATTATATTCTTCGTAAATCCATCGGTTGTACCATGGCCATTTTTTTGGTACGGGTTCAAAAGTATACGAGCAGTAATATGGCTGAGAATAGACTAAAGAGACCTTAGAGATGAACGTGTTTAATGAATGCTCCATTTGCTCTGGACGGCCTAAACTCTGTAATATAATCTAATTAGCTCGCCTAAGGCAAACTATGATTTTTCAATTTATTCAGCCGATTTGAGCACGCTTCTCAAGTGGATACGACGAGACGTGAATATAAATTAAAAAAATTTAAGCTAACTCGCTAATCTTCCAGTTTCTCTTGAGAACATTGGCCAGTTTCTAGCCACCTAACGAACCCTTGATAAAGCAAAGTTGCTGAGCGTCACAATTAGAACGATCCATGGGAGCCCACCAGGATTACACCTATTTGTTGCTCTCCAATATTAACCTATGATCTTTGGGGGGGTGGGTTAGATTTTTTTTCTCCTTTCGACGCGTAACGCAACATCTCATCCATTATGCATGAAAGGCGTAGTCGTAGTTTTGAACTTGCCAAATCAAGAACTGCAAAACAAGATGGGAAAGGATAGGCAAGAGCATGTGGCGGGGTTGCGTGACCGGTTATGTGTCGTCTTTGCGTCCAAAATAACTCCGATGTCGATGAATAATTCAGCAGCTCTCGAAATAAATTCTACACACCGCGGGGCGAGAACAGGTTTCCCTGTAGCCTCTGACCTAGAAGCCCAGCGCACAGGTGCTTATGAGTTCTTGGGCCTGATCGCAAGCGGTACGGGCCTCGATGGGATCGGAAATTCCACAGATCCCAAATCAACCAATCTGTTGACATTGTTGTAGCAATACGCTCACAAACTCTCAGCTTCTAGAACAAGTGCTCGCGCGCTTACCCCTTCCGGTCGTAGACCATCTGGGGTCCGGACAAATCCTGTCCGCTGCGTTTGCGAGAGGTTAGGGCGAAGCTCCAATTTCCGATAACCATCGCGCGCTTTCCGAAGCAATCTTTGCACCGTCCGTAGGGAGCACATAAATAGACAAAACATTTCCTGTTATTAATTCACCATCTACCGCTTCCCACTCGAATCAGAGGTTCGATTCGCGGTGGTCTACCAGAAACGGGCCACCGGGAACTGGGATTAGTTCTCATTAATTGGATTCGTTACGCAACACTGCCATCACTCTCGGAAAAACGCTGGGAAAGAAAGGTCTCAGCGTTCGGAGGCCTTTTCATGCGAAGTCGTCACACTCGCGCGTGAATGGTCAAAACCACCGTCAAAAGGTCGACAGTACAAAATGGTTGTGATTTGTTTTAAAAATCTAATTGCCTTGGACAATACGTCGCGGGTGTAATGTGCCGCGTAGTATTTTGAAGAGGGAAGGCGGGGGGGGGGGCGGGGGGGATTAGAACGGTATTGAAACTATGAGCTACGAAATGAATTGAGCAATTCCCTTCCGACACCCTTCGTGGCAGGTGGTGGCAGCTGGAGCGAGCTGGGGTTTTGGGGTTTTTCACAACCACAACCGGACAGAGAAGAGGCTGTGGCTTTTGCGTAGCCGTTTAAGTGGCCAGCATCATCGATGATCCATCAAGAGACTTCTGATCTTGCTACGATTACCGTGTGTAGTGTGTATGTAGGATGACGGGGGGGTTGGGAGAGAGGATGCTAGGAGGCTAAATTTTGGGCAATTGAGGCTCGGTGGAGGGCAATATAAAAACAAAGCAAAGCAGCAGCTTACTGCAAATGTAGCTGAAACATGCACACACGAGGGCGCGAGTGGGAAAAAGAGAACAGAGCTGAAAACAGTACGGTTCCTGGAACATCTGTTCTGTGATTTTGGAGAATTCGCCGGAATGCTGGTGGGAAAACCGTTCGCGTCTCTGGGAATGTTATTTCAACTACGTCAGGTGGTTGCCATCAGCTTCTGACGCGGACCGTTGCAATAGAGGAAATTTGTGTCATGTTTCGATGCTGGGCGGGTTGCGAATGGAGGTGTTTGCAGATGTAATTGTCGTGTTCATATTTCATTTTATGGATTGTATGAACTCTGGTATATACGAAGTGGTCTAATACAGCCGAAGAGAAGACATTCTGCCTCAAAATATTTGTGAGTAAAATAGAAAAGAATGTTCGTTAAGAGGAATGTTATTCTTAATCGTAAACACATTTTTTACCATTAATCATTACTGAACCTGATCTGTAAATCACGACAACAACTAAAGTCGTGCGAATTAGGCAAAAGCTCCATGCTCTTCTTAATTTGCAACTCTTCTTTAATTGTTTGTTTTATTTGTAAACTTGAAGTCTCGATTATTATATTGCAAGCTCCTATTTGTTCCAAGCTTACATTGAACTTCCTGTTGCAGTCATGAACAATAGAAGGCAATAGAGCTGACCTACGACGCTACACATAGTATAAGAGGGCTGGCAATAAAGTAAGGTCTCCAATTTCTTTTTTTCATAGAAAATGACATTTATTTACAAAAAGCGATACACCGTTGGAAAGGCCAAGGTCTTGGCTACTTTTCTACATAATCGCCATTTTTTTCGAACACCTTGCGCATCCGCACGATGAACTTGTCTATGCCGGCAGAATACCACTCTCCGTCCGCCTCGCGCAGCCAGGTGTCAGCTGTTTCGGCACCCATCGGGCAGAAACTTTGTGATACTGCAAGTTGTTCACAAGGATATGACGGATTTTTTCGCTGCTACACACTCCTCCAAGCTTCTCTTCCAAGTCCCTAATTGTTGCACGGCGGTTTTTGAGCATTTCTGCCTCCACTGCTTGAACAATCGCATCCGAGACCGACGGTCGGCCACTTCTCTCCTCGTGGTGAACATTAGTGCGCCCGGAATTGAACTCGCGGCTCCACTTACACACGTTTTTTTATGTCCATACGCTTTTCCCCGTAAACTTCAACTAGTTGACGATGGATTTCAATAGGTGTCACCTTTTTCGCACTAAAAAAACGTATTACAGAACGCAATTCGCACTTGGACGCTGACGCGAGGGGTACCTCCATCGTTGACGGCTGCTCCGCCAAGACTGAGCGGTCGGGGAAGCCTCACCCAGCAGCAAAGTGGTAGTGGGGGAACCAAAGAACACGGCGGTGTTGCAGCGTTGGAGACCTTACTTTATTGTCAGCCCTCGTAGAATAAGTGCGCATAGCTGGTTCACTACAGCTTTAATGCTATTTGTCAAGATTGGCTACCTTCTGGGTTTCTGGGCCTTTTGACGTGCCGGAGTGCGTCTGTTGCACTTCTTGCCATCGTTGCTTGCTAGATTTGCACCGATATGCGTCGATGGAGAAAAAAACGGAGCGAGATTCAACGCTTCTGAGTGCCTTTCGACGGAAAATGCAGTTCTCGTTTGCACGCCAACATCAATTCTGCCCTTGGCTAGAAGGGAAGGATATGGCAGAATGAAGGAAACTAGTCTTAGGTTATGTACGGTGCTCTTTTTGCTTAGAGCTATTGCACACGGTCAGCTCATCCCAATCCTGGTCGACCCATTGTCAGCCGTGCAAGGATCCTCAATGCCTTGATGTTTAGTTTTTTTGTCTTTCAAAGATTCGTTTTTCTTTCATCGGCTGCGATCGAATCGATGCGATAAGGTGATATTTTCCAGGGCTATTGAAGCATTTGTGGGATGGTTTCATTCTTCGCGGTATCGCCTTAATGCACCAACCGATGTGAAGATATTTGTGACCGAAGCATCGTTGTTGGCGCTTGCAGTTGACCTTTCGTGAAAAATGCTACCGGGCGAGGAGAATGGGATTGGGCGATTTGAAGCGATCGCATCTTGAGCCCGATAACATCGTAGCGCTTGATTTGTGTAATGTCAAATACGTGTACTGGGTGTAGCTTCTTGAGTAGTAAGTCTTAGAAGCATAATAAAATAAATATGCAAAGGTTAGATATGTTTTAGCGCAACTAGAACTTGCTTGAACCTAATTGGAGCGTTTGACAAATTTTGACATAATCATTGAGCATGCGTGAGGAATTTTAAAAGCTTGCCTTATAACACACGGTCCCAGGTTTTGCTTTTGTTGTTCGACGATCGCACACATGCGCTGCCAGAACCAAACTTTCCTGCGGCAGAATGTCGAACTAACTGTTAATTCTTTTCCATCATCTGCGAACGAGAAGTTAATTACCGAAATGCGTTTCGACAGGTTAACAAGTGTTTTACTCTCACATTAATTAACCAGCGAAAGGCAAAGCATCGAAAAGTGCGAACACTGCGTAAAAGGCAGCTGAGGTGAGATGCACAAAACAAGCGAATCTTTATTCACATGGCGCTGTTGCTGCTGCACTGAACAGTGAGGAACCGCCCGAAAGGAGAAGCACCCGGTAAAGGGAGTGCTCGAGCAAATAAAAAAAATGAAAGGACCGTCGTCTTCTTGGCCACAATCGCGAATGCAATCATTGCGGAGCTAAGCTTCATAACCGCTTATTTGTATCCTTTCTTTCCTTCGGTGTCTGGCCGTGTTTCGTTTCATGCGCAGTAAAGGAATTGAATTGCATCTCTTCCGACGCATGCCTCGAGAATTGCGCACCCTGCTGCAACTAATTAAGAGCTTAAGAAGTGCTGAAGCTGAAATCCGATTGCGCTGAACGAAACGCGACCAAATCGCGGCCCAATGAAGATTGCACAAACGTGCACATCATGCTCGCAAGAACGGGCAACGTTAGAGCTTCAACACAAATCGGTTCTCCATTACGCATCGATAAAGTCCTTTGCAGCAAGTCGGTTGTGATTAACTTTCCCATTTTATTGGTCGTGGATAATGAGAAGAAAGAAAGAGGAACGTTCGAAGTGCTCAGCTGCCTCGAAAGTAAAAGGTGCTCCAGTTCGGTGCTCGATGTAGTTGTGGTGGGATTTTCGGCCAAAGTTTCGGATCCAGATCCCGTTCCCAGTTTGGCAGTTGCATGCATCTTCCCCGGTGCTTCCTTCGATCGAAGTTGGACGGATTTTACGAATGTCCTCGGGCGCCTCCACAATGAGGGGCAATGGGAAACATATTATTAACATAAAATTGCAAGCATTCTATTCGCGGGCTTTTGTTGGATTGAGTGAGCTTTTTGATGGGTTTTTTTGTTTTTTTTTTTAGGTGTGTGAGTAGACTGGACGGGACTTTTGGCATTGCGAATGAAGGGTACGATTTTTATGGTTCTCCCAAAAAACAGTAAACCCTTACCACAAATGTTGCCCTCGCTGGTTTTCTATCGTTTACGACCGACGCCAGTCTGTTCCGTTGATTGTTAAAAAAAGGATATTTAGCCACAGGCACCGTTCTGTACAATTCGCTGAAGTCCGAAGTCGTTTTATGTTTTTTTTGGGGGGATTCGCCCAGTATGATTTGCGTCAGATTCCAGGACCCGTCGGTGCAAGGTCGATCGTCAATCTTCGAGAATCACGGGCTTCGCTTTTCGTGGTACGTTCATTAAAAATTCTATCGATTCTCTCGAGTCCTGCCTACTGCCGTGTACGTCAGTGACGAATGCGACGCCGAAGACAACATGAGATGCCTCGGGCCAAAGGTCTCGCCAAACTTGCCCCCACTGCGCTGTGGCCTCGGTGAGACTGAAACGCAAGATGGGAATGCCTTTTACCCGTACGTGAATCTTGGGTTAGCGGTACGACAAACCTGCACCGGAAGATGGACGTAAGGTAAAAGGATCTAATCAAGAGCGACTATCCGCTGCTGTGGGCTTTCGGGTTTTTGTGTAGCGTTTTTGTTCGTCCCTGTTCGTAATACGAGGAGGGCGGGAAGATATTCCAGGAATCCCGAAACAAACCGAAACCTTCTCCGCGCGGGGTCTTCGAGGTCAGGACCCGGGAGGCTCACTTGGGGTAGGCCTGCTGATGCTGCTACACGAGAGCAGCGCAAGAGCCCAACCGAAGACGACGCTGCACAGAGCACGGCAAATGTGTAGCAAATATTTTATTCAAGTAGCCGCGGGGATCAATTATTTCGCCCAGTGCGCCTCTATCATCGTGCAGGGGCCGATGCAATCGTCGCTTTTCGCTGGCTTCGAACACGGCCTTTTGCGCACGCAACTTGCTGCCCAAGCGTTGGAGAGGGCTGTTTCTTCGTTCCTCGTGCTTTGCCACCCCGTTGTGGCACACTGAGGGTGAGTGGGTTTAGAATGCATCGCGGTGCAGTGGGATGCGCTCCGGTGATTGTAATTTCCGATGAATTACTGCAGCATTATGCTTCCTGAGCAGCAGCAGCAGCAGCAGCAGCAGCCCGAACGATGTCCGGCTGAGCCACCGGGGAAACGGTGCTGCTGTATCGATATCATGCTGGTTTTACACCTTTCGCGCGCAATTTTGCTGTGATGGTGAAGGTATTTAAGATTGTTTTTTTTTTAGCATCCGTTGCGTGTTATAAGCTGTGGTGGTGTATGTGTGTATGTTTGTACGTGACCCTTTAACTTCTCCTTAACGCTTTATCCTAGAACAGGGAGAATGAAACGCTTCATGAAATTCAATGAAAGTTGATTGAATTAAGGTGTAATTTTGCTAATGAGGGTATGTTGTGCATGTCAAGATAAACCTGTGTCTAGTTTTTATTTCGATAAATGTAATATTTTCCTTATGGTTCCTAAAGGCCATCAGAACGTTTATGTAGCTCTCGAAGTCAAAGGTTATTTCAACGATTTTCCCGAAACCTAGGCTCGTTCCTGTATTTCCTTTTAGATGTGTGCATGCTCATCTTTAAAATTATTTATTTGAAATGCTATATATTTTTTTAAACTCACTCAACCGCCGCTAAACCGACCATTCGGAGATGCAAGCGTCTTCTGTTCGAAACTACCAAACGGTCTCGATCACGCGGTCAATTTAGACGTTCGATTCTAACCTTTTACGACCTCTAGAAACACACAGGCCACGGCTCGTTGGTAAGAACATTGGATGGTAGTGTGGTGTGCCTGGTGGAATTAAAATGTGCCCCCGAGCGTGCAATCTTCTACTGCTTGCCAGTTTGCACCAGGAGCAGCTTTGTTCTCGTGTCTTCCTTTATTGGCCGTTGCCATTCGCTTGGTTTGCCATCGGTGCAAAGTAAGTTCGCAAACAAAGTCTCCGCCTGTTGCGGAGGAGAAAACCGTGTGCGTGCGTGTGTGTGTGCTGTTGATGACCGGGACCGGGACCGGGAAGACTGCCGCTAGCGGGTTCATTCGGGCTTGATTGGAGCAAGCAAATATATTACACATTGCACCCGCTGGAAATGCAAACCCAGCGATCCACGGTTCTGCAGTTGATGGTGAGATTGGATAGGTTTGCTGTTGCTGTTGTTGTTGTTGTGTCCTACTGCAGTGGCCCCTCGACGCCTCGGTCGGTAAACGTTGCTGATGTCTGCCATGCTAAATCCGGCAGCCATTATGAACGAAGGGAGCCATCCATGTGGTCTTCCCTTTTTTTCTTATCAAGCTTCAAGAAGGGATCGATTTTCTTTTTTCCCTCGGTCACCCGAGCAGCTAATCTTCGCCACACACCTTAACCGTCTTACACGACCAACGGCCCTCGGATGCATCCATCAAACGCGGCAGCACTTCTTCGATGAGGCATAATCTTTTATGTGTATATGGCACAGGGTTTTAATCATAACAATTTCCTTCAACAACTCTCACCTCCGCTAAGCGACCTGGCGTTTAATGGAGCGTTTCGTTGGTGGTAAAGCGGATCAAACGATCGCTGCTGCAGAAGTACACGCTGAAACATTGTGTTGAGTGAATTGTTGTGCCGTAAGATTCCGCCCGGTGTGTATCGTGTTACACTTTTCGTACAATGTTGTTCGATATGGGATCAATTAGTTGTACAAATTTCAGCACATTTACAATGTTTGCGTGATGAATTTTGGGTATCTTTTTTTTCCCCGCACAGAGGTTTATGTACCTGTTTGCTGGTACGCTTTACCGGTGATGACTTTGTCACGTCCTGGTCAAATGGTTATTAGCGATGTGCTACAAGCAAGCTAAGGTTGTGGATTAAAAGTGTGGTTTTTTCGCGTTGTCTCTTTGCAACATTAACCTATCAAAAGCTCTCGGAGGAATGATTGGAAATGATGGTACAAGAATGCCACGGTGATGGATCTGCTTCCCATCGACCAATACCTATACGCACAAGAAGAGAAAGGTGTACTTTCCGAGGCAGAATGGTGCTTTATATCGGCAGCATTGATTTATGGCTTTTTATAGCGAAAACGTTGTTGCTACTTACAAAAGGAGAATAAAATGATTTTGAAGCAAAATTGTAGCTAACCTGTAGCGGTGTAGGGAAACGACCGCGTAAGTGGGGTCGGGTGATTAACTGCCACAAAGGAAGTGCACCGGGGTTGGTATCGCGGAATGGTAGATCGATCGCTATAAGAAAGAAGGGATCTCAATCAAAAGCTGATTGCCCTGTGCTACCACATGTACGGCCGTTGTTGAAGTTCTCAATGGCACAAGGGGCCACATTTGCCATCCGTCTTCACTAATCTGCCTTTTAACATGACCATCGTGCAACGTTCGATTAGGGGTGGAAAGTCTCGGGTAGTCTCTATCGTAGGTTGAATGATTAATTAGTACGCCAACCAAAAGCCATGGAACTAGGAATAGTCGATAGAGCAATGGAACATATGCATACAAACTTGACACACTGAATTGCAAGGATGCAAGGATTGTACTGGAGGTTGGAGTTTGGAACTATAAATACATCCGCGTTTCAATAATCGCTATCAGCGTTAAGACTGTGGTCGAACATAGAAAAAAAAAAACGAACGATAGCAACACAAAACGATTGTTCCACTCATCAAGACAAACAGGGCAGAATTGAATATGATTATTAAGATAATTGACGCGTACTCGCTGATGGTTAGCCAACGGGAGTGAGCTTGATTGAAGATAGAGCTGCCGTAAATCTCTTCAGGATCTGCATCCCACAGTGCAGTTGTGTTTTTTTTTCTTTTCATCCCGCTCCATTAGAACCACCCCCACGAGCCTGGCCCGAGGAAAACCGTTGTTTATATGTTGGCACACCAACACAGAATAGCAATTTGCAGCAGCCCACCTATCCTGATGCCAGTAGCCCTCATCACGGCCTCTGCCTGCCTGATAAGATTTATGAACGAAAGTACGCGCTGCCCCGTGGATGGTAAACGCTCGGTTCAATGAGTAAATCGTAAGCATTCAATTGCACAAATTGTCGGTTTTCGTAGGGCCAGCCAGCTCCTGGGCTGGTCGGGTTTTGAATGTGAATGTTTTACGCAACTGCCCGAGCAGAGCTTTGTGTTGTTTCCCAAAGTTGCGGGAGAAGGATAGGACTAGCTACTTGTGCTGGCAACCCTATCTGTGGATCTGTGTTTTTCCCGAGCGGTTGATTGAGCTCCGGAGAAGGCCATTTTTTAGGGGGCGTCTTTCCGGAGCACCACGGAAAGACGCCGGTTCGTCCTAGCAGTGTCGGTTGCCCCGAAGGAAAGCAAACAGGCCGGATAGCTTGGCAAAACGGTACTCCGCTACAGCAATCACTCATTCACAATGAACGAGCGCCGGTGTGCTGCATCTGGTGCATCGATGCAGTACACGAGTGCACGCGCATGCTATTTCCCCCCCATAATTGCTGCTGTCGGCGCGCGAGCGCGCGCGCGCTCGCGCTCACACACGGCTGGCCGTGGCTGGTGCTTGCACACGCGCACTCTCTTTCCCGCTGCTTGGGCTGGATTTTCTTAATGTGCATATAGATAAAGCGAGCCCTGAAAGCCACACTCGCTTCCCGTGTGTGTGTGTGTGTGTGCAGTAAATCGAAACACTAGAACTGACGGCACGGAAGGTGTATAGTTGGGAATAGTTAACATTTCGATCCCTACCCGAAACGATTCCTCCCGTTGTCGTTGTTGGCCGTGTGCTAAGATTGATTCCTTGCGCCCACCGTGCCGTTGCACCCGCGGGCCTAGTTTCAGCCGAGCGGCAAGTGCTTCACCGACCAGCCAACCGTTTGCCGTTTGTGCCCTTGTGCATAAAACTCAAGCGAAACCTGCGAGTGTCTAAATGCGAATGCGCTAATTACTGGCCATCGGTTTTTTTGAGGAGTTGAGGAACACTTGGAAACTTGCAAACTGCCCGGTCGGTTAGTCGGTCGAACAACTTGTGCAGGTATAATCAATTGCAAGTGGCAGATCTTGCCGTGGCAGTTACCCATCTACCTGCATTTTTAGGGACTGGGGGGAGTGGAGAAATTGATGCGAGTGGGTGGTGTGTGCGTCGTGCCAAACGGTTCATTTGTCATAGTTGACTTGTTTCCGCCTTGATTCGTACGCGTTGGAATTTGTAAGTCATCTAATCTGAATAACGCGTTCTGTAAGGACCTTGAGGATCGGCGCATGGCATAACTCCGAGGATAGCAACAATGTTTCGGTCAAATTAACATCTTTTATCAATTTTACATCGTAAATTTGGGTTATATCATACCTTGATTTTTCGTAACCCATCAACAATGTTCGACCATTCGACCCCAGCAAAGACTTCGTTCGCATACATTTGATTGTTGTAGAGTTGCAGAATCGTCACGCATGTCTTTTATTCGTGTCGCAGGTGTTCATATGTCTGGCATTGGTGTGATTTGTCGAACAAGGGATTGTTTTGTTGACAGTTTTGTCACCTTAGTCGGCTACTCAGAGAGAGGAATTGACTTTACAGCTTACATAAATGCTTTACAATGGAGTAGCGG
Organism: Anopheles maculipalpis; assembly: GCF_943734695.1. Taxonomy (NCBI): domain Eukaryota; kingdom Metazoa; phylum Arthropoda; class Insecta; order Diptera; family Culicidae; genus Anopheles; species Anopheles maculipalpis. The sequence continues at coordinate 44,373,437 of NC_064872.1, read as the reverse complement.
TGTTTGAATGTATTTTTAGAAGATTATAGGCCTGATTGTGAAACCCAAACGTCTTCTCAAACGTCACATGATTGTCACTTTGGTATTATGACTTTCCGATTGGCTATCTGTTTGGCTAAATCAGACGTTTAAAAGTCGATGACAGATGTTTGTCGAAAGGAAAGTAAACAATTTGCATTATCTAAACCAAACGTAAACGCGCGTTAGACTGAAAGTTTTCCGTCAGTCAAGTGCAACGGAAAGTATAGTTTGGATTCATAAAAACCATGTTTAAGCGTAAATCGATAGAAAAGTTTATATATTTTACGTGGGTATGTTATAACAATCATTTTGAAGCCGTTTTAGTTATTTTATTTGGAGGTTTGCAGGAATTATTCTGATGCAAGAACCACGAGAATCCACCACGAAAAAATTTCCAATACAAAAAGTATATTATTCAACCAAACTGATTCATCAGTTACTACTTCTAGTGAAAATTAGTATTAAAGGATAGGTGTAATTCGAGTGAAATCATCTGTGAATGTATGATCAAAGCAATTCTAAAATGTTTGCAAAAAGTCGACGAAAAATTCGTCGACTCTAACGGTTAACCATAATACAAATTTGCTTTCCGTTTGGTTAGAATCTTTCCGTTGGAAAGTTTCCCGTTTGGCTTTGACAATCTGGTCTTATATTAATTTTTCTGGTGCTCGGTAAAATAAGTCTGTGCTATGACCTACTCTTGTTATCACCGATCGCTAAAGAAAGGACACTTGTGAAAAATTTCGTATGAAAATAAAGAAAAACTCATTAGGGCCGTGTTCACAAGTGATGGGAAAGTTTCATTTTTTCCGGAACGAAACGGGACACGTTTATTTTCCGAAAGAAACGGAACGAACCTGGTTCTTTCGGTAAATAATAATAAATAAAGATTCTTTGAACCTACTTCAATGAGAAACGAAGCGTCACTGTGTCTGTCTTCTTAGACTGTTAGTCTAATCTTCTCATCTACCCAACAGTATCGTGGATCAAGGACCTTCCTTTCTTAGAGAGGACTCTAAGTTCAAAAAAAATTCAAATTTCACCTCATTTCTTCAGTGGTTTAACGAGCTACTTGGTTACGCAGGCCATTGAATGACTAACAAGGCTTGCTGATACGATTAGTCCTACACTTGATTTTACAAAACCCAAATAGAACATGCGATAAGAATGCTTTGCTTTCGTTGTAATATAATGGGCTTTTTACTGGGAAAAAGGGATTGTAAAAGCATCTGGGTCCGATCATCACTAATCATCACATTCGTAGAACTGATTATTCAGACACCCGTGTAGTCTTTGACTTTTCGTGACTTTAACGTCAAAAAATAGAAAAAGTATAGATCAGGCGTTAGAAGCTAGTTAGTACATTAATTATCCTTCAGAAACAACAATATTTCGTGGCTCTATCCATGCAGTAGGTGAGCAGTAAGCTCTTGTAAACTCTAATATAAGGTTGATTCCGTACACTTCTTCATCGAAATAGCTACGATGCGCGGAAGAAGTAGCTCGCTAGACTCGTAAATAAAAATCACGGCCACACCAATCATCTGATCCTGGATTGTGGAAATGGTGAAAGATGAGGCCACCATCACAAGTAATTGGGCGCCTACATTGCGTCGCACATGCTAACATAATAATCATTCTACTCAGTGGTAGTTTGAGCATTTTATGCTTAATGCTTCTCAAACCCACTCACCCTGACGTTTTGTAGATACGTCGTTAAATGCTCAAGGCATTCGTAGCGCTAAACAGTAGTAGCAGCAAACGAGGTGCATGTGCATTGCACCGGAACAGCGGATCACCGATCGGTCCATACATGTTTGTTCCACGCCGTTCCAGGCCTAACTAGTCCTGGATAAAGAAAGATGCTGTGTAAGTTGTATTTTTGCAGCTCTAATGGGAGGTTTTAATGAGCCGAATGTAATGCTTAAGTTTTGGGGGAAAAAGCTGTTTTACTAATGGTAGAGTGCTTCTTGGTTAATTATGCTATTTCTGATTATTTATTGCACTATGAAACTTACTGATAACGATATATGTTCTTGTTGTTCGAAGATTTCAATAACATTAATTCAATGGTCAAATACGCAACAAACCTTTCCAAAATCCCATCAAAAATGCATTAGACGATTGTACCACTTCATCCTGCCATGACATTAGGAATTCGCAGATGCATGCCAACCATCACCCGTCGGCAGAAGAATGGCTAAAATTGCAGCAGCTTCTCGATGTACACACACACACACACACACACTGTTATTACAAAAGTTTAATGGTAGGATCGTGACGTCGGCAGCCTGAAGGCGCGTGCCAACGGTTCGCTCTTCGATTCTTCTTTCCAAAGGGATTTGGTTGTTGTGCCAGCCGCACACTGCTTCGCTCTCGGATCATTCTCGATCGGATGTTAGGTTTTGATATGCATAATCTTTACACTGCTTTGCGTCCATCTTTGCCCTCTAACTGGCACAGATTTCCTGTCCTGTCCTGGCTTGTTTACTTGCAGAAAGGAACCACCGAACATAACAAAAAATTGTGTGCTCTTGTCCGAAGTGTGCATGCCTTGCACACTGCTTTTTAATGCATCATCAAGTCGGCCTGCTTTACTTGTGCCATTTGTGGTATATTTTATGCCTTTTTTGTTGTTGTTTTGTTTTAGCCATATGCATGCTTTGGGCCACCGGTAGAGCGAAGCCCAATTTGAGCACCACCAACGCTATCATTAGGAGTGTGGTTGTTGATTCTTTCTCATATTCTGTTCGCAACTTCCACCCTGTGGCGGAAAAACTGCGGGAATACGCCGAACGTCGCCTAGCTTCTATCCTTCCTTTACTGTTTCTTCTCGGATGGTTGGTGGTTCAACCGAACGGTTAAGTGCAATAAGAAGCAAATCTACTTGTCACAGGTTCACCATAGTACTGTTAGCTCCAATACAGACGCTCCAAAATATCAACCCAAAAAAGCGGATCCATTGTACAAGAGAGATACCAACTCGGTTTGCTATGGTTCTTGTGCTGTTGTCGTTGATATGCCACGACTTACACGATACAATCGGCAACCGTTTGAGCGTGACCGCACATTCTTTTCACATTCTGTCGATGGTGCAATGACTAATATCGTTTGTATTTTTTGTTTCTTTCTTTCCCTCCACCTTTCTGTTTGTAGAACTTTCGTGATCAGAGCATCGACGGTTCAGGATTGCCGCTGCTAACGGAGGAACACCTGACAAACTCGCTCGGCATGAAGCTGGGCCCGGCACTGAAGCTGCGATCGATGTTGGCCAAAAAATTGGGTGGTCCTTGTCCGTGTGCACTGTGCAGCGTGCCTGCTCCAACGCCTCCGGCCCGAACCAACAGTAGTGGCAGCAGTAGCAGCAAAGGCGACACAACTCCCACCAATCGGCCGCCGAGCAACGAAGGCTCGATTGGTTAGCCGTTCGCTTCCGCTTCGATCGTGTTCGATCGGGTTGGATCGAACCAACTGGCAAGATTGCCCGTTCCATGTTCCATCCAGTTTTCGACGTACTTACTTACATAGGGCAGGCAGGACCTTAAACTAGGCGTGCAGGCCGTTTTTTTTCCATTCAAGAAGCCGGGACATGTACAATACTAACGATTAAGTTGGATTTACTTTTAACATTGCTGGAGAAACTCCCCACCAACAAAAGTGGCCGTTGTTGTTGTTGATATTGCTGTTATGTGAACTGCTAGAGGTTTTGATTGAATTGGTATCAATCTAACCAACAAGACATAGGGGTGATGGACACAATCCATTTACCGAACCAAGTTTGAGTGTTTCCTTTAGGTTTATGTATGCAAAATTCTCTACCAAACCCACTATTGTCTGCACGATCCCAATACATTTCTATTAGAACGCCATCCAAACAGTGATCGGTGTATTCTATAACCAAAGAAACAATAACAGCACAATGCGAATGTTTTCCGTTTCACCAGACAACATCACCGATCAACCAGTAAAACCACTAAACCACGGAGGAAACACTTTCCCTTAAACGGTAAACAAAGTAGCAAAAGATCATCAATCTTCAGTATGGCCTATCGTGTGGCCTTGGTGCAATTTAACTATTAATACGTGTCACGCAAAAAAACACTAGCTTAAGGATAATGTATTAAGCAAGAGCAAACACAGTGCGGCGACTCAATGTTGTTAATTTCTCGTTATTTATTCAGTTAGTTTATGAACTGTAGAGGTAAAGCTTTGTTGCATTAGTCAAACGTATCTGTTGTAGCTCGGCCAGCAAATGGCGATCAGAAAACGAACACACACATACACACTAAAAACACATGAAAGACAGCACTAGTTTCCGATCTTTTCTGGTCACAACGAATTGAGTGCGTGCACTATGTTCTCCAAAAGTTGTAATCGAACAGGGTTTTCTCAATTTTTTCACTACTTGCAAAAGGAATTATTCTATAACGACACATCGTAGGTGTGAGTGTGTGATGTGTATACTCAGCAGAAATGATTTCACTGATAACTGATTTCACTCGACACTCGTTGCTATTCTCGTTGCAGTGGCGAAGGATATGATTTCATCCTGGTTTCAGGAAGCGAACAGGGCGTATTGGTTAGTGCATTATTTAAAATGTTAAAGATAGCAATATCAGTATTTAAAACCACATGAAAATGTTACACTTATACAAAACACACAGACACACACACACACATACACTCATCGGAATCGAAAAATACGGCGACAGAACGTTGTTGTTCATGCAGTCGCAATGTATGTAAGAAAATAAAGACATTACAACGAAATAAATTTATAACAAATCGTACATTTCATATGTGTGTTTTTTGTAGCTCTTGTTGATTTATTTTAGACGAAAAAAAGGTTAGTATCAAAATTGGAGGTTTAAAAAATACATCGATAATCCTTGTTTCTTCAAAAGCTTTTTTAACGATTCCAAATTACTTGCTCAATATGGCTTATAAAAATAACGTTTTTCTTCATTAGTAAGAAAACAATAAAATCATGAACTGTCTAGATACAAAAATAAAATCGAAATTTGATGAGAATGTATTTCATACTTTAACGTTCAATTTAAGTTCAAACGAAGCCCTTCAGAAACGTGCTGAACGTTTATCACACAGGGCTGTACAATCACAATTTCTGGCCAAGGTTTCAGACGTCACGCATAAGACGTTTGGTGGTGGGAAGATGATTGGAGTTTGAAATGACAGTTAAATAAAGTGGGAGAAGTAAAGGATTCTCAGCATGAAATTAGTCAATACTTGCCATTGTTTCATATCTCGGTCGTTTTGTAATACAATTTAATTTTAAAATTTTTTTTAATTAAAATTTAGTTATAGGGGCGATCCGGCGCCAACGGCGCTGGTTTTCACACGGCAGAACTACATGATATAAGCAAGTCTTGTATTTCAATCGATGGCCAGCGAGATCCAGAAGGTCATTCAAGTCAAGAAAGAAGAAGAAATTTGCAGTAAAACACAGCATAAAATGTCATCATAACCAATTAAATGCTCCATCGTGTTTTCGTATCATGTCTTATGTTACAGTCAACATGTTACAGAGTTGTTGATTGATATGGAACATCTAAGGCCAAAGAGCCAAGGAACAGAAATTTCTTGGTTTGCTCATTAGAGTTCGAACTAGGCGGCTGCCACCGCCACCCACCGTTAGATCAAAATAGGGAACCAATTTCGGGTACTATACTGTTTTGTGTAAACGTAAAGTGCAACAGAAATCAGCGAGGAATGCGGTTTCTGGATCAATAAATCCTAATTTTAGCCTTACGTAATTTATGGACGTCACTAGTCATACTCTATGAAAGAGAGAGAAAGAGAGGTAGAGAGAGAGATAGAGAGAAAAAGAGAGAAACATAACGAGCATGTTTTAAGCACTCCGTCATTCCTTTTGATTCGGGGATTCCAGCCGTTCAGCACCGAATATGCCGATTTCGAGATTGATGCAGAACTATATTCATCCCGCCTACTCCCTGCATATGTGTGTGCTTAAACGGTGGTCCGTAGTATGTGATCTGGGGCTTTTTAAACCCCCATTTCACATTTCACTTACAGATGGAAAACTGTACAAGTGTTCAAGACACTTGGTCTGTTACTCAAAATCTTAACCGATTGTACCGATCCGTTAAGCCGTTAGATCCCGTTGTTGTACGCTTGTACGCTCAACTCTCTAAAGTAATCTGGGCTCCTTACACTTCTCTGTGGCGATCACAATATACTCCCCAACATCACTAACAAAATGGGACTCTAGGGTTGCCGGGAATGGAACAGAATGTCAGCACTAAGCAATTTTCGAACATTCGATGTGAAATTCTGGGACTCGACATTCTTTCAAACAGGCAGGTCAGATCCCGGATGTTATTCGCTGATGTTTTTTGAGTCGCCCTTTATGTGCCATCCTGAATATGATCCGCTTGTGGTGGGAAGAAGAATATTTGTGTTCTCAGTCGTTATGTGGTGGGAAGAAGAGATTCACTGTCGCCATGTGGTGGAGAAGAATAAACTCGGACTTATAATCGCGACGAGAACAGAACAACGTGATTGCTAACTGTGCGGACCAATATCTTCCTTTATCTGACTGTCCAGGCAGTCTGAAGATTCTGGATGAGAATCTTCCTTACAGGAAAGTTGGAGACATCGAGGCCTTACCTTTGGTAGGGGGACTCTCGATGCTCATCAGCGGAGCAAGTCGGCCAGGCGACTTTGGATGTTCAGAAGGAATATCCCTTACTGGCATGTTGGAGGTTTGAGGCCTTACCTTGGGTAGGGGGACACTCAAACCTCTAGAAAGAATTGAACGCTAGGTTTAGCTTGTTGTACCTTCTCTCTGCCTGTCTGTGTGGTTCTCGAAGGCTTCCAAGACCGCTTTATTTATACCCAATCTTACAATAGTTTTTGGTCGTTTTTGTAACCAATATTATTTCTTAGTGGTTGTTCTTATTGCTATTGCATTTCGTACAAAAATATTAACGTAAGCATAAAATGTGTCACGGTGCGATTGATTGCTGCACTTGCAAGAAATGTGTCGGATATCATTCGTCGTTGGATCTATATGCTTGCTATGCATGAAGTTACTTGTTTGTGTTTTGTTGTTTTGTGTTGCTGACCACTGTCTAGACTCGCTGGTTGTTTTGAACTGATATCATATTGCATTGCGTCGCTCGCTAGCCGGGTGCGCTGGTAAGTGTTTGAATGTTCATGTTAAGGCGTGCGCGTGGTCAAAATAGCTGAATGTACATTTCTCACGCTCTTGGCTAATGCAGGTTATTTGTTAAATTGGTGAATTTCTGCTGACCGTATAATGCTACGTAAGGCTTGTTGTATCCGAAATAATGTATACTCTAAAGAGATGTTTAGCAGATATGCTACACGCTTTTTAATTCTTAGCGTCGCTCTAGGCCCGTTTCCAGTCGATCTATATTTGTCAGAATCTGCTCTTCTTCTTCTTCTTAGCTTACCGACTTTCTAGATCACATCGACTATCTAATGGTCTGCTAGACTTGGCCTTGTCTGCTAGACAAGGCCGACACCGTTGTCCACCTTTTTTTTTTTGTTTTGTTAATGGGGAGGGAACCTTCAAAAGGTCCCCATCTCGCAATGTGGTCTGCAGCTACAGACCAACCCTCAAGATGGGGTATGTGGGATTCATCGTGACGCTGGGCCCGTGAAGCGGACCCGGCAGCCGATCCGACCCAACTAAACCACTCCTCGACCTGATCCGAATCCGATGCGCTGATGTGCGTAGTACTCCATGCAGGTTCGTTTGTACAGTGCACTCATCCCGTTGACGCGCGGTTGCTGCGTCATTCGTCCTTGTTGTCTTAGCTGCTGCTGCTGCCCGTCCGTCCGTAGCCGTTACTCCCGGTTGGGTCTAAGCTCCTGCTGCTGCTCTGGTTAATCGTCGCTGCTGCTGCTGCTTCCGTTGTAGTGTAGTCCTTTGTGTGCGGTTACGGCGGCAACCATTGCTACCTTGGTTGTTCCGTGTTCCGCCGTCGTTGTTGTCGCCTCCGTCTTGCCGTTGGTGCTGCTTCCCAAGTGTCGCGATTGGCACACATTTCCGCCGCCAGATTGTCCATCGTCAGGCGGGTGTGGCTCTGCTGCTGCATCTCTTGTTGGATCCGAGCAAACCGTGGACAGTGGAACATTACGTGGTCGACATCTTCCACGTCATGTTCACACACCGGGCAGTTTGGCGAGCCGTCGAGGATGCCTTTCTCGACGAAGTAGCTCCGGAGAAACCCATGCCCTGTAAAGAGTCGAGATAGATCACCGTTGTCCACCTTGACGTCCCTATTTGTTAGCATGCGAAGCATTAATTCTCATGTTTCGATTTCAACATATCTTTAAGTTCCTTTCGCAAACGAACACTTTCCTCTTCTGGGGACATTATGTCGTCTCCCATTCTATTATATTGTTTCTTCTGTTTATTGCCTTCCCCGACCTTCCCACCTTTTACCCCAATACAGATTTGAGAAGGACGAAATTATCTTTACGATATTTTGACGCTACAATAATTTTAGCTTTGCAAATGTTTTGGCCGTCCCTTATGAATAAAAAAAAAGTTTTAGCTTAAAAGTAAAGGTTAAAAAATACGAGTAAGTGACAAATTATTATGACAAATATTAATTTATCGATATGCAATATAATACAATATAATACTACATCGAACTTTTTAATTTCTTGTTTTAAAATTATGAAATCGATCATCACTCCAGAACATTATCAATGCAACACGCTCAGCTCAAAATCCAATATGTGAAGTGTATTTTTTTTTGGTTTTGCAATTTTATCTGGCCTTATGTGGCCTTTGCAAGCATTTACAAGTAATATGAGTATTATAAAAAAAATCTATATCGATTTAACTTTAAAAACAAAACTACTTGCGGTTGACCGCAAAAATCAAAAGAATAAGTCTTAATCAATTCATAGTTTCGGACCACTATCAAACAGGATTATTCGCTTCCAGCCCTATCCGTCTAGTAAATGTTGGTCCTGTACTGAAATTAGGATGCGGAAAGATTGCGCCTACTCTCTGGTATAAAAATTCCCACACACAAGGAAGGAATAAAATGTACTCACTCGAATGGAATGGTTCAAGTTTTTCGATGGTATTTTTAAAGTAACGAAGGCAAATGCAAATATTGACACTTTCGTAGACGGAGCTGCAAAACGCCCCGAGTTCGTGCTACAAGAAGCAGTGTGTGCTGCTACCTCGAGCAGCAGTAACATCCGACACATCGACAGTCGCTATCGCTTTGTTATCATTGTCGAGTAGAAAAAGAGAGAAAAAAATAAAGTGAGCAAAAAAAAAAAAGAAACCAATCAACACGTGTACCGACGGATCGTTCTATTGCTAAAGGGCATCCAAGGCCTGGATGGACAACGGTATGTCGGCGTACTTTGACGTCTAAGTCTCTGCGTAATCCAAAGCCTCGTACCAGCTTCCCGCTCCTCGTACCATGGTGTCGAGCGATTTTCCACGTAACATAACTTTGTCATCTTCGGAAACGGAGCAACACCCAGCAATGGTAAAGAATCTGGACAGACGGGCGAGAGCAGCAACGGCCTCACGGCCAATACGGAGACATTTTGTACCGTACGGTGGAGGAAGCAAATGTTTGAAACATCGATGCTGTGGCAGGTAGGCAGTGGGGGGACCGCTTTCGCACCCATATCATCCTTAACCTTATGATGTTTTGATGAAAGAAGTGTAACGTGACGAAAGCCAACAGCACGGGATGAATTATGCAAGCTTAATCTGTATTTCTTTTTACCGGCCCTGGGCTGACGGAACCAGCCCTGGCTTAAGGACCTGATCAAACTGTGACCGTAGTGTGAACCGTAAACAGGAGCATCAAAACATTAGCCATTGCTGGCAATTGCTGGTAAGAAATTAAATTTAACACATTCTTCCCACAATATGTCGTTGCGTGCCTGGGATGACACGTTGGCAGCAAACGATCTCTAGAGCGTAAACAGTCGTTGAATTTCTTATGCAGAGGCGTAGATAGACTTGTACTGATTGAATTAACACGCTTAAAATGGAAGGGGGAAATTAAATACAAGCATAAATTTCTTAACAGCGTTTCTTTCCTTTCTTAGAAGCAAAACAAGACAAAACACAACCGTAGCATCTTCTGTACCAAACATACTTTTCACACGTCTTTTTACAGCAGCTCTAGTTTATTGAGATTTGCGATAAATATATGTATGTATAGATACATTGTGTGCATCTAGATGCTTGACTTGTCGTGTGAATTATTACAGGGTTATAAATGGGGCTGAAAGGATAGGTTGTGCTTTTGTCACTTGTGTATTTGTGTGGGTCCGTTGTAGAGACGTCCTGTTGCCGATAGGAGCCATATTCGCTGGAGACTTTTGTGTGTGTGTGTTTTCTTTTTAGCTTCCACTGTTCTGTCCGGTCCAATACGTTAGGACAGCCATGAACGGTGTGACCGGGCGGATCGGTCATGCGTGAAACTTAAGTTACATCATATCTCCTGTCTGGAATAATTACCGTAACGACCGTGTTCCATCGTGTAAATACGCTCATTTCATATGAAACGTCTAATGTCTACGCATTACGCCCAAAGGTAGGCAATGCACCTGACACTCTGTACACATCTTCACAAGTGACAGTTGAAACCACAGTTCGATTTTACAAAAAAGGATGCTGTGTTGTGCTTAGTTTTACGGTAGTGGATAGAGAGAGAGAGAAAGTGTATAATGGAAGGAAAAATTAAAATAAAATAGCTAAAACGAACCACAGTGCGAACGTACAGAAATGCATTACTTTGCAAGTGAGGGATTGTATTTCGTGGTTTGTGTTTTGGGTTGATATCCTGCGTCAATTCATCATCCCGTCCCAATTAGTTTACATGTAGTTACATTTATTTTGTGAATTCCACCTCAAAGAGAAACGGCAATAGGGCTTTTTGCTAGTTTGTTTGTTTGTCTGTGTTTTTTTTTTTGCTACAGTAGTCTTTCGATTTTTTTTGTTGTTTTTCAACTTAGCTTGCTTTCGTTCCCTTCCCGATAGAGTTTCGTGGATAAAATATGACTTTAAACATTTACAAACATCCCTGTCACACCAAATAGATTAGCAGCAACCGATACCGATGAGATGACCTCGACACATAAGGTCTAAAATGTGTGTGTGTGTTTTTTTTTTTTGTTCTTCTTGTTGTATATTATTGTTTCGTTTCATTTCGAAAATCAACAAACATTACGAAACATACCATTCTCTTCATCTTATCCTTCTTCTCCTTCTTCTTCTCCTGGGGGATAGTAACCCACCACCGTCCCCCCCGGCGCAGAAGTTATCCATCTAAGCGACTAAGCGGCCGGATAGAGATGCTGGCGAACAGGCCGAACAGGAGCTTACACAGCTACGGGATTGGAAGATTGAAGGGGAACGGAAAACTTGGCTTGCACTCACTCACATCGCTTCCTCCACTTGCCGGCTTCCCTTTTCGCGGGGTTCTCATGGTTCTCTGTAGCAGAGATGGTAGAGTAGACTGGGTGCGGACGGTGGTGCTTACTTCTTGAAGCAGGAGATGGGATTGAAGTAGCACTGACGGTACCGAATTTGGCGTTTCATTTCCGGCGCTCGGTATAGCTGATCCCAGCCACCACCACCGCCGCTGATGGCACTGGACAGGCGGAAACATTTCGGTATCATGGGAGTAGAGAATTGATTTGTTAATCGTTAGCAAGAGCCGGCGAAGCACGGTAAGGGGCGACTTACTTGCTCTGGGCGTACTGAGCCAACAGTTGCAGCTGTAATGGATCCAACCCATAGTTGTCCAACTGGTTCGATACGTACGAGTTGTAGTTTGTGTAGAGCTTTCGCAGCTCGTTCGGATTTATCTCGGGCAGATCCTGCAAAGACAAATACCGCTTTGTTTAATACAATGGGCTGAATGGTAAATATTTCATTTTACGTCTGCCTTTTATATGCATCTTGGTGTAGCGTCGATTATGGGTGGAATTTGTGACAAAATGGGTGAAGTAGGTTTAAATAGTAAGATAGTTCTGTGAATAAGCATAGGTTGAATAATAGCAAACTTAGAAGAAAATAGTTTTTTAATCCATACTTTCATCTCAGCTGCAATTTATTGGAAAGTTTAGATTTGAAAGTGATCAACAGAATAGTGCAAAAACTGCTTAATTATGAGAAAACTAAGTTATTTCCTAACACAATCAAGCAAATTAATAGTACCACAAGCATAAAATCCAAATTATTTGTAGTTAGTCCGAACCTTATAATATTCATGTATAAATTTGACACATTTTCGATCATCGGTCTCTAAGATTCTTTTTCGTGGCTTAACGACCGCTAGGGTCACGCCGCATACTAGCCGATACTACGTAGTTGGATAATCAGTCCTCACTACGACGATCCGGTTGGAATTCGATTCACGATAAAATATTTTAATTTAATTTAATTTAGCTTCGCCGGACTTTACATGGTAGAAATCTTTAAATCCTATTAAGATCCACATAGCGAGGCACAACTAACTATCTAACTAGATTGCTGGCAAGAGGTAGTTAAGCCAAGAAGAAGTAGAAAGCTATCATAAAACAATGGATAATAACTGTTTTTGTATGACCATATGCCAACGAACTTGTAAATAATAAAAATGAAAAACTAATTTTGTTTGTTGTTTTACCAAGATTTTCCAAAGGGTAAAATGTTTGTTTTCCAATGTCAATCATATTTGAACCCTGTTTAACACTTTCCACTTTATTCCACTGTACATGTATGTATACTCATGCTTAGTAACGAATTGTCAGAACAGAGCCTACTGAACTAGAAATTGTAATCACAGTTTTAAGTTTGAAATGAATAAAATGAAAAAATTGGAAACAATAATTTATCTAAGCAATATAATATTGTTATTTAAGACACAAAAATATCTAACAAAACACTCTAGCATACATATTCTAAGAAAATAAATACATTTCTAACAATTTCAGGGTTTATGTCAAATTCCTTACTCATTTACCATGGCGTTGATTCCATAGATTCCAATCATGCGTCACAGTTAGGAGTTGGCTTTAAATCCAACGCCTTTCATTTAGGAAAGCAAATTAGTGTATGTGACGCATTTAACACCTCAACGTCCTTCACCATTAAGCGTCCTTCCCGTCGATAAACGGCGAAAGGTACATATTTACGAAAACACCTGTTGACTTGTTTTCTGCTGCTCGTGCAAACATCCGAGCAGTGTGGAAAGAGCTTTCACATGCAACCATTTTGCCCCAAACCAAACCTAGAATAGAGGACTTTTGCTTCGGAAGCATTCGCTTTCTTCGGCGTAGGATAGGATCATGGAAAATTCTTGCCATGGAGCAGCTAGGAGCGGCAACTAACACGATAAATCACATCTCATCGAAACGTCCGTATTACGTATGGAATGGAGCATCTCGAGCCCGAACCCTTAAAACCCACAAACGAGGAACCCATCACTTTTCTAAGTGAGCCATCGTCTGTCGAATAAGGTGCACGATACTCCGGTGAAACCGGTCGGCTAACCTTAGCATCGTTTGTCAAAGGGCTCGCTTCCGTGGGCAACCACTTGTCGTCAATTTCCGCCTCCTTTCCATACTGATTGCTTGTTTATGTGCTCAGAATTTATGTTGACAAGCGTACCGTTACGATCATATACGGTGCTGCACGCGCGCGAGCGAGCTTCCGTCGACGGCACAAATGAAGTGCGATAGTCGGCAACGGCAAACCACGAGCTTACGGTGGCTTTTGGCGCTTGCACTGTGGACATTTTTATTCCTTTCGCTTGCCACTAGGTTATTAGTTGTGAAATGCATTTAGCAATAGTTGTTGTAACGGCTGTGTAGCGCGTCTGACTGGCAGCGATGAACGGTGAATGGTAGAAAATAGAATGTGAACCATTTTACACAAATGCTTTAAAAGCGTATCATGCTAAAAATAATAAAAAAAAAAACACCATTTTCCTTCCATACACTCCACTGTACGATGTTGACCGTGGTCAACAAGTCCCGTTGCTTACAATAAAGTGAGCACAAATTGAAGAATAATAAACTCAGGACGAGAAATGCCGTCGTGCTTGTGTCGTGGCCACAACAACAACGAGCCTTGGTGGACCACCAACACCATGCGGCCCCACCGGCTGATAAGTACCTGTGCAGTGGTAACCGCAAGCACCTACCTGATTATCGATTGCATTTTGCGGTCGACCGGTGCCCAGCTTCACGACAAACAATAGCGCCAGGACGAAGAGAATCTGTCGCGAAGGTGTCGCAGGACCAGCCATGGGTGTTATCGGGTAGGGGCGATGAGTTGCTTTCGGAAAGATTCGGTGCACTTTTCGCCGGCTTGCAGTGGGAAAACCGAGCGTGTTGCTGTTCTGCTGAGCAAGGTTGAGCTTTCCGACGTGCTGTTGAGAAAGATGGTACAAGAAATCTCGGTTAAGTTCAAAGCTACAGTGAGCAGTAAAGCGGTTGTGGTGGCGGAAGGTGTGCGTTATGAAAATAAAATACAATTAATTCTGCGGTGGCTGCTGGCGTTGTGATGCCAAACAGGTGCGAAAGATGGTCCCGGCCCTGGGGGAAGGGAAGAGTGCCCAGGTGGTGTCAAGGAGTCCGGTTAAGATTATGCAGTAAATTGAAATTCCGCCAGCGGCTGTCGATTGATGATGTAGTTTCATAAAGATTAATATTTATCAGCCATAAGCTGCATTGAATTGGCAGGATTATGCATCGTAGCGCCGGTCGTAAAGGAAGCTTCAGTAGTTAATAGTATACAAAGTAAGGACATCCTATTTACTGGAAGAAGTAGTGTAGCGGGTATAATTGACGCTCCGTATGCTTCTAGTCTTTACTGAAGGATAGTTTTCATTTGCTTTAATGTTAAACTATTTATTGGAAACCGTTTCAGTTAAGTTATTTTGATAAAAATCACACATATTTACATCAGTGAGTTTAGTGGAACAAAACATTTTATTTTTTATTCCTTTCTCACTTCATCTTAAGGAACCAATCTCATCCATAGCCATCTTAAGCCCGTGTAATATTATTTTGTTCATAAAATGTATCATTTGTAATAATTTGTCGTTTATTAAGTGATAAACGCTACTGTTACCGAGAGTATCACTTAAACACCCAAAACCACATTTAAACCTTCTTAACCATCGCACCTCGCCGTCGGTTTCAAGCAGCATTCGTTCAGCATGGGATTTTTAGTCCGCTCCATCTAGATGCAAATGACAACTTCAGCTCACTGTGCAGCCGTACCTGGTGTTAAGCTAACAAAAACACTGCCCGGGTTACACAAACGTCCCACAGCAGTGGTCAGCTGATGAGTAGCCTAAAGAGCTACCACTGCCGTCTAATTAACTTGCAACCCACGTACGCAACCCACTTGTTATCCGTCTCACACGTATATACCAGCGAAGCTGCTATCGTTCCAGCAACCACACACACACACACACACCTAATGGGACACCGAAGAACAGGCAATATTATCTTTTCAAAAAATTGCCACAAGGCCCACCACGGACCAGCGGACCAGCGGACGGAGGAATAAAACACAGTTCGTTTAGTTGTGTTTGTTTTACTGCGTGTATTGTTTTTTTTTAACGGTGCTGTTTTGTATTATTTTGTCCTTTTACTTCTCTACGCTGACTGTCTGCTGTCGATTACAGGACTACTACTACTACTGGATCAATGCTGCGAGTGACAGTTCGATTGTGCCAGTTTTGTACATCATCGAACTAGCGATGACAGAGTACGTTTGTGCGTTTTGCTGGCCTGCCTTTCCTTTCCTCCCGACTATGAAATGCAAAGTGGATGCTAATTTTGTAGTTCCGTTTTTTCACAATTTAACAAATTGGAGAACAAATTTGTCTTCCCTTCCGGGTACAGAATCTAGCTCATTAATCATGGATCGCTAGAAACACCATGCGCCTCCATCCCAGCAGTCGTTGCAAGAAAAAAATCATTGTACTTGGTCAGGGTTTTCTAAGCGTCCCCGCTTTCTGTGGTGTATGTGAAAATGAGGGTAGCAATGGGGTTCTTCCAATTCGCCAGAGCGTAAAATTAAGGATAAACTTTGCCTTTTTCACTCCATCTTGGAGCGGTTTTGGATCACGTCAAACGCACTGTCAATGCGAGAGGATGTGTGGCGGGTAGTTGAGAGTCATTTTTGTGGCAATTTGAACGATGTAATTAACTCCATTGCTAAACGACGTGTGGCTAATTATTTCCAAACGTGTGCAACCCTTCTGTCGTATATCAGGTATCGTTTAATCAACCCAAGTTGATGGGGAGGGATTTCGTCTCAAAATGGGAGTAAATCTTTTACCTCTCGTGTGGTGGGAAAAGGACTTTCATGAGAGCAATTAAAGGTTAATGAAGAAAGTTGGTATTTGCCTATAAATGGCAGATGAGGAGAAACTCGTACGAATAGTTCGTTGTTTAACTGGCATTTAAATCAATCCAACCGAGTTTATTGACAAAAAGACACGTCCACACATACATTCAATTAACATTGTTCTAATCTATTTTCCACCGTTATGTTCCAGTTATGACACATATCCTGACGTCATTGTGATGCTTTTAGTGGAATTTACTCCAAAAAAAAAAAACCCTCAAGGCGAATAGGGCAATATGGGGAGCCTTTCTTTTTTTTTTGTACGATTTCAACCTGTTGATAGCTGTCAACGTGATTGACGAAGGTGCTCCGGTGGGTGAACTTTCTGTCACTAAAAGAATCGATTGGAAGGCAACGGACAACAGCATCGAGGGGATATGATGCACGCAAATCATGCCACACGTATTAACAGGCTTGACAAAACACGCAGCCTAACAATTGGACATTGATAACGGCTAGTATTTGAAGGCAATTAAAATGACCTTTTCCTCCGATTCATCGGAACATCCGCTGCTGTGAAGGGGGATCACCTTCCCCAGGTTGGGTTGGAGGAATGTCCGCTGTGAAGCGTGTCAAAACAATAGTGTTATTCTGGTGTTCTTTTCTTTTTTTTGCGAAATAACGCTACACAAGATCATCGCACGACGAAACGAGGAAACGACTCCAACCACTGAAGCGAACGGGTGGCGTTGGTAGCTGATGAACTATTGCGTATCATTCTAGATTGCAAAGAACGGGAAAGGACAACATGTCCCAGGTTAATATTTTACTTTCCTTGACACATGATATTTTAATGTGCTCAGTTTTCCCTTCCGTTGCATGACGCTTTTTCTACATTTGCATATCATACAAGTTGGAGCAGTGCCAGAGCGTAGCGCCCTTGTATCGTCAGCGTGGTAACATACTAAAGCAGGATTTTTTAAAGAATTAAATGCTGCCGTTTTCTGTACCATTTCTATGAGTGTAATAATTATTATCTTTTCTTGAATATATTTTAATTACTTCCGTTTGTTAGTCGATTTTGAGACATCGGCCTGATGAGGTTGTTGTTTGAGCTAAAACACCCATTTAAGCAATTTTTGAAAACTGATAAGCTTCTAGCATTTTCGATTTAAGGCACAATAAAATTACTATAATAACCGAGTATTCCCCGGGATACGGCAAAGAATAAGGAGGAAATGCCTTACCAATAAGATCGTACAATTTATTTAACACAAACGGTGTTGAAAATACGGCACTGGACCGTCATAATCAATTGTAGATAAAAAACTAAATAAATAAAATTACTATAATGTGATAATTGCAAGTTAAATCAAGCAAGTTTTTTGCGTTTTTAGAACTGTTTTTGTAATTTTGCAATTTAATTTAATTTTGTTTAATTGAGGCTCAAACTGGCAAAATCGGACACAGTTATAACATAAAATCGCCAAATTGTTTTACTTGGAAAATACAAAAATAAACATTCATCGATATACTAAAGGTTAAATTAAAGCACAAAAGTGCGCAATTTCGGGATTAAGCAGCAAATAGTAATGCACAGCAACTTGTTACTCAAAATAAGTTTATCGTGGAATCTTCAACCTGTATGTCTCGTAACAAATTTCGACCATACGTAAAATGTTTAAAATTAAGTACATTTTATGACAGTTAGCCTTACTTACACCGAAAAATAAAATGTATTTTTAATTATACCAGAAATGCTCTATTTTTCATACGACATGAATGTCTAATTAAGTGTCATGAGTTATTTGTATGATTGTTTGTATGATTGTCGTTTGAAAAATATTTACAATAATTTCCATTACACGTTTAATAGTAGAGAAACGAAAACAAACAAATTTAAATACTCTCAAAGCTTATGCAAAACCATTCTTTTTTAAATATATTTTTATCATACTACATGTTTAAAACTACAAATTTGAAAATTTGAATGAAAATAACGATTTGAATTGAGTTGAGCGATAGTCTACGAATCCTTTTAAATTATGAAGAACGCTCTACTATGCCAACCGTAAGTGTTGTCTTATGTCTATGTGCAGAGACCTATTTGCTCAAAGTAGCTAGCACTGTACGCTTTTAATTAGTCAATGCATGACACGCTTTTGCTCGCATCGCAAGGTCGTAAAAGCGACCAATGAGGCATAAAACTGCTCGTAATGGATTTTACGATTGCCACATCCAATAAATCAATCAACAGCAACAACAAAAAAAAAACCCCGTTGACTAGTGCACTTGACCCTAACCGAATGTTTGGGCTAATAATGTTTCATTGTTTTCCATGTTTGATGCGGCGGGCACGCCGCATTGATGCAGTTGTGTTCATTTGCCACAATTGTCGTCCTTCCGGTTTGTATCCTGCCGCTTTGGGACGGATGTATGGTGCAAGCCCCGAAGGAGCGTTATCGAAACTCAAACTTAGACCTCGGCCCTCATCCATTTATCCATTATGGGAAGCGGTGGGAGCAAACATTATTGCTTCGTGTACTCAGCTTCCCGAGCTTCTATCGAACTTAATCGTACACGCAAACTACTACTACTACTCACATGAGAAATCGCTACGACACCGCCGACGAGACTATAGTTCCGTTTTGCGATGATGGTCGCACACAAAAACCACTAGCAGCAGCCAAAAGAACCACGAATTTGGTACAATCTGCACTACACTCACCACAAAAAAAAACCGCACGGCACTGGTCTTAAGCAGTACAGTTAGATCACTGGGGGGGGGGGTTCGCTTCCTCTATACAACACGTGTTGGCCGATTTAGCGTCAACCGTTGCGTTCCAATACTGAGTCTGCTGCGGTATGAGCGATCCGGCAGCGTCCGTTACAATATTTATACAAGCCGAATCCTCCGTGCTGGAACGCGCAGAACCGTCGCACGCATGGCTCGGTGGATGACAGTTTTGCTCGATTTGTGTGTCTCTATCTCCGTCCCACACGCGTTTGGGATTTGCACTCCTTCTCGTCTCGTTCCATTTCTTCTATTTTCTTCGGGACCGGGACGATAGGCTTGAAGGAAACTCCGCACGACTGGGTCGTACTACGATCGTCTGCTTCTCAGTGACGCGCGCGAAAAGCTCCTTCGCAGCTTTTCTTCTACCGTCTGGTACAAGTTGAAGGTTTTTGTGGGACTTGAAACAGGAAGCTAGGGAGCTCGTGATGATGATGAGTCGTTTTGGCTACCGGTTTTTCCTACCACCTATCAACAAGTGCATGCAACAATATTGCTCAACCAGTGCCACTGCTTGTGGATGATGAACTAGCAGCTCTGGTCTGTACTGTACAAGGATGAAAATCGCTTTTTTAACATAATACTCTCGAAGAAAATAGGACATTCGCTTGTAGAAGTTTCACCGCTCACCATAGCATAAACAGGAAAAAGAAAAAAAAGGTTGAATAAAATTATTTTAAAAGCAATGAGCTTGTTTGTTGGCTAATTTTGTCATATGTTCATTTTGTGCAAATGGTACTTTTTTGATTGCATACAATATTTATATTTAGCATTTTTTGGTACAATTTCGTCGTAGGCCCTTTCCATCTCTCTCCTTTTGCTCGTCAAACAAATCTTGTGGGAAATCGTGATACAAAGAAATACAAATACAAATGATTTATAACCTCGGGTTTGAACTTTGTTTCCTCTGTGGTACCCTGTGTGTGATGCGTGTGTGTCTGATGATGAATCCTAGTCCTCGACGTCGAGGATACAGATATGAATATTATATGGAAATCCTTCCCAAACCCAACAATCACCCATCACCGAAATCAATGACAGCGTTGGCACAATGTTGGCGTTATTTATCACAGCATCGCTCATCAGGAGAATGCGGGAGTTGTAATATGGGGCGGTTGGACGATTAAAAAACACACATCGCACCGAGTAAGCGAATTAACATATAGATATGCGTGAGCTGTGGGATCAAAGAAAACTCCCTGTCGGTGTGAGAGCCTTTTCCGTCGTGGGCTTCCCAATTTACTTCCTCCAAAAAGCCGCCATCGCTCGCAACTACGCCAAAGAGCAATGGCGCTGCTGAAGAGTTTGTTCAAGTTTCTGCTTGCAGCAAAATTGTCAGAGTCCTTTTTTTTCTATTTCGTTAGTAATATCAGATTTTTTGTACGGATCATTAGCTCTACAATAAAGCAAACCTGAAAGCGGGTTAGACATGGCTGGAGTGAGTATTGTGCAGCAAGACAAAATGACAAGAAGTAAGCATTGGCTAGTACAACAACACTCTGTTGCCATTTATCAGCATCGTAACATGACAACCATCAGGCATTGGGAATGCACGGAACGTGACTTTGAATTTTCATCCAAACCATCATCGCATCCGATCCGGTTCTGATTGAGGCCAAACACCAGCGCCCAATGGATGGAACCAATGAAGCAAGAACAGGGCATGACTTTCCGCTTTTCCCGGCATTGTATCGAAGATAGTTAGATTAATGTAGGCCGCCAACAAACCGGATCCCCATGGATTATCCAGACCTGCATACATTCGGGTGCAGTGCCTGTGTAAAACGGCTGCTTTTCAATTGCAACGCAACCCGTTGTGTACCGGGCGTCTCCATCTTGGTGAGCAAAAATCACTGGGTGACATTTACGTCACGTCAAAAATAGTTTACCGATCCTTTGTTTTCGACCGTTTGCTTATTGCTAGGAACACAACCCCTTCGGGCGCGCGACTTGTTGTAAATAGATTCAGCACGCTGACGCCATACGCGTTTGCTGATGGCTTGTTTAGTGGCCGGGGATAACTAGGGGCTAAAATTGATTTTATTGGATAATGAGCAGCAAAACACAATTCTTTCATTTCTCACCCCTCCAATGAACATTTTGAGCTTGCTTTAAAAATGCAAAAATACTCGTTAAATCTAATAAAAGCAACAGCAAAAAAAAAATGACACTCTTTTCGGTATTTTCCTCAAAAACACCAAAGGCACTAAAAGCTGAGTCCAACCAAGGTTTAGTGTTGCAAGAAAAACGAGAAAAGTGTAATGACGCGAACAGGGAAGTCGATTCCCGGTGTTCCAGGTTTCGTTCCTCGTTCCCCTGTCTCCCGGCTAACCTTCGGCAAGATTAATCAACTATCTAATCTTACGTCAATTTTTGGCAAAAACCCGATAAACTATGACGACTTAGTCTGGACTAACTCTGTGCTGGGGTCTGTGAGATTTTCCCAGCGTTGGCCCGAGTGCTATATGAGACACCAGTTAATTAATACGCAACGATAATTTATGCCCCAACGACCAACCACGGAGCAGCGTTGGTTTTATCATTCATCAAACGCTTTCACCACGTCCAGGTGCTTATCAACTTCGCAGCACTTTTCGCTCTTGGTCGGTCGGCGGACATTATCTTACTTTACAGCTGCAAACCTCCTCCGTGTACCCCTTTCTGACTCAGATCTCTGGTGCAAGCTGCTGGCGCTGTCATATCTCGACCGGGGCAGAAACTGCCGGCGGAGTTCCGGAGACGGCCGGGATAGTGTTGCAGCAGCGAGCAGCACATTCGTGGCAGCTTTTACCCAATATTTATGGCTGAGCTGGTAAATTTGATTTTTCTTCACATCGAGCTATTAGATGTGTGCTATTAGCGTGAAGAATGTTGCCCCGTTTGCTCCTGCCAGTGCTGCTGCGAGAATGAGCTGCTGTAGCCAGGGATTCTATCGGAATCGTTCAAGGTTGAGCGTCTTTTCTTACGTAAAACAAATTGCTAATCAACGCATTACACAACGGACCGGATTCCCAATTGGACATGAGCTTCCAACGGAGCTGAACGTACATGAACGCACTACATCAAACGAAACCTGACGCAAGATGTAGCAACAACTGGTTGAAACACTATCGCTCACTTATGTTGCCGGTTACCCGTTGCTGGCTGGCCGAACCGTTGATCGAATCGAAACGGAAACCAGTAAGGTACGGAGGGATGTGCTCATCATGTAAGAAATATCCATTGGCCATCCGTGTTTGTGGGTGTCCGTGTGCCACCCTACTCAGCAAAACGGAATGATGTGGCAAAGGCGATAAAGGGCTACCTTTCAGTGCAAAAACAATCCCTTGACCGATTGTCCGAGTATTGAAGGAAGTATTGGAGAACGGGTGGTGAACAATTTTTATAATCTTGTAATTGAATTTTATGAAATGGATTATCATTCCCGCAGCAACAAAAACAACCAAGCACGAAGGCGTTCGGCAGAACTCGAGCTCGTTAGTGTATATTTTAAAGAAAATCGAAGCCTGGCTGGGTAAGTTGCCGCAAGCACAGTCAAAAATCAGTTAGTAATTGAGAAGAAATAGCACTTGGCTACCGATAGATTGAAAATTGTTGTATTCAAATCGGTCTGTTTCGTCAATAGTAAGCAGAAGTAGGCCTGAGGCTTGCTAACTTATAGATCACATTTCTATAAATCGAAACGAGCGGCATTGGGATTCGATTGTTTTCCAGGAATCGGTTGTTTTAAAGCAAAACAGCTTACTGATGATGAGCAAAACATGCTCATCATCAACTAAACCCAGAAAGCTTTCTTCTGTAAAAGCTTAATGGCATCGAGTGGAAAATAGCCGTATCAACGGAAAGCTTCTTGCGAAATAGCTTATAAGCAAGAGTAAGGTAAGAAATTATGTCGACTATGTCGAAAACTTTCTCAAGCTTTGAAGGGAAAGTTTTCCTCAAATGATTGTAATGCTAAAGGTGAGCACCATTGCAATCATTTTGGTGGATACATCAGGGATCAGCAATTTATTTCATTCGAAGTGTTATCTGGTAGAAATGTTAGCTCCATTCCTGATGTTTTTAAAAATAATATTTGTTATCTTTCTATATTACTTTATTATAGTATTATCTGCAATTAGCTACTCATGCAAACTAGCATCTACTTACATTTCTTTAACGCTAACCGTAGAGGAGTGAGAAAGAAATTGCGTACTAAAGGATGGACCACAAACTGCAGCAAAAGGATCGAGGTGAGAGATGGATATCAAATACATGATACGAGGAGTTAAACGAACGACTCTCACTCACTCACTCATGTTGGCCTGCTCTTTTAAAGAGCACGTCGTCGTGACATGGCCCGGTCAACAATAGATCTCCACGAAACTCGATCCCTGGCTGCAGCTTCCCATGATCTGCCGTCCTCATAACAATCCCCAGCCATCGTATCCTACCGGTCTTTGCTTCCGTCAGGATGCAAGGTCCTCCGTATAGCTCAGCAAGCTCGTGGTTCATCCTTCTCCTCCACACTCCATGCTCGAACACACCGCCATCGATGGTCCAGTGAAAGCGATACTCAAACATGTCAAGAGCGTTTGCATCCTCCGGTCAGAATGGCCTAACACTCGTGGCCATATAGGACCACCGGGCGAATCAGTGTGCGATATATCTCACATTTCTTCCGTCTCGAAGTCTTCTGGATCTCAGCAGACGGTGAAGGCCTTAGTAGGCACGATTCCCCTGCACAATGCGTCTCCGGATTTCGCTGCTAACATCGTTATCCGAAGTTACGACAGTCCCAAGATAGCAGAACTCCTCTACCACCTCGAGGTTCTTGCAGTCGACACTATCACGATCAGAGCCTCCGGCAAGCAGGTATTTCGTCTTCGTCGCATTGATCATCAATTCAATTCTTGCTGCTTCACGTTTCAGTCGGGTGTACGCCTCACACAAGCCAAGAAATTGCAGAGACCGGTAGAGAATCGTGCCACGGATATCGTTGTCTAACCCCGCGCTTCGTATGACACCTTCCAATGCTATATTGAACAGTAGACAGGAGAGTCCGTCCCCTTGCCTCAGACCCCTGTGAGATTCGAACTGCACCCCATTCATGGTGGCCTTTATCAACCGGATCAGCTTTCCAGGAAAGTGGTACCGCTGCATTATGTTCCATCGCTCATTTCGATCTTTGGCCGATCGATCGATCGAGTAGGCCGCATTGAAATCGATAAACAGGTGCGTAGGGATCTGGAGCTCTCGGCACTTCTGGAGGATCTGCTGAAAAGTGAAGATTTGATCGGTGGTGGATTTGCCTCCAACAAACCCCGCTTGGTAGCTTCCGACGAAATCTGTAGCAAGGGGGAGCAAGTCTGCAGAACAAGATCTGGGACAGGGTCTTATAAGCGACATTAAGGACTGAAAAGGCACGATAGTTCGAGCATTCCAGCCTGTCGCCCTTTTTGTAGACTGGATGAATGTTACAAAAAGCCCAGTTTCCACTGCTCCGGTAATTCTTCCTGTTTCCAGATTCTCGTGATCAGCTTGTGCATTTCGACGGTAAGCCTCTCTGGTCCCATCTTGATGAGCTTGGCCGCCAGTCCATCACTACCAGCAGCCATCCAGAGATGGCGGAGGCATTTCGTCTCCTACACTGTTGCTGTCACTGATGTTGTTGCTGCTGTGTTGCTGCTGCTGTTGGCTTGTTCTGCTACTTGCATCAACCTCTCCTGTCTCGCCTCCGTTCATGTGTCCTTCGAAGTACCCGCAAAAAAAGATCGTTGCATCCGGCAGAATTACGGTGCCTTGGGATAATCAGAGGGAGACGAATACGGAGGAAACGGTTAGTGACATAGAACGGAACGGAGCAAAGCAGAGAAAGGGCATCTTTACATTCGAGGCAAGACCTCAGAAAAGACAAGACCCAAAACTTGACACCTCGACAGAGCAGGGTGGCAGATTGCCGAAGGAATTTACGAACAGCAACCCTAGTAAAGGATCTCTGCCGCTTTGAACGTTTCGGTCCTTAAGGATCCGAGCCGTTGCTGATCAAATTACACAGTAATAATCCAGCAATGAGCAGACCAGTGAGCAGTAAAGCGCTTTCAAACACAGATGATCATAAATATCACCAGCGATACGCTTTAAGGTACCCTGTGTTAAGCTAAGGCCACTTTTGAGCCATACGCCTAAGTCCTTTACCATCAAAACTTGGTTGACCAGAGCCTGGTCCAGCACAAAAAGCTATAGGTAATGTGTGCGGGAATGGCTTAACGAATTTACTTGACACTTCACAGGACAAATAATGAGAATGATTTACGAACACACCAAGAGGTAAAACGGTCAATACCATCTTAAAAGTAAACACTCACCCGATGAAATTAGGAAAAAGATTTTCACTTCATCGGCATAGCAAAGAAAACTATCATGCGGGAAGATAGAAATATTATCATTTAAGGAACAAGACGAATAATAAAGGACGTATAATAGAGGCACTACCCTGGGGAACACCGGCCCCAGAACAGAAGACAGGAGCGAAATTAACATTTAATGAAACACGATACGAACGATCACTTAGAAATGATATCAACAAGGACACAATTATGACGTTTTTATTTTGTTTATTCATACAGACTTTGAGTCTCTGAGATTCTACATTCGCCTCTCTACTTTGTTCAAAAAGTGATTCATACTAATACAAAAATATTGCGGTTTTGGCTTATCTACCTGATGCGATAAATTGCTGATGCGTAAAAATCTAATAAGATGGTTCTGATACAGTTTATCAGGTGATAGGATTGTCGCGTAAGCGGTGTCTATTTGGTAAGTGGCTCGGTGTGTCGTGTATCGACGGCAATCGGTGAGGAT
Organism: Anopheles maculipalpis; assembly: GCF_943734695.1. Classification (NCBI taxonomy): domain Eukaryota; kingdom Metazoa; phylum Arthropoda; class Insecta; order Diptera; family Culicidae; genus Anopheles; species Anopheles maculipalpis. Next base: position 44,347,428 of record NC_064872.1, on the reverse strand, counting down.
GTGGCGGACAGTGATGACAACGTCGCAGAAGCTGGGAGACAGGGTGGAGGAATGGATCTGTCTAGGAGATAGGAGCGTGTAAGGCGCGTATACCCGATACGAATGCGGGAAAGGATTCTTTGGTTGTGGTTGGACTCGGGATCATCCCAAGGTGCGGTGTTGTGCTTAATGGAGCGAAGTTTGGTACTGAGGTCTAGGTTGTGCCAGGTGGTGTTCCAGTTTTGGGTGACTATTGAGTTGGATGGCAAATCGGATGGCATCGTGACGTGTAAGGGTGTTGTGTGTTTTTGTTGGACGAAGCTGACCTCTGTTGGCCAGACGACTTTCTCGTTTCCGTTGATTCCGAAATGGCCCCGAATCCAGCAGAAAATTATTGTCGGGGTCGTATGTATCGAGTCTAGGAGCTGATAGTTTGGGTCTTTGGAGGAGCCGTGTTCTAGGGCGTCCAGAACACTCGACACTTTCGGTGTAGATGACTTTCAGTTGTTTGGTATTTATTATTATTACACTTTATTCATTGGACAATAATAGTCCGGATGATCGTATCTTAGCCTAGCGTGTAGATAATTACTTAATTTTTTTAACACTATTCAATTCGTTCGCCTTGAAAACAGTTGGCCCTTGAAATATTTTATGGAGTTCTGGAAGTCGAATAGTGAGTACACCTCATTGAATGCTCTACACATTGATGTCAGAGGATCGCCTGACCCAAAGTTCGTTCGGCGCCGTGTACTCGCGAGTAGTGGGCGTGTACGTAGCGATGTTGTGGGAGCATATATGTTAAGTTGTTGGAGGAGTGCAGGGGAGTCAATGTTCCCTGTAAGCAGGTTGGCGATGAAGAGTTGCTGGGCAATACGACGTCTCTCTTTCAGCTGGTGCAGGCCAAGGAGCATCAGACGATTTTCGTAAGAGGGATGTTGGCTACCTGGATTCCATGGAAGTAGGTGGATTGCGTACCGTGAGAGCTTACGTTGAATTGATTCAATGCGGTCAGATAGGCGTTGTGTCAATGGGTTCCAAACCACACTAGCATACTCTAGAACTGACCGAACTGTGCTGCAGTAAATGGCTTTAAGACACATGGGGTCCTTGAGGTCTCTAGACATGCGTAGCACAAATCCAAGAAGTTGATTGCAGCGACTGATGATTTCTTCGGCATGACGGTCAAATGTCAGTTTAGTGTCCAGCACAATACCGAGGTCCCTTACATGTGTTGCTCGTTCAATAGGAGTTCCATTAATATTGTAGCTGTGGTGTTTCGTCTCCCGAGATCTACTGAAAGATATCACCTGACATTTTTCAATGCATATTTTTAGTTGATTCCGCATACACCAGTGGTAGAAGTTATCTAAGTGTTGTTGTAGCTCATGCTGGTCGGAGTCTTTGTGTATTGTCATGAACAATTTAACGTCGTCTGCAAACATGAGGTATTTATCTGCTGGCAATACGTAGGCTAGGTCATTCATGAAGAGTGTGAAAAGCAGTGGGCCCAAGTTGCTACCTTGGGGTACACCCGATGTTGCAATGAATGGACGTGATAAGCTATGTGCAAATTCAACAGTGTATGTTCGGCCAACTAAATATGACGTGATCCAGCTTACATACGTCCTTTAGTCCTTCGTCGGCGGCTAGTTGGATGGCTATTACTTCGGCAGAGAAGATGATCGTGAAATAGACCTTGTTGTATTCGAATTATCTTTCCTTGGCTTTGAAATGAGCACTTAGTAACTTGTTCCTGAGATTTCAACTATGAACTATGACACTTTAACACCATTTGTAGTAAACGATAGAAGATTTACTTACTTATACGACGTTGAAAAGTCTTCTCAACAACTCAAAATCGTCGATCGATCGATCAGCTAATACTCTGTATAAACTTCAACACCACAATTTCATCGTTCAGGCCTGTATTGTCCATGAGGTTCTCCTGAGGAAAAGATTTTACGAATAAAAATGACAGTCCAGCAAGACGGCATATTCTCATTTGCCGCATAGTAGTACAACTACTATACAACTAGTAACGTCATTAGCTGCAACACCGTAGAAATAGATGAAAATGCGGTTTCAAAGGCTCTAAAGAAACTAAAATTATCTTTCTCACCCGGGCTAGATTGCATACCCTCGTGTATCTTGAAGAAATGTCAAATTTTCGTCCCAATTGTGTTTCGTTTCCAGCCGTCTGGAAAACGGCCTGGTTCAGTCCAATTTTTAAAAAGGGAGATTGTTCAGTCGCTTCCAGTTTGCGTGTTGTTGCCATCCTCTGTGGTATGTCCAAAGTGTGTGAATCCCTTGTCCAATAGTTTATCCATCCCGTAGTGTCTAATTGCATTTCTCCGCACCAACATGGCTTTATGCCCAAACGTTCTACTTCGACAAATCTTATGTGTTTTGTGTCTGTTTCTATGTTCAACATTGTCTGTAAACATCAAGTAGTCACTAATTATACTGACCTCAAAGCAGCTTTTGATAGTTTGCCACATGATCTACTGCTTGCAAAATTGTAGAAACTTGGGTTTGGAGGACCAATCTTGTCCTGGATCGGGTCCTTTCTTTCGATTCGATCTTATTCGGTCAGATTGGAACACTCGTTTTCATCTTCATTTATGGACTTGTCTGGCGTTCCTCACCTATTCATCAATGACTGCATCAATGTTCTTCCAACTGATGGACACCTTCTTTTTGCTGACGATATTAAAATCTTTCTCCCCGTGTCTTCGTCTTCCGGCTGTCGATCTCTCCAACGCTCTCTTGGTGACTTTTCTGTTTTGTGTTTAAACAATGGGTTGGTGCTCTGCCCACCTAAATGTTGTGTTGTATCTTTCGGGAGGCCTTCTGCTGGTCGGCTGTTATGGCGGCATCCAAATAAATAGAGTAACCACCGTGAAAGATCTTGGGATCCGGGGTTGACCAGAATGATCCTTGGTTAAGAGGTTGCGTCTCTTTCAACAGAGATCACGAGCTGTTCGAATTAAACTTTCCTATTTTCCACTCCCGAACCCGCCTTCTAGAGTCCACTACCTTTACTCCATAAAACCTCCCTTCTACCTCTAGCCCCCCCCCTCCTCCCCCCCCCCTCTCTACCCTAGTTGTAGCCCGGAGAGGCAGACAATTTGAATTAAATAAATAAATAAATAAATAAACTCTTAGATCCATCCAGTTCCAGACTTCCATCTTTTTGGGAATACGTTTTAGGCGCAGGCATTCCCAAATATGGCCAAATTGAACTATTTTTCGATCATCGATTTCGATGAGAAATTTCATCGACAGAGCAAACAAAAAGCCTTATATTCCTCAAATTTTTGATCAAACAACAGATTAAAACTATATTGTGGCCATCGTTGTCCATATTACTCCAAGGATTTACTATTAACGAGTGCTTTTGAGCGATAATTTTTACATTACCTCTTCGAGCATCTTGACACTTCACATATTTCTTAGCTTGACTCGTAGACAGAGCATATTGGACATGGGTAAGCTAGGGAAGTCATCGCATCGTTGATCACTTCTCGTGAATTCCTAAAGCTTATGCGTTTATTCAAATTATGTTTAAAATGAAATATGTCGATGGTTTTGTGTTAGTAATATCCATGCACAACAGCTGCATGGTTGATGATGTGATTTTATATAAAATGATTACGAGGGCTGACAATAAAGTAAGGTCTCCAATTTTTTTTTTTTCATAGAAAATGACATTTATTTACAAAAAGCGATACACCGTTGGAAAGGCCAAGGTCTTGGCTACTTTTTTACATAATCGCCATTTTTTTCCAACACCATCCATCGTGCGCATCCGCACGATGAACTTGTCTATGCCGGCAGAATACCACTCTCCGTCCGCCATTACAGAACGCAATTCGCACTTGGACGCTGACGCGAGGGGTACCTCCATCGTTGACGGCTGCTCAGCCAACACTGAGCGGTCGAAGAAGCCTCACCCAGCAGCAAAGTGGTAGTGGGGGAACCAAGGAACACGGCGGTGTTGCCAGATTTCGCCTAGCGCGTGATCCGGCGAAGTTGCAGCGTTGGAGACCTTACTTTATTCTCAGCCCTCGTAAAATATGTGAGTAATAGAGTTCAGAACGCAAAACCATTGTACTTAGTTAATTATTTTAATTTATTGATTTGTTGTAATATGACCAATACCAGTACTTTAATAATACTTTTTCATATCCGTCCACAATGTTCCGTTGATTGAAAGTACACGTGTATGCACAATTAGGAATGCCGGATGGAAAGCGAACCATTGAATACGATGGTTTCTGCGTAACCCACCACCGCTAAACTCGTCCAGATCACCGTTTATCAACATCTTATAGTTCGGATTTGTTGTTAGAATGTTAAATTTAAATTTTCATTGCTTGCCACGATGTCCCACCGCCACTGCAATCGGTAGTATCGATGATCTTCGCAGCGATTGACTTCTTCTAATGGGGTAAACTTCCTTCGATGGTTTGCATTTAATTGGTAGCAACTAGCTTCAGACTCACTAGCCTCATCTCTGCCGTTAGATTGCCACACTCTTACTTGGGTTTAAAAACAGCTGACCGCATTGAAATAGCATTTCCAGTATCTGCCCTTCTTGGTTTTGTCTTCTGTGCCCCGGGTTTGGATGTCCATCTGGGGATGAAAAGGGTGGGGGGGGGGGGGGAAACAAGAACAGAACGAGACGAACATTCAATGTCGACAATGTTGCAGCGCGTTAACCACCAGCTAGATTTGCCGCGAAACAGCAATTCCGTTGGCCTTTTGTATCCTTTTGTACCGCAGTTTACAAAACTCACACACACATTTCAGTATCAGTACTCTAGTTTACCATTTCGTCCAGCAGCTCCTTCCGCGCCTCGATGTCATCGATCTCGTCCGGAATGGAGTTAGCCACCCGGTCTTCAGCTTCTGCGTCCGCATCCGCTTCTGAGAAGAAGAAGAAAAAGAGCAGTGGTTAACGTAAAGATCGTTAAAGCGTTGGCATGGACAACTTTCCGCCCAGTGCGGATTAAAAGACATGATTGAAAAACGTTAACTTGACCCGTGCCAGCGATCGAACCGCGGGCCAAGAATGCTCAATTTACCGGCATAATAGCTTTTCATCAGTTGCTCCGTTTTGCTCGGCGGCGGTGGTGGTATTTTGGCCGGTGCCAGCGAAACCGTGGGCTTGCCGGTGTATCGTCCATCCCGGTACACCTTGTTGATTGGTCGCCCGCTGCCATCCTCGCCGTCGCCTTTCTCTAGCGCGTGGTGCAGGGCCACCATGAGCCGGTCCAGTAGCATGGCCGCCCGTTTCGGTACTACCATCTGGAAACGATAGTTTAAGCCACAGTTTGATTGGAATATTTAGTTAAGGATAGTTGGAGAAAGGTTATAGAGTTGTGAGAATCATGAATTTAAAGGCTAAACTTGTAGCTTAAAATGGGACATCAAAACTGTACATTATTTATTATGCATAACGTTCTAAAGTGATTCTTTATGATTATTTATGCAGTTATTCTTAGGCAAAAATTTCTATTCAGTACTATTGGTGCACCAATCCCCGATCAAGTGAGTTTGTAGAGGACTAACAAACATTTAGAGATGCCAGATTTTGGAGACCAAGGCCTCGAAAAGTTTAAATAGCATGAAACAGTAAAACAAGTTGTAAATAACAACACTCACTTTTAGTTCCTATAATAATGCTAAGGAGTTGGCTAAATAAACATAAAGAAAAATATTTGAGGAAGATCAACAGCATTTTCGATCCATTCGAGGCAGCAATTGGGTCAATATTTATGTTTATCGCTAAAACATTTATGCACAATCTAACGTTTTGTAAAGTACATATTTCACAAATTAAAGTTAATCTCTTTTGTTTCTAAAAACTTAAAATGCTTCTGTTTGAGCCCAAAATGTAGACAATTTTACATATGAATCTACACTTCTTCTACTGTCTGGTTTTTGGCATTATCTTGAAGATCCTGCTTGATTACTTAACATACTAAAAATATACTTCGAATTTTCAACTAACATTGCACCTACGAACATCAGCTCCACTGGAAGGTGCCAAATTTCAAACCAGCGCTGCGGATATGTTTAGAAATCTAATTACCCCGCTCCGTCCCATGCGTATCATGATACTTCATCGTCCTAGGGCTGGAGGATAGTCTGTTTCACACTAGATAATAGAGTCTAATACAACAAAACTATTCTTCACTTAAAATTTTTGGTTTTTTTTATGAAATTTCCGAAAAATCTTTTAAACTGTTTAAATACAGTTATTATAAAAAAAAACTTAATGTTAATGAGCATTGCTGGGGCAATTATTCATTAGCAATTATTCATGTTATTTTATTTTTTTCTTCATTTTAATCCTAAAAATTCGGATTTGGAGGCTTAAGATAAAATAAATATTTAAAAAAAAAACCCAAAATTCATTATGCCAATGGAATCCTTACATTAAAAAGTTTGATTCTATCGAATAGTATCATTATTAAACTATCACATGACTAGTGCTACAAGCGTCAAGAGGTATATCGGATTTAGCACGAATTGATCATAAATCTTGTGTTCTTATCACTCACATTATGCACTGGAAAAAGAAATGTAAATATGAGATTGTTAAAAAATCGATAGACAACACTAAGAGCACCACACTTCTGTACATCAAATTGTTGCCCAGTCAATCTTTTGTAATATTTTTTAAACCCTAGCGTTTTGATTTTCATCACAGACAACATTAAACTTACCGGATAATCGTCATAATTAACTTCAGCAAATTTCGCCAACTCGTTCGACTTCATCTTGACCGGTGGTACGATTGCTTTGTAACTGGATAATTTACACCAAACATTCGGCGTTTCGATCAGCACCAAACAGATCGTTATCTGTACGAGGATCCTTCGCATTTTGATGCAACTTGACCGTGGTTCCGTTCGTGTGTAATTCGCTTTCCCGCCCCAGTGGTGGAGCACGTGTAACGGTCGTGTACAAAACGTGTTCAAAGTGTAGGTGGAAAAAATGGAAATGCTTGTACGGAGTAGAGTAAATTTTTCACAATCACGCCAAACACTGAAATCCACTCACTGCCGGACACTTGCTCACCCGGTGTAGACACGGTCAAGGATTAATTATTCACGATCGAATCCATCATACTTTACAATGCGTTTCCTTTTAAAGCCTATCTTTCTGCAGGGATCGGTAAATCTGTGACGCACACCTTTTGCCGTGGGCTTCCGTACAGAACTGAGCCAATATTTTCACTTCTACCGACCGATTGTTGCTATCGTTCAACGCTTGAACTCTATTTTATCAGACCGATCACTAGGAACCGTTCCGTACTCATCCGTTATATGAAGTAATCTAACATGCTACGCGGAACGTTCAAGTGCTTTTATAGACTGAGCCAAACCTTCGGCAGCACTAGCACGACCAGTGCCGCCCTTAATCCTTAACCGTCCACCGCCAACAGTCAAACAGCACGCACACTTACACAGAACGCCGGGGAGACGTTTCGCGCGATGTTGAGCATCGGTTTATTGTGTGTGTGTGTCCGTGCGTGTAGTATGTCTGCTGTATGGGGCCATGCGTTTGGGGAGCAACAAGTGGGAGTTTACTTTTTGGAAATTTGGAAATCATCCTGAACGACAAGTGCATCCTATATAATTTTTTGGTCTTAAGTATAATTAGTCAATATAAAGTTTCAATAAAAATTGTCTTTAATAAGCGTTGGCTCGCTGAACTCCTACCTGCACTGAAGCGTAATTAGAATCCTCAACTACTAGTCTGTCTATTACTATGGCATTTGTCTAAGACTGCACAGAAAACACGAAAACAATGCGATGTCCAGCATCTTGATTAAATGAGTCCGCCGCCTTTTAGTGTTTGGAACGTGTCTAGGAAAAATATTTGTGGCCATTCTTTAGCAGCTTCAGGATCAAAGGGCTCTCAGCTCAGGAAGATGAAAAGAAGTTGATGCTGGCTGTTGTTTAAATTATGCATGAAGTAGGATGAAATTTTCAGCAAATCTCGCTCGAATTGTGTTTCAAATGGCACTGCTTTGGGTGTTCATTATTACGCAGAAATAGATGGCGGACCTAGGTGGTGTTAGTAGTTAGGAATAAACTTTATTTTGCATGTGATTTAATGTATAAGAACTACATACAACTGCAGGGCAATGTTGAACTGCCTGCCGGTGTTGATGTGTGCCAATGCCAATAGCAAACATGCGGCGAAAGTAAGTCAATGTCAAAGGCAGCAAAAAGGTGTCCTAAAGCCTAGATCCAAATTTTGGGAGAGGCTCGACAAAATTGCTAGGAATGCGTGTAGAACAATTGTACCAGGCCGAGGGTCATTGGTCAAATAACGACTTTCTGGCACGACTGCTAACACCACGATGTTGGCGGGAAATGCACGTTTAATGTTACAATATCCTGCCGTGCAGCCAGGAAAGCCCGAAATAAAAAGAGGAAAAACCGAAAAGAAACACCCCGATTGAACCACATGCCCTACAGCATGTGGAATATTTTGTTCGGGTCGCATAAATGCCACTTGCCCACCTGTTGCTGCGAACATGAAAGTGCTCTCAGAGCATTGCTAAAGTATAATTTCTTAACCACCCCTTTCCGGATACGGGTCATATTACAAACTCGCATAGCCAAGCAAAGCTCGGGAAGGAATTGTGAGTTTTTTCGTCATAAATCGAACTCAAATCGTAAGAGTGCTATGGCAAACAGACGAAACAACAAGAGTGTACATGTGTGCACTGCATGGTGCATGCTTGGAGTTGCATTCTCAAGTAGCGCACCTTCATACTCGTTGACTTGGTCGAGAAAAGGATGTGATTTAAAGAAACAGTCATGCAATTTTCTGTTTATGCCAGTCACAATGCCGCCATGCATGTGTCTATATCACGTGGAGATGTTGCTTTTGCTTCCTTGCATCAACGCAATGTAGCTTCTGATTACTTAAGGACATGCTTTCCCTAGAAGCGGGATTTTCAAATTAATAATAAAGAATTCTGATAAAGTAGCAGTGCTTTAAAAGTATGTAATAAATCACATTTTTCTTTCCGTTTCACTAGAAAGCCAGCTACATAAAGGCTACAAATTAAACTGACCAACCAATCGGTTTAATGGCGTCATGGCTCATCAATCAGCGTAAACCGTCAACAGCGTTTTGACGACAATCATTTGACATCTGTAATTAAGAGATGTGTGGAGAATTTTATGAGGTCATAACACAACGGACATGATTCAGAGCGTAACGGTGCTTGTTTGTCCTGATGTTTTGTGCGAATTAGAAAATTATTCTCAGAGTAAAATGGCCATCGCATCGCTTCGAAATAAGATTAACGAAAGGAGACTCAGTGAATAGGATATTAAACTATTATTAATGATGATTTTGATGATGATTGTGAGGATTGGAAATGAATCGAATTCATCTCAGGCATTTTATCGTGTGAAAGTTGCTTGTAAGAATGTTAAACAAAATTAAAATTCTTTTCTTTAAGTAATTCTAACTATAACAAATCAAACGATTGACGTTAGCGAAGATCTTATTCATTCAAGGCCTATTAAGTAAAGCTATGTATAACAAGAGTCTTCGAGTGCTGATAATTACTAATATTCTCTACCTTCTACTGTAGAAGAAACGTTTCACAATGACAATTGTATTTTTTTTCGATCGATTAAACTAATTTGTCTCATAGTTACATGTATGTTATGCAAGGATGTAACCAATCATTGAGTTTACTACTCAAATTTAGTAACAAGCATTTTCCTCTTTGCTTTACTTCACAAATGATTTAGTAAGTAAGCCGACTTAATTAGGTATAATTTCAATATTTATATTTTATATTATTTTATATTATTTTATGTTTGCCTAATGGCGAATTTTCTTTTATTTTGAAAAATAAATATGACGGTACAATGCCTTATTGTCAACACCGCTTGTGATGACTAAATTATACAAACAAAATAAGAATTCCTTACTTACTTAAGGCGCTACAAACGCGTTGCGGTCTCGGCCTGCCGCAGCAGAATCCAGAACCGCTCACGGTCCCACGCCGTCGTCCACCAATTCGTTATACCGGCCTTGATGGCGGTTGATTCCGGCGGTGGATCAAGCAATCGCAGACACACCGGCCAATGCACTAGACTTCAATCTTCCATATGTGGATACATATAAAGTGGTTACATTTATTAATCGCCTTAAACAGGCTTCGAATCCTGGCCCTGAGATGCAGCACTATTATCCTATTTAATTACAACATTGACAATAATTTACTTCAACGTCCTGAATGTGTTAGAGACTTAGGGATTCTTCTTGACAAGCAACTCAGCTTTAGACCTCACATGACAAATCTAATTAACCGTGGTAATCAGATGCTAGGCATTGTATTTCGTAGGACAAAGGAGTTTCGCGACCCTACTACTATTAAAACGCTCTTCTATTCCCTTGTCCGATCAGGCTTAGAGTACGCAAGTGTTGTTTGGTGCCCCGCAGCACACATGTGGAGCCAGCGCATTGAAACAATACAAAGAAAAGCTACGCGATTTGCCATTAGACTCCTCCCATGGAGACCCTACGATCGACGCCCAGACTATCCCACTCGATGTCTTCTCTTGGGACTCCAACCACTGGCAGTTGTATGTCCGATGAAATAAATAAATAAATAAATAAAATAAATAAATGATTCCAAGCCATCCTCCCACCTCAATCTGGGCCAGAAAGGACTTTCTGAGCTGGGTCGTCCGGTGTCATGCGTATAACAAGACCAACCCATCGGAGCCTGGCGAGCCTAATTCGCTACACGACGATGAGGTCGTCATACAGTTCGACCGGCCCGTCGTTGTACCGTCTCCTCCATTGTCCTTCCACACATACGGGGCCAACGATCCTTCTGAGCATCTTCCTCTCGAATGCGGCTAAGAGGGCTTCGTCTGTTGGACAGGGTCCATGTCTCAGAGGCGTATGTGAGTACTGGGACTATAAAGGTACGATACAGTCCCAGCTTCGACAGTCGCGACAGGTTTGCTGAGGTGAGATGTTTCCTCAGGCTGTAGAATGACTGGCTGGCCGCCAGCAACCTAGAGCGCAACTCCGTCTCAATGTTGTTTTCGGTTCTGACTTTTGACCCGAGATAGGTGAAGTTTTTGCCGATTTCAAATTTACGGTCACCTATCCGTACATCACCGCCACGTAGTTCCGGTTTTCTTAGTAGGGCCGCTGATGGGGCCACCATCAATTTGATCTTTGCCTCGTTAATCTGCAACCCGAAGTTTTCTGCCGCCTGCTCGATCCTTTGGTAGGCCTCTGCTACCTGGGAGAGCACCATACCAATGATGTCTATATCATCAGCGTATGCCAGGATCTGGGTTGACTTATAGCAGATGGTTCCCGAAGTCTCCCCCTCCGAGTCACGGATGGTCCTCTCTAGCGCCAAGTTGAATAGGAGACAGGCGAGCCCAACTCCCTGACGCAGGCCTTTGGTGGTAGCAAAGGACCCTGAGAGTTTTCCATGGCCTCGTCGAGTTTTACCCTTTTTTATTTTTTTTTTGGCTATGCTATCATATGCAGCCTTCAAATCTGTGAAGAGATGTTACGTGTTCAGATGGTACGGGATGGGTGTTAAGTTATCTTCTCCAAGATTTGCCGCATGGTGAATCTGGTCAGTGGCAGATTTTCCGTTTCGGAATCCTCTTTGATAATTTCCAATTGTCTGTTCAACGATTAGGGAGAATATTTTGTAGGCGGTATTCAACACCGTAATACCCCTGTAGTTGTTGTAGTCCGACATATCTCCCTTCTTATATGTGGGATAGATGATGTAAAAATGATAAGGCGTTTCCTCCTTATTCTTTGCCTTATCCCGGGGCATACTCGGTTGTAGCTGGGTGGATAATTCGTTGTTGTCCAGTCAGTCCAGATGATTGCTCACGTAGGTGTAGTTGTGATTGGATCGGTACTATTGTTGTGGTTATTGTGTATGATGGTTGCTTGCTTCCAGTGTGTCCATAGTGATGTTTTACCTCGAATTTTCTTCTACTTAAGGTTAATTTAAAAACTAAACAGTCAATAATAAGGGAGGAATTAAGCATGAGGGGGTCTAGAGCTGGAACATATAGAAGTGAATGATAGATATTAAATGAGAGAGGAATGAAACGATGAATGAAATGAACTGAATAATGCACGACAACCAAGGACCGATTAATAATGGATGGCTAATGCAAAGGGAACGATTAGGAACAAAGAAAGTAATCGAGCACAGCAAAGACAGGAATTCTAAACAATTGAAGAAGAAGAATGCAACAAATAGGTTTCGAGATCTTCGAGAGAGTCGAGACTAACTTGCACATACCTTCACTGAAAATCAGGCTGGGTGAAAGAGGATCCACAGAAGAATTTGCTAACATCTTAACTACCGCTATCAAACACAACGAATCAGGAGAAGTCGCTAATAATATGCTAACATCAAACCTTCCTCCTAAGTCTTTTTTTCTTCATTGAGGAACAGCCTGGCCGTATTGCTAGACTTATTAATACCACGTAGTGAGGGCTTAATATCCTCACTACGGGGGAATGACTAGTAAGAATACTAGTAAGTCCTCACCACGGGGAATTATCTGGATGGGATTTGTACTCCGATCCTGTCACTTAAAGATCGGCACCGCTGTCATCTGCACCACCTCCTAAGTCCTTAAGCGGTCCTCCAAAATACGGTTGTTCAAGATCTAGTTCTTCTTTAACTGTTCAATCGCAAGATGTTGTTACTGCGTTTGTTCACTTGATTATCCACGTTATTGAATTGTCTGTCCGAAGACTAGCCTGAACGAGGCTGGATTCGATCGCCAGTCCTGTTTTGTGAAAACTGCCGCCGCTGCTGTCTGAAGAACACACCGATGTGGTTCAGTACGAAGAATTAGATTTAAAACATCTTGAGTTTCATAGTTTCATCGCAAAACTAAACCGTTTATTCCGTTATCAGACCGATGGCCAGCTTGTTTCGCCGGTCTTTCACATGGTAGGGTTTGGTATTGAAATTCATTCGGGGAGTTTTACTCCGCCCGCAATGACTGACTATCCGTTTGGTAGTAGTTTGTAAAACACTTAAAAAACGAATTTTCTCCATATGTTAGGAAATTGCTTCGGTACTTAATGGCAAGCAAACGAATTGAAAGAGAAATATTTCTTATTGCATAAATTTAAAAGGACCTCTTTGATCAAACCCTTTTCAACAATAAAGGTCAACAAAGATGCAAAAAAAAACCTAATTTACTGCAGCGACAAGAAAACAAAAATCATTTCAAAATGTTAAAAAAGCCTCATTTTCCTCAACAGAATACTTATTTTTTTCATGTTTCTAACGATTTTCTCTCATTAATCATCAGCCAGTGCTTTTATCGCACAGATCACAGAAAAAACACTACTTACTTACTTACTTTAGCGCTTCGCGCTGTACGATAGTGATTTCATCGAACAGCTCGTCATTGTAGTCGCTCCATCATTGTTCTTCCTCACATACGGGGCCAATAATTCTTCCGCGCATCTTCCTCCCGAACGCGGCTAAGGTGGTTTCATCAGTTTTAGTTAGAGTGCACAAGTACACAAGTTTGACTTTTATTTGATTTTTATTACTATCATCCACCGTCAGTCAAGCTGAAATATTGATTTTCAAGCTTCCCTCCGGTCGTGTGCAGCCTTGTGCATGAAGGAACAGTGTGCAGTGCAGTGCTGTTTAATTTAGTATTTTGTGTTGCTTGTTCGCTTTTTAAAACAGTGATGCGATCCCATACGATCACACAATTATTTCTCCCAAGCTTCTTTCGCCTATGCAAGCATAACCGGGGAATGACAGCATCTCGCGGTACATTACTCCGACCTTCACAAAACTCCGTTCATACACAGCGAATCGTTTGTCTTTGTATATCAGGCAGCGTTTAATAATAAAAGAAAACTTTGTCAATAATATTAATAACAGTAACGCGACTCATGGATGCCTGTTGGTCGTCATGCGCATGAGTTCATTGCTGCCAACAGGACTATCAAGCCATGCGGAGTCGTGATGCGACGATGTCATCTCAAAATACCAGTCAAAAACTCCAAAACACATTTATATACTGTTCTGTGCATGCTACCAGTGCCCCGTGCAGTCGATTATACATGTTTCACTTTTCTATCCATCGCCACTACCAACAACAAATGAGCTTCAAATGCTAGCTGTGCTGTTCAACGCAAAGTGTTAATCCGGGTGTAGATCGTACCACCTCCGTTGCTTGAGTTTATGTATATGTATAATCAGTGCAAGTTTGAGCTCAGCTACTTTGGACGACGATAGAATATACGCCTAGACAACGTTCCTTTGTCTACTCATACTCTTGTGGTTTTTTTTAATCCTTCATAAAGGATGAAATGTAAACGAAAACAAAAAAAAAAACAAACCGGCGAAAGAAAAGAAATAAAACTAAACACATACCTTTGTTACTTTGTCACTATGTTTTGTTGTATCATTTTTTTCCATTCAAATAAAATAGAAGAAACATATCCACGTTAACTTATAATTAGCAACAGAAACCGCAATGAAGACTTTTACACGAGAAAGAAATAATAACAAATTTAAATAGAAATGATATGAGACACAGTTTCTGTCTCCCCCATCCTCTCGGTTCGTTTCAGATTGTTCCATTATGTCTCACCCCTCCCCGTTCAGTGCCACCTTTTGCTATGATATTCATGGAATATAGGCGTCATTGGTTCTACTATCGTGTACGCGCTCTGCTTCTACCGATGTGTTTACCATTTAAAATCAAGAAAACAGAGATGAAACCTAATGGGCGATGAAATAAATTAAAAGTAAGTCTCATTTTGCTTCCACCGCATATTTTGTTTGCTCCGTTTGTTTCGTCAGCTGTTGAAACACCTTGGACCTACGACCCAAATAGCTGGAACGCTTCTTGCGATTGCATCGAATGATCTTAACTATATGCCCTCTTCAAAATTGTTCAAGTGCGCCGCCGGCTAAATGCGCAAAACACCAGCTGCATATTGTTAGGCGAAGCCTAACTAGGAACAATTTTTAAGAACTTTTCCTTTGCATAAATGCACTATTGGTTGAGAATGTAAAATTGATTGTTCCCCACAAAGCTTACAGACACAGACAAAATGAATAACAAAAAAAAAATGGAAAAGATAATTCCGAACGTCCTGCACTATCCAAAAACGAAAACAGAGATTCTTGTAAAACTAATTACCAATAGCAGTGTTGATGAAACACGGAAAGTGTACACAGCATTGTGCTGCAAAAGTTGGTTAATGTTTTTGCTCTACACAAAAGCAAGCCTTCCCACAACCGTGGAATCGACTTGATTTGGATGCACATTTTGCGAAATCTCGCCAGCTTATTAACTTTCACTTTTACTCGACGTTCTACCAGCATTCCGAACGAATCGATCCTGTTTTGTGTCGGTGTCCTATTGTGCTTTTGTATCGTTTTCTCTTGCTGTCCGTGACGTCCGGAGAAAACCCCGAAAGGAGAGTTTTTTCTTCACTTTAGTTGTACTGCTCGGGAAGAACGTACGAGATATCGTCCCACGGATGACGATACAGGCCCTGCTTCAAGCGCTTCTGATCCATGTAATGTCCGATGAATCCGATGCTGCGTCCCAACACAAACAGCGAATTGATCGCACCGATGTTAATGTATTCCTGAGCTTCCTCGCTGTAAACGAAAAGTTAATGCGTTACTGCAAATGATCCGCCTCGCTCGCGTACTGTCAACACATACCTTGTGAAAGAACCACAGTTTCGCAGCAAATCGACAAAAGACGTGGCAATCACTCCATCAACGTTCAAAATTAGATTCGGTTTCTTGCTGGTGGTAATCTTTTCCACTTCCAACGCGTATTCTAGCAGCGGGTAAGCTGGGAAGTTTTGCATTACAAACTCCTTGATGATCTTCACACGCACGTCCGGATTGTTGATCGATTTTACTCGATGACCGATACCCATGATCAGTTGACCCTAATAAGCAGGAGGAGATCAGAGAATGCGAAATTGTCATCAGACCGAAACGTTATACCGTTAAGTATATATCTTCATCATCATTACCTTCTTGCGCATAGAGTTTACAAACTCCATCGGATGAAGGTTGGAATCGTACGCCTCGGAAAACTGTTTGGCGGCACCGTCCAGTGCACCACCGAAACGATCACCGATCGTAAGCAGACCGCTCACCACCGACGATACCAAATCTTTTCCCGCACGTGCACAAACGATCGTGTTGTGCGCGCCGGACACGGCCGGTCCATGGTCAGCCGTAACCATCAGACACATTTCGAAGAACTTACACACGTACGGTGGCAGACAGCGCTGGAACCAAAGCAGCGACACCACACCACCGATGCCAACGTTCTTCTGCAGCACATCACTGATCGGCATACCGGCGTACAGCAGCTCCTGGCCTCTCTCGTCACAAATCGACGTCATGAACGAAGCCGGCTTCCGGATCAGTCCAAGCTCACGGGCCCACGAATAATCCATCGGTACGGTCGGCGGTGGAACTTCTTCGGCAGGCACAATGTGTCCTTCCTTCACCATGTTCTCGTACACCGATGCGATGAGATCTCCGAACGCATCGAAAGATTTCGGCACATGGGCACCCGCTTCCGCCAAAGACTTGTTTTTGGCCGACGCAGTTTCACGATCCGTATTCGCACAGGATCCCGCGTGCCCGAACTGCACCTCGGACGTGAACATTCCGGCACACGTGCCAATACACCAGGCAATCAGCGGCTTGGTGATGCGACCATCCTTAAGCGCTTCACACACTTCGTATTCCTCCACGCCACCAACTTCACCCAACAGCACGATCATCTTGGCGGCCGGATCGGCCTGATAGCGCATGATGTGATCCATGAAGGTTGTGCCCGGATAACGATCGCCACCAATCGCTACACCCTCGTACACGCCATCCGTCGTCAGCGAAAGGATGTTGTTCAGCTCGTTAGACATACCGCCCGAGCGGGACACGTACGCAACGCTACCAGCACGATACAGCTTGGAATGTATAATGTTGTCGAGCATACCGCCCGTATTGCCGATCTTGAAGCAACCCGGCTTAACACCACCGACCGTAGCCGGACCGATGATCGACACGTTGCGTTCCCGTGCGGCCATGTTCAGCTTGCGCGTCAAATTCTCCGGAATGCCTTCAGCAATGATAGCAATCGTGCGGATCTGCGGATAGTCCAACACTTCGATCGAACTATCGTAAGCGGAGCGTAGGGACGCAAAGTTTACCAACACGTCCGCCTCCTTATGCTTGTTAATGGCTTCCGACATTTTGGAATACACCGGGATCAGCACTTCCTTGTGACCCCAGTAGAACTTTTGCTTATGGTATCCGGTGAACGGGTACACCATAGCCACGACGGAAGGTTCATCTCGGCTGCAAATAAGGAAATTTGAAAGTTTAATACTGTTGGCCTTTAGGAAGAACGTAGAGCTTTACAACTCACCTGCAGATAAAATCGAAATCCAGCATCGACTGGACAGCTCGGGTTTGCATGCCCCAAACGAGCGCCTTGGTGCGGTTGGTAAACATTTGTCGGTACGCATCCGAGCCGATCTCAGTTTGGGACATTCGGACCGAACCAGTTTCGCCTACCGGGGAAGTAGCGGGTGAGATCAATTTCTTACTAACGCCACTGCTAGCTGCTACATGCGCATACAGTGTAATGTGTGGTACACACGGTGATGTTGGTGGTGTTGGTATTACAGAGCGATCATGGATCGCCATTGTGATCGTAAGGAAACAGTGAGGATTATGAATGGGACGTGGTTGATCGTCGAAAGCAAGCAAAGAAATGCAAACATAAACCATGAAACAACAAAACACACACACACACACACATTACATGATGACGTGCAGGAAGAAAATGAAAAGAGAAAAATAGGAAAATAGTATGGGATTATGAAGAATTTTTAATACACTTTAGAATGCGCAAATAATAAAATCACTACATCAACCAAAGCTTCACTAGAGAGCTAACGAGTTCAAACGGCGAAACAAGAAGAGAAGTAGAGAGTAGATGCAAGTTCCGGTGGCAAAAAAAAGCTTCTCCATGTGATGAAATGATGCTAATACAGGGTTTTCATGGATTTTATTCATACAATCAGCGATTTATAGAATCGTTCGAACACATTTTCCAGTTCCCGTTGTATCCAATACAGTTTTATTTAAAATAATTATGAAATGTACCAACTGAGATGCCAATAACAGTGCCGATATCAATAGCAAATCAATACAATGATCCGAACACGTCGATAGCGCGCCAAACGAGTCAATACTATGCTCGACCGATTCTGTAACTCGCTGAACAACGGGTGGGTAGATAAATCTTAGTCCTAGCCAACAATTGATTTATTTTTGGTCAGATTCAATTTTTTTTACTCAATTCAATCGCCTTCGAGAGCGAAGCAGTGCTAATAGCTATCTTTTTGACACCATTTTTAAAACATAGTTTATCATTAGGCTTAAAATAGGCCTCTGTTTCAGTGATACCATCATTGGACCTTAATTTCTTTCCTACCAGCATTCTTTTCAGGTCTGCGGATAGTAAACAATTTGTTATCTGCTGTTTCGTCCATAGTCACATATCGACACAAAAAATCGGCTTTATAATAGTTTGAAAGCTTCAAACCATTCGTTGTTGTTGTTGTTGTTGATCGATTGTGAGCTCACGGGCATCCATTTTGCGCAAAGCTTTCGCATGTCCAAATGTTTGCGAATCATATGATACACAAGTTCCTTAGATATCGATACAGCGTCTTTTATCTCCATCAATGTTGTTTTACGGTTATCAAAAACCATTTGAGCGACCACTTCGTTTTGCACAGGCTGTTTCGCTGAAGTCGCTTTTAAACTCACAAAACAAATACTTAATATGTGTGTAGGTGATTGTGCAAAGTCCGAATATAAGATTCATTATGCCATTGTTTGCCCATCAATAATGGATCAGCCCACCAAATACGTTTTTATCTAAGCTTTGAGCTATAACTCATCATCTAATCAATTTACTGCTATCAAATTCATACATGCGTGTTTTCAATGTTGGCCAACATTTTTTAAAAAATAATTCATTACATCAGAACCACAACTTATCCACACACCTGTTAAGTCAATAAAATCCCTGAAAACCCTGTAACTTTCGATATAACAGTGTCACCGTTTTGACCGTTGAAATGAAGGCACCCGGCCAAGATACGATTTGCAGTAACACCGTGCTACTAACGCCATTGGAAAGCTTTTCGGTAGAAAAAAAGCATCCCCAGGTTCATTCCCACTGTAAAGGTAGGAGTTATGTACAATTAGCGTAGCAAGCAGAAACACACTTTTTTGTACAAAATCCAAAACTTTATACCATTCAGCAAACGCTCTCACCTTGGCCGGTTTTGTCGCAACGGTCTTCATGATCGTTAGATGTGGTGTACGACGTGCGGAGCAATATTTTAAACAAAAGTTTAGACAACCCACCCGTTCTTCTACGCGAAGCAGATGGGATGTTTTGATCAACGGTTACTACTGAATCGATAGTGCTATCTTGTGGTGGTGTTTCGTGAGCGAGCTGTTCGCTAGATGATGCATCGCGAGTAATGGGAATGACTGAGAAAGTATGCAAAATTAATAAACAAAAAAACCTTCACGATGAGGCGCACATTAAAATACACACACACACACACACGCATTAATGGCAGATAATTTGAATCAATCGGAACAGGAACTGAAAGGGAAGGTTTTGTTTGCTGCGTAAAGTTTTGTTCACATTAGCTTACCATTTTCCTGACTGCCGGTAGACGATTTCTTAGACGATTCGGCTCCCTGTTGGCCACCCGGCAGAAGAAAGTTAGCCGTGGCAAAGTGAACATTGTTACTCTTCGCGATCGGTTTCTTTCCCAGTGCCATACCGCAAATAGCCGTCATGTGTGTTTCCGGCCCGAACACATATAGCGGAATGCCTTTTAACGAAAGTTTTTTGAAAAGGGAAAGATATTTTATATAAAAAGCTCATATCATAACTCACATTCGCCGTTTCACTTACCCAAGCTGCTGCCAATCTCACGCATCTTGCGCAAACCTTCCTGGTAGTTCGGACCTGCACGGCGCACAAAGATCGACACATTGTGTTCGATCAGCTTCTGCTGATAGTCGCGCAGTGCGGTAATAATGCCGCTAAACGTTGCTGCCACATTGGTAAAGTTAGCAATGCCTCCGCCAGTGATCAACACCTTACCATCCGGATGTTTCGGGCTGCTGGTCATCAGACTGAGAATGGTTTTAGCATACTCGTACGTCTGCTGTTCGGACGGTGCACCACTGTATTCACCATAGTTGGCTAGCTCGCTAGCACCGCCCAGATCGCAGATCGTATCGGAATAGATCACACTAGCACCACCACCGGCAACCATCGTCCAGATGCGACCGTTCCGGTTCAGAATCGTCAGCTTCAGTGAAGCGCCACTCTTTGCATCCAAATCGGCAATATACGCTTCCTCCGGGAAGGCGTCCCGTCCGAACGGTGGCGGATAATCAATTTCACCCCATTTCGGCCGACAGATGAAATCCGCAGTCGCATCGACCTTGGCAGCCAAGTCGAGAATGTAGATGGAATCGTTCGTGATGACCAGTGGATTGATTTCCAAGTACGTAAAGTATAGATCCACATACAATCGGTAGAGATTGTACACAAAGCTGGCCACTCGTCTGTAAGTATACCATTCAAAACAAATTACCTTAGAAGGACCCAATTCAAATGAATAGCGTAGGCGTTATATTTATATAGCAGCAAACACATACTGCTTCTTGGCGGAAGGAATTTCAGTCAGCAAAACTTTTTCAATTTCTGCCACAGTGACATCCTTGCCGACAGGTACATCCAGCTTCAATGCTTTCGAGTCCACATCGCCAATGTCAACTCCGCCCTGGTGGTAGAACAGTATTGTGTCGGCCGTCCGGTGCGAGTAGATGCATACGTACGCTTCCTCAATCTGTAAAGATGAATGTGCCATGAGTTCGATCGACAACAGTTTAAAAGCCGTTCAGGTTGAAGAAGTGTTTTTCTCTTACATCTTTGTGCGGAACAAACGGTTCGATGATAAAATTGCGCAGCTTTCCCGTAGCATTTCCAACCTTCTGATCTTTGCCCATCCGTTCGTTGACCCATGTCTTTACTTGGGCTAGATTTTTGTTAACAGCAATCAGTCCAAGTTTGCCGCGTCTCTTGATCAGCTGATCCGGTTTCACCACAAGAGGCTAAAGGAAGAATAAATTTGCATAAATCAAACGATAAAGTCAAAAGCATCGGAAAGGAAGGCATGTTGGAGATAAGCTTCTCCCTCTCTCGTGCAAAGACTTCATATTGCTTCATCTATACCTATCCATGCACTTTGAACACTGACGAAAATGACCGTCACAAGTAAAAACTTTTTTTTCCTATACCCAGCATCAACATTACACGGTATCAAATGTCTTCCAAAGGGGAAGGAGCGAGAGAGCACAGTTCTTCCTTTTAAAATTGATGTATTGACGCGTTCCAGCGCGTCTATGCAAACACTTCGATGATCGTATGTCCGGATAGTTTTTACGTCACCACGGCGTTTTCAACGAAACTCCAAACGCGGATCCATGCGCCGTGACGAAAAAGTAACTTTACGTAATTTTGTGGCCAGAGAAAAAAGGCACCAGATAGCCGATGGGGTTTTTTTTTTATATGTATTAATTCATGACAACTTGTAAGAAGTGGTAGCCAATTGAATTGATGACGAAATTCGTTATGTGGAACGCAGGCACAAGCAGCACAAGATTCTCGAAGTTTCGTGGATCATTAACGACAGACAATCACCTGGTGATCGGTAGATGATGATCAAAGTGCAGCATCACACCAATATGACCTTGTGATCGTACTCTGATCGTAGCGTTTAGCAACATAGCGAACGTTTAACTAATGTTTATTCATCTTGTACACATGCGCTTGCGTTTATTAAAGATCGCAAACCAAAAGAATGAATGCGCGAATAAACGACAAATACTATATACAGTTATTAAGCGCATTGTTTGCCACTTACCGATGTCTCCAACCACGGGTTGTCCAGCACCAGCTGCTGCCACTGTGTAGTTTCGGTCACGGTTGCAAAGCGACACTTGGCCGCTCCATGATCGCCCTGTAGATGACGGTTGATAATGTCTTTGCCGGTGGCTTCGCGTATTGCTTTGGCGGACATCTTGCTATGGTATTTCTTGTGTCTGTTTTCGTGTTGTCACTTGATCTTTAAATCTGTAGAAATTGATCAGCAAAAAAGAAAACGTTTCTAAGCATATTTTTCACACAGGTACATTCCCGAACATAATTTAGATTTAGTTATATGCTCCTACAAGCGTGAATCTTTTTTGAAAAAAAAAAAAACAAAAATTATTTCGCCTATCAATATCGATTCGTAAACATCTTAAGTTGGAGGTGAATAAATTCACTCTCGCCATGTGCTCGTTGTTACGTGTACAGCCATTGTGTGGTGGACAACCATGCGTTGAGGTTGTAGTTAAGCCCAACCAACGGTGTTACATCAGCCTTTCGCGATCTGTTTGTTAACTGCATCCTCATAGTTACTCAGCGCACAACGCGTCATGCAATACCCAAAGTCCGACCATCATCAATAAGAAATGGGTGTCCATTTTTTTGGTTCTTATCATTCCACCCCATAATGTAGTCTTTTAACGAATAACACACAACCGACCGAGCCTCTGTCCTTCCAGGCAAAACCCACTATATCTCAGTCATTCTGGTTGCGCCAGAAATACCGGTCACAACAAACCATCGAGGTCTAACAAGCCAATACTCGCGTGGCGCCGTTCAGGCTTTCGCTTTCGCCCCCTAATGACACAACTTCGTAGGAAACCTCTTCCACGCCTAAAACTGTTTGGTAATGAGCAGAGTTTGTTTTGTCGGCTGGCGTTGTGCCGCCAGGTTGACTCTGTTCGAAAGCAGAAGAAGCATTAAGGCGGTTAGTAACAATGTGTCCAGCCTGACGAGCCGTTATACTGTGTCGCATACCTTTGTGGCGCGGTAGATAAAGATTACGAAAATTTCTACCATTCACGTTCGACGAAGGTATAGGGACTGGAGCACGCCAACTAAAGATAGCCGAGAAAGAGGAGATAATTCAACGCTTCATCGTAACATTTGCTACGAAAATTGAGCAAATAATAAAAGTGAACAACCTTTAACAATACTTTCTTTTTGTCTTTAAATTTTAACGGAAAATAAATCAATGATTTAAAAACCCCGCAAAAAGCAATATTTGTAAGATGCATTTTGATGTTATTGGCACATCAGAAGTCAGTCATGGCATCGAACATTTGAGTCCCTTACGGTGAACAGAGTTTTCGCTGCCTATGCGCCTAGATATAGCGACAATTGACACTCTAGGATAGGCGATCAAATTAAGTACCAACCCGCTGATAACTAAACCAATTCAAGTGAGCTTCAAGCTGCAAAAATTATTGCATCCAGCGTGCACATATATTAGCAAAGGATAAACAATTCAACTGATAAGTGCGATAAGGTGACCCACCAGGGCTTCGGTTTGGTAACTGATCTTAGAGACTCCAAGCCAATAATGGACTCTTGAGTTTGGTTGGTTAGGCGGCTGTTTATTATATGAAAATCCACTTCAACCACCAATCTATCTCCCTCCTCCAAAATGGATCGGTGGGTGCCTGGAACGCAATATTAGGTCGTAAATTATTGCTGGCGGTTTACTCTAGACTGGGAGAAACGCTCATTAATGCACCACAAACGTACGGACAAAAACCGGGGTTGAAAATTCGGAGAAAATGGACAACACAACTTTCTCTTCCGAAAAACGAAAAATGCACAACCCCGAAACAACCCCGTACTCCGTATGTTGGAATTCCTGTACATGCACTAACACGCACGCACAAACACAGACACACACACAAACACCTGGCTAGTTTGAGGGCAGGTTCAGCGCGAACCACTCTCGGCAATGGCACACACGCGCGCGCGCGGAAACAAACGCTTACACACCTAGCAAGCGCAGCTGTGAGAAGTGACCGCGAGTAGCAACGGGCCAACAAGTATGCAACGAAACCGGTCACGGGCAGCGGACGATTCACACGCCTATTGTGTGCTGGCACTGAACAACGGACCGATCTGGACGACGACACAAACGCAACTAAACCTCACCGTGCCTGTGTCATGAGCAGCTAGCTCTAGTCGGACGCGAAATCGGCCGCGAATCAGCGTGATTTTGGGTTCAGGCGAATGGTGGCACCGACGCGGACAACGGTGACGCAAAGTGCGGCCCATGGGAGGAGGTGTTATTTTCTTACTTTTTTCTCTTTCTCTCTCTCTCTCTCTTTCTCTTTCTCTCTCTTTCCCACTCTCTCGCTTACTACGAACCAACACCAACCACTTGGTTCCAGCGTCATTCGTCGTGTGTGGTGGTGGTGATGATGGTGGTTTGTGGCACCCCGTTACCATTCACTCGAACCATTTTCTTATCTCCCCACAGCTGATGGTTCACCATGGTTTCACCTCGGTTGCTTCGTTTCGTTTGTACGAACACCGGTGAGACCGTGCTGGTCATGTGCTTTTGCATCCGCCTTTCGTCCGACCGTGCCGTGCTGGACGGTCACTGATTAGGGGACACCCCGTGCAGCAGACGGGAAGCAGCAGCGGTGACCTGAGCGAGCGAAAAACATGCACGATCGGGACACTGTCAAGGGCGCGGATGGTGAGCGTTTTCTCGGGCATGTTGCATGCTGCATTTGACCTAGTGACAGGATAGGGAACGCCTTTTTCAAGCCCTCTCGATCTATACCGCTTCAAGTTAGAGCATTGATTCTATTCTATTCTGTTCTACCGAAAGAAAAACGTACACTTTGCACTCAGTTTTCTGGTATAGCAGCAAAATGTTCTACTTTTCCGGACCACTTTCACTTGCACGATTACCCCGACGGTGTGGCAAAAGCAGGGAACGGGCACAAAGTTGGAGAATGTTTTTCTGCTTCCTGGTTGTTCTAAAACCCTGTTCTAAACCCGTGTGGCAGACAGATGGATTGCAACAAGCTGTTGGGTTTTTGCATCCTGGTTCCATATTTTAGTTAATTAACATTACAAAATTGATGAAATGTGATTGTCTATGTTCGTTCATATCACGAATTATCCAACAAGAAAACTTCAAAGTCAACAACATTTACTAACATACGTTGTAAACTGTTTACTTTCCAGCTACTCGTTGCTACGGCAACCATTACACCAGAGAATAGTGCGATTTGCGTCCTATCATCGTTTTTACAAGATTTACTCCTTCCCGTGACCTCTAGATCAATCTTCCTTCGACGTACGTACGGTTAGAAAGTTATTTAATAGTGTGCTTGCTTACAAGGCGGTAAAACTGAGCCCGTTGGTGTTATATTTTTCATCAAACAAAAGTATTCAGTTCAGGGAAAGGAAATTTATTACCGTTTAATGTATTCATTTGGAAATTAATGGGAATTCGAATAAAGAAAGTGTACTTTTTAGCGGAATAGATCCCAAAAACACCTTGATGCACCTTGGTGACATAAACCGCTTAAGTGCACGCAGTAAGGAGCTAAATTCTGGTCGTTATACAACTGTTTTTAACGCCCGAAAGAGGAAGCATTTTTACACAATTTTAGATGATTTTGTTACATTAAGTTATCAAATTTTGAATCATTTTCAAAAGTTTCATTAAATGGAAATTTCTGCCTTATTTTTTAAAATCAGATTAACAAGTGAAAAATGAGTTTTAAAAAGGCAATGAAAGCTAATCCAGCATGAATTGCTTATTGTGCGTGGCACACTTTTCCACATTTTCGCTAAGGTTTGGTTTGTATCACTTCCCAATTAACAAAATTGCTTTAATAACCACTACTAAGGTTCTTTTCAATACAAATTTGCCTTAGTAGTGTCTTAGTTGGCGGATTTAAATCGATTTTGTCAATAGGGTTTCTACATTCTAATAAATCCGTTCACCGTTCATCCAGCTTGCATCAGTCAAAGAAAGGCACATCACACTCTGACGTCATTTCCACAAAGAGGGTTACGTAATGTTCCAGGGCAAAAACCTTAAGGACGTTTAGGGACAGGCATAGAGAAAAAGATGAAATGGAAATTGTTCGACAGCCAGCCAGTGAGACCATCCCGAAGTGTGAGGGTGGTGAAACTAAGAGCACCAAATGAAGACTTTGAACAGCAACAGCAGGACATTTAATTCATCACTCTCGGAAGATTTAGACGGCTTCGTACAATTACTAATTATCCTCTCTTTTTTAGTTTCTTGATTCTTTTCTTTTACAATTTCTCTAACAATAGCTTCCAGCTGAATGCTGCAACAATATTTTTAACCATCGCGCGTTCGCTCAATGCTACTATCTCCCCATATTCTACTGCTCATTCGTTGGCGAAATGGTTGATGATTTGGCAACGCTTGCTACGATCGATATAACCTTGACATTGGAATTCGGAACCAACAAAGAAAAAATCAACGACCAAGGTCACACGTACTGATTTGGAAAAGCCTCCATTTTGCATGTGCACATTAGAGCACATTGATCAACATACATCTGAAAGTAGCCACATATTGGAGTCGGGTTCATGGTTTTACACTATGTTTTCCACAGTTTGCCAGCGAATCACACCGGTCGAAATACAATGATAAAAAACGCCACACGATCTCACAACTACCAACACTACCCCCCGCTACAAGCAATATATCTTTGCGTGTAACAAACATCGGACCACCTCTTGACAATCTCGTACGATCTTTGTAATCATCGGACATCATCATCATCGTACGCGCGTTGCTTACATTTGCCTCGCTGCTCAGACACACACCGTTTGCCGGTATCAAACGCCGGCCGAGTGAACGGAACCACAATATAAACACGCCACCCTCTGCACGGGCATCCGCTCTTGCGGCAACATCTGTGTGTACGCCCGAGACGCATGCATTTTTCGTGTGTGCATTCGCATGGACCACGCTCTGCACCGTAATCGGCTATTACTTTCCGTTGCCATGTGCGCGCATCACACACACTTCGCGTGCCATTATCGTGTTTCGATTGCTTGGCCAGAACAGTTTTCTCAAGCGAATCTAGTCTCCCGGCAAAAACCGAAAATGCTTCGCGCTGTATGCGTAGTGTGGCCCATCCATGCTGCTGCTGCTGCTGCTGACGTTTATTGTGTGCTTCACTACACACTCTATTCATGATCGGTTGAGCACACACATGTGTGTGTGTTGGTGAAATCGTGTTCCTTTTTCCATCGAACCCTACCGCAAAAAAAAAAAAACACTCGATGCTTTGATATTTTTGACTGAACATTGGTAGCTATTTTTCCGCAACGGGATTTCAATGAAACGCAATATTTCTAAATTCCCAATCAAAGCATGCCACTATCTTAAGCATTACTCATGTGCTGCGTGTACACTTGGAATCCTGACCGTTGATAAGCGAAATCTGTGTGGTGTTAGGTTAAAACGGCGCTACGTACACATTTATCCAATCCGCCGCTCATCCGCCTGCGTTCCAGCCGTTCATTATATATTTTTGCGTCGATAATTTATTCCACACTTCGGTCGACCATTAATTTCCTCGCATAAACAGCCACGCCACATCGTTGTAGCTTGTAACTGAAATGCAATTCTCGGCTCAAGTAAAAAAAAGCTCTCCAGCTGGGTCAATTTCTTCGACCAACCACGGTCACATGTGTCCACGTTCCTTTTTTAGTAGCGAAAGGCATTTTGCAGTATCTTACAAACGAGAATGAACATTAAATAAAGAAATTTGAAATGAATGAACAATAGGGAAGGCAGGAAGGTAATCAATATACACATCATTTCATGACTTTTCGCTTGCACAATACAAACACCATTTAAACACAAAAGGACAAAGTATTTGCAGTGTGATTATCGATTGCCCTGCACGTACTTTGATCTATCCTTGCAGAGAGATTACCAAACATTTAACACTGTTTCGTTGTACTAACTCATTAAAATATTTTCTTGCCAGCAGAGCTCTCTAACCATTTATAAGCTTGCTAGCTAATTCTGCAATCTTCATTAGTATTTCACTCCATTGGCAATGTGTACGGTTTCCATGAAGAAAACATACTTTCCAACGCATTTATTTTGCACACACACACCTCTAGACTGCGTCGCGAATGTAACTTGCCTGTTTCATAAAATAAAAGTAACACCAAGAAGGACGGAACAAAGGTAACATACCTGCAACTGATACCCTTAGTTCAATGGTTCAGCAACAATGCTAGTTTTAGTTAAAATGCAATATTACTTTCGTGCCGTAGCTTTGGATCGAAATTGCAGCCTCACGGATTTTCACCATCTACAATTTGTGTAATAGTGTCAACAATATCAAATGCTTCCCAAAATGTCAAATTGTGTAATCCAGGGGTGGGCAACTGAAATGCGAAGTTCGGGTTAGAAAAAGAGCATTGTGAAAATTTTGTAGCGAATTCATAAATTAAACATACAACAAATTTTAATATACTGAGGTGCATTATGTAGACACAGTCAGGTATTCTAGAAAACCCCTTTATTGAGCCTTTTCAAGCCGCAGCCACAAAAAAATCCCATATGAAACAGTTCCCCAACAGCTCCCATATTAAATCGTGCAGTTGTTTAAAGGGCTCAAATGAGGGGTTGCGCTTGGGCGCTTGTTTACATGCATAGTACCTTAAGGCTAGTGTCATTGCTCGGTGGCATCCAACTAGTTGCAAGTGAAATGTATGGTATTTGACAGATGAGGTTTGACGTCAAATTTGGTCGAGCTAAAACATAAAATAAAAATGATTGCACGATGCCTTGCAACAAATTCATCTCGCTTGTATAAACGCGGTTTTCTGAAAGTGAAAATGTAAACTGAAAGTTCTGAAATTAAAATGTAAACAGATGAGTTGTACACAAGGATATTTTTTTATAAAAATCAGCCACAGCATCATTAAATCGGTACAACTGTAATGGCCAGCGGTTTCTTATTTTAAACCAAACAGTCTAATCACCATCACACCGCAAGTTTAGTATTTCTGTAGTACGGTTTTTTGCCCGATCCACCAAAATTTAGTGTTCACTAACAGAATTGATTGTCGATACGAGGCATAATTATCATCGCTGCAACCATAAACTTTGAACTGCTCTGGTAGCAGAATGCTTGTATAAAGAACCCCTTCGTTCTTCGTTTGTTTACATTTAAAAGTCAAATCGAAAATGGTCGTTCGACTAATCTGCCGAGCAATGACACCCCTACCAATCTGGTCGTACGATAAAATCGTATGCCACCGAGCAATGACAACAGCCTGAGTTGGTTAGCTGTTCTGCATATTCCCTTTATTTTCAAAATATAATATCATGTGGTGTTGTGTATTGTTTAGCTTTTTTGAACATAATAATATGATATAAATTCCATTAACGTTTTAAAAATATGAAACCATCGGAATCATTTGATGACTAAATTTAAGGAGTGGACCTTACCAAACAAATAATTTTTAATGCTACTACGAATCTGACGATTCTTTTGCTCATAGTGCTTATGGCGCGTCTAAACGGTTCCCTTGTTCAGTTCAACGATTTGACAGCTCCTGACAGTTCAACGGAACGCGGGTACTCTAGCCAGAAGCGCATAAAAGCAAGTGCCGAATTAGAAGTACAGCGATTTAATCGAGTTAAAGAAACATTTGGCTTGTGCATTGTTAATTCGCTTGTCACGTCACCGAAGATGGAGGAATTCGTTGCTCCAATTTTTCATGTGTGGTTTCACCAAAACAGTCTCATATCCACTCCGGACAAGGGAATCCTGTACAACTCTCGTTACGACGTTTCATACATACCTCCGTATGATTCGAACTGCTTGCCGAAGACGCGTATGATAAATGTTCAGGGACTGTAAGTAACTGTAGCTAGAAGTTATTTTCTTTGCAACGGGCGCTAATTTGTTTATTTTTTCAATTCCGGTACAGTGTTGCCGCTCTGGCTTGTTCTCCGGACTGGAGCGAACAACGTCTGTTCGCTACGCTGGATGAGCGTAACTTGCTGACCGTGTGGGATCTTGATTCGCAGCAAGCGATCAAAGGACACAGGGCACATTTTATAACAGCCGGCCAGGTCCAGACATCCAAAAAACAGCACTCGAATGTGTTTTCAGCGCTTTGCTTTACGAAGGATGGGAAATTGCTTTCCTGCGTTTATTCCGATCTCGTGGTGTACTGCTTGATAACGGACAGATACAAGAAGATGCCGGACTTTTTCCGCAACAAAACCGTGGTCACACTGGAACCATCACCGGTCGATCGTGACGTGTTTATGGCGGGCCTGAAAGACGGTTTGATTCAGATATTTTCCATCAAAAAGATGGCTGTCCTGCACAGCCTCCGTGGACACGATAAGGAGATTGTTTCCATCTCATGTATGAGTGTGCCAGTTCTGAAGCAAACAGTTTGGAGAAAGGAAAGCAAAGCTATTGGCGGTAAGGAAGAAGCCGCTACAGGCAGTGCTACGAAAAGCGTCGGTAAGAACAGGCCAAAGAAACAGGCCCGAAAAAAAGCTGCGGTTGTAGCGGAAGAATCCGATTGCTTTGATATCTACGATTTTAATGAAAGCCTGGAAGAATTTGGCACGATCGTCGACCGTGAATCTTTGGATGATAAGCGAGATGAATTCCGCGAGAAAGCGAAAACTGTGGAAGGTTTTAACTTCCTGGAGGCTTGTGAAAATCTAAAAGAAGACATCCTAAAAGCTGCTAGTCGTCGGGAGGACGAGGAAGAGGATGACGAGGCTTTAGAGCGGTCTGCCTTAGCACAAGGAGAGTTCAATACGGACGACGAAAATGAGTTAGATGATTGCGAAAAGTTGAGAGATTACGTGGTAGTCGGTGATGATGATGCTCGAGAGGTCAATGTGGAAACAGACGAAGAAGACGATAAGGTAGACTACAAGCTAATCCTGGTTAGCGGTAGCCGGGAGAATATTGTATGGTTTTGGGACTACGAAACTGGCTTACCGATCGACAAGATAGTTGTACCTTCCATTTCTACCGCTCGTCTTTGTGACACATCCTTCACGAACGCGGTTTGGTTAGACGAGTCTTACATCGTTGCTAACAACGCGAACGGACAGGTCATCGAATGGAAGGTAGAGTTCAAGTACAAGAACGATCGATTGCATCTACTTGCCAAGGAAAGTTTGGCACCCTATCCGGTGGAAAAAATTTTCCATGTGATTCGCGCGGAAGGAATTACCAAGACGGACAACAACGGCCGATATTTGTGGTGTTCTTCTATCAATCGGAATCTAATTTGCCTGCAGGTGACAGAATCGGGAAAAGCGTCCATCGTTTTAGATTATAGCTGTATTACTACTTCAAACCGCTGTCTTGTGGAAAATCCCCTGGAATCTATGGTGTAAGTAGTTGCGACTCGATCAGCGTTAGTTAGGCCTTTCAATCTCTAATGAACAAAAAAAAATGTCCTTCTATTCATATACTTGACAGGATTGCGATTTCGAGCTCACCAAGAATTGAAAAGCTTAATTTGACTTGCCTGCAGAGCGACAACATTCCGTTCAAATCGTTTACAAATAAAATTAAAGGTCTCGTCATGAACATCTGCTGGCATCCGGAGGAAGAAGAAAAGCTTGCCTTTGGAACGAAAGAAGGACGGATCGGCATACTTGATACTGACCATTCGAACAACGTGCCCGTCATCCTGAAACCATTCACCAACAAAGAAGTTTATGGGTTGCAATGGTGCTATTTAACCAATGCTAGGCAGGAAAAGAGATTGGTTTTGATGGCATGTAGTAAAATTGAACTCGTTTACTATCCAATGTCCGGTGCCCAGAAATATGGTAAGTGTTACGGTGGGGACGTCTTTTTCGAACTCCGTTTATGTTGTTGCCATTTCAATGGTTTTAATTTTTGTTTTTGATATTTTAGAACCCATCAAATGTTCCCAGTTTGGACAAGTATCGGAGATACATGCGGTAAACAATTTGTGCTTTTTGGGAACTCAGTGCGGGAGTCTGTACGTGAATGATTTGGATCAGAATCTTAAGCAGCTGTACTATGGTAAGCTATCTAAGCGGTATATAAGCTCGCTGGCGTTCAAAAATAATTATCTGGCCGTCAGTTGCAATGACAATACCATTCGGGTGATCAACTTTAGCAATGGATTTTGTGGTAAGGAAATTCGATTAATATGAAGCGTGTATGGAGATGATTTAAAATTGTTTAATTTCTTCTACTCTAGAGGAAGCAGTAAAGGAAAGCACATTGCTCGAAGGTCACACAGATGGCGTATGCAAGTTGCGATGGAGTCGTGATGATACAATGCTCTTGGTAAGCTGCAGCTTCGATAGTACCATCCGCGTATGGGACGCGCTATCAGCTACTTGCTTAAAAATGTACCACACGGGATCAATTGCTTATGCAGCAATTTTTTCACCGTTGAACGAAAATATTATACTTTATGTTGGCAAAAGATCCACGCTGTCGTCCTTCGATTACACCAAACAGCACGATGAACCGTCGAAAGGTAAAGCTGTTCGTTTGATTGCACATGCTTTTCGGGAATTACATCTAATGGTTTAAAAATGTTTTTTTTTTAAATTCTCCTCTAACACAGCTATTAAACATCCTAAATTAGTGTTGGCTGTAGAGGATGTTACTAAACCGGTAGGTTCAAAACAAAAAAAGAAAAAAACGGCACGTGAATTAAGCAAACTTAAAGAAGTGGCTGATGGAAACGATGTTGATAGTGTCATCGATCAACTAACTGATGGGGTGAAGAAAGTCATGCTGAAGGAAGCAAAAGCAGCTGTGCCAGCAACGAGCAACCTAACGACAACATTCCAGCTTACAAATCGAGAAACGAACAAAACAAAAGATGTTCTAGAGTGTATCGTAAAAATGTTACGTACACCGGACCCGGAACCTGAACGAGAACCGATCGATTATTACAATGATGGGGATTCTAGTGATCAGGATTGTTGCAGTGACTGTATGGCAACCCCAGAACCGGTGGAAGTAAAACAACCGGCAGTGGAACCGGCATCGTCGAATGGGGATGACGCCCAAACGGAGCAGGAAAAAATGTTTTATAATCAAAAACTATTTTCGACTCCTGAACACCTGAAGCAACTAATAGCAGAAGAAGGTAAGTGTATAATGGAGGGAAATTAATTTTCGTAAATCTTTACTTTGACGATGGTATCCATTATTATCTTACAGCAAATTTGCACTCCATCACGGATACCACCTCGATTGGGCTGGTAATGTTACCACAGATGCTACACAAGCTAAAGGAAACGATTTTGGGGTGCATTAGCAAGAAAAAGTTAACCCCACAATTGTTGGCTTTGGCTCCGTACGTTTCGCACATGTGAGTATTCTGCGCTCTATCGATGTTCGAATGAAGGGATTATAAACAAATATTGAAAACCAACATTTTCCACAGGTTTTGGCGACAGTGCTGTCAGGCTTATGGTTATCAATTGATTGAAAGTCAACAGTCACTAGCAGCCGTTCCCTTTTTCCTCGCTAGTCACAAGGTAAGCTAAAGCGCGGTGATGCCAGTTCCATTCACATGATTTTTTTTTTTTGTAAATGGCCGTAAATTCTTTTGAATTAATAGGCTGATACATCCATTGAGGAGCTTTGTGATGCGAAATACTTTCGCGAAGCGTGGGTCATCTGCAGGATGAACAAATTGCCCGATGACCCAGTGCTGGAGCAAGTAGCTACCAAATGGGCGAACCATTTGAACGCTATTGGGAACTATGAAGCAGCAGCTCTTGTGTAAGTATAATCCTCAAACGTTGAAATTGGCAGGGAATAGTAATGATTATAATTATTATTTTTTGCAATCTAGTTGGACGGGAATCAAAAAGTATAAGGAGGCTCTCGACGTTCTGACAAAGCGTCGAGACATTACCGAGGACATTCAACGTACAATAGAAGAGTTGAATGCTAAATTGCAACACGTCGCTACGGGGAAGCACGATTAATCTACGTTACGTGTACACGAAACACATGTTTTTCCAGTTTAATTTTTCTTATTTTTCAGTTCTTTTTTCAACCCTCCTTAGCATATCGACGACTCTCACGGTGAATGCTAAATGTAGTAATAAATACTGAACTCATTTCGAAATCGGTCACAATAATCCTATTGTCTTTGTGTATGTGTTCCATAAGCTGTTCACGCTAGCGGTAGCGGTGAATAATGGCGATTGCGTCTACGACAGCAGCACCAGTATCGTTTTAAGAAGCCGCACCAAAATTGTCCACATACCAATTTTAGTGGTATGAGCATCATGGAGTATACTGCAAGCTGGTAAAACCGTTGTGATGTCCACAGTACGGTATACTTGAGCTTATCACCATCGAACATGGCGTACCCGTACCCTATCTTCATTTCACCCATCCTGTACGAACATGTCGGCACGATAAACTCTAGCAATTCCCGCGTATCCTTCAAATAGTCTAGATTGAACTCCAAAACTTCGTGGCGACTACCTCGTTCGGTGTTCAATGGTATAAAGGAGGCACCCTGTGCCAGTTGATTACGGTGCGTCTTAACGTAGAGGGATTTATGTTCGTGTGCGGAAAAAATCACATTCGGCTGCAAATCATCGATTACCTAGAACGGACAAACAGGTATCAGTGGCGTTAGATATAATTAAAAAAAAACCCTTTCTGTATGTTACCTTATAAGTAAAAGGGTCTGCCCAACGTAGTATTGGCATGTGGCTCAAAAGCACGGTATACGGCTGTGGTTCCTCCGTGCTGGGTGCGTTGTGCAGCGGAAGTGTCATGCTGATGCGATTTACATTAAGGAATCGTAAGATAGGTTCTACTGTTGCTTCGTCTTGTTCGTTAAAATATTGCTTAAACCGCAACACTCGATCGGACTTTACGGTTTCCAATCCTTCACCACCAATATCATTGTCGCCGGGAATGTAGATCTGATAGACAAAACAAAACAAAAAAACCCAATGAAATAGTTAATATATAAACGGTTCTTAAGGGATCTTCTAAAGCGTACGTACCATAACGGTATTGGCCGTCGGTTGGGAGAATATGTTGACGAACCGTGTGAAATAAGCCGCATACTGTACATCATTCGCTACACTACCTTCATCCATGAGATCGCCCAGAAAGCAAATTACATCCGGTGTGGTGTGTTGAACCACTCTTTTGTACGTCCGTTTTAGGTGCCTATGGGAGTGCACGAAATCCTTCAAATTCAATTGTTATCTCCGGGCACACATGATAATGCTAAGATTTTAACAATTTAATGCCCCTTTCACCGTTCATCATGCCTGTGTTGCCACTATCATTCACTTTTATGCTTGATCATTCATCGAAGCGAATAAATTATCCAATATCGTTTGCAATAAACACCTAATTGAACACCGTCATACTTTGTTGCTGATAAGATTAGGGATTCATACGCACGATTGGTGCGAGATCTCTAGTGACAGATTGATTTCACTCATGTACGACCTCTCACTCACTGTTCAATGTTTCTTCTTACTAAACTCACACAGTAAAACACTTGACGAATTCTGGTCTCGAGTGGGTACACGAATGATGGTTCGGAATGTTTAAGTACACCCGGACACGCTAACTCATCGTTTTACAATGTTGCGCCCCTAAGAAGTACGCATGCTGTGGAAGTAAATGTGTATACATACCGATCCGAGTCGAAATTGGCTATAGGCCAGTAAAGCTTCTTGTCGAATGTGTTGCCCAAAATTTGTGGATCAGCGACGAAAAGTATCTTAACACAGCTGTCTGCAAATTGAAATAGCTGAATCAATAAACAGTACGTTTTTTTTTTTCCTCCAGTTTACCATTCTCCGTACCAGTTTCACATTGCAGTTCAGCCCACTGAAAGCTGTGGTACATATGGATGAGATATTCATTGTACAAGATCAGTCCGGCTATCGTTGGAAGATAGATTTTCCAAAACAGTGGCAACCTGCCAAGGAAGAAGTGCTTTGCAGACTCAGAACTATCTGGCACCATGTGTGTCTGTGACTTACCTGCAAATACTTCTTTTCATTCTGCTGTGTGAGCACCGGTACCGTCCTCCATAGCTTTACGGTGACTGAGCCTACCCGGCGCATATTGAGCTGTCGTAACTGGGTGAAGGTTTGTGATACATCCCAAAAGGTGTACATCGATAACGACTCTCCACGTTTACCTGCCGACTGATAAGGCCTGTCCCAGGCCAGGTCCGATGAGATTCATCTAATCGTGCGATCCAAATTCGCTGCGTTTCGCGTAGCCCGGAACATATGTCTGAGGTTCACAGCCAAAAAAAAAAAAACACACACACACACACATTCGACCAAAGTTAGAGATACGTTATGTCCGTTAAAAGGCTTTGGTCAGTCGATACTACAATAGTCATCGTGTTGTGTTGTGCAGTTTCTTCAGTTATCAAGCGATAAGGTTTGTTTTGATTCACTGCGCTCACCACCATTCATGCACAGCAGCTATGCTTCTTACAACGAACAGCGAAAAATGTGGAGTTATTAAAATGGAAATAGTGAAAGAAAAGTGGTATAAATACTACGGATGAGCGAATCATGCAGCTGCAAACAAGTTACTTAGTAAGCAGCGTGAAATTTAAAGAGCTGTTAAACAGCTTAGGTTCCTATTGAAGCTTTTGCGCACAATCTTAATTAGCGGTGAAGTTGCCATCGGTTGTGATTCAGTAAAAAGGTAATGGGAAATCCTCAAAATCCTCTAAAAACATTTAATTCCTTTGTGGATTTATATATTCCAAAACTCCTAATCGTTCAAGTTCTTCTCGTCATACATCATGTTTGCGATAAAAAGTTCGATAATGTAGTACCAGTTCCTGCTGCTTCTTTGTGCTGATTGAAAAGTGTAATGTAGTAGAAGAATAGATAGTAAATAGCAAAACAAGCAATTAAAATACATCTTAACAATATGTATGTTAAGAAAAAGAAAAATATCATTCACTCTAGTCAACTAAATTGCATTCCTTGCTGTTAATCTTACGCACAATTAACCACCACTACAGCATGATGGTGGTTGTAATCTGATCATCGCACGACCGGAAAGTGAAACATTCTCCACGCTCCTAGGGGAATTTGCTGAGCTTGCAATGTTCATTGTGTAAGTACGCGCGGTACTAGAACGGGTAGTGTTCCATTTACTGTTTTAAAGCCAGTAATCGCGTGCCTCGGCTATGGTCAGCACAAAATCCCCTACCGATACGTTTGCTTCGTTCATTCGTTTAACATCTTTCCCACCCATTGGGCGCAGAACCGAACAGACAGGGGGCCCTGGAAGACCTCTGACAAACAGTATAACAGCCAAGTAAGTAGTGCATTTTTGTTTAAAAAAGTCAGTTTAGTTTGTGCTGGTGTAACTAGACAATAGCCGTTCAAGTGTAGTGAAATAGTTACGCCTTCGATATGCCGACAGATATCCGGCTTGTTCGTTGCAGCTGTGTTCGGTACTTAAGGCGCCACAAAATAATTGATACACTTTAACGCATGACTCTCGGGCAAACTGAGACTGTGACGTGCGTAAGGTCATTGATATTCAACACGCGTTAGTTTGAACGCTGCATTCGCAGGTCGCAACGTTTCATTGATGCTAACGAATGGAGCTGGCTGTTCTATACGATCGACAGTTCTCTGCCGCAGCGTAGAATGTGCCATTTGCCTGCCGTACTGTGTTAAATACAAAGTTCGAAACTTTTTTTTTATCAGATTAGTTTGTTTGTTTCACTTTTTGTGAAATCTAAACCCTTCCATATGCATTCGGTACGGTAAGATAAGTGTTGCTGATATGATACCTACCGGACCCCTCAATGAGTCGGATTTTCTTATCGTTTTGCGTGAAAGGTCAAACTGTAATTTATTAATACGGACTAATACAGATTTGGGGTCCCTCTGAGGGGCCTGCCGAAAGGATGCATTTATACGTTTGATTTGAAATTTGAAAGCTTTTGATGCATTGTGAAGTATTAATTAAAAAAGCCAAACCACAAACAGAATCTAGAATACTAGAATGCTTTGCTGTATAATCATAAACCCTGATCGCTCTGTATTTACAAACCTATCAATGGAAGCGATACGACATTTTCACGTTGGTTCAACGTGATGCAGCAAAAATTTGCTTCAGTGCTAACGGTTTACATCATTCACTGAGCGCACGCGGAAAAATAAGTTAATGTTTATTAGATGAGCTTTGTCGTTCTTGTCTGCGCTATCGGTTAATGCCGGGCAATGGACATTAGCCGCGTGTATTGTATTGGTGCAATGAGGCTGAGGTACAGGACATGCTAATTGCAGAGATGATTTGCTTGGAAGAACTCGTAAGACATTAATTGCAATCGGGTCAGTTTAGTTCACGATACACGGATCACACGAGCTCACACGATAGTAAATTTATCTGAGAGCAATATAGCATTCACCTTCTCTTTTATTTTCACCTTCTCTTGCCGTAATAAAAAAAAAACCTGCGTAATTTACAAGCCGATTTGTAGTTCACTGAAGATAGTTTCATTTAAAGCAGCTGGATTTCACTTTACCTGACCTTCATGGTGTGCAAAAGTGCATAAGAGTGCAGAGTGCGGTTGGCGTGAAAGGGAATTCACCATCACCTCTCAATTCGCTTTATATTTTGCAGATTCATCCACGAGCTTGTTTGGGGCCATGGCGACCGGTTACATAACGACGATATCAAAAAAATATCCCTCCTTTAGAGATGAACCCTTAAAAACGATTTACCGTTGGTTGGATGGGAAGCGGCAGGACGATGGTGCCGAAGGGCTGTG
This sequence comes from Anopheles maculipalpis, assembly GCF_943734695.1. Lineage (NCBI taxonomy): Eukaryota > Metazoa > Arthropoda > Insecta > Diptera > Culicidae > Anopheles > Anopheles maculipalpis. The sequence continues at coordinate 44,308,528 of NC_064872.1, read as the reverse complement.
GCGCATTCACGACACCCTGTACGACTTTACATACTTTATCGAGAAGCATCCCGGTGGCCCTGAATGGTTACGCCTGACAAAGGGCACGGACATTACGGAAGCGTTCGAGACGCACCACATTAGAGTGCGGGCGGAGGGCATGTTGGCGAAGTACAAAGTGCGCGAGGCCACCGAGCCGAGAGCGGTCCGCTTAACGTTCCGTGACGATGGGTTTTACCGGACACTGAAGCGGCGTGTGCGCGACAAGCTGAAGGACATCGACTACGGTCCAGCTAAGCGGTCGAAGCTGATCATCGACTCGATGCTGGCAGCTGCATTTGGGCTAGCGTTTCTTGCCATACGCCTGCATAGCTATGCACTTGCAACCGTGTCCGGGCTTTTCGTCTGCTGGACGATGATAAGCGCACACAACTTCTTCCACCAACGGGACAACTGGCGTATGATGGCGTTTAATTTGGCCTTTTCGAGCTATCGGTAAGAATTGAAATTAACGAACCGGCGCGGATTTTATCTGAAATAATTCGTTTTAATTTGTACGGCTTTATACTGCCATCCTCACAGTGAGTGGCGCGTTTCGCACGCATTGTCTCATCACAACTTCCCCAACTCGATATTGGATCTGGAAATTTCGTACTTTGAGCCCTTCCTTTGCTGGCTACCGAATCCTGCCATTAAAAGCTCAGCGAAACGCTTCGCAGCTTGGCTGTATGGACCGCTGGTGTATTCGTTCCTCTTTTATGGTGAATTTGTGAAACGTGTGATCGAGACGTACGAGACCGGGAAGAACACATTCTTCCTAGACGATCTTGTCACGTTGATTCTGCCGACGTTTATGTACGTGGTCGGAGCTACCAGCCTGTGGGAGGTGGTAAAGATGTGGCTGTTCATCGTACTGGTTGCTAGCTTCCTGTTCGGTTTGATTGGACTGAACGCAGCACACCATCATCCAAAGGCGGTCCACGATGGTGACCAAATACCGTAAGTTTGATAGCGGAATTATGGAATTATGGAATGGCTTGAGATTACACAAACACTCCCTTCCGAATTGCAGAGCTGACATCGATTTTGCTGTTTATCAGATGGCCGCCGTCATTGATCGATCAGACACGAAAGGATCACAGTTTATGGTGCTGACAAGCTTCGGTGATCACTGTCTGCATCATCTGTTCCCTACGCTGGACCATGGCATTCTTCCGCAGCTGTATCCCGTATTTTTCGAAACGTGCCGCGAGTTTGAAACCGTCTATCGGGAGCTGCCCTGGTTGCAGCAAATTATCGGCCAGCACAAACAACTTGCCCGCGTAGAACCGATGACGTACAAACCGTCGGAGAAGTTTGCTTAATTCTAAGGGCAGTCAAAACATTAACCAAAGATTTTAAACGGTTTTGAAATGGAAAAATGCCAACCAATTGATATGATGCGTGAGCGAACAATATTATATGTAGATGATGTATAGGTTTTTTGTAAAATGTACAAATAAGAGGGTGTTTAGGTTACTGCTGCCAAATTAAATTAAGCATTCAAACATGAAATAAAACAAAAGGTAATTTTATATTTCAATTATACATACACCCAGTGTACAAAAAGGGCGAGAGGATGGACTGTGCTAGCTTCCGGGCCATCATAGTCCTGAATACTGCCTATAAGATCCTGTCCCGAATACTTGGACCTAAATGTTGGAAGCAAATCGACAACCGATCAGATCTTTACTCTACGGCAGATCCTCCAAAAAAGCCGGGAGTACCAGATCCCTACGCACCACCTGTTCATTGCCTTCAAAGCGGCCTACGATACTATAGATCGGACCGAACTATGGAACACCAAGCAGCAGCACAGATTCCCTGGGAAGCTGTAACGGCTGCTAAAGGCCACTATGGACGGTGTGCAGTGCAAGGGGAGAGTTTCGAGCATGCTGTCGGAATCGTTCGAATCTCACCGGGGTCTGAGGCAAGATCAAGAGGCACGATTTTCTCCCGATCTCTCCAATTTCTTGGCTTCGCCGATGACATCGACATCATCGGACGGACAACTGTGGTGGTGTGCGAGGCGTACACTCGACTGAAACGCGAGGCTAATAGAATTGGATTGAGCATCAATGCGACCAAGACAAAATATCTGCTTGCCGGAGGCTCTGACCGTAATAGAGTCCGAGTCCTAGTCCGGAAGCAGAGTATCAGTTGACGGCGACGATCTCGAGGTGGTAGAGGAGTTCTGCTACCTTGGTACGATCGTAACTTCGGACAACAACGTAAGCAGCGAAATCCGAATGCGCATTGTTCAGGGAAATCGTGCCTACTACGGACTCCACAAACTCCTGCGATCCAGAAGACTCCAACAGCACACGAAATGCACGATTTACCGCACCTTGATACGCCCGGTAGTCCTCTACGGGTACGAGTCTTGGACTATGCTGACGGAGGACGCCAATGCACTCGCCATTTTCGATCGGCGGGTGCTAAGGACCTAAAGCCCTAGACCGAGTTTCCTGGAAACTGATTGGAGACCTAGCCATGTCGACGCGACGTGCTCAATCTTGAGCAGGCCAAGAAGAAGAAGAAGTTTATATTTGAATTATTTATTTGTTCCGCAACTACCAACTCTTGGTCTTTCTAAATCTTGTTGATATTTATAAAGCTGCCACGAAACCACTCACTGTTTGCCATGACATGATCACTCGATCGGATAGTACTGTTTTGCCTAACTATTTCGAAGCAATAATGTAATTTATAAAAATACTTTTTTCCATTCAAACGGCATGGTCGTACTGCTACAAAAAACTGCGAGTCCAAAAAACCATATCCATAAGCATGTTTTATAACAACATTTTGCAAATTTATGAACCGATTGTTCTTCTTCAAAGTTTAGAATGTTATTTCAAACTATTTGAAGCCTTTCCGAATCAATACTATAAAGCTTCGTAAAAGTTTTGAATGAAAATTAAAGAAAAATGAAAAAATAGCATTATTGTCATGCTAACGAAGTTTTCTGTTCATTTTTTTGTTGCAAATTTTGGATCTAGCTTTGAGACAGTTCAAACCAATTCCTATTGAAGGTTCAGTTTTACACATAACAATCGCGAAAGAAACCTTTATTTTTCACGCTTTTCGTATCAATAGGTCGATTGCAGCATCTTATGTTTTGACAAAAACTGAAAGGCAAAACATTATGTGATGCAGGTCTCTTCTAGAGTGAAATAGTTCTCAAAAACCATCCAAAGACATTCACTCACCAAAAACGTAAAGCTCATAAAAATGGCGATAATTGCAGCTACACGAGGCGAGGCGATAGCTGCGCTTGTATTTCACACGGCATAAATACACGGGTATTTATTTACCAAAAAGGTTGGTAAACCATTAGATGGCCGGCACGAGGTCGCTTAGCCAATGAGAAGAAGAAGCTGAAGTACTTTAATAAGCTAATTATTGTGGAAAATTAGGGAACCAAAAAATAACAGCAGCAAAAAGCAGACAGCAGAAGACGTGTACTGCAAATTCTGTTAAGAATTGTCATCTCGAAGCGACACAATAGGCGGGTAGAAGCACGAGTTCGCCGCACCAAAAGACACGGCTGGGAAGAGCAGGGAATGTGGGAACTCGAACACTCGCGACCTGCTGTCGCAACAAAGTTGGTGATCTGGTCAGTAACCAGCCAGAGGCCCTCTCGCGATGGGCTCAATACTTTGATGAACTACTTAACGACAAGTTCAATGAACAGCTAAAGGTCCCTGACAGTCCCGATGTACCGTCGACACCTAACATCGAGGACATACGAAAAGCTATCCGTCGGTACAAGAAGAATAAGGCACCCGGAACCGACGTAATCGTAGCCTAACTGGTCAAAAACGGGGGTGCCTCACTAGAAAATGAGGTTCATCAACTTGTTACTGAAGTATGGGTGATTCGATGGCTTGTGATTGGAATCTCGGCATCATCTATCCCATATACAAGAAAGGAGATATGTTGGACTGCAACAACTACAGGGGTATTACGGTGTTAAATATCGCCTACAAAATATTCTCCCTAATCGTTGAACAGATAGTTGTAAACTATCAAAGGGGATTCCGAAACGGGAAATCTACTCAGGTTGCAGATTAAAGAGACAAAGACCAAATTGATGGTGGCCCTACTACGAAATCCAGAACTACGTGGGAGTGATGTCACGGTCACCTATCCGACCGCCAATTTGAAGTTTTCAAAAATTCAACTATCTCGGGTCAAAAGTCAGCACCGAAAACAAAATTGAGACGGAGTTGCGCGATAGGATGCTGGCGGCCAGCCAGTCATTCTACAGCCTGAGGAAACATCTCACCTCAGCAAACCTGTCGCGACTGTCGAAGCTGGGACTGTATCGTACCTTGATAGTCCCAGTACTCACATACGTCTCTGAGACATGGACCCTGTCCATGAACAGACGAAGCCCTCTTAGCCGCATTCGAGAGGAAGATGCTCAGAAGGATCGTTGGCCCCGTATGTGTGGAAGGACAATGGAGGAGCCGGTACAACGACGGGCTTTACGAACTGCATGACGACCTTCCCGTTTTGCAGCGAATTAGGCTTTACGCATGGCACCGGACGACCCAGGTCAGAAAGTCCTTTTAGGCCGTCCACACGGACAGAGTAGGCGTGGTAGGCAAAGATTGAGTTGGGCGGATGGCGTGGAATCATCCGCCATCAAGGTCTGGATAATGGATAACGGCGCGTGACCGTGAGCGGTTCCGGATTATGCTGCGACAGGCCAAGACCGCAAAGCGGTTGTTGCGCTTGATAACAACTACATCAGATGATTGGCAACACTTCTGGTTGAATGAACTGATCTTTGTGAAGAACTCAATTTTAATATGAGGTTGAGCATTGATAGTGCTATACAAATAGTTTGATGATCTTTTTTCTTTCAACTAGATCTTCCACTGGCGTGGATACGATGAATGCTAAAGTCGGAGAACGTCATCTGAAAAAGATAGAAATAATTTGAATTGATCGTGGTGAAATACGTTAACCAACATAATAACGCCGCGATTCATAACTCTAAATAGACTAAAGTCTAGTTTTCACATAAACATTTTTAGAATCCTTCATGATTCACCAGCATATTCTGCGGATCTGTATCCCTAAGACAACAGTTGATTAATCCTTTCTCTTCATATTTATAAAAAAAAACTGAAAATAAATCTGGCAACTTAGACAAGCTTTAACGTCGTACTCGCGAACGCTGAGGACTCATCGAGCTCTGGTATACAGCTGAGTCCTCAGGGGGTTTTTTTCCAAGACGATTTGTAATGCTTTGTTAGGCAAGTTGTACACTAATTTTATTGCAGAATTAAGGGATTTGTAATATTTTCTAACCTAACTATTTAGACAATTAACTAGTGCTTAAAGTAGTTATTAGTATCCCACATCGAGTTGTCTGATCCTCACTCTAACGATCGAGAAACTTTTCGATCAGCTTACAATAAGCCCTTCCCATAAGATGTATTTGGTAACAACCCAAGCACAACAAAATAGGTAAAGTCGTTGCAAGAATGGGGCTAAAATGGGGCCCTACTTTTGCCACGATAATTGCCCCGTAGTCAGAAACGGATGGGGCAATTTTGTTTACCACAAATTATGACGTCACAAAATTTTTGACGTCAGAAGATGTGCAAAAAAATTGATTTGTGTATGCTGTTTTTTTCTCTTTCGCACTGCTTGTTCGTTCTTCCATGCTTTTTGCTCTGTTTCTCTTATGGATCAAGGTAGCTGCTTTTGAGCCTGTGTGTAGAGGAGAGATTGAAATATGCAGTACTGTTTTTTCTGGATATCTAGAGGTGAGCAGGAGAAGTGAGAATTGAACTGTAGAGAGAAGAGATTGAAATATGCAGTACTGTTTTTTCTGGATATCTAGAGGTGAGCAGGAGAAGTGAGAATTGAACTGTGATTATTAGTGTATAATGCATATTTACCATATGATTTGCTGCGGCGGTGATGCGATGGTCCTTTTTAGTCGTGATAATCTAGTGTGGATCGGAGTAGGTTTTGTTTTACATGCGCTATATAGGATCGCAAGTTAAAGAAAATGTGTTTTTTGTGTACATTCTTGTATTTGTATTTGGTAAATGCAAAACTAGCAAACTATAATGAATATCATTGTTGAGTTTCAATGATCCATGGTTTTGTTAAGAATCGTCGTGGTGGACCGTGATGTAATGCATCGCCTTTATTCATTATCATCTTTTACTATTTAAGCAAAATGCCGCTGGACAAAGAAACAGATGATATGACGTTTTCATCTGAGTACAACCAATTTGTCAAGGATCGATCGAAAGGTAGCATTCAAATTGCATTTTGTATGGTTTAAACAGCTTTTTATAAATATATTGAAATATTGTGCGTTAGCTACTGACACTGGAAAGGAAAATACTGTTCCAATTGCAAAAGGTATGTTAACGTGGGAAAAATTGTATTAACTACTTTGTTAGTACTAAAGTCCGTCGAAGGATTCCGATTTGTCCACAGAAAAGTTTTAGCGGTTAAAGGAACTTTAACGTTGGCTTTTTTAAAAAGCTTTCAAATTATGTTTATGGAGCTATGCGACGCGTTGGTGGAAAGCGCGCAGTAACGAATTCCATCAACTATTGACATTTTATCGATAATTTGATTGAACGTATCGTCAGTGTTGATTTCATTCTCATCTCACAGGAAGAACAGCAATCGATGTAGTCAGCCAATTCGACATATTCTTCTTCGGTCTGGTTCATATTTGGTACTGGACTTTGTTCTGGGGTTGGCGATGTGCGCTGCATTTCATGGTTTAAATTGCTCGTGGCTATATTTTGGGTATGTTGTAAATAATAATATAACAATAACACTACGATGTAATCGAACTTTATATTCGTTAAACTTGTGTAATAAAGTCAACTAACATGGTTGGCTTGGTCCTGCATCCTGATTATCCTTTTCAGTAGGTTCCAGCGCCATATACTTTGCAGCTTGGCGATAAAACATGCCAGATTTGCGCAGACGTTTTAAGTCAGCCATTACAAAAACGGTAACAACACTTTCAAATAACACTATTTTACAAAGATCTCTCAGCTGGACCAACACCCAAGAAATAAACACCTATTAAAACTGAACTGAACAACTAAATACTTTGTGAGATAATGATTTTTCCTGTATTTAAAAAATATATGTTTCTTCTAATATCAAAGAGTTACAAACATCATGGCACCAGCATATTTTTTTCGCTTTCACTTACTCCGCCGTCTGGCGTGATTTCAGACGGTTACGCGTTTAAAGGTACGAGGCGTGTATGTATGCGTTTGTGTGTGAGGTATAGCAGTGCAAGCAAGGGAAAACACCCGGCGTATACACACATGTATCGATACCTTTCAGAACAAAAATTTACTCCGTCTATACTGTCCGTGAGTGCGAGAGGAATGACATACGAGTTTGAGCGAAATGTAAAACCAATGCATCGATACGATCTAGACACAACATCGATATCGTTGGCAAACAAACATTGCTCGGCCTATCTCGTCTGTAAGTGCGAATGAAACAGTTATACGAGTGTGAACGAAACACAGAATCGTACGGTTACGGCAAATCCAAAACCTCATGACGTCACAGAATACTCGTACATAAGTGTAAACAAGTGAGCTAGACGATTTAGAGCAAGACACACGCTGTTTTGCCCCGTTCGTTTTGGTTGGGAAGTGGCATACAATAAACAGTACAAGCTAGTTTTAGCATACTATTGCATTTTCATTTTTCAAAGCTATTTTTCGCTGATTTTGTTTGTATCGCACTTGTGCGTACTAACAGTATAAACAGGTTACCGGGGATGGCTGCTTAGAACTGCAGTCAGGATGATATATATTTCGAAAAACCTTCTCGTTAAGGGGAACTTGTCGTCTAGAGCAATTTGTCACCGTCACCGTCGTGCTAAGCTTCTGAAGTCTCAAGTATCTATAGACCATTGTCATCAAAGAATCTCGGAAGTACAAAGAGGCTGTTGTGTTTAAAGGTCTTTGTTGAATCTACTACTGAATGAACAGAAGCCGAAGGCCACATTCCTTAACAAATCTTTAAATCTTCCCGAATAGGGGTTTCCCCAAAAAGCTCTGCTCCTCTGAAGAAAAATCCCATGACATTCAGATCATGTAAAATTTTCAAAGGAAAATTGCAATATGCAGGGTTTTCATGAGAATGGAGTGGATCGGTGGAAGAGTGTATCATTAGGAATCACCTAGTGCGGATCTTCACGACGCCAGGACTAGGTGAGGAATCGAATTATCAACACAGGGTCTTTCCTCATAACATAACAAGCCTATATATACAGGACAGCGGTGGAGTACAGGACAGCGGTGCCGTTCTTCACACTGCAGGACCGGGGTTAAAATCGCAGACGGACCCTCCCTCCCGTAGTGCGGAATGATTATTCAATTACGTGGTATCGGCAAGTTTAATAGGCCATTGGAAGGCCTACGTGTGACCTGAAGGTCATTAAGCTAATACGGAAAACGAAACGAATGGGATTAAAGTGAATTCTGAGGATGTAAAAGAATGACATTGAATAATATGTAAAAAATATTATATTAAATTAAGCTTTGTTTAAAAATCTACGTCGAATGTATGTGATATCTTTGCTAACAACCAATCTTCTTCTTCTTGGCGTAACGACCTCTAAGGTCATGCCAGCCATCGAAATGGCTTTCTAGACTGCCGATACCACGTAGTTGGTTAGTCAGACCTCACTACGGGGGACGGTCCGGATGGGATATGAACCCCGGTCCTGCCGTTTGAAGACCGGCGCCGCTGTCACCTACACCACCGGGCCGCCCATCCAATCCACCGCCCCGCTAACAACCAATATTATCCTTAATTTTGATAAAAGATAACGAAAATACAATAAAGTCAAATTGAAACCCACAAAGGTTATTGCTTTTAGCAATGCTGATGATCTAATCAACGAGGAAATGTAGCTGTAGAATCCGATTACTTCTTCAAGTATGCTGTAATACAGGTAAGCGGAAGGATAGGACTTTTGCCTGGGTTGCAAGGCAAACTGGTGTTCCAGAGTATCTATCAGAGTCATGACCATCCCACGCACTAGTGTCACTGAACAAGTTTTGCGGCTTGCTAAATCCATAGAACGCACAAAACTTCAATTTTATACGGGTTTTAAGTAAACCACCTTGACTTGGATAGGGTCATTGTAATCATCAACCATGATCGATTGGTACGATTTCTCGAGGTAATAGAGCTGTTATAAAGTTCTTCAACAAAGTTTTGTTGAAAATTATGAGTGGTATTATGTTGTAAACTCTCAACAATTGTCATCCTCATTGATTTTCCATCTCAAGAAACATCTTCATTTTACTATAAGTATTTATAGAATTGGCAAATCCATATTCAACCTTGACTCTCCAGCAACGTTCGAATCAATCTCATTTCGATAGACCTCGATATTGACCTCGAGCATTCACAAAATCACGTTGGAAATACCAAATACCGTTATTTTATTAGCTCACTATGCATAGCAGGAGACACGTTTTATGTTTGGCATACATTTTCTCTTTCTCTAAAATTTGGACGATCATACCCGTCCGGCCGTTAGCTGGCTTGATTAGCACAGTTCCGTCGAATCGATCATTAAGATGCTGAATCGAGCAGGTTTTTTGTTCGAAAGCTATGCAAAGCACCCCAAAAACCGATCGTTCGTTAGCATACGGTCAGCCACCAAACCTGCTTTCCGTGTGCCTTTTACCAGTGAAAGACCAGTGGCGCTTGAAATGTGGCGAAGAAAGCACTCAAAACAAACATCCAATACGTTGCATAATGGACACTGTTAACGTACACGCATGCAAACAACTTCAAATCTATGCATTGCCAAAATAGGCAAACTGTTGCAATAGACGATCAGGTGCAATGACCTCGACTGTGTCCACGTGGACACCATACCACGTTGCTAATTCGGCTCTGCTCGTTCAAACAAACCAAGTAATAAAGTTTTCTGTGCGATTATCTGTTCCGATTTATTTCCTCATGGATTCTGGTGATTTTATTCTTCAGCACATCACACGGATGGGTAAGTGTGTGACGTTCTTGGACATTTCCACGGCACGTTCACTACGAAATCCGGTTCACAATCACTTTTTGGCAGATCTGCGGGGCGAACACCGTTAGCCCATGCATGTCGGCCGCAGAGAGTGAACCGATGTGCTTCGTCCGCACCAGTATTGTTGACGATCGCGTACCGGCTGGACGTGGTTGAGGTTGTGTGGTTTTTGCATAGTGTCTTGCTGGTTGCATGTTTGCAACTGGATCGTGAATCAGTCGAAGCAGTTTCCAACGACGGGGAAAGAGATGTGTCTGCCCGTCTGACGTTGGCAGGTGATTATCGGAAGAAGCTTTTAATTGTTTTGAGTGATTGTGAGAGTGAGAAAAAAAAGTTTCTGTTATATCATCGGATATTAATCTTCATGGTGGATATGCATGATCACTGCAAAGTCATTGATCGGTCAATCGATGTGGAAAGATGCACAAAAAAGGCAAATTAACATATTGTAAAAATCTTTTCCGATACAACCAGTATCAAATATTTCGGCTGAGATGTGCTCTAGTTGCAGCGTTTGTGAAGGTGAAGTGACAAAGCACACCGTATCCAAAGGGCTCGCGGAAGCTCAACCGGTTTGTGTGTATTTGTGTGAGGCTGTTTGTGATGATATCCGGTTTAGAATTGGAGCTGGTTCTTATATGAAGCTACGGTTGAAAGAATTTATAAAAAGACTCTCGTTCCCAAATGATTTCTTTGGATGAAGCTTGAAGCGTAAAATCCACGTGCGAATTCTATTGGGTTTGGGTTTGATATTTGCAATTCAAATCATTCAAGAACCAACTAAGTCAAGCACAAGGGCACGGCAGGCTCCCTTAAAAATGGTGTTACAAAAAACAGGAAACCATTGTTTCGCTCGTAAATGGCTTTTTGTTTCGGATGTGTTGGTTTGTGTGCGTGTGTGCTAAATATGTTATTTTGTTTTATTGTTACGACAACCGCATTCGTTCGCTACACCTTGAACCGGCCAGCTCGTCGTCAAGGATTACACGTGGAACTTTGTGTCACCAAGGTACAAAGAAACCAATTATAAGTGTTAAGTGTGATTCATTTGAAAAAAAAAATACACCACTTTTTGGCGGTGCAAATCCAGCAGGTGAGCCAGTATCTCTGCATCGCATGTGGGCCTATTGGCTGCAGATCTGTCTGCTCGATGGTGCATCGTAAACAAGTGATCTGTGACTTGTTTCGGGGCCGGAAAGTATAAACTTTAAACAAAACCTCCATTTACCCAAGGACACGTGAATGTTGCCAACATGTTGTGGTCATGTGTCAGCTTACTGTTTACCTTTACTTCCGTTACGCACGCAATATAATGCACCGGCTGGCGAATAATGAAAGTGAGGGCCTTAAAAAAACTTTAAAATAGCCAAACGCATGATACATAGCTTCGCTACAGATGCGTGCTCGGGTGAACACAAGCATCGGTTGGATATGAATAAAACAAAAGCCAGAGAAATTAGTGTGAGTGTGAAATCTTGTATGAATGAATCAGTTCAGTTTATTCGTTTGTAGCTTCGAACGTATAAAAAGTATTTCGTCGAGACGAAAGCATAAACGCATTGGTGGGTGACAATGAACAGCTGCGTCACAGATATGTACTTTAAGTGTTGGTCAATTATTAAGCTATGCTAGCGGAAATAATAAGGGCCTGGTGGTAAATGTGACATCATGGAATTATGCCCATTTACAGCTCTGTTGAGCACCAATTCCAACGTGTTTAACATCTCCTATGGACGGCCTATAGAAACTGTGTTATAATATATTTATCTAATGCCAGAACGTTAAACGAACGGCATTTATATACTACCATGTTCCAACAGTTTTGGCAAGTAGACAAAATACGAAGAGAGGTGTAACTCAAATTGATATTTTTTGTTGTTCTATAGTGACAACCTGGTCGAGTTGCTAATTTGTCACAAAAGCATGTAGAAAATAGTTAGCTTAATGCATTTCTAAAGATATGATCTAGTGGATGCAATACATTATGTTAAATTTCTTATGAAGATGGCCAAGCAGTAACCGCCAATGTTCGCTTTTCGAAAAGCTCATCTCGATACTTCTACTGGGTATAATTTTACCAAATATTGGCAGAATGATCATTAGTCACTGAACCATATTTGTTTTTGTCCAAATGTTTATCAATGATTATGTAGTAATAAAAAATCTTAAACATGTTAGAAAGTTTTTCGACCTAAAAAAATCTATTTATTACCTCACCTAACAAATCCTAAAGTTCCAGAAGGTAAAGAAGGGATTCTCAAAATTATAAAATCCTTTTTGTCCGAATCTTAAAAATAATCAATGTTATTATTTTATGGTCTTATAAATTTTAGCCATATTTTGACAGGAACGAGTTAAGTTAAGATAGAAAAAAATATATTTAGTCAAAAATTTAACTACGGCAAGTAGATACTCTAGAACCCTTCAGGTTCTAGTGCTCGGAGATGAGGAATAAGAAATTTTATGTTACAAAATATCATAATTTTTTCTTCTTTGTTATTATTTTGTTGTTGTTCAGATGTGAAACCGACTTGTTTTAGAAACTATGCAATGAGCACTGTCCATTGCTTTCACAGTCAAAAACTCCCTAAATAAATAACCTCCAAATAGCGTAAATGACAGTTCTTTGGACTGAATTCTCAAAAACCTCTTTCAAAATCGAACCACAAACACGATTGGTGATGAGCGATTGTAGCAAATTTGTGATATTTTTGCCATTTGGTTCATCGGTGCCGTTTGCACAACATCGCATTTTGTGCAAATTTGTTGCAATTAGTACGTCTGTACATCTTTGCAACAAGGTGAAGTAACAAGGTGATTTTAAGTGGGATGGATTTCTCAGTCTAACTATTATTCCAGTATAGACTTATTGCTCGAAAGAATATTCCATTATATACTAGATAACTAAACCGAAATGGTTTAATTGATTAAAAAACTATACTAAAATTCTTCCATAACCTAAAAACAAAACAGCCAATATATTGTGTTTATTCGTTCAAATTCGTTTAGCACTGCAGACGAAATCCCTCACTAATCTCATTACAAGCATGGTTGAATTTCACGACACCGTTTCAGGAAGCAAACAGCATTACAATTGGTTACAATGATTAATATGCAATAAAATGTTACACTTCGATGGTTCTCGTTTGCCTTGGGACTATGTACCAATACAAAATACTTACACATTTCCTGATAATTAAAATCTATAAATATTTTGCCATATTTCTGGTTTTCTTCTATGTATTTATTCTACCGTCTAAATAAATTTAAACTAGGAAAAACATATTACATGATCAATGAGCGCGATTAGGTTAAGGAAGTATCAAAACCAAAGGCTCGTTCTAAATTTCAAAACCAACGGACAAGTGGCGATATAATTTGGATGGATCGTATTATGTGGTAATCTGATAGAGCGGAAACAGGTAGTCCTTGAGTAAATTGGAACATAAATTAACGAACACATTTTTTTGTATTCATCAAAATCGTACCAACTCGCAGAACCTGCTCCCATTCTTCACATAATCATAATCATTAGAAGCGACACTTTAGTTCCAGCGAGCAGTGCTTTACCGTGCTCAGCAAATCGCCATTTACATAGACAAACTACGTCATTTTACAAGCATCGTGGCGCTCCAATCCATCGATGTCATATTCAAGTTCACGGTCAGCATCTAGCGAGTGATAAACGATCGACTAATCCATTGCTGAAAGCTCAGCAGGCATACGTGTCCGTCACTCTGTCCATCTAACCGTGTGGTTGGCGGATGGAGCATTAATTACCATAAAAAAACGCCTCACTTTTTCTCTTCATTCTCATCCTCAATCCCTAAACATGTCGATCAGTTGGCACACTTTGACCGTAACACAATCATGGCCGAAAGAAGCGAAGGAAAGTCAGTCAATTTGTCAGCGGGTCAAGCGTCTGCGGCGGTGTCCTACGCCACGGACATAACGCATCGCTATCCGACGTTTCGCGACGAACCGTTCAAGACCGTGCACAACTGGCTGGAAGGCAAACGGTACGATGATGGTGCGGAGTGTCTTTGGCGCATCAATGACGGTCTGTACGATCTGGAAGATTTTGCACGCACCCACCCAGGAGGCGCTGAGTGGATACAATGGACAAAGGTGAGCGAACTGTAACTAACTATGTAACTAACGTCCAGGAAATCGACTTTTTCGTAAAATACATCACACGCTTGTGTTGCAGGGAACGGACATTACGGAGGCATTCGAAACGCATCACATCAGTTTGCGGGCGGAACAGATGCTTCCGAAGTTTTACGTTCGGCAGGCAACGCAGCCACGGAACGTAAAGTTTACGTTTCATGAGCATGGATTTTACCGAACACTCAAGCGACGCATTAGGGACCAACTGGTCCGTGTCGATCCTGCACCGAAGGAACAGTCTCGCCGAATACTCGACATACTGCTCGGAGCTGTACTGGTTTCGGCATACCTGGCAGTAAGGCATGAAAGTTTCATCATCGGATTGATTTGTGCCATTTGTGTAAATGCAACCATCATTGCCGCGCACAACTTTCTGCACCAGCGAGACAACTGGCGCATGTACGCCTTCAACATAGCGTTTCTGAGTTACCGGTAAGCTTGGATCGCGTGGCAACTTTCCCTTACTCATTCAGCGTCTCGATATTCCCTTTTTACAGGGAATGGCGTGTGTCTCACGTGATATCGCACCACCTATTCCCGAACTCGGTGCTGGATATGGAAATTTCTGCATTCGAGCCATTCCTGTGCTACTTACCGTGGGCAGATCTGAAGAACAGTTTCCAGCGGTACGGTTCCTGGTTCTATGGACCGTTCATATACGGGTCGATCTTCCTCAGCGAGTATCTAAAGCGGCTGATGGACAGCTTCAGCCAAGGAAAGAACCGGTTCCATCTGGATGATCTCATCCCTTTTCTCCTGCCTGCCTTCATGTACGCAACCAATCCGGACCGCATCACAGTAATTTTTCAGATGTGGCTGTTTGTGGTGCTGATAGCAAGTTTTTTCTTCGGTTTGATCGGGCTCAGCGCTGGCCATCATCATCCGAAAGCGCTACATTCGGGTGATTTGTTTCCGTACGATAATTTATACAATTCTCATTCCACAACTTCACACTGTTTAATCGCTGCAATATCCTTTCCATTCGTATCCAATAGACAAGACATCGATTTCGGACTGTACCAGATGGCAACCATCGTCGAGCGGAGAGGCGTCGAAGGATCGCTTGTGAAGGTGTTGACCACCTTTGGAGAACACTATTTGCATCATCTGTTTCCAACGCTCGATCATGCGATCTTACCCCAGCTGAACGGTGTCTTTCTCGCGACGTGCGATGAATTTGATGTTGGGAAGCGACATAGTTCGTGGTTTTCGCAGTATATCGCACAAAATTTGCAGCTTGCTCGTGTGCATTCCAAGCAGTACCAGGCACAAAAGTCAAACAGCAAATTAAAACATAAAATAAACAAAGTGTATGATGACGTGTCCGGTACTTGCAAGTCACTCTGAAATATTCATAAGGTAGCAATAACTACATGAATGTATAATCACAAACGAAATGCTTTTTCACCATTGAGAGTATCAGTTTTAGCTTACGAACGGAGGAATGTCAAGGACGGGTTTTTTTATTCCGTTAGAACGGCCTGGCCGTATTGCTCCAAATATGGTTATTTTGTGTCAAATTACCGTTAGTCATTTATTGTTGAAAGGTGTGTAAAGAAACCACAAACTCGCAGACACTATAAATCGTTGGTGCAGGACAAGTGGGGTGATCTTATTATCAAAAAATAAAATGTATAAACAATTATTCGACTGTACAACACGTCAGCTACTGGTTTCTATGTAATATTTACAAAACAAATATATGAAATGTAGATAGATCAAAGCTTAAAATTCGAAAAATTGGGGCGGGAGTGAATTGGTGGGAGATGGTGGTTTATTCCCTTTATTATTATTTATTTTTTTTTTTATTACTAACATGGGTTTCCCTTTTATGAGATTCTCCCGCGGTCGCTTGTTCTTCTTCTTAGCTTAAAGGCCTACTAGATCATGCCAGCTATCGATTGCTAGACTAGACTTGCTTGTACCACGTAAGTTAGATAGTCAGTCCTCACTGCGGAGGAACTTCATATGGAACATATCATCACCAACCTACTAGTGGAAGCTGCAGCTCGGATCCTTGAAAAAAGACTGGACGAACTGCTCTCATCACCAGAGCAAACGCAGAACTACGAACACTCACCAACCATCAACTACCACCGATCATCCAATTCACCCGCTTGGAGATTCGTCCCTGGTATTTCCGTACACCTGCCATAGACTGGGAACTTAAAAACACTCTCCGGGGAACCGGAAAAAACAGACACATCGCCAATAGTACCTTTACTCACTTAATTCAGACTAAATACAAACATTTTCATCATATTTTTAAAGACGGCTCCATTTATCTGGACTCAGCCGGCTGTGGGATCCACTCCACCAAGGACAACTGCGCCATCAAACATCCTAATCACACCTCCAACTTTTCCGCCGAAGCGATAGCAATTCAACTTGTCGCCAACGAAGGACTACAGACTGACCGACCGAACGTCATATTCAGCGACAGTGTCAGTGTTCTGGCTGCCCTGGAACACGGCAACTCCAAAGACCCCAACATTCAGCTCCTAGACTCCATACCTGCATCCCCGACAATCGTTTTCTATTGGATTCCGGGTCATTCCGGAATCAACGGAAACGAGAAAGCCGACCAACTTGCCAACAATGGTCGGCTCCGTCCTGACGAAGCATACAACACCCTTTCGCGCCATGATGCCATCCGTTTCATCAACACCATCATCTCCCAACACTGGAACTCCACATGGCACAACTTAGACCTCAGCAACAAACTCCATCCTATCAAGCACAACACCTCTTCATGGGAAGATGTCGAATCCAGCCATATCCAACGAATCCTTTCCCGCCTTCGTAAAGGTCATACACGCCTTACGCACTTACCTCCTAGGAAAATTCAGTCCTGCACTCTGCTTTTTCTTTAGTGTTGACATCACCGTCCGCCACATCTTCACCGATTGCCATGGATACATGACACACCGAGCCACATGCCAACTAGACACCGATTACACGACAATGCTATCACCAGACAAACTTCAGCAGCACTGCTTTATTAGATTTTTACGCATCAGTTATTTATACAAAGAAATTTAAACAATAGTTTAAACTTATCCGATACCATATGCCATAATACAATAAGCAATAATCGAGTAGTTTTCCATATTATTTAAGCCACATATAGTTTTTATTAGATTACAAAACGATTACTATAGTTTTATATAAGATTAAACCATCTTTTTTTTATACAGTTGAGAGGTGAATGTAGTTTCTAAGACTCAAAGCCTATATAAATAAACGGAAAAAACTGCGGGGGAACGGTCTGGATGGGATTGGAATCCGGTCCAGCCGTGTGAAGGCCGGCGCCGTTGTCAACATCGGACAGCCATTCGCCGCTGGTTTGCATATCCTAAAACCTGCTATTACATCTACCTTACCTTATGTTCGGGCCCCCTTTCAGCCATCCACAGTTGTTTAGTTTGCTTACTGTTAAACTCGACATTTCCTGATGCTCTGCAAAATAACAACTATATTTAATGGTTTGGAAATAAAATTTATCCTGAAAATATTCACTTTTTTCTATACATTATAAAGACACTTCATCATTGCTCTTAAGCAAGAAAAACTTATTAATAGGCTGTATAAGACATACATAATATTCTTCTGTCTTAAACAGCAGTTTTATACATTCTATAATGTATTCAGATTACTTTTGTGTAGTGATGAGAATTTTGTTCCGAACCTAATAGGTTCGTTCTGTTCCTTGGATGGAACGATCGAATCTTGGTTTAAATTACATTAAGTTAACTTTAAAGCATCTACATTGCTTTAAATAAGAATGTTAAAACATGCAATCTAACTTCATTTTTTTCTGTATAATGCTGCATTGCAACAGAACGAATGGGACGCTCAATGTGGCAAACCAGGTCATAGCAATTGTTCTATTTTTTTTAAATTCATGTATTGCTATATCTCTGTATTGTATTTTTTTTTTGTACTTTTTTTTAGCATGCGGTACTCTAGGGAAACGTTTGCACGATACTATTGTACCAACGACAAGACTAAACAACAATACAGTACAGGACAGTACGGTGTTTTGCAAATGGAAGCTTTGCTAAGCGTTCTTTTATTCAATATGTTCATGCATGTTATCATATCAACCGACTAAAATTTAACTTTCTATCCATTTCACACGATATTGCTAAAAAAGGATACTGCCCGGGGTAACGTTTGGCTCGCCAAAATCTCCATTTTGACACTGGTCAGTCCAAAACAGAATGTACGCATTGGCGGAAGATCCAATGGGCAGAGTTCTCGACCATCAGGGGCCTCGCCGGTCAGAGTCTTGAAATGTTTAGACCAAATTAAAACTCTACACCTCCTCTACACCGATAACCGGCTCGCTAACAGTTAAGATATTGATGATGATGATGATGATGATAGGTCCCATCTCTTACCCCAAGAAAGTTTTGAGAAGTTTTGTAATCAAATGCTGCAAAAAAGCGTTGTCAACGAACAATAATAGAACAGGTGGTTAGATTCAAAATAAGTTCAAAACAACAGAACAAGATTCGAAGAAGGTCTGCAGGATCGATAAGATCTACGATGAAGCCTCGGGTCAGTTGGACAATTGATCCTTCCTGCACATGATAAGAACAGGGAGGAGAAGGAAATATTAAAATGAAGCAGCATGTTTCTCACCCTCTGCTGCGATCAATGTTTTTGATTTCGATGACCTCGTTATCCATTTCCCCTAGGTTACTGGACAGCTAATCAGCATAATCAGCTACAAATTGTATGAGCTCTAGTAATCGATTTGAATTGATTTATCGTTTGTTTTACATTGAAACACGCTTCACAAAAATCTTTGTACAAGCTGAGATACTTTTTCGCTGTGAATTAAAATCGCTCTTTTGCTATTAGTTTTCGTAAGAGAGCTTATGTTTACTAAAGTACTAATATTTACAAGTTTATATTTTTGAGGGTGCTCCGTTGAGTTCCCCTGCACTCAGCCCGAATCAACCCGAAACTTCATCAACCCGATCACACTCGGTTTATACATCGAACTCGGAGTTGAGTTTTGAACATTCTTAATGTTGATCGTCGTCACTATTTTGTAAGCCTTCGACATTGTTGTTCTTGATTAGGTTTGTAGTTTGTAATTTGTTTTATTGAATTCAACTTGGAAGGTGTCTTACGAAGCGCGGGGCTAGACAACGATAGATGTGTCTGTGGCTCGATTCTCTGCCGGTTTCTTCAATTTCTTGGCTTCGCCGATGACATTGACATCGTTGGTAAGACGACAGGTGTGTGAGGCGTACACCCGACTGAAACGTGAAGCAGCAAGAATTGGATTGATGATCAATGCGACGAAGACGAAATACCTGCTTGCCGGAGGCTCTGATCGTGATAGAGCCCGAATGGGAAGCAGCGTGTTAGTCGACGGCGACAACCTCAAAGTGGTAGAGGAGTTCTACTATCTTGGGACTATCGTAACTTCGGATAACGATGTCAGCAGCGAAATCCGGAGACGCATTGTTCAGGAGACTCGTGCCTACTACGGCCTTCACCGTCTGCTGAGATCCAGAAGACTTCGAGACCGCACGAAATGTGAGATATATCGCACACTGATTCGCCCGGTGGTCCTATATGGGCACGAGTCTTGGACCATCCGAGCGGAGGATGCAAACGCTCTTGGCGTGTTTGAGCATCGCATCCTCCGGACCATCTTTGACGGTGTGTTCGAGCATGGAGTGTGGAGAAGAACGATGAACCACGAGCTTGCTGAGCTATACGGAGAACCGGACATCCTGACGGTAGCAAAGACCGGCAGGATATGATGGCTTGGGCATGTTATGATTCATACCTCACCAAGAAGGTATTCGTCAGCGACCCCCAGTTCGGCACGAGGCGTCGGGGAGCACAGCGAGTTCGTTGGCTGGATCAGGTGAAGGGTGACCTGTCGGAGATCGGGTGCCTACATGGATGGGAAGCTTCAGTCAGGGATCGAGTGTCCTGGAGATTTATTGTTGACCGGGACATGTCACGAGGACGTGCTCTTTAAAAGAGCAGGCCAACATGAGTGAGTGAGAGATCTCTTGCATTCCTCTCAATGCATTCCCGTAAATCATGCTCTTTGAGTAAGGCCTACATCCGAAACTTCCACGCAGCAAAGTTTGTCTCAGCAAAACAGATACTCTATTCTTCTGCAATAATGTGCTCTGTGTCCGAAAATTATTTGTAGTCAGTAGTCAGTCAGACAGTCAGGAATCGTTCCGGGACCTGTAACCTAGTAAGGTTAATAGTTGTTTGTAGTTGAATATTGAAAGACGTCTTACTGCTTCAAGTTGCAATGTTGGGTCAATAAAGTTGATCAGTCTCCTTTCTATGCAACGCCTAAACACCGTCGCAGCTGCAGCTCAGATCCTTGACAAAAGGAATCGATGCAACTGCACTCATCAACAAAGCTATCACCCAACTGCAACTCCTCACCAACCACCAACATCCATTGATCATTTAATCCTTTCGCTGGGGTATTCGTCCCTTGTACTCCTCCGTACTCCTGCAATAAACTGGGAATCTAAACGCTCTCTCCGGGGAACCGAAAAGAGAAGCCACATGGCAAATAGTAACTACCCCACCTAATACAAACTAAATATAATAATTTCCATCATATCTTTACAGACGAGTCGTCCAGTCCAGGCCAGGCTGTGGAATACACTCCTCTATAGACAACTGCGCCATCAAACTTCCTAATCACACTTCCTGTTCTGTTGTCAGTGTCTGTAACAATACCGCTGATACTCTACTCCGGCGCGTACAGAATGCAAAGATCGGCACCTCCAAAGACCCCCACATTCAGCTCATATACTCCATACCTGTGTCCCCAACAATTGTTTTCTGCTGGATTCTTGGCCATTTCGGAGTCAACGGAAACGAGAAAGTCGTCTGTCCGACAAAGATCGGCTTCATCTAAACAAACCCCCCCCCCCCCCCCCCCCCCCCAGAGATGTCATCCGGTTTACCAACACTATAGTCTCCCAACACTGAAACACTGCCTGGCACAACCTAAACCAAGAGTAGTTGGATAGCTATTCCTCACTATGGAGGGACGGTCCAGATGGATTTTGAACGCTTTTCGTTGTCGTCTTACCACCGGGTCGCCCCTAAAGATCGAAGGCCGGGTACAGGAAAGACCACTAAATAGTAGTATAGTATCAATGAAAACATAATCTTTGCTCAATTTTCTTTCCTTGACTTTGAGCTCCTCTCTTAATCTTCAAGTATTTTTAAAAAAACACAACAAGGGAGTATGTACATTTTCGAATAGAAGTATCTTATTTCGTTATTTATTACCTTCTCTCATCTTTTTTTAAATTATAAAAATAAATACATTTTGTATTACTTTTGTTACAAAAAAAAATATAATAAAAAAAGAACATTCAGAGCGAAAACTATTTGCCACGGATAGAAAATGAAACAACGTACAAAACCATACTCAGAACGAAGAGGAATTGCGTTGTGCAGTGTGGTATGGGGGTGGTAGTTTTGGGTGCATAAAAAAAAGTGTAGGGTAGAAGGTTGGGACTGCCCGCACGGGACGGACTGTACTGAAGTTTAGCTTGAAAAAGGGTGGTGGTGGCGTACAAAAAAAAAAAAGCAAAACATACAGGATAGTAGAAATCTGTATAAACACTATCTGCAAATCATTATCATTTCTGTTTTGATGTTCCGCAGCTGATGTTGCTGTGCTGTTTAATTCTAAGTTTTTTTGTTTTTGGTTGTTTTTTTTCTTCCATTATGTTGTTTTGTTTTGGGTTCTTCTGATTTTGATTGTTTTCGATTCTGCTCACACCACCTTTGTCGCCGTCAGCCTTTCTGTTTGGTTTATCTATGCCTGGTGTGGTGAATGTATTGTTTGGGCCATTTTTTTCGCTCCGTAGTTACTTCTGTGTTGTGGGTTCACCGTGAAACTCCACGTGTCGCTGGGTTTTGTTCATCGGCTTTCGACCTCGACGTGGTCGCTGTGTGTATGTTTTGAGGGTTTTCGCATTCGTAGTCATATTCGTATTCCACGGAATCTGTGCAGCCGAGGCGCTTCTCATTCGCGGCAACCGCACCGGCATAACGCACTGGTTCGTGATGTTGGTGAATTTCGGGTTGTCGATTTCGATGGCGCACCGATCGCCGAGTTTGGTGAGGAGTTGGTGGGAAGAACCTTCTGGTTACGGGGGTTTTTGAGGTCCTTCGGTCAGCGAGCCAGCGAGTGGCGTGGCGAGGAGGGAGTGAAAGTACCACAAAAAGGAAGGAGTGAGTGCCAAAAAAAAGAACCAATCATTTCGCGATAGTTCAAAGGGCTGAAGTTAGCTTAACGTAAAACCGTTTGTCTCACCAAACGTACGTGTGTCCATGATGGTGGGTGTCCTAAACTTTTACTCGTGCTCGTGTGTGTGTCTCTTTTTTTTACATAGGTTAGCTTTCGTTTTGTTTTGCGACGCGCAATCTTCAAGATTTGATTCTTTTCCATTTTTCCTTACTCTTTTGGGCTGGCTGTCAGGTGTCCAGTGATACTTCCGGTTCTCTCATCTACCACCACATCTGTCTAGTGACCAGTTTAAACCGACCGCCAGCAACCAGCAAGGCTGCACTGATGGTGATGACGTTGCGTACCGATTCCCATCGCTCCTTTGCTCTGGCGCGGTGCGTTTAATGCTTGTTTGGATCTTATTACGTGTCTCTTTTTTTCTTCTTCATTATTCGATAGTTAACGGCTTCGAACGACTTCCGGAAGGGTTCGCTATGACGGGCAGAGTTGATTAAGCGAACGGAGGCAGACCAAAATGCTGCAGCCGTGACACAGTGGGAGGAACTGATTGTTAGAACGCGATCACATCGAACAGGTAGGTTGCATTTCCACGTGCGTTGCACGAAAGCCAATGTTAGCGGACAAAGTTGCTGAACGGGGTTTACGACAAATTAAAAAAACGGGATGTTAGAAAGGTGGTGTGCTGCGCGTTGTTCTGTTGCTGGTGTTGTGTGCTGAACGAATTTAGAAACCGTGATCGTCGAATGTGGGAAGGTTCAGTCCTGCAAGAGCAGGCAATGCAGACGGCTGTCTCTGGGGCTGCAAAAGAGAAAAGAAACGGCAGGGGTAGGACCCCCGGTGTCAGTATTGCTTTTACTGCTTGCTGGCAGGCAGAGATTGCTCGGTAAGGTAAGCGTAACATGGGAAAAGTCCCGGTGCCATTAATGCGCCGGCCGGCCAAACAGAAAGGGATACAGGCCCAACGATTTACATATTTGCAAGTTAGGGGTTGTTCTGGACCACACACACATTGGCACTCTCTCACGCACTAGCAAAGGGTGACAGAATGAGTATGGTGACAACCTTCCAGCGCGAGATGATCAACTGCGAAGAACAATGCAGCAATGGAAAATGATGTTTTGCATGATGACACACTGTGTTTCAACCTTGTGTGTGTGTCTGTGTAGAAAATGGCTCATGACAGGCACTGCGATCGTTTCTGATCGAGTTGTGGGTGAGTGAGAAACTAGTGGGCAACTTCAATGGAGCGCATCAAACAGTATTGCGCCTCACCAGACATGCTGGCTTATTCGTGATTCGCGGTTGTTGTTCGTTCGTTCGTTCGTGATAAGATGATCGTATGATCGCATCGTTAAGACA